>NW_025963549.1:0-1378630 GCF_910591885.1 Bombus terrestris
ATGCAGAAGTCCGACAGCTCCTACAGCTCTCACGGACCTAGAGCTCCTATAGTTCACATTCTCATCTAAGAATAATCCTTCTCTTCGTTATCTGTATCTTAAGCAACGGCGTTCTTACTCAGAGTGATTGTATAAATCGTTGGAAATGCATATATTTTTTATGACTTTGTGACTCCCAGTGTTATACCACAACGACTACACCTATTATCCTAAGCGAAATACGGGGATCGAACTATTCGTGGTGTCGATTATTCCAATCGTAACGGGAATTTGCGACTCCCATTCACGCGTATTCAAACGACCGCGTCTCCCCGCGATAGCTCGAAAATACAGTCGACATAGCGCAAACCGGATAAGTACTGTATTTGGCTGTAATTGTGGAGTATAGCGCGCATCGCATTTGCGACATGTATCCAATAGCAGCGCTGATACGTTGGTTTGAACATTTAGGCATGAATATGCAAAACAGAAATTACGCTGAATCTGTCAGTGACCAGAGAAGACATAAGACAGAAGAGAAGATAGAATCGGAAAATGTGCTCTGTGCTCACCAGAAAATCAGGAGCATAACGCTCACCTAATTGTCGTCATATCTGCCCTAGAAACGAAGATACGTTGCTTTCGATATTCAAGCATGAAAATGCTAAACTGCAATTATGGTGTATTTGACAGGGACAAGGGTGAACAAACCGCTAACCTACTGATGTGCGCTGTATATGACATCAGATGTCAAATATAACGCGCACCGAATTGTCTGTAAGTGTGCCATAGAAACGGAGATTCGTTGATTCGAATATTTAATACTGAATATGTAAAACTGCAAATACGCAGGGTTCGGCTGGGTCCCGATTTTACATGCATCAAACGGGATAACGTGCACTGTGTTTGGCAGCAAATTTGGAGTATAACGAGCCTCTAATTGTAGCCATATGTGAAGTAGAATCGGAGATACGTCGGTTTGAATACTTAATCCTGAACATACGAAACTGCAACTACGCTGGATCTGGCTGGGACCAGATTTTACATAGCGTAAACCGTATGATGTGCACTGTACTTGGCATCAGATGTGGAATATAACGCGCATCGTATGGCCAATGTTTCTGCAAAACAAGCGGAGATACCTTCATTCGAATATGTAAGCATTAATATCCAAAACTGCAATCACGCTGGATTTCTCCGAGTCCAGTCTTGACAGTGTGCAAACGGGCTGATGTGTGCTGTATTTGGCAGCAAATATGCAGTACTACGTACATCCTATTGTCGACGTACCAACAATGGATACGGAGGTACTTTCACTTGAATAACTAGGCTTGAATACGCAAAACTACAAATACGGTGGATTTGACTCGGTCCGGATTTAACACGGCTTAAACCAGATGAAGCGCTCTGCGTATGGCAGTCAATGTGGAATATAGAGCGCATCGTATTGTCGACATATGTGCTATGGAATCGGAGTCACGTTGTTTTGAATATTTAAGCCTGAACATACAAAATTGCATTTGGGCTGGATTTTGCAGGGACCAGAGTTTACGCAGCGCAAGCGAGCTGATGGGCAATGTAACTACAGCAAATGCGGAGTACAAGGCGTATGGAATTGTAGACATATGTGCAAAGGAAGCGGCGAAGCTTTGAATGCAATATTTAAGCATTAACAACAAAAACTACAATTACGCTGGATTTTACAAGGTCCAGAGTTGACATAGCACAGACCGGCTGATTTGGCATCATATGTGGAGTATTCTGCGCATCGAATAGGCGACATAGAAACCGAGATACGTTCATTTGAATATGTAATATTTGAATATTTCGCCTGAAAATGCATAATTGCAAATACGCTGAGTTTGGCTGCGCCCACACGTTACATAACTCAAACCATATAATATGCATTGTGTTTGGCGGCAAAAGTGGCGTATATCGCGCATCGAATTGTCGGCATATCTGCAATGCAAACGGCGATACGGTGATTTGAATAATTAATCATGAATATGTAAAGCAGCAATTTCGCTAGGTTTGACAGAGACCAGAGTTGACATGGTACAAACAAGCAGATGTGCGGTGCACATGACATCGGATGTGTAATGTAACGGGCATCGCTTTGTCGCCATATGTGCAACAGAATCGGAGATACATTCATTTGAATATGTTAACCTTAATTTGTAAAACTGCAATTACGCTTGATATGTCGAGGACCAGAGATGATATAATAGCACGAGCCAGCTGATGTGAGCTGTATTTGGCAGGCAATGAGGAGTATATCTCGCATCTAATTGACGGCAAATCTCCAATCGCAGCGGTGATACGTTTTATTTAATATTCAATAATGGGCCTGTTACGATACCGATAGTATTAGCGTGACTGAAACACATTGCCGTCTCAGTAAAACCATTTTATTTCAAGCTTCACGCTACAGTTCTGAATCCGGACAAGACCGTTTCAAGTTCTCGCAAGAGCAAGCAGTCAAATTAAGGTACTTACGCGAGTTAGATTCTAATACATTTTATTGGTCCAACATCGATGGGGCGATCTCGCATCGAAATTTTCGGAGGACCGCGTAACCTTCCAACGACGACCGCCGTACGAGCAGCGGATAAACTTATTTCGTGCCTTAGGTTGCCCTCACCCCGTCCTATACTTCTTGATTCTTGATTGGTAACTTTAGCGGCTGCAGGTCCGAGAAATTGCATCTTGACCCGCTTTCTCGTATGTCGCATGTGACGTCTCACTTTCCGCCGTAAACACTTGTCGGATCTACATACGTTGAACCATTTGCGCGAGACAAGCGCGGCGCCCTGCAGGGACGAGGGATCCAATTTTCGAAGTATCAAGTGCGAAACCTCCAGTGGTAGTTCGGAAATGATATCTACCATACTTGGCACGAACAAACCAACGACGCGTAGTAGAGATCTAAAAAACTCCATGTTGCTTCTACTGTTGCGCGAGCACGACTGACGGTCTGGCTAATAGTGGAAGCTTATATATGTGCTGTTCGTCACGGTGCACTGCGAGTTCCGGTTCCGGGTGAGAGTGCTGGTGAGGCAGAATCGATGGTATGTGCATGTATTTTCACTTACATCGGGTTCACATTATGATTAGAGTTAGAGGCGCGAAACGAATCTTCATTTGGTTTAGACGTTGAAGTTATGCAATAGAGCAGATATTTACTAGTATAAATTTGATTGATATATAATTTGACAAGTAGTCGTGATAATTAGGTACTCGAGAAGCTAATGACAATGATCCTGGGTTCAATAACAAAGCCGCGGTCAACGGGATAACAGAATTCGTTTTCATCCTGATTCCAAGTTGTACCATTAGTTCAAATGATGGCGGCAAGCAGAACGGACACGTGCACGTCGCTCCGTAGGCATAACCGAAATAGCTGGGTATATTAAAGAATTCGGGCGGAAAGTGCACGAAAATGAAGTTTCTAGTGCTCCGGAATGAGTGGGAACGCAAGAGATAGGTGAGCTCGCTGTTATAAAAGCGAGAGAAACGATTGAAAGTGCTGTGTGTGAAAAGTGCGGTCAGGGGCAGAGCGGGGGTCATCTTGGGTCGCGCGACCGAAGCGCCATCGTGCGGGCTACCTGGGTAACCAAGGAGTGGTGGAGAGCGCCCCGTGGAGGGCCAGTCAAAACTCCCCGCGTCGAACAGACACGAATCGCATACACGCGGAAAGATACAGTGGGATTATACGACGACCGGCTACGTCGAAGGACATCCATCTCAAACATATATATATATATGTATATTAAGGCAAACACAATATGGACAAGTACTGTAAGTCAAGTAAACTTACGGCTCCGGGGGTTTCGGAGCTTCCAGGCCCCGTCGGGGATTCGAGTAGCGTCCCAGGCTCGACCCGACGGTCACCCAACGACTGGACGAACGGCGAGGGGAAGGTCGATCCCAGGGCCTCCCCTTGTTCGGTAAACACGACCGGGGACCAAGAAACACCCGCAGTTGTCACAGACGAAAAGACGTGCAAGAAAAGCACTAGAAGGTACCTCGAATTTGATGAAGACATCGCGGGAATCATCGAGGATGTCGAGATGCCAATGCAGGCACTCAAGGATAAGACACCACCCACCGAAAAGGCGACCCAAATCGCCAAGGAAAAAATCTTCAAAGGTGACAAGATCACCAGATATATGAGAAAGTCCCCAGTGGAGGGGAGCGCGTGCAAGACAACGAGAAGCCTGGCCAGGAGCCAGCTGAGGGCAACTAGGGACGAAGCGGCCAGCACCTCGGAGCTAGACACACCGGCGGAAATGTCGGACAGCGGCAACGAAGCGGCGGCACCAAGGGCATGTCTCAGGAGGAAGGCCATGGCGAACAGAGCAACGGCCGAGACCGAAGGCAACGACGAGGACAGTATCGTCATTAAGATGAGCGAATGGAAGGCGATGACGGAAATCATCACAGAAGTCTTCCGCGAAATCCAATACATAGGTAGCAGACTCTACCTCATGAGCAAAAAGGATACCGACATCAAGAAAAGGAGGGACGCCATCAGTAAAAAAGCGATCAAGCTCCACTCGATGTTGGACGAGATGAGGCTCAAGAGGAACGCGAAGACAGTCGCGGCCACCAGGATGACCACCCCTCCTGGGAGGAGTGAGGAGAAGGAAGGAAAATGGAAGGAGATATCGCCCGTCGAGGGGAAGGGCGACACCAAGAGAAAGAGACCAACGACCGTGGAGGCCTCATACGCAGGAGCCTGTGCCGGCAACAGCTCGGCAAAAGCGACTACGGAATGCACGGACAGCGATGTAAAGGAAGACTGGATCCCTGTCCGCGGAAGGAGAGGAAAAGGAACGGACACCCCGACGGTGGTCAGGAAGGCGAACGCAGGAAGGGCGGCATTGGACAAGCCAAAGAGGCCGGAGGGACCGAAGAGGATACGTAACAGACCCGAAGCCATCCTCGTCAAAGTAGGGCAGGACAAGGAGTGGATCCAGGTCTACAAAGACTTGATGGGGGCAAGGGAGACCCTAAAAGAGAGCTGTGGGATTAGGAGGACCAGAACAGGTGACATCCTGATCGAGCTGAATGCAGGTAGCAACGCCAAAAAGACCGCGGCGGATATGAACACGGCGCTAAGAGGCAAGGTGAGAGCGCTACCAATGCGCGACAAGACCTCCGTAGAGATCAGGGATATAGACCCGCTCGTAGGCAAGGAAGAACTAGCCAGGGAGATAGTAGTGCAACTGGGCGTAAGCGACATCACTGAGGTCGAAGTAAAGACCCTAAAAATGGCGCCGTGGGGTACCCAATCGGCAATAGTGACGATGCCGAAAGCCTATCTGGCCAAAGAGGGGGCGAGCCGGAAGATCAGAACCGGCTTGACGATAGCCAAGCTGGCGCAGGACATGATGCACCAATGCGCGATCGAACTTAGACCGGATATGATAATAATTTCCGAGCCGAACAGGCAGCTACCGCACTGGTTTAATGACACCAAAGGAGACGCCTCGATATGGGTCACACTCCTCAATGGCAAGCTGCATGATGAAACAACGGAGATCAAGAGCGACGGGATAGTGGGCGTCCGCGTTGGCGACGTCTTCTGCTTCAGCGGATACTGTTCGCCCAACATAAATAAGCCAGCATACTGCAAATACATAGACACGCTGTCTGCTATGACGAAGAGCGTTGCTAGAAGACACGACAAGGTCGTCGTGGCCGGAGACTTCAACGCAAAGTCAACCTGTTGGGGAGGATCGACCACAGACAAGAGAGGGAGAGTCTTAATGGAGGCACTAAGCGCCCACCGGGTGTTTCCATTGAGGCTCAATGAAAAGTATACCTTCTTCATGAACGGGAAGACGAGCTTCCCCGACATAATACGCGTAACCAACAAGGTCAGCGAGATACACGCCGGAAGCGCGGTCTTGGACAAATACTCGGCCTCGGACCATCTGTACGTGCTCCACAGGTTTAAGACGAGGAAGACCCGAACCGAATCGAAGTTCTACAGGTACGTGACCAAGGACATGTCGCCGGAGGAGTTCCTGAGCAGATTCGACGACACACTGAAGAAGGAGGACCTCAACGCGGCTATCGGAGAGGATGGCGCCGAGCCCTTGCAAAAGAGCATCGAAGGTACGTGCGAAGGGATGCTAAGGAAGTCGAACGGTGCGGCGAGCCGCAAGTACGCGAACTACTGGTGGAACCCGATGATCGCGGAACTGAGAGCGCAGGCGCACAAAGCGCTCAGGAAGGTAACGAGAGAAAGAAAGAAGAATGCCGGCAACACCGAGCCCCTCGTCAACGCCTACAAGGAGATCCGTAGGCAGTTAAAAAAGGAGATCGCCTGTAGCAAAAAAACAGCTTGGGCAGAATACTGCAAGATACTGGAGAGCAACCCTTGGGGCAAACCCTATCGCACGGTCATGAAGAAATGTAAAAGCAAGGGACCAACAAACGACATGCCGATCGACATGGTGAAGGCAGTCCTACAGAGGCTATTCACCTTGGGACACGGACCCCCCCCCCCATTATGAGGGCCGCGAAGAGGCAGAGACCGAAGAAGAAGGAGATATTAGCCTCAGCGTCGCCATCGGCGAAGGCGATGTCGTCGATGCCGCCGGAAGAATGAACACCAAGAAGGCTGCAGGAGTCGATGGCGTGCCGGGCGAGATCGCGAAGCTGGTAGCGAGTCGCAGGAGCGAGCTCGTGACAAGGGCGTTCAACAGCATCACCGAATCAGGAAGGATCCCAGACTGCTGGAAGACGGCCAGAGTAATACTGCTAAGGAAACCGGGAAAGGATCCCAGTCTACCCAACGCGTACCGGCCGATAAGCATACTCCCAACCATGAGCAAGATTTGGGAAAAATGCTTTAACAGAATCATCGAGAGATGCATCGGGACGGACCCGTTCCATCGGAGGCAATATGGCTTCAGAAAGAAGAGGAGCACGGTAGATGCCATCACGCAGGTGATGAAGTTTGCCAACATCTGCAAACAGAAGAAGGTAATATGCGCGATAATCACCTTGGATATTAGCAATGCCTTCAATTCGCACAGCTGGAAGAGCATATACGAGGAATTTGACAAGAGGAAGCTGCCATGGAAGGTCAAAAGGCTAATCGGCAGTTATCTATCCGGAAGGAGGATCATCGTGAGCAACCAGCACGGCACGGTGGAGCACGAGGTGGCGGCGGGAGTTCCGCAGGAATCCATCCTCGGACAATTCCTGTGGAACTTGGTATACGACCGGTTGCTCGAGAGACTCGACAACATGCCAATGGTCAGAGCAACCGCCTTCGCGGATGATCTGGCCATCACATGTTCCGTCGGGAGGAACGAAGATGCCTCCGTCAAGGTCAACACGATGCACGATTGGTGCACGAGTGTCAGTCTCACCCTGGCGAGGGAAACGACGGAGGTCATGCTCATCACAAGCTTGCGTGTGCCGAGAGTGGTGATACTCAGGTTGGGCTCGTCGGACATCGAAACGGTCGATCGCATCAGGTATCTCGGAGTCGTCATCGACTCCAGTCGGAGGTTCGGTGCGCCTATCGAGATGGTGTGTAACAGAGCCGACAAGTTAATAGGAGCCCTTAGGGGAATTCTACCCAACATCAACGGGCCGCCCAGCTTGGCTCGTAGGCTCTACTACAATGTGTGGGAGTCCATCGTAACTTACGGAGCACCGGTGTGGGCTAGAGCAGCGAATACCGATAAGAACAGGAAAAAGCTGAAACGAGCACAACGAACGGCCCTGTGCATAACAACGACGGCATACCGTACCGTCTCCCACGCGGCACTTTGCGTGTTGACCGGGAATCTCCCGATTTACATAAAGATAAAGATGCTCGGAGAGACCTACGAGAGGAACAAGATCCATGGGTCCAGGATTGGCTCGGATGACGGCTCCAAGATGAAGGAGGAACTAGAGGCGATTCGCATGAAGGCCCAAGAGGACTGGCAGAAGGAGTGGAACAACTACAAAATAGAAAATATCACAAAGAAGCTAATACCGAGTGCGCTGCTATTTACCAAAAAGAAGATGGACATCGATCACCACACCATGCAGCTGCTAACCGGGCATGGGAGCTTCGGTGTCTATAGGAAAAGGATTGGCAGGGACAGCGACAGCAACTGTCTCGACTGTGGAGACCCGAACGACGATGCAGAGCACGCCCTCTTCGCGTGCCCGAAGTGGACGGACAGAAGGATCGAGCTGGAGAACGCTCTGGGAGGGAAGATAGACGTGGGCAATCTGATCGCCACGGTGACCGCCAAGGACGAGAGCTGGAATAAATTCGGGCAATTCTGCAAGACCGTCATGTGTCACAGGAGGGTGACAGCGAGGGCCTTGGAAGAGGCAAGGAGGAGAACGAGCGTAACAACAACTACGCGGAGCAATGAGGGCAAGAACATGGAACAACGAAAAACCGCAGAAGGAGACCAGCCCAGTATTCTGAACTGGCTGAGAGGACGACATGAGCAGTAACTGCCCGAAGAAGTAGATACAACGGGGCACGAAAGGACAACCCTGATGACTGGCGACAGGTTTTACCGGGGTTGTCTGCCCTCTAAGCGGAGGAAGAAGGAGGAGGGGTTTTTAGTGGGTATGGCAACGACATCCGACCGACTCCCACATAACCCAGTCACTGGACATGCGTAATAGCATTTTCCCAACCCCACGCAAAAAAAAAAGTTGTACCATACTTGTTTATCTACGGTACAGGTAGGACTGAACAAACTCTTTGTCAAAACATAGAATATCCACCGAGTGTTAAGGCTCTTTGTAACTGGCTAATGTGACCTCACGAGAGAATGATTTTCCGGCACGATGATGCTGCAGTGGAAAACAATGATGGGTGTGTCTAAGGGCACCGCAACATCGGATTCGTGGAGAAAAGACTTTGCTCGGAAAGAGATTGATAGTGACGTTACTGTTAATTGGACAATTTCCATGTTGATGGTTAGAGAAGGATGCTAGTAGTCCTTGAGGGAACGTTGCTAGCGGGAAGCGTCGTCCGTGGAAAAGTAGACTTCACCTATCATCCCGTAGTTGGAACGAAGACTGTTTGCCTGTTTAGGACTGTTAAGGACTTTAATTAACTAAATCTTAAGGTTTATAATGGGTCCTCAGGCTAGCTAAACATATACTGTTGAGATGCGTTGACATCTGGCAATCATCTTATCCGACGGATAGAGTCTGCGTGTGGCGAGACACGGGACAGAAACCGTTGGAATGTTTACTGTCACGTGCCGCTACGATTATTTCATTTAAGGATAGCTATAGAATTACTCCATGCCTTTATTAGACAAAACGTTCATCCCTTGACCGCGGCTACGTTCGGTGACTGGTTGTCGCCTCGAGGCCAATTGCAGTATCACAAGTTTCGAACAATTACAATCGGACTGGATGGCTACAATTGTTGAATTACAGCTATGGTAGAATCTAGATTACAATGTTACGGGATTTTCCCAAAATTCCAAACGGACGGTTCCCGTGTTCTTTCATCTCCGATTTATATTTATGTCGCTGGTAGTTCTCACGCATTAGCTTATCGACGGCCTGGCTGGGAACGATCAGGGAAGCGAACTTTTCTGCCCGAGCGCCTGGAGTGATGAATTCCTGAGTCGTCTTTGTTTTGCTCGTTTCAAACATCAGGTGGTATTATTACTTCGCGATTTTCGCTGTAATGGTGTTCAGTGTTATCGTGCAATAAAAATTCACGCGTTTCGGACGGTCTACGGGTACGATTACGTTCTTGTTGCTAACTTCAATAGCAATGGTCCTTTTTGCTCTCGATATAAATTGATGCGGTCCGCCGTAGGGTGGTTGTAAGGGGTTTCCGATGGCATCGTGACGTAGAAATACGTAAGACGATGTTTCGAGTGGAACACGGAGGTTTCTTTTTCGCCGTGTCGCGTAATCGGGTGAGGCCTGATCTTTTCTATTCGTAGTTTTAGACGGCTTCCGTATTTCGGCTTGGCCTGTTGCTTCGTTGGTGCACAGAATTCTGCCGGCAATCGTATGCCGGTGCCATAAACTATTTCGGCTGTAGTCGTTTTCACGTCCGTAATAGCTGTTCGTATGCCTAATAAAATTATTGTCAAGATTTCTACACAGTTGCTCGTATCGTGGCATTTGATTGCTGCTTTTAGTTGTCGGGGCAGGCGCCCTACCATCCCGTTGGTTGCGGGGTGATAGGCTGTCGTTCGTAAATGCCTAATGCCGAGGAACAGGCATAGTTCGTTAAATAAGTTTGATTCGAACTGGCGTCCTTGATCGGTCCTTATCCTTAAAGGTACGTCGAAACGGAATATCCACGTGGAAAGGAGGGCTGAAACAGCGGTTGCCGCCTCAATGTCGGCGATGGGAACGGCTTCGGTCTAACGCGAAAAACGATTGATTTTCGCCTGGCAATGTCGGTATCCTAGCGTCCCGTGTCTGGGGGGGGGGTTTGTCATAAGGTCTTCGACGTCCTGTAGCTGTTGATCGCTGGGGCATTTGCCTAGCGTCACGTTCCTAATTATGCTCTAGCAGTTTATATTTCTCTAATCAAGTTGTTTGAATGAACTGTAATTTATACCTGTTAAATCAGTGTATACTTAATTGAACCACCCCGATTATCCTAACAGAAATAAGGTTATCGATCTGTTCGTGGCTGTTAGGAACATGATACATTTACGCTGTACATGTGAATGTGTGTGTAAGCGTCAGTGGACGTCCAGACCTTAGTTGGGACAAAAGACAAGAGTCAGTCGTTACAAGTATATGGAAGAGTCGGTTGGCAACAAGCGTGCGTGCGAGTAGGATTTCGAGGTCTTTAGAGTATAAGATATATGTATAACTGTTGTGTGCTAAATAAAGGGAATTATTTCTATTTCCGATCCCCTTCTATATCCTTAAAGTGGCGTCGAATATCCGATGGTAACGGGAATTTACGACTCTCGTTGACGCGAAACGTAGTTGATTTTGTTTAAATGCTAGTTATAGTTTCGCCTGAGTAGGGGCAGAAGGAAAGAAGGGTATACACGAATCATTTATAAACCACTTAAGAAGTAAGGGCGAAAATGATTTGAAATAGCATTTCTTTACTCAGATTGCCTTACTTTCATATTGCTATTATAACATAAATGTCATAGTAGAAACCCGGATGATAAATAAATGGCTTATTTCGTTAAACAAATTATTGCCTTTCTGAATTAAATTAGAGACTCTCAATAATCCTCAACTACGAAATTTATGTTGATTCTTTTATAAATGGTGCATGCCTGTCAGTTAGATATTATAAGAACGAAGAGTTTACCATTAAAACTTTAAAATTTCGACAAAAGTTTTAAAGCGTAGGCGTCACTGTGTAGGTACGTAGGTAGGTAAATTGAGGTCAACCGGATGCAGAGTTAGTGCCGCATCGGCCACGCTGGTCTTTACCTTTCTTTCATTGCGTTCGTCAGATAATTAATATAATTTACATGTTATTATGAACTCTATTATAAATTATTATAAATTTTTGTACATTATATATATTGTTGAGGTAAATAAATTCAAAATTTAGGGAACAACGAATTCAAGTATTATCCTGTGCTGTCGGGTTACTATTGGTGGAGGGGCAGCAGCCGCTTGGTGTACGTGGGCGTTGCCTCAGGGCCGCTTTGGTCAATCTCACTCCGCGAGTAGTTGGTAACGGTTGTGTCGAAGTTAGTGACGAAAGTGCGCAGTGGTTTCTCAGTCTGATTCGTGTATTTTCCATGTATGTTATTTCAGATTTCTTGGATATTATTTCGTCACAGTGTAAAATGTGTCTTTTTTATACTTGCGAACTGGTTAATTCTATCGTTGTTACTGAATATTATAATATTCTGGTACGTTAGTGTATTTGTAATGGTATAGAATGGATTCGGAAATACAAATGATTCCCTTTATTTAGCACACAACATTTATACATATATCTTATACTCTAAAGACCTCGAAATGCTACTAGCACGCACGCTTGCTTTCAGCGGGCTCCTCCAGATACTTCTAACGCCTGACTCTTGTCTTTTGTCCCAACTAAGGCCTGGAAGTCCTCTGACGCTTACACGCACATTTACATGTACAGTTTAAATGTATCATGTTCCTAACACGCCTCCTTACATTTATACTGTACACTTAAGCGTATTTACATGCTTTGACGAATTACGTAACAGAATCTTTAACACTTATTGCTTTATCTACATTTCTCTTAGTTTACATTCATCCATGACCTAAACGTTTCGAATTTCTCTCTCTGTACACAGTGCCTTCGTAAAAATATCCGCAGTATTTTCGCCAGTAATTACTTTAAATATGTTTATCTTGTTCTCCTTTAAGCACTCGTGAACATAGTGGTAATGAACTTCAATGTGTTTAGAATTTTTTGTAAAATTTCCGTGCTTTGCTATACTCATCACTCCAGAGTTATCCTCATCAATTTTTACAGGGTTATCGTCTAGATTTACATTGAAGATTTTCATAATTTCCATAATGGACACTAATTCACTCACCGCTTCCGATAGAGCTACATACTCTGCATACGTCGAGGCTTTTGTCACACACCTTTGTTTTTTAGACTTCCAACCAATTACATTTCCACACAATCTAATTACATATTCAGAAGTCGATTTCTTTTCTAAATGATCTCCTGCCTAATCAGCGTCCACATAACAATCTATCGTTTCACATTTTTCATTCCTTTTATAATCTAATCTTAAGTCTCTAGTCCGGTACAAATATTTCGAAATTCGCAAAGCAAATTTAAAATGTGTCTCATTACAACAATCTTGAAATCTACTCAAATATTTCACACTATAACTTATATCGGGTCTGGTATTTTCACTAATATACAACAATGCGCCAATTAAATTTTTGTATCCAATATCCTCTCTATTTATCACAGCTTTTTCAATTTTTAAGTTGGTCTCCATAGGTGCACAGTACAATTTGCTATTTTGTAACTTACATTTGTTTGCTAATGATTCAATGTATTTCTTTTGGCATAATCTTATTTCATTTTTGAAATAATCATAGTCTATATTTATTCCAAGATATTCTTTGACTTCATCTAAATCTTTCATTTCGAATCTATTAGTTAATAACTTCTTTACCCTTCGTATCTTCCTTTTATTTTTACTACAAATTAGCAAATCGTCTACATACATTAGCAAATAAACAACATTTTCTCCCTCTCCATGTGTATATAGGCACAACTCTATGTTATTCTTCTTAAAACCTAATCTCGTCACATACTTATCAAGACACTCATACCACTCCCTTCGACTTTCTTTTAACCCATAAAGCGCTTTCGATAGTTTACAAACTCTATTCGTTCCGTCCGCATATCCCTTTGGTTGATTTACATATACCTCCGAGGTTACTTCACCATTTAAAAAGGCAGTTTCTACATCCATTTGCTCAATAATTAATCCATTTTGACAACAATATGATAGCAATATCTTAAAGGTCTCATTACTCGCTACTGGGGAGTATATGTCATCGGCTACGTTTCTTTGTTGAAATCCTCTTACCACTAATCTAGCCTTATACCTGTCATCTGATTTTCTCGTGTAAACCCATTTTACATCTAATACGTCTTTGCCTTTTACCCTTTCTACCAATTTCCAAGTTTTATTCTTATAAAGACATTCTATTTCCTTATTCATAGCTTGTTTCCAATCTTCACTATCTTCACAACAAATCGCCTCCTCAAATGTACAAGGGATATCTACACTACAATAATTTGCATGGATTTCACTAATGTTTTCTTTTTCTGGATATCTTACTGGAGTTCTCTTGTTACGTGTAGATCTTTCAGGGATGTTTAAGCTTTCAAGACTGTTATCATTTTCATCTTCCCTACTTTCTAACTCTTCCTTATTCATGTTTACCAATAAATCATTATCCTCAATGTCATCGTTATCTTTATCGAATGAATTCTCCACAAAACCGATACATTTTGTGTCTGTTTCTATGACCTCTACATGTCTCGCTATTGTTATTTTCCCACCTAATAAGACTCTGTAACCTACTTCACTATATCCAAACTAAATTCCCATATCTGCCTTCTTATCCCATTTAGAAACACTCTTTGTTCTTACAAAAACTTTACTTCCATATAGATGTAGATTTTCAACACTTGGTTTTCTCCCGAAGAATATTTCAAAAGGTGTCTTTCTCTCTATAGTATTTGCCAGTATTCGATTTTTCAAGTATACCGCTGTCCAATCTATTTCCAGCCATTTTATGTACTTTCGCTTCCACTAACAAGCAACGCGCCATGTCCATAACTGTTCTATTATACTTTTCCGTTGTCCCGTTTAATTCATGTACGTAGGTTGGGCAGTTATTTATTCTGATACCTTTATCCCTAGCAAATTTATAAATTCGATTATTCAAGTACTCTTTTCCATTATCACATCTCAATATTTTAAAGCTCTTGCCCGTTAAATTCTCGGCTTCATTTACAAACTGTACGAAACAATCAAACACCTCATCTTTTGATTTTATACAATAACTTCTAGCTATTTTGCTATAATTATCGATAAATGAGATGAAATATTTCTCTTCATTGAATTCGGTAGTCTTGAAGGGACCGCGCACGTCCGAATGAATAATTTCCATTATCTCCATAGCCTTGGTTCGATTATTTTTGAATGGTAAATTTTGCATTTTCCTTTCCATGCACACCCTACATTTCAAAAATTCCTTTTCAAATTCATTCGGTATACCAGTAACTAGCTGTTCTTTACCCAAAATATTTAAATATTTAAAATTTACGTGTCCTAGCATCCTATGCCATCTTTTCTTTTTACTCATATCACTACGTTCGGCGCTGTTTGCTAAGTGCTCCTTCCCTTTCAATATACTTTTCATTCTATATGTTCCCTTTCCTTTAACCGCTACCGCTGTAAGCTTATTGTCCTCATCTATTACATTTGCAATATTTCCTATTGAAATAACCGTGTTCCTATTATCTTTTAACTTGCCTAAACTAATGAAGTTTGCGGACATTTCTTTCGCGTAAAAAACATTATGCACATTTATTTCATTTTGCTTTCCAAATGTTTCAAAATAACTTATAACATTCGCTAATTTTGTTGCCTTTATTGATCTATTATCGCCTAAATATATATTTACCGCTTCTTTAAGGTCAATAGATTTATCGAAATAATTTACGTTGTTAATTATGTGATCTGTGCAACCGCTATCTAATGGCCACATTACATCATAATTACTTATCTCGTTCGCCTCGCCGCTGTGTGCTGCGTGCGCCGTTGCTATCCATGTGCTTGATCTTGAGTTACCATGCTCGTGTCACGTAAAATAAAAAGCAGGAGGCTCGAACGAAAAGAAAAAAATTAAGGTAACAAAAAAAACAAGAGAATTTATTTCTTGTATTCTGAATTTACACTGACTGCGATTTTGTTCTGAGCTCCAGCCGTGACTTTCCAAGACTGAAGCTCTTACAATTTGACTTTCGGTAACATCTGTTTCTTCTTTGTTTGTCATCCCTCAATATCCCCACTACCCTGTAGGCGTACGTGACCGTTGTCACACTTCTAGGACATCCGGTGGAAGGACCGTTAGGATACAGATGACTCATTAGGCACTTCGGCGATATACATTGTCGCCAAGGCCGCCACATCTCTGTCTCCATCATCGGTCCATCGGATTTGAAGTATGCCGGTCGTGATACTCGCTCGTGCCGGTTGTTGACTGACGATGGAAATTTCCATGTCCCCTGCTCGTATTTCCTTTGTTTCCTCCTCCTCTGCTGCGACCACGTGTTGACCCAAGCCAAAAACTGATACTGTTTCCCGCTTCGACGCCATTTTGACACTCTCTCCCAAAATGTCCTACTCTTCCACATCCGAAGCATCCTTCCTTTTTTGCAGAAAAGGCGTTGGTTTGCATTTCTCCTCGATTGGACTTATTTTTCCTCTCCGCTACTTCAATTTTATTTTTTAAATACGCTACCGTTTGATTTTCGGCTTTCAGTGCATCTACTATATCCGCTATGTAGCTGTATTCTTCGGGTAACGTATTCAGCATGTAAGTTAGTTTTTCCCTCTCACTCACTTGTGCACCCGCACATTTTAATTCGTTTATTAATTTTTCGAAATCGCTAAAGAACGATGTTGAATCACTGTAGTTCTCAAGTTTTATCTTTTCCAATCTCCTTCTGCATACGACCTGTAGTGCCGTCGACTCTTTCAAGTACATTTCATCAAACTTTTTTACTATCTGATACGCCGTTTTTTCTTCTCTAATATATTCCAATGGTCTGTTTGTGATGGCACTATAAATTATATTTATTGCCTTCGATCCTTTTTGTCCCAGTCTTCACTGTCTGTTTCTGTCTTCACCCCAGTTGTGACAACCTCGCATTCTCTATACTTGAGAAACATCGTTATTCTTTGCTTCCACATACCGTAAATATCCATCGAAAATAGGTATCATGATTTCCAATCTCTCCATTTAAAATGATTCCTTATCTCTTACTCAAGCGTTCCTACGTGCTCGAAGTGTATTTTTCCTCTTTGTAACCTTTGAACGTTTCTTTCCTTACTGAAGACTCACTCGATCTAACTCGCAATATTGAAAACCATGCACTAAAATAACTGGAAAACTTTGAACCACGCTCTGCTACCATGTAAAGATATAGAATGGATTCGGAAATACAAATAATTCCCTTTATTTAGCACACAACAGTTATACATATATCTTATACTCTAAAGACCTCGAAACCCTACTCGCACGCACGCTTGTTGTCAACAGATTCTTCCAGATACTTTTAACGACTGACTCTTCTCTTTTGTCCCAACTAAGGCCTGGACGTTCTCTGACGCTTATACACACATTCACATGTACAGTGTAAATGTATCATATTCCTAGCAGAATTGTTATACGACTGATGCATCAACATACCACGCAAGAAGAATTGGAAACTAGGACAAAAAGGAAGAACTGTGAAAGAGATACTTATAATCATAGTAAACGACAAAAAATTCGCAGATGTTCAAGTGAATCTGACGAGGAGGATATTGATGAAAGGGTAGTTGACAATAGAAGAATACAAGTAATAACACAAGAGTCAAACAATCTCCTCGATAACGGCAAAAGGATGATGCGAATGATGGGATATAAGGCGGTTACGGCCTCGGAAATAGTGAACAAGGTCGTTTAGAGCCAGTTCAGGCACCTAGACAGCATGGTTGCAGAGGGTTTGGACATCATGTTCCTGGACATGAAGATTCAGGTCTTAAATGGCATCCTGCAGAGGAAGTTATAAAGTGTGTAAAAGATATGAAATGGTGATATGAAAAGTTGACCACAGATGATGAAATTGATTTCTGTTGTGAAGATATAGTGAAAACTGTTATCAATGCGAAAACTTTTTTTAACACTTTTTTAAAATCGTGCTACTGTTAAAATGGCGAATACAGATAGAGCATGTAACTTTATGTTTACTAACCCAAAAGGTTTGAGGGAGAATGGGCTGCTATACTTTGCAGATGTATGTGCTGGAGCAGGAGGTTTTAGTGAACATGTTCTGTGGCGAAAGAAATGACGTGCTAAAGGATTTGCTCTTACTTTAGAAAATGAACATGATTTCAAATTAGAAGACTTTTATGGGGGTCCTTGTGAAACATTTCATCCATACTACGGACCAAAGGAAAGTGGTGATGTCTTTGACCCAGATAATGAAGAGGAATTTACAAATCTTATAATGCAGCATACCCATGGCAAAGGAGTACATTTTGTGATGTCTGATTGAGGATTCTCAGTAGAACGACAAGAAAATGTACAAGAAATTCTTTCAAAACAACTGTATCTTTGTCGATGTTTAATAGCATTGATGGTTGAAAGAGAGGGTGGTGATTTTGTGACAAAATTATTCAACCTTTTTACACCCTTTAGTGCTGGTTTAGTTTATTTAATGTATCGCTGCTTTGAAGAAGTTTGTATTTTTACACCAAACTCTTCTAGACCAGGAAATTCAGAACGTTACTTAATATGTAAGAATCGAATTGTCGGCATATCTGCAATGGAAACGGCGATACGGTGATTTGAATGATTAATCATGAATATGTAAAGCAGCAATTTCGCTAGGTTTGACAGAGATCGGAGTTGACATGGTACAAACCACCAGATGTGCGGTGCACATGACATCGGATGTGTAATGCAACGGGCATCGCTTTGTCGCCATATGTGCAATAGAAACGGAGATACATTCATTTGAATATGTTAACCTTAATTTGTAAAACTGCAATTACGCTTGATATGTCGAGGACCAGAGATGATATAATAGCACGAGCCAGCCGATGTGAGCTGTATTTGGCAGGCAATGAGGAGTATATCTCGCATCTAATTGACGGCAAATCTCCAAGCGCAGCGGTGATACGTTTTATTTAATATTCAATAATGGGCCTGTTACGATACCGATAGTATTAGCGTGACTGAAACACATTGCCGTCTCAGTAAAACCATTTTATTTCAAGCTTCACGCTACAGTTCTGAATCCGGACAAGACCGTTTCAAGTTCTCGCAAGAGCAAGCAGTCAAATTATGGTACTTACACGAGTTAGAGTCTAATACATTTTATTGGTCCAACATCGATGGGGCGATCTCGCATCGAAATTTTCGGAGGACCGCGTAACCTTCCAACGACGACCGCCGTACGAGCAGCGGATAAACTTATTTCGTGCCTTAGGTTGCCCTCACCACGTCCTATACTTCTTGATTCTTGGTTGGTAGCTTTAGCGGCTGCAGGTCCGAGAAATTGCATCTTGACCCGCTTTCTCGTATGTCGCATGTGATGTCTCACTTTCCGCCGTAGACACTTGTCGGATCTACATACGTTGAACCATTTGCGCGAGACAAGCGCGGCGCTCTGCAGGGACGAGGGATCCAATATTCGAAGTATCAAGTGCGAAACCTCCAGTGGAAGTTCGGAAATGATATCTACCTTACTTGGGACGAACAAACCAACGACGCGTATTAGAGATCTAAAAAACTCCATGTTGCTTCTACTGTTTCGCGAGCACGACTGACGTTCTGGCTAAGAGTGGAGGCTTATATAAGTGCTGTTCGTCACGGTGCACTGCGAGTTCCGGTTCCGGGTGAGAGTCCTGGTCAGGCAGAATCGATGGTATGTGCATGTATTTTCACTTACATCGGGTTCACATTATGATTAGAGTTAGAGGCGCGAAACGAATCTGCATTTGGTTTAGACGTTGAAGTTATGCAATAGAGCAGATATTTACTAGTGTAAATTTGTTTGTTATATAATTTGACAAGTAGTCGTGGTAATTAGGTACTCGAGAAGCTAATGACAATGATCCTGGGTTCAATAACAAAGCCGCGGTCTACGGGATAACGGAATTCGTTTTCACCCTGATTCCAAGTTGTACCATACTTCCTTATATACGTTATAGGTAGGACTGAACAAACGCTTTGTCGAAACATAGAATATCCACCGAGTGTTAAGGCTCTTTGTAACTGGCTAATGTGACCTCACGAGAGAATGATTTTCCGGCACGATGATGCTGCAGAGGAAAACAATGATGGGTGTGTCTAAGGGCACCGGAACATCGGATTCGTGGAGAAAAGACTTCGCTCGGAAAGAGATTGATAGTGACGTTACTGTTAATTGGACAATTTCCATGTTGATAGTTAGAGAAGGATGCTAGTAGCCCTTGAGGGAACGTTGCTAGAGGGAAGCGTCGTCCGTGGAAAAGTAGATTTCACCTATCATCCCGTAGTTGGAACGAAGACTGTTTGCCTGTTTAGGACTGTTAAGGACTTTAATTAACTAAATCTTAAGGTTTATAATGGGTCCTCAGGCTAGCTAAACATATACTGTTGAGATGCGTTGACATCTGGCAATCATCTTATCCGACGGATAGAGTCTGCGTGTGGCGAGACACGGGACAGAAACCGTTGGAATGTTTACTGTCACGTGCCGCTACGATTATTTCATTTAAGGATAGCTATAGAATTACTCCATGCCTTTATTAGACAAAACGTTCATCCCTTGACCGCGGCTAC
The DNA here is from genome assembly GCF_910591885.1 of Bombus terrestris. Taxonomy (NCBI): domain Eukaryota; kingdom Metazoa; phylum Arthropoda; class Insecta; order Hymenoptera; family Apidae; genus Bombus; species Bombus terrestris. The sequence goes on from NW_025963549.1 coordinate 20,035, forward strand.
GTTCGGTGACTGGTTGTCGCCTCGAGGCCAATTGCAGTATCACAAGTTTCGAACAATTACAATCGGACTGGATGGCTACAATTGTTGAATTACAGCTATGGTAGAATATAGATTACAATGTTACGGGATTTTCCCAAAATTCCAAACGGAAGGTTCCCGTGTTCTTTCATCTTCGATTTATATTTATGCTTGATCTGTCTGGGACCAGTCTGGATATAGCGCAAACTGGCTGGTAAACGATGTATTTGGCAAGAAATGTGGAGTACCAGGCACATCGAATTGTCGACATATCAGCAACAGCAACGGAGATACGTGGAGTTGAATATTTGAGTCTGAATCTGCAAAACAACAATTACACTGCATATAACAGAGACCAGAGTCGATGTTCTGCCGCGCAACACATCAGCACTCAATCCCGCGCGGCTTGACAGCCAACGGTCCACGTGCCATCCTTCGAATCCTCCGTAGGCCCAAGGACCCACCATAAAGATGAAATCGTAACTGCATTGTTCGCACATATGGTCTAAGTCAATCTGTTTGTTTCGAAAAGACTTTCTAATTCTGGAAGTGTTGTCGGTCGGTTTTTAGAAAGGTCCTTGGGTATATTACGCGCTCTTAAGAATTACGGAGAAAGCGGGTAGTGGCCAAACGAAAAAAGCGGACATCTACCTAACGGAAAATCTGAGTTTTCCCATAGACAATGTCGCCTAGGACCCACGTTGGTAGGAGGCTTCTTCTTCCTCTCTTCCTTGCTAACATTAGTCATAACCAATCGGCATCGCGGATCATTGCCCTCACTTTCCTAACTAACAATGTAAGCAACGAATCCGCGTTCTTCGTTCAAAGGGCACACCCACACCGAGCATCGTACTCACATCAGAATAAACTTTAGAGTTACATCATCTCTCACGGAGACTAGAGTTCCTGCAATCCCTATAACTCTCACCGTTCCGATATCTCTCAGAGTTCCATCGTCTCTCACGGTGACTAAAGTTCCTGCAATCCCTACAACTCTCACCGTTTCTATATCTCTAAGAGCCTCCTATTTCTCTCACAGTATCCAGAAGTCCGACAGCTCCTACAGCTCTCTCGGACCTACAGCTCCTATAGCTCACATTCTCATCTAAGAATAATCCTTCTCTTCGTTATCTGTATCTTAAGCAACGGCGTTCTTACTCAGTGTGATTGTATAAATCGTTGGAAATACATATATTTTTTATAACTTTGTGACTCCCAGTGTTATACCACAACGACTACACCTATTATCCTAAGCGAAATACGGGGATCGAACTATTCGTGGTGTCGATTATTCCAATCTTAACGGGAATTTTCGACTCCCATTGACGCGTATTCAAACGACCGCGTCTCCCCGCGATAACTCGAAAATACAGTCGACATAGCGCAAACCGGATAAGTACTGTATTTGGCTGTAATTGTGGAGTATAGCGCGCGTCGCATTTGCGACATGTATCCAATAGCAGCGCTGATACGTTGGTTTGAACATTTAGGCATGAATATGCAAAGCAGAAATTACGCTGAATCTGTCAGTGACCAGAGAAGACATGAGACAGAAGAGAAGATAGAATCGGAAAATGTGCTCTGTGCTCACCAGAAAATCAAGAGCATAACGCTCACCGAATTGTCGTCATATCTGCCGTAGAAACGAAGATACGTTGCTTTCGATATTCAAGCATGAATATGCTAATCTGCAATTATGGTGTATTTGACAGGGACAAGGGTGAACAAAACGCTAACCTACTGATGTGCGCTGTATATGACATCAGATGTCAAATATAACGCGCACCGAATTGTCTGTAAGTGTGCCATAGAAACGGAGATTCGTTGATTTGAATATTTAATACTGAATATGTAAAACTGCAAATACGCAGGGTTCGGCTGGGTCCCGATTTTACATGCATCAAACGGGATAACGTGAACTGTGTTTGGCAGCAAATTTGGTGCATAACGAGCCTCTAATTGTAACCATATGTGCCATAGAATCGGAGATACGTCGGTTTGAATACTTAATCCTGAATATACGAAACTGCAACAACGCTGGATCTGGCTGGGTCCAGATTTTACATAGCGTAAACCGGATGACTTGCACTGTACTTGGCATCAGATATGGAATATAACGCGCATCGAATTGTCTACATACCTGCAATCGAAACGTAGTCACGTTGATCTGAATATTTATTCCTGTTGGGAATATGATACATTTACACTGTACATGTGAATGTGTGTGTAAGCGTCAGAGGACGTCCGGGTCTTGGTTGAGACAAAAGACAAGAGCCAGTCGTTAGAAGTATCTGGAAGAGTCGGTTGACAACAAGCGTGCGTGCGAGTAGGATTTTGAGGTCTTAAGAGTATAAGATATATGTATAACAGTTGTGTGCTAAATAAAGGGAATTATTTGTATTTCCGAATCCATTCTATATCTTTTCATGGTAGCAGAGCGTGGTTCATAATTTTGCAAGTTATTTTAGTGCGTGTTTTTCAATATTGCGAGTTAGTTCGAGTTAGTTCTCAGTAAGCAAAGAAACGTTCAAAGGTTACAAAGAGGAAAAATACACTTCGAGCACGTAGGAACGCATGAGTAAGAGATAAGGAATCATTTAAAATGGATAGATCGGAAATAATGATACCTATTTTCGATGGTGAGGATTACGGTATGTGGAAGCAAAGAATAACGTTGTTTCTCAGATATGAAGAATGCGAGATTGTCACAACTAGGGTGAAGACAGAAACAGACAATGAAGACTGGGACAAAAAGGATCTGAAGGCAATAAATATTATTTATAGTGCCGTCACAAATAGACAATTGGAATATATTAGAGAAGAAAAAACGGCGTATGAGATAGTGAAAAAGTTTGATGAAATGTACTTGACAGATTCGACGGCACTACAGATCGAATGCAGAAGGAGATTGGAAAAGATAAGTCTTGAGAACTACATTGATTCAGCATCGTTTTTTAGTAATTTCGAAAAATTAATAAACGAATTAAAATGTGCGAGTGCACAAGTGAGTGAGAGGGAAAAACTAAATTTCACGCTGAATACGTTACCCGAAGAATACACCTACATAGCGGATATAGTAGATGCATTGAAAGCAGAAAATCAAACGGTAGCATATGTAACAAATAAAATTGAAATAGCTGAGGAGAAGAATAAGTCCAATCGAGGAGAAATGCAAACCAACGCCTTTTCTGCAAAAAAGGAAGGATGCTTCAGATGTGGAAGAGTAGGACATTCTGCGAGAGAGTGTCAAAATGGCGTCGAAGCGGGAAGCAGTAACAGTTTTTGGCGTGGGTCAACACGTGGTCGCAGCAGAGGAAGAGGAAACAAAGGAAATACGAGCAGGGGACGTGGAAATTTCCATCGTCAATCAACAACCGGCACGAGCGAGCATGGTAACTGAAGATCAGGCAAATGGATAGTGTAACCACAAACACTTTTGCCCTGACGTCACCTTAGGCGACCACTTCTAAACATTCTCCAGACAGCCGATACTTGAACATTACACATGGCGACATTGGCGACAATGTATATTGCCGGAGTACCTGAGGGTTCATCTATGTCCTAACGGTCCTTCCACCGAATGTTCTAGAAGCGTAGCAACAGTCACGTACGCCTACAGGGTAGTGGGGATAATGAAGGATGAAAAACAAAAGAAGAAACAGATGTCACCGAAAGTAAGAAAATATTGTAAGAGCCTCAGTCTCGAACGGCCACGGCTAGAGTTCAGAAGTGTATAAACGAGGAAAAAATAAAGTTTTCTTCTTTCCTTTAAATTTCTTTCTCATTTTACGTTACATTTTGGCGATCCTGCCAGGATACATCAACGTTGGATAAAACAAGATTTCGGTTTTGGCCTACGGGACATCCGACCAAAGGTGTATCAAGCAACCTGGACTACGAAAAACGGTTTTATTAGTAAGTAGAACCATTTCCTCTAAAAGGATCGATCGATTGCATTCGATAACGTCAGACTCCGACGATCTATTACTCTGAAATGGACAAAAGGGACGATAAGACAGTTACACCTGTCGCTTCGACTAGCGGTGATCCAAACCTGCGGGCAATTTTGGATATGATGCAGCGCCAGCACGAAGAACATAAGGCAGTTATAAATGATTTGTATAAACTAATCCCCGATGAAAGCACTCAACGGATCAAGGAAATGGAACTAATAGGGAAGACTGTGGCCGAACTCAAGCTAGGAGTACAATTCTCCGTAGATACGTCTGAGTTCAACTCAATTATAACAGACGATACTAGTTCTGCCAGCAGAAGCACTACTCGAGACACCCGCATAGTGAAATCTCCGGAAGAACGCGTTCGGATCAAAGAAACTCCAGAAACCTCCGACCCAGCGAACGCCGAGGATGAGGAAGAAGAATCAGCCTCGTACGAACGACATATGTTCGACGCGAAAACCAGCATCGAGTTCATCCCAGTCCTCAACGGTCAAGATGACATTGGAGTGAAGGGATTCATCAAGCGGGTAAGCGAAGCTAGATCGGAATGTAACGAAAAGCGTGCTTTATTGAAATTAATTCTAACCAAACGCATTGTCGGCGAAGCCGAAAGAGGCATTAGACATTCGGTTATCGAGACGTACGGCGCCTTATTCGAAAATCTGAGGAAGTTCGTATCGATTAGCGTAACTTCAAACGGTGCACGCGATAAATTACAAAGAACTCGGCAAAGTTTTAACGAATCAGTACACGGATACGTCAAAAGATTTCGACAAGGTCTTAATGAACTTATATACGCATTGCAACAGGAAATTCGCGATCCTATTCGACAAGCAGTCGCGATAGACCTAGAGAACGAACGCGCAACCAAAACGTTCATACTAAATTTAAAACCCGAGATAGAAATCAGAACATCAAACATGAAACCGCGCACCTTACAAGAAGCACAAGATGCCGCGTTCGAAGCAGAACTATTAATCGGAGAAATTGAGGGAAACCGCGGAAATCAGTGCAGGCAGCAAATAAGAGCTCACTCATTCGCCCGAGGGAATGTTTCGTCACAACGCAAACCCCCACTTAGGAGCGGTCCGATGACTACGCTCAATCGCCTGCCGACAAGCACTCAAATAAACAACGGAGGAAGAATGAAGTGTTTTAAGTGCAACCAAATAGGACATACCGCAAATTACTGCCGAAATTTTCAACCGGCCAGCCAGCGAAATCTTCCGCCACCGCGCAGCTACAATATAAACATGGAGAATGCGGGACGAGAAGAGGAAACAGCGCTACCAGAACCTCGAGAGACGTCGTACGAGTACACGCAACAACAGGAAAACTTCTATCCATTGGAGTTCGATCGGGAACAGAAATCAAACGATATTTAATCGATACCGGTGCAGGAATAAATTTAGTTAAAAGATCAAGTGCCATATTTAAACCTAAAAAGACAGTAGCTAAAACATTTTACATGGGCAATGACAAATACCAAACTGACGAAACAGTAGACTTTCAATTCTTTAACATCATGAACACATTTCACGTTGTGCCAGACGATTTTCCTTTAATAGAAGACGGAATAATTGGTTTACCTATGCTCTCTAACTACTCATATCGAATTAACAACGAATCAATACAATTAAACGGGAACGAAATATTTTTCCAGGCGCCGAAAACCATTCTCCCAGTGCAAACCGAAATCGAAACAATCTATCTGGATAAAGTTCCGACGAGAGTATGTTTCTGCAATACTGGTGAGCAACCAACTATAATCACTAATGATCTTTCTTATGAACACGATCTCGATAAAATTGCTAAAATGAAACAAATAATTAGACTAGACCATATTGAAGACAAACTTCGTATTCCTATCGAAAAGATCCTCCTACATTACATAGACGTGTTTGACCTAGAATCCGATACCCTACCTTGTACTAACCTAACAAAACACACTATTACCCCACGCGAAAACAAAATCGTCAATACCAAATCGTACCGACCTCCCGAAGCCCATAAAGCAGAAATTGAAAAACAAATGAAAAAATGTTAGATAAAAATATCATTGAAGAATCAGATTCTCCTTACAACAGTCCAGTATGGGTAGTACCCAAGAAATCAGACGCATCAGGCAAACAGAAATGGCGTATAGTTATCGACTTTCGAAAATTAAATGAACTTACCGATCAAGACGCCTACCCACTACCGACAATCGACGACATTCTATCACAATTAGGCAACGCCAAATTCTTCTCTGCTCTAGATTTATCTTCGGGATTCCATCAAATACCTATGGACCCCGACTCAAAGAAATATACAGCCTTTAGCACACCTCAGGGACACTTTCACTATAATCGCATGCCATTCGGTTTAAAAAACGCCCCAGCCACCTTCCAACGCATGATGGATACCGCGTTACGAGGATTATTGAACAAATACTGCTTTGTATACCTTGACGACATAATAATATTCGGTAGTACAATTCAACAACACAATGAAAACCTTGCTATAGTATTGCAAAGATTAAAAGAGTTAGGACTAAAAATCCAACCCGACAAATGCGAGTTTCTAAAACCTGAATTAGAATACTTAGGCATGTCATAACACACGAGGGCATAAAGACAAATCCTAAAAAGATCTCCGCAGTTAAAGACTTTAAGATTCCCAAAACACCAACAGACGTAAAGTCATTTCTCGGATTAGCTGAATACTACAGAAAATTCATTAAAAACTTTTCCAAACTCGCCAAACCATTAACAGATCTCACAAAGAAAGACAATCCTTTGAGATGGACTGAAGCGCAACAGACAAGCTTTGACACACTAAATGAAAAGCTATGCTCAGCCCCAGTTTTAGCATACCCAGACTACACGAAAACATTCACACTCACCACAGACGCTTCCAATGAAGGAATAGGCGCAATCTTATCACAAGACGGACATCCTTGTTGTTACATATCACGGACACTCAACCCCCCAGAGAAAAATTATTCTACCACAGAAAAGGAATTATTAGTTATCGTATGGGCAGTTAAAAGACTCAGGCAATACCTGTTAGGAAGACGATTCGTTATTCGAACCGATCACCAAACACTCACTTGGCTCAAAAATTGCAAAGACCCTTCTTCGCGTTTGATTAGATGGAGATTTAAACTCGAAGAATACGAGTACGATATTCAGTATTGCAAAGGTAAAGAGAACACAGCAGCCGACGCACTTTCCAGAAAAATTTACCAAATTACCGACAAATCAGTCCCAGACACACCTGCAAACTCCGAAAATATTGTAGAACACTTTAACGCATGGTCAGAAGACGCGACACCCCCGAGACGACTTAAAATCACGCCAAACGATCACACCTTCTATCAGTTGAATAGAGAAACATTAGGTCCATTCGACAAAGATACTTGGATTCGAAAAATTTTTGAACTAACCAAGAAACACAAGAAAATTGGGATAGGAGACAATAGTTTTACCGAAACCGAAAAAGCTAGGATCAAAGTAACACTCATGTTTAATAATGACCAAATTGAAGAAATAACTTTTGCATACGAACCAATACAAACCATAACTGAGGAACAAGCTCTAGACATTATACGCGAAAACCATAACGACATTAGTGGACACTTGGGTATTCAAAAGACATATAGTAAAATCAAAGACCAATTCAAAATCCCACGCCTCATGGAGAGGATAGAAGATTTTATAAAAAATTGCGAATCTTGTCGACGACAAAAGCTAGTTAGAATCAGACCCAAGGAACAACCCGTAATTCATCAGACACCAGTAGAACCAAACGAAAAGATAGCCATGGATCTAATTGGTCCGATGCCTAAAACCACACGTGGAAATCAATACATTCTTTCGATTCACGATGACCTAACGAAATATCTCGTTTTAGTACCACTGAAAACACAACGAACCGAATCGATTATCGATGCAGTACTACATCACTACATTTACATCTTGTCAGCACCCAAAACGATACTAACAGACCAGGGACGAAACTTTATTAGCGAACTAATGGAAAAATTCGAGGAAGCATTTAAAATCAAACATATAAAGACCACTAGTTTTCATCCTCAATCTAACGGATCCTTAGAACGAACACACGCCACAGTAAAAGACATGATTCGCACGAGCCTACACGATTCTAATAAAGAATGGGATCAGGTATTAGACTTTATTTGCCTAGGGTATAATACCGCGATACACGATGCAACTGGATTTTCACCCTTCGAACTAACATTTGGAAGAAAAGCCAACCTCCCGTCTTCCGTATCCCGAACTTCCAATTACACCTACGAAGAAATGTTTGCACTATGGCAAAAACAATTGCAAAAATATAGAATGATAGCGAAGAACACTCTTGAACAAAGTAGAAAGAGGTACATGAGAGATCAGACAAGAAAAATCATTAGAACTCAAACCTTATTTAAGGAAGGAGATCGTATACTCCTTCACAACGATCATAAGTCGGATAAATTGGACGACGAATGGTTAGGACCCTACGTTATTAAATCAGTCAAGACACCGTATTATGAGATTCTCATTAGAGATCGAGTTAAGAAAATCCACGGTAACGGAATAAAACCTTATTTTTCAGGACGATCACCCTTGCCGTCGGATTTACCACCCTTAACGGATTAAAAATAACCCCTATTGACAATAATGGAATATTTCATGAGAAAATATCCAAAGCATATCCTTATAGCGAACACATAAATGTTATTATAGGACTAGATATTTGTGCTGTATTGGAACAAGTAAGATATATTGAAAAGGGAGTAGCCGAAGTTAGGAATCATTGCGAGACACGAAAAGACTGTAACATATTACCAGAAATACGCTCTTTGCAAGCAAAACTAAATAACGTCAGAACACTTAGCATCGAATTACGATCCTTAGCTCACATTCATCTCAGAAGTAGATGAGGACTAGTAGACGCTATCGGATCTATTAGTAAAACTCTTTTTGGAACCCTAGCCGCGAACGATCTAGATATAATCAACAAAAATATAGACAAACTCTTTGAAGAAGGTAACAGCCTAAAAACCATAGTAGCTAACCAGACAGCTTTGATTAAACGAATTTTAAATAACGACGTCATCCAGCGACTGAAACAAGTAGACACAGGTGTAACAAACGAACTTAAAACGCTTAACAAAAAAGAGATCACCTTAATAAAAGTCATAGCTCTAGAAAGCTCACTCTCTGACTTACATTTCCAAATCGACGAAATATTCAATTTAATCATCTTAGGAAAACAAGGAATAATAAGCCCACAGATTATTGATCCCGGAACTTTTATTAACAATTACGCCCAAGTACTAGGTAGCAATACAGTAGGAAACGCTTTTATACCAAAGGAAGAGAATTTCCAAAATATTTTAGATATCTCAGAACTCACATTGTTTACTCGACAAAACAAAGTTTTTTTTGTAATTTCTGTACCAACAGTTATGGACATGGAATGGGATATAGAGCAAATATATCCCACACCATCTCTCACGAACAAAGTGTTTTTTGCACCTTTAGTAGTTCATCCGATATTTTTAACGTCAGGACTAAATTACATCAATGTCGATCAAAACTACTTGGATAAGCATTGCCGTTCTATATCTGACTTTTACATTTGCAAACAAACTCAGCCGATTCACGACCGTCGAGTGAAGCACGATTGTAACTCTGAAATCTTAAGCGCAGAAAACACTGTCAAATTCTGTAAGGTAGTAGTTTGTAACATTGAAGATATAACTTTTATCCCATTAAACGCTGAGAATCATTTTATAGCTATACCAGAAAAACCAATAGATCTGAGCATTTTCGAAGAAAAGACACATCGAATTGTTAGACTAGAGAAACCATCTTTGTTACAAACTAATAAAACCGTAGACATATTGTACAAGAATAACCATATGAGAATCAGTGGTAGTAGCAAGGAAATTTCTTACGAGATTAAAATCAAAACAGTCAATGTAACTAATGATTCAGACTGAATTATTTTACTAAATAAACTAGAGAAAACTCCAAAACTTATTAACGATAATTACGGATACAAAAACACTCTGGATGGAATCGAAGATCAAACGAATCAACTAACTTTTGCTCATAGAATCGATCAAGTTGAATCACGGGGAATATCTATATTACAAATTATAGGATATTTATCCATTGCTCTCATATGGTTATACTTTCTCAACAAAATAGGAATGCCGAAATTGTGTTTTCATTTATTCTGTTGTAAAATCAAGCGAAACACGACAAATAACAATCCACCAGCCAGCGCTCCGATGCCAATCAACCCGGCACCTATCAACGTATTCACCCCGATTCTACCTGTGCCCAGCACCAGCAACGATTCATAAGTAACCTTCGACCTGGAAACACCCAAGGCAAAATTTCACCCATCTATCTTAAAGAGGAAAAGGAACTTCGAGGACTAAGTTCATTCTAAGGAGGGGGGAGTGTAACCACAAATACTTTTGCCCTGACGTCACCTTAGGCGACCACTTCTAAACATTCTCCAGACAGCCGATACTTGAACATTACACATGGCGACCTTGGCGACAATGTATATTGCCGGAGTACCTGAGGGTTCATCTATGTCCTAACGGTCCTTCCACCGAATGTTCAAGAAGCGTAGCAACAGTCACGTACGCCTACAGGTTAGCGGGGATAATGAAGGATGAAAAACAAAAGAAGAAACAGATGTCACCGAAAGTAAGAAAATATTGTAAGAGCCTCAGTCTCGTACGGCCACGGCTAGAGTTCAGAAGTATATAAACGAGGAAAAAATAAAGTTTTCTCCTTTCCTTTAAATTTCTTTCTCATTCTACGTGACAATAGCAACGGCGCACGCAGCACACAGCGGCGAGGCGAACGAGATAAGTAATAATGAGGTATGTGGCTATTAGATAGTGGTTGCACAGATCACATAATTAATAACGTAAATTATTTCGATAAATCTATTGACCTTAAAGAACCGGTAAATATATATTTAGGCGATAATAGATCGATAAAGGCAACAAAAGTAGGGAATGTTATAAGTTATTTTGAAGCATTTGGAAAGCAAAATGAAATAAATATGAATAATGTTTTTTACGCGAAAGAAATGTCCGCAAACTTGATTAGTTTAGGCAAGTTAACAGATAATAAAAACACGGTTATTTCAAAAGGAAATATTGCAAAAGTAATAGATGAGGACAATAAGCTTAGAGCGGTAGCGGTTAAAGGAAAGGGAACATATAGAATGAAAAGTATATTGAAAGGGAAGGAGCACTTAGCAAACAGCGCTGAAGGTAGTGGTATGAGTAAAAAGGAAAGATGACATAGGATGTTAGGACACGTAAATTTTAAATATTTAAATATTTTGGTTAAAGAGCAGCTAGTTACTGGTATACCGAAAGAATTTCAGAAGGAATTTTTGAAATATAGGGTGTGTATAGAAAGTAAAATGCACAATTTACCATTCAAAAATAATCTAACCAAGGCTAGGGAGATAATGGAAATTATTCATACGGTCGTGTGCGGTCCCTTTAAGACTACCGGATTCAATGAAGAGAAATATTTCATCTCATTTATCGATGATTATAGCAAAATAGCTAGAATTTATTGTATAAAATCAAAGGGTGAGGTCTTTGATTGTTTCGTACAGTTTGTAAATGAAGCCGAGAATTTAACGGGCAAGTGGTTTAAAATATTGAGATATGATAATGGAGAAGAGTACTGGAATAATCGAATTTACAAATTTGCTAGGGATAAATGTATCAGAATAAATAACTGCCCAACCTACGTACATGAATTAAACGGGACAACGGAAAGGTATAATAGAACAGTGATGGACATGGCGCGTTGCTTGTGAGCGGAAGCGAAAGTACATAAAAGGTACTGGCTGGAAATAGATTGGACAGCGGTATACTTGAAGAATCGAATACTGGCAAATACTATAGAGAGAAAGACACCTTTTGAAATATTCTTCGGGAGAAAACCAAGTGTTGAAGATATACATCTATATGGAAGTAAAGTTTTTGTAAGAACAAAAGAGAGTTTCTAAATGGGATAAGAAGGCAGATATGGGAATTTTGTTTGGATATAGTGAAGTAGGTTACAGAGTCTTATTAGGTGGGAAAATAACAATAGCGAGACATGTAGCGGTCATAGAAACAGACACAAAATGTACCGGTTTTGTGGAGAATTCATTCGATAAAGAAAACGATGACATTGAGGATAATGATTTATTGGTAAACATGAATAAGGAATGAGTAAGGAAGAGTTAGAAAGTAGGAAAGATGAAAATGATAACAGTCTTGACAGCTTAAACATCCCTGGAAGATCTACACGTAATAAGAGAACTCCAGTAAGATACCCAGAAAAAGAAAACATTAGTGAAATCCATGCAAATTATTGTAGTGTAGATATCCCTTGTACATTTGAGGAGGCGATTTGTTGTGAAGATAGTGAAGATTTTAAACAAGCTATGAATAAGGAAATAGAATGTCTTTATAAGAATAAAACTTGGAAATTGGTAGAAAGTGTAAAAGGCAAAGACGTATTAGATGTAAAATGGGTTTGCACGGGAAAATCAGATGACAGGTATAAAGCTAGATTAGTGGTAAGAGGATTCCAACAAAGAAACGTAGCCGATGACATATACTCCCCAGTAGCGAGTAATGAGACCTTTAAGATATTGCTATCAAAGTGGATTAATTATTGAGCAAATGAATGTAGAAACTGCTTTTTTAAATGGTGAAGTAACCTCGGAGGTATATGTAAATCAACCAAAGGGATATGCGGACGGAACGAATAGAGTTTGTAAACTATCGAAAGCGCTTTATGGGTTAAAAGAAAGTCGAAGGGAGTGGTATGAGTGTCTTGATATGTATGTGACGAGATTAGGTTTTAAAAAGAATAACATAGAGTTGTGCCTATATACACATGGAGAGGGAGAAATTGTTGCATATTTGCTAATGTATGTAGACGATTTGCTAATTTGCAGTAAAAATAAAAGGAAGATACAAAGGGTAAAGAAGTTATTAACTAATAGATTTGAAATGAAAGATTTAGATGAAGTCAAAGAATATCTTGGAATAAATATAGACTATGATTATTTCAAAAATGAAATAAGATTAAGCCAAAAGAAATACATTGAATCATTAGCAAACAAATGTAAGTTACAAAATAGCAAATTGTACTGTACACCTATGGAGACCAACTTAAAAATTGAAAAAGCTGAGATAAATAGAGAGGATATTGGATACAAAAATTTAATTGGCGCATTGTTGTATATTAGTGAAAATACCAGACCCGATATAAGTTATAGTGTGAATTATTTGAGTAGATTTCAAGATTGTTGTAATGAGACACATTTTAAATATGCTTTGCGAATATTGAATTATTTGTACCGAACTAGAGATTTAAGATTAGATTATAAAAGGAATAAAAAATGTGAAACGATAGATTGTTATGTGGACGCTGATTGGGCAGGAGATCATTTAGATAGGAAATCGACTTCTGGATATGTAATTAGATTGTATGGAAATGTAATTGGTTGGAAAGTCTAAAAAAACAAAGGTGTGTGACAAAAGCCTCGACGTATGCAGAGTATGTAGCCCTATCGGAAGCGGTGAGTGAATTAATGTCTATTAGGGAAATTATGAAAATCTTCAATGTAAATCTAGACGATAACCCTGTAAAAATTTATGAGGATAACTCTGGAGTGATAAGTATAGCAAAGCACGGAAATTTTACAAAAAATTCTAAACACATTGAAGTTCATTACCACTATGTTCACGAGTGCTTAAAGGAGAACAAGACAAACATTTAAAGTAATTACAGACGAAAATACTGCGGATATTTTTACGAAGGCACTGTGTAGAGAGAAATTCGAAAGGTTTAGGTCATGGATGAATGTAAACTAAGAGAAATGTAAATAAATAAGTGTTAAAGTTTCTGTTACGTAATTCCTCAATGCATGTAAATACGATTGAGTGTACAGTATAAATGTAAGGAGGCGTGTTGGGAATATGATACATTTACACTGTACATGCGAATGTGTGTGTAAGCGTCAGAGGACGTCCGGGTCTTGGATGAGACAAAAGACAGGAGCCAGTCGTTAGAAGTATCTGGAAGAGTCGGTTGAAAACAAGCGTGCGTGCTAGTAGCATTTCGAGGTCTTTAGAGTATAAGATATATGTATAAATGTTGTGTGCTAAATAAAGGGAATTATTTGTATTTCCGAATCCATTCTATACCATTACAAATACACTAACGTACCAGAATATTATAATATTCAGTAACAACGATAGAATTAACCAGTTCGCAAGTATAAAAAAGACACATTTTACACTGTGACGAAATAATATTCAAGAAATCTGATATAACATACATGGAAAATACACGAATCAGACTGAGAAACCACTGTAAGCGTCAGAGGACTTCCAGGCCTTAGTTGGGACAAAAGACAAGAGTCAGGCGTTAGAAGTATCTGGAGGAGCCGGTTGACAACAAGCGTGCGTGCTAGTAGCATTTCGAGGTCTTTAGAGTATAAGATATATGTACAACAGTTGTGTGCTAAATAAAGGGAATTATTTGTATTTCCGAATCCATTCTATATCTTTTCAATTCCTGAACATGCAAAATTGCATTTTGGCAGGTTTTGGCAGAGACCAGAGTTGACATAGCTCAAACAAACTGATGAGTAATGTAACTGTAGCAAATGTAGAGTATAAGGCGTATCGAATTGTCGACATATGTGCAAAACAAGCGGAGAGACTTTGAAAGCAATATTTAAGCATTAATAGCAAAAACTGCAATTATGCTAGAATTTACAGGGTCCAGAGTTGGCATAGCACAAACCGGCTGATTTGGCATCAGATGTGGAATATAAGGCGCATCGTATGGCCAACGTTTCTGCAAAACAGGCGGAGATACCTCGATTCGAATATGCAAGCATTAATATCCAAAACTGCAGTCACGCTGGATTTCACCGAGTCCAGTCTTGACCATGTGCAAACTGTCTAATGTGTGCTGTATTTGGCAGCAAATGTGGAGTATAACATGCATCCTATTGTGAACATACTTACTATGAAAACGGAGATACATTCACTTGAATATTTAGGCTTGAATGTGCAAAACTACAAATACGCTGGATTTGACTCGTTCCGTATTTAACATGGCTTAAACCAGATGAAGCGCCCAGTGTATGGCAGTCTATGTGGAATATAACGCGCACCGTTTTGTCGACATATCTGCAATAGAAACTGAGTCACGTCGATCTGAATATTGAACCCAGATCATGCATTACTGCATTTACGCTTGATTTCACAGGGTGCGGATTTGACATAGCGCAAACCAGATGATGTGAGCTGTATGTAGTAGCAACTACGGAGTATAAAGCGCATTTAATTTTCCACATATCTGTAATCGAAACGGAGATTCATTAATTTGATTATTTAGGTTTGATAATGCAAAACTGCAGTTGCGTTGGGTTTGACCGGACCCGAGTGGACATAGCGCTAATTGAATGATATTGGTTTAATTTGCAAGAAATGTGGAATACAAGGCAAATCGTACTGTCGACACATTTCCAACAGTAACGGAGATGCGTGGATTTGAATATATAATAATTTATATGAAAAACTGCAATTAACAATTACACTGCATATAACAGAGACCAGA
Organism: Bombus terrestris; assembly: GCF_910591885.1. Taxonomy (NCBI): domain Eukaryota; kingdom Metazoa; phylum Arthropoda; class Insecta; order Hymenoptera; family Apidae; genus Bombus; species Bombus terrestris. The sequence continues at coordinate 35,684 of NW_025963549.1, forward strand.
GTCGATGTTCTGCCACGCAACACATCTGCACTCAATCCCGCGCGGCTTGACAGCCACCGGTCCACGTGCCATCCTTCGTATCCTCCATAGGCCCAAGGACCCACCATAAAGATGAAATCCTAACTGCATTGTTCGCACATATGGTCTAAGTCAATCTGTTTGTCCGAAAAGACTTTCTAATTCTAGAAGTGTTGTCGGTCGGTTTTTAGAAAGGTCCTTGGGTTTATTACGCGCTCTTAAGAATTACGGAGAAAGCGGGTAGTGGCCTGACGAAAAAAGCGGACATCTACCCAACGGAAAATCTGAGTTTTACCATAAAAAATGTCGCCTAGGACCCACGTTGGTAGGAGGATTCTTCCTCCTCTCTTCCTTCCTAATATTAGTCATAACCAATCGGCATCGCGGATCATTGCCCTCACTTTCCTAACTAACAATGTAAGCAACGAATCCGTGTTCTTCGTTCAAAGGGCACACCCATACCGAGCTTCGTACTCACATCAGAATAAGCTTTAGAGTTACATCATCTCTCACGGTGACTAGAGTTCCTGCAATCCCTATAACTCTCACCGTTCCTATATCTCTCAGAGTTCCATCGTCTCTCACGGTGACTAAAGTTCCTGCAATCCCTATAACTCTCACCGTTCCTATATCTCTAAGAGCCTCCTATTTCTCTCACAGTATCCAGAAGTCCGACAGCTCCTACTGCTCTCACGGACCTAGAGCACCTATAGCCCACACTCTCATCTAAGAATAATCCTTCTCTTCGTTATTTGTATGTTAAGCAACGGCGTTTTTACTCAGTGTGATTGTATAAATCGTTGGAAATACATATATTTTTTGTATTTTCGAGCTATCGCGGGGAGACGCGGTCGTTAGAATACGCGCCAACGGGAGTCGTAAATTCCCGTTACGATTAGAATGATCGACGCCACGAATAGTTCGATCCCCGTATTTCGATTAAGATAATAGGGGTGATTCAGGTATGATAACACTGTGGCTCACAGAGTTAAAATTTATATTTCCAACACTTAGTATACACGATTGAATAGATATAATCACTTAATAACTTAGCACGGTATGAGACTTAATGTTAGAAGTTAGGCGTTAGATCTTTGACTGTGGTAGGAAAATGTGAGAGATATAGGAACGGTGAGAGTTGTAGGGAATGCAGGAACTCTAGTCACCGTGAGAGACGATGGAAAACTCTGAAGCTTATTCTAATGTGAATAAGGAGGAAAGCTTGGTATGGGTGTGCCCTTTGAACGAAGAACGCGGATTCGTTGCTTACATTTTTAGTTAGTAGAGTGAGGGCAATAATCCGCGATGTCGATTGGTTGGGACCAATGTTAGGAAGGAAGAGAGGAGGAAGAAACCTCCTACCAACTTGGGTCCTAGGCGACATTGTTTACAGGGAAACTCAGATTTTTCGTTAGGTATATCTCCGCTTTCTTCGTAATTCTTAAGAGCACATAATTCTAAAATCCGGCCGAAAATACTTCTGGAATTAGAAAGTCTCTTCTGGCAAACAGATGTGCTTAGACCATGTGTGCGAACAATGCAGCTAGAATTGCAACTTTATAGTGGGTCCTTGGGCCTATGGAGTGTTAGAAGGACGGCAGGTAGACCGGTGGTTGGCAAGCCGCGCGGGATGGCGTGCAGATGTGTTGCGCGACAGAACATCCTCCCCCCGTTGAGAGGGCACCGATCAAAATTCTATAGAGGTAGAGTTAATTAAATCTCCTATCCGCCTTCTTGTTGATTGTTGCTGCCGTGTGGACTGTGGCCGCCCAGAAGATGTCGTGATCGCCAGGAGGAATTTGATGATACGACCGAAAGGCCGGTGCGCTGAGGGTATTCGTCTGTCCTGGAGTCTGGTTCGACGTCGCGCGGAGGGCGTGATGAAATTCACGATCCAGGACGCGTCGTGAAACAGCTTGGCCCATGAAGTATTGTGGAACACCTCGGCCCACGAGGTGTCATTGAATGAAACTCCGATGATGCATGGTACAGGTTCAAACACGTCGCAGAGTTTTGTGTTTGATTGGGGAACTGAGCTCCCCCCGATGATTTGGCCCAATTGAGTTGTCTTGTCCCAGGTATCGTAGCTTGTTTCATGGTAAGACCTCGAGCAGGTTTCGCCTTTCTTATATGGTATTTCTGCAACATCAGACCCGTGAAAGTATTGCATGTCATTTGGACATCCTCGTTCTTGTTTCGGCTGTGGAAACGTGAAGGAGGTCATGGTTGATTGAGGGATGAGGCTCCCCCCGTTGACCCCTTCGGATTGCGCCTTCTCGCTGATGGCTGGTAGTTGTACCGGCGTAGTCCAACAATCCGCAAAAGACAAAATCAGCGATTTGTCCGACGTAGTGATCTGTGGGCTTAGTGGACAAGTGTTGAAATCAGCTGGCGCGTTCTGAAAACTACCGACAATTAAATGATTAGTCATAGTAGTAATAGCGTGGCGATTATCTCGATCTGGGTCACTCGCAGGCGTGGCTCCTCGCCGCCATGGCGATGGAGAGTTCTTCACGTTAGGGCCCGGAGAAAGATTCTCTGCTATGACGTCCATGTCAGGTGTAATATGTAAAGTTGTGTTCCCCGTCGGCGGAGTTTGATTCTTGTTGTCCTGGACGGGATTCACTTCCTTCCGGTCCAGTGGATCGTGAGAGGTTGGTTGAATGAAGACATTTCGTGGCGATTTGATAGCAGCGGCGGATTCACTGGTTCTCGGTCTCGATGACGGGGCTTGCCGTGCGACACGTTGGTTACGTCTTAGCCGCTCGTATATATCTTCATATTGCTCTCTGATTTCGAGATCGCGCGATTGTCCATCCGAGTCTAATAATTCTATCTCGAGTTGGACAGCTTCGACTTGATGCGTCGACTCGTGTTGGACTTTTTGCACTTCGGTCAAATGTTCATTGCGGTCCACTGTGGATGAGAACGTGTCATAGGAATAGGTCCAGTTCTCAAAGGCACCGTCGAACTGAGGCAAGCTGACCTCTGGTAAAGTGATTGGTGTCAGCTCAGGGTTCACGTATGAGTCGCGTGTTTTTGTTGCCGAGGGGGTTGTTGCTGGTATTTGGTCAAAGAGATCTATGAGTCGTGTGTTAATCTCCAGATGCTCTTGCAACAAAGAGGCTCTACAAGCAATTTCCCCCTGATCTAACACTTCTAGCTCGCCTTGAACCGCGCTTAATTTCCTCCAATACTCGTCGAACGAATTGCGGCAAGATACTAAGTAGCCCTTGTTTACTTGCCCAGACTCTTCGTATTCATCGAGTTGGCGCTTCGTGATTGTAAAGCGGTTGGCGAGGCCGTTTCGTCTCCGCCGCAATGTGCTGATCGAGTCAGGTTGAGCCATGTTTGATTTTAATGGTAGGAACGATCTTACCTTGATCAAATGGGCGTTGGTCTGACAGTCGTTTTTTACTCGCTACAGTGTGGCGTGGTCTCGTGTAGATGCTGAACGAAGGAGGTGTTCCTCTCCGGTGGCGGCTCCTTTGGTCAGTTGACTAGGTGTTGGAATGTGGATTTCACGTGACACTGTATAGTCACTGGTCAGTGCACTTCTTTGATGGCACGTGATCCGGCTCGAAGGAACATGTATTTTCGAGCTATCGCGGGGAGACGCGGTCGTTAGAATACGCGCCAACGGGAGTCGTAAATTCCCGTTACGATTAGAATGATCGACACCACGAATAGTTCGATCCCCGTATTTCGATTAAGATAATAGGGGTGATTCAGGTATGATAACACTGTGGCTCACAGAGTTAAAATTTATATTTCCAACACTTAGTATACACGATTGAATAGATATAATCACTTAATAACTTAGCACGGTATGAGACTTAATGTTAGAAGTTAGGCGTTAGATCTTTGACTGTGGTAGGAAAATGTGAGAGATATAGGAACGGTGAGAGTTGTAGGGAATACAGGAACTCTAGTCACCGTGAGAGACGACGGAAAACTCTGAAGCTTATTCTAATGTGAATAAGGAGGAAAGCTTGGTATGGGTGTGCCCTTTGAACGAAGAACGCGGATTCGTTGCTTACATTTTTAGTTAGTAGAGTGAGGGCAATAATCCGCGATGTCGATTGGTTGGGACCAATGTTAGGAAGGAAGAGAGGAGGAAGAAACCTCCTACCAACTTGGGTCCTAGGCGACATTGTTTACAGGGAAACTCAGATTTTTCGTTAGGTATATCTCCGCTTTCTTCGTAATTCTTAAGAGCACGTAATTCTAAAAACCGGCCGAAAATACTTCTGGAATTAGAAAGTCTCTTCTGGCAAACAGATGTGCTTAGACCATGTGTGCGAACAATGCAGCTAGAATTGCAACTTTATAGTGGGTCCTTGGGCCTATGGAGTGTTAGAAGGACGGCAGGTAGACCGGTGGTTGGCAAGCCGCGCGGGATGGCGTGCAGATGTGTTGCGCGACAGAACATTTTTTATAACTTTGTGACTCCCAGTGTTATACCACAACGACTACACCTATTATCCTAAGCGAAATACGGGGATCGAACTATTCGTGGTGTCGATTATTCCAATCGTAACGGGAATTTACGACTCCCATTGACGCGTATTCAAACGATCGCGTCTCCCCGCGATAGTTCGAAAATACAGTCGACATAGCGCAAACCGGATAAGTACTGTATTTGGCTGTAATTGTGAAGTATAGCGCGCATCGCATTTGCGACATGTATCCAATAGCAGCGCTGATACGTTGGTTTGAACATTTAGGCATGAATATGCAAAACAGAAATTACGCTGAATCTGTCAGTGACCAGAGCAGACTTAAGACAGACGAGAAGATAGAATCGGAAAATGTGCTCTGTGCTCACCAGAAAATCAGGAGCATAACGCTCACCGAATTGTCGTCATATCTGCCGTAGAAACGAAGATACGTTGCTTTCGATATTCAAGCATGACTATGCTAAACTGCATTTATGGTGTATTTGACAGGGACAAGGGTGAACAAAACGCTAACCTACTGATGTGCGCTGTATATGACATCAGATGTCAAATATAACGCGCACCGAATTGTCTGTAAGTGTGCCATAGAAACGGAGATTCGTTGATTCGAATATTTAATACTGAATATGTAAAACTGCAAATACGCAGGGTTCGGCTGGGTCCCGATTTTACATGCATCAAACGGGATAACGTGCACTGTGTTTGGCAGCAAATTTGGAGTATAACGAGCCTCTAATTGTAGCCATATGTGAAGTAGAATCGGAGATACGTCGGTTTGAATACTTAATCCTGAACATACGAAACTGCAACTACGCTGGATCTGGCTGGGACCAGATTTTACATAGCGTAAACCGTATGATGTGCACTGTACTTGGCATCAGATGTGGAATATAACGCGCATCGTATGGCCAATGTTTCTGCAAAACAAGCGGAGATACCTTCATTCGAATATGTAAGCATTAATATCCAAAACTGCAATCACGCTGGATTTCGCCGTTTCCAGTCTTGATAGTGTGCAAACGGGCTGATGTGTGCTGTATTTGGCAGCAAATATGCAGTGTTACGCACATCCTGTTGTTGACGTCCCTGCAATGGATACGGAGATAGTTTCACTTGAATAACTAGGCTTGAATATGCAAAACTACAAATACGCTGGATTTGACTCGTTCCGGATTTAACACGGCTTAAACCAGATGAAGCGCTCTGCGTATGGCAGTCAACGTGGAATATAGCGCGCATCGACATATGTGCTATGGAATCGGAGTCACGTTGATTTGAATATTTAAGCCTGAACATACAAAATTGCATTTGGGCTGGATTTTGCAGGGACCAGAGTTTACGCAGCGCAAGCGAGCTGATGGGCAATGTAACTGCAGCAAATGCGGAGTACAAGGCGTATGGAATTGTCGACATATGTGCAAAAGAATCGGCGAAGCTTGGAATGCAATATTTAAGCATTAACAACAAAAACTACAATTACGCTGGATTTTACAGGGTCCAGAGTTGACATAGCACAGACCGGCTGATTTGGTATCATATGTGGAGTATTCTGCGCATCGAATAGGCGACATAGAAACCGAGATACGTTCATTTGAATATGTAATATTTGAATATTTCGCCTGAAAATGCATAATTGCAAATACGCTGAGTTTGGCTGCGCCCACACGTTACATAACTCAAACTATATAATATGCATTGTGTTTGGCGGCAAAAGTGGCGTACATCGCGCATCGAATTGTCGGCATATCTGCAATGCAAACGGCGATACGGTGATTTGAATAATTAATCATGAATATGTAAGGCAGCAATTTCGCTAGGTTTGACAGAGGGCAGAGTTGACATGGTACAAACAAGCAGATGTGCGGTGCACATGACATCGGATGTGTAATGTAACGGGCATCGCTTTGTCGCCATATGTGCAATAGAAACGGAGATACATTCATTTGAATATGTTAACCTTAATTTGTAAAACTGCAATTACGCTTGATATGTTGAGGACCAGAGATGATATAATAGCACGAGCCAGCTGATGTGAGCTGTATTTGGCAGGCAATGAGGAGTATATCTCGCATCTAATTGACGGCAAATCTTCAATCGCAGCGGTGATACGATTTATTTAATATTCAATAATGGGCCTGTTACGATACCGATAGTATTAGCGTGACTGAAACACATTGCCGTCTCAGTAAAACCATTTTATTTCAAGCTTCACGCTACAGTTCTGAATCCGGACAAGACCGTTTCAAGTTCTCGCAAGAGCAAGCAGTCAAATTAAGGTACTTACACGAGTTAGAGTCTAATACATTTTATTGGTCCAACATCGATGGGGCGATCTCGCATCGAAATTTTCGGAGGACCGCGTAACCTTCCAACGACGACCGCCGTACGAGCAGCGGATAAACTTATTTCGTGCCTTAGGTTGCCCTCACCACGTCCTATACTTCTTAATTCTTGGTTGGTAGCTTTAGCGGCTGCAGGTCCGAGAAATTGCATCTTGACCCGCTTTCTCGTATGTCGCATGTGACGTCTCACTTTCCACCGTAGACACTTGTCAGATCAACATACGTTGAACCATTTGCGCGAGACAAGCGCGGCGCTCTGCAGGGACGAGGGATCCAATATTCGAAGTATCAAGTGCGAAACCTCCAGTGGAAGTTCGGAAATGATATCTACCTTACTTGGGACGAACAAACCAACGACGCGTATTAGAGATCTAAAAAACTCCATATTGCTTCTACTGTTGCGCGAGCACGACTGACGGTCTGGCTAAGAGTGGAGGCTTATATATGTGCTGTTCGTCACGGTGCACTGCGAGTTCCGGTTAGGGGTGAGAGTCCTGGTCAGGCAGAATCGATGGTATGTGCATGTATTTTCACTTACATCGGGTTCACATTATGATTAGAGTTAGAGGCGCGAAACGAATCTTCATTTGGTTTAGACGTTGTTGTTATGCAATAGAGCAGATATTTACTAGTATAAATTTGATTGATATATAATTTGACAAGTAGTCGTGATAATTAGGTACTCGGGAAGCTAATGACAATGATCCTGGGTTCAATAACAAAGCCGCGGTCAACGGGATAACAGAATTCGTTTTCATCCTGATTCGAAGTTGTACCATCAGTTCAAATGATGGCGGCAAGCAGAACGGACACGTGCACGTCGCTCCGTAGGCATAACCGAAATATCTGGGTATATTAAAGAATTCGGGCGGAAAGTGCACGAAAGTGAAGTTTCTAGTGCTCCGGAATGAGTGGGAACACAGGAGATAGGTGAGCTCGCTGGTATAAAAGCGAGAGAAACGATTGAAAGTGCTGTGTGTGAAAAGTGCGGTTAGGGGCAGAGCGGGGGTCATCTTGGTTCGCGCGACCGAAGCGCCACCGTGCGGGCTACCTGGGTAACCAAGGAGTGGTGGAGAGCGCCCCGTGGAGGGCCAGTAAAAACTCCCCGCGTCGAACAGACACGAATCGCATACACACGGAAAGATACAGTGGGATTATACGACGACCGGCTGCGTCGAAGGACATCCATCTCAAACATACATATATATGTATATATGTATATTAAGACAAACACAATATGGACAAGTACTGTAAGTCAAGTAAACTTACGGCTCAGGGTGTTTCGGAGCTTCCAGGCCCCGTCGGGGATTCGAGTAGCGTCCCAGGCTCGACCCGACGGTCACCCAACGACTGGACGAACGGCGAGGGGAAGGTCGATCCCAGGGCCTCCCCTCGTTCGGTAAACACGACCGGGGACCAAGAAACACCCGCAGTTGTCACAGAGGAAAAGACGTGCAAGAAAAGCACTAGAAGATACCTCGAATTTGATGAAGACATCGCCGGGAATCATCGAGGATGTCGAGATGCCAATGCAGGCACTCAAGGATAAGACACCACCCACCAAAAAGGCGACCCAAATCGCCAAGGAAAAAATCTTCAAAGGTGACAAGATCACCAGATATATAAGAAAGTCCCCAGTGGAGGGGAGCGCGTGCAACACAACGAGAAGCCTGGCCAGGAGCCAGCTGAGGGCAACTAGGGACGAAGCGGCCAGCACCTCGGAGCTAGACACACCGGCGGAAATGTCGGACAGCGGCAGCGAAGCGGCGGCACCAAGGGCATGTCTCAGGAGGAAGGCCATGGCGAACAGAGCAACGGCCGAGACCGAAGGCAACGACGAGGACAGTATCGTCATTAAGATGAGCGAATGGAAGGCGATGACGGAAATCATCACAGAAGTCTTCCGCGAAATCCAATACATAGGTAGCAGACTCTACCTCATGAGCAAAAAGGATACCGACATCAAGAAAAGGAGGGACGCCATCAGTAAAAAAGCGATCAAGCTCCACTCGATGTTGGACGAGATGAGGCTCAAGAGGAACGCGAGGACAGTCGCGGCCACCAGGATGACCACCCCTCCGGGGAGGAGTGAGGAGAAGGAAGGAAAAAGGAAGGAGATGTCGCCTGTCGAGAGGAAGGGCGACACCAAGAGAAAGAGACCAACGACAGTGGAGGCCTCATACGCAGGAGCCTGTGCCAGCAACAGCTCGGCAAAAGCGACTACGGAATGCACGGACAGCGATGCAAAGGAAGACTGGATCCCTGTCCGCGGAAGGAGAGGAAAAGGAACGGACACCCCGACGGTGGTCAGGAAGGCGAACGCAGGAAGGGCGGCATTGGACAAGCCAAAGAGGCCGGAGGGACCGAAGAGGATACGTAACAGACCCGAAGCCATCCTCGTCAAAGTAGGGCAGGACAAGGAGTGGATCCAGGTCTACAAAGACTTGATGGGGGCAAGGGAGACCCTAAAAGAGAGCTGTGAGATTAGGAGGACCAGAACAGGTGACATCCTGATCTTTTCAGAGCTTTCAAAGCCTTCAAGACTGTTATCATTTTCATCTTCCCTACTTTCTAACTCTTCCTTATTCATGTTTACCAATAAATCATTATCCTCAATGTCATCGTTATCTTTATCCAATGAATTTTCCGCAACGCCGATACATTTTGTGTCTGTTCCTATGACCTCTACATGTCTCGCTATTGTTATTTTCCCACCTAATAAGACTCTGTAACCTACTTCACTATATCCAAACTAAATTCCCATATCTGCCTTCTTATTCCATTTAGAAACTCTCTTTTGTTCTTACAAAAACTTTACTTCCATATAGATGTAGATTTTCAACACTTGGTTTTCTCCCGAAGAATATTTCAAAAGGTGTCTTTCTCTCTATTGTATTTGCCAGTATTCGATTTTTCAAGTATACCGCTGTCCAATCTATTTCCAGCCATTTTATGTACTTTCGCTTCCGCTAACAAGCAACGCGCCATGTCCATAACTGTTCTATTATACCTTTCCGTTGTCCCGTCTTATTCATGTACGTAGGTTGGGCAGTTATTTATTCTGATACCTTTATCCCTAGCAAATTTATAAATTCGATTATTCAAGTACTCTTTTCCATTATCACATCTCAATATTTTAAACCCCTTGCCCGTTAAATTCTCGGCTTCATTTACAAACTGTACGAAACAATCAAACACCTCATCTTTTGATTTTATACAATAACTTCTAGCTATTTTGCTATAATTATTGATAAATGAGATGAAATATTTCTCTTCATTGAATCCGGTAGTCTTGAAGGGGCGGCGCACGTCCGAATGAATAATTTCCATTATCTCCCTAGCCTTGGTTCGATTATTTTTGAATGGTAAATTTTGCATTTTCCTTTCCATGCACACCCTACATTTCAAAAATTCCTTTTCAAATTCATTCGGTATACCAGTAACTAGCTGTTCTTTACCCAAAATATTTAAATATTTAAAATTTACGTGTCCTAGCATCCTATGCCATCTTTTCTTTTTACTCATATCACTACGTTCGGCGCTGTTTGCTAAGTGCTCCTTCCCTTTCAATATACTTTTCATTCTATATGTTCCCTTTTGTTTAACCGCTACCGCTGTAAGCTTATTGTCCTCATCTATTACTTTTGCAATATTTCCTATTGAAATAACCGTGTTCCTATTATCTTTTAACTTGCCTAAACTAATCAAGTTTGCGGACATTTCTTTCGCGTAAAAAACATTATGCACATTTATTTCATTTTGCTTTCCAAATGATTCAAAATAACTTATAACATTCGCTAATTTTGTTGCCTTTATTGATCTATTATCGCCTAAATATATATTTACCGCTTCTTTAAGGTCAATAGATTTATCGAAATAATATACGTTGTTAATTATGTGATCTGTACAACCGCTATCTAATGGCCACATTAATTCATAATTACTTATCTCGTTCGCCTCGCCGCTGTGTGCTGCGTGCGCCGTTGCTATCCATGTGCTTGATCTTGAGTTACCACGCTCGTGTCACGTAAAATAAAAAGCAGGAGGCTTGAACGAAAAGAAAAAAATTAAGGTAACAAAAAAAACAAGAGAATTTATTTCTTGTATTCAGAATTTGCACTGACTGCGATTTTGTTCTGAGCTCCAGCCGTGACATTCCAAGACTGAAGCTCTTACAATTTGACTTTCGGTAACATCTGTTTCTTCTTTGTTTGTCATCCCTCAATATCCCCACTACCCTGTAGGAGTACGTGACCGTTGTCACACTTCTAGGACATTCGGTGGAAGGACCGTTAGGATACAGATGACTCATTAGGCACTTCGGCGATATACATTGTCGCCAAGGCCGCCACATGTCTATCTCCATCATCGGTCCATCGGATTTGAAGTATGCCGGTCGTGACACTCGCTCGTGCCGGTTGTTGACTGACGATGGAAATTTCCATGTCCCCTGCTCGTATTTCCTTTGTTTCCTCCTCCTCTGTTGCGACCACGTGTTGACCCAAGCCAAAAACTGATACTGTATCCCGCTTCGACGCCATTTTGACACTCTCTCCCAAAATGTCCTACTCTTCCACATCTGAAGCATCCTTCCTTTTTTGCAGAAAAGGCGTTGGTTTGCATTTCTCCTCGATTGGACTTATTTTTCCTCTCCGCTATTTCAATTTTATTTTTTAAATACGCTACCGTTTGATTTTCGGCTCTCAGTGCATCTACTATATCCGCTATGTAGCTGTATTCTTCGGGTAACGTATTCAGCATGTAAGTTAGTTTTTCCCTCTCACTCACTTGTGCACCCGCACATTTTAATTCGTTTATTAATTTTTCGAAATCGCTAAAGAACGATGTTGAATCACTGTAGTTCTCAAGTTTTATCTTTTCCAATCTCCTTCTGCATACGACCTGTAGTGCCGTCGAATCTGTCAAGTACATTTCATCAAACTTTTTCACTATCTCATACGCCGTTTTTTCTTCTCTAATATATTCGAATTGTCTATTCGTGACGGCACTATAAATAATATTTATTGCCTTCAGATCCTTTTTGTCCCAGTCTTCATTGTCTGTTTCTGTCTTCACCCTAGTTGTGACAATCTCGCATTCTTTATATCTGAGAAACATCGTTATTCTTTGCTTCCACATACCGTAAATATCCATCGAAAATAGGTATCATGATTTCCGATCTTTCCATTTTAAATGACTCCTTATCTCTTACTCAAGCGTTCCTACGTGCACGAAGTGTATTTTTCCTCTTTGTAACCTTTGAACGTTTCTTTCCTTACTGAGAACTCACTCGAACTAACTCACAATATTGAAAAACACGCACTAAAATAACTTGCAAAATTATGAACCACGCTCTGCTACCATGAAAAGATATAGAATAGATTCGGAAATACAAATAATTCCCTCTATTTAGCACACAATTGTTATACATATATCTTATACTCTTAAGACCTCAAAATCCTACTCGCACGCACGCCTGTTGTCAACCGACTCTTCCAGATACTTCTAACGACTGACTCTTGTCTTTTGTCTCAACCAATACCCGGACGACTTCTGACGCTTACACACACATTCACATGTACAGTGTAAATGTATCATATTCCCAACAGGAATAAATATTCAGATCAACGTGACTACGTTTCGATTGCAGGTATGTAGACAATTCGATGCGCGTTATATTCCACATCTGATGCCAAGTACAGTGCACATCATACGGTTTACGCTATGTAAAATCTGGACCCAGCCAGATCCAGCGTAGTTGCAGTTTCGTTTGTTCAGGATTAAGTATTCAAACCGACGTATCTCCGATTCTACTTCACATATGGCTACAATTAGAGGCTCGTTATACTCCAAATTTGCTGCCAAACACAGTGCACGTTATCCCGTTTGATGCATGTAAAATCGGGACCCAGCCGAACCCTGCGTATTTGCAGTTTTACATATTCAGTATTAAATATTCGAATCAACGAATCTCCGTTTCTATGGCACACTTACAGACAATTCGGTGCGCGTTATATTTGACATCTGATGTCATATACAGCGCACATCAGTAGGTTAGCGTTTTGTTCACCCTTGTCCCTGTCAAATACACCATAAATGCAGTTTAGCATAGTCATGCTTGAATATCGAAAGCAACGTATCTTCGTTTCTACGGCAGATATGACGACAATTCGGTGAGCGTTATGCTCCTGATTTTCTGGTGAGCACAGAGCACATTTTCCGATTCTATCTTCTCGTCTGTCTTAAGTCTGCTCTGGTCACTGACAGATTCAGCGTAATTTCTGTTTTGCATATTCATGCCTAAATGTTCAAACCAACGTATCAGCGCTGCTATTGGATACATGTCGCAAATGCGATGCGCGCTATACTCCACAATTACAGCCAAATACAGTACTTATCCGGTTTGCGCTATGTCGACTGTATTTTCGAACTATCGCGGGGAGACGCGATCGTTTGAATACGCGTCAATGGGAGTCGTAAATTCCCGTTACGATTGGAATAATCGACACCACGAATAGTTCGATCCCCGTATTTCGCTTAGGATAATAGGTGTAGTCGTTGTGGTATAACACTGGGAGTCACAAAGTTATAAAAAATGTTCTGTCGCGCAACACATCTGCACGCCATCCCGCGCGGCTTGCCAACCACCGGTCTACCTGCCGTCCTTCTAACACTCCATAGGCCCAAGGACCCACTATAAAGTTGCAATTCTAGCTGCATTGTTCGCACACATGGTCTAAGCACATCTGTTTGCCAGAAGAGACTTTCTAATTCCAGAAGTATTTTCGGCCGGTTTTTAGAATTACGTGCTCTTAAGAATTACGAAGAAAGCGGAGATATACCTAACGAAAAATCTGAGTTTCCCTGTAAACAATGTCGCCTAGGACCCAAGTTGGTAGGAGGCTTCTTCCTCCTCTCTTCCTTCCTAACATTGGTCCCAACCAATCGACATCGCGGATTATTGCCCTCACTCTACTAACTAAAAATGTAAGCAACGAATCCGCGTTCTTCGTTCAAAGGGCACACCCATACCAAGCTTTCCTCCTTATTCACATTAGAATAAGCTTCAGAGTTTTCCATCGTCTCTCACGGTGACTAGAGTTCCTGCATTCCCTACAACTCTCACCGTTCCTATATCTCTCACATTTTCCTACCACAGTCAAAGATCTAACGCCTAACTTCTAACATTAAGTCTCATACCGTGCTAAGTTATTAAGTGATTATATCTATTCAATCGTGTATACTAAGTGTTGGAAATATAAATTTTAACTCTGTGAGCCACAGTGTTATCATACCTGAATCACCCCTATTATCTTAATCGAAATACGGGGATCGAACTATTCGTGGTGTCGATCATTCTAATCGTAACGGGAATTTACGACTCCCGTTGGCGCGTATTCTAACGACCGCGTCTCCCCGCGATAGCTCGAAAATACATGTTCCTTCGAGCCGGATCACGTGCCATCAAAGAAGTGCACTGACCAGTGACTATACAGTGTCACGTGAAATCCACATTCCAACACCTAGTCAACTGACCAAAGGAGCCGCCACCGGAGAGGAACACCTCCTTCGTTCAGCATCTACACGAGACCACGCCACACTGTAGCGAGTAAAAAACGACTGTCAGACCAACGCCCATTTGATCAAGGTAAGATCGTTCCTACCATTAAAATCAAACATGGCTCAACCTGACTCGATCAGCACATTGCGGCGGAGACGAAACGGCCTCGCCAACCGCTTTACAATCACGAAGCGCCAACTCGATGAATACGAAGAGTCTGGGCAAGTAAACAAGGGCTACTTAGTATCTTGCCGCAATTCGTTCGACGAGTATTGGAGGAAATTAAGCGCGGTTCAAGGCGAGCTAGAAGTGTTAGATCAGGGGGAAATTGCTTGTAGAGCCTCTTTGTTGCAAGAGCATCTGGAGATTAACACACGACTCATAGATCTCTTTGACCAAATACCAGCAACAACCCCCTCGACAACAAAAACACGCGACTCATACGTGAACCCTGAGCCGACACCAATCACTTTACCAGAGGTCAGCTTGCCTCAGTTCGACGGTGCCTTTGAGAACTGGACCTATTCCTATGACACGTTCTCATCCACAGTGGACCGCAATGAACATTTGACCGAAGTGCAAAAAGTCCAACACGAGTCGACGCATCAAGTCGAAGCTGTCCAACTCGAGATAGAATTATTAGACTCGGATGGACAATCGCGCGATCTCGAAATCAGAGAGCAATATGAAGATATATACGAGCGGCTAAGACGTAACCAACGTGTCGCACGGCAAGCCCCGTCATCGAGACCGAGAACCAGTGAATCCGCCGCTGCTATCAAATCGCCACGAAATGTCTTCATTCAACCAACCTCTCACGATCCACTGGACCGGAAGGAAGTGAATCCCGTCCAGGACAACAAGAATCAAACTCCGCCGACGGGGAACACAACTTTACATATTACACCTGACATGGACGTCATAGCAGAGAATCTTTCTCCGGGCCCTAACGTGAAGAACTCTCCATCGCCATGGCGGCGAGGAGCCACGCCTGCGAGTGACCCAGATCGAGATAATCGCCACGCTATTACTACTATGACTAATCATTTAATTGTCGGTAGTTTTCAGAACGCGCCAGCTGATTTCAACACTTGTCCACTAAGCCCACAGATCACTACGTCGGACAAATCGCTGATTTTGTCTTTTGCGGATTGTTGGACTACGCCGGTACAACTACCAGCCATCAGCGAGAAGGCGCAATCCGAAGGGGTCAACGGGGGGAGCCTCATCCCTCAATCAACCATGACCTCCTTCACGTTTCCACAGCCGAAACAAGAACGAGGATGTCCAAATGACATGCAATACTTTCACGGGTCTGATGTTGCAGAAATACCATATAAGAAAGGCGAAACCTGCTCGAGGTCTTACCATGAAACAAGCTACGATACCTGGGACAAGACAACTCAATTGGGCCAAATCATCGGGGGGAGCTCAGTTCCCCAATCAAACACAAAACTCTGCGACGTGTTTGAACCTGTACCATGCATCATCGGAGTTTCATTCAATGACACCTCGTGGGCCGAGGTGTTCCACAATACTTCATGGGCCAAGCTGTTTCACGACGCGTCCTGGATCGTGAATTTCATCACGCCCTCCGCGCGACGTCGAACCAGACTCCAGGACAGACGAATACCCTCAGCGCACCGGCCTTTCGGTCGTATCATCAAATTCCTCCTGGCGATCACGACATCTTCTGGGCGGCCACAGTCCACACGGCAGCAACAATCAACAAGAAGGCGGATAGGAGATTTAATTAACTCTACCTCTATAGAATTTTGATCGGTGCCCTCTCAACGGGGGGAGGATGTTCTGTCGCGCAACACATCTGCACGCCATCCCGCGCGGCTTGCCAACCACCGGTCTACCTGCCGTCCTTCTAACACTCCATAGGCCCAAGGACCCACTATAAAGTTGCAATTCTAGCTGCATTGTTCGCACACATGGTCTAAGCACATCTATTTGCCAGAAGAGACTTTCTAATTCCAGAAGTATTTTCGGCCGGTTTTTAGAATTATGTGCTCTTAAGAATTACGAAGAAAGCGGAGATATACCTAACGAAAAATCTGAGTTTCCCTGTAAACAATGTCGCCTAGGACCCAAGTTGGTAGGAGGTTTCTTCCTCCTCTCTTCCTTCCTAACATTGGTCCCAACCAATCGACATCGCGGATTATTGCCCTCACTCTACTAACTAAAAATGTAAGCAACGAATCCGCGTTCTTCGTTCAAAGGGCACACCCATACCAAGCTTTCCTCCTTATTCACATTAGAATAAGCTTCAGAGTTTTCCATCGTCTCTCACGGTGACTAGAGTTCCTGCATTCCCTACAACTCTCACCGTTCCTATATCTCTCACATTTTCCTACCACAGTCAAAGATCTAACGCCTAACTTCTAACATTAAGTCTCATACCGTGCTAAGTTATTAAGTGATTATATCTATTCAATCGTGTATACTAAGTGTTGGAAATATAAATTTTAACTCTGTGAGCCACAGTGTTATCATACCTGAATCACCCCTATTATCTTAATCGAAATACGGGGATCGAACTATTCGTGGTGTCGATCATTCTAATCGTAACGGGAATTTACGACTCCCGTTGGCGCGTATTCTAACGACCGCGTCTCCCCGCGATAGCTCGAAAATACAAAAAATATATGTATTTCCAACGATTTATACAATCACACTGAGTAAAAACGCCGTGGCTTAACATACAAATAACGAAGAGAAGGATTATTCTTAGATGAGAGTGTGGGCTATAGGTGCTCTAGGTCCGTGAGAGCAGTAGGAGCTGTCGGACTTCTGGATACTGTGAGAGAAATAGGAGGCTCTTAGAGATATAGGAACGGTGAGAGTTATAGGGATTGCAGGAACTTTAGTCACCGTGAGAGACGATGGAACTCTGAGAGATATAGGAACGGTGAGAGTTATAGGGATTGCAGGAACTCTAGTCACCGTGAGAGATGATGTAACTCTAAAGCTTATTCTGATGTGAGTACGAAGCTCGGTATGGGTGTGCCCTTTGAACGAAGAACACGGATTCGTTGCTTACATTGTTAGTTAGGAAAGTGAGGGCAATGATCCGCGATGCCGATTGGTTATGACTAATATTAGGAAGGAAGAGAGGAGGAAGAATCCTCCTACCAACGTGGGTCCTAGGCGACATTTTTTATGGTAAAACTCAGATTTTCCGTTGGGTAGATGTCCGCTTTTTTCGTCAGGCCACTACCCGCTTTCTCCGTAATTCTTAAGAGCGCGTAATAAACCCAAGGACCTTTCTAAAAACCGACCGACAACACTTCTAGAATTAGAAAGTCTTTTCGGACAAACAGATTGACTTAGACCATATGTGCGAACAATGCAGTTAGGATTTCATCTTTATGGTGGGTCCTTGGGCCTATGGAGGATACGAAGGATGGCACGTGGACCGGTGGCTGTCAAGCCGCGCGGGATTGAGTGCAGATGTGTTGCGTGGCAGAACATCGACTCTGGTCTCTGTTATATGCAGTGTAATTGTTAATTGCAGTTTTTCATATAAATTATTATATATTCAAATCCACGCATCTCCGTTACTGTTGGAAATGTGTCGACAGTACGATTTGCCTTGTATTCCACATTTCTTGCAAATTAAACCAATATCATTCAATTAGCGCTATGTCCACTCGGGTCCGGTCAAACCCAACGCAACTGCAGTTTTGCATTATCAAACCTAAATAATCAAATTAATGAATCTCCGTTTCGATTACAGATATGTGGAAAATTAGATGCGCTTTATACTCCGTAGTTGCTACTACATACAGCTCACATCATCTGGTTTGCGCTATGTCAAATCCGGACCCTGTGAAATCAAGCGTAAATGCAGTAATGCATGATCTGGGTTCAATATTCAGATCGACGTGACTCAGTTTCTATTGCAGATATGTCGACAAAACGGTGCGCGTTATATTCCACATAGACTGCCATACACTGGGCGCTTCATCTGGTTTAAGCCATGTTAAATACGGAACGAGTCAAATCCAGCGTATTTGTAGTTTTGCACATTCAAGCCTAAATATTCAAGTGAATGTATCTCCGTTTTCATAGTAAGTATGTTCACAATAGGATGCATGTTATACTCCACATTTGCTGCCAAATACAGTACACATTAGACAGTTTGCACATGGTCAAGACTGGACTCGGTGAAATCCAGCGTGACTGCAGTTTTGGATATTAATGCTTGCATATTCGAATCGAGGTATCTCCGCCTGTTTTGCAGAAACGTAGGCCATACGATGCGCCTTATATTCCACATCTGATGCCAAATCAGCCGGTTTGTGCTATGCCAACTCTGGACCCTGTAAATTCTAGCATAATTGCAGTTTTTGCTATTAATGCTTAAATATTGCTTTCAAAGTCTCTCCGCTTGGTTTGCACATATGTCGACAATTCGATACGCCTTATACTCTACATTTGCTACAGTTACATTACTCATCAGTTTGTTTGAGCTATGTCAACTCTGGTCTCTGCCAAAACCCGCCAAAATGCAATTTTGCATGTTCAGGAATTGAAAAGATATAGAATGGATTCGGAAATACAAATAATTCCCTTTATTTAGCACACAACTGTTATACATATATCTTATACTCTAAAGACCTCGAAATGCTACTAGCACGCACGCTTGTTGTCAACCGGCTCCTCCAGATACTTCTAACGCCTGACTCTTGTCTTTTGTCCCAACTAAGGCCTGGAAGTCCTCTGACGCTTACAGTGGTTTCTCAGTCTGATTCGTGTATTTTCCATGTATGTTATATCAGATTTCTTGAATATTATTTCGTCACAGTGTAAAATGTGTCTTTTTTATACTTGCGAACTGGTTAATTCTATCGTTGTTACTGAATATTATAATATTCTGGTACGTTAGTGTATTTGTAATGGTATAGAATGGATTCGGAAATACAAATAATTCCCTTTATTTAGCACACAACATTTATACATATATCTTATACTCTAAAGACCTCGAAATGCTACTAGCACGCACGCTTGTTTTCAACCGACTCTTCCAGATACTTCTAACGACTGGCTCCTGTCTTTTGTCTCATCCAAGACCCGGACGTCCTCTGACGCTTACACACACATTCGCATGTACAGTGTAAATGTATCATATTCCCAACACGCCTCCTTACATTTATACTGTACACTCAATCGTATTTACATGCATTGAGGAATTACGTAACAGAAACTTTAACACTTATTTATTTACATTTCTCTTAGTTTACATTCATCCATGACCTAAACCTTTCGAATTTCTCTCTACACAGTGCCTTCGTAAAAATATCCGCAGTATTTTCGTCTGTAATTACTTTAAATGTTTGTCTTGTTCTCCTTTAAGCACTCGTGAACATAGTGGTAATGAACTTCAATGTGTTTAGAATTTTTTGTAAAATTTCCGTGCTTTGCTATACTTATCACTCCAGAGTTATCCTCATAAATTTTTACAGGGTTATCGTCTAGATTTACATTGAAGATTTTCATAATTTCCCTAATAGACATTAATTCACTCACCGCTTCCGATAGGGCTACATACTCTGCATACGTCGAGGCTTTTGTCACACACCTTTGTTTTTTTAGACTTTCCAACCAATTACATTTCCATACAATCTAATTACATATCCAGAAGTCGATTTCCTATCTAAATGATCTCCTGCCCAATCAGCGTCCACATAACAATCTATCGTTTCACATTTTTTATTCCTTTTATAATCTAATCTTAAATCTCTAGTTCGGTACAAATAATTCAATATTCGCAAAGCATATTTAAAATGTGTCTCATTACAACAATCTTGAAATCTACTCAAATAATTCACACTATAACTTATATCGGGTCTGGTATTTTCACTAATATACAACAATGCGCCAATTAAATTTTTGTATCCAATATCCTCTCTATTTATCTCAGCTTTTTCAATTTTTAAGTTGGTCTCCATAGGTGTACAGTACAATTTGCTATTTTGTAACTTACATTTGTTTGCTAATGATTCAATGTATTTCTTTTGGCTTAATCTTATTTCATTTTTGAAATAATCATAGTCTATATTTATTCCAAGATATTCTTTGACTTCATCTAAATCTTTCATTTCAAATCTATTAGTTAATAACTTCTTTACCCTTTGTATCTTCCTTTTATTTTTACTACAAATTAGCAAATCGTCTACATACATTAGCAAATATGCAACAATTTCTCCCTCTCCATGTGTATATATGCACAACTCTATGTTATTCTTTTTAAAACCTAATCTCGTCACATACTTATCAAGACACTCATACCACTCCCTTCGACTTTCTTTTAACCCATAAAGCGCTTTCGATAGTTTACAAACTCTATTCGTTCCGTCCGCATATCCCTTTGGTTGATTTACATATACCTCCGAGGTGACTTCACCATTTAAAAAGGCAGTTTCTACATCCATTTGCTCAATAATTAATCCATTTTGACAACAATATGATAGCAATATCTTAAAGGTCTCATTACTCGCTACTGGGGAGTATATGTCATCGGCTACGTTTCTTTGTTGGAATCCTCTTACCACAAATCTAGCTTTATACCTGTCATCTGATTTTCCCGTGCAAACCCATTTTACATCTAATACGTCTTTGCCTTTTACACTTTCTACCAATTTCCAAGTTTTATTCTTATAAAGACATTCTATTTCCTTATTCATAGCTTGTTTAAAATCTTCACTATCTTCACAACAAATCGCCTCCTCAAATGTACAAGGGATATCTACACTACAATAATTTGCATGGATTTCACTAATGTTTTCTTTTTCTGGGTATCTTACTGGAGTTCTCTTATTACGTGTAGATCTTCCAGGGATGTTTAAGCTGTCAAGACTGTTATCATTTTCATCTTTCCTACTTTCTAACTCTTCCTTACTCATTCCTTATCCATGTTTACCAACAAATCATTATCCTCAATGTCATCGTTTTCTTTATCGAATGAATTCTCCACAAAACCGGTACATTTTGTGTCTGTTTCTATGACCGCTACATGTCTCGCTATTGTTATTTTCCCACCTAATAAGACTCTGTAACCTACTTCACTATATCCAAACAAAATTCCCATATCTGCCTTCTTATCCCATTTAGAAACTCTCTTTTGTTCTTACAAAAACTTTACTTCCATATAGATGTATATCTTCAACACTTGGTTTTCTCCCGAAGAATATTTCAAAAGGTGTCTTTCTCTCTATAGTATTTGCCAGTATTCGATTCTTCAAGTATACCGCTGTCCAATCTATTTCCAGCCAGTACCTTTTATGTACTTTCGCTTCCGCTAACAAGCAACGCGCCATGTCCATCACTGTTCTATTATACCTTTCCGTTGTCCCGTTTAATTCATGTACGTAGGTTGGGCAGTTATTTATTCTGATACCTTTATCCCTAGCAAATTTATAAATTCGATTATTCCAGTACTCTTCTCCATTATCATATCTCAATATTTTAAACCACTTGCCCGTTAAATTCTCGGCTTCATTTACAAACTGTACGAAACAATCAAAGACCTCACCCTTTGATTTTATACAATAAATTCTAGCTATTTTGCTATAATCATCGATAAATGAGATGAAATATTTCTCTTCATTGAATCCGGTAGTCTTAAAGGGACCGCACACGACCGTATGAATAATTTCCATTATCTCCCTAGCCTTGGTTAGATTATTTTTGAATGGTAAATTGTGCATTTTACTTTCTATACACACCCTATATTTCAAAAATTCCTTCTGAAATTCTTTCGGTATACCAGTAACTAGCTGCTCTTTAACCAAAATATTTAAATATTTAAAATTTACGTGTCCTAACATCCTATGTCATCTTTCCTTTTTACTCATACCACTACCTTCAGCGCTGTTTGCTAAGTGCTCCTTCCCTTTCAATATACTTTTCATTCTATATGTTCCCTTTCCTTTAACCGCTACCGCTCTAAGCTTATTGTCCTCATCTATTACTTTTGCAATATTTCCTTTTGAAATAACCGTGTTTTTATTATCTGTTAACTTGCCTAAACTAATCAAGTTTGCGGACATTTCTTTCGCGTAAAAAACATTATTCATATTTATTTCATTTTGCTTTCCAAATGCTTCAAAATAACTTATAACATTCCCTACTTTTGTTGCCTTTATCGATCTATTATCGCCTAAATATATATTTACCGGTTCTTTAAGGTCAATAGATTTATCGAAATAATTTACGTTATTAATTATGTGATCTGTGCAACCGCTATCTAATAGCCACATACCTCATTATTACTTATCTCGTTCGCCTCGCCGCTGTGTGCTGCGTGCGCCGTTGCTATTGTCACGTAGAATGAGAAAGAAATTTAAAGGAAAGGAGAAAACTTTATTTTTTCCTCGTTTATATACTTCTGAACTCTAGCCGTGGCCGTACGAGACTGAGGCTCTTACAATATTTTCTTACTTTCGGTGACATCTGTTTCTTCTTTTGTTTTTCATCCTTCATTATCCCCGCTAACCTGTAGGCGTACGTGACTGTTGCTACGCTTCTTGAACATTCGGTGGAAGGACCGTTAGGACATAGATGAACCCTCAGGTACTCCGGCAATATACATTGTCGCCAAGGTCGCCATGTGTAATGTTCAAGTATCGGCTGTCTGGAGAATGTTTAGAAGTGGTCGCCTAAGGTGACGTCAGGGCAAAAGTATTTGTGGTTACACTCCCCCCTCCTTAGAATGAACTTAGTCCTCGAAGTTCCTTTTCCTCTTTAAGATAGATGGGTGAAATTTTGCCTTGGGTGTTTCCAGGTCGAAGGTTACTTGTGAATCGTTGCTGGTGCTGGGCACAGGTAGAATCGGGGTGAATACGTTGATAGGTGCCGGGTTGATTGGCATCGGAGCGCTGGCTGGTGGATTGTTATTTGTCGTGTTTCGCTTGATTTTACAACAGAATAAATGAAAACACAATTTCGGCATTCCTATTTTGTTGAGAAAGTATAACCATATGAGAGCAATGGATAAATATCCTATAATTTGTAATATAGATATTCCCCGTGATTCAACTTGATCGATTCTATGAGCAAAAGTTAGTTGATTCGTTTGATCTTCGATTCCATCCAGAGTGTTTTTGTATCCGTAATTATCGTTAATAAGTTTTGGAGTTTTCTCTAGTTTATTTAGTAAAATAATTCAGTCTGAATCATTAGTTACATTGACTGTTTTGATTTTAATCTCGTAAGAAATTTCCTTGCTACTACCACTGATTCTCATATGGTTATTCTTGTACAATATGTCTACGGTTTTATTAGTTTGTAACAAAGATGGTTTCTCTAGTCTAACAATTCGATGTGTCTTTTCTTCGAAAATGCTCAGATCTATTGGTTTTTCTGGTATAGCTATAAAATGATTCTCAGCGTTTAATGGGATAAAAGTTATATCTTCAATGTTACAAACTACTACCTTACAGAATTTGACAGTGTTTTCTGCGCTTAAGATTTCAGAGTTACAATCGTGCTTCACTCGACGGTCGTGAATCGGCTGAGTTTGTTTGCAAATGTAAAAGTCAGATATAGAACGGCATTGCTTATCCAAGTAGTTTTGATCGACATTGATGTAATTTAGTCCTGACGTTAAAAATATCGGATGAACTACTAAAGGTGCAAAAAACACTTTGTTCGTGAGAGATGGTGTGGGATATATTTGCTCTATATCCCATTCCATGTCCATAACTGTTGGTACAGAAATTACAAAAAAAACTTTGTTTTGTCGAGTAAACAATGTGAGTTCTGAGATATCTAAAATATTTTGGAAATTCTCTTCCTTTGGTATAAAAGCGTTTCCTACTGTATTGCTACCTAGTACTTGGGCGTAATTGTTAATAAAAGTTCCGGGATCAATAATCTGTGGGCTTATTACTCCTTGTTTTCCTAAGACGATTAAATTGAATATTTCGTCGATTTGGAAATGTAAGTCAGAGAGTGAGCTTTCTAGAGCTATGACTTTTATTAAGGTGATCTCTTTTTTGTTAAGCGTTTTAAGTTCGTTTGTTACACCTGTGTCTACTTGTTTCAGTCGCTGGATGACGTCGTTATTTAAAATTCGTTTAATCAAAGCTGTCTGGTTAGCTACTATGGTTTTTAGGCTGTTACCTTCTTCAAAGAGTTTGTCTATATTTTTGTTGATTATATCTAGATCGTTCGCGGCTAGGGTTCCAAAAAGAGTTTTACTAATAGATCCGATAGCGTCTACTAGTCCTCATCTACTTCTGAGATGAATGTGAGCTAAGGATCGTAATTCGATGCTAAGTGTTCTGACGTTATTTAGTTTTGCTTGCAAAGAGCGTATTTCTGGTAATATGTTACAGTCTTTTCGTGTCTCGCAATGATTCCTAACTTCGGCTACTCCCTTTTCAATATATCTTACTTGTTCCAATACAGCACAAATATCTAGTCCTATAATAACATTTATGTGTTCGCTATAAGGATATGCTTTGGATATTTTCTCATGAAATATTCCATTATTGTCAATAGGGGTTATTTTTAATCCGTTAAGGGTGGTAAATCCGACGGCAAGGGTGATCGTCCTGAAAAATAAGGTTTTATTCCGTTACCGTGGATTTTCTTAACTCGATCTCTAATGAGAATCTCATAATACGGTGTCTTGACTGATTTAATAACGTAGGGTCCTAACCATTCGTCGTCCAATTTATCCGACTTATGATCGTTGTGAAGGAGTATACGATCTCCTTCCTTAAATAAGGTTTGAGTTCTAATGATTTTTCTTGTCTGATCTCTCATGTACCTCTTTCTACTTTGTTCAAGAGTGTTCTTCGCTATCATTCTATATTTTTGCAATTGTTTTTGCCATAGTGCAAACATTTCTTCGTAGGTGTAATTGGAAGTTCGGGATACGGAAGACGGGAGGTTGGCTTTTCTTCCAAATGTTAGTTCGAAGGGTGAAAATCCAGTTGCATCGTGTATCGCGGTATTATACCCTAGGCAAATAAAGTCTAATACCTGATCCCATTCTTTATTAGAATCGTGTAGGCTCGTGCGAATCATGTCTTTTACTGTGGCGTGTGTTCGTTCTAAGGATCCGTTAGATTGAGGATGAAAACTAGTGGTCTTTATATGTTTGATTTTAAATGCTTCCTCGAATTTTTCCATTAGTTCGCTAATAAAGTTTCGTCCCTGGTCTGTTAGTATCGTTTTGGGTGCTGACAAGATGTAAATGTAGTGATGTAGTACTGCATCGATAATCGATTCGGTTCGTTGTGTTTTCAGTGGTACTAAAACGAGATATTTCGTTAGGTCATCGTGAATCGAAAGAATGTATTGATTTCCACGTGTGGTTTTAGGCATCGGACCAATTAGATCCATGGCTATCTTTTCGTTTGGTTCTACTGGTGTCTGATGAATTACGGGTTGTTCCTTGGGTCTGATTCTAACTAGCTTTTGTCGTCGACAAGATTCGCAATTTTTTATAAAATCTTCTATCCTCTCCATGAGTCGTGGGATTTTGAATTGGTCTTTGATTTTACTATATGTCTTTTGAATACCCAAGTGTCCACTAATGTCGTTATGGTTTTCGCGTATAATGTCTAGAGCTTGTTCCTCAGTTATGGTTTGTATTGGTTCGTATGCAAAAGTTATTTCTTCAATTTGGTCATTATTAAACATGAGTGTTACTTTGATCCTAGCTTTTTCGGTTTCGGTAAAACTATTGTCTCCTATCCCAATTTTCTTGTGTTTCTTGGTTAGTTCAAAAATTTTTCGAATCCAAGTATCTTTGTCGAATGGACCTAATGTTTCTCTATTCAACTGATAGAAGGTGTGATCGTTTGGCGTGATTTTAAGTCGTCTCGGGGGTGTCGCGTCTTCTGACCATGCGTTAAAGTGTTCTACAATATTTTCGGAGTTTGCAGGTGTGTCTGGGACTGATTTGTCGGTAATTTGGTAAATTTTTCTGGAAAGTGCGTCGGCTGCTGTGTTCTCTTTACCTTTGCAATACTGCATATCGTACTCGTATTCTTCGAGTTTAAATCTCCATCTAATCAAACGCGAAGAAGGGTCTTTGCAATTTTTGAGCCAAGTGAGTGTTTGGTGCTCGGTTCGAATAACGAATCGTCTTCCTAACAGGTATTGCCTGAGTCTCTTAACTGCCCATACGATAACTAATAATTCCTTTTCTGTGGTAGAGTAATTTTTCTCTGGGGGGTTGAGTGTCCGTGATATGTAACAAAAAGGATGTCCGTCTTGTGATAAGATTGCGCTTATTCCTTCATTGGAAGCGTCTGTGGTGAGTGTGAATGTTTTCGTGCAGTCTGGGTATGCTAAAACTGGGGTTGAGCATAGCTTTTCATTTAGTGTGTCAAAGCTTGTCTGTTGCGCTTCAGTCCATCTCAAAGGATTGTCTTTCTTTGTGAGATCTGTTAATGGTTTGGCGAGTTTGGAAAAGTTTTTAATGAATTTTCTGTAGTATTCAGCTAATCCGAGAAATGACTTTACGTCTGTTGGTGTTTTGGGAATCTTAAAGTCTTTAACTGCGGAGATCTTTTTAGGATTTGTCTTTATGCCCTCGTGTGTTATGACATGTCTAAGTATTCTAATTCAGGTTTTAGAAACTCGCATTTGTCGGGTTGGATTTTTAGTCCTAACTCTTTTAATCTTTGCAATACTATAGCAAGGTTTTCATTGTGTTGTTGAATTGTACTACCGAATATTATTATGTCGTCAAGGTATACAAAGCAGTATTTGTTCAATAATCCTCGTAACGCGGTATCCATCATGCGTTGGAAGGTGGCTGGGGCGATTTTTAAACCGAATGGCATGCGATTAAAGTGAAAGTGTCCCTGAGGTGTGCTAAAGGCTGTATATTTCTTTGAGTCGGGGTCCGTAGGTATTTGATGGAATCCCGAAGATAAATCTAGAGCAGAGAAGAATTTGGCGTTGCCTAATTGTGATAGAATGTCGTCGATTGTCGATGGTGGGTAGGCGTCTTGATCGGTAAGTTCATTTAATTTTCGAAAGTCGATAACTATACGCCATTTCTGTTTGCCTGGTGCGTCTGATTTCTTGGGTACTACCCATACTGGACTGTTGTAAGGAGAATCTGATTCTTCAATGATATTTTTATCTAACATTTTTTTCATTTGTTTTTCAATTTCTGCTTTATGGGCTTCGGGAGGTCGGTACGATTTGGTATTGACGATTTTGTTTTCGCGTAGGGTAATAGTGTGTTTTGTTAGGTTAATACAAGGTAGGGTATCGGATTCTAGGTCAAACACGTCTATGTAATGTAGGAGAATCTTTTCGATAGGAATAAGAAGTTTGTCTTCAATATGGTCTAGTCTAATTATTTGTTTCATTTTAGCAATTTTATCGAGATCGTGTTCATAAGAAAGATCATTAGTGATTATAGTTGGTTGCTCACCAGTATTGCAGAAACATACTCTCGTCGGAACTTTATCCAGATAGATTGTTTCGATTTCGGTTTGCACTGGGAGAATGGTTTTCGGCGCCTGGAAAAATATTTCGTTCCCGTTTAATTGTATTGATTCGTTGTTAATTCGATATGAGTAGTTAGAGAGCATAGGTAAACCAATTATTCTGTCTTCTATTAAAGGAAAATCGTCTGGCACAACGTGAAATGTGTTCATGATGTTAAAGAATTGAAAGTCTACTGTTTCGTCAGTTTGGTATTTGTCATTGCCCATGTAAAATGTTTTAGCTACTGTCTTTTTAGGTTTAAATATGGCACTTGATCTTTTAACTAAATTTATTCCTGCACCGGTATCGATTAAATATCGTTTGATTTCTGTTCCCGATCGAACTCCAATGGATAGAAGTTTTCCTGTTGTTGCGTGTACTCGTACGACGTCTCTCGAGGTTCTGGTAGCGCTGTTTCCTCTTCTCGTCCCGCATTCTCCATGTTTATATTGTAGCTGCGCGGTGGCGGAAGATTTCGCTGGCTGGCCGGTTGAAAATTTCGGCAGTAATTTGCGGTATGTCCTATTTGGTTGCACTTAAAACACTTCATTCTTCCTCCGTTGTTTATTTGAGTGCTTGTCGGCAGGCGATTGAGCGTAGTCATCGGACCGCTCCTAAGTGGGGGTTTGCGTTGTGACGAAACATTCCCTCGGGCGAATGAGTGAGATCTTATTTGCTGCCTGCACTGATTTCCGCGGTTTCCCTCAATTTCTCCGATTAATAGTTCTGCTTCGAACGCGGCATCTTGTGCTTCTTGTAAGGTGCGCGGTTTCATGTTTGATGTTCTGATTTCTATCTCGGGTTTTAAATTTAGTATGAACGTTTTGGTTGCGCGTTCGTTCTCTAGGTCTATCGCGACTGCTTGTCGAATAGGATCGCGAATTTCCTGTTGCAATGCGTATATAAGTTCATTAAGACCTTGTCGAAATCTTTTGACGTATCCGTGTACTGATTCGTTAAAACTTTGCCGAGTTCTTTGTAATTTATCGCGTGCACCGTTTGAAGTTACGCTAATCGATACGAACTTCCTCAGATTTTCGAATAAGGCGCCGTACGTCTCGATAACCGAATGTCTAATGCCTCTTTCGGCTTCGCCGACAATGCGTTTGGTTAGAATTAATTTCAATAAAGCACGCTTTTCGTTACATTCCGATCTAGCTTCGCTTACCCGCTTGATGAATCCCTTCACTCCAATGTCATCTTGACCGTTGAGGACTGGGATGAACTCGATGCTGGTTTTCGCGTCGAACATATGTCGTTCGTACGAGGCTGATTCTTCTTCCTCATCCTCGGCGTTCGCTGGGTCGGAGGTTTCTGGAGTTTCTTTGATCCGAACGCGTTCTTCCGGAGATTTCACTATGCGGGTGTCTCGAGTAGTGCTTCTGCTGGCAGAACTAGTATCGTCTGTTATAATTGAGTTGAACTCAGACGTATCTACGGAGAATTGTACTCCTAGCTTGAGTTCGGCCACAGTCTTCCCTATTAGTTCCATTTCCTTGATCCGTTGAGTGCTTTCATCGGGGATTAGTTTATACAAATCATTTATAACTGCCTTATGTTCTTCGTGCTGGCGCTGCATCATATCCAAAATTGCCCGCAGGTTTGGATCACCGCTAGTCGAAGCGACAGGTGTAACTGTCTTATCGTCCCTTTTGTCCATTTCAGAGTAATAGATCGTCGGAGTCTGACGTTATCGAATGCAATCGATCGATCCTTTTAGAGGAAATGGTTCTACTTACTAATAAAACCGTTTTTCGTAGTCCAGGTTGCTTGATACACCTTTGGTCGGATGTCCCGTAGGCCAAAACCGAAATCTTGTTTTATCCAACGTTGATGTATCCTGGCAGGATCGCCAAAATGTAACGTAAAATGAGAAAGAAATTTAAAGGAAAGAAGAAAACTTTATTTTTTCCTCGTTTATACACTTCTGAACTCTAGCCGTGGCCGTTCGAGACTGAGGCTCTTACAATATTTTCTTACTTTCGGTGACATCTGTTTCTTCTTTTGTTTTTCATCCTTCATTATCCCCACTACCCTGTAGGCGTACGTGACTGTTGCTACGCTTCTAGAACATTCGGTGGAAGGACCGTTAGGACATAGATGAACCCTCAGGTACTCCGGCAATATACATTGTCGCCAATGTCGCCATGTGTAATGTTCAAGTATCGGCTGTCTGGAGAATGTTTAGAAGTGGTCGCCTAAGGTGACGTCAGGGCAAAAGTGTTTGTGGTTACACTATCCATTTGCCTGATCTTCAGTTACCATGCTCGCTCGTGCCGGTTGTTGATTGACGATGGAAATTTCCACGTCCCCTGCTCGTATTTCCTTTGTTTCCTCTTCCTCTGCTGCGACCACGTGTTGACCCACGCCAAAAACTGTTACTGCTCCCCGCTTCGACGCCATTTTGACACTCTCTCGCAGAATGTCCTACTCTTCCACATCTGAAGCATCCTTCCTTTTTTGCAGAAAAGGCGTTGGTTTGCATTTCTCCTCGATTGGACTTATTCTTCTCCTCAGCTATTTCAATTTTATTTGTTACATATGCTACCGTTTGATTTTCTGCTTTCAATGCATCTACTATATCCGCTATGTAGGTGTATTCTTCGGGTAACGTATTCAGCGTGAAATTTAGTTTTTCCCTCTCACTCACTTGTGCACTCGCACATTTTAATTCGTTTATTAATTTTTCGAAATTACTAAAAAACGATGCTGAATCAATGTAGTTCTCAAGACTTATCTTTTCCAATCTCCTTCTGCATTCGATCTGTAGTGCCGTCGAATCTGTCAAGTACATTTCATCAAACTTTTTCACTATCTCATACGCCGTTTTTTCTTCTCTAATATATTCCAATTGTCTATTTGTGACGGCACTATAAATAATATTTATTGCCTTCAGATCCTTTTTGTCCCAGTCTTCATTGTCTGTTTCTGTCTTCACCCTAGTTGTGACAATCTCGCATTCTTCATATCTGAGAAACATCGTTATTCTTTGCTTCCACATACCGTAATCCTCACCATCGAAAATAGGTATCATTATTTCCGATCTATCCATTTTAAATGATTCCTTATCTCTTACTCATGCGTTCCTACGTGCTCGAAGTGTATTTTTCCTCTTTGTAACCTTTGAACGTTTCTTTGCTTACTGAGAACTAACTCGAACTAACTCGCAATATTGAAAAACACGCACTAAAATAACTTGCAAAATTATGAACCACGCTCTGCTACCATGAAAAGATATAGAATGGATTCGGAAATACAAATAATTCCCTTTATTTAGCACACAACTGTTATACATATATCTTATACTCTTAAGACCTCAAAATCCTACTCGCACGCACGCTTGTTGTCAACCGACTCTTCCAGATACTTCTAACGACTGGCTCTTGTCTTTTGTCTCAACCAAGACCCGGACGTCCTCTGACGCTTACACACACATTCACATGTACAGTGTAAGTGTATCATATTCCCAACAGGAATAAATATTCAGATCAACGTGACTACGTTTCGATTGCAGGTATGTAGACAATTCGATGCGCGTTATATTCCATATCTGATGCCAAGTACAGTGCACATCATCCGGTTTACGCTATGTAAAATCTGGACCCAGCCAGATCCAGCGTTGTTGCAGTTTCGTATATTCAGGATTAAGTATTCAAACCGACGTATCTCCGATTCTATGGCACATATGGTTACAATTAGAGGCTCGTTATGCACCAAATTTGCTGCCAAACACAGTTCACGTTATCCCGTTTGATGCATGTAAAATCGGGACCCAGCCGAACCCTGCGTATTTGCAGTTTTACATATTCAGTATTAAATATTCAAATCAACGAATCTCCGTTTCTATGGCACACTTACAGACAATTCGGTGCGCGTTATATTTGACATCTGATGTCATATACAGCGCACATCAGTAGGTTAGCGTTTTGTTCACCCTTGTCCCTGTCAAATACACCATAATTGCAGATTAGCATATTCATGCTTGAATATCGAAAGCAACGTATCTTCGTTTCTACGGCAGATATGACGACAATTCGGTGAGCGTTATGCTCTTGATTTTCTGGTGAGCACAGAGCACATTTTCCGATTCTATCTTCTCTTCTGTCTCATGTCTTCTCTGGTCACTGACAGATTCAGCGTAATTTCTGCTTTGCATATTCATGCCTAAATGTTCAAACCAACGTATCAGCGCTGCTATTGGATACATGTCGCAAATGCGACGCGCGCTATACTCCACAATTACAGCCAAATACAGTACTTATCCGGTTTGCGCTATGTCGACTGTATTTTCGAGTTATCGCGGGGAGACGCGGTCGTTTGAATACGCGTCAATGGGAGTCGAAAATTCCCGTTAAGATTGGAATAATCGACACCACGAATAGTTCGATCCCCGTATTTCGCTTAGGATAATAGGTGTAGTCGTTGTGGTATAACACTGGGAGTCACAAAGTTATAAAAAATATATGTATTTCCAACGATTTATACAATCACACTGAGTAAGAACGCCGTTGCTTAAGATACAGATAACGAAGAGAAGGATTATTCTTAGATGAGAATGTGAGCTATAGGAGCTGTAGGTCCGAGAGAGCTGTAGGAGCTCTCGGACTTCTGGATACTGTGAGAGAAATAGGAGGCTCTTAGAGATATAGAAACGGTGAGAGTTGTAGGGATTGCAGGAACTTTAGTCACCGTGAGAGACGATGGAACTCTGAGAGATATCGGAACGGTGAGAGTTATAGGGATTGCAGGAACTCTAGTCTCCGTGAGAGATGATGTAACTCTAAAGTTTATTCTGATGTGAGTACGAAGCTCGGTGTGGGTGTGCCCTTTGAACGAAGAACGCGGATTCGTTGCTTACATTGTTAGATAGGAAAGTGAGGGCAATGATCCGCGATGCCGATTGGTTATGACTAATGTTAGCAAGGAAGAGAGGAAGAAGAAGCCTCCTACCAACGTGGGTCCTAGGCGACATTGTCTATGGGAAAACTCAGATTTTCCGTTAGGTAGATGTCCGCTTTTTTCGTTTGGCCACTACCCGCTTTCTCCGTAATTCTTAAGAGCGCGTAATATACCCAAGGACCTTTCTAAAAACCGACCGACAACACTTCCAGAATTAGAAAGTCTTTTCGAAACAAACAGATTGACTTAGACCATATGTGCGAACAATGCAGTTACGATTTCATCTTTATGGTGGGTCCTTGGGCCTACGGAGGATTCGAAGGATGGCACGTGGACCGTTGGCTGTCAAGCCGCGCGGGATTGAGTGCTGATGTGTTGCGCGGCAGAACATCGACTCTGGTCTCTGTTATATGCAGTGTAATTGTTGTTTTGCAGATTCAGACTCAAATATTCAACTCCACGTATCTCCGTTGCTGTTGCTGATATGTCGACAATTCGATGTGCCTGGTACTCCACATTTCTTGCCAAATACATCGTTTACCAGCCAGTTTGCACTATATCCAGACTGGTCCCAGATAGATCAAGCATAAATATATATCGAAGATGAAAGAACACGGGAACCTTCCGTTTGGAATTTTGGGAAAATCCCGTAAC
This sequence comes from Bombus terrestris, assembly GCF_910591885.1. NCBI lineage: Eukaryota > Metazoa > Arthropoda > Insecta > Hymenoptera > Apidae > Bombus > Bombus terrestris. Next base: position 69,091 of record NW_025963549.1, read on the forward strand.
ATTGTAATCTATATTCTACCATAGCTGTAATTCAACAATTGTAGCCATCCAGTCCGATTGTAATTGTTCGAAACTTGTGATACTGCAATTGGCCTCGAGGCGACAACCAGTCACCGAACGTAGCCGCGGTCAAGGGATGAACGTTTTGTCTAATAAAGGCATGGAGTAATTCTATAGCTATCCTTAAATGAAATAATCGTAGCGGCACGTGACAGTAAACATTCCAACGGTTTCTCTCCCGTGTCTCGCCACACGCAGACTCTATCCGTCGGATAAGATGATTGCCAGATGTCAACGCATCTCAACAGTATATGTTTAGCTAGCCTGAGGACCCATTATAAACCTTAAGATTTAGTTAATTAAAGTCCTTAACAGTCCTAAACAGGCAAACAGTCTTCGTTCCAACTACGGGATGATAGGTGAAATCTACTTTTCCACGGACGACGCTTCCCTCTAGCAACGTTCCCTCAAGGGCTACTAGCATCCTTCTCTAACTATCAACATGGAAATTGTCCAATTAACAGTAACGTCACTATCAATCTCTTTCCGAGCGAAGTCTTTTCTCCACGAATCCGATGTTCCGGTGCCCTTAGACACACCCATCATTGTTTTCCTCTGCAGCATCATCGTGCCGGAAAATCATTCTCTCGTGAGGTCACATTAGCCAGTTACAAAGAGCCTTAACCCTCGGTGGATATTCTATGTTTCGACAAAGAGTTTGTTCAGTCCTACCTGTACCGTAGATAAACAAGTATGGTACAACTTTTTTTTTTGCGTGGGGTTGGGAAAATGCTATTACGCATGTCCAGTGACTGGGTTATGTGGGAGTCGGTCGGATGTCGTTGCCATACCCACTAAAAACCCCTCCTCCTTCTTCCTCCGCTTAGAGGGCAGACAACCCCGGTAAAACCTGTCGCCAGTCATCAGGGTTGTCCTTTCGTGCCCCGTTGTATCTACTTCTTCGGGCAGTTACTGCTCATGTCGTCCTCTCAGCCAGTTCAGAATACTGGGCTGGTCTCCTTCTGCGGTTTTTCGTTGTTCCATGTTCTTGCCCTCATTGCTCCGCGTAGTTGTTGTTACGCTCGTTCTCCTCCTTGCCTCTTCCAAGGCCCTCGCTGTCACCCTCCTGTGACACATGACGGTCTTGCAGAATTGCCCGAATTTATTCCAGCTCTCGTCCTTGGCGGTCACCGTGGCGATCAGATTGCCCACGTCTATCTTCCCTCCCAGAGCGTTCTCCAGCTCGATCCTTCTGTCCGTCCACTTCGGGCACGCGAAGAGGACGTGCTCTGCATCGTCGTTCGGGTCTCCACAGTCGAGACAGTTGCTGTCGCTGTCCCTGCCAATCCTTTTCCTATAGACACCGAAGCTCCCATGCCCGGTTAGCAGCTGCATGGTGTGGTGATCGATGTCCATCTTCTTTTTGGTAAATAGCAGCGCACTCGGTATTAGCTTCTTTGTGATATTTTCTATTTTGTAGTTGTTCCACTCCTTCTGCCAGTCCTCTTGGGCCTTCATGCGAATCGCCTCTAGTTCCTCCTTCATCTTGGAGCCGTCATCCGAGCCAATCCTGGACCCATGGATCTTGTTCCTCTCGTAGGTCTCTCCGAGCATCTTTATCTTTATGTAAATCGGGAGATTCCCGGTCAACACGCAAAGTGCCGCGTGGGAGACGGTACGGTATGCCGTCGTTGTTATGCACAGGGCCGTTCGTTGTGCTCGTTTCAGCTTTTTCCTGTTCTTATCGGTATTCGCTGCTCTAGCCCACACCGGTGCTCCGTAAGTTACGATGGACTCCCACACATTGTAGTAGAGCCTACGAGCCAAGCTGGGCGGCCCGTTGATGTTGGGTAGAATTCCCCTAAGGGCTCCTATTAACTTGTCGGCTCTGTTACACACCATCTCGATAGGCGCACCGAACCTCCGACTGGAGTCGATGACGACTCCGAGATACCTGATGCGATCGACCGTTTCGATGTCCGACGAGCCCAACCTGAGTATCACCACTCTCGGCACACGCAAGCTTGTGATGAGCATGACCTCCGTCGTTTCCCTCGCCAGGGTGAGACTGACACTCGTGCACCAATCGTGCATCGTGTTGACCTTGACGGAGGCATCTTCGTTCCTCCCGACGGAACATGTGATGGCCAGATCATCCGCGAAGGCGGTTGCTCTGACCATTGGCATGTTGTCGAGTCTCTCGAGCAACCGGTCGTATACCAAGTTCCACAGGAATTGTCCGAGGATGGATTCCTGCGGAACTCCCGCCGCCACCTCGTGCTCCACCGTGCCGTGCTGGTTGCTCACGATGATCCTCCTTCCGGATAGATAACTGCCGATTAGCCTTTTGACCTTCCATGGCAGCTTCCTCTTGTCAAATTCCTCGTATATGCTCTTCCAGCTGTGCGAATTGAAGGCATTGCTAATATCCAAGGTGATTATCGCGCATATTACCTTCTTCTGTTTGCAGATGTTGGCAAACTTCATCACCTGCGTGATGGCATCTACCGTGCTCCTCTTCTTTCTGAAGCCATATTGCCTCCGATGGAACGGGTCCGTCCCGATGCATCTCTCGATGATTCTGTTAAAGCATTTTTCCCAAATCTTGCTCATGGTTGGGAGTATGCTTATCGGCCGGTACGCGTTGGGTAGACTGGGATCCTTTCCCGGTTTCCTTAGCAGTATTACTCTGGCCGTCTTCCAGCAGTCTGGGATCCTTCCTGATTCGGTGATGCTGTTGAACGCCCTTGTCACGAGCTCGCTCCTGCGACTCGCTACCAGCTTCGCGATCTCGCCCGGCACGCCATCGACTCCTGCAGCCTTCTTGGTGTTCATTCTTCCGGCGGCATCGACGACATCGCCTTCGCCGATGGCGACGCTGAGGCTAATATCTCCTTCTTCTTCGGTCTCTGCCTCTTCGCGGCCCTCATAATGGGGGGGGGGTCCGTGTCCCAAGGTGAATAGCCTCTGTAGGACTGCCTTCACCATGTCGATCGGCATGTCGTTTGTTGGTCCCTTGCTTTTACATTTCTTCATGACCGTGCGATAGGGTTTGCCCCAAGGGTCGCTCTCCAGTATCTTGCAGTATTCTGCCCAAGCTGTTTTTTTGCTACAGGCGATCTCCTTTTTTAACTGCCTACGGATCTCCTTGTAGGCGTTGACGAGGGGCTCGGTGTTGCCGGCATTCTTCTTTCTTTCTCTCGTCACCTTCCTGAGCGCTTTGTGCGCCTGCGCTCTCAGTTCCGCGATCATCGGGTTCCACCAGTAGTTCGCGTACTTGCGGCTCGCCGCACCGTTCGACTTCCTTAGCATCCCTTCGCACGTACCTTCGATGCTCTTTTGCAAGGGCTCGACGCCATCCTCTCCGATAGCCGCGTTGAGGTCCTCCTTCTTCAGTGTGTCGTCGAATCTGCTCAGGAACTCCTCCGGCGACATGTCCTTGGTCACGTACCTGTAGAACTTCGATTCGGTTCGGGTCTTCCTCGTCTTAAACCTGTGGAGCACGTACAGATGGTCCGAGGCCGAGTATTTGTCCAAGACCGCGCTTCCGGCGTGTATCTCGCTGACCTTGTTGGTTACGCTTATTATGTCGGGGAAGCTCGTCTTCCCGTTCATGAAGAAGGTATACTTTTCATTGAGCCTCAATGGAAACACCCGGTGGGCGCTTAGTGCCTCCATTAAGACTCTCCCTCTCTTGTCTGTGGTCGATCCTCCCCAACAGGTTGACTTTGCGTTGAAGTCTCCGGCCACGACGACCTTGTCGTGTCTTCTAGCAACGCTCTTCGTCATAGCAGACAGCGTGTCTATGTATTTGCAGTATGCTGGCTTATTTATGTTGGGCGAACAGTATCCGCTGAAGCAGAAGACGTCGCCAACGCGGACGCCCACTATCCCGTCGCTCTTGATCTCCGTTGTTTCATCATGCAGCTTGCCATTGAGGAGTGTGAGCCATATCGAGGCGTCTCCTTTGGTGTCATTAAACCAGTGCGGTAGCTGCCTGTTCGGCTCGGAAATTATTATCATATCCGGTCTAAGTTCGATCGCGCATTGGTGCATCATGTCCTGCGCCAGCTTGGCTATCGTCAAGCCGGTTCTGATCTTCCGGCTCGCCCCCTCTTTGGCCAGATAGGCTTTCGGCATCGTCACTATTGCCGATTGGGTGCCCCACGGCGCCATTTTTAGGGTCTTTACTTCGACCTCAGTGATGTCGCTTACGCCCAGTTGCACTACTATCTCCCTGGCTAGTTCTTCCTTGCCTACGAGCGGGTCTATATCCCTGATCTCTACGGAGGTCTTGTCGCGCATTGGTAGCGCTCTCACCTTGCCTCTTAGCGCCGTGTTCATATCCGCCGCGGTCTTTTTGGCGTTGCTACCTGCTTTCAGCTCGATCAGGATGTCACCTGTTCTGGTCCTCCTAATCCCACAGCTCTCTTTTAGGGTCTCCCTTGCCCCCATCAAGTCTTTGTAGACCTGGATCCACTCCTTGTCCTGCCCTACTTTGACGAGGATGGCTTCGGGTCTGTTACGTATCCTCTTCGGTCCCTCCGGCCTCTTCGGTCCCTCCGGCCTCTTTGGCTTGTCCAATGCCGCCCTTCCTGCGTTCGCCTTCCTGACCACCGTCGGGGTGTCCGTTCCTTTTCCTCTCCTTCCGCGGACAGGGATCCAGTCTTCCTTTACATCGCTGTCCGTGCATTCCGTAGTCGCTTTTGCCGAGCTGTTGCCGGCACAGGCTCCTGCGTATGAGGCCTTCACGGTCGTTGGTCTCTTTCTCTTGGTGTCGCCCTTCCCCTCGACGGGCGATATCTCCTTCCATTTCCCTTCCTTCTCCTCACTCCTCCCAGGAGGGGTGGTCATCCTGGTGGCCGCGACTGTCTTCGCGTTCCTCTTGAGCCTCATCTCGTCCAACATCGAGTGGAGCTTGATCGCTTTTTTACTGATGGCGTCCCTCCTTTTCTTGATGTCGGTATCCTTTTTGCTCATGAGGTAGAGTCTGCTACCTATGTATTGGATTTCGCGGAAGACTTCTGTGATGATTTCCGTCATCGCCTTCCATTCGCTCATCTTAATGACGATACTGTCCTCGTCGTTGCCTTCGGTCTCGGCCGTTGCTCTGTTCGCCATGGCCTTCCTCCTGAGACATGCCCTTGGTGCCGCCGCTTCGTTGCCGCTGTCCGACATTTCCGCCGGTGTGTCTAGCTCCGAGGTGCTGGCCGCTTCGTCCCTAGTTGCCCTCAGCTGGCTCCTGGCCAGGCTTCTCGTTGTCTTGCACGCGCTCCCCTCCACTGGGGACTTTCTCATATATCTGGTGATCTTGTCACCTTTGAAGATTTTTTCCTTGGCGATTTGGGTCGCCTTTTCGGTGGGTGGTGTCTTATCCTTGAGTGCCTGCATTGGCATCTCGACATCCTCGATGATTCCCGCGATGTCTTCATCAAATTCGAGGTACCTTCTAGTGCTTTTCTTGCACGTCTTTTCGTCTGTGACAACTGCGGGTGTTTCTTGGTCCCCGGTCGTGTTTACCGAACGAGGGGAGGCCCTGGGATCGACCTTCCCCTCGCCGTTCGTCCAGTCGTTGGGTGACCGTCGGGTCGAGCCTGGGACGCTACTCGAATCCCCGACGGGGCCTGGAAGCTCCGAAACCCCCTGAGCCGTAAGTTTACTTGACTTACAGTACTTGTCCATATTGTGTTTGCCTTAATATACATATATATATATATATATATGTTTGAGATGGATGTCCTTCGACGTAGCCGGTCGTCGTATAATCCCACTGTATCTTTCCGCGTGTATGCGATTCGTGTCTCTTCGACGCGGGGAGTTTTGACTGGCCCTCCACGGGGCGCTCTCCACCACTCCTTGGTTACCCAGGTAGCCCGCACGATGGCGCTTCGGTCGCGCGACCCAAGATGACCCCCGCTCTGCCCCTGACCGCACTTTTCACACACAGCACTTTCAATCGTTTCTCTCGCTTTTATAACAGCGAGCTCACCTATCTCTTGCGTTCCCACTCATTCCGGAGCACTAGAAACTTCATTTTCGTGCACTTTCCGCCCGAATTCTTTAATATACCCAGCTATTTCGGTTATGCCTACGGAGCGACGTGCACGTGTCCGTTCTGCTTGCCGCCATCATTTGAACTAATGGTACAACTTGGAATCAGGATGAAAACGAATTCTGTTATCCCGTTGACCGCGGCTTTGTTATTGAACCCAGGATCATTGTCATTAGCTTCTCGAGTACCTAATTATCACGACTACTTGTCAAATTATATATCAATCAAATTTATACTAGTAAATATCTGCTCTATTGCATAACTTCAACGTCTAAACCAAATGAAGATTCGTTTCGCGCCTCTAACTCTAATCATAATGTGAACCCGATGTAAGTGAAAATACATGCACATACCATCGATTCTGCCTCACCAGCACTCTCACCCGGAACCGGAACTCGCAGTGCACCGTGACGAACAGCACATATATAAGCTTCCACTATTAGCCAGACCGTCAGTCGTGCTCGCGCAACAGTAGAAGCAACATGGAGTTTTTTAGATCTCTACTACGCGTCGTTGGTTTGTTCGTGCCAAGTATGGTAGATATCATTTCCGAACTACCACTGGAGGTTTCGCACTTGATACTTCGAAAATTGGATCCCTCGTCCCTGCAGGGCGCCGCGCTTGTCTCGCGCAAATGGTTCAACGTATGTAGATCCGACAAGTGTCTACGGCGGAAAGTGAGACGTCACATGCGACATACGAGAAAGCGGGTCAAGATGCAATTTCTCGGACCTGCAGCCGCTAAAGTTACCAATCAAGAATCAAGAAGTATAGGACGGGGTGAAGGCAACCTAAGGCACGAAATAAGTTTATCCGCTGCTCGTACGGCGGTCGTCGTTGAAAGGTTACGCGGTCCTCCGAAAATTTCGATGCGAGATCGCCCCATCGATGTTGGACCAATAAAATGTATTAGACTCTAACTCGCGTAAGTACCTTAATTTGACTGCTTGCTCTTGTGAGAACTTGAAACGGTCTTGTCCGGATTCAGAACTGTAGCGTGAAGCTTGAAATAAAATGGTTTTACTGAGACGGCAATGTGTTTCAGTCACGCTAATACTATCGGTATCGTAACAGGCCCATTATTGAATATTAAATAAAACGTATCACCGCTGCGATTGGAGATTTGCCGTCAATTAGATGCGAGATATACTCCTCATTGCCTGCCAAATACAGCTCACATCAGCTGGCTCGTGCTATTATATCATCTCTGGTCCTCGACATATCAAGCGTAATTGCAGTTTTACAAATTAAGGTTAACATATTCAAATGAATGTATCTCCGATTCTGTTGCACATATGGCGACAAAGCGATGCCCGTTGCATTACACATCCGATGTCATGTGCACCGCACATCTGCTTGTTTGTACCATGTCAACTCTGGTCTCTGTCAAACCTAGCGAAATTGCTGCTTTACATATTCATGATTAATTATTCAAATCACCGTATCGCCGTTTGCATTGCAGATATGCCGACAATTCGATGCGCGATATACGCCACTTTTGCCGCCAAACACAATGCATATTATATGGTTTGAGTTATGTAACGTGTGGGCGCAGCCAAACTCAGCGTATTTGCAATTATGCATTTTCAGGCGAAATATTCAAATATTACATATTCAAATGAACGTATCTCGGTTTCTATGTCGCCTATTCGATGCGCAGAATACTCCACATATGATGCCAAATCAGCCGGTCTGTGCTATGTCAACTCTGGACCTTGTAAAATCCAGCGTAATTGTAGTTTTTGTTGTTAATGCTTAAATATTGCATTCAAAGCTTCGCCGCTTCCTTTGCACATATGTCTACAATTCCATACGCCTTGTACTCCGCATTTGCTGTAGTTACATTGCCCATCAGCTCGCTTGCGCTGCGTAAACTCTGGTCCCTGCAAAATCCAGCCCAAATGCAATTTTGTATGTTCAGGCTTAAATATTCAAAACAACGTGACTCCGATTCCATAGCACATATGTCGACAATACGATGCGCGCTATATTCCACATTGACTGCCATACGCAGAGCGCTTCATCTGGTTTAAGCCGTGTTAAATCCGGACCGAGTCAAATCCACCGTATTTGTAGTTTTGCGTATTCAAGCCTAGTTATTCAAGTGAAAGTACCTCCATATCCATTGTTGGTACGTCGACAATAGGATGTACGTAGTACTGCATATTTGCTGCCAAATACAGCACACATCAGCCCGTTTGCACACTGTCAAGACTGGACTCGGAGAAATCCAGCGTGATTGCAGTTTTGGATATTAATGCTTACATATTCGAATGAAGGTATCTCCGCTTGTTTTGCAGAAACATTGGCCATACGATGCGCGTTATATTCCACATCTGATGCCAAGTACAGTGCACATCATACGGTTTACGCTATGTAAAATCTGGACCCAGCCAGATCCAGCGTAGTTGCAGTTTCGTATATTCAGGATTAAGTATTCAAGCCGACGTATCTCCGATTCTATGGCACATATGGCTACAATTAGAGGCTCGTTATACTCCAAATTTGCTGCCAAACACAGTGCACGTTATCCCGTTTGATGCATGTAAAATCGGGACCCAGCCGAACCCTGCGTATTTGCAGTTTTATATATTCAGTATTAAATATTCGAACCAACGAATCTCCGTTTCTATGGCACACTTACAGACAATTCGGTGCGCGTTATATTTGACATCTGATGTCATATACAGCGCACATCAGTAGGTTAGCGGTTTGTTCACCCTTGTCCCTGTCAAATACACCATAATTGCAGTTTAGCATATTCATGCTTGAATATCGAAAGCAACGTATCTTCGTTTCTAGGGCAGATATGACGACAATTAGGTGAGCGTTATGCTCCTGATTTTCTGGTGAGCACAGAGCACATTTTCCGATTCTATCTTCTCTTCTGTCTTATGTCTTCTCTGGTCACTGACAGATTCAGCGTAATTTCTGTTTTGCATATTCATGCCTAAATGTTCAAACCAACGTATCAGCGCTGCTATTGGATACATGTCGCAAATGCGATGCGCGCTATACTCCACAATTACAGCCAAATACAGTACTTATCCGGTTTGCGCTATGTCGACTGTATTTTCGAGCTATCGCGGGGAGACGCGGTCGTTTGAATACGCGTGAATGGGAGTCGCAAATTCCCGTTACGATTGGAATAATCGACACCACGAATAGTTCGATCCCCGTATTTCGCTTAGGATAATAGGTGTAGTCGTTGTGGTATAACACTGGGAGTCACAAAGTCATAAAAAATATATGCATTTCCAACGATTTATACAATCACTCTGAGTAAGAACGCCGTTGCTTAAGATACAGATAACGAAGAGAAGGATTATTCTTAGATGAGAATGTGAGCTATAGGAGCTCTAGGTCCGTGAGAGCTGTAGGAGCTGTCGGACTTCTGCATACTGTGAGAGAAATAGGAGGCTCTTAGGGATATAGGAACGGTGAGAGTTGTAGGGATTGCAGGAACTTTAGTCACCGTGAGAGACGATGGAACTCTGAGAGATATCGGAACGGTGAGAGTTATAGGGATTGCAGGAACTCTAGTCACAGTGAGAGATGATGAAACTCTAAAGTTTATTCTGATGTGAGTACGAAGCTCGGTATGGTTGTGACCTTTGAACGAAGAACGCGGATTCGTTGCTTACATTGTTAGTCAGGAAAGTGAGGGCAATGATCCGCAATGCCGATTGGTTACGACTGATGTTAGGAAGGAAGAGAGGAGGAAGAAGCCTCCTACCAACGTGGGTCCTAGGCGACATTGTTTATGGGAAAACTCAGATTTTCCGTTAAGTAGATGTCCGCTTTTTCGTTAGGCCACTACCCGCTTTCTCCGTAATTATTAAGAGCGCGTAATAAACCCAAGGACCTTTCTAAAAACCTACCGACAACACTTCTAGAATTGGAAAGTCTTTTCGGACAAACAGATTGACTTAGACCATATGTGCGAACAATGCAGTTAGGATTTCATCTTTATGGTGGGTCCTTGGGCCTATGGAGGATACGAAGGATGGCACGTGGACCGGTGGCTGTCAAGCCGCGCGGGATTGAGTGCAGATGTGTTGCGTGGCAGAACATCGACTCTGGTCTCTGTTATATGCAGTGTAATTGTTGTTTTGCAGATTCAGACTCAAATATTCAACTCCACGTATCTCCTTTGCTGTTGCTGATATGTCGACAATTCGATGTGCCTGGTACTCCACATTTCTTGCCAAATACATCGTTTACCAGCCAGTTTGCGCTATATCCAGACTGGTCCCAGACAGGTCAAGCATAAGTATAAATCGGAGATGAAAGAACACGGGAACCTTCCGTTTGGAATTTTGGGAAAATCCCGTAACATTGTAATCTAGATTCTACCATAGCTGTAATTCAACAATTGTAGCTATCCAGTCCGATTGTAATTGTTCGAAACTTGTGATACTGCAATTGGCCTCGAGGCGACAACCAGTCACCGAACGTAGCCGCGGTCAAGGGATGAACGTTCTGTCTAATAAAGGCATGATGTAATTCTATAACTGTCCTTAAATGAAATAATCGTAGCGGCACGTGACAGTAAACATTCCAACGGTTTCTGTCCCGTTTCTCGCCACACGCAGACTCTATCCGTCGGATAAGATGATTGCCAGATGTCAACGCATCTCAACAGTATATGTTTATATTCAATGTATTTCTTTTGGCTTAATCTTATTTCATTTTTGAAATAATCATAGTCTATATTTCTTCCAAGATATTCTTTGACCTCATCTAAATCTTTCATTTCGAATCTATTAGTTAATAAATTCTTTACCCTTTGTATCTTCCTTCTATTTTTACTACAAATTAGCAAATCGTCTACATACATTAGCAAATAAACAACATTTTCTCCCTCTCCATGTGTATATAGGCACAACTCTATGTTATTCTTCTTAAAACCTAATCTCGTCACATACTTATCAAGACACTCATACCACTCCCTTCGACTTTCCTTTAACCCATAAAGCGCTTTCGATAGTTTACAAACTCTATTCGTTCCGTCCGCATATCCCTTTGGTTGATTTACATATACCTCCGAGGTTACTTCACCATTTAAAAAAGCAGTTTCTACATTCATTTGCTCAAACATTAATCCATATTGACAACAATATGATAGCAATATCTTAAAGGTCTCATTACTCGCTACTGGGGAGTATATGTCATCGGCTACGTTTCTGTGTTGGAATCCTCTTACCACTAATCTAACCTTATACCTGTCATCTGATTTTCTCGTGTAAACCCATTTTACATCTAATACGTCTTTGCATTTTACCCTTTCTACCAATTTCCAAGTTTTATTCTTATAAAGACATTATATTTCCTTATTCATAGCTTGTTTCCAATCTTCACTATCTTCACAACAAATCGCCTCCTCAAATGTACAAGGGATATCTACACTACAATAATTTGCATGGATTTCACTAATGTTTTCTTTTTCTGGATATCTTACTGGAGTTCTCTTGTTACGTGTAGATCTTTCAGGGATGTTTAAGCTTTCAAGACTGTTATCATTTTCATCTTCCCTACTTTCTAACTCTTCCTTATTCATGTTTACCAATAAATCATTATCCTCAATGTCATCGTTATCTTTATCGAATGAATTCTCCACAAAACCGATACATTTTGTGTCTGTTTCTATGACCTCTACATGTCTCGCTATTGTTATTTTCCCACCTAATAAGACTCTGTAACCTACTTCACTATATCCAAACTAAATTCCCATATCTGCCTTCTTATCCCATTTAGAAACTCTCTTTCGTTCTTACAAAAACATTACTTCCATATAGATGTAGATTTTCAACACTTGGTTTTCTCCCGAAGAATATTTCAAAAGGTGTCTTTCTCTCTATAGTATTTGCCAGTATTCGATTCTTCAAGTATACCGCTGTCCAATCTATTTCCAGGCAGTACCTTTTATGTACTTTCGCTTCCGCTAACAAGCAACGCGCCATGTCCATCACTGTTCTATTATACCTTTCCGTTGTCCCGTTTAATTCATGTACGTAGGTTGGGCAATTATTTATTCTGATACCTTTATCCCTAGCAAATTTATAAATTCGATTATTCAAATACTCTTTTCCATTATCACATCTCAATATTTTTAACTTCTTGCCCGTTAAATTCTCGGCTTCATTTACAAACTGTACGAAACAATCAAAGACCTCACCCTTTGATTTTATACAATAAATTCTAGCTATTTTGCTATAATCATCGATAAATGAGGTGAAATATTTCTCTTCATTGAATCCGGTAGTCTTAAAGGGACCGCACACGTCCGAATGAATAATTTCCATTATCTCCCTAGCCTTGGTTCGATTATTTTTGAATGGTAAATTGTGCATTTTCCTTTCCTGTGCACCCTACATTTCAAAAATTCCTTTCCAAATTCATTCGGTATACCAGTAACTAGCTGCTCTTTACCCAAAATATTTAAATATTTAAAATTTACGTGTCCTAACATCCTATGCCATCTTTTCTTTTTACTCATATCACTACGTTCGGCGCTGTTTGCTAAGTGCTCCTTCCCATTCAATATACTTTTCATTCTTTATGTTCCCTTTTCTTTAACCGCTACCGCTGTAAGTTTATTGTCCTCATCTATTACTTTTGCAATATTTCCTATTGAAATAACCGTGTTCCTATTATCTTTTAACTTGCCTAAACTAATCAAGTTTGCGGACATTTTTTTCGCGAAAAAAACATTATCCACATTTATTTCATTTTGCTTTCCAAATGCTTCAAAATAACTTATAACATTCGCTAATTTTGTTGCCTTTATCGATCTATTATCGCCTAAATATATATGTCGGAGATGAAAGAACACCGGAACTCCTCCTTGGATTCGCGGGAATACCGCAACTCTGTAACTTAGATTAAACAAATGCCGCACGGATTATTCGAGATTTATGATCATGAGCTTGGGCTCGAGGCGATAATCAGTCGCCGATCGTAGCCGCGGTCAAAGGGATGAACGTTTTATCTGACAAAGGCACAGAGTAACTCTGTACCTCTCCTTATTTCGTCATTAAATCGCCAACAAAATTTTGTCCTTGGTCTGTCAGAATCGTCTTTGGTGCCGAAAATATGTAAATATAGTGCTCAATGAGCGCGTTAATTAGAGATTCAGTTCGTTGCGTTTTGAGGGGAACAAGTATCAGATATTTCGTAAGTTCGTCGTGAATTGAAAGTATATATTGATTTCCGCGTTTGGTTTTCGTCATCGGTCCTATGATGTCCATAGCGATTTTGTCGTTAGGGTGAAGTGGTGTGTCTGAGATCTGTGGGGACTCTTTGGGTCTGATACGTGTTAGTTTCTCCTTTTGACATGTGTCGCATGTCTTCACGAAGTTTTCTACTCTTTCAAAAAGGCCGGGGATTTTGAACTTATCCTTAATCCGTTGATACGTTTTCTGTATCCCTAAATGTCCTACGGTGTCGTTATGGTTTTCCTTTATTGCTTGTAGTATTTCGCTTTCGTCTAGTTTTAAAATGGGGTTGGGCGCATAAGTAATTTCCTTGTATGTGTCGTTAAAATATATTAGCATGAGTTTAATCTGTGTTTTCTCTAATTCAGTGAAATCGTTATTTCCTATGCCGATTTTTGTTGTATTTTTAAGAATTTTTTAAAGTTTTCTGATCCAAAGTGTCTCGTCGTATTCTCCTAAATCGTTTCGAGTTAATTGGTAAAATGTTTGATCATTCGGTTTAACTTCTAAGAGTTTCGGGTTTTCGTTGTTGTTTTTCCATTCGTTGAATGAATTAGTGTGGTCAATTAATAGGTCGAGATTAACTATTACGTTGCGAGTTACCGCGTGAACGCTAGATAAGGCGTCTGCAGCTGTATTATCTGTACCCTTTGTGTATTCGATTTCATAGCTGTATTCTTCGAGTCTAAGTCTCCAACGAATCAGTCGACTAGAGGGGTCTTTGCAATTGTGTAGCCTCTTAAGGGCTTGGTGGTCGGTTCGAATAATGAAGCGTCGTCCTAACAAGTATTACCTAAGTCTTATCACGGCCCATACGATGGCTAAGAGTTCCTTTTCTGTCGTGGTATAGTTTCGTTCGGGTGGGTTTAGTGTCCTTGAAATGTAACAGCAAGGATGATCGTCTTGTGACAGTATTGCTCCTAGTCCTTCGTTACTTGCGTCGGTGGTTAGGATAACGGTTTTGTTAAAGTCCGGATAAGCTAGTATTGGGGAATTACAGAGTTTGTCCTTTAAAGTATCAAAGCTAGTCTGGTGTTTGTCAGTCCAATGGAATGGTGTGTCCTTTTTTGTTAAGTCTGTAAGGCTTTTCGCGATTTTAGATAAATTCCGAATAAATTTGCGGTAATAACCTGCTAAACCTAAGAATGATTTAACGTCCGTTGCATTGCGGGGAAATCGAATGTTTTTTGCAGCGTCTAATTTCTTGGAGTTTGGATTAACTTCTTCGGCTGAAACTACGTGGCCTAAGTATTCTAGTTCGGGTTTTACGAATTCGCACTTATCCGGTTGCAATTTAAGTCCTAATTCTCTGAGTCTCTGAAATACTATCGCGAGGTCTTCATTATGTTCTTGAATCGTTTTTCCGAATATCACTATGTCGTCCAAATAAACAAGGCAATATTTTCCTACAAGTCCAGTTAAGGCTCTGTCCATTAATCTTTGAAAAGTAACGGGTGCGTTTTTAAGACCGAATGGCATTCGATTGAACTGAAAGTGGCCTTGCGGTGTCGAAAAAGCGGTATATTTTTTGGATTTCTCGTTCATTGGAATTTGATGAAATCCTGAGGATAAATCAAGCGCCGAAAAGAATTTCGCGTTTCCTAGTTGTGTCAAAATGTCGTCTATGTCAGGTAAAGGATAAGCGTCTTGTTCCGTGAGTTCATTTAGTTTCCTAAAATCAATGACTATCCTCCATTTCTGTTTTCCTGAGGCGTCTAATTTTTTCGGAACTACCCATACCGGAGAGTTATAAGGGGAATCGGATTCTTCTATGATATTTTTCTTTAACATGTCTCCTATTTGTCGCGAAATTTCGTCTCGATGACATTCCGGTGGTCTATACGATCGTGTGTTAATGATTTTATCTTTGGTTAAGGAAATTGTCTGCTGGGTTAAATTAGTAGAGGGCAAAAGGTCGGTTACTAAATTAAAGATGTCAACGTAGTGCAGAATGACCTTTTCTATGGATTCGCGGGTTGGCTTTTCAATGTGATCTGTTCTCACTAGGCTTTTTAGTTTTGATACGTTGCAAACATCATGAGAATTTTGGATATTATTAGAAATTTCAATGTTTTGCTCACCGGTGTTGATAAAACTTACTTTAGTTGGTTTGCCTACCAGATAGATTGTTTGAACTCTGTTTTCTCCAGGAGTTAATTGTATTGGTTTCTGAAAGAAAATGGTTTTGTCATTTAGTCGGATTCTGTCATTCGATATTGAATAGTTATACTTCTCTAAACATGGTAGCCCAATGATTCCGTCTTCGATGATTGGGAAGTTGTCCGGTACTATGTGAAAGATGTGGTCTTGTCCAAAAATTCGTTTTGTTACGTATTCGTTCGTTTCGTATTTGTCTCGTCCCATAGAAAATTTTTGTCTAGGCCCTATTTGTATCGCGTTGACAGTTTTGTCACGTTTCACTAGGTTTATCCCTGCTTCTGTGTCGACCAGAAATACTCGCTCTGTGGTTCGGGTTGACAAAGGTATTGTGAGTAATCTTCCTGTGGTGATGTTGACTCGCGTCGTTTCGCGCGGTTCGTCTATACTCTGGTTCGATGTTACTTCTCGTGTTTCGTCCCTTTCCTGGACTGCTTGAATTCTTGCGGGTGGTCGGTCGTACTGGCTCGGTTGTAGAAAATTTTGGCATTTGCTGGCCATGTGTCCCAGCTTTCCGCATTTGAAACACTTCATTTGCGCGCGTTTATCGGGTGGCCCATTCTCTACTCGGTCGAATGTGGTAGGTTTCTGAGCTACTGGTGCGTTGGGCGATCTAGATAGTGTATTAGATCGTCTTACCTGCATTGATTGATTGTTGAGGCGATTACTAGCGGAAGGCAAGCGACTACTTGACCAATTGGCTTGCCGTTCTTCTCGTGAGTAGCGTTCTAAGTCGGCTGCTTTCTTTTCAGCTTCTTCAAGATTCACGGGTTCAATGATTAATAATGTTCGGCCTATGTCGCGCCTGAGTCCCTTTAGGTACACACGGACAATCTTCTTTGTAGTTTCTTCGATCATTAGCTTGCGTAGAAGTGGTTGTGGGTACTCGTTGGTTACTGCGTACAGTAAACGGTTGAGTATTCTTCTGAACCGAATATTAAAACTCTGCACTGATTCTTCCCGTCCCTGTCTCAACTCTTTTAATTGTTCCCGATATTCTTCCGAAGTCACTTGAGCTGCCACATTGTTCCTCAGTGCGTTGTACAGATTGCTGTAGCACTCAATGGGGATGTTGCGGATACTTTGAGCTGCTTTTCCTACGATTTTTTCTACCTTTATTGCTTTTAGCAATAAATCTTGCTCCATGCAACGGTCTTTCATACTGCTCACTTCTTTGATGAATTCTTCCACACCTACGTCATCGTCTCCGTTGAGCATTGGAATACAACGTATTGCATCCTTAACTCGTAGAGTGGAAAGAGCGGGTGGAAAATAGCCTCTCTCTTCAACTTCGGGTTGTTCGGTGTCGATGTGCGCAGGTGGGATGCCTGGAATCGTTAACCCGGTCGGTTCGCGTGCCCTAACCGTACTCCCGGTGCGATTAATCGCCGTCGATTCACTTTCGTTGCATTCAGTAATGATGGAACCAGAATCATCGGTCGCAAGGGATCCGAACCCAGTCCGTAGCTCTGCGACGGTTCTCCTAAGACTTCCGATTTCTGCTACCCAGCATCTATTTGTTTCGTCACTTTGCATAGACAAACGTAACATATCCTCTTGTAAACGGGCAATACTCTCTTGCTGTTTTTGAATGCTATCCAATATTGTTCGCAACGTTGGATCCGTTGAGGTAGAAGTTTGAGATTCGTTTGTCTTAGACATCTTCCTCCTTTCGGACGAAGATGAGTCTTTGCTACTGAAGCTAGATTTTCTTTCACGGTAACGTACGAAGGAATCCAGTTTACCTTCCTTTGTCACTTCACGCGGTTCGTGATAGTTACTTCGTTGTTGCGGATGACCGTAGTCCCAAATAATTCTATCTTCCGTAGATGATGAATGTCTTTTGGTTTCCGAACAAACACTTTTCACTATGCTGGGAGTAATCGCCAAAAATGTCACGTAAAATAAAAAGCAGGAGGCTCGAACGAAAAGAAAAAATTAAGGTAACAAAAAAAACAAGAGAATTTATTTCTTGTATTCTGAATTTACACTGATTGCGACTTTGTTCTGAGCTCCAGCCGTGACTTTCCAAGACTGAAGCTCTTACAATTTGACTTTCGGTAACATCTGTTTCTTCTTTGTTTGTCATCCCTCAATATCCCCACTACCCTGTAGGCGTACGTGACCGTTCTCACACTTCTAGGACATTCGGTGGAAGGACCGTTAGGATACAGATGACTCCTTAGGCAGTTCGGCGATATACATTGTCGCCAAGGCCGCCACATCTCTATCTCCATCATCGGTCCATCGGATTTGAAGTATGCCGGTCGTGACACTCGCTCGTGCCGGTTGTTGACTGACGATGGAAATTTCCATGTCCCCTGCTCGTATTTCCTTTGTTTCCTCTTCCACTGCTGCGACCACGTGTTGACCCACGCCAAAAACTGTTACTGCTTCCCGCTTCGACGCCATTTTGACACTCTATCGCAAAATGTCCTACTCCTCCACATCTGAAGCATCCTTCCTTTTTTGCAGAAAAGGCGTTGGTTTGCATTTCTCCTCGATTGGACTTATTTTTCTTCTCCGCTATTTCAATTTTATTTCTTACATACGCTACCGTTTGATTTTCGGCTTTTAGTGCATCTATTATATCCGCTATGTAGCTGTATCCTTCGGGTAACGTATTCAGCATGTACGTTAGTTTTTCCCTCTCACTCACTTGTGCACCCGCACATTTTAATTCGTTTATTAATTTTTCGAAATCGCTAAAGAACGATGCTGAATCACTGTAGTTCTCAAGTTTTATGTTTTCCAATCTCCTTCTGCATACGACCTGTAGTGCCGTCGACTCTTTCAAGTACATTTCATCAAACTTTTTTACTATATCATACGCCGTTTTTTCTTCTCTAATATATTCCAATGGTCTGTTTGTGATGGCACTATAAATTATATTTACTGCCTTCGGATCCTTTTTGTCCCAGTCTTCACTGTCTGTTTCTGTCTTCACCCTAGTTGTGACAATCTCGCATTCTCTATACTTGAGAAACATCGTTATTCTTTGCTTCCACATACCATAAATATCCATCGAAAATAGGTATCATGATTTCCAATCTCTCCATTTTAAATGATTCCTTATCTCTTACTCAAGCGTTCCTACGTGCTCGAAGTGTATTTTTCCTCTTTGTAACATTTGAACATTTCTTTCCTTACTGAAGACTCACTCGATCTAACTGGCAATATTGAAAACCATGCACTAAAATAAGTGGCAAAACTATGAACCACGCTCTGCTACCATGTAAAGATATAGAATGGATTCGGAAATACAAATAATTCCCTTTATTTATTACACAACAGTTATACATATATCTTATACTCTAAAGACCTCGAAACCCTACTCGCACGCACGCTTGTTGTCAACAGACTCTTCCAGATACTTCTAACGACTGACTCTTGTCTTTTGTCCCAACTAAGGCCTGACGTCCTCTGACGCTTATACACACATTCACATGTACATTGTAAATGTATCATGTTCCTAGCAGAATTGTTATGCGACTGATGCATCAACATACCATGCAAGAAGAATTGGAAACTAGGACAAAAAGGAAGAACTGTGAAAGAGATACTTATAATCATAGTAAACGACAAAAAATTCGCAGATGTTCAAGTGAAGTATGTGCTGGAGCAGGAGGTTTTAGTGAACATGTTCGATGGCGAAAGAAATGACGTGCTAAAGGATTTGCTCTTACTTTAGAAAATGAACATGATTTCAAATTAGTAGACTTTTATGCGGGTTCTGTGAAACATTTCATCCATACTACGGACCAAAGGAAAGTGGTGATGTCTTTGACCCAGATAATGAAGAGGCATTTACAAATCCTGTAATGCAGCATACCCATGGCAAAGGAGTACATTTTGTGATGTCTGATTGAGGATTCTCAGTAGAACGACAAGAAAATGTACAAGAAATTCTTTCAAAACAACTGTACCTTTGTCGATGTTTAATAGCATTGATGGCTGAAAGAGAGGGTGGTGATTTTGTGACTTAATTATTCAACCTTTTTACACCCTTTAGTGCTGGTATAGTTTATTTAATGTATCGCTGCTTTGAAGAAGTTTTTATTTTTAGACCAAACTCTTCTAGACCAGGAAATTCAGAACGTTACTTAATATGTAAGAAGAAACGATCTGGGGTACAAGATGTTGTTGAATATCTGAAGCATGTTAATCGTCTGCTTTGAAAAGGTGGTGTAAATGACGACGTTTTACAACTAGTATCATATAATGAATTAAAAAGAGAGAAAGAATTTGTTCAATATCTACGTGCTTCTGACAAAGATTTGGCCGGAAAACAAATAATCGACCTGTGTAAAATTGCAGCATTTTATGCGGATAATACTCTTGTTGAGACAAAACAAGCTGATATGCGCAAGCAATATCTAGAGTATTGGAAACTTCCAGATGAAACTAGGACAATCCCAAGACACATGAAACCAAAGACAAATTGAATACTCTTTTGAAAGGTACTTCATTTCTTACTATTAATCCAGCACAATTGATGGAATTTAACATTGAAAATGCATTTTTATCACTATATGACTGGTTTTGTATGCCATGTGGTACAAATCCAAGGTCTGATGATGATATGAAGCACGCTACATTTTATATGGGCGTGGGAAGGAGCAACGTATATACATGTACAAAGAATTCTTGGGTTAGTGTCGATGACATTGGCATAGAATTACCACCAAATACACTTGTAAACGCAGAGGTTGTATATGAAATGACTAAGGAGTTTATATATCAGCAAAAAGTACTTGCAGTGCATATTATAGATGCATTGTACTTAGGAGAAGTGGACATTAGCAAAAAATATTTGAGGAGCAGGTAAGCAAGTGACTCTTATTGAGATCAACAATAAACTTTTAGATTTCCAGTAATGAAATGTTTTTTCAAGGAGTACGTTCATGTGATACTAATGTATGACTGTTCTTTAAAGGAACGAGGAAGCGACGTTGTTCTGTGAAGCTTTGTGGAAACCAGCAGGAAATAACTATACCCGAATACGTGCCAAAGAACTACTTCCAGTTGGTACATATATCTGTGAAAAGTTGCGAGTAACGCAGCGTAAAATGAAAAATAATTCCGATGCCTTAGTATACGAACTTCCAGAAAAGACATTAGATGTTAATGGTTATAATAAGGATAAATTATATTTCATACAACAGAGTGTAATATTTTTAAGAAGCACCGGAAATCCTGGGAATCGGTATGTCAGTAAAACACATTCCATAAAGTATGTCTTTAATTGAAAAACAAACGAGAAGCTATTCGACCTTCATAGACTAAGTTCAGCAGAGGCAAGTTTCGTTAAATCTTTTAAAGGTCGCCTTATTTGTCATTGGCCTAATGATTCATCACTTACTATAAACAGATTTGCAAAACTTATTAAAGATAAGTGTCCGACATACAATACGCGCTTAGAATATTAAAACTACAGGCTGTACATATATTCGTACAAGACTTGAACCGTATAGATGTCAAACAGATTAATTCCGTTAATTTGACTGTTATTTCAAATATGAAATACTTGTGGTATATATTGCAGTATTTAGCATTATATTTCTATAGAAATAGAAGTGTAGCGGTACATGAGTCATAGGACAAAGCAAATTACGTCGTTGTCGCCTCGAAGTACCTAGACCGCTCAGCTACAATTAATGTAAAAACAATGTCACCGCAACCAGCTATTGTCGTCAGGTAGGCAAATACGAATTCTTTCAAACCCCCCCCCCCCCCCGCGGCTAGTATTGGTAGCCTTAACTCAAATACATCTGACGGTTACAACAACAAAGACTCCGTTATTAGTCCACATGACCTTCGTCCTCTTCACACACGACAACTACAGAGGCAATACCGGAAAATATAATTAATAAGATGGTCTTCTGAGTGGTTTAATTGCAATACTATTTCAGATGAAATATACTTTTTCAAATCATATGCGGCATTTCATATAATAACTGAATGGTTATAAGAAAGAATGATGACGTTAAACTGTACGATACGATTGCATAGCATATTTTATAATTGTATAACAAATATTTCACGCAGGGAGGGCTCGCTTATGTGAGCCTATGAGGGCTGGCAATCCCACTTTCCCGAAGCCAGGGAGACCGTCGGGACAAGCGTCCCGCTTACGTGAGTCCCTATGTACTCCGCAGGGAAGGTCGTCGGGGGTGTAAGGCGTTTAATTACTATTACATCCTCTCTACGTGGCCTTGGGCAGTAGCGCACCCACGATAATGATGCCAAGGATGGGACCGCCGGGATAAGCTCCCGGGTACAAAAGTACCTTGAGGCCCCCGCCTACGTGAGTCCCATCTGGAACTGCCGAGCTCGGTTAGCAGGTCGCTGGCCGACAGTCAGGTGGCCGCACATCCATACGATAGTCCCACCAACGACTAGGTTGGTACCACTGGCGGTCGAGTTACAGCCCGGAGGCCAAGATGCTGGCAAGAGGGCCGATTTAAGGTGGAGACTCCACCGAATGGCCTTCGGCGGGTGAGCAGCGTCCCACCTGCTCCGAAACCGTACTGGTGAGACGGGACGGCTTAGAATGTGCCCCGTTCGACCTGATACGAGCGACAGCTCCTGCAGGCTAAGCTGATCCAGTGAGCAAGGTATTGGGTGCCTTGTGCGATGGTTGGGCGTAATCTCAACCCCTATAGTCCTAGGGGGCCCGGCTACTGTGTGGAATTGTATCCGAGGAAAGCACCCGTTACCAAAAGACAATACTATTTGTATAACAAATATTTAGTCGACACAATTTGTCTTTATTTAGTATGATTAGATAACTGCTTGTGGCAGCTGCTCCCATAATAGAATAAGTTGCAGTACCTTAGTCTACAATCCATTACTTCCCAACATCAATATTTGACTCAGGTCTTTTATAATGAAATATGGAGAGGACGGGGTATATGGGAAGTTTGACCGTCAGACTTATTTGAGGTTATCGTTTGTCGTCGTAGTCGTCCAATTTACTTAAAATAATAAAGTAAGGTACAGCCGGATTTGACATAGCGCAAACCAGATGATGTGAGCTGTATTTAGTAGCAACTACGGAGTATAAAGCGCATCGAATTTTCCACATATCTGGAATCGAAACGGAGATTAGTTGATTTGATTATTTAGATTTGATAATGCAAAACTGCAGTTGCGTTGGGTTTGACCGGACCAAAGTGGACATAGCGCTAATTGGATGATATTGGTTTAATTTGCAAGAAATGTGGAATACAAGGCAAATCGTATTGTCGACACATTTCAAACAGTAACGGAGATGCGTGGATTTGAATATATAATAATGTATATGAAAAACTGCAACTACGCTGGATTTGTCGGTGATCGGAGGTGACATAGTTTAAATCGAATGATGTGCACTGTACTGGCAGCAAATGTAAAGTATAACCTGATTCGTATTGTCGGCATATCTGTAACAGAATCGTAGATACGTTGATTTGAATATTTATGCACAAATTTGCAAAACTGCAATTACGCGGGTTTGACACGGGCCAGAGCTGACATAGCGCCAGCGCCACTAATGTGCGCTGTATTTGGCAGCAAATATGGAGTGGATGTCGGCACATATGCTATAGAGGCGGAGACACATTGATCTGAACGTTTATTCCTGAGTATGCAAAACTACAATTACGCTGCACTTCACAGGGTCCAGAATCGACATAGCCCAAAGCGGCTGATGTGTGCAGTGCTTGGCAACAATTTTGGCGTATAACACGCTTTACGTTGTCGACATACCTGCAACGGAAGCGGAGATACGTTGATTAGAATATTTCAGCCTGAATATGCAAAGCTGAAACTACATTGGATTTATCGGAGACCAGAGACGACATAGCTCAAAGCAGCTGAAGTGGGCTGTATTTGGCAGCAACTGTGGAGTATAAGATGCATCGAGTTCTCAGCATGTGTGCTATAAAAGAGCAGAAAAGTTGATTCAAATATCTGAGACCGAATATGTAAAACAGCAATTACGCTGCATGTACAAGGTCCAGAGTTGACACAGCGCAAACCAGTTAATGTGCCCTGTATTCGGCAGCAAATGTGGAGTATAACGCGTATCGAATTGTCGGCATATCAGCAACAGATGCGGAGATACGTTGGTTTGAATGCATAATACTGAATATACAAAACTGAAAATACGCTGGATCTGGCTAGGTCTAGATTTTGCATAGCTCAAACCGGATTGTGTTCACTGTATCTGGCAGCAAATGTGGAGTGTAGCGTGTATCGTATTTCCGACATACATAATATGTATACAGCTAATAACAGCGCAATGTTTTCTAATGGAGGATTCAGCCTATGTAAGCAAAACTGCAATTACATTGGATTTCACAGGATACACAGATGACATAGCACAAACCCTCCGATGTGTGCTAAATTTGGGAGCCAATGTGGAGTATAACACACATAAATTCATCGTCATATCTGCATCAGAAACAGAAATACGTAGATTTGAATATTTAAGCCTGAATATGCAAAACTGCAATTTCGCTGGATTTCACACGGTTCAGAGTTAACATAGCGCCAGCCCACTGATGTGCGCTCTATTTGGCAGCAAACGTGGAGCTACCGCGCATAGCATTTTCGACATATATCCAATACCAGTGCGGCTACGTTCTAACGAGTAATTCAGCCTTAACATGCAAATCCGCAATTACATTGGCTTTTACAGCGTTCACAGTTGAAAAGTCGCATCCCGGATGATGCGCGCTGTATTTGGTAGTAAATGTGGAATACAACTTGCATAGTATTGTCGACATATCTGTAATAGGAACGAAGATACCTTCATTTGAATATTTAAGCCTGAATATGCAAATTTGCAATTACACAGAATTTGATCGGGTCCAGAGTTGACGTGGCACAAACCGGCTGATTTGTCAGCATATGTGCAGTATTATGCGCATCGAATGGTCGTCATTTGAGCTCTTGAGGCGGAGATACGTGGATTTCAATATTTTAGACTGAGTATGCAAAACTGCAAATACGCTGGATTTGACACGGTCCAGAATTGACATTGCGCAAACTGGCAGATATGCGCCGTATAGGTTTATTTGAACATTTAGGCATGAATATGCGAAACTACAATCATGCCGGCTTTGACTGAAACCAGAGAGGACATAACGGAAACAGGCTGGTGTGCGCTGCATTTGGCAAGAAATGTGGGGTACAAGTCACATCGAATTCTCGACATATTTGCCACAAAAACGGAGATACGTTGATTTGATTATTCGTGCATGAGTATCCACAATTGCAATTGCGCTGGATTTAACAATGGTCAGAATCGACATAGCGCAAACCGGCTGATGAGTAATACATTTGGCAGTACGACGCTAACTGGAATTGTGGACATATCTGCAACGGAATCGGAAATAGCTTGATTTGAATATTTAATCCTGAAAATGGAAAGCGCTAACAACTCTACTCTCAGCAACGCTGACACCTCTCACAACTCGACAACGCTAACAACTCCACTCTCAACAACGCTAACAACTCTCGCAACTCGACAGCGCTAACAAATCTACTCTTCGACTCCTCGATTAACTCTGACCTCTCGACTCACTCTTATTTCTCGATCAACCGTTCAACGCTTATCGATCATCCAATCTTTAAAGTTAAATCGTCCCCTACCATTAGCGTTAGTTTTTCCAACTCTCTAACTCCATTCTGTTAACGCTCAGCAAGTACAAGGTGACTTTAGTCACATAGGCTTTCTCCCCGATGTAAAGTAACAACCGAAGGACAGACGACATTGTTTTGATCGATTTCTAATGAGGTTTTTTCCTCACGATACTACAATATGTTGACTTGAATATTTAAGCCTGAATATGCAAAACTGCAAATGCGCTGAGGTTGGCTGCGTCCACACGTTACATAACTCAAACCAGGTAATATGCACTGTATTTGGCAGCGAATATGGAGTATAACGCGCTTCGTGCTGTCGGCATATTTGCAATGCAAACGGCTATACGGTGATTTGAATAGTTAAGCATGAATATGCAAAACAGCAATTTCGCTGGATTTGACAGAGCCCGGAGTTGACATAGTACAAACCTGCTGATGTGTGCTGCATGTGACATCAGATGTGAAATGTAACGGACATCGAATTGTAGCCATATGTGCAATAGAAACGGAGATACATTCATTTGAATATTTTAACCTGAATATGCAAAACTACAATTACGCTGGATTTGACAGGGACCAGAGTTGACATAGCGCAAACCAGCTGACATGCAGTGCACATGACAGCAAATGTGACATATAACGCGCATCGAATTTTCCGAAAATGTTCCGTAGAAACGGACATACCATGATTTGAATATTTACGACTGCAAACGCAATACTACAATTGCGATGGATGTTTCAAGGACCAGATCTGATATAGCTGTAATCAGCTAATGTGCGGTGTATCTGAGTGCAAATATGAAGTGTAACGCGCTATTTATAGTCGAAATATATGCAATAGAAGCGGAGATACGTTTTTGTGAATATGTAAGCCTGAATATGCGCAGCAGCAATTACGCTGTGTTTGACAGAGACCAAAGTTGACCGCAAACTTGCTGATGTGCGCTGGTTATGACATGGGATATGAAATATAACGGGCATCGCATTGTAGCCATTTGCGGTATAGAAACGGAGATACATTCATTTGAATATTTTAACCTGAATATGCAAAACTACAATTACGCTTGACATGTCAAGGACCAGAGATGATATAGTAGCTCGAGCCAGCTGAAGTGCGCTGTATTTGGCAGCCAATGAGGAGTATATCTCGCACCTAATCGACGACAAATCTGCAATTACAGCGATGATACGTTTTATTTGTCGGATGCACGTCAGGATTGTGGGTGGGGGTGTTCGGTGTATCTTCGTTGGAATTAGCCATAGGTGCGGTGTAACAATGATTGAGTTTATTGACACAAATTAGAGAGATTTACAGCGTCGATAGATAATCGCAAGGTTTCGATATTCGCGGCACGATGACAATGGTCTCGGCTCCGGCAACGTTTCCGCGGTCAACGGATACTGGACTTTACCCTTCGTTTGCGTCTAAGTTACACTATATGTTAGAGCACGGGGGCAATTATTTCGTATACGAAAGACAGGTCGATTACTGATGAGATCGCACTAGAGAGTGTCTCTCCGTCGCGGTGATGCTGACGAAGAAAACTATGATGGGTGTGCCTAAGGGCACGAGATCATCGGATTCGCGGAGAAAAGTCTTCGCTCGAAGGGTGAGGGAAATTGACGTTGCTGTTAATTGGTCAATTTCCATGTTGGTGGTTAGAGAAAGATATTAGCTGTCCTTGGGGAAAGTTGCTAGCGAGAAGCGTCGTTCGTGGAAGGATAGATTTCTCTTATTTTCCCGTAGTTGGGGCACGGGCCATTTGTCTATTTGAGAGACTTTGTGTAATTGAAATTTAATATTCGTAGCGGGTCCTCGCCCAGCTAAACATATACTGTGAAGATGCGTTGGCATCTGGCAATCGTCTTACCCGAAGGACAAAGCCTGCGTGTGGCGAGCCACGGGACAGAAATCGTTGAAATGTTTACCGTCGTGCCCCGTCCCAAGTATTTCTTTTAAGGAAAGCTATAGAGTTACTTCATGCCTCTGTTAGGTAAAACGTTCATCCCTTTACCGCGACTACGTTCAGAGACCGGTTGTCACCTCGAGCCCGAGCTCACTATCATAAATTTCGAATAAGTACAGTCGGATCGAATTACAACAGTTTCTTAGTGCGGCTATGATGAAATCTGGGTTACAGCGCTAAGGGGGTCCTCCCACCGCTCCAAAGGGGAGGCTCCGGTGTTCTTTCATCTCCGACACGGCCATTCTGACTATCACACGTCCTCGGGTGGATCTAAAATATTGAGTTTTCCTAATGTTAAACTTGATATGACTAGTATTTTGTTCCTTTATAGTTTAGCTAAATTATATTGTACTAGTTTC
The DNA here is from genome assembly GCF_910591885.1 of Bombus terrestris. Lineage (NCBI taxonomy): Eukaryota > Metazoa > Arthropoda > Insecta > Hymenoptera > Apidae > Bombus > Bombus terrestris. The sequence goes on from NW_025963549.1 coordinate 96,476, forward strand.
TTTATGGCTTAACTAACTGTCCAAATAGGTCAAGGGCCCAGGTTAACAACAAAAATTTCGATTGGATGTTTAATGATAAAGTAGGGAAGAAAAAAAAACACACAAAAGTCAGTAGCATTATGATTGGTATTCAAAGCGCCAGTTGCATCTTGTGAGTTATCGGTCAGACCGTAATGACATGACAGATCACTTTCGATTTTGTACACGGACGAGTCTCAGTTTGTTGGATCATATTACCGCACTGGGCGTGTGTGGAGACACTGAGTGCGGGTGCATTGACGTAATAGGTGTGTATGAAGACACTGAATGCGAGTGCAGTGTATGGGGACACTGAACACGAGTGCATTGATGTAATAGGCGTGTATGGAGACACTGAATGCTAGTGTGTGGTATCACTAGGCTTATGTGGGAATGCCGAATGCTAGTGTGTATTCGCACTAGGCTTGTGTGGAAATATCGAATGCTAGTGTGTGGTCGCACTAGGCTTGTGTGTGGAAACATTGTGTTAAATGTCATAGTCATAGTGTTAATGATCCTCTGAGATCGGTGTAGTCATATCGTCATTGTCACTGCCATTGTCATCACTAGAGACGTCCAACTCAGCAGGAACGCAATTATTCGGCATTTTTCTTAATCTGTCATGACTGTATTTATACGATCGTTTGCCATCTAATGTCTTTAAAGTATATCTATCCCCTTCCAAAATCTCTGCTATTACGAATGGGCCCCTAAACTTTGGATCTAACTTGGTTTGGTTTCTTTCCTCGATTTTGCGCAATACGAAATCACCGACATTAAACCTAACCACTTTAGCTTTGGTGTTATCGAATCTTTCTTTGTCGTGTTTGGCGCTACTTGCTATATTTTTTGTCGCCTGTTGTCTTACATCGGAGATATCTATTTCTCTTTCTTCAACGCTATCAGGTAGCAACAAGTCGTACGGTCTTGCTGTCCTACCGATTAGTAGTTCCAGTGGGCTCGCTTTAGTCACGCGGTTGGTGGTGCAATTCAGGGCCAATTGTATCTCCCCAATCGCGTCTTGCCATGATCGACCGGTCGTCTCTACTACCGTGAACATATTTTTCAACGTACTCATAACACGCTCTACCTGCCCATTGGCTCTACTAGCACCGGTCGCTATCAAGTGGACTTTAATTTGTTTGTTTCCACAGAACTCCTGAAATTCCTTGCCCGTAAAACATCTACCCTGATCTGCTATTATCCGGCAGGGACTGCCGAATAAAAATATAGCGGACTTGAGAGCTTCGATGGTGTTAAAGGAGTCTATCTTACGGGTATGATGTAAGTGTACAAACTTCGTGAAAGCATCGACCAAAACAATGACATATTCCTTGGAATCCTTTTTACCGCTTAGCTTGCCCGTTATGTCCATGTGGACCGTATGCCAAGGTATGCTGGTCTTAGGTATAGGATGTAGCTCGGCCTGGATCTTACCCGAGCTTGCCTTCGAAACTCTACAGGCATGACAGTTCTCTACGAATTTGCGAACGTACTTCGCCATTCCTTCGAACCAGTAATACTCGTACAGCTTCTCGAGCGTCTTATCCCAACCCAAGTGCATAATCGACTGATGCACATGGTTGATAACGGACCATCTAAAGCCTCTCGGGACAATGGGCAAGCAGAGGGTTCTACCCCTCCGCTGCACTTTGCGATAGAGGATACCTGAGCGCAACTCATAGGTATTCGCGATATCTTCCGCGAGCTCGTCGTTTCGTAGTTTGCGGGTAGTTTCTATAATTTGCGGGTCGCGACGCTGTTCGGCCAGTAGCCAGTCTTCCGATATTTCGGCCAAGTTGATTTCTTTCTCCGCAATTTTATCAATTTTACGGTGGCCTAAGTCTACGGGATTTCGCGAGAAGAAATCTACGTGGGACATCCTCTTCCCTTCTCGGTACATAATGTCGAAGGTGAAAGTCTGCAAGTAAGCCCACCACCTGTGGACTCTGTCGTTCAAATGCGCTTTGTTACTTGACGCTTTCAGCGAATTGCAATCCGTAACAACAAGAAATTCTCGTCCGTGTAGGTAGTGACGGAAATGCTTGATGGCGTTTACGACTGCTAACGTTTCTAGTTCGTAGGAATGATATCTAGATTCCGCGGGGGTAGTTCTTTTGCTGTAGTACTCGATTACTCTATTTTTACCTTCGACTTTATGCATCAAGATCGCTCCGTAGCCCTCCGAGCTGGCGTCGGTATGTAGCTCGATTGGGTAATTAGGGTCGAATATCATTAGTACCGGCGCGTCGGTCAGGACGGAAACTACCTGTTGTCTGATTTTCTCGTGCCTATCTGACCATGTTATGTTTTTACTACCTGAGGTGAGCGCATACAGGGGTTTCATCATCTGCGAGAATTTAGGGACGAACCTACGGAAATACGAAGCTAACCCAATGAATTGTCTGAGCTGAGTGACGGTCGTTGGCGCGGGTAAGGAACTTAAGGCGTGTATTTTACCCGGGTTGGGGCGAACTTCTCCGTTATGGATTATATATCCCAAGTAAAGTACCGTTGTTTTCAGAAAAGAACATTTCGCGAAGTTGAACGAAAATCCGGCTTTCACAAGAGTATCTAGTACGGTGTTCAACCTTTCTAGAGCTTGATCTATCGAGTCGGCAATAACTAAGACGTCATCTAAATAAACGACGACGTAAGAATACGCAAGGTCGCCTAAGGCGTTAAAGATGGCCCTCTGAAAAACGGACGGTGCATTTTTCAATCCGAACGGCATCGTTACATACTCATATTGTCCGTCGGGTGTAACGAACGCGGTATACTCCGTTGAATTGGGATGTATGGGGATTTGGTGGAACCCGCTGGCCATATCCAGGCTAATGAAGTATTTCGCGTTCTGCAATCTCGCAATTTGGTCTGCGATAAGGGGTAGGGGATACCGATCCGCAACCGTATTTTTATTTAGCGCTCGGAAGTCTACGCACAGTCTATCCGAGCCGTCCTTCTTCTTCACGAGCAACATAGGACTTGCGAACGGTGACTTACTAGGTCTTATAATGTTTGCTTTAATTAGTTCGCTAATTCTCTCCCGCACGGTTTTCCGCTCTTCCTCGCTAAGTCTGTAAGGACTTCTTTGGACGGTGACGTTAGGGTCGATTAGTCGTATCTCTAGCTGGCCCGTAGTTACACGAGTACGTGGGAAACCCGTGATGAATGAGTTTTTAAACCTTTCGAGAATGGAAATTAACCGGCCCTTATCGTTACCAAGTACCTCGGTGTCTACTTCACCGAGATCGATCTCGTTTTCGACGGTCCTATTACAGGCGTTAACTATATTCGTTTTGCAAATGTTGAGACTGTCGCGCGTAATATGTACATCGAAGCCTTGGCTCAAAATTTCGCGACCAATCATGATATCGTATTTTAAGTGGCTATCGGGGAGGACGTGAAAAGTTATCTCGAGCGCAAAACCGTTGATGCATACGGTGGACAAAATCTGCGACGTACTCTTAACGCATGTATTCCCTATCCCTCGCATTACTACTACGTCGGCCGTTCGTATGCCGGGAAATTTCGGGGCAACGGACTCCTTAATTAACGAGCATTCGGCCCCAGAATCGAAGCAAAATGGGATCGACTCAACCTGGAGGCTTAATTTACCGGTTGGGGCCTCCACCACGCAGAATTCGACTCGACGTTCCTGGCCGTTGCTGTCTCCTCTCTCTTTCCGCAGCGGGCAGTCAGAGGCGATGTGTCCTTCCGCTTGACACTTGAAGCAAACCGGCTTGGACGATGTAGCTTGTCGGCCTCCTTCTGGACGTCGTATCTTCCGTTTCTCGGCCCGCATCTTCTTGCGGCACTCCGCCACTTCATGCCCAAAGGCACCGCAGTAGAGGCACTTGTTCCGGGGGTCGGACAGCTTGTGTCGTTTGGTTTCGGGGCTAGATGGTGTATTGCTTGTCGCCGGCCTCTTCTCGTGAGCGAAGACTCTTATTTCGTTTAAAAATTGGTCCTCGGTCCGGATATCCTTCTCGAGTGCCACTCGTTCGATACGCCGGTCGACTGACTTCACTCGATAAAAGGCGATAGCATTGAATAATTCCGGCAAGGTTATATGTTGCCACTTCATCTTTATGAGGGAACGGACGCGAGCGGCGAAAGCCGCCGTGTTTTCGCCCTTCTGTGGTTGTTCGTTAAGTATCTTCATTAGTGTCGAGGTTGCTGTATCCTTGCCACCAAAACGCGTCGTAAAAAGTTCCGTAAACGCTGGCCAAGTGAGGCCTTCGTCGAACACTCCCTGGGAAAACCAATTTGCTGCGGAACCCTTCAGAGCACTGCTCAAAGCGGTGGCTAGCGAACGGTCTTGTAGGGGGTGGTCCTTCATAATCAGACCAGCAGTGGTACACCATGCGACTGGATCGGCGCCCGGGATGTCGGGGTTAAAGTCCGGTAGCACAGTTTTGGTAGGTTCCGCACTCGGCTTCAAATTCAGCTCCTCCACTAGGCCACGCAAAATGGCCCTCATTCCGTTCACCGTCATAACCGATCCGAATCCCACTTCTGATGTCGGATGCACGTCAGGATTGTGGGTGGGGCTGTTCGGTGTATCTTCGTTGGAATTAGCCATAGGTGCGGTGTAACAATGGTTGAGTTTATTGACACAAATTAGAGAGATTTACAGCGTCGATAGATAATCGCAAGGTTTCGATATTCGCGGCACGATGACAATGGTCTCGGCTCCGGCAACGTTTCCGCGGTCAACGGATACTGGACTTTACCCTTCGTTTGCGTCTAAGTTACACTATATGTTAGAGCACGGGGGCAATTATTTCGTATACGAAAGACAGGTCGATTACTGATGAGATCGCACTAGAGAGTGTCTCTCCGTCGCGGTGATGCTGTCGAAGAAAACTATGATGGGTGTGCCTAAGGGCACGAGATCATCGGATTCGCGGAGAAAAGTCTTCGCTCGAAGGGTGAGGGAAATTGACGTTGCTGTTAATTGGTCAATTTCCATGTTGGTGGTTAGAGAAAGATATTAGCTGTCCTTGGGGAAAGTTGCTAGCGAGAAGCGTCGTTCGTGGAAGGATAGATTTCCCTTATCTTCCCGTAGTTGGGGCACGGGCCATTTGTCTATTTGAGAGACTTTGCGTAATTGAAATTTAATATTCGTAGCGGGTCCTCGCCCAGCTAAACATATACTGTGAAGATGCGTTGGCATCTGGCAATCGTCTTACCCGAAGGACAAAGCCTGCGTGTGGCGAGCCACGGGACAGAAATCGTTGAAATGTTTACCGTCGTGCCCCGTCCCAAGTATTTCTTTTAAGGAAAGCTATAGAGTTACTTCATGCCTCTGTTAGGTAAAACGTTCATCCCTTTACCGCGACTACGTTCGGAGACCGGTTGTCACCTCGAGCCCGAGCTCACTATCATAAATTTCGAATAAGTACAGTCGGATCGAATTACAACAGTTTCTTAGTGCGGCTATGATGAAATCTGGGTTACAGCGCTAAGGGGGTCCTCCCACAGCTCCAAAGGGGAGGCTCTGGTGTTCTTTCATCTCCGACATATTTATTATTCAATAATGGGCCTATTACGATACAGATAGTATTATCGTGACTGAAACACATTGCCGTTTCAGTAAAACCATTTTATTTCAAGCTTCACTCTACAGTTCTGAATCCGGACCAGACCGTTTCAAGTTCTCGCAAGAGCAAGCAGTCAAATTAAGGTACTTACACGAGTTAGAGACAAATACATTTTATTGGTCCAACATCGATAGGGCGATCTCGCATCCAAATTTTCGGAGGACCGCGTAACCTTCCAACGACGACCGCCGCACGAGCAGCGGATAAGCTTATTTCGTGCCTTAGGCTGCCCTCACCACGTTCCCTACTTCTTGATTCTTGGTTGGTAGCTTTAGCGGCTGCAGTTCCGAGAAATTGCATCTTGACCCGCTTTCTCGTATGCCTCATGTGACGTCTCGCTTTCCGCCGTAGACACTTGTCGGATCTACATACGTTGAACCATTTGCGCGAGACAAGCGCGGCGCTCTGCAGGGACGAGGGATCCAATTTTCGAAGTATCAAGTGCAAAACTTCCAGTGGTAGTTCGGAAATGATATCTACCTTACTTGGCACGAACAAGCCAACGACGCGTAGCAGAGATCTAAAGAAACTCCATGTTGCTTCTATTGTGGCGCGAGCACGACTGACGGTCTGGGTGAGAATGAATTCTTATATATGTGCCGTTCGTCACGGTGCACTGCGAGTTCCGGCTCCGGTGAGAGTCCTGGACAGTCAGAATCGATCGCATGTGCATGTATCTTCATATAGATCTGGTTCACATTATGATTAGTGTTAGATGCGTGAAACGAATCTTCATTTGGATTAGACGTTGTTGTTATGCAATTGAGCCGATATTCACTAGCGCGAATTTGATTTGAGGTGTATGGTAGCAATTTAGGTTTAAAAGCACAAGAGTATATTTAACTATGTAGTTTATTAAAATATACCCTACGTGTACACTAGTCGTATAATACACTTGTTGTCTTGATTCGTGATTACGAATAGATCGGCGCAAAGAAGTATCGACTTAACTGCTACTGCTCGTGTCATTCGATAACAAAGAATGCCTCGCTACCGTGTTCGCTATATTTATATGCGTCGGTGCTGACAAAATGCGTTGGGATTTAAATTTCCAAGGTGTTCTCGAAAAATCACAACGGACGCTGAACTCTCGACCTTGATTACAAATGTTGACATTTCGGGTAGTTGACTCGAGGGCATATGATCACGACAAAGTCTACGGATTTTGATTAACCTTCGGTAACCACCTGAGGTTGTCGGATCTATAATAAACTCATCTTTCAGTAAACACGATTTTTTGTGTAGCGGGTTCACTGGACCGAAACCGTTATGAAATTTACCGACGAGTGCCGCTACAGTACCCGCCTGCCAGTGTTAGCGTTACTTCTTCTTATGTTTGTTTACCTATGTTAGCGCGGTGCTCTTGCTAACCGCCTAATTCAAACCCGTTTGAAAGCGATGAGGAAAACGAACTCTCCTGCCCGAACGTGTGGTATAATTGGTTCTTGCGTCTCAGTCGCTTTGTTGCGCTTGCTCGCTGCTTTGCGGTCGGAAGATTTTCCCAGGTAAAAATACGTGGTAGGTTTCTGCGCTCCTTTCCAGATGCTCAATATCTTCCGACACGATGAAGGCGGGTTTTAGACGATCTACGGAGACTTTCACGTTTTTGTCCTTCATCCGTATGGTAATGCTTTTCATCCCACGCTGTGTAACCTGATAGGGGCCATCGTATGGTGGTTGCAGTGGACCTCCGATTGCATCGTGGCGTACGAAAACGCACAGCGACGTTTCTAAATCGCGGAACATGAACGTTTTCTTTTCGCCGTGTCGTGAAATGGGCAGAGGTCTAATATCACTCATTCGCTCACGCAGACAGTTTGCGAACTCCGCGTTGGCCGGTAGTTTTTCTGGTACAAAGAATTCTGCTGGCAATCGTATGTCCGTACCATAAATCATTTCGGCTGCCGTTGCGCTCAGGTCCTCCTTGATAGCGGTTCTAATGCCTAAAAGAACTATGGGAAGGCTTTCAACCCAGTTGCTCGAATTGTGGCATTTGATTGCGGCATTAAGCTGCCTGTGAAAGCGCTCTACCATCCCGTTGGACGCGAGGTGGTAGGCTGTGGTACGCAAATGCTTAATGCCGAGCATCCGGCATAGTTCGTTTAAAAGACTGGATTCGAATTGGTGTCCTTGATCGGTTGTTATTTTTGCTGGGACGACAAAACGCGCTATCCATGTGGAAAGAAGAGCCGAGGCAACGGTCGTCGCTTCCATATCTGGTATTGGAATCGCTTCGGGCCAACGTGAAAAACGGTCGATACATGTTAGACAATATCGGTAGCCTTGTGAATATTGCATGACGATGATGTCTAAATGTATATGCTCGAATCGTCCTGCGAGCTCTCCGAATGTTCCGGTCGGCGTTGATACGTGTCTCGTTATTTTACATTATTGACACGGGATGTATTGCCGTGTCCATGTTTGGCAATTTTTGTTTACCGCCGGCCAAACTATACGCGATTTTACGAATTTTTGGGTCGCGCGTATCCCTAGATGGGAAAGTCCGTGGAGCGAATTGAATACGTCGCGCCGCAAGGGTTTCGGTACGTACGGTCGTACGATGTCGCCTGATACGTCGCAGTATATTTCCGCGTCGTAATCCGGAAAACGAATTTTCTTAACCTGCAACGCGGATATATCGGAGTTGATGATGTCGCGGAGCTCCTTGCCCATTTCTTGCGCGGCGGCGAGAGTTTTGTGATCCACGGATTTTCCTATGGCTTCGATGCGAGATAGGGCGTCGGCTGCATTGTTATTCAGTCTTTTTATATGCCTTATATCGGTCGTGAACTGCCCGATCTAATCTAGTTGACGGAATTGTCTCGGCGAACACCTGTCGGGATTCTGACTGAACGCATAGGTGTGGTGTTTGTGATCTATGAAAATAATGAAATTCCTCCCCTCTACGGCGTGTCTAAATCGCTTGACCGCGGTATACATAGCGAGTAATTCGCGATCGTACGCGCTATATTTTCGCTGCGCGAAATTTGAGGCTTTAGTTAAGAAATCCAACGGTTGCCAAGTGTCATTCGCGCGTTACTGCAACACCGCCCCTATTGCAAATTCGGTCGCGTCTACTGCGAGGCTGATGGGCGCGCCAGGTATAGGATGCCCTAACATCGTAGCGTCAGCTAGGGCGCGTTTTGACTCGCTAAAGCTCGTTTTGGCTTCCTCCGACTAAATAATGGGCATGTTGCCCTTTTTCGCCCCTTGTAACAAATCGTTGAGGGGTTGCAAAATTTTAGCTGCCCCCGGTATGAAACGTCGGTAAAAGTTAATCATACCGAGGTATCCGCGTAGTGCCTTGATGTTCGCGGGGAGCGGTGCTTCATTTATGGCTCTAACGCGATCGGCGAGCGGTTTCATTCCGTGCGCGTTTACCGTATGGCCTAGGAAGGCTATTTCATTAATGCCGAACTCGCACTTTGCGAGGATGATTACTACGCCGTACTGGTTTAGACATTCGAACAAGATCCGCAAGTGCCCGCGGTGCTGCTCCTCGGTTTCCGAAGCTACCAAGAAGTCATCTATGTACGCGTAAACGAAATCTAAGCCTCGCGTGATTACGTCGACAAATCTTTGACACGTTTGCGCGGCGTTTCGAAGCCCAAACATCATGTTGTTTGCCTCGAAAAGGCCGAATGGTGTCGAAATCGCGGTTTTTGTAACGTCCTCAGGCGCGATTGAGATTTGATGGTAGGCGCGCAATAAATCAATTTTTCAGAATATTCGCCGACCGTGTAAATGCAGAGCGAAGTCTTGTATGTGCGGTGGAGAGTACCTGTCGGGTACAGTGCGGGCGTTCAGCGCCCTGTAGTCACCGCAATGTCGCAGACTTCCATCCTTGTTTGGGACAACGTGTAGTCGAGATGTCCGGGAACTCTTCGATGGGCGCATGACTCCTTGCTCGATAAGTTGCAAATTCCGCCTTGATTGGCTTGAGACGGTCCGGTGCGAGAGGGCGGGGTTTGCAATATACGGGAGGGCGGGGTGTGGTTTCGATGTGGTGCTCCACACTGTGCCGTATTTTCTCTCACCCTAAGGCCGGTGGGCGCGTTAGATCTGGACATTTCGCCAACAATTGGTGGTAGACCAAATCCCTGTTTACGGTCTTAATCATAAGCTGTTCGCTGTTGGCGGCGTATCCCCTGGTCGATAGCTGGTTTGTTGTGTCGAGAAGTCGTCTTTTTCTTGGATCCACAAGCAACCCGTAATGACTTAGGAAATCTAGGCCGATGATGAGGGTTTGCACATCGGCGACAGTGAAGTGCCATTTGAAGGCACGTCTAAGGGACAGGTTCAGCTCCATCGCTATAGTGCCGTACGTTGCGATGCGCGTCCCATTGGCAGCGAATAGTTCATACGTTGTTTTCTTTACGTCCCTAGATAGCCTGCTTCGGGGATGAACGCCGATATCAGCACCGGTGTCAACTAAGAACGAAGTCTTCGTTCTCTGGTCCAAAATAAAGATGCGGCGAGATCCCAAGCCATCGCCGTCCTCCGCTTTTACGGACGGCTGGGGTCGTTTCCCGACTTCCACTTACAAGCGTGGCGCGATCGCCGAACCTCGCATGATAGAAGCAAATTCCGTCCTGGCGCGGATAGTCTCGCGAACGCGAACGGCGGCGGGGTCGAGTGAGAGAATTCGAACGTCTTCGTGATCGATGATACCCGCCGATTCCCATAGCCTTAATCTGTTCTCGCAGTCTGCTGACCTCGGCGGCCAGTGCGTCGTTTTTGCCTTCGTGTGATGCCGGTGGCTCGATTGTGACTACCTTGTGAGCGCGCTGCCCGTTACGATTATACGCCTCATAGATTTTATCCGCTGTCCTGGTCAGTTTCTCGATACTCGTATCGTCCACTGCAGCCAGGACTTCCCTGGTGCGATAGTTTAATTAGAGCTATGGTAGAATCTAGATTACAATGTTACGGGATTTTCCCAAAATTCCAAAGGGGAGGTTCCCGTGATATTTCATTTCTGACTTATATTTATGCTTGATCTGTCTGGGACCAGTGCAGATATAGCGCAAACTGGCTGGTAAGCGATGTATTTGGCAAGAAATGTGGAGTACCAGGCATATCGTATTGTCGACACATCTCCAACAGTAACGGAGTTGCGTGGTTTTGAATATTTAATAATGTATATTAAAAACTGCAATTAGCTGGATTTGAATCGATACTGATTTTATATAGCGTAATTCGTATGATCTGCACTGTATTTATCAGCAAATATGGAGTATATCGCGCATCCATTTGTCGACATATCGACATATCAATAGAAACAGCGATACGTTGATCTGAATGTTCAGGCATGAATATGCAAATCTGCAATTACACTGGATTTGACAGGGTTCAGACTTGACGTAGCTCTAACTAGTAGATGTGAACTGTATTTGGCAGGAAATGTGGAGAACAATGCACATCGTATTGTCTGCATATCTGCATTAGCAACGGAGATAGGTTGGTTTGAATATTTAAGTCTGAAAATGTAAAAATGGAGGGTTTACGCCTGGATTTTACATTGGCCAGAGTTGATGTCAATTTGTCCAACCGTGGAGAGATTTGATCGCGTGGAAGCGAGTCAACGGGAGTCGCAAATTCCCGTTACGATTCTAGGAAACGACACCGCGTATTGATCGATCCCCTGATTTCCGTTAAGATAGTAGGGTGGTTGCGGTGGTATAACTCTGCGACCAACAGTGTTATTGATGAGAATTGTGGATCTTGATGGTCGAAATATTGTTATGGAAACATAAAATTTACACTGGCCTTTACTATTAACGTAGACACATATTTATTTTATAAACGATTTTTAGAATATATATCGTTACACAGCTGCACGCGTCTCAGCACTTTCTTCCATACCCGACCTTATGTAGACTGTTAACCGACCGAACTGTTTACATTCGTCTGTTTTTCAGTCGCCGCGCACACACATATCTCCACACACTGATATCCACATACAAACATCTCCACTACGCACTCGACCTAGTCCAGCACAAAAATTTTACATATCTCAATACACCTCCTTAATTATTGTGCTGCATATTCATTTCCTTTTGTGAAAATTAAATTATTTTTAAAAGTAATCTAAAATTTTCAAAATTATTTCTCCCTAGAGCATTCGTTTGGATATCTGCTACATTGTTTTCTGAATTTACTTTTATAACGTCAATCTCTTTATTTTCCCAACTTTCATTTACAAAATGGAAATGTACTTCAATGTACTCATAATTTTTTGTCAAGTTTCCAAATTTTGATATCGCAATCGCTCCAGAATTATGTTCGTAAATTTTTATTGGTCTCTCGATCATTATTTTGAAATTTTTCAATAATTTCTTTAGAAATTTTATTTCACTCCCTGCTTCTGACAAAACTACTTACTCGGCGGCTGTTGATGATTTTGTCACGCTGTTTCGCTTTGTCGATTTCCAGTAAATTGCGTTTCCGAAAAATCTTATGATAAATCCCGTAGTAGTCTTGTAGTAGTCTTATGATAAATCACCGTCAACAAAGCAATAAATGATTTCAGCGTTCAAATTTCTTTCATAAGTCAACTTTAATTTTCTGGTTAAATATAAGTATTACAAAATTCTCAACGCATATTTATAATGGGTCCCGTCGTAACTGTTTTGAAATCGACTTAAATAGTTTACACTATAACTAACGTATAATCTTGTTCCAGTACTAATAAATTATGAAGCTCCTATGAGGTTTCTATATCTCATATCGTCTGAGGCTGACTATGCGGGTTCTAAATTTGAATTTTTTTCCTTTGGTGTAAAATATAGTTTACTATTTTCAATATTCTATCGTTTCGCTAATGACTCTATATAACTACCTTTATCTAATTTCATCTCACACTTCTTATGATCGTATTCAATGTATATTCCTGCGTAAGTCTTTACTTCACCTAAGTCCCTCATCGCAAATTTGTTTGACAATTTATTTTTAATTTCATCGATTTTTCTTTTGTGTTTTCCACACATTAATAAGTCATCCACGAATAGAATTAAGTATATAACATGATCGCTCTCATACTTCATATACAGACAATAATCACTCTCACTTCTTTGAAAACCTATTTTACATACTTACAAACGTAGTTTACATACTATCCTGCTTTTATCGGCGTAACCCATAGGTTGTTTTACAAATACTTCCGATTTTATAGTTCCGTTTAGGAATGCTGTTTCTACATCCATTTGCATAGTCATCGAACCATGTTGACAACAATAAGATAGTAATAACTTCAGCGTTTGCATTTTTGCCACTGGAGAATATAAATCTTCCGGTATTTCCTTTTGTTGGAAACCCCGAACAACTAGTCGCGCTTTCTTACGATTATCGGATTTATTCGTATATACCCATTTCAAATCTAATACCTTTTTATCTTTTGGTTTCTCTACTAATTGCCAGGTTTTTATTTGTGACTAAACTATTCATTTCTCGATCCATTGCTTCCTTCCATGATCTGCTGTCATCTCCACTTAAAGCTTCTTCATAGGTTTGAGGACTACCTGCGCTAACTACATTCACATAAATGAAATATGAGCTCGTTTGGCCATATCTTTGAGGTTTCTTTGTTTCCCGTCCTGGCCCTCTCAAATTATTTTCTATGTCCTCAAGTTTTTCTTCTGATTCGTTACTTAAATTTCTCTCCTTTTTTATTACAACCTGCTCGACCTTTTTGTTGATGTGGTCACCACTTCTAGGAAAACTCCACATCTGGTCTTTTTAGCTTTCTCAAGCGCTGAAGACATCGACAGCATATAGACAAAAGAATAGCAGGGAGGCAGACCATAAACGGTAGACAGGCGACGTTGGATTCGGGGTTCTCAGTCATAAAGTAAGACTGCTAGCGTGCGGATCTGGACCAGCTCAAATTGTATTCCTGTATTTCATTATTAAGTCAAATATATACTTTGTATCTTACACTTTATCCACGCGTTTTTCGCTCTTTATATACCGAATAACCTCAACACTTTTCGTCACTTGTTTCACTTTCATGAATTTCGTTTGTATCCGAATGTTCTTCAAAATCCTTTTCCGTTTCATTATCTGATTCATTCATTCCTTGAAATCCTACTAAATTATCATTTTCACCTATAAATTCTACGTGTCTTGCAATTATAATTTTACTATTAACTAAGATCCTATATCCAACGTTTCCATAACCTACAAGTATTCCAATATCTGCCTTTTTGTGCCATTTCGAATTTATTTTAAATTCAGATATTCTTACGAAAACTATACTCCCGTACAATCTTAAATTATTTATATTCGGTTTCCTTCTTAACAATATTTCGATTGGTGTTTTATTTTCACATGTTTTCGTAATGGTTCTATTTTTTAAGTACACGGCGGTTCTAACTATTTTCGACCAATATTTAATATTTAGTTTCGAATCATGTAATAAGCATCTAGCGGAATTCGTGATTGTTCTATTGTAGCGCTCAGCTGTTCCATTTAACTAGTGAACATAAGGTGGGCATGGTTCTAGGAGAATTCCCGTTTCCCTAATTAGATTGTACATGTTTTTGTTCATATATTCTTTTCCATTATCGCATCTTAGTCTCTTTATCTTCTTACCAGTAAGATTTTCAACTTTATTTATATAATCAAGGATTCAATCGTAAACCTCATCTTTCGATTTCAAAGTATAAATTAATGCGCACTTACTATAATCGTCCATAAATGTTAAGAAATATTTAGATCCATCAAACCCGGTATTTTTATAAGTTCCATTTAAATCGGTATGTACTAATTCTAAAATCTCGCGTGCTCTATTACGGTTACTCTGGATAGGTACATTGTGCTACTTATTTTGCATACACGCACCACATTTTAATTGAACTTGCTCCAATTTTTCTGGCATTCCCTCAATTAATTTTTTCTTACACATCGTATCTAAATAAGTAAAATTTACATGTCCTCGGATTCTGTGAAATTTTTCCCTGTTCGTCATTTTTTCTACATTTTTGGCGTGTGATTCTTGCCTTCCAATGTAACTAGATATTTTATATAAACCATGATCTTTGAATGCGATCCCTATCAACTTTCAATATTTGTTATAGATCTTTGAAGTATTCCCTACTGAGAGTATCTTATTTTTATTCGTTACTCTCGCATAGCTAACCAAGTTATTATCCATTTCTTCCACACAAAATACATTTGACATTATAATTTTAACCCTTCTTTTGTTTACTTCAAAGTAAGTTAAAATTTTTCCAACTTTTGTTCCTTTTAATGTTCTACCGTCTCCTAGTTTTACGTTTATCGGGTTCCTTAAGTTTTCGTATTCAAAAAAATACGAGTCATCATTTACAATGTGATCTGAACATTCACTATCCAATATCCAATCTATTTTTCGCGTATCGCTGGTATATACTGTGATAGTATCCTTACTATTATCGGGCTGCACTCGCGTTAGGAAGGAGTCAATTCCTTGGTCGTCGTAGTCCTCGCTGTTTAAATAATTTGCGTCTTGTCGACTTGCCCCATTGTAGCGTTGCTGCCAACCTCTGCTTCGTCCTCGTTGACCAAATCCACGCTGAACATAGCCTCGTCTTCTGTGGCCACAACCTCGTCCGCCGCGACCCCTATTCTGCTATGGCTGATACGCACCTCCTTGCCATTGCGCTCCTGTATTGATTCCGCCTCTGCATGTATTCGTGCAATTTTTTATCACGTGGCCGTACTTTCCACAGCCATGGCACTTTATTTCTCTCTTTTCTCAAATTTGAAAACATTTGACCATTTCCTATCACTTTTACTCTCCCTACGCATTTCCCACATTATAATTTTATTTTTTAAAAAATCACAAGTTCAATCACTTTCTTTCAATGAGTCGATTAAGTCATCAATATATATCAATGATTCTGGTAGTGTTTTCAGCATGTAAGCGAGTTTTTCACGTTCACTTACGTTTGCACCAGCACTCTTTAATTCATTTATCGTCTTCTCAAATTCCGTGAAAAATGAACCTGATTCCTCAAAATCTTTCAACCTCATCATGTCGAGTCTACGTCTTATACAAAGTTGCAATGCTGTTGATTCCTTCATATACATCTCATCAAATATTGTAATTATTTTGTAAACAGTGTCTTGATCACCAACAAATTCTAATTGCTCATTTGTTATACTACAATAGATGTAGTTCATCGCCCATTGATTATTTTTATCCCAAATATCTTTCGCATCCGTGTCCATTGTCTCTCGTGTAGCCAGTTCATAACATTTTTTACATTTTAAATACATTAATATTCTTTTCTTCCACGCTTTGTAATCACGTACATCGAATACTTGAATTTTAGTTTTATCGTCCATTGGCATCTTGATTCGTCTTTTCATCTTCACCCTTTTTTCAAAAACTGTTCTCCTCACTATACAGATTCCTTTTATCTGTTCCGCCAACAGCCTCTTTATCTCTTCAGAACATATTTCCAATTATTTCAAAATGAACCTTTTCTATACATTCACTCCCGGTTACACGTGGTCCCATAACCTTAAATCCCGTCAACCACGAATTTTGCTACCATGTTGAGAATTGTGGATCCTGATGGCCGAAATATTGTTATGGAAACATTAAATTTACGATGGCCTTTACTATTAACGTAGACACATATTTACTTTATAAACGATTTCTAGAATATTTATCGTTGTACACTTGCGGGCGTCTCAGCACTTTTATTCATACCCGACCTTTTGAAGACTGTTAACCGATAGAACTGTTTACATTCGCCTGTTCCTCAGTCGCCGCGCACACACATATCTCCACACAGTGATATCCCGTTACAAAGATCTCCACTACGCACTGGATCGAAATGTCGGCATATCTGCGATAGCAGCGGAGATACGTTGATTTGAATATTTAAGCATGACTATGCGAAACTGCAATTACATTGCATTTGACAGTAACCAAATATAAAATAGTGTTAGGAAGATGATACATTTGAACTGTACATGTGAATGTGTGTAGGCGTCAGAGAGTGTCCAGGCCTTAGTTGGGCCAAAGGGCAATTGGCAGCCGTTAGAAACATTTTAAAGGGTCGGTTGACAACAAACGTGCGTGCGACTAGGTTTTCGATGTCTTCAGAGTATAAGATATATTTGTCGGGTCAACGTCAGGATTAGGGGTGGGGGTGTTCAATGAATCTTCGTTGAAATTAGCCATCGGTGCGGTGTAACAATAGTTGAGTTTATTGACACAAATTAGAAAGATTACAGCGTCGATATGTAATCGCAATGTTTCGACATTCGCGGCACTATGACAATGGTCTCGGCTCCGGCAACGTTTCCGCGGTCAACGGATGCTGAGCTCTACCCTACGTTAGCGTCTAAGTTGCACTACATTTTAGAGCAAGGAGCAATTACTACGTATAAGAAAGACAGGTCGATTGCTGATGAGCCCGCACTAGAGAGTGTCTCTCCATCACGGCGACGCTGTCGAGGAAAACTATGATGGGTGTGTCTAAGGGCTCGGATTCGTGGAGAAAAGTCTTCGTTCAGAAAGTGAGGGAAATTGACGTTACTGTTAATTGGTCAATTTCCATGTTGGTGGTTAGAGAAGGGTGCTTACCGTCCTTGGGGAGAGTTGCCAGTGGGAAGCGTTCGTAGACGGATAGATTTCTCTTATCTTCCCGTAGTTGGGGCACAGGCTATTAGTCTATTTGAAATACTTTGTATAATTGAAACTTAATATTCGTAGCGGGCCCTCAGCCAGCTAAACATATACGCTGAGGATGCGTCGACATCTGGCAATCATCTTACCCGAAGGACAAAGTCTGCGTGTGGCGAGCCACGGGACAAAAATCGTTGAAATTTTTACCGTCGTGCCCCGTCCCAAGTATTTCTTTTAAGGAGAGCTATAGAGTTACTTCATGCCTTTGTTAAACAAAACGTTCATCCCTTGACCGCGACTACGTTCGGCGACTGATTGTCTCCTCGAGTCCGAGCTCACCATCATAAATCTCTGTAGCGGCAGTCGACAGCAAACTTCCCAACGGTTTCTGTCCCGTGCCTCGCTACACAAGGACTCTACCTTTCGAACAGATGGTTGCCAGATGTCTATCAGATACAGATTCTCACCGAATATTTACAGCGAGCCTAAGGACCCGCTATAAATCTTAGGATTCATGCAGCTGAGATTCTCTAAAGGGACAAATAGTCTTTGTCTCAATAGTCCCTACACATACCACCCACTACGGGAAATCTGCTTTTTCTCACGTACGACGCTCCTCGCTAGCAACTTTCTCTCAAGGGCAGTTGTCATCCCTTTCCAACAACCAACTCACAATTTTGCCAATTAACAGCGACGTCCGTTTCCCTCACTCTCTGAACTAACACTTTTCTTAACGAATCCGATGATCCCGTATCCTTAGACACACCCAAACACAGTTTTCCTAAGGAGCATCATCGCGACAAAAATTCATTCTGTTCTATCGCGAGCCGCGAGGCAAGTTGGAAGACGCCTTCTGGATTGTTCGTCCGCAGTCCTACGTAATAGCGAATCTGAATCTCTCGACATATGTGCAATCGTCTCGACTCGAACCACCGCGTAAAGTATCGCGCCGAGCTTGAACTTGTAATCTTGAATCGATAATTGTACCGTGCTTTCGGCGCGCTAGTGTATACCACGAACACAAGCAAATAAACAGTTATTGTTAAACAATACCGAGTGATTCTTCTATACCTATCACGCACGTTATCTCATCTCAAATAAGTACAGTCGGATCGAATGACAACAGTTTCATAATACGGCTATGGTGAAGTCTAAATTACAGTACTAGGGGTCTTCCCAAAGTTCCGAAGGGAAGTGTCAGGTGTTCTTTCATCTCCGACACGGCCATTCTGACTATCACACGTCCTCGTGTGTAACTAAAATATTGAGTTTCCTAACATTAGACTCGATACAATTAACATTATTCACAATTTAACTAGATGTTCGAATAAGGCAAGGGTCCAGTGTAGCAACAAATCCTGTTCGGGGATTTGGCAGCAAAAAAATAAAAGATTATGAAAATTAGTAGCGTTATAGTTAGTATCCAAGGTGATAGTTGCATCCTGCAAGTTATCAGTCGGATCGTAACGGCATGATGGACCATTTTCGATTTCGCACTCCAAAGGATTTCGGCCTTCTAGATCGTATGAGCACATAGAGCTTCGTTCCACGGTCTCACTGAGCCTTATCATATTGTCACCCCGAAAAGCATGCAAGTCCCATCGCATGTTCTCACTGAGCCTTATCATATTGTTACCATGAAAAGCGTGTGAGCCACATCACACGTTCTCTCTGAGCTGTATCACACTGTTACCATGAAAAGCGTGTGGGCCACATCACACGTTCTCTCTGAGCTTTATCACATTATCACCCCGAAACACGTGCGAACTCGCCCTGCCGGGTGTTATTGGCATAGTGCTACTAATCTTCCGAGATCGAAGTACTCATATCGTCATGGCCACTGTTATGGTCTTCACTACAGACATCCAACTCGGCAGGGGTGCAACCATCTGGCATTTTCCTCAACATGTCGTGACTGTACTTGAACGATCGCTTACCGTTTAATACCTTTAAGATATACCTGTCTCCTTCCAAAACATCTGCTATTACAAATGGACCTCTAAATTTTGGATCTAATTTGGTTTGATTTCTTTCCTCATTTTGCGTAATACGAAATCACCGAGGTTAAACCTAACCGCTTTAACTTTAGTTTTGTCAAATCCATCCTCATCATACCTAGCACTAGTTTCCATCCACTTTATTGCCTGTCGTCTTATATTGGAGATATCGATACTTTTGATGTTATCGGGTAACAACAGATCGCACGGTCTTGTCGTTCTACCTATTAGTAGTTCTAATGAGCTCGAGTTTGTCACGCGGTTGGTGGTGCAATTCAAAGCCAACTGTATTTCCCCAATCGCGTCTTGCCACGGCCGCCCGGTCGATTCCACTACCGTGAACATAATTTTCAATGCACCCATAACACGCTCTACCTGTCCATTGGCTCTACTAGCACCGGTCGCTATTAAGTGAACTTTAATTCGTTTGCTTTCGCAGAATTCTCGAAATTCCTTACCCTTAAAACATATTCCCTGATCTGCTATTATCCGGCAGGGACTCCCGAATAAAAATATAGCGGATTTAAGCGCTTTAATGGTATTAAGGGAATCTATCTTACGAGTATGATGCAGGTATACGAATTTAGTGAAGACGTCGGTCAAAACAATGACGTGCTCCTTTTAATCGCTTTTACCATTCAACTTGCCTGTTATGTCCATGTGGACCGTATGCCAGGGTATGCTGGTCTTAGGTATAGGATGCAGTTCGGCTTGTATCTTACCTAAACTAGCTTTCAAATCTTGACAAGCATGACAGTTCTCAATGAATCGGCGAACGTACTTCGCCATCCCTTCGAAACAGTAATACTCGTATAGTTTCTCGAGCGTTTTCTCCCAACCTTAGTGCATAATTGACTGGTGCACATGGTTAATAACAGACTATCTAAAACCACTTGGGACTATAGGTAAACAGAGAGTCCTGCCGTTTCTTTGTATCCTACGGTAAATAGTACCGGACCGTAATTCGTATGTATTCGCGATGTCCCCCGCGAGCCCATCGTTTTGCAATTCCTTGACGATTTCCAAGATTTCAGAATCACGACGTTGTTCCGCTAACAGCCAATCTTCCGAAATATCTGCCAGATTAACTATTTTCTCTTTGATTTTGTCGAATTTAATAGGGTCAACGCCTGTGCGGTTTCGCGTAAAGAAATCTACGCGAGCCGTCCGTTTACTTTCCCGACACATAATGTCATAAATAAAAGTCTGCAAGTAAGTCCATCACCTGTGGTCCCTGTCATTTAAATGTACTTTATTACTCAGCGCTTTCAACGAGTTGCAATCCGTGACGACAAGAAATTTCCGTCCATGTAGGTAGCGACGGAAATGTTTTACGGCGTTTACGATAGCTAATGTTTCGAGTTCATAGGAGTGATATCTAGATTCCGCGGAGCTGGTCCTTTTATTGTAATACTCTATTACCTTGTTCTTACCTTCGGCTTGATGCGTCAAAATCGCCCCGTAACTCTCCGAGCTAGCATCAGTATGTAGTTCTATCGGGTAATTGGGATTGAATATTATTAGCACCGGCGCGTCGGTCAGGACGGAAACTACCTGTTAGCTTATTCTCTCGTGTCTATCTGTCCAAGTTATATTTCTGTTTTCTGAGATGAGCGCGTACAGGGATGAGCGCGTAGTTTCCTCATCTGTGAGAATTTAGGGATGAACTGTGTGACGGTGGTTGGCACAGGTTAAGAACTTAAGGTGTGTATTTTACCCGGGTCGGGACGAACTTCTCCGTTATGAATTACACATCTCAAATAAAGCACCGATGTCCTTAAGAGAACGTTTCGCAAAGTTAAAAGAGAATCCGGCTTTTACGAGGGTATCTAATACGGTGTTTCAATCTTTCTAAAGCTTGATCTATCGAGTCGGTAATAATTAGGACGTTATCGAAATAAATATCAACGTACGAATGAGCGAGGTAGCCTGGGGCGTTACGAATGGCCCTCCGAAAGACGGACGGTGCAATTATTCAGTCCAAACGGCATCGTTATCAATTCATATTGTCTGTCGGGGGTAACGAACGCTGTATACTCCGCTGAATTAGGATAAATAGGAATTTGGTGAAACCCGATGACCATGTCCAGGCTAATAAAGTATCTCGCCTCTTGCAATCTCGCGACTTGATCCGCAATAAGGAGTAAAGGGTACCGATCCGCGACCATATTTTGACTTAGCTCTCGGGAACCTGCTCATAATCTATCTGAGTCGTTTTTCTTCTTCACGAGTTATGTAGGGCTCGCAAATGGCGAATTACTAGGCCTTATGATCTTTGCTTTAATTAAAACGCTTGTTTTCTCACGTACCGCTCTTCGCTTCTCCTCGCTAAGTCTATAAGAACTTCCTCGTACGGTGGTGTTAGGATCAATTAATCGTATTTCTAACCGGCCTGTATTTGCGCGAATACGTAGGAAACCCGTAACGAATGAATCTTTGAATTTGTCGAGAAGAGAAATTGATCGACTTTTATTATTACCATGTACATCAGTGTCAACTTCATTAACGACGATCTCGTTTGCAGTGGTTTCATTACAGACATTAATTATTTTTGTTTTACACATAGCGAGGCTATTTTGTGTAATGTTACGTCAAAATCCAGACTTAGAGTTCCGCAACTAATCGCGATATCATATTTTAAATAACTGTCAGGATGGACATGAGAAATTATCTTCGATGTAAAAATCATTAATACACACAATGAACAAATGGGTGGCATTTGTTTAATACAAGTATTCCCTACTCCTCGCATTACTAATATGTCAGACATTCCTTTGCCAGAAAATCTCGAGGCCGCGGACTCTTTAATTAGTGAACGCTCGGCTCCCGAATCGGAATAAAATGGAAACGATTAACCCAGATGACTTGATCTCTCCGTTGATGCTTCCAGTACGCACGAGTCGACACGCCGCTCGTTATTGAAATTATAGTTTCCTTCCATAATCAGGTTGGCAGCTGCGCCCCATGCAGCGGAGTCGGAGCACGCGATTTTAAGGGTTAAAACGTGGTAGCGAAAAATTGTTAGGTTTCACACTCGATTTTTGTACTAGCGACTGAATTACTTGCGCACGATGGTCGTAAGTTCTAGCACTGTTATAGTCGGCACTGATCCCACTTCAGATGTCGGGTTGGCGTTAAGATTAGAGTTAGGGTTAAGGGCGTGAAACGAATCCCTATTGGCGCTAGACGTGATCATTATGCAATAGAGGTGATATTTACTAGTGCAAATATGACTATGATGGAAATGGACAAGTAATCGCGATAATTAGATACTCGAGAAGCTAATGACAATGATCCTAGGCTCAATAACGAATCCGCGGTCAACGGGATGACGAACTCTACTTTTCTTCAGCGTCTAAGTTGTACTCAATGTTAATGCATGGGGCAATCACTACGTATCAGAGGGTTACTTGAATCGTCGTTGAGATCGTACGGGAGAGTGGTTCTCCATCACGGTAACGCTGTCGAGGAAAACTATGATGGGTGTGCCTAAGGGCACGAAATCATCGGATTCGTGGAGAAAAGTCTTCGTTCGGAAAGTGAGGGAAATTGGCGTTACTGTTAATTGGTCAATTTCCATGTTGGTGGTTAGGGAAGGGTGCTAGCCGCCCTTAAGAGAGGGTTCGAGAAGAGGAAGCGTCGTTCGTGAGAAAAATAGATTTCTCCTATTTTCTCGTAGTTGGAACGAGGATTGTTTTTCGGTTTGAAGGACATTAGTTAAACAAATCATAAGATTTATAGCGGGTCCTCGGACTAGCTGATCATGTACTTACTCAAATAATAGAGTCTGCGTGTGCCGAGCCACGGGGCAGAAATCGTTGAAATTTTTACCGTCGTGCCCCGTCGCAAGCATTTCTTTTAAGGACAGCTATAGAATTACTCCATGCCTTTATTAGACAAAACGTTCATCCCTTGACCGCGGCTACGTTCGGTGACTGGTTGTCGCCTCGAGGCCAATTGCAGTATCACAAGTTTCGAACAATTACAATCGGACTGGATGGCGACAATTGTTGAATTACAGCTATGGAAGAATCTAGATTACAATGTTACGGGATTTTCCCAAAATTCCAAACGGACGGTTCCCGTGTTCTTTCATCTCCGATTTATATTTATGTCGCTGGTAGTTCTCACGCATTAGCTTATCGACGTCCTGGCTGGGAACGATCAGGGAAGCGAACCTTTCTGCCCAAGCGCCTGGAGTGATGAATTCCTGAGTCGTCTTTGTTTTGCTCGTTTCAAACATCAGGTGGTATTATTACTTCGCGATTTTCGCTGTAATGGTGTTCAGTGTTATCGTGCAATAAAAATTCACGCGTTTCGGACGGTCTACGGGTACGATTACGTTCTTGTTGCTAACTTCAATAGCAATGGTCCTTTTTGCTCTCGATATAAATTGATGCGGTCCGCCGTAGGGTGGTTGTAAGGGGTTTCCGATGGCATCGTGACGTAGAAATACGTAAGACGATGTTTCGAGTGGAACACGGAGGTTTCTTTTTCGCCGTGTCGCGTGATCGGGTGAGGCCTGATCTTTTCTATTCGTAGTTTTAGACGGCTTCCGTATTTCGACTTGGCATGTTGCTTCGTTGGTACACAGAATTCTGCCGGCAATCGTATGCCGGTGCCATAAACCATTTCGGCTGTCGTCGTTTTCACGTCCGTAATAGCTGTTCGTATGCCTAATAAAACTATTGGCAAGATTTCTACACAGTTGCTCGTATCGTGGCATTTGATTGCTGCTTTTAGTTGTCGGGGCAGGCGCTCTACCATCCCGTTGGTCGCGGGGTGATAGGCTGTCGTTCGTAAATGCCTAATGCCGAGGAGCAGGCATAATTCGTTAAATAAGTTTGATTCGAACTGGCGTCCTTGATCGGTCCTTATCCTTAAAGGTACGTCGAAACGGAATATCCACGTGGAAAGGAGGGCTGAAGCAACGGTTGCCGCCTCCATGTCGGCGATGGAAACGGCTTCGGTCTAACGCGAAAAACGATCGATTTTCGCCAGGCAGTGTCGGTATCCTAGCGTCCCGTGTCTGGGGGGGTTTGTCATGAGGTCTTCGACGTCCTTTAGCTGTTGATCGCTGAGGCATTTGCCTAGCGTCACGTTCCTAATTATGCTCTAGCAGTTTATATTTCTCTAATCAAGTTGTTTGAATGAACTGTAATTTATACCTGTTAAATCAGTGTATACTTAATTGAACCACCCCGATTATCCTAGCAGAAATAAGGTTATCGATCTGTTCGTGGCTGTTAGGAACATGATACATTTACACTGTATATGTGAATATGTGTGTAAGCGTCAGAGGACGTCCAGGCCTTAGTTGGGACAAAAGACAAGAGTCAGTCGTTACAAGTATCTGGAAGAGTCGGTTGGCAACAAGCGTGCGTGCGAGTAGGATTTCGAGGTCTTTAGAGTATAAGATATATGTATAACTGTTGTGTGCTAAATAAAGGGAATTATTTGCATTTTCCGAATCCATTCTATACGGTTTTATTAGTTTGTAACAAAGATGGTTTCTCTAGTCTAACAATTCGATGTGTCTTTTCTTCGAAAATGCTCAGATCTATTGGTTTTTCTGGTATAGCTATAAAATGATTCTCAGCGTTTAATGGGATAAAAGTTATATCTTCAATGTTATAAACTACTACCTTACAGAATTTGACAGTGTTTTCTGCGCTTAAGATTTCAGAGTTACAATCGTGCTTCACCCGACGGTCGTGAATCGGCTGAGTTTGTTTGCAAATGTAAAAGTCAGATATAGAACGGCATTGCTTATCCAAGTAGTTTTGATCGACATTGATGTAATTTAGTCCTGACGTTAAAAATATCGGATGGACTACTAAAGGTGCTAAAAACACTTTGTTCGTGAGAGATGGTATGGGATATATTTGCTCTATATCCCATTCCATGTCCATAACTGTTGGTACAGAAATTACAAAGAAAACTTTGTTTTGTCGAGTAAACAATGTGAGTTCTGAGATATCTAAAATATTTTGGAAATTCTCTTCCTTTGGTATAAAAGCGTTTCCTACTGTTTTGCTACCTAGTACTTGGGCGTAATTGTTAATAAAAGTTCCGGGATCAATAATCTGTGGGCTTATTATTCCTTGTTTTCCTAAGATGATTAAATTGAATATTTCGTAGATTTGGAAATGTAAGTCAGAGAGTGAGCTTTCTAGAGCTATGACTTTTATTAAGGTGATCTCGTTTTTGTTAAGCGTTTTAAGTTCGTTTGTTACACCTGTGTCTACTTGTTTCAGTCGCTGGATGACGTCGTTATTTAAAATTCGTTTAATCAAAGCTGTCTGGTTAGCTACTATGGTTTTTAGGCTGTTACCTTCTTCAAAGAGTTTGTCTATATTTTTGTTGATTATATCTAGATCGTTCGCGGCTAGGGTTCCAAAAAGAGTTTTACTAATAGATCCGATAGCGTCTACTAGTCCTCATCTACTTCTGAGATGAATGTGAGCTAAGGATCGTAATTCGATGCTAAGTGTTCTGACGTTATTTAGTTTTGCTTGTAAAGAGCGTATTTCTGGTAATATGTTACAGTCTTTTCGTGTCTCGCAATGATTCCTAACTTCGGCTACTCCCTTTTCAATATATCTTATTTGTTCCAATACAGCACAAATATCTAGTCCTGTAATAACATTTATGTGTGGGCTATAAAGATATGCTTTGGATATTTTCTCATGAAATATTCCATTATTGTCAATAGGGGTTATTTTTAATCCGTTAAGGGTGGTAAAGCCGACGGCAAGGGTGATCGTCCTGAAAAATAAGGTTTTATTCCGTTACCGTGGATTTTCTTAACTCGATCTCTAATGAGAATCTCATAATACGGTGTCTTGACTGATTTAATAACGTAGGGTCCTAACCATTCGTCGTCCAATTTATCCGACTTATGATCGTTGTGAAGGAGTATACGATCTCCTTCCTTAAATAAGGTTTGAGTTCTAATGATTTTTCTTGTCTGATCTCTCATGTACCTCCTTCTACTTTGTTCAAGAGTGTTCTTCGCTATCATTCCATATTTTTGCAATTGTTTTTGCCATAGTGCAAACATTTCTTCGTAGGTGTAATTGGAAGTTCGGGATACGGAAGACGGGAGGTTGGCTTTTCTTCCAAATGTTAGTTCGAAGGGTGAAAATCCAGTTGCATCGTGTATCGCGGTATTATACCCTAGGCAAATAAAGTCTAATACCTGATCCCATTCTTTATTAGAATCGTGTAGGCTCGTGCGAATCATGTCTTTTACTGTGGCGTGTGTTCGTTCTAAGGATCCATTAGATTGAGGATGAAAACTAGTGGTCTTTATATGTTTGATTTTAAATGCTTCCTCGAATTTTTCCATTAGTTCGCTAATAAAGTTTCGTCCCTGGTCTGTTAGTATCGTTTTGGGTGCTGACAAGATGTAAATGTAGTGATGTAGTACTGCATCGATAATCGATTCGGTTCGTTGTGTTTTCAGTGGTACTAAAACGAGATATTTCGTTAGGTCATCGTGAATCGAAAGAATGTATTGATTTCCAGGTGTGGTTTTAGGCATCGGACCAATTAGATCCATGGCTATCTTTTCGTTTGGTTTTACTGGTGTCTGAGGAATTACGGGTTGTTCCTTGGGTCTGATTCTAACTAGCTTTTGTCGTTGACAAGCTTCGCAATTTTTTATAAAATCTTCTATCCTCTCCATGAGGCGTGGGATTTTGAATTGGTCTTTGATTTTACTATATGTCTTTTGAATACCCAAGTGTCCACTAATGTCGTTATGGTTTTCGCGTATAATGTCTAGAGCTTGTTCGTCAGTTATGGTTCGTATTGGTTCGTATGCAAAAGTTATTTCTTCAATTTGGTCATTATTAAACATGAGTGTTACTTTGATCCTAGCTTTTTCGGTTTCGGTAAAACTATTGTCTCCTATCCCAATTTTCTTGCGTTTCTTGGTTAGTTCAAAAATTTTTCGAATCCAAGTATCTTTGTCGAATGGACCTAATGTTTCTCTATTCAATTGATAGAAGGTGTGATCGTTTGGCGTGATTTTAAGTCGTCTCGGGGGTGTCGCGTCTTCTGACCATGCGTTAAAGTGTTCTACAATATTTTCGGAGTTTGCAGGTGTGTCTGGGACTGATTTGTCGGTAATTTGGTAAATTTTTCTGGAAAGTGCGTCGGCTGCTGTGTTCTCTTTACCTTTGCAATACTGAATATCGTACTCGTATTCTTCGAGTTTAAGTCTCCATCTAATCAAACGCGAAGAAGGGTCTTTGCAATTTCTGAGCCAAGTGAGTGCTTGGTGATCGGTTCGAATAACGAATCGTCTTCCTAACAGGTATTGCCTGAGTCTTTTAACTGCCCATACGATAACTAATAATTCCTTTTCTGTGGTAGAATAATTTTTCTCTGGGGGGTTGAGTGTCCGTGATATGTAACAACAAGGATGTCCGTCTTGTGATAAGATTGCGCCTATTCCTTCATTGGAAGCGTCTGTGGTGAGTGTGAATGTTTTCGTGTAGTCTGGGTATGCTAAAACTGGGGCTGAGTATAGCTTTTCTTTTAGTGTGTCAAAGCTTGTCTGTTGCGTTTCTGTCCATCTAAAAGGATTGTCATTCTTTGTGAGATCTGTTAATGGTTTGGCGAGTTTGGAAAAGTTTTTAATGAATTTTCTGTAGTATCCAGCTAATCCGAGAAATGACTTTACGTCTGTTGGTGTTTTGGGAATCTTAAAGTCTTTAACTGCGGAGATCTTTTTAGGATTTGGCTTTATGCCCTCGTGTGTTATGACATGTCTAAGTATTCTAATTCAGGTTTTAGAAATTCGCATTTGTCGGGTTGGATTTTTAGTCCTAACTCTTTTAATCTTTGCAATACTATAGCAAGGTTTTCATTGTGTTGTTGAATTGTACTACCGAATATTATTATGTCGTCAAGGTATACAAAGCAGTATTTGTTCAATAATCCTCGTAACGCGGTATCCATCATGCGTTGGAAGGTGGCTGGGGCGTTTTTTAAACCGAATGGCATGCGATTATAGTGACAGTGTCCCTGAGGTGTGCTAAAGGCTGTATATTTCTTTGAGTCGGGGTCCATAGGTATTTGATGGAATCCCGAAGATAAATCTAGAGCAGAGAAGAATTTGGCGTTGCCTAATTGTGATAGAATGTCGTCGATTGTCGGTAGTGGGTAGGCGTCTTGATCGGTAAGTTCATTTAATTTTCGAAAGTCGATAACTATACGCCATTTCTGTTTGCCTGATGCGTCTGATTTCTTGGGTACTACCCATACTGGACTGTTGTAAGGAGAATCTGATTCTTCAATGATATTTTTATGTAACATTTTTTTCATTTGTTTTTCAATTTCTGCTTTATGGGCTTCGGGAGGTCGGTGCGATTTGGTATTGACGATTTTGTTTTCGCGTAGGGTAATAGTGTGTTTTGTTAGGTTAGTACAAGGTAGGGTATCGGATTCTAGGTCAAACACGTCTATGTAATGTAGGAGGATCTTTTCGATAGGAATACGAAGTTAGTCTTCAATATGGTCTAGTCTAATTATTTGTTTCATTTTAGCAATTTTATCGACATCGTGTTCATAAGAAAGATCATTAGTGATTATAGTTGGTTGCTCACCAGTATTGCAGAAACATACTCTCGTCGGAACTTTATCCAGATAAATTGTTTCGATTTTGGTTTGCCCTGGGAGAATGGTTTTCGGCGCCTGGAAAAATATTTCGTTCCCGTTTAATTGTATTGATTCGTTGTTAATTCGATATGAGTAGTTAGAGAGCATCGGTAAACCAATTATTCCGTCTTCTATTAAAGGAAAATCGTCTGGCACAACGTACAATGTGTTCATGATGTTAAAGAATTGAAAGTCTACTGTTTCGTCAGTTTGATATTTGTCATTGCCCATGTAAAATGTTTTAGCTACTGTCTTTTTAGGTTTAAATATGGCACTTGATCTTTTAACTAAATTTATTCCTGCACCGGTATCGATTAAATATCGTTTGATTTCTGTTCCCGATCGAACTCCAATGGATAGAAGTTTTCCTGTTGTTGCGTGTACTCGTACGACGTCTCTCGAGGCTCTGGTAGCGCTGTTTCCTCTTCTCGTCCCGCATTCTCCATGTTTATATTGTAGCTGCGCGGTGGCGGAAGATTTCGCTGGCTGGCCGGTTGAAAATTTCGGCAGTAATTTGCGGTATGTCCTATTTGGTTGCACTTAAAACACTTCATTCTTCCTCCGTTGTTTATTTGAGTGCTTGTCGGCAGGCGATTGAGCGTAGTCAACGGACCGCTCCTAAGTGGGGGTTTGCGTTGTGACGAAACATTCCCTCGGGCGAATGAGTGAGCTCTTATTTGCTGCCTGCACTGATTTCCGCGGTTTCGCTCAATTTCTCCGATTAATAGTTCTGCTTCGAACGCGGCATCTTGTGCTTCTTGTAAGGTGCGCGGTTTCATGTTTGATGTTCTGATTTCTATCTCGGGTTTTAAATTTAGTATGAACGTTTTGGTTGCGCGTTCATTCTCTAGGTCTATCGCGACTGCTCGTCGAATAGGATCGCGAATTAGCTGTTGCAATGCGTATATAAGTTCATTAAGACCTTGTCGAAATCTTTTGACGTATCCGTGTACTGATTCGTTAAAACTTTGCCGAGTTCTTTGTAATTTATCGCGTGCACCGTTTGAAGTTACGCTAATCGATACGAACTTCCTCAGATTTTCGAATAAGGCGCCGTACGTCTCGATAACCGAATGTCTAATGCCTCTTTCGGCTTCGCCGACAATGCGTTTGGTTAGAGTTAATTTCAATAAAGCACGCTTTTTCTTACATTCCGATCTAGCTTCGCTTACCCGCTTGATGAATCCCTCCACTCCAATGTCATCTTGACCGTTGAGGACTGGGATGAACTCGATGCTGGTTTTCGCGTCGAACATATGTCGTTCGTACGAGGCTGATTCTTCTTCCTCATCCTCGGAGTTCGCTGGGTCGGAGGTTTCTGGAGTTTCGTTGATCCGAACGCGTTCTTCCGGAGATTTCACTATGCGGGTGTCCCGAGTAGTGCTTCTGCTGGCAGAACTAGTATCGTCTGTCATAATTCAGTTGAACTCAGACGTATCTACGGAGGATTGTACTCCTAGCTTGAGTTCGGCCACAGTCTTCCCTATTAGTTCCATTTCCTTGATCCGTTGAGTGCTTTCATCGCGGATTAGTTTATAGAAATCATTTATAACTGCCTTATGTTCTTCGTGCTGGCGCTGCATCATATCCAAAATTGCCCGCTGGTTTGGATCACCGCTAGTCGAAGCGACAGGTGTAACTTTCTTATCGTCCCTTTTGTCCATTTCAGAGTAATAGATCGTCGGAGTCTGACGTTATCGAATGCAATCGATCGATCCTTTTGGAGGAAATGGTTCTACTTACTAATAAAACCGTTTTTCGTAGTCCAGGTTGCTTGATACACCTTTGGTCGGATGTCCCGTAGGCCAAAACCGTAATCTTGTTTTATCCAACGTTGATGTATCCTGGCAGGATCGCCAAAATGTCACGTAAAATGAGAAAGAAATTTAAAGGAAAGAAGAAAACTTTATTTTTTCCTCGTTTATACAATTCTGAACTCTAGCCGTGGCCGTTCGAGACTGAGGCTCTTACAATATTTTCTTACTTTCGGTGACATCTGTTTCTTCCTTTGTTTTTCATCCTTCATTATCCCCACTACCCTGTAGGCGTACGTGACTGTTGCTACGCTTCTAGAACATTCGGTGGAAGGACCGTTAGGACATAGATGAACCCTCAGGTACTCCGGCAATATACATTGTCGCCAAGGTCGCCATGTATAATGTTCAAGTACCGGCTGTCTGGAGAATGTTTAGAAGTGGTCGCCTAAGGTGACGTCAGGGCAAAAGAGTTTGTGGTTACACTATCCATGTGCCTGATCTTAAGTTACCATGCTCGCTCGTGCCGGTTGTTGATTGACGATGGAAATTTCCACGTCCCCTGCTCGTATTTCCTTTGTTTCCTCTTCCTCTGCTGCGACCACGTGTTGACCCACGCCAAAAACTGTTACTGCTTCCCGCTTCGACGCCATTTTGACACTCTCTCGCAGAATGTCCTACTCTTCCACATCTGAAGCATCCTTCCTTTTTTGCAGAAAAGGCGTTGGTTTGCATTTCTCCTCGATTGGACTTATTCTTCTTCTCAGCTACTTCAATTTTATTTGTTACATATGCTACCGTTTGATTTTCTGCTTTCAATGCATCTACTATATCCGCTATGTAGGTGTATTCTTCGGGTAACGTATTCAGGGTGAAATTTAGTTTTTCCCTCTCACTCACTTGTGCACTCGCACAGTTTAATTCGTATATTAATTTTTCGAAATTACTAAAAAACGATGCTTAATCAATGTAGTTCTCAAGTCTTATCTTTTCCAATCTCCTTCTGCATACGATCTGTAGTGCCGTCGAATCTGTCAAGTACATTTCATCAAACTTTTTCACTATCTCATACGCCGTTTTTTCTTCTCTAATATATTCCAATTGTCTATTTGTGACGGCACTATAAATAATATTTATTGCCTTCAGATCCTTTTTGTCCCAGTCTTCATTGTCTGTTTCTGTCTTCACCCTAGTTGTGACAATCTCGCGTTCTTTATATCTGAGAAACATCGTTATTCTTTGCTTCGACATACCGTAATCCTCACCATCGAAAATAGGTATCATGATTTCCGATCTTT
The DNA here is from genome assembly GCF_910591885.1 of Bombus terrestris. Classification (NCBI taxonomy): domain Eukaryota; kingdom Metazoa; phylum Arthropoda; class Insecta; order Hymenoptera; family Apidae; genus Bombus; species Bombus terrestris. The sequence continues at coordinate 128,441 of NW_025963549.1, forward strand.
CCATTTTAAATGACTCCTTATCTCTTACTCAAGCGTTCCTACGTGCACGAAGTGTATTTTTCCTCTTTGTAACCTTTGAACGTTTCTTTCCTTACTGAGAACTCACTCGAACTAACTCGCAATATCGAAAAACGCGCACTAAAATAACTTGCAAAATTATGAACCACGCTCTGCTACCATGAAAAGATAGAGAATAGATTCGGAAATACACATAATTCCCTTTACTTAGCACACAACTGTTATACATATATCTTATACTCTTAAGACCTCAAAATCCTACTCGCACGCACGCCTGTTGTTAACCGACTCTTCCAGATACTTCTAACGACTGGCTCTTGTCTTTTGTCTCAACCAAAACCCGGACGTCCTCTGACGCTTACACACACATTCACATGTACAGTGTAAATGTATCATATTCCCAACAGGAATAAATATTCAGATCAACGTGACTACGTTTCGATTGCAGGTATGTAGACAATTCGATGCGCGTTATATTCCATATCTGATGCCAAGTACAGTGCACATCATCCGGTTTACGCTATGTAAAATCTGGACCCAGCCAGATCCAGCGTTGTTGCAGTTTCGTATATTCAGGATTAAGTATTCAAACCGACGTATCTCCGATTCTATGGCACATATGGCTACAATTAGAGGCTCGTTATACTCCAAATTTGCTGCCAAACACAGTGCACGTTATCCCGTTTGATGCATGTAAAATCGGGACCCAGCCGAACCCTGCGTATTTGCAGTTTTATATATTCAGTATTAAATATTCGATCCAACGAATCTCCGTTTCTATGGCACACTTACAGACAATTCGGTGCGCGTTATATTTGACATCTGATGTCATATACAGCGCACATCAGTAGGTTAGCGGTTTGTTCACCCTTGTCCCTGTCAAATACACCATAATTGCAGTTTAGCATATTCATGTTTGAATATCGAAAGCATTGTATCTTCGTTTCTACGATATGACGACAATTCGGTGAGCGTTATGCTCCTGATTTTCTGGTGAGCACAGAGCACATTTTCCGATTCTATCTTCTCTTCTGTCTTATGTCTTCTCTGGTCACTGACAGATTCAGCGTAATTTCTGTTTTGCATATTCATGCCTAAATGTTCAAACCAACGTATCAGCGCTGCTATTGGATACATGTCGCAAATGCGATGCGCGCTATACTCCACAATTACAGCCAAATACAGTACTTATCCGGTTTGCGCTATGTCGACTGTATTTTCGAGCTATCGGCGGGAGACGCGGTCGTTTGAATACGCGTCAATGGGAGTCGAAAATTCCCGTTACGATTGGAATAATCGACACCACGAATAGTTCGATCCCCGTATTTCGCTTAGGATAATAGGTGTAGTCGTTGTGGTATAACACTGGGAGTCACAAAGTCATAAAAAATATATGTATTTCCAACGATTTATACAATCACACTGAGTAAGAACGCCGTTGCTTAAGAGACAGATAACGAAGAGAAGGATTATTCTTAGATGAGAATGTGAGCTATAGGAGCTCTAGGTCCGTGAGAGCTGTAGGAGCTGTCGGACTTCTGGATACTGTGAGAGAAATAGGAGGCTCTTAGAGATATAGGAACGGTGAGAGTTGTAGGGATTGCAGGAACTTTAGTCACCGTGAGAGACGATGGAACTCTGAGAGATATCGGAACGGTGAGAGTTATAGGGATTGCAGGAACTCTAGTCACCGTGAGAGATGATGTAACTCTAAAGTTCATTCTGATGTGAGTACGAAGCTCGGTATGGGTGTGCCCTTTGAACGAAGAACGCGGATTCGTTGCTTACATTGTTAGTTAGGAAAGTGAGGGCAATGATCCGCGATGCCGATTGGTTATGACTAATGTTAGGAAGGAAGAGAGGTGGAAGAAGCCTCCTACCAACGTGGGTCCTAGGCGACATTGTCTATGGGAAAACTCAGATTTTCCCTTAGGTAGATGTCCGCTTTTTTCGTTAGGCCACTACCCGCTTTCTCCGTAATTCTCAAGAGCGCGTCATAAACCCAAGGACCTTTCTAAAAACCGACCGACAACACTTCTTGAATTAGAAAGTCTTTTCGAAACAAACAGATTGACTTAGACCATATGTGCGAAAAATGCAGTTAGGATTTCATCTTTATGGAGTGTCCTTGGGCCTATGGAGGATTCGAAGGATGGCGCGTGGACCGTTGGCTGTCAAGCCGCGCGGCATTGAGTGCAGATGTGTTGCGCGGCAGAACATCGACTCTGGTCTCTGTTATATGCAGTGTAATTGTTGTTTTGCAGATTCAGACTCAAATATTCAACTCCACGTATCTCCGTTGCTGTTGCTGATATGTCGACAATTCGATGTGCCTGGTACTCCACATTTCTTGCCAAATACATCGTTTACCAGCCAGTTTGCGCTATATCCAGACTGGTCCCAGACAGCGTATTTGCAGTTTTGCATAATCAGGATAAAATATTCATACCCACGTATCTCCGTTTCTGTTGCAAATATGTTGACAATTCGATATGCCTTATACTGCACATGTGTTGCCAAATATAGTGCACACCAGCCGTTTTTTCACTATTTCAACTGTTACCTTGCGTGATAGGAACCGTGCGACGTCCCTCGATATTTAGCCACTAAGGGGCCGCTGACCGTTATTTACACCCTATCAAACCTAAGGACCCACCATAAACTTAGACTTCTTAAGTAATTCTAGATGGTCCCTTTCTTCTTGAACGTCCAATTTCTTAAATGTTTTTGATTGATGTGTATTCCTTAGAAAAGTCCTTATGTTTATTCTACGCTCTTAGAAATTACGGAAAAGCTGGTAGTTATGTAATGGGAAAACCGGTAATTATATAATATTAAACCGCACATTTATCTGATGAAAATGTGTGTATTTACCAATGAACAAGGTCATCCATGAGCCACATTGGTAGGATGCTTACTCCTCCTATCTTCATTCATTAACGCTGATCATACCCAATGGGTATCGCGAATCTTTGTCCTCCCTTTTCATAAAAAAAAGAGTGAACAACGAATCAGCTTCCCTTGATCAAAAATTACCTACATACCGAGCTTTCCTCCGTAAGTATATAAGAGGGGAATTCGAGTTTTATCTCAGTTCGAAAACTATCTACACCCATGACTTCTTCGAAGACCACCTATCTATGCATACTCAATCTAGGTTTTCAGATCAGTCAATATATCTACCCGGATTCTCTCATATCAGATCAATCCATTTCTTCGTCACCTATACCTTAATCGGTGGAGTTACTAACTTGTGCTGTTGTTCAAAGTTGTTGGAAATACATACTTCATAAATATTGAAATATGTATAATTTTGTGCTGGACTAGGTCCAGTGCGTAGTGGAGATCTTTGTAACGGGATATCACTGTGTGGAGATATGTGTGTGCGCGGCGACTGAGAAACAGACGAACGTAAACAGTTCTATCGGTTAACAGTCTTCAAAAGGTCGGGTATGAATGAAAGTGCTGAGACTCGTGCAAATGTATATCGATAAATATTCTAGAAATCGTTTATAAAATAAATATGTGTCTACGTTAATAGTAATGCCCAGCGTAAATTTAATGTTTCCAAAACAATATTTCGGCCATCAAGATCCACAATTCCCATCAATAACATTGTTGGTCGCAGAGTTATACCGCCGCAACCACCCTATTATCTTAACGTAAATCAGGGGATCGATCAATACGCGGCGTCGCTTCTTAGAATTGTAACGGGAACTCGCGACTCTCGTTGACGCTCTTCCTCGCGATCAGATCTCCCCACGGTTGGACAAATTGACATCAACTCTGGCCGATGTCAAATCCAGGCGTAAACCCTCCATTTTTACATTTTCGGACTTAAATATTCAAACCAACCTATCTCCGTTTCTAATGCGGATATGCAGACAATACGATGTGCCTTGTTCTCCACATTTCCTGCCAAATACAGATACAGTTACAGTTCCATACAATACAGTTCACATCTGCTAGTTAGAGCTACGTCAAGTCTAAACTCTGCCAAATCCAGTGTAATTCTAGTTTTGCATATTCATGCTTGAACATTCAGATCAACGTATCGCCGTTTCTCTTGCAGATATGTCGAAATCTTAATGCGCGATATACTCCACATTTGTTGATAAATACAGTGCAGATCATACGAATTGAGCTATATCAAATCCACGTCGAGTCAAATCCAGCGTGATTGCAGCTTTGCATATACAGGTAAAATATTCAAATTTATGTGTTATCCGTTGCTGCTACAGATATGCCGACAAATGCCATCTTCGATCACCGACAAATCCAGCGTAATTGCAGTTTTTCATATACATTATTAAATATTCAAAGCCACGCATCACCGTTACTGTTGGAAATGTGTCACAGTACGATGTGCCTTGTACTCCACATTTCGACCGAATTAAACCAACAACATCCAATTAGCCCTATGTCCACTGTGGTCCGGTCAAACACAACGTAACTGCAGTTTTGCATTTTTACACCGAAATACTCAAATCAACGAATCTCCGTTTCAATTGCAGATATGTCGATAATTCGATGCGCGTTATACTCCGTAATTGTTACTAAATACAGCTCACATCATCTGGTTCGCGCTATGTCAAATCCGGACCCTGTGAAATCAAGCGTAAATGCAGTAATGCATGATCAGGGTTCAATATTCAGATCGACGTGACTCAGTTTCTATTGCAGATATGTCGACAAAACGGTGCGCGTTATATTCCACATAGACTGCCATACACTGGGCGCTTCATCTGGTTTAAGCCATGTTAAATACGGAACGAGTCAAATCCAGCGTATTTGTAGCTTTGCACATTCAAGCCTAAATATTCAAGTGAATGTATCTCCGTTTTCATAGTAAGTATGTTCACAATAGGATGCATGTTATACTCCACATTAGCTGCAAAATACAGCACACATCAGACAGTTTGCACATTGTCAAAACTGGACTCGGTGAAATCCAGCGTGACTGCAGTTTTGGATATTAATGCTTACATATTCGAATCAAGGTATCTCCGCTTGTTTTGCAGAAACATTGTCCATACGATGCGCGTTATATTCCACATCTGATGCCAAATCAGCCGGTTTGCGCTATGCCAACTCTGGACCCTGTAAAATCTAGCAGAATTGCAGTTTTTGCTATTAATGCTTAAATATTGCTTTCAAAGTCTCTCCGCTTGTTTTGCACATACGTCGACAACTCGATACGCCTTATACTCTACATTTGCTACAGTTACATCACCCATCAGCTTGTTTGAGCTATGTCAACTCTGGTCTCTGCCAAAACCTGCCAAAATGCAATTTTGCATTTTCGGGAATAAATATTCAGATCAACGTGACTACATTTCGATTGCAGGTATGTAGACAATTCGATGCGCGTTATATTCCACATTGAGTCAAATCCAGCGTATTTGTAGTTTTGCATATTCAAGCCTAGTTATCCAAATGAAAGTATCTCCGTATCCATTGTAGGTATGTCGACAATAGGATGCACGTAATACTGCACATTTGCTGCCGAATACAGCAAACTCCAGCCGGTTTGCTCTATGTCATCTATGACATCCCCGGCCGTGTCAAATAATGCGTCATTGCAGGTTTGCATATTCAGAATCAAATGGTCAAATCCCCGTATTTCCGTTGCTGTTGCAGACATGCCGAGTATTCGATGTGCCCGGTACTCCAGATTTCTTGCCCAATTCAGCGCACACTAGACAATTGGCGCTATGTCCGCACTGATCCCTGTCAAATCGAGCGTATCAGGTCTATAAATATGAAACCAGAATTTGCCTATAGATGGCCCTAGCTCATAGTGTAGTTATCACTATACTATGTCATTGATGCCAAAAGTCGTTGTTGACATCTCACGAACATTTTCGACTGAGAACAGTACAATGATTCTGGCAATGATTCTTTGGAAGAAGTTGCACACTTCATCCTATAGGCATACCGGACGATACAAGGGCTGGTCGTCCCTTCTTCCGAAGCAATACCAGCCTCGCCGTGCGCCATATCCGAGGGTTGGCACCCTCCTTCGAACACGATGTAAATAGGTGTCGCAGTCTGGGTGCCATGACCCGCATCATCTCCCCTCATACCCGTCGCGGGACTCCTTCAGGGCCAGGCCCTACTTCGCGGGAGGCTATCATCCTCGCCTCGTTCATCACCTCCCCGTGTGCATATACGCCGACGCAGCGTCATACTAGCTTTTGCGATGGCGCGAACGATATTGAAATATGTAACCAAACCTAGTAGCACTGTAAATTACTTTCCTACAGTACTTCAGCTTATTATATTTTTTAGATAGTTCATAAGTACTTATTCATGAGCACAAACTATAAAAATTTGTTGCGGCATGTGAGCCAGAGGGAAATTCAAATCCTATTGTTACTTTGCCTCGGAGTATCAGGATCGTAAGGATACAAGTAATTACACTCGGAACATAAAAATGTTGCCGCTACTTCGAACAAAGACGATTTTGAATCTTCCAACTTCTGCCCCGACCAGTATAAATAAACCGAGGTAACCCAAAGAGTAAAGTACCCCAAGAGCGATCTGCTGAATTTCGTGACGAACATTTATGGAATATTTTTACACATTGTATCTACGACTCAGGGCCCATAGGTTGTACCTTACTTTATTATTTTATGTAAATTCGAGGATTACGACGACAATCGATAACCTCAAATAAGTCTGACGGTCAAACTTCCCATATACCGTGTCCTCTACATATTTCATTATAAAAGACCTGAGTCAAATATTTATGTTTTTGACCGTCAGATGTATTTGAGTTAAGGCTACCAATACTAGTCGCTGGGGGGGGGGGCTCGGGGGTAAAAGAATTCGCATTTGCCTACCTGACGACAATAGCTGGTTGCGGTGACATTGTTTTTACATTAATTGTAGCTCAGCGGTCTAGGTACTTCGGGGCGACAACGACGTAATTTGCTTTGTCCTATGACTCATGTACCGCTACACTTCTGTTTCTATAGAAATATAATGCTAAGTACTAAAATATATCACAAGTATTTCATATTTGAAATAACAGTGAAATTAACGGAATTAATCTGTTTGACATCTGTGTGGTTCAAGTCCTGTACGAATATATGTACAGCCTGTAGTTTTAATATTCTAAGCGCGTATTGTATGCCGGACACTTATCTTTAATAAATTTTGCAAATCTGTTTATAGTAAGTGATGAATCATTAGGCCAATGACAAATAAGGCGACCATTAAAAGATTTAACGAAACTTGCTTCTGCTGAACTTGGTCTATGAAGGTCGAATAGCTTCTCGTTTGTTTTTCAATTAAAGACATACTTTATGGAATCTGTTTTACTGACATACCGATTCCAAGGATTTCCAATGCTTCTTAAAAATATTACACTCTGTTGTATGAAATATAATTTGTCCTTATTATAACCATTAACATCTAATGTCTTTTCTGGAAGTTCGTATACTAAGGCATTGGAATTATTTTTCATTTTACGCTGCGTTACTCGCAACTTTTCACAGATATATGTACCAACTGGAAGTAGTTCTTTGGCACGTATTCGGGTATAGTTATTTCCTGCTGGTTTCCACAAAGCTTCACAGAACAACGTCGCTTCCTCGTTCCTTTAAAGAACAGTCATACATTAGTATCACATGAACGTACTCCTTGAAAAAACATTTCATTACTGGAAATCTAAAAGATTATTATTGAACTCAATAAGATTCAGTTGCTTACCTGCTCCTGAAATATTTTTTGCTAATGTCCACTCCTCCTAAGTAGAATGCATCTATAATATGCACTGCAAGTACTTTTTGCTGATATATAAACTCCTTAGTCATTTCATATACAACCTCTGCGTTTACAAGTGTATTTGGTGGTAATTCTATGCCAATGTCATCGACACTAACCCAAGAATTCTTTGTACATGTATATACGTTGCTCCTTCCCACGCCCATATAAAATGTAGCGTGCTTCTTATCATCATCAGACCTTGGATTTGTACCACATGGCATACAAAACCAGTCATATAGTGATAAAAATGCATTTTCAATGTTAAATTCCATCAATTGTGCTGGATTAATAGTAAGAAATGAAGTACCTTTCAAAAGAGTATTCAATTTGTCTTTGGTTTCATGTGTCTTGGGATTGTCCTAGTTTCATCTGGAAGTTTCCAATACTCTAGATATTGTTTGCGCATATCAGCTTGTTTTGTCTCAACAAGAGTATTATCCGCATAAAATGCTGGAATTTTACACAGGTCGATTATTTGTTTTGCGGCCAAATCTTTGTCAGAAGCACGTAGATATTGAACAAATTGTTTCTCTCTTTTTAATTCATTATATGATACTAGTTGTAAAACGTCGTCATTTACACCACCTTTTAAAAGCAGACGATTAACATGCTTCAGATATTCAACAACATCTTGTACCCCAGATCGTTTCTTCTTACATATTAAGTAACGTTCTGAATTTCCTGGTCTAGAAGAGTTTGGTTTAAAAATAAAAACTTCTTCAAAGCAGCGATACATTAAATAAACTAAACCAGCACTAAAGGGTGTAAAAAGGTTGAATAATTAAGTCACAAAATCATCACCCTCTCTTTCAACCATCAATGCTATTAAACATCGACAAAGATACAGTTGTTTTGAAAGAATTTCTTGTACATTTTCTTGACGTTCTACTTAGAATCCTCAATCAGACATCACAAAATGTACTCCTTTGCCATGGGTATGCTGCATTATAAGATTTGTAAATGCCTCTTCATTATCTGGGTCAAAGACATCATCACTTTCCTTTGGTCCGTAGTATGGATGAAATGTTTCACAAGGACCCGCATAAAAGTCTTCTAATTTGAAATCATGTTCATTTTCTAAAGTAAGAGCAAATCCTTTAGCACGTCATTTCTTTCGCCATAGAATATGTTCACTAAAACCTCTTGCTCCGGCACATACATCTGCAGAGTATAGCAGCCCATTCTCCCTCAAACCTTTTGGGTTAGTAAACATAAAGTTACATGCTCTATCTGTATTCGCCATTTTGACAGTAGCACGATTTAAAAAACGTGCACCACGAATTGTTTCATGAGGATTACAACGTATCCTTGCTCGACGAACTTCAACGTCATCCAAATGAGCGAATACCGTTTTCGCATTGATAACAGTTTTCACTATATCTGCACAACAGAAATCAATTTCATTATCTGTGGTCAACTTTTCATATCACCATTTCATATCTTTTACACACTTTATAACTCCCTCTGCAGGATACCATTTAAGACCTGAATCTTCATGTCCAAGAACATGATGTCCAAAGCCTCTGCGACCATGCTGTCTAGGTGCTTGAACTGGCTCTAAACGACCTTGTTCATTATTTCCGAGGCCGTAACCTCCTTATATCCCATCATTCGCACCATCCTTTTGTCGTTATCGAGGAGATTGTTTGACTCTTGTGTTATTACTTGTATTCTTCTATTGTCAACTACCTTTTCATCAATATCCTCCTCGTCAGATTCACTGGAACATCTGCGAATTTTTGGCGTTTACTATGATTATAAGTATCTCTTTCACAGTTCTTCCTTTTCGTCCTAGTTTTCAATTCTTCTTGCATGGTATGTTGATGCATCAGTCGCATAACAATTCTGCTAGGAACATGATACATTTACACTGTACATGTGAATATGTGTATAAGCGTCAGAGGACGTCCAGGCCTTAGTTGGGACAAAAGACAAGAGTCAGTCGTTAGAAGTATCTGAAAGAGTCTGTTGACAACAAGCGTGCGTGCGAGTAGTGTTTCGTGGTCTTTAGAGTATAAGATATATGTATAACTGTTGTGTGCTAAATAAAGGGAATTATTGGTATTTCCGAATCCATTCTATATCTTTACATGGTAGCAGAGCGTGGTTCATAGTTTTGCCAATTATTTCAGTGCATGGTTTTCAATATTGCGAGTTAGGTCGAGTGAGTCTTCAGTAAGGAAAGAAACGTTCAAAGGTTACAAAGAGGAAAAACACACTTGGAGCACGTAGGAACGCTTGAGTAAGAGATAAGGAATCATTTAAAATGGAGAGATTGGAAATCATGATACCTATTTTCGATGGATATTTACGGTATGTGGAAGCAAAGAATAACGATGTTTCTCAAGTATAGAGAATGAGAGGTTTTCACAACTAGGATGAAGACAGAAACAGACAGTGAAGACTGGGACAAAAAGGATCCGAAGGCAATAAATATAATTTATAGTGCCATCACAAACAGACCATTGGAATATATTAGAGAAGAAAAAACGGCGTATGAGATAGTAAAAAAGTTTGATGGAATGTACTTGAAAGAGTCGACGGCACTACAGGTCGTATGCAGAAGGAGATTGGAAAAGATAAAACTTGAGAACTACAGTGATTCAGCATCGTTCTTTAGCGATTTCGAAAAATTAATAAACGAATTAAAATGTGCGGGTGCACAAGTGAGTGAGAGGGAAAGACTAACTTACATGCTGAATACGTTACCCGAAGAATACAGCTACATAGCGGATATACTAGATGCACTGAAAGCCGAAAATCAAACGGTAGCGTATTTAAAAAATAAAATTGAAATAGCGGAGAGGAAAAACAAGTCCAATCGAGGAGAAAAGCAAACCAACGCCTTTTCTGCAAAAAAGGAAGGATGCTTCAGATGTGGAAGAGTAGGACATTTTGGGAGAGAGTGTCAAAATGGCGTCGAAGCGGGAAACAGTATCAGTTTTTGGCTTGGGTCAACACGTGGTCGGAGCAGAGGAGGAGGAAACAAAGGAAATACGAGCAGGGGACATGGAAATTTCCATCGTCAGTCAACAACCGGCACGAGCGAGTGTCACGACCGGCATACTTCAAATCCGATGGACCGATGATGGAGATAGAGATGTGGCGGCCTTGGCGACAATGTATATCGCCGAGGTGCCTAACGAGTCAACTGTATCCTAACGGTCCTTCCACCGAATGTCCTAGAAGTGTGACAACGGTCACGTACGCCTACAGGGTAGTGGGGATATTGAGGGATGACAAACAAAGAAGAAACAGATGTTACCGAAAGTCAAATTGTAAGAGCTTCAGTCTTGGAAAGTCACGGCTGGAGCTCAGAACAAAATCGCAGTCAGTGTAAATTCAGAATACAAGAAATAAATTCTCTTGTTTTTTTTGTTACCTTAATTTTTTTCTTTTTGTCTCTACGTGACACAAGCATGGCAACTCAAGATCAAGCACATGGATAACAACGGCGCACGCAGCACACAGCGGCGAGGCGAACGAGATTAGTAATTATGAAGTAATGTGGCCATTAGATAGCGGTTGCACAGATCACATAATTAACAACGTAAATTATTTCGATAAATCTATTGACATTAATGAACCGGTAAATATATATTTAGGCGATAATAGATCGATAAAGGCAACAAAAGTAGGGAATGTTATAAGTTATTTTGAAGCATTTGGAAAGCAAAATGAAATAAATGTGAATAATGTTTTTTACGCGAAAGAAATGTCCGCAAACTTCATTAGTTTAGGCAAGTTAAAAGATAATAGGAACACGGTTATTTCAATAGGAAATATTGCAAAGTAATAGATGAGGACAATAAGCTTACAGCGGTAGCGGTTAAACAAAAGGGAACATATAGAATGAAAAGTATATTGAAAGGGAAGGAGCACTTAGCAAACAGCGCCGAACGTAGTGATATGAGTAAAAAGAAAAGATGGCATAGGATGCTAGGACACGTAAATTTTAAATATTTAAATATTTTGGGTAAAGAGCAGCTAGTTACTGGTATACCGAAAGAATTTGAAAAGGAATTTTTGAAATGTAGGGTGTGCATGGAAAGGAAAATGCAAAATTTACCATTCAAAAATAATCGAACCAAGGCTATGGAGATAATGGAAATTATTCATTCGGACGTGCGCGGTCCCTTCAAGACTACCGAATTCAATGAAGAGAAATATTTCATCTCATTTATCGATAATTATAGCAAAATAGCTAGAAGTTATTGTATAAAATCAAAAGACGAGGTGTTTGATTGTTTCGTACAGTTTGTAAATGAAGCAGAGAATTTAACGGGCAAGAGCTTTAAAATATTGAGATGTGATAATGGAAAAGAGTACTTGAATAATCGAATTTATAAATTTGCTAGGGATAAAGGTATCAGAATAAATAACTGCCCAACCTACGTACATGAATTAAACGGGACAACGGAAAAGTATAATAGAACAGTTATGGACATGGCGCGTTGCTTGTTAGTGGAAGCGAAAGTACATAAAATGGCTGGAAATAGATTGGACAGCGGTATACTTGAAAAATCGAATACTGGCAAATACTATAGAGAGAAAGACACCTTTTGAAATATTCTTCGGGAGAAAACCAAGTGTTGAAAATCTACATCTATATGGAAGTAAAGTTTTTGTAAGAACAAAGAGTGTTTCTAAATGGGATAAGAAGGCAGATATGGGAATTTAGTTTGGATATAGTGAAGTAGGTTACAGAGTCTTATTAGGTGGGAAAATAACAATAGCGAGACATGTAGAGGTCATAGAAACAGACACAAAATGTATCGGTTTTGTGGAGAATTCATTCGATAAAGATAACGATGACATTGAGGATAATGATTTATTGGTAAACATGAATAAGGAAGAGTTAGAAAGTAGGGAAGATGAAAATGATAACAGTCTTGAAAGCTTAAACATCCCTGAAAGATCTACACGTAACAAGAGAACTCCAGTAAGATATCCAGAAAAATAAAACATTAGTGAAATCCATGCAAATTATTGTAGTGTAGATATCCCTTGTACATTTGAGGAGGCGATTTGTTGTGAAGATAGTGAAGATTGGAAACAAGCTATGAATAAGGGAATAGAATGTCTTTATAAGAATAAAACTTGGAAATTGGTAGAAAGGGTAAAAGGCAAAGACGTATTAGATGTAAAATGGGTTTACACGAGAAAATCAGATGACAGGTATAAGGCTAGATTAGTGGTAAGAGGATTTCAACAAAGAAACGTAGCCGATGACATATACTCCCCAGTAGCGAGTAATGAGACCTTTAAGATATTGCTATCATATTGTTGTCAAAATGGATTAATTATTCAGCAAATGGATGTAGAAACTGCCTTTTTAAATGGTGAAGTAACCTCGGAGGTATATGTAAATCAACCAAAGGGATATGCGGACGGAACGAATAGAGTTTGTAAACTATCGAAAGCGCTTTATGGGTTAAAAGAAAGTCGAAGGGAGTGGTATGAGTGTCTTGATAAGTATGTGACGAGATTAGGTTTTAAGAAGAATAACATAGAGTTGTGCCTATATACACATGGAGAGGGAGAAAATGTTGTTTATTTGCTAATGTATGTAGACGATTTGCTAATTTGTAGTAAAAATAAAAGGAAGATACAAAGGGTAAAGAAGTTATTAACTAATAGATTCGAAATGAAAGATTTAGATGAAGTCAAAGAATATCTTGGAATAAATATAGACTATGATTATTTCAAAAATGAAATAAGATTAAGCCAAAAGAAATACATTGAATCATTAGCAAACAAATGTAAGTTACAAAATAGCAAATTGTACTGTGCACCTATGGAGACCAACTTAAAAATTGAAAAAGCTGTGATAAATAGAGAGGATATTGGATACAAAAATTTAATTGGCGCATTGTTGTATATTAGTAAAAATACCAGACCCGATATAAGTTATAGTGTGAAATATTTGAGTAGATTTCAAGATTGTTGTAATGAGACACATTTTAAATTTGCTTTGCGAATATTGAAATATTTGTACCGGACTAGAGACTTAAGATTAGATTATAAAAGGAATGAAAAATGTGAAACGATAGATTGTTATGTGGACGCTGATTAGGCAGGAGATCATTTAGAAAAGAAATCGACTTCTGAATATGTAATTAGATTGTGTGGAAATGTAATTGGTTGGAAGTCTAAAAAACAAAGGTGTGTGACAAAAGCCTCGACGTATGCAGAGTATGTAGCTCTATCGGAAGCGGTGAGTGAATTAGTGTCCATTATGGAAATTATGAAAATCTTCAATGTAAATCTAGACGATAACCCTGTAAAAATTGATGAGGATAACTCTGGAGTGATGAGTATAGCAAAGCACGGAAATTTTACAAAAAATTCTAAACACATTGAAGTTCATTACCACTATGTTCACGAGTGCTTAAAGGAGAACAAGATAAACATATTTAAAGTAATTACTGGCGAAAATACTGCGGATATTTTTACGAAGGCACTGTGTACAGAGAGAGAAATTCGAAACGTTTAGGTCATGGATGAATGTAAACTAAGAGAAATGTAGATAAAGCAATATTTGTTAAAGATTCTGTTACGTAATTCGTCAAAGCATGTAAATACGATTAAGTGTACAGTATAAATGTAAGGAGGCGTGTTAGGAACATGATACATTTAAACTGTACATGTAAATGTGCGTGTAAGCGTCAGAGGACTTCCAGGCCTTAGTTGGGACAAAAGACAAGAGTCAGGCGTTAGAAGTATCTGGAGGAGCCCGTTGAAAGCAAGCGTGCGTGCTAGTAGCATTTCGAGGTCTTTAGAGTATAAGATATATGTATAAATGTTGTGTGCTAAATAAAGGGAATCATTTGTATTTCCGAATCCATTCTATACCATTACAAATACACTAACGTACCAGAATATTATAATATTCAGTAACAACGATAGAATTAACCAGTTCGCAAGTATAAAAAAGACACATTTTACACTGTGACGAAATAATATCCAAGAAATCTGAAATAACATACATGGAAAATACACGAATCAGACTGAGAAACCACTGCACACTTTCGTCACTAACTTCGACACAACCGTTACCAACTACTCGCGGAGTGAGATTGACCGAAGCGGCCCTGAGGCAACGCCCACGTACACCAAGCGGCTGCTGCCCCGCCACCAATAGTAACCCGACAGCACAGGATAATACTTGAATTCGTTGTTCCCTAAATTTTGAATTTATTTACCTCAACAATATATATAATGTACAAAAATTTATAATAATTTATAATAGAGTTCATAATAACATGTAAATTATATTAATTATCTGACGAACGCAATGAAAGAAAGGTAAAGACCAGCGTGGCCGATGCGGCACTAACTCTGCATCCGGTTGACCTCAATTTACCTACCTACGTACCTACACAGTGACGCCTACGCTTTAAAACTTTTGTCGAAATTTTAAAGTTTTAATGGTAAACTCTTCGTTCTTATAATATCTAACTGACAGGCATGCACCATTTATAAAAGAATCAACATAAATTTCGTAGTTGAGGATTATTGCTAGTCTCTAATTTAATTCAGAAAGGCAATAATTTGTTTAACGAAATAAGCCATTTATTTATCATCCGGGTTTCTACTATGACATTTATGTTATAATAGCAATATGAAAGTAAGGCAATCTGAGTAAAGAAATGCTATTTCAAATCATTTTCGCCCTTACTTCTTAAGTGGTTTATAAATGATTCGTGTATACCCTTCTTTCCTTCTGCCCCTACTCAGGCGAAACTATAACTAGCATTTAAACAAAATCAACTACGTTTCGCGTCAACGAGAGTCGTAAATTCCCGTTACCATCGGATATTCGACGCCACTTTAAGGATATAGAAGGGGATCGGAAATAGAAATAATTCCCTTTATTTAGCACACAACAGTTATACATATATCTTATACTCTAAAGACCTCGAAATCCTACTCGCACGCACGCTTGTTGCCAACCGACTCTTCCATATACTTGTAACGACTGACTCTTGTCTTTTGTCCCAACTAAGGTCTGGACGTCCACTGACGCTTACACACACATTCACATGTACAGCGTAAATGTATCATGTTCCTAACAGCCACGAACAGATCGATAACCTTATTTCTGTTAGGATAATCGGGGTGGTTCAATTAAGTATACACTGATTTAACAGGTATAAATTACAGTTCATTCAAACAACTTGATTAGAGAAATATAAACTGCTAGAGCATAATTAGGAACGTGACGCTAGGCAAATGCCCCAGCGATCAACAGCTACAGGACGTCGAAGACCTTATGACAAACCCCCCCCCCCCCATACACGGGACGCTAGGATACCGACATTGCCAGGCGAAAATCAATCGTTTTTCGCGTTAGACCGAAGCCGTTCCCATCGCCGACATTGAGGCGGCAACCGCTGTTTCAGCCCTCCTTTCCACGTGGATATTCCGTTTCGACGTACCTTTAAGGATAAGGACCGATCAAGGACGCCAGTTCGAATCAAACTTATTTAACGAACTATGCCTGTTCCTCGGCATTAGGCATTTACGAACGACAGCCTATCACCCCGCGACCAACGGGATGGTAGGGCGCCTGCCCCGACAACTAAAAGCAGCAATCAAATGCCACGATACGAGCAACTGTGTAGAAATCTTGCCAATAATTTTATTAGGCATACGAACAGCTATTACGGACGTGAAAACGACGACAGCCGAAATAGTTTATGGCACCGGCATACGATTGCCGGCAGAATTCTGTGCACCAACGAAGCAACAGGCCAAGTGGAAATACGGAAGCCGTCTAAAACTACGAATAGAAAAGATCAGGCCTCACCCGATTACGCGACACGGCGAAAAAGAAACCTCCGTGTTCCACTCGAAACATCGTCTTACGTATTTCTACGTCACGATGCCATCGGAAACCCCTTACAACCACCCTACGGCGGACCGCATCAATTTATATCGAGAGCAAAAAGGACCATTGCTATTGAAGTTAGCAACAAGAACGTAATCGTACCCGTAGACCGTCCGAAACGCGTGAATTTTTATTGCACGATAACACTGAACACCATTACAGCGAAAATCGCGAAGTAATAATACCACCTGATGTTTGAAACGAGCAAAACAAAGACGACTCAGGAATTCATCACTCCAGACGCTCGGGCAGAAAGGTTCGCTTCCCTGATCGTTCCCAGCCAGGCCGTCGATAAGCTAATGCGTGAGAACTACCAGCGACATAAATATAAATCGGAGATGAAAGAACACGGGAACCGTCCGTTTGGAATTTTGGGAAAATCCCGTAACATTGTAATCTAGATTCTACCATAGCTGTAATTCAACAATTGTAGCCATCCAGTCCGATTGTAATTGTTCGAAACTTGTGATACTGCAATTGGCCTCGAGGCGACAACCAGTCACCGAACGTAGCCGCGGTCAAGGGATGAACGTTTTGTCTAATAAAGGCATGGAGTAATTCTATAGCTGTCCTTAAATGAAATAATCGTAGCGGCACGTGACAGTAAACATTCCAACGGTTTCTCTCCCGTGTCTCGCCACACGCAGACTCTATCCGTCGGATAAGATGATTGCCAGATGTCAACGCATCTCAACAGTATATGTTTAGCTAGCCTGAGGACCCATTATAAACCTTAAGATTTAGTTAATTAAAGTCCTTAACAGTCCTAAACAGGCAAACAGTCTTCGTTCCAACTACGGGATGATAGGTGAAGTCTACTTTTCCACGGACGACGCTTCCCGCTAGCAACGTTCCCTCAAGGACTACTAGCATCCTTCTCTAACCATCAACATGGAAATTGTCCAATTAACAGTAACGTCACTATCAATCTCTTTCCGAGCAAAGTCTTTTCTCCACGAATCCGATGTTGCGGTGCCCTTAGACACACCCATCATTGTTTTCCACTGCAGCATCATCGTGCCGGAAAATCATTCTTTCGTGAGGTCACATTAGCCAGTTACAAAGAGCCTTAACACTCGGTGGATATTCTATGTTTTGACAAAGAGTTTGTTCAGTCCTACCTGTACCGTAGATAAGCAAGTATGGTACAACTTTTTTTTTGCGTGGGGTTGGGAAAATGCTATTACGCATGTCCAGTGACTGGGTTATGTGGGAGTCGGTCGGATGTCGTTGCCATACCCACTAAAAACCCCTCCTCCTTCTTTCTCCGCTTAGAGGGCAGACAACCCCGGTAAAACCTGTCGCCAGTCATCAGGGTTGTCCTTTCGTGCCCCGTTGTATCTACTTCTTCGGGCAGTTACTGCTCATGTCGTCCTCTCAGCCAGTTCAGAATACTGGGCTGGTCTCCTTCTGCGGTTTTTCGTTGTTCCATGTTCTTGCCCTCATTGCTCCGCGTAGTTGTTGTTACGCTCGTTCTCCTCCTTGCCTCTTCCAAGGCCCTCGCTGTCACCCTCCTGTGACACATGACGGTCTTGCAGAATTGCCCGAATTTATTCCAGCTCTCGTCCTTGGCGGTCACCGTGGCGATCAGATTGCCCACGTCTATCTTCCCTCCCAGAGCGTTCTCCAGCTCGATCCTTCTGTCCGTCCACTTCGGGCACGCGAAGAGGACGTGCTCTGCATCGTCGTTCGGGTCTCCACAGTCGAGACAGTTGCTGTCGCTGTCCCTGCCAATCCTTTTCCTATAGACACCGAAGCTCCCATGCCCGGTTAGCAGCTGCATGGTGTGGTGATCGATGTCCATCTTCTTTTTGGTAAATAGCAGCGCACTCGGTATTAGCTTCTTTGTGATATTTTCTATTTTGTAGTTGTTCCACTCCTTCTGCCAGTCCTCTTGGGCCTTCATGCGAATCGCCTCCAGTTCCTCCTTCAGCTTGGAGCCGTCATCCGAGCCAATCCTGGACCCATGGATCTTGTTCCTCTCGTAGGTCTCTCCGAGCATCTTTATCTTTATGTAAATCGGGAGATTCCCGGTCAACACGCAAAGTGCCGCGTGGGAGACGGTACGGTATGCCATCGTTGTTATGCACAGGGCCGTTCGTTGTGCTCGTTTCAGCTTTTTCCTGTTCTTATCGGTATTCGCTGCTCTAGCCCACACCGGTGCTCCGTAAGCTACGATGGACTCCCACACATTGTAGTAGAGCCTACGAGCCAAGCTGGGCGGCCCGTTGATGTTGGGTAGAATTCCCCTAAGGGCTCCTATTAACTTGTCGGCTCTGTTACACACCATCTCGATAGGCGCACCGAACCTCCGACTGGAGTCGATGACGACTCCGAGATACCTGATGCGATCGACCGTTTCGATGTCCGACGAGCCCAACCTGAGTATCACCACTCTCGGCACACGCAAGCTTGTGATGAGCATGACCTCCGTCGTTTCCCTCGCCAGGGTGAGACTGACACTCGTGCACCAATCGTGCATCGTGTTGACCTTGACGGAGGCATCTTCGTTCCTCCCGACGGAACATGTGATGGCCAGATCATCCGCGAAGGCGGTTGCTCTGACCATTGGCATGTTGTCGAGTCTCTCGAGCAACCGGTCGTATACCAAGTTCCACAGGAATGGTCCGAGGATGGATTCCTACGGAACTCCCGCCGCCACCTCGTGCTCCACCGTGCCGTGCTGGTTGCTCACGATGATCCTCCTTCCGGATAGATAACTGCCGATTAGCCTTTTGACCTTCCATGGCAGCTTCCTCTTGTCAAATTCCTCGTATATGCTCTTCCAGCTGAGCGAATTGAAGGCATTGCTAATATCCAGGGTGATTATCGCGCATATTACCTTCTTCTGTTTGCAGATGTTGGCAAACTTCATCACCTGCGTGATGGCATCTACCGTGCTCCTCTTCTTTCTGAAGCCATATTGCCTCCGATGGAACGGGTCCGTCCCGATGCATCTCTCGATGATTCTGTTAAAGCATTTTTCCCAAATCTTGCTCATGGTTGGGAGTATGCTTATCGGCCGGTACGCGTTGGGTAGACTGGGATCCTTTCCCGGTTTCCTTAGCAGTATTACTCTGGCCGTCTTCCAGCAGTCTGGGATCCTTCCTGATTCGGTGATGCCGTTGAACGCCCTTGTCACGAGCTCGCTCCTGCGACTCGCTACCAGCTTCGCGATCTCGCCCGGCACGCCATCGACTCCTGCAGCCTTCTTGGTGTTCATTCTTCCGGCGGCATCGACGACATCGCCTTCGCCGATGGCGACGCTGAGGCTAATATCTCCTTCTTCTTCGGTCTCTGCCTCTTCGCGGCCCTCATAATGGGGGGGGTCCGTGTCCCAAGGTGAATAGCCTCTGTAGGACTGCCTTCACCATGTCGATCGGCATGTCGTTTGTTGGTCCCTTGCTTTTACATTTCTTCATGACCGTGCGATAGGGTTTGCCCCAAGGGTCGCTCTCCAGTATCTTGCAGTATTCTGCACAAGCTGTTTTTTTGCTACAGGCGATCTCCTTTTTTAACTGCCTACGGATCTCCTTGTAGGCGTTGACGAGGGGCTCGGTGTTGCCGGCATTCTTCTTTCTTTCTCTCGTTACCTTCCTGAGCGCTTTGTGCGCCTGCGCTCTCAGTTCCGCGATCATCGGGTTCCACCAGTAGTTCGCGTACTTGCGGCTCGCCGCACCGTTCGACTTCCTTAGCATCCCTTCGCACGTACCTTCGATGCTCTTTTGCAAGGGCTCGGCGCCATCCTCTCCGATAGCCGCGTTGAGGTGCTCCTTCTTCAGTGTGTCGTCGAATCTGCTCAGGAACTCCTCCGGCGACATGTCCTTGGTCACGTACCTGTAGAACTTCGATTCGGTTCGGGTCTTCCTCGTCTTAAACCTGTGGAGCACGTACAGATGGTCCGAGGCCGAGTATTTGTCCAAGACCGCGCTTCCGGCGTGTATCTCGCTGACCTTGTTGGTTACGCTTATTATGTCGGGGAAGCTCGTCTTCCCGTTCATGAAGAAGGTATACTTTTCCTTGAGCCTCAATGGAAACACCCGGTGGGCGCTTAGTGCCTCCATTAAGACTCTCCCTCTCTTGTCTGTGGTCGATCCTCCCCAACAGGTTGACTTTGCGTTGAAGTCTCCGGCCACGACGACCTTGTCGTGTCTTCTAGCAACGCTCTTCGTCATAGCAGACAGCGTGTCTATGTATTTGCAGTATGCTGGCTTATTTACGTTGGGCGAACAGTATCCGCTGAAGCAGAAGACGTCGCCAACGCGGACGCCCACTATCCCGTCGCTCTTGATCTCCGTTGTTTCATCATGCAGCTTGCCATTGAGGAGTGTGAGCCATATCGAGGCGTCTCCTTTGGTGTCATTAAACCAGTGCGGTAGCTGCCTGTTCGGCTCGGAAATTATTATCATATCCGGTCTAAGTTCGATCGCGCATTGGTGCATCATGTCCTGCGCCAGCTTGGCTATCGTCAAGCCGGTTCTGATCTTCCGGCTCGCCCCCTCTTTGGCCAGATAGGCTTTCGGCATCGTCACTATTGCCGATTGGGTACCCCACGGCGCCATTTTTAGGGTCTTTACTTCGACCTCAGTGATGTCGCTTACGCCCAGTTGCACTACTATCTCCCTGGCTAGTTCTTCCTTGCCTACGAGCGGGTCTATATCCCTAATCTCTACGGAGGTCTTGTCGCGCATTGGTAGCGCTCTCACCTTGCCTCTTAGCGCCGTGTTCATATCCGCCGCGGTCTTTTTGGCGTTGCTACCTGCTTTCAGCTCGATCAGGATGTCACCTGTTCTGGTCCTCCTAATCCCACAGCTCTCTTTTAGGGTCTCCCTTGCCCCCATCAAGTCTTTGTAGACCTGGATCCACTCCTTGTCCTGCCCTACTTTGACGAGGATGGCTTCGGGTCTGTTACGTATCCTATTCGGTCCCTCCGGCCTCTTTGGCTTGTCCAATGCCGCCCTTCCTGCGTTCGCCTTCCTGACCACCGTCGGGGTGTCCGTTCCTTTTCCTCTCCTTCCGCGGACAGGGATCCAGTCTTCCTTTACATCGCTGTCCGTGCATTCCGTAGTCGCTTTTGCCGAGCTGTTGCCGGCACAGGCTCCTGCGTATGAGGCCTCCACGGTCGTTGGTCTCTTTCTCTTGGTGTCGCCCTTCCCCTCGACGGGCGATATCTCCTTCCATTTTCCTTCCTTCTCCTCACTCCTCCCAGGAGGGGTGGTCATCCTGGTGGCCGCGACTGTCTTCGCGTTCCTCTTGAGCCTCATCTCGTCCAACATCGAGTGGAGCTTGATCGCTTTTTTACTGATGGCGTCCCTCCTTTTCTTGATGTCGGTATCCTTTTTGCTCATGAGGTAGAGTCTGCTACCTATGTATTGGATTTCGCGGAAGACTTCTGTGATGATTTCCGTCATCGCCTTCCATTCGCTCATCTTAATGACGATACTGTCCTCGTCGTTGCCTTCGGTCTCGGCCGTAGCTCTGTTCGCCATGGCCTTCCTCCTGAGACATGCCCTTGGTGCCGCCGCTTCGCTGCCGCTGTCCGACATTTCCGCCGGTGTGTCTAGCTCCGAGGTGCTGGCCGCTTCGTCCCTAGTTGCCCTCAGCTGGCTCCTGGCCAGGCTTCTCGTTGTCTTGCACGCGCTCCCCTCCACTGGGGACTTTCTCATATATCTGGTGATCTTGTCACCTTTGAAGATTTTTTCCTTGGCGATTTGGGTCGCCTTTTCGGTGGGTGGTGTCTTATCCTTGAGTGCCTGCATTGGCATCTCGACATCCTCGATGATTCCCGCGATGTCTTCATCAAATTCGAGGTATCTTCTAGTGCTTTTCTTGCACGTCTTTTCCTCTGTGACAACTGCGGGTGTTTCTTGGTCCCCGGTCGTGTTTACCGAACGAGGGAAGGCCCTGGGATCGACCTTCCCCTCGCCGTTCGTCCAGTCGTTGGGTGACCGTCGGGTCGAGCCTGGGACGCTACTCGAATCCCCGACGGGGCCTGGAAGCTCCGAAACCCCCTGAGCCGTAAGTTTACTTGACTTACAGTACTTGTCCATATTGTGTTTGCCTTAATATACATATATATATATATATATATATATATATATATATATATATATATATATATATATATGTTTGAGATGGATGTCCTTCGACGTAGCCGGTCGTCGTATAATCCCACTGTATCTTTCCGCGTGTATGCAATTCGTGTCTGTTCGACGCGGGGAGTTTTGACTGGCCCTCCACGGGGCGCTCTCCACCACTCCTTGGTTACCCAGGTAGCCCGCACGATGGCGCTTCGGTCGCGCGACCCAAGATGACCCCCGCTCTGCCCCTGACCGCACTTTTCACACACAGCACTTTCAATCGTTTCTCTCGCTTTTATAACAGCGAGCTCACCTATCTCTTGCGTTCCCACTCATTCCGGAGCACTAGAAACTTCATTTTCGTGCACTTTCCGCCCGAATTCTTTAATATACCCAGCTATTTCGGTTATGCCTACGGAGCGACGTGCACGTGTCCGTTCTGCTTGCCGCCATCATTTGAACTAATGGTACAACTTGGAATCAGGATGAAAACGAATTCTGTTATCCCGTTGACCGCGGCTTTGTTATTGAACCCAGGATCATTGTCATTAGCTTCTCGAGTACCTAATTATCACGACCACTTGTCAAATTATATATCAATCAAATTTATACTAGTAAATATCTGCTCTATTGCATAACTTCAACGTCTAAACCAAATGAAGATTCGTTTCGCGCCTCTAACTCTAATCATAATGTGAACCCGATGTAAGTGAAAATACATGCACATACCATCGATTCTGCCTCACCAGCACTCTCACCCGGAACCGGAACTCGCAGTGCACCGTGACGAACAGCACATATATAAGCTTCCACTGTTAGCCAGACCGTTAGTCGTGCTCGCGCAACAGTAGAAGCAACATGGAGTTTTTTAGATCTCTACTACGCGTCGTTGGTTTGTTCGTGCCAAGTATGGTAGATATCATTTCCGAACTACCACTGGAGGTTTCGCACTTGATACTTCGAAAATTGGATCCCTCGTCCCTGCAGGGCGCCGCGCTTGTCTCGCGCAAATGGTTCAACGTATGTAGATCCGACAAGTGTCTACGGCGGAAAGTGAGACGTCACATGCGACATACGAGAAAGCGGGTCAAGATGCAATTTCTCGGACCTGCAGCCGCTAAAGTTACCAATCAAGAATCAAGAAGTATAGGACGGGGTGAGGGCAACCTAAGGCACGAAATAAGTTTATCCGCTGCTCGTACGGCGGTCGTCGTTGGAAGGTTACGCGGTCCTCCGAAAATTTCGATGCGAGATCGCCCCATCGATGTTGGACCAATAAAATGTATTAGACTCTAACTCGCGTAAGTACCTTAATTTGACTGCTTGCTCTTGCGAGAACTTGAAACGGTCTTGTCCGGATTCAGAACTGTAGCGTGAAGCTTGAAATAAAATGGTTTTACTGAGACGGCAATGTGTTTCAGTCACGCTAATACTATCGGTATCGTAACAGGCCCATTATTGAATATTAAATAAAACGTATCACCGCTGCGATTGGAGATTTGCCGTCAATTAGATGCGAGATATACTCCTCATTGCCTGCCAAATACAGCTCACATCAGCTGGCTCGTGCTATTATATCATCTCTGGTCCTCGACATATCAAGCGTAATTGCAGTTTTACAAATTAAGGTTAACATATTCAAATGAATGTATCTCCGATTCTGTTGCACATATGGCGACAAAGCGATGCCCGTTACATTACACATCCGATGTCATGTGCACCGCACATCTGCTTGTTTGTACCATGTCAACTCTGGTCTCTGTCAAACCTAGCGAAATTGCTGCTTTACATATTCATGACTAATTATTCAAATCACCGTATCGCCGTTTGCATTGCAGATATGCCGACAATTCGATGCGCGATATACGCCACTTTTGCCGCCAAACACAATGCATATTATATGGTTTGAGTAATGTAACGTGTGGGCGCAGCCAAACTCAGCGTATTTGCAATTATGCATTTTCAGGCGAAATATTCAAATATTACATATTCAAATGAACGTATCTCGGTTTCTATGTCGCCTATTCGATGCGCAGAATACTCCACATATGATGCCAAATCAGCCGGTCTGTGCTATGTCAACTCTGGACCTTGTAAAATCCAGCGTAATTGTAGTTTTTGTTGTTAATGCTTAAATATTGCATTCAAAGCTTCGCCGTTCCTTTTGCACATATGTCGACAATTCCATACGCCTTGTACTCCGCATTTGCTGTAGTTACATTGCCCATCAGCTCGCTTGCGCTGCGTAAACTCTGGTCCCTGCAAAATCCAGCCCAAATGCAATTTTGTATGTTCAGGCTTAAATATTCAAAACAACGTGACTCCGATTCCATAGCACATATGTCGACAATACGATGCGCGCTATATTCCACATTGACTGCCATACGCAGAGCGCTTCATCTGGTTTAAGCCGTGTTAAATCCGGACCGAGTCAAATCCACCGTATTTGTAGTTTTGCGTATTCAAGCCTAGTTATTCAAGTGAAAGTACCTCCATATCCATTGTTGGTACGTCGACAATAGGATGTACGTAGTACTGCATATTTGCTGCCAAATACAGCACACATCAGCCCGTTTGCACACTGTCAAGACTGGACTCGGAGAAATCCAGCGTGATTGCAGTTTTGGATATTAATGCTTACATATTCGAATGAAGGTATCTCCGCTTGTTTTGCAGAAACATTGGCCATACGATGCGCGTTATATTCCACATCTGATGCCAAGTACAGTGCACATCATACGGTTTACGCTATGTAAAATCTGGACCCAGCCAGATCCAGCGTAGTTGCAGTTTCGTATATTCAGGATTAAGTATTCAAGCCGACGTATCTCCGATTCTATGGCACATATGGCTACAATTAGAGGCTCGTTATACTCCAAATTTGCTGCCAAACACAGTGCACGTTATCCCGTTTGATGCATGTAAAATCGGGACCCAGCCGAACCCTGCGTATTTGCAGTTTTATATATTCAGTATTAAATATTCGAACCAACGAATCTCCGTTTCTATGGCACACTTACAGACAATTCGGTGCGCGTTATATTTGACATCTGATGTGATATACAGCGCACATCAGTAGGTTAGCGTTTTGTTCATCCTTGTCCCTGTCAAATACACCATAATTGCAGTTTAGCATATACATGCTTGAATATCGAAAGCAATGTATCTTCGTTTCTACGGCAGATATGACGACAATTCGGTGAGCGTTATGCTCCTGATTTTCTGGTGAGCACAGAGCACATTTTCCGATTCTATCTTCTCTTCTGTCTTATGTCTTCTCTGGTCACTGACAGATTCAGCGTAATTTCTGTTTTGCATATTCATGCCTAAATGTTCAAACCAACGTATCAGCGCTGCTATTGGATACATGTCGCAAATGCGATGCGCGCTATACTCCACAATTACAGCCAAATACAGTACTTATCCGGTTTGCGCTATGTCGACTGTATTTTCGAGCTATCGCGGGGAGACGCGGTCGTTTGAATACGCGTGAATGGGAGTCGCAAATTCCCGTTACGATTGGAATAATCGACACCACGAATAGTTCGATCCCCGTATTTCGCTTAGGATAATAGGTGTAGTCGTTGTGGTATAACACTGGGAGTCACAAAGTCATAAAAAATATATGCATTTCCAACGATTTATACAATCACTCTGAGTAAGAACGCCGTTGCTTAAGATACAGATAACGAAGAGAAGGATTATTCTTAGATGAGAATGTGAGCTATAGGAGCTCTAGGTCCGTGAGAGCTGTAGGAGCTGTCGGACTTCTGCATACTGTGAGAGAAATAGGAGGCTCTTAGGGATATAGGAACGGTGAGAGTTGTAGGGATTGCAGGAACTTTAGTCACCGTGAGAGACGATGGAACTCTGAGAGATATCGGAACGGTGAGAGTTATAGGGATTGCAGGAACTCTAGTCACAGTGAGAGATGATGAAACTCTAAAGTTTATTCTGATGTGAGTACGAAGCTCGGTATGGTTGTGACCTTTGAACGAAGAACGCGGATTCGTTGCTTACATTGTTAGTCAGGAAAGTGAGGGCCATGATCCGCAATGCCGATTGGTTACGACTGATGTTAGGAAGGAAGAGAGGAGGAAGAAGCCTCCTACCAACGTGGGTCCTAGGCGACATTGTTTATGGGAAAACTCAGATTTTCCGTTAAGTAGATGTCCGCTTTTTCGTTAGGCCACTACCCGCTTTCTCCGTAATTATTAAGAGCGCGTAATAAACCCAAGGACCTTTCTAAAAACCTACCGACAACACTTCTAGAATTGGAAAGTCTTTTCGGACAAACAGATTGACTTAGACCATATGTGCGAACAATGCAGTTAGGATTTCATCTTTATGGTGGGTCCTTGGGCCTATGGAGGATACGAAGGATGGCACGTGGACCGGTGGCTGTCAAGCCGCGCGGGATTGAGTGCAGATGTGTTGCGTGGCAGAACATCGACTCTGGTCTCTGTTATATGCAGTGTAATTGTTGTTTTGCAGATTCAGACTCAAATATTCAACTCCACGTATCTCCTTTGCTGTTGCTGATATGTCGACAATTCGATGTGCCTGGTACTCCACATTTCTTGCCAAATACATCGTTTACCAGCCAGTTTGCGCTATATCCAGACTGGTCCCAGACAGGTCAAGCATAAGTATAAATCGGAGATGAAAGAACACGGGAACCTTCCGTTTGGAATTTTGGGAAAATCCCGTAACATTGTAATCTAGATTCTACCATAGCTGTAATTCAACAATTGTAGCTATCCAGTCCGATTGTAATTGTTCGAAACTTGTGATACTGCAATTGGCCTCGAGGCGACAACCAGTCACCGAACGTAGCCGCGGTCAAGGGATGAACGTTCTGTCTAATAAAGGCATGGTGTAATTCTATAGCTGTCCTTAAATGAAATAATCGTAGCGGCACGTGACAGTAAACATTCCAACGGTTTCTGTCCCGTTTCTCGCCACACGCAGACTCTATCCGTCGGATACGATGATTGCCAGATGTCAACGCATCTCAACAGTATATGTTTATATTCAATGTATTTCTTTTGGCTTAATCTTATTTCATTTTTGAAATAATCATAGTCTATATTTATTCCAAGATATTCTTTGACCTCATCTAAATCTTTCATTTCGAATCTATTAGTTAATAAATTCTTTACCCTTTGTATCTTCCTTTTATTTTTACTACAAATTAGCAAATCGTCTACATACATTAGCGAATAAACAACATTTTCTCCCTCTCCATGTGTATATAGGCACAACTCTATGTTATTCTTCTTAAAACCTAATCTCGTCACATACTTATCAAGACACTCATACCACTCCCTTCGACTTTCCTTTAACCCATAAAGCGCTTTCGATAGTTTACAAACTCTATTCGTTCCGTCCGCATATCCGTTTGGTTGATTTACATATACCTCCGAGGTTACTTCACCATTTAAAAAAGCAGTTTCTACATTCATTTGCTCAATAATTAATCCATATTGACAACAATATGATAGCAATATCTTAAAGGTCTCATTACTCGCTACTGGGGAGTATATGTCATCGGCTACGTTTCTGTGTTGGAATCCTCTTACCACTAATCTAACCTTATACCTGTCATCTGATTTTCTCGTGTAAACCCATTTTACATCTAATACGTCTTTGCCTTTTACCCTTTCTACCAATTTCCAAGTTTTATTCTTATAAAGACATTCTATTTCCTTATTCATAGCTTGTTTCCAATCTTCACTATCTTCACAACAAATCGCCTCCTCAAATGTACAAGGGATATCTACACTACAATAATTTGCATGGATTTCACTAATGTTTTCTTTTTCTGGATATCTTACTGGAGTTCTCTTATTACGTGCAGATCTTCCAGGGATGTTTAAGCTTTCAAGACTGTTATCATTTTCATCTTCCCTACTTCCTAACTCTTCCTTATTCATGTTTATCAATAAATCATTATCCTCAATGTCATCGTTATCTTTATGAATGAATTCTCCACAAAACCGATACATTTTGTGTCTGTTTCTATGACCTCTACATGTCTCGCTATTGTTATTTTCCCACCTAATAAGACTCTGTAACCTACTTCACTATATCCAAACTAAATTCCCATATCTGCCTTCTTATCCCATTTAGAAACTCTCTTTTGTTCTTACAAAAACATTACTTCCATATAGATGTATATTTTCAACACTTGGTTTTCTCCCGAAGAATATTTCAAAAGGTGTCTTTCTCTCTATAGTATTTGCCAGTATTCGATTCTTCAAGTATACCGCTGTCCAATCTATTTCCAGCCAGTACCTTTTATGTACTTTCGCTTCCGCTAACAAGCAACGCGCCATGTCCATCACTGTTCTATTATACCTTTCCGTTGTCCCGTTTAATTCATGTACGTAGGTTGGGCAATTATTTATTCTGATACCTTTATCCCTAGCAAATTTATAAATTCGATTATTCAAATACTCTTTTCCATTATCACATCTCAATATTTTTAACTTCTTGCCCGTTAAATTCTCGGCTTCATTTACAAACTGTACGAAACAATCAAAGACCTCACCCTTTGATTTTATACAATAAATTCTAGCTATTTTGCTATAATCATCGATAAATGAGGTGAAATATTTCTCTTCATTGAATCCGGTAGTCTTAAAGGGACCGCACACGTCCGAATGAATAATTTCCATTATCTCCCTAGCCTTGGTTCGATTATTTTTGAATGGTAAATTGTGCATTTTCCTTTCCTGTACACCCTACATTTCAAAAATTCCTTTTCAAATTCATTCGGTATACCAGTAACTAGCTGCTCTTTACCCAAAATATTTAAATATTTAAAATTTACGTGTCCTAACATCCTATGCCATCTTTTCTTTTTACTCATATCACTACGTTCGGCGCTGTTTGCTAAGTGCTCCTTCCCATTCAATATACTTTTCATTCTTTATGTTCCCTTTTCTTTAACCGCTACCGCTGTAAGTTTATTGTCCTCATCTATTACTTTTGCAATATTTCCTATTGAAATAACCGCGTTCCTATTATCTTTTAACTTGCCTAAACTAATCAAGTTTGCGGACATTTTTTTCGCGAAAAAAACATTATCCACATTTATTTCATTTTGCTTTCCAAATGCTTCAAAATAACTTATAACATTCGCTAATTTTGTTGCCTTTATCGATCTATTATCGCCTAAATATAAATGTCGGAGATGAAAGAACACCGGAACTCCTCCTTGGATTCGCGGGAATACCGCAACTCTGTAACTTAGATTAAACAAATGCCGCACGGATTATTCGAGATTTATGATCATGAGCTTGGGCTCGAGGCGACAATCAGTCGCCGATCGTAGCCGCGGTCAAAGGGATGAACGTTTTATCTGACAAAGGCACAGAGTAACTCTGTACCTCTCCTTATTTCGTCATTAAATCGCCAACAAAATTTTGTCCTTGGTCTGTCAGAATCGTCTTTGGTGCCGAAAATATGTAAATATAGTGCTCAATGAGCGCGTTAATTATAGATTCAGTTCGTTGCGTTTTGAGGGGAACAAGGATCAGATATTTCGTAAGTTCGTCGTGAATTGAAAGTATATATTGATTTCCGCGTTTGGTTTTCGTCATCGGTCCTATGATGTCCATAGCGATTTTGTCGTTAGGGTGAAGTGGTGTGTCTGAGATCTGTGGGGACTCATTGGGTCTGATACGTGTTAGTTTCTCCTTTTGACATGTGTCGCATGTCTTCACGAAGTTTTCTACTCTTTCAAAAAGGCCGGGGATTTTGAACTTATCCTTAATCCGTTGATACGTTTTCTGTATCCCTAAATGTCCTACGGTGTCGTTATGGTTTTCCTTTATTGCTTGTAGTATTTCGCTTTCGTCTAGTTTTAAAATGGGGTTGGGCGCATAAGTAATTTCCTTGTATGTGTCGTTAAAATATATTAGCATGAGTTTAATCTGTGTTTTCTCTAATTCAGTGAAATCGTTATTTCCTATGCCGATTTTTGTTGTATTTTTAAGAATTTTTTAAAGTTTTCTGATCCAAAGTGTCTCGTCGTATTCTCCTAAATCGTTTCGAGTTAATTGGTAAAATGTTTGATCATTCGGTTTAACTTCTAAGAGTTTCGGGTTTTCGTTGTTGTTTTTCCATTCGTTGAATGAATTAGTGTGGTCAATTAATAGGTCGAGATTAACTATTACGTTGCGAGTTACCGCGTGAACGCTAGATAAGGCGTCTGCAGATGTATTATCTTTACTCTTTGTGTATTCGATTTCATAGCTGTATTCTTCGAGTCTAAGTCTCCAACGAATCAGTCGACTAGAGGGGTCTTTGCAATTGTGTAGCCTCTTAAGGGCTTGGTGGTCGGTTCGAATAATGAAGCGTCGTCCTAACAAGTATTACCTAAGTCTTTTCACGGCCCATACGATGGCCAAGAGTTCCTTTTCTGTCGTGGTATAGTTTCGTTCGGGTGGGTTTAGTGTCCTTGAAATGTAACAGCAAGGATGATCGTCTTGTGACAGTATTGCTCCTAATCCTTCGTTACTTGCGTCGGTGGTTAGGGTAACGGTTTTGTTAAAGTCCGGATAAGCTAGTATTGGGGAATTACAGAGTTTGTCCTTTAAAGTATCAAAGCTAGTCTGGTGTTTGTCAGTCCAATGGAATGGTGTGTCCTTTTTTGTTAAGTCTGTAAGGCTTTTCGCGATTTTAGATAAATTCCGAATAAATTTGCGGTAATAACCTGCTAAACCTAAGAATGATTTAACGTCCGTTGCATTGCGGGGAAATCGAATGTTTTTTGCAGCGTCTAATTTCTTGGAGTTTGGTTTAACTTCTTCGGCTGAAACTACGTGGCCTAAGTATTCTAGTTCGGGTTTTACGAATTCGCACTTATCCGGTTGCAATTTAAGTCCTAATTCTCTGAGTCTCTGAAATACTATCGCGAGGTCTTCATTATGTTCTTGAATCGTTTTTCCGAATATCACTATGTCGTCCAAATAAACAAGGCAATATTTTCCTACAAGTCCAGTTAAGGCTCTGTCCATTAATCTTTGAAAAATAACGGGTGCGTTTTTAAGACCGAATGGCATTCGATTGAACTGAAAGTGGCCTTGCGGTGTCGAAAAAGCGGTATATTTTTTGGATTTCTCGTTCATTGGAATTTGATGAAATCCTGAGGATAAATCAAGCGCCGAAAAGAATTTCGCGTTTCCTAGTTGTGTCAAAATGTCGTCTATGTCAGGTAAAGGATAAGCGTCTTATTCCGTGAGTTCATTTAGTTTCCTAAAATCAATGACTATCCTCCATTTCTGTTTTCCTGAGGCGTCTAATTTTTTCGGAACTACCCATACCGGAGAGTTATAAGGGGAATCGGATTCTTCTATGATATTTTTCTTTAACATGTCTCCTATTTGTCGCGAAATTTCGTCTCGATGACATTCCGGTGGTCTATACGATCGTGTGTTAATGATTTTATCTTTGGTTAAGGAAATTGTCTGCTGGGTTAAATTAGTACAGGGCAAAAGGTCGGTTTCTAAATTAAAGATGTCAACGTAGTGCAGAATAATCTTTTCTATGGATTCGCGGGTTGGCTTTTCAATGTGATCTGTTCTCACTAGGCTTTTTAGTTTTGATACGTTGCAAACATCATGAGAATTTTGGATATTATTAGAAATTTCAATGTTTTGCTCACCGGTGTTGGTAAAACTTACTTTAGTTGGTTTGCCTACCAGATAGATTGTTTGAACTCTGTTTTCTCCAGGAGTTAATTGTATTGGTTTCTGAAAGAAAATGGTTTTGTCATTTAGTCGGATTCTGTCATTGGATATTGAATAGTTATACTTCTCTAAACATGGTAGCCCAATGATTCCGTCTTCGATGATTGGGAAGTTGTCCGGTACTATGTGAAAGATGTGGTCTTGTCCAAAAATTCGTTTTGTTACGTATTCGTTCGTTTCGTATTTGTCTCGTCCCATAGAAAATTTTTGTCTAGGCCCTATTTGTATCGCGTTGACAGTTTTGTCACGTTTCACTAGGTTTATCCCTGCTTCTGTGTCGACCAGAAATACTCGCTCTGTGGTTCGGGTTGACAAAGGTATTGTGAGTAATCTTCCTGTGGTGATGTTGACTCGCGTCGTTTCGCGCGGTTCGTCTATACTCTGGTTCGATGTTACTTCTCGTGTTTCGTCCCTTTCCTGGACTGCTTGAATTCTTGCGGGTGGTCGGTCGTACTGGCTCGGTTGTAGAAAATTTTGGCATTTGCTGGCCATGTGTCCCAGCTTTCCGCATTTGAAACACTTCATTTGCGCGCGTTTATCGGGTGGCCCATTCTCTACTCGGTCGAATGTGGTAGGTTTCTGAGCTACTGGTGCGTTGGGCGATCTAGATAGTGTATTAGATCGTCTTACCTGCATTGATTGATTGTTGAGGCGATTACTAGCGGAAGGCAAGCGACTACTTGACCAATTGGCTTGCCGTTCTTCTCGTGAGTAGCGTTCTAAGTCGGCTGCTTTCTTTTCAGCTTCTTCAAGATTCACGGGTTCAATGATTAATAATGTTCGGCCTATGTCGCGCCTGAGTCCCTTTAGGTACACACGGACAATCTTCTTTGTAGTTTCTTCGATCATTAGCTTGCGTAGAAGTGGTTGTGGGTACTCGTTGGTTACTGCGTACAGTAAACGGTTGAGTATTCTTCTGAACCGAATATTAAAACTCTGCACTGATTCTTCCCGTCCCTGTCTCAACTCTTTTAATTGTTCCCGATATTCTTCCGAAGTCACTTGAGCTGCCACATTGTTCCTCAGTGCGTTGTACAGATTGCTGTAGCACTCAATGGGGATGTTGCGGATACTTTGAGCTGCTTTTGCTACGATTTTTTCTACCTTTATTGCTTTTAGCAATAAATCTTGCTCCATGCAACGGTCTTTCATACTGCTCACTTCTTTGATGAATTCTTCCACACCTACGTCATCGTCTCCGTTGAGCATTGGAATACAACGTATTGCATCCTTAACTCGTAGAGTGGAAAGAGCGGGTGGAAAATAGCCTCTTTCTTCAACTTCGGGTTGTTCGGTGTCGATGTGCGCAGGTGGGATGCCTGGAATCGTTAACCCGGTCGGTTCGCGTGCCCTAACCGTACTCCCGGTGCGATTAATCGCCGTCGATTCACTTTCGTTGCATTCAGTAATGATGGAACCAGAATCATCGGTCGCAAGGGATCCGAACCCAGTCCGTAGCTCTGCGACGGTTCTCCTAAGACTTCCGATTTCTGCTACCCAGCATCTATTTGTTTCGTCACTTTGCATAGACAAACGTAACATATCCTCTTGTAAACGGGCAATACTCTCTTGCTGTTTTTGAATGCTATCCAATATTGTTCGCAACGTTGGATCCGTTGAGGTAGAAGTTTGAGATTCGTTTGTCTTAGACATCTTCCTGCTTTCGGACGAAGATGAGTCTTTGCTACTGAAGCTAGATTTTCTTTCACGGTAACGTACGAAGGAATCCAGTTTACCTTCCTTTGTCACTTCACGCGGTTCGTGATAGTTACTTCGTTGTTGCGGATGACCGTAGTCCCAAATAATTCTATCTTCCGTAGATGATGAATGTCTTTTGGTTTCCGAACAAACACTTTTCACTATGCTGGGAGTAATCGCCAAAAATGTCACGTAAAATAAAAAGCAGGAGGCTCGAACGAAAAGAAAAAATTAAGGTAACAAAAAAACAAGAGAATTTATTTCTTGTATTCTGAATTTACACTGATTGCGACTTTGTTCTGAGCTCCAGCAGTGACTTTCCAAGACTGAAGCTCTTACAATTTGACTTTCGGTAACATCTGTTTCTTCTTTGTTTGTCATCCCTCAATATCCCCACTACCCTGTAGGCGTACGTGACCGTTCTCACACTTCTAGGACATTCGGTGGAAGGACCGTTAGGATACAGATGACTCATTAGGCAGTTCGGCGATATACATTGTCGCCAAGGCCGCCACATCTCTATCTCCATCATCGGTCCATCGGATTTGAAGTATGCCGGTCGTGACACTCGCTCGTGCCGGTTGTTGACTGACGATGGAAATTTCCATGTCCCCTGCTCGTATTTCCTTTGTTTCCTCTTCCACTGCTGCGACCACGTGTTGACCCACGCCAAAAACTGTTACTGCTTCCCGGTTCGACGCCATTTTGACACTCTATCGCAAAATGTCCTACTCCTCCACATCTGAAGCATCCTTCCTTTTTTGCAGAAAAGGCGTTGGTTTGCATTTCTCCTCGATTGAACTTATTTTTCCTCTCCGCTATTTCAATTTTATTTTTTACATACGCTACCGTTTGATTTTCGGCTTTTAGTGCATCTATTATATCCGCTATGTAGCTGTATCCTTCGGGTAACGTATTCAGCATGTAAGTTAGTTTTTCCCTCTCACTCACTTGTGCACCCGCACATTTTAATTCGTTTATTAATTTTTCGAAATCGCTAAAGAACGATGCTGAATCACTGTAGTTCTCAAGTTTTATGTTTTCCAATCTCCTTCTGCATACGACCTGTAGTGCCGTCGACTCTTTCAAGTACATTTCATCAAACTTTTTTACTATATCATACGCCGTTTTTTCTTCTCTAATATATTCCAATGGTCTGTTTGTGATGGCACTATAAATTATATTTATTGCCTTCGGATCCTTTTTGTCCCAGTCTTCACTGTCTGTTTCTGTCTTCACCCTAGTTGTGACAATCTCGCATTCTCTATACTTGAGAAACATCGTTATTCTTTGCTTCCACATACCGTAAATATCCATCGAAAATAGGTATCATGATTTCCAATCTCTCCATTTTAAATGATTCCTTATCTCTTACTCAAGCGTTCCTACGTGCTCGAAGTGTATTTTTCCTCTTTGTAACATTTGAACATTTCTTTCCTTACTGAAGACTCACTCGATCTAACTGGCAATATTGAAAACCATGCACTAAAATAAGTGGCAAAACTATGAACCACGCTCTGCTACCATGTAAAGATATAGAATGGATTCGGAAATACAAATAATTCCCTTTATTTATTACACAACAGTTATACATATATCTTATACTCTAAAGACCTCGAAACCCTACTCGCACGCACGCTTGTTGTCAACAGACTCTTCTCGATACTTCTAACGACTGACTCTTGTCTTTTGTCCCAACTAAGGCCTGACGTCCTCTGACGCTTATACACACATTCACATGTACATTGTAAATGTATCATGTTCCTAGCAGAATTGTTATGCGACTGATGCATCAACATACCATGCAAGAAGAATTGGAAACTAGGACAAAAAGGAAGAACTGTGAAAGAGATACTTATAATCATAGTAAACGACAAAAAATTCGCAGATGTTCAAGTGAAGTATGTGCTGGAGCAGGAGGTTTTAGTGAACATGTTCGATGGCGAAAGAAATGACGTGCTAAAGGATGTGCTCTTACTTTAGAAAATGAACATGATTTCAAATTAGTAGACTTTTATGCGGGTCCTGTGAAACATTTCATCCATACTACGGACCAAAGGAAAGTGGTGATGTCTTTGACCCAGATAATGAAGAGGCATTTACAAATCCTGTAATGCAGCATACCCATGGCAAAGGAGTACATTTTGTGATGTCTGATTGAGGATTCTCAGTAGAACGACAAGAAAATGTACAAGAAATTCTTTCAAAACAACTGTACCTTTGTCGATGTTTAATAGCATTGATGGCTGAAAGAGAGGGTGGTGATTTTGTGACTTAATTATTCAACCTTTTTACACCCTTTAGTGCTGGTTTAGTTTATTTAATGTATCGCTGCTTTGAAGAAGTTTTTATTTTTAAACCAAACTCTTCTAGACCAGGAAATTCAGAACGTTACTTAATATGTAAGAAGAAACGATCTGGGGTACAAGATGTTGTTGAATATCTGAAGCATGTTAATCGTCTGCTTTTAAAAGGTGGTGTAAATGACGACGTTTTACAACTAGTATCATATAATGAATTAAAAAGAGAGAAACAATTTGTTCAATATCTACGTGCTTCTGACAAAGATTTGGCCGCAAAACAAATAATCGACCTGTGTAAAATTGCAGCATTTTATGCGGATAATACTCTTGTTGAGACAAAACAAGCTGATATGCGCAAACAATATCTAGAGTATTGGAAACTTCCAGATGAAACTAGGACAATCCCAAGACACATGAAACCAAAGACAAATTGAATACTCTTTTGAAAGGTACTTCATTTCTTACTATTAATCCAGCACAATTGATGGAATTTAACATTGAAAATGCATTTTTATCACTATATGACTGGTTTTGTATGCCATGTGGTACAAATCCAAGGTCTGATGATGATAAGAAGCACGCTACATTTTATATGGGCGTGGGAAGGAGCAACGTATATACATGTACAAAGAATTCTTGGGTTAGTGTCGATGACATTGGCATAGAATTACCACCAAATACACTTGTAAACGCAGAGGTTGTATATGAAATGACTAAGGAGTTTATATATCAGCAAAAAGTACTTGCAGTGCATATTATAGATGCATTCTACTTAGGAGGAGTGGACATTAGCAAAAAATATTTGAGGAGCAGGTAAGAAACTGAATCTTATTGAGTTCAATAATAATCTTTTAGATTTCCAGTAATGAAATGTTTTTTCAAGGAGTACGTTCATGTGATACTAATGTATGACTGTTCTTTAAAGGAACGAGGAAGCGACGTTGTTCTGTGAAGCTTTGTGGAAACCAGCTGGAAATAACTATACTCGAATACGTGCCAAAGAACTACTTCCAGTTGGTACATATATCTGTGAACTGTTGCGAGTAACGCAGCGTAAAATGAAAAATAATTCCGATGCCTTAGTATACGAACTTCCAGAAAAGACATTAGATGTTAATGGTTATAATAAGGACAAATTATATTTCATACAACAGAGTGTAATATTTTTAAGAAGCACCGGAAATCCTGGGAATCGGTATGTCAGTAAAACACATTCCATAAAGTATGTCTTTAATTGAAAAACAAACGAGAAGCTATTCGACCTTCATAGACTAAGTTCAGCAGAGGCAAGTTTCGTTAAATCTTTTAAAGGTCGCCTTATTTGTCATTGGCCTAATGATTCATCACTTACTAAAAACAGATTTGCAAAACTTATTAAAGATAAGTGTCCGACATACAATACGCGCTTAGAATATTAAAACTACAGGCTGTACATATATTCGTACAAGACTTGAACCGTATAGATGTCAAACAGATTTATTCCGTTAATTTGACTGTTATTTCAAATATGAAATACTTGTGGTATATATTGCAGTATTTAGCATTATATTTCTATAGAAATAGAAGTGTAGCGGTACATGAGTCATAGGACAAAGCAAATTACGTCGTTGTCGCCTCGAAGTACCTAGACCGCTCAGCTACAATTAATGTAAAAACAATGTCACCGCAACCAGCTATTGTCGTCAGGTAGGCAAATACGAATTCTTTCAACCCCCCCCCCCCCCGCGGCTAGTATTGGTAGCCTTAACTCAAATACATCTGACGGTTACAACAACAAAGACTCCGTTATTAGTCCACATGACCTTCGTCCTCTTCACACACGACAACTACAGAGGCAATACCGGAAAATATAATTAATAAGATGGTCTTCTGAGTGGTTTAATTGCAATACTATTTGAGATGAAATATACTTTTTCAAATCATATGCGGCATTTCATATAATAACTGAATGGTTATAAGAAAGAATGATGACGTTAAACTGTACGATACGATTGCATAGCATATTTTATAATTGTATAACAAATATTTCACGCAGGGAGGGCTCGCTTATGTGAGCCTATGAGGGCTGGCAATCCCACTTTCCCGAAGCCAGGGGGACCGTCGGGACAAGCGTCCCGCTTACGTGAGTCCCTATGTACTCCGCAGGGAAGGTCGTCGGGGGTGTAAGGCGTTTAATTACTATTACATCCTCTCTACGTGGCCTTGGGCAGTAGCGCACCCACGATAATGATGCCAAGGATGGGACCGCCGGGATAAGCTCCCGGGTACAAAAGTACCTTGAGGCCCCCGCTTACGTGAGTCCCATCTGGAACTGCCGAGCTCGGTTAGCAGGTCGCTGGCCGACAGTCACGTGGCCGCACATCCATACGATAGTCCCACCAACGACTAGGTTGGTACCACTGGCGGTCGAGTTACAGCCCGGAGGCCAAGATGCTGGCAAGAGGGCCGATTTAAGGTGGAGACTCCACCGAATGGCCTTCGGCGGGTGAGCAGCGTCCCACCTGCTCCGAAACCGTACTGGTGAGACGGGACGGCTTAGAATGTGCCCCGTTCGACCTGATACGAGCGACAGCTCCTGCAGGCTAAGCTGATCCAGGGAGCAAGGTATTGGCTGCCTTGTGCGATGGTTGGGCGTAATCTCAACCCCTATAGTCCTAGGGGGCCCGGCTACTGTGTGGAATTGTATCCGAGGAAAGCACCCGTTACCAAAAGACAATACTATTTGGATAACAAATATTTAGTCGACACAATTTGTCTTTATTTAGTATGATTAGATAACTGCTTGTGGCAGCTGCTCCCATAATAGAATAAGTTGCAGTACCTTAGTCTACAATCCATTACTTCCCAACATCAATATTTGACTCAGGTCTTTTATAATGAAATATGGAGAGGACAGGGTATATGGGAAGTTTGACCGTCAGACTTATTTGAGGTTATCGTTTGTCGTCGTAGTCGTCCAATTTACTTAAAATAATAAAGTAAGGTACAGCCGGATTTGACATAGCGCAAACCAGATGATGTGAGCTGTATTTAGTAGCAACTACGGAGTATAAAGCGCATCGAATTTTCCACATATCTGGAATCGAAACGGAGATTAGTTGATTTGATTATTTAGATTTGATAATGCAAAACTGCAGTTGCGTTGGGTTTGACCGGACCAAAGTGGACATAGCGCTAATTGGATGATATTGCTTTAATTTGCAAGAAATGTGGAATACAAGGCAAATCGTATTGTCGACACATTTCAAACAGTAACGGAGATGCGTGGATTTGAATATATAATAATGTATATGAAAAACTGCAACTACGCTGGATTTGTTGGTGATCGGAGGTGACATAGTTTAAATCGAATGATGTGCACTGTACTGGCAGCAAATGTAAAGTATAACCTGATTCGTATTGTCGGCATATCTGTAACAGAATCGTAGATACGTTGATTTGAATATTTATGCACAAATTTGCAAAACTGCAATTACGCGGGTTTGACACGGGCCAGAGCTGACATAGCGCCAGCCCACTAATGTGCGCTGTATTTGGCAGCAAATATGGAGTGGATGTCGGCACATATGCTATAGAGGCGGAGACACATTGATCTGAACGTTTATTCCTGAGTATGCAAAACTACAATTACGCTGCACTTCACAGGGTCCAGAATCGACATAGCCCAAAGCGGCTGATGTGTGCAGTGCTTGGCAACAATTTTGGCGTATAACACGCTTTACGTTGTCGACATACCTGCAACGGAAGCGGAGATACGTTGATTAGAATATTTCAGCCTGAATATGCAAAGCTGAAACTACATTGGATTTATCGGAGACCAGAGATGACATAGCTCAAAGCAGCTGAAGTGGGCTGTATTTGGCAGCAACTGTGGAGTATAAGATGCATCGAGTTCTCAGCATGTGTGCTATAAAAGAGGAAAAAAGTTGATTCAAATATCTGAGACCGAATATGAAAAACAGCAATTACGCTGCATGTACAAGGTCCAGAGTTGACACAGCTCAAACCGGATTGTGTTCACTGTATCTGGCAGCAAATGTGGAGTGTAGCGTGCATCGTATTTCCGACATACATAATATGTATACAGCTAATAACAGCGCAATGTTTTCTAATGGAGGATTCAGCCTATGTAAGCAAAACTGCAATTACATTGGATTTGACAGGATACACAGATGACATAGCACAAACCCTCCGATGTATGCTAAATTTGGGAGCCAATGTGGAGTATATCACACAGAAATTCATCGTCATATCTGCATTAGAAACAGAGATACGTAGATTTGAATATTTAAGCCTCAATATGCAAAACTGCAATTTCGCTGGATTTCGCACGGTCCAGAGTTAACTTAGCGTGAGCCCACTGATGTGCGCTCTATTTGGCAGCAAATCTGGAGCTACCGCGCATAGCATTTTCGACATATATCCAATACCAGTGCGGCTACGTTCTAACGAGTAATTCAGCCTTAACATGCAAATCCGCAATTACATTGGCTTTTACAGCGTTCACAGTTGAAAAGTCGCATCCCGGATGATACGCGCTGTATTTGGTAGTAAATGTGGAATACAACTTGCATAGTATTGTCGACATATCTGTAATAGGAACGAAGATACCTTCATTTGAATATTTAAGCCTGAATATGCAAATTTGCAATTACACAGAATTTGATCGGGTCCAGAGTTGACGTGGCACAAACCGGCTGATTTGGCAGCATATGTGCAGTATTATGCGCATCGAATGGTCGTCATTTGAGCTCTTGAGGCGGAGATACGTGGATTTCAATATTTTAGACTGAGTATGCAAAACTGCAAATACGCTGGATTTGACACGGTCCAGAATTGACATTGCGCAAACTGGCAGATATGCGCCGTATAGGTTTATTTGAACATTTAGGCATGAATATGCGAAACTACAATCATGCCGGCTTTGACTGAAACCAGAGAGGACATAACGGAAACAGGCTGGTGTGCGCTGCATTTGGCAAGAAATGTGGGGTACAAGTCACATAGAATTCTCGACATATTTGCCACAATAGCGGAGATACGTTGATTTAATTATTCGTGCATGAGTATCAACAAATGCAATTGCGCTGGATTTAACAATGGTCAGAATCGACACAGCGCAAACCGGCTGATGAGTAATACATTTGGCAGTACGACGCTAACTCGAATTGTGGACATATCTGCAACGGAATCGGAAATAGCTTGATTTGAATATTTAATCCTGAAAATGGAAAGCGCTAACAACTCTACTCTCAGCAACGCTGACACCTCTCACAACTCGACAACGCTAACAACTCCACTCTCAACAACGCTAACAACTCTCGCAACTCGACAGCGCTAACAAATCTACTCTTCGACTCCTCGATTAACTCTGACCTCTCGACTCACTCTTATTTCTCGATCAACCGTTCAGCGCTTATCGATCATCCAATCTTTAAAGTTAAATCGTCCCCTACCATTAGCGTTAGTTTTTCCAACTCTCTAACTCCATTCTGTTAACGCTCAGCAAGTACAAGGTGACTTTAGTCACATAGGCTTTCTCCCCGATGTAAAGTAACAACCGAAGGACAGACGACATTGTTTTGATCGATTTCTAATGAGGTTTTTTCCTCACGATACTACAATATGTTGACTTGAATATTTAAGCCTGAATATGCAAAACTGCAAATGCGCTGAGGTTGGCTGCGTCCACACGTTACATAACTCAAACCAGGTAATATGCACTGTATTTGGCAGCGAATATGGAGTATAACGCGCTTCGTGCTGTCGGCATATTTGCAATGCAAACGGCTATACGGTGATTTGAATAGTTAAGCATGAATATGCAAAACAGCAATTTCGCTGGATTTGACAGAGCCCGGAGTTGACATAGTACAAACCTGCTGATGTGTGCTGCATGTGACATCAGATGTGAAATGTAACGGACATCGAATTGTAGCCATATGTGCAATAGAAACGGAGATACATTCATTTGAATATTTTAACCTGAATATGCAAAACTACAATTACGCTGGATTTGACAGGGACCAGAGTTGACATAGCGCAAACCAGCTGACATGCAGTGCACATGACAGCAACTGTGACATATAACGCGCATCGAATTTTCCGATAATGTTCCGTAGAAACGGACATACCATGATTTGAATATTTACGACTGCAAACGCAATACTACAATTGCGATGGATGTTTCAAGGACCAGATCTGATATAGCTGTAATCAGCTAATGTGCGGTGTATCTGAGTGCAAATATGAAGTGTAACGCGCTATTTATAGTCGAAATATATGCAATAGAAGCGGAGATACGTTTTTGTGAATATGTAAGCCTGAATATGCGCAACAGCAATTACGCTGTGTTTGACAGAGCCCAGAGTTGACCGCAAACTTGCTGATGTGCGCTGGTTATGACATGGGATATGAAATATAACGGGCATCGCATTGTAGCCATTTGCGGTATAGAAACGGAGATACATTCATTTGAATATTTTAACCTGAATATGCAAAACTACAATTACGCTTGATATGTCAAGGACCAGAGATGATATAGTAGCTCGAGCCAGCTGAAGTGCGCTGTATTTGGCAGCCAATGAGGAGTATATCTCGCACCTAATCGACGACAAATCTGCAATTGCAGCGATGATACGTTTTATTTGTCGGATGCACGTCAGGATTGTGGGTGGGGGTGTTCGGTGTATCTTCGTTGGAATTAGCCATAGGTGCGGTGTAACAATGGTTGAGTTTATTGACACAAATTAGAGAGATTTACAGCGTCGATAGATAATCGCAAGGTTTCGATATTCGCGGCACGATGACAATGGTCTCGGCTCCGGCAACGTTTCCGCGGTCAACGGATACTGGACTTTACCCTTCGTTTGCGTCTAAGTTACACTATATGTTAGAGCACGGGGGCAATTATTTCGTATACGAAAGACAGGTCGATTACTGATGAGATCGCACTAGAGAGTGTCTCTCCGTCGCGGTGATGCTGTCGAAGAAAACTATGATGGGTGTGCCTAAGGGCACGAGATCATCGGATTCGCGGAGAAAAGTCTTCGCTCGAAGGGTGAGGGAAATTGACGTTGCTGTTAATTGGTCAATTTCCATGTTGGTGGTTAGAGAAAGATATTAGCTGTCCTTGGGGAAAGTTGCTAGCGAGAAGCGTCGTTCGTGGAAGGATAGATTTCCCTTATCTTCCCGTAGTTGGGGCACGGGCCATTTGTCTATTTGAGAGACTTTGTGTAATTGAAATTTAATATTCGTAGCGGGTCCTCGCCCAGCTAAACATATACTGTGAAGATGCGTTGGCATCTGGCAATCGTCTTACCCGAAGGACAAAGCCTGCGTGTGGCGAGCCACGGGACAGAAATCGTTGAAATGTTTACCGTCGTGCCCCGTCCCAAGTATTTCTTTTAAGGAAAGCTATAGAGTTACTTCATGCCTCTGTTAGGTAAAACGTTCATCCCTTTACCGCGACTACGTTCGGAGACCGGTTGTCACCTCGAGCCCGAGCTCACTATCATAAATTTCGAATAAGTACAGTCGGATCGAATTACAACAGTTTCTTAGTGCGGCTATGATGAAATCTGGGTTACAGCGCTAAGGGGGTCCTCCCACAGCTCCAAAGGGGAGGCTCTGGTGTTCTTTCATCTCCGACATATTTAATATTCAATAATGGGCCTATTACGATACAGATAGTATTATCGTGACTGAAACACATTGCCGTTTCAGTAAAACCATTTTATTTCAAGCTTCACTCTACAGTTCTGAATCCGGACCAGACCGTTTCAAGTTCTCGCAAGAGCAAGCAGTCAAATTAAGGTACTTACACGAGTTAGAGACAAATACATTTTATTGGTCCAACATCGATAGGGCGATCTCGCATCCAAATTTTCGGAGGACCGCGTAACCTTCCAACGACGACCGCCGTACGAGCAGCGGATAAGCTTATTTCGTGCCTTAGGCTGCCCTCACCACGTTCCCTACTTCTTGATTCTTGGTTGGTAGCTTTAGCGGCTGCAGTTCCGAGAAATTGCATCTTGACCCGCTTTCTCGTATGCCTCATGTGACGTCTCGCTTTCCGCCGTAGACACTTGTCGGATCTACATACGTTGAACCATTTGCGCGAGACAAGCGCGGCGCTCTGCAGGGACGAGGGATCCAATTTTCGAAGTATCAAGTGCAAAACTTCCAGTGGTAGTTCGGAAATGATATCTACCTTACTTGGCACGAACAAGCCAACGACGCGTAGCAGAGATCTAAAGAAACTCCATGTTGCTCCTATTGTGGCGCGAGCACGACTG
The DNA here is from genome assembly GCF_910591885.1 of Bombus terrestris. Taxonomy (NCBI): domain Eukaryota; kingdom Metazoa; phylum Arthropoda; class Insecta; order Hymenoptera; family Apidae; genus Bombus; species Bombus terrestris. Next base: position 173,261 of record NW_025963549.1, read on the forward strand.
ACGGTCTGGGTGAGAATGAATTCTTATATATGTGCCGTTCGTCACGGTGCACTGCGAGTTCCGGCTCCGGTGAGAGTCCTGGACAGTCAGAATCGATCGCATGTGCATGTATCTTCATATAGATCTGGTTCACATTATGATTAGTGTTAGATGCGTGAAACGAATCTTCATTTGGATTAGACGTTGTTGTTATGCAATGTTATGCAAATTATTCACTAGTGCGAATTTGATTTGAGGTATATGGTAGCGATTTAGGTTTAAAAGCACAAGAGTAGATTTAACTATGTAGTTTATTAAAATATACCCTACGTGTACACTAGTCGTATAATACACTTGTTGTCTTGATTCGTGATTACGAATAAATCGGCGCAAAGAAGTATCGACTTAACTGCTACTGCTCGTGTCATTCGATAACAAAGAATGCCTCGCTACCCTGTTCGCTATATTTATATGCGTCGGTGCTGACAAAATGCGTTGGGATTTAAATTTCCAAGGTGTTCTCGAAAAATCACAACGGACGCTGAACTCTCGACCTTGATTACAAATGTTGACATTTCGGGTGGTTGACTAAAGGGCATATGATCACGACAAAAACGACGGAATTTGATTAACCTTCGGTAACCGCCTAAGGTTGTCGGATCTCTAATAAACTCATCTTACAGTAAACACGATTTGTTGTGTAGCGGGTTCACTCGACCGAAACCGTTATGAATTTTACCGACGAGTTCCGCTATAGGTGTATAATGAATCCTCAGGCTAGCTAAACATATACTGTTGAGATGCGTTGACATCTGGCAATCATCTTATCCGACGGATAGAGTCTGCGTGTGGCGAGACACGGGAGAGAAACCGTTGGAATGTTTACTGTCACGTGCCGCTACGATTATTTCATTTAAGGATAGCTATAGAATTACTCCATGCCTTTATTAGACAAAACGTTCATCCCTTGACCGCGGCTACGTTCGGTGACTGGTTGTCGCCTCGAGGCCAATTGCAGTATCACAAGTTTCGAACAATTACAATCGGACTGGATGGCTACAATTGTTGAATTACAGCTATGGTAGAATCTAGATTACAATGTTACGGGATTTTCCCAAAATTCCAAACGGAAGGTTCCCGTGTTCTTTCATCTCCGATTTATATTTATGCTTGATCTGTCTGGGACCAGTCTGGATATAGCGCAAACTGGCTGGTAAACGATGTATTTGGCAAGAAATGTGGAACACCAGGCACATCGAATTGTCGACATATCAGCAACAGCAACGGAGATACGTGGAGTTGAATATTTGAGTCTGAATCTGCAAAACAACAATTACACTGCATATAACAGAGACCAGAGTCGATGTTCTGCCGCGCAACACATCAGTACTCAATCCCGCGCGGCTTGACAGCCAACGGTCCACGTGCCATCCTTCGAATCCTCCGTAGGCCCAAGGACCCACCATCAAGATGAAATCCTAACTGCATTGTTCGCACATATGGTCTAAGTCATTCTGTTTGTTTCGAAAAGACTTTCTAATTCTGGAAGTGTTGTCGGTCGGTTTTTAGAAAGGTCCTTGGGTTTATTACGCGCTCTTAAGAATTACGGAGAAAGCGGGTAGTGGCCTAACGAAAAAAGCGGACATCTACCTAACGGAAAATCTGAGTTTTCCCATAGACAATGTCGCCTAGGACCCACGTTGGTAGGAGGATTCTTCCTCCGATCTTCCTTCCTAATATTAGTCATAACCAATCGGCATCGCGGATCATTGCCCTCACTTTCCTAACTGACAATGTCAGCATCGAATCCGCGTTCTTCGTTCAAAGGGCGCACCCATACCGAGCTTCGTACTCACAGCAGAATAAACATTAGAGTTACATCATCTCTCACGGTGACTAGAGTTCCTGCAATCCCTATAACTCTCACCGTTCCTATATCTCTCAGAGTTCCATCGTCTCTCACGGTGACTAAAGTTCCTCCAATCCCTATAACTCTCACCGTTCCTATATCTCTAAGAGCCTCCTATTTCTCTCACAGTATCCAGAAGTCCGACAGCTCCTACAGCTCTCACGGACCTTCTCTTCGTTATCTGTATCTTAAGCAACGGCGTTCTTACTGAGTGTGATTGTATAAATCGTTGGAAATACATATATTTTTTATGACTTTGTGACTCCCAGTGTTATACCACAACGACTACACCTATTATCCTAAGCGAAATACGGGGATCGAACTATTATTATCGATTATGTCGATTATTCCAATCGTAACGGGAATTTTCGACTCCCATTGACGCGTATTCAAACGACCGCGTCTCCCCGCGATAGCTCGAAAATACAGTCGACATAGCGCAAACCGGATAAGTACTGTATTTGGCTGTAATTGTGGAGTATAGCGCGCGTCGCATTTGCGACATGTATCCAATAGCAGCGCTGATACTTTGGTTTGAACATTTAGGCATGAATATGCAAAACAGAAATTACGCTGAATCTGTCAGTGACCAGAGAAGACATAAGACAGAAGAGAAGATAGAATCGGAAAATGTGCTCTGTGCTCACCAGAAAATCAGGAGCATAACGCTCACCGAATTGTCGTCATATCTGCCGTAGAAACGAAGATACATTGCTTTCGATATTCAAGCATGTATATGCTAAACTGCAATTATGGTGTATTTGACAGGGACAAGGATGAACAAAACGCTAACCTACTGATGTGCGCTGTATATCACATCAGATGTCAAATATAACGCGCACCGAATTGTCTGTAAGTGTGCCATAGAAACGGAGATTCGTTGATTCGAATATTTAATACTGAATATGTAAAACTGCAAATACGCAGGGTTCGGCTGGGTCCCGATTTTACATGCATCAAACGGGATAACGTGCACTGTGTTTGGCAGCAAATTTGGAGTATAACGAGCCTCTAATTGTAGCCATATGTGCCATAGAATCGGAGATACGTCGGTTTGAATACTTAATCCTGAATATACGAAATTGCAACGACGCTGGATCTGGCTGGGTCCAGATTTTACATAGCGTAAGCCGGATGATGTGCACTGTTCTTGGCATCAGAAATGGAATATAACGCGCATCGAATTGTCTACATACCTGCAATCGAAACGTAGTCACGTTGATCTGAATATTTATTCCTGTTGGGAATATGATACATTTACACTGTACATGTGAATGTGTGTGTAAGCGTCAGAGGACGCCCGGGTCTTGGTTGAGACAAAAGACAAGAGCCAGTCGTTAGAAGTATCTGGAAGAGTCGGTTGACAACAAGCGTGCGTGCGAGTAGGATTTTGAGGTCTTAAGAGTATAAGATATATGTATAACAGTTGTGTGCTAAATAAAGGGAATTATTTGTATTTCCGAATCCATTCTATATCTTTTCATGGTAGCAGAGCGTGGTTCATAATTTTGCAAGTTATTTTAGTGCGTGTTTTTCAATATTGCGAGTTAGTTCGAGTTAGTTCTCAGTAAGCAAAGAAACGTTCAAAGGTTACAAAGAGGAAAAATACACTTCGAGCACGTAGGAACGCATGAGTAAGAGATAAGGAATCATTTAAAATGGATAGATCGGAAATAATGATACCTATTTTCGATGGTGAGGATTACGGTATGTGGAAGCAAAGAATAACGATGTTTCTCAGATATGAAGAATGCGAGATTGTCACAACTAGGGTGAAGACAGAAACAGACAATGAAGACTGGGACAAAAAGGATCTGAAGGCAATAAATATTATTTATAGTGCCGTCACAAATAGACAATTGGAATATATTAGAGAAGAAAAAACGGCGTATGAGATAGTGAAAAAGTTTGATGAAATGTACTTGACAGATTCGACGGCACTACAGATCGTATGCAGAAGGAGATTGGAAAAGATAAGACTTGAGAACTACATTGATTCAGCATCGTTTTTTAGTAATTTCGAAAAATTAATAAACGAATTAAAATGTGCGAGTGCACAAGTGAGTGAGAGGGAAAAACTAAATTTCACGCTGAATACGTTACCCGAAGAATACACTTACATAGCGGATGTAGTAGATGCATTGAAAGCAGAAAATCAAACGGTAGCATATGTAACAAATAAAATTGAAATAGCTGAGAAGAAAAATAAGTCCAATCGAGGAGAAATGCAAACCAACGCCTTTTCTGCAAAAAAGGAAGGATGCTTCAGATGTGGAAGAGTAGGACATTCTGCGAGAGAGTGTCAAAATGGCGTCGAAGCGGGAAGCAGTAACAGTTTTTGGCATGGGTCAACACGTGGTCGCAGCAGAGGAAGAGGAAACAAAGGAAATACGAGCAGGGGACGTGGAAATTTCCATCGTCAATCAACAACCGGCACGAGCGAGCATGGTAACTCAAGATCAGGCACATGGATAGTGTAACCACAAACTCTTTTGCCCTGACGGTACCTTAGGCGACCACTTCTAAACATTCTCCAGACAGCCGATACTTGAACATTACACATGGCGACCTTGGCGACAATGTATATTGCCGGAGTACCTGAGGGTTCATCTATGTCCTAACGGTCCTTCCACCGAATGTTCTAGAAGCGTAGCAACAGTCACGTACGCCTACAGGGTAGTGGGGATAATGAAGGATGAAAAACAAAAGAAGAAACAGATGTCACCGAAAGTAAGAAAATATTGTAAGAGCCTCAGTCTCGAACGGCCACGGCTAGCGTTCAGAAGCGTATAAACGAGGAAAAAATAAAGTTTTCTTCTTTCCTTTAAATTTCTTTCTCATTTTACGTGACATTTTGGCGATCCTGCCAGGATACATCAACGTTGGATAAAACAAGATTACGGTTTTGGCCTACGGGACATCCGACCAAAGGTGTATCAAGCAACCTGGACTACGAAAAACGGTTTTATTAGTAAGTAGAACCATTTCCTCCAAAAGGATCGATCGATGGCATTCGATAACGTCAGACTCCGACGATCTATTACTCTTAAATGGACAAAAGGGACGATAAGAAAGTTACACCTGTCGCTTCGACTAGCGGTGATCCAAACCAGCGGGCAATTTTGGATATGATGCAGCGCCAGCACGAAGAACATAAGGCAGTTATAAATGATTTGTATAAACTAATCCGCGATGAAAGCACTCAACGGATCAAGGAAATGGAACTAATAGGGAAGACTGTGGCCGAACTCAAGCTAGGAGTACAATTCTCCGTAGATACGTCTGAGTTCAACTCAATTATAACAGACGATACTAGTTCTGCCAGCAGAAGCACTACTCGAGACACCCGCATAGTGAAATCTCCGGAAGAAGGCGTTCGGATGAAAGAAACTCCAGAAACCTCCGACCCAGCGAACTCCGAGGATGAGGAAGAAGAATCAGCCTCGTACGAACGACATATGTTCGACGCGAAAACCAGCATCGAGTTCATCCCAGTCCTCAACAGTCAAGATGACATTGGAGTGGAGGGATTCATCAAGCGGGTAAGCGAAGCTAGATCGGAATGTAAGGAAAAGCGTGCTTTATTGAAATTAATTCTAACCAAACGCATTGTCGGCGAAGCCGAAAGAGGCATTAGACATTCGGTTATCGAGACGTACGGCGCCTTATTCGAAAATCTGAGGAAGTTCGTATCGATTAGCGTAACCTCAAACGGTGCACGCGATAAATTACAAAGAACTCGGCAAAGTTTTAACGAATCAGTACACGGATACGTCAAAAGATTTCGACAAGGTCTTAATGAACTTATATACGCATTGCAACAGATAATTCGCGATCCTATTCGACGAGCAGTCGCGATAGACCTAGAGAACGAATGCGCAACCAAAACGTTCATACTAAATTTAAAACCCGAGATAGAAATCAGAACATCAAACATGAAACCGCGCACCTTACAAGAAGCACAAGATGCCGCGTTCGAAGCAGAACTATTAATCGGAGAAATTGAGCGAAACCGCGGAAATCAGTGCAGGCAGCAAATAAGAGCTCACTCATTCGCCCGAGGGAATGTTTCGTCACAACGCAAACCCCCACTTAGGAGCGGTCCGTTGACTACGCTCAATCGCCTGCCGACAAGCACTCAAATAAACAACGGAGGAAGAATGAAGTGTTTTAAGTGCAACCAAATAGGACATACCGCAAATTACTGCCGAAATTTTCAACCGGCCAGCCAGCGAAATCTTCCGCCACCGCGCAGCTACAATATAAACATGGAGAATGCGGGACGAGAAGAGGAAACAGCGCTACCAGAGCCTCGAGAGACGTCGTACGAGTACACGCAACAACAGGAAAACTTCTATCCATTGGAGTTCGATCGGGAACAGAAATCAAACGATATTTAATCGATACCGGTGCAGGAATAAATTTAGTTAAAAGATCAAGTGCCATATTTAAACCTAAAAAGACAGTAGCTAAAACATTTTACATGGGCAATGACAAATACCAAACTGACGAAACAGTAGACTTTCAATTCTTTAACATCATGAACACATTGTACGTTGTGCCAGACGATTTTCCTTTAATAGAAGACGGAATAATTGGTTTACCGATGCTCTCTAACTACTCATATCGAATTAACAACGAATCAATACAATTAAACGGGAACGAAATATTTTTCCAGGCGCCGAAAACCATTCTCCCAGGGCAAACCAAAATCGAAACAATTTATCTGGATAAAGTTCCGACGAGAGTATGTTTCTGCAATACTGGTGAGCAACCAACTATAATCACTAATGATCTTTCTTATGAACACGATGTCGATAAAATTGCTAAAATGAAACAAATAATTAGACTAGACCATATTGAAGACAAACTTCGTATTCCTATCGAAAAGATCCTCCTACATTACATAGACGTGTTTGACCTAGAATCCGATACCCTACCTTGTACTAACCTAACAAAACACACTATTACCCTACGCGAAAACAAAATCGTCAATACCAAATCGTACCGACCTCCCGAAGCCCATAAAGCAGAAATTGAAAAACAAATAAAAAAATGTTAGATAAAAATATCATTGAAGAATCAGATTCTCCTTACAACAGTCCAGTATGGGTAGTACCCAAGAAATCAGACGCATCAGGCAAACAGAAATGGCGTATAGTTATCGACTTTCGAAAATTAAATGAACTTACCGATCAAGACGCCTACCCACTACCGACAATCGACGACATTCTATCACAATTAGGCAACGCCAAATTCTTCTCTGCTCTAGATTTATCTTCGGGATTCCATCAAATACCTATGGACCCCGACTCAAAGAAATATACAGCCTTTAGCACACCTCAGGGACACTGTCACTATAATCGCATGCCATTCGGTTTAAAAAACGCCCCAGCCACCTTCCAACGCATGATGGATACCGCGTTACGAGGATTATTGAACAAATACTGCTTTGTATACGTTGACGACATAATAATATTCGGTAGTACAATTCAACAACACAATGAAAACCTTGCTATAGTATTGCAAAGATTAAAAGAGTTAGGACTAAAAATCCAACCCGACAAATGCGAGTTTCTAAAACCTGAATTAGAATACTTAGACATGTCATAACACACGAGGGCATAAAGCCAAATCCTAAAAAGATCTCCGCAGTTAAAGACTTTAAGATTCCCAAAACACCAACAGACGTAAAGTCATTTCTCGGATTAGCTGGATACTACAGAAAATTCATTAAAAACTTTTCCAAACTCGCCAAACCATTAACAGATCTCACAAAGAATGACAATCCTTTTAGATGGACAGAAACGCAACAGACAAGCTTTGACACACTAAAAGAAAAGCTATACTCAGCCCCAGTTTTAGCATACCCAGACTACACGAAAACATTCACACTCACCACAGACGCTTCCAATGAAGGAATAGGCGCAATCTTATCACAAGACGGACATCCTTGTTGTTACATATCACGGACACTCAACCCCCCAGAGAAAAATTATTCTACCACAGAAAAGGAATTATTAGTTATCGTATGGGCAGTTAAAAGACTCAGGCAATACCTGTTAGGAAGACGATTCGTTATTCGAACCGATCACCAAGCACTCACTTGGCTCAGAAATTGCAAAGACCCTTCTTCGCGTTTGATTAGATGGAGACTTAAACTCGAAGAATACGAGTACGATATTCAGTATTGCAAAGGTAAAGAGAACACAGCAGCCGACGCACTTTCCAGAAAAATTTACCAAATTACCGACAAATCAGTCCCAGACACACCTGCAAACTCCGAAAATATTGTAGAACACTTTAACACATGGTCAGAAGACGCGACACCCCCGAGACGACTTAAAATCACGCCAAACGATCACACCTTCTATCAATTGAATAGAGAAACATTAGGTCCATTCGACAAAGATACTTGGATTCGAAAAATTTTTGAACTAACCAAGAAACGCAAGAAAATTGGGATAGGAGACAATAGTTTTACCGAAACCGAAAAAGCTAGGATCAAAGTAACACTCATGTTTAATAATGACCAAATTGAAGAAATAACTTTTGCATACGAACCAATACGAACCATAACTGACGAACAAGCTCTAGACATTATACGCGAAAACCATAACGACATTAGTGGACACTTGGGTATTCAAAAGACATATAGTAAAATCAAAGACCAATTCAAAATCCCACGCCTCATGGAGAGGATAGAAGATTTTATAAAAAATTGCGAAGCTTGTCAACGACAAAAGCTAGTTAGAATCAGACCCAAGGAACAACCCGTAATTCCTCAGACACCAGTAAAACCAAACGAAAAGATAGCCATGGATCTAATTGGTCCGATGCCTAAAACCACACCTGGAAATCAATACATTCTTTCGATTCACGATGACCTAACGAAATATCTCGTTTTAGTACCACTGAAAACACAACGAACCGAATCGATTATCGATGCAGTACTACATCACTACATTTACATCTTGTCAGCACCCAAAACGATACTAACAGACCAGGGACGAAACTTTATTAGCGAACTAATGGAAAAATTCGAGGAAGCATTTAAAATCAAACATATAAAGACCACTAGTTTTCATCCTCAATCTAATGGATCCTTAGAACGAACACACGCCACAGTAAAAGACATGATTCGCACGAGCCTACACGATTCTAATAAAGAATGGGATCAGGTATTAGACTTTATTTGCCTAGGGTATAATACCGCGATACACGATGCAACTGGATTTTCACCCTTCGAACTAACATTTGGAAGAAAAGCCAACCTCCCGTCTTCCGTATCCCGAACTTCCAATTACACCTGCGAAGAAATGTTTGCACTATGGCAAAAACAATTGCAAAAATATAGAATGATAGCGAAGAACACTCTTGAACAAAGTAGAAAGAGGTACATGAGAGATCAGACAAGAAAAATCATTAGAACTCAAACCTTATTTAAGGAAGGAGATCGTATACTCCTTCACAACGATCATAAGTCGGATAAATTGGACGACGAATGGTTAGGACCCTACGTTATTAAATCAGTCAAGACACCGTATTATGAGATTCTCATTAGAGATCGAGTTAAGAAAATCCACGGTAACGGAATAAAACCTTATTTTTCAGGACGATCACCCTTGCCGTCGGCTTTACCACCCTTAACGGATTAAAAATAACCCCTATTGACAATAATGGAATATTTCATGAGAAAATATCCAAAGCATATCTTTATAGCGAACACATAAATGTTATTATAGGACTAGATATTAGTGCTGTATTGGAACAAATAAGATATATTGAAAAGGGAGTAGCCGAAGTTAGGAATCATTGCGAGACACGAAAAGACTGTAACATATTACCAGAAATACGCTCTTTACAAGCAAAGCTAAATAACGTCAGAACACTTAGCATCGAATTACGATCCTTAGCTCACATTCATCTCAGAAGTAGATGAGGACTAGTAGACGCTATCGGATCTATTAGTAAAACTCTTTTTGGAACCCTAGCCGCGAACGATCTAGATATAATCAACAAAAATATAGACAAACTCTTTGAAGAAGGTAACAGCCTAAAAACCATAGTAGCTAACCAGACAGCTTTGATTAAACGAATTTTAAATAACGACGTCATCCAGCGACTGAAACAAGTAGACACAGGTGTAACAAACGAACTTAAAACGCTTAACAAAAACGAGATCACCTTAATAAAAGTCATAACTCTAGAAAGCTCACTCTCTGACTTACATTTCCAAATCGACGAAATATTCAATTTAATCATCTTCGGAAAACAAGGAATAATAAGCCCACAGATTATTGATCCCGGAACTTTTATTAACAATTACGCCCAAGTACTAGGTAGCAAAACAGTAGGAAACGCTTTTATACCAAAGGAAGAGACTTTCCAAAATATTTTAGATATCTCAGAACTCACATTGTTTACTCGACAAAACAAAGTTTTCTTTGTAATTTCTGTACCAACAGTTATGGACATGGAATGGGATATAGAGCAAATATATCCCATACCATCTCTCACGAACAAAGTGTTTTTAGCACCTTTAGTAGTTCATCCGATATTTTTAACGTCAGGACTAAATTACATCAATGTCGATCAAAACTACTTGGATAAGCAATGCCGTTCTATATCTGACTTTTACATTTGCAAACAAACTCAGCCGATTCACGACCGTCGGGTGAAGCACGATTGTAACTCTGAAATCTTAAGCGCAGAAAACACTGTCAAATTCTGTAAGGTAGTAGTTTATAACATTGAAGATATAACTTTTATCCCATTAAACGCTGAGAATCATTTTATAGCTATACCAGAAAAACCAATAGATCTGAGCATTTTCGAAGAAAAGACAAATCGAATTGTTAGACTAGAGAAACCATCTTTGTTACAAACTAATAAAACCGTAGACATATTGTACAAGAATAGCCATATGAGAATCAGTGGTAGTAGCAAGGAAATTTCTTACGAGATTAAAATCAAAACAGTCAATGTAACTAATGATTCAGACTGAATTATTTTACTAAATAAACTAGAGAAAACTCCAAAACTTATTAACGATAATTACGGATACAAAAACACTCTGGATGGAATCGAAGATCAAACGAATCAACTAACTTTTGCTCATAGAATCGATCAAGTTGAATCACGGGGAATATCTATATTACAAATTATAGGATATTTATCCATTGCTCTCATATGGTTATACTTTCTCAACAAAATAGGAATGCCGAAATTGTGTTTTCATTTATTCTGTTGTAAAATCAAGCGAAACACGACAAATAACAATCCACCAGCCAGCGCTCCGATGCCAATCAACCCGGCACCTATCAACGTATTCACCCCGATTCTACCTGTGCCCAGCACCAGCAACGATTCCCAAGTAACCTTCGACCTGGAAACACCCAAGGCAAAAATTCACCCATCTATCTTAAAGAGGAAAAGGAACTTCGAGGACTAAGTTCATTCTAAGGAGGGGGGAGTGTAACCACAAATACTTTTGCCCTGACGTCACCTTAGGCGACCACTTCTAAACATTCTCCAGACAGCCGATACTTGAACATTACACATGGCGACCTTGGCGACAATGTATATTGCCGGAGTACCTGAGGGTTCATCTATGTCCTAACGGTCCTTCCACCGAATGTTCAAGAAGCGTAGCAACAGTCACGTACGCCTACAGGTTAGCGGGGATAATGAAGGATGAAAAACAAAAGAAGAAACAGATGTCACCGAAAGTAAGAAAATATTGTAAGAGCCTCAGTCTCGTACGGCCACGGCTAGAGTTCAGAAGTATATAAACGAGGAAAAAATAAAGTTTTCTCCTTTCCTTTAAATTTCTTTCTCATTCTACGTGACAATAGCAACGGCGCACGCAGCACACAGCGGCGAGGCGAACGAGATAAGTAATAATGAGGTATGTGGCTATTAGATAGCGGTTGCACAGATCACATAATTAATAACGTAAATTATTTCGATAAATCTATTGACCTTAAAGAACCGGTAAATATATATTTAGGCGATAACAGATCGATAAAGGCAACAAAAGTAGGGAATGTTATAAGTTATTTTGAAGCATTTGGGAAGCAAAATGAAATAAATATGAATAATGTTTTTTACGCGAAAGAAATGTCCGCAAACTTGATTAGTTTAGGCAAGTTAACAGATAATAAAAACACGGTTATTTCAAAAGGAAATATTGCAAAAGTAATAGATGAGGACAATAAGCTTACAGCGGTAGCGGTTAAAGAAAAGGGAACATATAGAATGAAAAGTATATTGAAAGGGAAGGAGCACTTAGCAAACAGCGCTGAACGTAGTGGTATGAGTAAAAAGGAAAGATGGCATAGGATGTTAGGACACGTAAATTTTAAATATTTAAATATTTTGGTTAAAGAGCAGCTAGTTACTGGTATACCGAAAGAATTTGAGAAGGAATTTTTGAAATATAGGGTGTGTATAGAAAGTAAAATGCACAATTTACCATTCAAAAATAATCGAACCAAGGCTAGGGAGATAATGGAAATTATACATACGGACGTGTGCGGCCCCTTTAAGACTACCGGATTCAATTAAGAGAAATATTTCATCTCATTTATCGATGATTATAGCAAAATAGCTAGAATTTATTGTATAAAATCAAAGGGTGAGGTCTTTGATTGTTTCGTACAGTTTGCAAATGAAGCCGAGAATTTAACGGGCAAGAGGTTTAAAATATTGAGATGTGATAATGGAGAAGAGTACTTGAAAAATCGAATTTATAAATGTGCTAGGGATAAAGGTATCAGAATAAATAATTGCCCAACCTACGGACATGAATTAAACGGGACAGCAGAAAGGTGTAATAGAACAGTTATGGACATGGCGCGTTGCTTGTTAGCGGAAGCGAAAGTACATAAAAGGTACTGGCTGGAAATAGATTGGACAGCGGTATACTTGAAGAATCGAATACTGGCAAATACTATAGAGAGAGAAAGACACCTTTTGAAATATTCTTCGGGAGAAAACCAAGTGTTGAAAATCTACATCTATATGGAAGTAAAGTTTTTGTAAGAACAAAAGAGAGTTTCTAAATGGGATAAGAAGGCAGATATGGGAATTTTGTTAGGATATAGTGAAGTAGGTTACAGATTCTTATTAGGTAGAAAAATAACAATAGCGAGACATGTAGAGGTCATAGGAACAGACACAAAATGTATCGGCGTCGCGGAAAATTCATTCGATAAAGATAACGATGACATTGAGGATAATGATTTATTGGTAAACATGAATAAGGAAGAGTTAGAAAGTAGGGAAGATGAAAATGATAACAGTCTTGAAAGCTTAAACATCCCTGGAAGATCTACACGTAATAAGAGAACTCCAGTAAGATATCCAGAAAAAGAAAACATTAGTGAAATCCATGCAAATTATTGTAGTGTAGATATCCCTTGTACATTTGAGGAGGCGATTTGTTGTGAAGATAGTGAAGATTGGAAACAAGCTATGAATAAGGAAATAGAATGTCTTTATAAGAATAAAACTTGGAAATTGGTAGAAAGGGTAAAAGGCAAAGACGTATTAGATGTAAAATGGGTTTACACGAGCAAATCAGATGAGAGGTATAAGGCTAGATTAGTGGTAAGAGGATTCCAACAAAGAAACGTAGCTGATGACATATACTTCCCAGTAGCGAGTAATCAGACCTTTAAGATATTGCTATCATATTGTTGTCAAAATGGATTAATTATTGAGCAAATGGATGTAGAAACTGCCTTTTTAAATGGTGAAGTAACCTCGGAGGTATATGTAAATCATCCAAAGGGATATGCGAACGGAACGAATAGAGTTTGTAAACTATCGAAAGCGCTGTATGGGTTAAAAGAAAGTCCAAGGGACTGATATGAGTGTTTTGATAAGTATGTGACGAGATCGGGTTTTAAAAAGAATAACATAGAGTTGTGCATATATATACATCGAGAGGGAGAAAATGTTGTTTATTTGCTAATGTATGTAGACGATTTGCTAATTTGTAGTAAAAATAAAAGGAAGACACAAAGGGTAAAGGAGTTATTAACTAATAGATTTGAAATGAAAGATTTGACACGGGCCAGAGTTGACATAGCGCCAGCCCACTAATGTGCGCTGTATTTGGCAGCAAATATGGAGTGGATGTCGGCACATATGCTATAGAGGCGGAGACACATTGATCTGAACGTTTATTCCTGAGTATGCAAAACTACAATTACGCTGCACTTCACAGGGTCCAGAATCGACATAGCCCAATGCGGCTGATGTGTGCTGTATTTGGCAACAATTTTGGCGTATACCACGCTTTACGTTGTCGGCATAACTGCAACCGAAGCGGAGATACGTTGATTAGAATATTTCAGCCTGAATATGCAAAGCTGAAACTACGTTGGATTTATCGGAGACCAGAGATGATATAGCTCAAAGCAGCTGATGTGGGCTGTATTTGGCAGCAACTGTGGAGTATAAGATGCATCGAGTTCTCAGCATGTGTGCTATAAAAGAGGAGAAAAGTTGATTCAAATATCTGAAACCGAATACGTAAAACAGCAATTACGCTGCATGTAGAAGGTCCAGAGTTGACACAGCGCAAACCAGTTAATGCGCCCTGTATTCGGCAGCAAATGCGGAGTATAACGCGTATCGAATTGTCGGCATATCAGCAACAGAAACGGAGATACGTCGGTTTGAATGCATAATACTGAATATACAAAACTGAAAATACGCTGGATCTGGCTAGGTCTAGATTTTGCATAGCTCAAACCGGATTGTGTTCACTGTATCTGGCAGCAAATGTGGAGTGTAGCGTGCATCGTATTTCCGACATACATAATATGTATACAGCTAATAACAGCGCAATGTTTTCTAATGGAGGATTCAGCCTATGTAAGGAAAACTGCAATTACATTGGATTTCACAGGATACACAGATAACATAGCACAAACCCTCCGATGTGTGCTAAATTTGGGAGCCAATGTGGAGTATAACACACATAAATTCATCGTCATATCTGCATTAGAAACAGAGATACGTAGATTTGAATATTTAAGCCTGAATATGCAAAACTGCAATTTCGCTGGATTTCACACGGTCCAGAGTTAACTTAGCGCCAGCCCACTGATGTGCGCTCTATTTGGCAGCAAACGTGGAGCTACCGCGCATAGCATTTTCGACATATATCCAATACCAATGCGGCTACGTTCTAACGAGTAATTCAGCCTTAACATGCAAATCCGCAATTACATTGGCTTTTACAGCGTTCACAGTTGAAAAGTCGCATCCCGGATGATGCGCGCTGTATTTGGTAGTAAATGTGGAATACAACTTGCATAGTATTGTCGACATATCTGTAATAGGAACGAAGATACCTTCATTTGAATATTTAAGCCTGAATATGCAAATTTGCAATTACACAGAATTTGATCGGTTCCAGAGTTGACGTGGCACAAACCGGCTGATTTGGCAGCATATGTGCAGTATTATGCGCATCGAATGGTCGTCATTTGAGCTCTTGAGGCGGAGATACGTGGATTTCAATATTTTAGACTGAGTATGCAAAACTGCAAATACGCTGGATTTGGCACGGTCCAGAATTGGCATTGCGCAAGCTGGCAGATATGCGCTGTATAGGTTTATTTGAACATTTAGGCATGAATATGCGAAACTACAATCATGCCGGCTTTGATTGAAACCAGAGAGGACATAACGGAAACAGGCTGGTGTACGCTGCATTTGGCAAGAAATGTGGGGTACAAGTCACATCGAATTCTCGACATATTTGCCACAATAACGGAGATACGTTGATTTGATTATTCGTGCATGAGTATCCACAAATGCAATTGCGCTGGATTTAACAATGGTCAGAATCGACATAGCGCAAACCGGCTGATGAGTAATACATTTGGCAGTACGACGCTAACTCGAATTGTGGACATATCTGCAACGGAATCGGAAATAGCTTGATTTGAATATTTAATCCTGAAAATGGAAAGCGCTAACAACTCTACTCTCAGCAACGCTGACACTTCTCACAACTCGACAACGCTAACAACTCCACTCTCAACAACGCTAACAACTCTCGCAACTCGACAGCGCTAACAACTCTACTCTTCGTCTCCTCGATTAACTCTGACCTCTCGACTCACTCTTATTTCTCGATCAACCGCTCAACGCTTCTCGATCAGCCAATCTTTAAAGTTAAATCGTCCCCTACCATTAGCGTTAGTTTTTCCAACTCTCTAACCCCATTCTGTTAACGCTCAGCAAGTACAAGGTGACTTTAGTCACATAGGCTTTCTCCCCGATGTAAAGTAACAACCGAAGGACATTCGACATTGTTTTGATCGACTTCTAATGAGGCTTTTTCCTCACGATACTACAATATGTTGACTTGAATATTTAAGCCTGAATATGCAAAACTGCAAATGCGCTGAGGCTGGCTGCGTGCACACGTTACATAACTCGAACCAGATAATATGCACTGTATTTGGCAGCGAATATGGAGTATAACGCGCTTCGTGCTGTCGGCATATTTGCAATGCAAACGGCTGTACGGTGATTTGAATAGTTAAGCATGAATATGCAAAACAGTAACTTCGCTGGATTTGTCAGAACCCGGAGTTGACATAGTACAAACCTGCTGATGTGTGGTGCATATGACATCAGATGTGAAATGTAACGGACATTGAATTGTAGCCATGTGTGCAATTAAAACGGAGATACATTCATTTGAATATTTTAACCGGAATATGCAAAACAACAATTACGCTGGATTTGACAGGGACCAGAGTTGACATAGCGCAAACCAGCTGACATGCAGTGCACATGACAGCAACTGTGACATATAACGCGCATCGAATTTTCCGAAAATGTTCCGTAGAAACGGACATACCATGACTTGAATATTTACGACTGCAAACGCAATACTACAATTGCGATGGATGTTTCAAGGACCAGATCTGATATAGCTGTAACCAGCTAATGTGCGGTGTATCTGAGTGCAAATATGACGTGTAACGCGCTATTTATAGTCGAAATATATGCAATAGAAGCGGAGATACGTTTTTGTGAATATGTAAGCCTGAATATGCGCAACAGCAATTACGCTGTGTTTGACAGAGACCAAAGTTGACCGCAAACTTGCTGATGTGCGCTGGTTATGACATGGGATATGAAATATAACGGGCATCGCATTGTAGCCATTTGCGCTATAGAAACGGAGATACATTCATTTGAATATTTTAACCTGAATATGCAAAACTACAATTACGCTTGATATGTCAAGGACCAGAGATGATATAGTAGCTCGAGCCAGCTGAAGTGCGCTGTATTTGGCAGCCAATGAGGAGTATATCTCGCACCTAATCGACGACAAATCTGCAATTGCAGCGATGATACGTTTTATTTGTCGGATGCACGTCAGGATTGTGGGTGGGGGTGTTCGGTGTATCTTCGTTGGAATTAGCCATAGGTGCGGTGTAACAATGGTTGAGTTTATTGACACAAATTAGAGAGATTTACAGCGTCGATAGATAATCGCAAGGTTTCGATATTCGCGGCACGATGACAATGGTCTCGGCTCCGGCAACGTTTCCGCGGTCAACGGATACTGGACTTTACCCTTCGTTTGCGTCTAAGTTACACTATATGTTAGAGCACGGGGGCAATTATTTCGTATACGAAAGACAGGTCGATTACTGATGAGATCGCACTAGAGAGTGTCTCTCCTTCGCGGTGATGCTGTCGAAGAAAACTATGATGGGTGTGCCTAAGGGCACGAGATCATCGGATTCGCGGAGAAAAGTCTTCGCTCGAAGGGTGAGGGAAATTGACGTTGCTGTTAATTGGTCAATTTCCATGTTGGTGGTTAGAGAAAGATATTAGCTGTCCTTGGGGAAAGTTGCTAGCGAGAAGCGTCGTTCGTGGAAGGATAGATTTCCCTTATCTTCCCGTAGTTGGGGCACGGGCCATTTGTCTATTTGAGAGACTTTGTGTAATTGAAATTTAATATTCGTAGCGGGTCCTCGCCCAGCTAAACATATACTGTGAAGATGCGTTGGCATCTGGCAATCGTCTTACCCGAAGGACAAAGCCTGCGTGTGGCGAGCCACGGGACAGAAATCGTTGAAATGTTTACCGTCGTGCCCCGTCCCAAGTATTTCTTTTAAGGAAAGCTATAGAGTTACTTCATGCCTCTGTTAGGTAAAACGTTCATCCCTTTACCGCGACTACGTTCGGAGACCGGTTGTCACCTCGAGCCCGAGCTCACTATCATAAATTTCGAATAAGTACAGTCGGATCGAATTACAACAGTTTCTTAGTGCGGCTATGATGAAATCTGGGTTACAGCGCTAAGGGGGTCCTCCCACCGCTCCAAAGGGGAGGCTCCGGTGTTCTTTCATCTCCGACACGGCCATTCTGACTATCACACGTCCTCGGGTGGATCTAAAATATTGAGTTTTCCTAATGTTAAACTTGATATGACTAGTATTTTGTTCCTTTATAATTTAGCTAAATTATATTGTACTAGTTTCTTTATGGGTTAACTAACTGTCCAAACAGGTCAAGGGCCCAGGTTAACAACAAAAATTTCGATTGGATGTTTAATGATAAAGTAGGGAAGAAAAAAAAACACACAAAAGTCAGTAGCATTATGATTGGTATTCAAAGCGCCAGTTGCATCTTGTGAGTTATCGGTCAGACCGTAATGACATGACAGATCACTTTCGATTTCGTACACGGACGAGTCTCAGTTTGTTGGATCATATTACCGCACTGGGCGTGTGTGGAGACACTGAGTGCGGGTGCATTGACGTAATAGGTGTGTATGAAGACACTGAATGCGAGTGCAGTGTATGGGGACACTGAACACGAGTGCATTGATGTAATAGGCGTGTATGGAGACACTGAATGCTAGTGTGTGGTATCACTAGGCTTATGTGGGAATGCCGAATGCTAGTGTGTATTCGCACTAGGCTTGTGTGGAAATATCGAATGCTAGTGTGTAGTCGCACTAGGCTTGTGTGTGGAAACATTGTGTTAAATGTCATAGTCATAGTGTTAATGATCCTCTGAGATCGGTGTAGTCATATCGTCATTGTCACTGCCATTGTCATCACTACAGACGTCCAACTCAGCAGGAACGCAACTATTCGGCATTTTTCTTAATCTGTCATGACTGTATTTATACGATCGTTTGCCATCTAATGTCTTTAAAGTATATCTATCCCCTTCCAAAATCTCTGCTATTACGAATGGGCCCCTAAACTTTGGATCTAACTTGGTTTGGTTTCTTTCCTCGATTTTGCGCAATACGAAATCACCGACATTAAACCTAACCACTTTAGCTTTGGTGTTATCGAATCTTTCTTTGTCGTGTTTGGCGCTACTTGCTATATTTTTTGTCGCCTGTTGTCTTACATCGGAGATATCTATTTCTCTTTCTTCAACGCTATCAGGTAGTAACAAGTCGTACGGTCTTGCTGTCCTACCGATTAGTAGTTCCAGTGGGCTCGCTTTAGTCACGCGGTTGGTGGTGCAATTCAGGGCCAATTGTATCTCCCCAACCGCGTCTTGCCATGATCGACCGGTCGTCTCTACTACCGTGAACATATTTTTCAACGTACTCATAACACGCTCTACCTGCCCATTGGCTCTACTAGCACCGGTCGCTATCAAGTGGACTTTAATTTGTTTGTTTCGACAGAACTCCTGAAATTCCTTGCCCGTAAAACATCTACCCTGATCTGCTATTATCCGGCAGGGACTGCCGAATAAAAATATAGCGGACTTGAGAGCTTCGATGGTGTTAAAGGAGTCTATCTTACGGGTATGATGTAAGTGTACAAACTTCGTGAAAGCATCGACCAAAACAATGACATATTCCTTGGAATCCTTTTTACCGCTTAGCTTGCCCGTTATGTCCATGTGGACCGTATGCCAAGGTATGCTGGTCTTAGGTATAGGATGTACCTCGGCCTGGATCTTACCCGAGCTTGCCTTCGAAACTCTACAGGCATGACAGTTCTCTACGAATTTGCGAACGTACTTCGCCATTCCTTCGAACCAGTAATACTCGTACAGCTTCTCGAGCGTCTTATCCCAACCCAAGTGCATAATCGACTGATGCACATGGTTGATAACGGACCATCTAAAGCCTCTCGGGACAATGGGCAAGCAGAGGGTTCTACCCCTCCGCTGCACTTTGCGATAGAGGATACCTGAGCGCAACTCATAGGTATTCGCGATATCTTCCGCGAGCTCGTCGTTTCGTAGTTTGCGGGTAGTTTCTATAATTTGCGGGTCGCGACGCTGTTCGGCCAGTAGCCAGTCTTCCGATATTTCGGCCAAGTTGATTTCTTTCTCCGCAATTTTATCAATTTTACGGTGGCCTAAGTCTACGGGATTTCGCGAGAAGAAATCTACGTGGGACATCCTCTTCCCTTCTCGGTACATAATGTCGAAGGTGAAAGTCTGCAAGTAAGCCCACCACCTGTGGACTCTGTCGTTCAAATGCGCTTTGTTACTTGACGCTTTCAGCGAATTGCAATCCGTAACAACAAGAAATTCTCGTCCGTGTAGGTAGTGACGGAAATGCTTGATGGCGTTTACGACTGCTAACGTTTCTAGTTCGTAGGAATGATATCTAGATTCCGCGGGGGTAGTTCTTTTGCTGTAGTACTCGATTACTCTATTTTTACCTTCGACTTTATGCATCAAGATCGCTCCGTAGCCCTCCGAGCTGGCGTCGGTATGTAGCTCGATTGGGTAATTAGGGTCGAATATCATTAGTACCGGCGCGTCGGTCAGGACGGAAACTACATGTTGTCTGATTTTCTCGTGCCTATCTGACCATGTTATGTTTTTACTACCTGAGGTGAGCGCATACAGGGGTTTCATCATCTGCGAGAATTTAGGGACGAACCTACGGAAATACGAAGCTAACCCAATGAATTGTCTGAGCTGAGTGACGGTCGTTGGCGCGGGTAAGGAACTTAAGGCGTGTATTTTACCCGGGTTGGGGCGAACTTCTCCGTTATGGATTATATATCCCAAGTAAAGTACCGTTGTTTTCAGAAAAGAACATTTCGCGAAGTTGAACGAAAATCCGGCTTTCACAAGAGTATCTAGTACGGTGTTCAACCTTTCTAGAGCTTGATCTATCGAGTCGGCAATAACTAAGCCGTCATCTAAATAAACGACGACGTAAGAATACGCAAGGTCGCCTAAGGCGTTAAAGATGGCCCTCTGAAAAACGGACGGTGCATTTTTCAATCCGAACGGCATCGTTACATACTCATATTGTCCGTCGGGTGTAACGAACGCGGTATACTCCGTTGAATTGGGATGTATGGGGATTTGGTGGAACCCGCTGGCCATATCCAGGCTAATGAAGTATTTCGCGTTCTGCAATCTCGCAATTTGGTCTGCGATAAGGGGTAGGGGATACCGATCCGCAACCGTATTTTTATTTAGCGCTCGGAAGTCTACGCACAGTCTATCCGAGCCGTCCTTCTTCTTCACGAGCAACATAGGACTTGCGAACGGTGACTTACTAGGTCTTATAATGTTTGCTTTAATTAGTTCGCTAATTCTCTCCCGCACGGTTTTCCGCTCTTCCTCGCTAAGTCTGTAAGGACTTCTTTGGACGGTGACGTTAGGGTCGATTAGTCGTATCTCTAGCTGGCCCGTAGTTACACGAGTACGTGGGAAACCCGTGATGAATGAGTTTTTAAACCTTTCGAGAATGGAAATTAACCGGCCCTTATCGTTACCAAGTACCTCGGTGTCTACTTCACCGAGATCGATCTCGTTTTCGACGGTCCTATTACAGGCGTTAACTATATTCGTTTTGCAAATGTTGAGACTGTCGCGCGTAATATGTACATCGAAGCCTTGGCTCAAAATTTCGCGACCAATCATGATATCGTATTTTAAGTGGCTATCGGGGAGGACGTGAAAAGTTATCTCGAGCGCAAAACCGTTGATGCATACGGTGGACAAAATCTGCGACGTACTCTTAACGCATGTATTCCCTATCCCTCGCATTACTACTACGTCGGCCGTTCGTATGCCGGGAAATTTCGGGGCAACGGACTCCTTAATTAACGAGCATTCGGCCCCAGAATCGAAGCAAAATGGGATCGACTCACCCTGGAGGCTTAATTTACCGGTTGGGGCCTCCACCACGCAGAATTCGACTCGACATTCCTGGCCGTTGCTGTCTCCTCTCTCTTTCCGCAGCGGGCAGTCAGAGGCGATGTGTCCTTCCGCTTGACACTTGAAGCAAACCGGCTTGGACGATGTAGCTTGTCGGCCTCCTTCTGGACGTCGTATCTTCCGTTTCTCGGCCCGCATCTTCTTGCGGCACTCCGCCACTTCATGCCCAAAGGCACCGCAGTAGAGGCACTTGTTCCGGGGGTCGGACAGCTTGTGTCGTTTGGTTTCGGGGCTAGATGGTGTATTGCTTGTCGCCGGCCTCTTCTCGTGAGCGAAGACTCTTATTTCGTTTAAAAATTGGTCCTCGGTCCGGATATCCTTCTCGAGTGCCACTCGTTCGATACGCCGGTCGACTGACTTCACTCGATAAAAGGCGATAGCATTGAATAATTCCGGCAAGGGTATATGTTTCCACTTCGTCTTTATGAGGGAACGGACGCGAGCGGCGAAAGCCGCCGTGTTTTCGCCCTTCTGTGGTTGTTCGTTAAGTATCTTCATTAGTGTCGAGGTTGCTGTATCCTTGCCACCAAAACGCGTCGTAAAAAGTTCCGTAAACGCTGGCCAAGTGAGGCCTTCGTCGAACACTCCCTGGGAAAACCAATTTGCTGCGGAACCCTTCAGAGCACTGCTCAAAGCGGTGGCTAGCGAACGGTCTTGTAGGGGGTGGTCCTTCATAATCAGACCAGCAGTGGTACACCATGCGACTGGATCGGCGCCCGGGATGTCGGGGTTAAAGTCCGGTAGCACAGTTTTGGTAGGTTCCGCACTCGGCTTCAAATTCAGCTCCTCCACTAGGCCGCGCAAAATGGCTCTCATTCCGTTCACCGTCATAACCGATCCGAATCCCACTTCTGATGTCGGACGCACGTCAGGATTGTGGGTGGGGCTGTTCGGTGTATCTTCGTTGGAATTAGCCATAGGTGCGGTGTAACAATGGTTGAGTTTATTGACACAAATTAGAGAGATTTACAGCGTCGATAGATAATCGCAAGGTTTCGATATTCGCGGCACGATGACAATGGTCTCGGCTCCGGCAACGTTTCCGCGGTCAACGGATACTGGACTTTACCCTTCGTTTGCGTCTAAGTTACACTATATGTTAGAGCACGGGGGCAATTATTTCGTATACGAAAGACAGGTCGATTACTGATGAGATCGCACTAGAGAGTGTCTCTCCGTCGCGGTGATGCTGTCGAAGAAAACTATGATGGGTGTGCCTAAGGGCACGAGATCATCGGATTCGCGGAGAAAAGTCTTCGCTCGAAGGGTGAGGGAAATTGACGTTGCTGTTAATTGGTCAATTTCCATGTTGGTGGTTAGAGAAAGATATTAGCTGTCCTTGGGGAAAGTTGCTAGCGAGAAGCGTCGTTCGTGGAAGGATAGATTTCCCTTATCTTCCCGTAGTTGGGGCACGGGCCATTTGTCTATTTGAGAGACTTTGCGTAATTGAAATTTAATATTCGTAGCGGGTCCTCGCCCAGCTAAACATATACTGTGAAGATGCGTTGGCATCTGGCAATCGTCTTACCCGAAGGACAAAGCCTGCGTGTGGCGAGCCACGGGACAGAAATCGTTGAAATGTTTACCGTCGTGCCCCGTCCCAAGTATTTCTTTTAAGGAAAGCTATAGAGTTACTTCATGCCTCTGTTAGGTAAAACGTTCATCCCTTTACCGCGACTACGTTCGGAGACCGGTTGTCACCTCGAGCCCGAGCTCACTATCATAAATTTCGAATAAGTACAGTCGGATCGAATTACAACAGTTTCTTAGTGCGGCTATGATGAAATCTGGGTTACAGCGCTAAGGGGGTCCTCCCACAGCTCCAAAGGGGAGGCTCTGGTGTTCTTTCATCTCCGACATATTTATTATTCAATAATGGGCCTATTACGATACAGATAGTATTATCGTGACTGAAACACATTGCCGTTTCAGTAAAACCATTTTATTTCAAGCTTCACTCTACAGTTCTGAATCCGGACCAGACCGTTTCAAGTTCTCGCAAGAGCAAGCAGTCAAATTAAGGTACTTACACGAGTTAGAGACAAATACATTTTATTGGTCCAACATCGATAGGGCGATCTCGCATCCAAATTTTCGGAGGACCGCGTAACCTTCCAACGACGACCGCCGCACGAGCAGCGGATAAGCTTATTTCGTGCCTTAGGCTGCCCTCACCACGTTCCCTACTTCTTGATTCTTGGTTGGTAGCTTTAGCGGCTGCAGTTCCGAGAAATTGCAGCTTGACCCGCTTTCTCGTATGCCTCATGTGACGTCTCGCTTTCCGCCGTAGACACTTGTCGAATCTACATACGTTGAACCATTTGCGCGAGACAAGCGCGGCGCTCTGCAGGGACGAGGGATCCAATTTTCGAAGTATCAAGTGCAAAACTTCCAGTGATAGTTCGGAAATGAAATCTACCTTACTTGGCACGAACAAGCCAACGACGCGTAGCAGAGATCTAAAGAAACTCCATGTTGCTTCTATTGTGGCGCGAGCACGACTGACGGTCTGGGTGAGAATGAATTCTTATATATGTGCCGTTCGTCACGGTGCACTGCGAGTTCCGGCTCCGGTGAGAGTCCTGGACAGTCAGAATCGATCGCATGTGCATGTATCTTCATATAGATATGGTTCACATTATGATTAGTGTTAGATGCGTGAAACGAATCTTCATTGGGTTAGACGTTGCTGTTATGCAATAGAGCAGATATTCACTAGTGGGAATTTGATTTGAGGTGTATGGTAGCGATTTAGGTTTAAAAGCACAAGGGTATATTTAACTATGTAGTTTATTAAAATATACCCTACGTGTACACTAGTCGTATAATACACTTGTTGTCTTGATTCGTGATTACGAATAGATCGGCGCAAAGAAGTATCGACTTAACTGCTACTGCTCGTGTCATTCGATAACAAAGAATGCCTCGCTACCGTGTTCGCTATATTTATATGCGTCGGTGCTGACAAAATGCGTTGGGATTTAAATTTCCAAGGTGTTCTCGAAAAATCACAACGGACGCTGAACTCTCGACCTTGATTACAAATGTTGACATTTCGGGTAGTTGACTCGAGGGCATATGATCACGACAAAGTCTACGGATTTTGATTAACCTTCGGTAACCACCTGAGGTTGTCGGATCTATAATAAACTCATCTTTCAGTAAACACGATTTTTTGTGTAGCGGGTTCACTGGACCGAAACCGTTATGAATTTTACCGACGAGTGCCGCTACAGTACCCGCCTGCCAGTGTTAGCGTTACTTCTTCTTATGTTTGTTTACCTATGTTAGCGCGGTGCTCTTGCTAACCGCCTAATTCAAACCCGTTTGAAAGCGATGAGGAAAACGAACTCTCCTGCCCGAACGTGTGGTATAATTGGTTCTTGCGTCTCAGTCGCTTTGTTGCGCTTGCTCGCTGCTTTGCGGTCGGAAGATTTTCCCAGGTAAAAATACGTGGTAGGTTTCTGCGCTCCTTTCCAGATGCTCAATATCTTCCGACACGATGAAGGCGGGTTTTAGACGATCTACGGAGACATTCACGTTTTTGTCCTTCATCCGTATGGTAATGCTTTTCATCCCACGCTGTGTAACCTGATAGGGGCCATCGTATGGTGGTTGCAGTGGACCTCCGATTGCATCGTGGCGTACGAAAACGCACAGCGACGTTTCTAAATCGCGGAACATGAACGTTTTCTTTTCGCCGTGTCGTGAAATGGGCAGAGGTCTAATATCGCTCATTCACTCACGCAGACAGTTTGCGAACTCCGCGTTGGCCGGTAGTTTTTCTGGTACAAAGAATTCTGCTGGCAATCGTATGTCCGTACCATAAATCATTTCGGCTGCCGTTGCGCTCAGGTCCTCCTTGATAGCGGTTCTAATGCCTAAAAGAACTATGGGAAGGCTTTCAACCCAGTTGCTCGAATTGTGGCATTTGATTGCGGCATTAAGCTGCCTGTGAAAGCGCTCTACCATCCCGTTGGACGCGAGGTGGTAGGCTGTGGTACGCAAATGCTTAATGCCGAGCATCCGGCATAGTTCGTTTAAGAGACTGGATTCGAATTGGTGTCCTTGATCGGTTGTTATTTTTGCTGGGACGACAAAACGCGCTATCCATGTGGAAAGAAGAGCCGAGGCAACGGTCGTCGCTTCCATATCTGGTATTGGAATCGCTTCGGGCCAACGTGAAAAACGGTCGATACATGTTAGACAATATCGGTAGCCTTGTGAATATTGCATGACGATGATGTCTAAATGTATATGCTCGAATCGTCCTGCGAGCTCTCCGAATGTTCCGGTCGGCGTTGATACGTGTCTCGTTATTTTACATTATTGACACGGGATGTATTGCCGTGTCCATGTTTGGCAATTTTTGTTTACCGCCGGCCAAACTATACGCGATTTTACGAATTTTTGGGTCGCGCGTATCCCTAGATGGGAAAGTCCGTGGAGCGAATTGAATACGTCGCGCCGCAAGGGTTTCGGTACGTACGGTCGTACGATGTCGCCTGATACGTCGCAGTATATTTCCGCGTCGTAATCCGGAAAACGAATTTTCTTAAGCTGCAACGCGGATATATCGGAGTTGATAATGTCGCGGAGCTCCTTGTCGTTTTCTTGCGCGGCGGCGAGAGTTTTGTGATCCACGGATTTTTCTATGGCTTCGATGCGAGGTAGGGCATCGGCTGCATTGTTATTCAGCCCTTTTATATGCCTTATATCGGTCGTGAACTGCCCGATATAATCTAGTTGACGGAATTGTCTCGGCGAACACTTGTCGGGATTTTGACTGAACGCATAGGTGTGGGGTTTGTGATCTATGAAAATAATGAAATTCCTCCCTTCTACGGCGTGTCTAAATCGCTTGACTGCGGTATACATAGCGAGTAATTCGCCGTCGTACGCGCTATATTTTCGCTGCGCGCAATTTAAGGGTTTAGTTAAGAAACCCAACGGTTGCCAAGTGTCATTCGCGCGTTGCTGCAACACCGCCCCTATTGCAAAGTCGGACGCGTCTACTGCGAGGCTGATGGACGCGCCAGGTATAGGATGCGCTAACATCTTAGCGTTAGGTAGGGCGCGTTTTGACTCGCTAAAGCTCGTTTTCCTCCGACTAAATAATGGGCATGTTGCCCTTTTTCGCCCCTTGTAACATATCGTTGAGGGGTTGCAAAATTTTAGCTGCCCCGGTATGAAACGTCGGTAAAAGTTAATCATACCGAGGTATCCGCGTAGTGCCTTGATGTTCGCGGGGAGCGGTTCTTCATTTATAGCTCTAACGTGATCGGCGAGCGGTTTTATTCCGTGCGCGTTTACCGTATGGCCTAGGAAGGCTATTTCATTAATGCCGAACTCGCACTTTTCGAGGATGATTACTACGCCGTACTGGTTTAGACATTCGAACCAGATCCGCAAATCCCCGCGGTGCTGCTCCTCGGTTTCCGAAGCTACCAAGAAGTCATCTATGTACGCGTAAACGAAATCTAAGCCTCGCGTGATTACGTCGACAAATCTTTGACACGTTTGCGCGGCGTTTCGAATCCCAAACATCATGCTGTTTGCCTCGAAAGGGCTGAATGGTGTCGAAATCGCGGTTTTTGTAACGTCCTCAGGCGCGATTGAGATTTGATGGTAGGCGCGCACTAATCCAGTTTTTGAGAATATTCGCCGACCGTGTAAATGCTGCGCGAAGTCTTGTATGTGCGGTGGAGAGTACCTGTCGGGTAAATGCGGGCGTTCAGCGCCCTGTAGTCACCGCAATGTCGCAGACTTCCATCCTTCTTTGGGACGACGTGTAGTCGAGATGCCCGGGAAATCGTCGATGGGCGCATGACTCCTTGCTCAATAAGTGTTACAAATTCCGCCTTGATCGGCTTGAGACGGTCCGGCGCGAGAGGGCGGGGTTTGCAATATACGGGCAGGCGGGGTGTGGTTTCGATGTGGTGCTCCACACTGTGCCGTATTTTCTCTCACCCTAAGGCCGGTGGGCGCGTTAGATCTGGACATTTCGCCAACAATTGGTGGTAGACCAAATCCCCGTTTACGGTCTTAATCATAAGCTGTTCGCAGTTGGCGGCGTATCCCCTGGTCGATAGCTGATTTGTTGTGTCGAGAAATCGTCTTTTTCTTGGATCCACAAGCAACCCGTAATGACTTAGGAAGGCTAGGCCGATGATGGGGGTTTGCACATCGGCGACAGTGAAGTGCCATTTGAAGGCACGTATAAGGAACAGGTTCAGCTCCATCGCTATAGTGCCGTACGTTGCGATGCGCGTCCCATTGGCAGCGAATAGTTCATACGTTGTTTTCTTTACGTCCCTAGATAGCCTGCTTCGGGGATGAACGCCGATATCAGCACCGGTGTCAACTAAGAACGAAGTCTTCGTTCTCTGGTCCAAAATAAAGATGCGGCGAGATCCCAAGCCGTCGCCGTCCTCCGCTTTTACGGACGGCTGGGGTCGTTTCCCGACTTCCACTTACAAGCGTGGCGCGATCGCCGAACCTCGCATGATAGAAGCAAATTCCGTCCTGGCGCGGATAATCTCGCGAACGCGAACGGCGGCGGGGTCGAATGAGAGAATTCGAACGTCTTCGTGGTCGATGATACCCTTCGATTCCCATAGCCTTAATCTGTTCTCGCAGTCTGCTGACCTCGGCGGCCAGTGCGTCGTTTTTGCCTTCGTGTGATGCCGGTGGCTCGATTGTGACTACCTTGTGAGCGCGCTGCCCGTTACGATTATACGCCTCATCGATTTTATCCGCTGTCCTGGTCAGTTTCTCGATACTCGTATCGTCCACTGCAGCCAGGACTTCCCTGATGCGATCAGGGAGGCGATTCCTCCACAAGATGTGGATGAATTCATCAGAAGCGAGGGGGCTGGCTAATTTTTTAAGTCATTATAAAACTGTGAGGGTTTTCTGTCGCCCATCTCTTCACGTTCGACTAACCTTTCGATCTTGGCGCTGTCCGATTCGGTCAGGGCGCGGATCAGCTCGCTCTTCAATTTACTGTACTGGCCTGTGGCGGGGAGGTTGGTCACTGTATCCTCAATCTTCGCGAGGTAATGTGGGTCGAGGAATCCCATGAGGGCTAAGGATTTTTCATCGTCGTGGAAGATGCCGGCTACCCCGAAATATTTCTCTAAAATGGAAAACCAAATCCTGGTCATGGTGGGCATAAAGGGTGGCACGCGGAACGATGAGCCGGCTGGAGTTCGTTTGCTCTCCTTTTCCATTGTGTGAGTTGCGGACTATGATATTCAAACTGCGACTAGCCTATCGCTGTCACCTCTTACACAAATATCACGTCGGTGTCACCAGTTTGAGATGTATGGTAGCGATTTAGGCTTAAAAACACAAGAGTATATTTAACTGTGTAGTTTATTAAAATATACCCTACGTGTACACTAGACGTATAATACACTTGTTGTCTTGATTCGTGATTACGAATAGATCGGCGCAAAGAAGTATCGACTTAACTGCTACTGCTCTTATCATTCGATAACAAAGAATGCCTCGCTAGCCTGTTCGCTATATTTATATGCGTCGGAGTTGACAAAAGGCGTTGGGATTTAAATTTCCAAGGTGTTCTCGAAAAATCACAACGGACGCTGAACTCTCGACCTTGATTACAAATGTTGACATTTCGGGTAGTTGACTAGAGGGCATATGATCACGACAAAAACGACGGAATTTGATTAACCTTCGGTAACCGCCTAAGGTTGTCGGGTCTATAATAAACTCATCTTACAGTAAACACGATTTGTTGTGTAGCGGGTTCACTCGACCGAAACCGTTATGAATTTTACCGACGAGTGCCGCTATAGGTGTATAATGAATCCTCAGGCTAGCTAAACATATACTGTGGAGATGCGTTGACATCTGGCAATCATCTCATCCGAAGGATAGAGTCTGCGTGCGGCGAGACACGGGACAGAAACCGTTGGAATGTTTACTGTCACGTGCCGCTACGATTATTTCATTTAAGGAAAGCTATAGAATTACTCCATGCCTTTATTAGAGAAAACGTTCATCCCTTGACCGCGGCTACGTTCGGTGACTGGTTGTCGCCTCGAGGCCAAGTTCAGTATCACAAGTTTCGAACAATTACAATCGGACTGGATGACTACAATTGTTTAATTAGAGCTATGGTAGAATCTAGATTACAATGTTACGGGATTTTCCCAAAATTCCAAAGGGAAGGTTCCCGTGATATTTCATTTCTGACTTATATTTATGCTTGATCTGTCTGGGACCAGTGAAGATATAGCGCAAACTGGCTGGTAAGCGATGTATTTGGCAAGAAATGTGGAGTACCAGGCATATCGTATTGTCGACACATTTCCAACACTAACGGAGATGCGTGGTTTTGAATATTAAATAATGTATATTAAAAACTGCAATTAGCTGGATTTGAATCGATATAGCGTAATTCGTATGATCTGCACTGTATTTATCAGCAAATATGGAGTATATCGCGCATCCATTTGTCGACATATCGACATATCAAAAGAAACAGCGATACGTTGATCTGAATGTTCAGGCATGAATATGCAAATCTGCAATTACACTGGATTTGACAGGGTTCAGACTTGACGTAGCTCTAACTAGCAGATGTGAACTGTATTTGGCAGGAAATGTGGAGAACAATGCACATCGTATGAAAATGCAAAAATGGAGGGTTTACGCCTGGATTTTACATTGGCCAGAGTTGATGTCAATTTGTCCAACCGTGGAGAGATTTGATCGCGTGGAAGCGAGTCAACGGGAGTCGCAAATTCCCCTTACGATTCTAGGAAACGACACCGCGTATTGATCGATTCCCTGATTTCCGTTAAGATAGTAGGGTGGTTGCGGTGGTATAACTCTGCGACCAACAGAGTTATTGATGAGAATTGTGGATCTTGATGGCCGAAATATTGTTATGGAAACATAAAATTTACACTGGCCTTTACTATTAACGTAGACACATATTTATTTTATAAACGATTTTTAGAATATATATCGTTAGACAGCTGCACGCGTCTCAGCACTTTCTTCCATACCCGACCTTATGTAGAC
This sequence comes from Bombus terrestris, assembly GCF_910591885.1. Taxonomy (NCBI): domain Eukaryota; kingdom Metazoa; phylum Arthropoda; class Insecta; order Hymenoptera; family Apidae; genus Bombus; species Bombus terrestris. The sequence continues at coordinate 204,426 of NW_025963549.1, forward strand.
TGTTAACCGACCGAACTGTTTACATTCGTCTGTTTTTCAGTCGCCGCGCACACACATATCTCCACACACTGATATCCACATACAAACATCTCCACTACGCACTCGAGCTAGTCCAGCACAAAAATTTTACATATCTCAATACACCTCCTTAATTATTGTGCTGCATATTCATTTCCTTTTGTGAAAATTAAACTATTTTTAAAAGTAATCTAAAATTTTCAAAATTATTTCTCCCTAGAGCCTTCGTTTGAATATCTGCTACATTGTTTTCTGAATTTACTTTTATAACGTCAATCTCTTTATTTTCCCAACTTTCATTTACAAAATGGAAATGTACTTCAATGTACTCATAATTTTTTGTCAAGTTTCCAAATTTTGATATCGCAATCGCTCCAGAATTATGTTCGTAAACTTTATTGGTCTCTCGATCATTATTTTGAAATTTTTCAATAATTTCTTTAGAAATTTTATTTCACTCCCTGCTTCTGACAAAACTACTTACTCGACGGCTGTTGATGATTTTGTCACGCTGTTTCGCTTTCTCGATTTCCAGTAAATTGCGTTTCCGAAAAATCTTATGATAAATCCCGTAGTAGTCTTGTAGTAGTCTTATGATAAATCACCGTCAACAAAGCAATAAATGATTTCAGCGTTCAAATTTCTTTCATAAGTCAACCTTAATTTTCTGGTTAAATAGAAGTATTACAAAATTCTCAACGCATATTTATAATGGGTCCCGTCGTAACTGTTTTGAAATCGACTTAAATAGTTTACACTTGTATAATCTTGTTCCAGTACTAATAAATTATGAAGATCCCATGAGGTTTCTATATCTTATATCGTCTGAGGCTGACTATGCGGGTTCTAAATTTGAATTTTTTTCCTTTGGTGTAAAATATAGTTTACTATTTTCTATATACTATCGTTTCGCTAATGACTCTATATAACTACTTTTATCTAATTTCATCTCACACTTCTTATGATCGTATTCAATGTATATTCCTAAGTAAGTCTTTACTTCACCTAAGTCCCTCATCGCAAATTTGTTTTACAATTTATTTTAAATTTCATCGATTTTTCTTTTGTTTTTTCCACACATTAATAAGTCATCCACGAATAGAATGAAGTATATAACATGATCGCTCTCATACTTCATATACAGACAATAATCACTCTCACTTCTTTGAAAACCTATTTTACATACTTACAAACCTAGCTTACATACTTTCCCGCTTTTATCGGCGTAACCCATAGGTTTATTTACGAATACTTCCGATTTTATAGTTCTGTTTAGGAATGCTGTTTCTACATCCATTTGCATAATCATCGAACCATATTGACAACAATAAGATAGTAATAACTTCAGCGTTTGCATTTTTGCCACTGGAGAGTATAAATCTTCCGGTATTTCCTTTTGTTGGAAGCCCCGAACAACTAGTCGCGCTTTCTTACGATTATCGGATTTATTCGTATATACCCATTTCAAATCTAATACCTTTTTATCTTTTGGTTTCTCTACTAATTGCCAGGTTTTTATTTTTGACTAAACTATTCATTTCTCGATCCATTGCTTCTTTCCATGATCTGCTGTCATCTCCACTTAAAGCTTCTTCATAGGTTTGAGGACTGCCTGCGCTAACTACATTCACATAAATGAAATATGAGCTCGTTTGGCCATATCTTTGAGGTTTCTTTGTTTCCCGTCCTGGCCTTCTCAAATTATTTTCTATGTCCTCAAGTTTTTCTTCTGATTCGTTACTTAAATTTCTCTCCTTTTTTCTTACAACCTGCTCGACCTTTTTGTTGATGTGGTCACCACTTCTAGGAAAACTCCACATCTGGTCTTTTTAGCTTTCTCAAGCGCTGAAGACATCGACAGCATATAGACAAAAGAATAGCAGGGAGGCAGACCATAAACGGTAGACAGGCGACGTTGGCTTCGGGGTTCTCAGTCATAAAGTAACACTGCTAGCGTGCGGATCTGGACCAGCTCAAATTGTATTCCTGTATTTCATTATTAAGTCAAATATATACTTTGTATCTTACACTTTATCCACGCGTTTTTCGCTCTTTATATACCGAATAACCTCAACAGGTTATGGGCCCAGGGCTGTAGAGTGTAAGATAGCAACGCGAAGTGAATAAATTGTCAAAGTATTGTGCTTAGTAAAGTAAGTGATAGTGCTAAAATGGAATCAGCAAGTGCGAATATCGAGATGTTACGTGGCGAAGAAAACTGGCTCCAGTGGCGTTTTGTCATGCGTACACTTTTGGAGGAAGATGACGACCTGATCAACGTGTGTGAAGGGAATCTGTGTCATCCAAGTAACAGTGCGGAGAAAGAAATCGCCCGTAAAAGATTTTTGAAGGCAGATCGGCTAGCAAGAAAATTAATTGTGACCTCAGTAGGAAGAAAACCGTTGGATCTTCTTTTATGTTGCTCAACAGCACATGAAATGTGGAAAAAGTTGAATACAGTATATGACATGAAGTCGGATGAGAATCTAAGTATGGTCCAGAAGCAGTTCTTCAATTTTAAATGGGAAGAATCTGAAAATGTATCTTACAACTTATCAAAATTGCAATTGATAGCGGCGAAGATGAAAACTCTTGGGAGTGAAATTGGCGAGAAAATGCTGATAACACGCATTTCATCGGTGTTACCGGACAAATTTGACCATTTTCACAGTGCGTGGGATTCGGTGGAAGAAGAAAAGAAGACTTTAGACAAGCTTAGTACCAGGCTGATGGCGGAAGAAATCAGATGGAAGAAAGACGGCCAGGAAACATCGCTGTCGCTGGTAACAAAAGGTAACAATTATAAAAGGGAACAGCAGAAGCAGTCAAGCAAACGTGAATACGAGAAACAAGGACCAAGCTGTTTCAACTGTGGAAAAGTTGGCCATCTATAGAAGGATTGCTTTAGATGCTTTACATGCAAAAGGGAAGGCCACACCAGCAAAAATTGCTTCAAAAATAAGAAAGGAAACAACAGCAGAGACAACCAGGAACCCAGAAATGAAAATCGAGATCACAGCGTAATTGGTCTATTAGGAAGCACCTCAACGATACAAGTGGCAAACCATGATGCTTGGATAATCGACTCAGGAGCTACGAATCACATGACAGGACGACAAGAATGGTTCAGCGTCTTCGAAAAATTCGATAACACGGTGAAGATAGAAATCGGCGATGGTACGTTCATGGATGCGTACGGCAAAGGAAAAATCAAGGTAGAGACTTTTGTGGACGGCAAATGGGTAGCATGTACAATGAACGATGTCTTGTATGTACCAGGTATGAAAAGAAATCTATTTTCCATTAGATCTGTTGCCAGAAGAGGTATAGATTTCTGTATTCTAAGGGAAGGGAAAAACTGCATGTTTTTACAAAATCAGAAAATAATAGCAAGGGGTTCTGTTATTGGAAATTTATATAAGGTCGACATGCGAGTTATCATACCGTCAGTTTGTAATCTTAGCAATAGAGCGGAGTCAAACGCGGACACACTGCAGTTATGGCACGAACGGCTATGTCATCAAAACATCATACACGTTAAGGAATTTTTAAAGAATTCGAATATAAAAGTTGTAGAGGATAGTAACTTTTTCTGTGAAGGTTGCGCGTACGGGAAACACCATAGATCGAGTTTTCACCAGAAAACCAAGCGTGCGACTAAACCTCGCGAAATTATTTATACGGATGTATGTGGACCTATGGAAGTCGAGTCATTAGGCAAAAAATTGTATTTTCTTGCGTTTAAAGATGATTTTTCCAAATTCACAAAGATTTACTTCTTACGACATAAGTCAGAAGTACTCGAAAAGTTGAAAACTTTTTGCATAGAAGTCGAAAATCAATCCAATGATAAGATCAAAGAAATTCATAGTGATGGAGGGAAAGAATTCAAAAATAAAGAGGTTAAAGAATTTTTAAGAAGTCAGGGAATTAAGCATACGATTAACGTCCCATACACTCCTGAACAGAATGGCGTCGCAGAAAGAGAAAATAGAACAATAGTAGAAGCAGGAAGGTCGATGTTATATTCGAAATCTAATCTACCGCTGTTTTTATGGGCCGAAGCCATGAACACCGCAGTGCATGTCATAAATAAGACAGGGCCGACAAGACAAGACAAGAAAACACCATATGAACTGTGGTACGGGAAATCGCCAGATGTAGAAAAGTTTAGAGTTTTCGGTACTGAATGCTTTGCACACATACCTGCGGAAAAGAGAAGGAAATTGGACAGAAAGGCTAACAAAGGATATTTGGTAGGCTATCTAGATGACGGACGAGGGTATCGAGTGTACGTGCCGACCGTAAGAAATATAATATTAAGCCGTGACGTAATATTTAAGCCCGAATTAGAAACTGAAAAATTCGTTAATTTAAGTTTACCGAAAATTGTCGAGCGCGAAGATGTGCGTGCACAGAGCGATAGAGTATGCACGTATGAAAGTGCAGAGAGTGAAACTGAAAAACAACCCTTTATAACTAGCGAGAATGTGAGACAATTGAGAGATAGAGATAAGATCAAGCGAACCGATTTTTATGGTAACCCAGTAACGTACGTAGCGGAAAAATTACCAGTTGATTTTAACGAAGCGATGAGATCCGAAAAGAAAGAAATTATGTGGCTAAAGAAAATATTTCTCGAATGCAAAATAGAGATATTTCAGTATACGCTATGTGTAAATAATACTAGTGCCGTAAAATTAATTAAGAATCCTGAATTCCATCAAAGAAGTAAGCATATTGATATAAGATACTACCTTTTGCGAGATTTATACAATAGAGGCGAAATTGATGTAACATATGTAACAAGCGAAGAGCAACTGGCAGATATATGTACAAAGGCGTTGCCAAAACCAAGATTTAAATATTTAAGACAAAAGTTAGGTTTGAAAAATAAAAAAGATGTTAAGAGGTAATTGTTTATAGAGATGTAGAGTTTTTAGGGGGGGTGTCGAAGTGACTATCACTTCTAATAAAAAAAAACTCTACATGATCTGTTTAGTCCTCTCGTGTTTTAGTAATAAACTAATTTGAATGGAAAAGAGAAAGGCAGCTGGCAAATGTATTTGTGAAGACATTGACAAAATCAAGAGTTAGAAAAATATTAAGATATAATTGTTTGTAGGGATGTAGAGTTTTAGGGAGGGTGTTGAAGTGGCCAGCACTTCTAGGAAAACTCCACATCTGGTCTTTTTAGCTTTCTCAAGCGCTGAAGCCATCGACAGCATATAGACAAAAGAATAGCAAGGAGGCAGACCATAAACGGTAGACAGGCGACGTTGGCTTCGGGGTTCTCAGTCATAAAGTAACACTGCAAGCGTGCGGATCTGGACCAGCTCAAATTGTATTCCTGTATTTCATTATTAAGTCAAATATATACTTTGTATCTTACACTTTATCCACGCGTTTTTCTCTCTTTATATACCGAATAACCTCAACACTTTTCGTCACTTGTTTCACTTTCATGAATTTCGTTTGTATCCGAATGTTCTTCAAAATCCTTTTCCGTTTCATTATCTGATTCATCTATTCCTTGAAATCCTACTAAATTACCATTTTCACCTATAAATTCTACGTGTCTTGCAATTATAATTTTATTATTAACTAAGATCCTATATCCAACGTTTTCATAACCTACAAGTATTCCAATATCTGCCTTTTTGTGCCATTTCGAATTTATTTTAAATTCAGATATTCTTACGAAAACTATACTCCCGTACAATCTTAAATTATTTATATTCGGTTTCCTTCTTAACAATATTTCGATTGGTGTTTTATTTTCACATGTTTTCGTAATGGTTCTATTTTTTAAGTACACCGCGGTTCTAACTATTTTCGACCAATATTTAATATTTAGTTTCGAATCATGTAATAAGCATCTAGCGGAATTCGTGATTGTTCTATTGTAGCGCTCAGCTGTTCCATTTAACTAGTGAACATAAGGTGGGCATGATTCTAGGTGAATTCCCGTTTCCCTAATTAGATTGTACATGTTTTTGATCATATATTCTTTTCCATTATCGCATCTTAGTCTCTTTATCTTCTTACCAGTAAGATTTTCAACTTTATTTATATAATCAAGGATTCAATCGTAAACCTCATCTTTCGATTTCAAAGTATAAATTAATGCGCACTTACTATAATCGTCCATAAATGTTAAGAAATATTTAGATCCATCAAACTCGGTATTTTTATAAGTTCCATTTAAATCGGTATGTACTAATTCTAAAATCTCGCGTGCTCTACTACGGTTACTCTGGATAGGTACATTGTGCTACTTATTTTGCATACACGCACCACATTTTAATTGAACTTGCTCCAATTTTTCTGGCATTCCCTCAATTAATTTTTTCTTACACATCGTATCTAAATAAGTAAAGTTTACATGTCCTCGGATTCTGTGAAACTTTTCCCTGTTCGTCATTTTTTCTACATTTTTGGCGTGTGATTCTTGCCTTCCAATGTAACTAGATATTTTATATAAACCATGATCTTTGAATGCGATCCCTATCAACTTTCAATATTTGTTATAGATCTTTGAAGTATTCCCTGCTGAGAGTATCTTATTTTTATTCGTTACTCTCGCATAGCTAACCAAGTTATTATCCATTTCTTCCACACAAAATACATTTGACATTATAATTTTAACCCTTCTTTTGTTTACTTCAAAGTAAGTTAAAATTTTTCCAACTTTTGTTCCTCTTAATGTTCTACCGTCTCCTAGTTTTACGTTTATCGGGTTCCTTAAGTTTTCGTATTCAAAAAAATACGAGTCATCATTTACAATGTGATCTGAACATTCACTATCCAATATCCAATCTATTTTTCGCGTATCGCTGGTATATACTGTGATAGTATCCTTAGTATTATCGGGCTGCACTCGCGTTAGGAAGGAGTTAATTCCTTGGTCGTCGTAGTCCTGGCTGTTTAAATAATTTGCGTCTTGTCGACTTGCCCCATTGTAGCGTTGCTGCCAACCTCTGCTTCGTCCTCGTTGACCAAATCCACGCTGAACATATCCTCGTCTTCTGTGGCCACAACCTCGTCCGCCGCGACCCCTATTCTGCTATGGCTGATACGCACCTCCTTGCCATTGCGCTCCTGTATTCATTCCGCCTCTGCATGTATTCGTGCAATTTTTTATCACGTGGCCGTACTTTCCACAGCCATGGCACTTTATTTCTCTCTTTTCTCAACTTTGAAAACATTTGACCATTTCCTATCACTTTTACTCTCCCTACGCATTTCCCACATTATAATTTTATTCTTTAAAAAATCACACGTTCAATCACTTTCTTTCAATGAGTCGATTAAGTCATCAATATATATCAATGATTCTGGTAGTGTTTTTAGCATATAATCGAGTTTTTCACGTTCACTTACGTTTGCACCAGCACTCTTTAATTCATTTATCGTCTTCTCAAATTCCGTGAAAAATGAAGCTGATTCCTCAAAATCTTTCAACCTCATCATGCCGAGTCTACGTCTTATACAAAGTTGCAATGCTGTTGATTCCTTCATATACATCTCATCGAATTTTGTAATTATTTTGTAAACAGTGTCTTGATCACCAACAAATTCTAATTGCTCATTTGTTATACTACAATAGATGTAGTTCATCGCCCATTGATACTTTTTATCCCAATTGTCTTTCGCATCCGTGTCCATTGTCTCTCGTGTAGCCAGTTCATAACATTTTTTACACTTTAAATACATTAATATTCTTTTCTTCCACGCTTTGTAATCACGTACATCGAATACTTGAATTTTAGTTTTATCGTCCATTGGCATCTTGATTCTTCTTTTCATCTTCACACTTTTTTCAAAAATAGTTCTCCTCACTATACAGATTCCTTTTATCTGCTCCGCCAACAACCTTTTTATCTCTTCAGAACATATTTCCAATTCTTTCAAAATGAACCTTTTTTATACATTCACTCCCGGTTACACGTGGTCCCATAACCTTAAATCTCGTCAACCACGATTTTTGCTACTATGTTGAGAATTGTGGATCCTGATGGCCGAAATATTGTTACGGAAACATTAAATTTACGATGGCCATTACTATTAACGTAGACACATATTTACTTTATAAACGATTTCTAGAATATTTATCGTTGTACACTTGCGCGCGTCTCAGCACTTTTATTCATACCCGACCTTTTGAAGACTGTTAACCGATAGAACTGTTTACATTCGCCTGTTCCTCAGTCGCCGCGCACACACATATCTCCACACAGTGATATCCCGTTACAAAGATCTCCACTACGCACTGGATCGAAATGTCGGCATATCTGCGATAGCAGCGGAGATACGTTGATTTGAATATTTAAGCATGACTATGCGAAACTGCAATTACATTGCATTTGACAGTAACCAAATATAAAATAGTGTTAGGAAGATGATACATTTGAACTGTACATGTGAATGTGTGTGTAGGCGTCAGAGAGTGTCCAGGCCTTAGTTGGGCCAAAGGGCAATTGGCAGCCGTTAGAAACATTTTAAAGGGTCGGTTGACAACAAACGTGCGTGCGACTAGGTTTTCGATGTCTTCAGAGTATAAGATATATTTGTCGGGTCAACGTCAGGATTAGGGGTGGGGGTGTTCGATGAATCTTCGTTGAAATTAGCCATCGGTGCGGTGTAACTACAGTTGAGTTTATTGACACAAATTAGAAAGATTACAGCGTCGATATTTAATCGCAATGTTTCGACATTCGCGGCACTATGACAATGGTCTCGGCTCCGGCAACGTTTCCGCGGTCAACGGATGCTGAGCTCTACCCTACGATAGCGTCTAAGTTGCACTACATGTTAGAGAAAGGAGCAATTACTACGTATAAGAAATACAGGTCGATTGCTGATGAGTTCGCACTAGAGAGTGTCTCTACATCACGGCGACGCTGTCGAGGAAAACTATGATGGGTGTGTCTAAGGGCACGAGATCATCGGATTCGTGGAGAAAAGTGTTCGTTCAGAAAGTGAGGGAAATTGACGTTACTGTTAATTGGTCAATTTCCATGTTGGTGGTTAGAGAAGGGTGCTTACCTTCCTTGGGGAGAGTTGCCAGTGGGAAGCGTTCGTAGAAGGATAGATTTCTCTTATCTTCCGTAGTTGGTGCACAGGCTATTTGTCTATATGAAATACTTTGTATAATTGAAACTTAATATTCGTAGCGGGCCCTCGGCCAGCTAAACATATATTCTGAGGATCCGTCGACATCTGGCAATCATCTTACCCGAAGGACAAAGTCTGCGTGTGGCGAGCCATGGGACAGAAATCGTTGAAATTTTTACTGTCGTGCCCCGTCCCAAGTATTTCTTTTAAGGAGAGCTATAAAGTTACTTCATGCCTTTCTTAGGCAATACGTTCATCCCTTGACCGCGACTACTTTCGGCGACTGGTTGTCGCCTCGAGCCCGAGCTCACTATCATAAATCTCGAATAAGTACAGCCGAATCGAATGACAACAGTTTCTTAGGTTATGGTGAAATCTGGATTACAGCACTAAGGGGTCCTCCCAACGCTCCAAAGTGGAGGCTCCGGTGTTCTCTCATCTCCGATATATTTATAACTGTTGTGTGCTAAATAAAGCAAATTATTTGTATTTCCGACTCCCTCATATATCTTTGCAAATAGCACAAACGGGCTAATGTGTGCTCCAGTTGGTAGCCAATGTAGAGTCTAACACGCATCAATTCACCGTCATATCTGCATTAGAAACAGAGATACATTGATTTGAATATTTAAGCCTGAATATGCAAATCGGCAACTACACAGAATTTGGTCGGATCCAGAGTTAACATGGCACAAACTAGCTGATTTGGCAGCATATGTGGAGTATTCTGCGCATCGAATAGGCGACATAGAAACCAAGATACGTTCATTTGAATATGTAATATTTGAATATTTCGCCAGGAAATGCATAATTGCAGATACCCTGAGTTTGGCTGCGCCCACACGTTACATAACTCAAACCAGATAATATGCATTGTGTTTGGCAGCAAAAGTGGCGTATATCGCGCATCGAATTGTCGGCATATCTGCAATGCAAACGGCGATACGGTGATTTGAATGATTAATCATGAATATGTAAAGCAGCAATTTCGCTAGGTTTGACAGAGATCGGAGTTGACATGGTACAAACCACCAGATGTGCGGTGCACATGACATCGGATGTGTAATGCAACGGGCATCGCTTTGTCGCCATATGTGCAATAGAAACGGAGATACATTCATTTGAATATGTTAACCTTAATTTGTAAAACTGCAATTACGCTTGATATGTCGAGGACCAGAGATGATATAATAGCACGAGCCAGCCGATGTGAGCTGTATTTGGCAGGCAATGAGGAGTATATCTCGCATCTAATTGACGGCAAATCTCCAAGCGCAGCGGTGATACGTTTTATTTAATATTCAATAATGGGCCTGTTACGATACCGATAGTATTAGCGTGACTGAAACACATTGCCGTCTCAGTAAAACCATTTTATTTCAAGCTTCACGCTACAGTTCTGAATCCGGACAAGACCGTTTCAAGTTCTCGCAAGAGCAAGCAGTCAAATTAAGGTACTTACACGAGTTAGAGTCTAATACATTTTATTGGTCCAACATCGATGGGGCGATCTCGCATCGAAATTTTCGGAGGACCGCGTAACCTTCCAACGACGACCGCCGTACGAGCAGCGGATAAACTTATTTCGTGCCTTAGGTTGTCCTCACCACGTCCTCTACTTCTTGATTCTTGGTTGGTAGCTTTAGCGGCTGCAGGTCCGAGAAATTGCATCTTGACCCTCGTTCTCGTATGTCGCATGTGACGTCTCACTTTCCGCCGTAGACACTTGTCGGATCTACATACGTTGAACCATTTGCGCGAGACAAGCGCGGCGCTCTGCAGGGACGAGGGATCCAATTTTCGAAGTATCAAGTGCGAAACCTCCAGTAGTTCGGAAATGATATCTACCTTACTTGGGACGAACAAACCAACGACGCGTAGTAGAGATCTAAAAAACTCCATGTTGCTTCTACTGTTGCGCGAGCACGACTGACGGTCTGGCTAAGAGTGGAGGCTTATATAAGTGCTGTTCGTCACGGTGCACTGCGAGTTCCGGTTCCGGGTGAGAGTCCTGGTCAGGCAGAATCGATGGTATGTGCATGTATTTTCACTTACATCGGGTTCACATTATGATTAGAGTTAGAGGCGCGAAACGAATCTTCATTTGGTTTAGACGTTGAAGTTATGCAATAGAGCAGATATTTACTAGTGTAAATTTGATTGTTATATAATTTGACAAGTAGTCGTGGTAATTAGGTACTCGAGAAGCTAATGACAATGATCCTGGGTTCAATAACAAAGCCGCGGTCAACGGGATAACAGAATTCGTTTTCATCCTGATTCCAAGTTGTACCATACTTCCTTATCTACGGTATAGGTAGGACTGAACAAACTCTTTGTCAAAACATAGAATATCCAGCGAGTGTTAAGGCTCTTTGTTACTGGTTAATGTGACCTCAAGAGAGAATGATTTTCCGGCACGATGATGCTGCAGTGGAAAACAATGATGGGTGTGTCTAAGGGCACCGGAACATCGGATTCGTGGAGAAAAGACTTCGCTCGGAAAGAGATTGATAGTGACGTTACTGTTAATTGGACAATTTCCATGTTGATGGTTAGAGAAGGATGCTAGTAGCCCTTGAGGGAACGTTGCTAGCGAGAAGCGTCGTCCGTGGAAAAATAGATTTCACCTATCATCCCGTAGTTGAAACGAAGACTGTTTGCCTGTTTAGGACTGTTAAGGACTTTAATTAACTAAATCTTAAGGTTTATAATGGGTCCTCAGGCTAGCTAAACATATACTGTTGAGATGCGTTGACATCTGGCAAGCATCTTATCCGACAGATAGAGTCTGCGTGTGGCGAGACACGGGACAGAAACCGTTGGAATGTTTACTGTCACGTGCCGCTACGATTATTTCATTTAAGGACAGCTATAGAATTACTCCATGCCTTTATTAGACAAAACGTTCATCCCTTGACCGCGGCTACGTTCGGTGACTGGTTGTCGCCTCGAGGCCAATTGCAGTATCACAAGTTTCGAACAATTACAATCGGACTGGATGGCTACAATTGTTGAATTACTGCTATGGTAGAATATAGATTACAATGTTACGGGATTTTCCCAAAATTCCAAACGGAACGTTCCCGTGATATTTCATCTCCGACTTATATTTATGCTTGATCTGTCTGGGACCAGTGCAGATATAGCGCGAACTGGCTGGTAAGCGATGTATTTGGCAAGGAATGTGGAGTACCAGGCACATCGAATTGTCGACATATCAGCAACAGCAACGGAGATACGTGGAGTTGAATATTTGAGTCTGAATCTGCAAAACAACAATTACACTGCATATAACAGAGACCAGAGTCGATGTTCTGCCGCGCAACACATCTGCACTCAATCCCGCGCGGCTTGACAGCCAACGGTCCACGTGCCATCCTTCGAATCCTCCATAGGCCCAAGGACCCACCATAAAGATGAAATCCTAGCTGCATTGTTCGCACATATGGTCTAAGTCAATCTGTTTGTGAGAAAAGACTTTTTAACTCTAGAAGTGTTGTCGGTCGGTTTTTAGAAAGGTCCTTGGGTTTATTACGCGCTGTTAAGAATTACGGAGAAAGCGGGTAGTGGCCTAACGAAAAATGCGGGCATCTACCTAACGGAAAATCTGAGTTTTCCCATAAACAATGTCGCCTAGGACCCACGTTGGTAGGAGGCTTCTTCCTCCTCTCTTCCTTCCTAACATTAGTCATAACCAATCGGCATCGCGGATCATTGCCCTCACTTTCCTAACTAACAATGTAAGCATCGAATCCGCGTTCTTCGTTCAAAGGGCACAACCATACCGAGCTCCGTACTCACATCAGAATAAACTTTAGAGTTACATCATCTCTCACGGTGACTAGAGTTCCTGCAATCCCTACAACTCTCACCGTTCCTATATCTCTAAGAGCCTCCTATTTCTCTCACAGTATCCAGAAGTCCGACAGCTCCCACAGCTCTCACGGACCTAGAGCTCCTATAGCTCACATTCTCATCTAAGAATAATCCTTCTCTTCGTTATCTGTATCTTAAGCAACGGCGTTCTTACTCAGTGTGATTGTATAAATCGTTGGAGATACATATATTTTTTATAACTTTGTGACTCCCAGTGTTATACCACAACGACTACACCTATTATCCTAAGCGAAATACGGTGATCGAACAATTCGTGGTGTCGATTATTCCAATCGTAACTGGAATTTACGACTCCCATTGACGCGTATTCAAACGACCGCATCTCCCCGCGATAGCTCGAAAATACAGTCGACATAGCGCAAACCGGATAAGTATTGTATTTGGCTGTAATTGTGGAGTATAGCGCGCATCGCATTTGCGACATGTATCCAATAGCAGCGCTGATACGTTGGTTTGAACATTTCGGCATGAATATGCAAAACAGAAATTACGCTGAATCTGTCAGTGACCAGAGAAGACATAAGACAGAAGAGAAGATAGAATCGGAAAATGTGCTCCGTGCTCACCAGAAAATCAGGAGCATAACGCTCACCGAATTGTCGTCATATCTGCCGTAGAAACGAAGATACGTTGCTTTCGATATTCAAGCATGAATATGCTAAACTGCAATTATTGTGTATTTGACAGGGACAAGGGTGAACAAAACGCTAACCTACTGATGTGCGCTGTATATGACATCAGATGTGAAATATAACGCGCACCGAATTGTCTGTAAGTGTGGCATAGAATCGGAGATTCGTTGATTCGAATATTTAATACTGAATATGCAAAACTGCAAATACGCAGGGTTCGGCTGGGTCCCGATTTTACATGCATCAAACGGGATAACGTGCACTGTGTTTGGCAGCAAATTTGGAGTATAGCGAGCCTCTAATTGTAGCCATATGTGAAGTAGAATCGGAGATACGTCGGTTTGAATACTTAACCCTGAATATACGAAACTGCAACTACGCTGGATCTGGCTGGGTCCAGATTTTACATAGCGTAAACCGTATGATGTGCACTGTACTTGGCATCAGATGTGGAATATAACGCGCATCGTATGGCCAATGTTTCTGCAAAACAAGCGGAGATACCTTCATTCCAATATGTAAGCATTAATATCCAAAACTGCAATCACGCTGGATTTCTCCGGGTCCAGTCTTGACAGTGTGCAAACGGGCTGATGTGTGCTGTATTTGACAGCAAATATGCAGTATTACGTACATCCTATTGTCGACGTATCTACAATGGATACGGAGGTACTTTCACTTGAAAAACTAGGCTTGAATATGCAAAACTACAAATACGCTGGATTTGACTCGGTCCGGATATAACACGGCTTAAACCAGATGAAGCGCTCTGCGTATGGCAGTCAATGTGGAATATAGCGCGCATCGTATTGTCGACATATGTGCTATGGAATCGGAGTCACGTTGATTTGAATATTTAAGCCTGAACATACAAAATTGCATTTGGGCTGGATGTTGCAGGGACCAGAGTTTACGCAGCGCAAGCGAGCTGATGGGCAATGTAACTACAGCAAATGCGGAGTACAAGGCGTATGGAATTGTCGACATATGTGCAAAAGAAGCGGCGAAGCTTTGAATGCAATATTTAAGCATTAACAATAAAAACTACAATTACGCTGGATTTTACAGGGTCCAGAGTTGACATATCACAGACCGGCTGATTTGGCATCTTATGTGGAGTATTCTGCGCATCGAATAGGCGGCATAGAAACCAAGATACGTTCATTTGAATATGTAATATTTGAATATTTCGCCTGAAAATGCATAATTGCAAATACGCTGAGTTTGGCTGCGCCCACACGTTACATAACTCAAACCAGATAATATGCATTGTGTTTGGCAGCAAAAGTGGCGTATATCGCGCATCGAATTGTCGGCATATCTGCAATGCAAACGGCGATACGGTGATTTGAATGATTAATCATGAATATGTAAAGCAGCAATTTCGCTAGGTTTGACAGAGACCGGAGTTGACATGGTACAAACCAGCAGATGTGCGGTGCACATGACATCGGATGTGAAATGTAACGGGCATCGCTTTGTGCCATATGTGCAATAGAAACGGAGATACATTCATTTGAATATGTTAACCCTAATTTGTAAAACTGCAATTACACTTGATATGTCGAGGACCAGAGATGATATAATAGCACGAGCCAGCTGATGTGAGCTGTATTTGGCAGGCAATGAGGAGTATATCTCGCATCTAATTGACGGCAAATCTCCAATCGCAGCGGTGATACGTTTTATTTAATATTCAATAATGGGTCTGTTACGATACCGATAGTATTAGCGTGACTGAAACACATTGCCGTCTCAGTAAAACCATTTTATTTCAAGCTTCACGCTACAGTTCTGAATCCGGACAAGACCGTTTCAAGTTCTCGCAAGAGCAAGCAGTCAAATTAAGGTACTTACACGAGTTAGAGTCTAATACATTTTATTGGTCCAACATCGATGGGGCGATCTCGCATCGAAATTTTCGGAGGACCGCGTAACCTTCCAACGACGACCGCCGTACGAGCAGCGGATAAACTTATTTCCTGCCTTAGGTTGCCCTCACCACGTCCTCTATTTCTTGATTCTTGGTTGGTAGCTTTAGCGGCTGCAGGTCCGAGAAATTGCATCTTGACCCGCTTTCTCGTATGTCGCATGTGACGTCTCACTTTCCACCGTAGACACTTGTCGGATCTACATACGTTGAACCATTTGCGCGAGACAAGCGCGGCGCTCTGCAGGGACGAGGGATCCAATTTTCGAAGTATCAAGTGCGAAACCTCCACTGGTAGTTCGGAAATGATATCTACCTTACTTGGGACGAACAAACCAACGACGCGTATTAGAGATCTAAAGAAACTCCATGTTGCTTCTATTGTGGCGCGAGTACGACTGACGGTTTGGCTGAGAGTGAATTCTTATATATGTGCCGTTCGTCACGGTGCACTGCGAGTTCCGACTCCGGTGAGAGTCCTGGACAGTCAGAATCGATCGCATGTGCATGTATCTTCATATGGATCGGGTTCACATTATGATTAGTGTTAGATGCGTGAAACGAATCTTCATTTGGATTAGACGTTGTTGCTATGCAATAGAGCAGATATTCACTAGTGCGAATTTGATTTGAGGTGTATGGTAGCGATTTAGGTTTAAAAGCACAAGAGTATATTTAACTATGTAGTTTATTAAAATATACCCTACGTGTACACTAGACGTATAATACACTTGTTGTCTTGATTCGTGATTACGAATAGATGGGCGCAAAGAAGTATCGACTTAGCTGCTACTGCTCGTGTCACTCGATAAAAAAGGATGCCTCACTACCCCGCTCGCTATATTCATATGCGTTGGAGTTGACAAAAGGCGTTGGGATTTGAATTTTGAAGGTGTTCTCGAAAAATCGCAACTGACGCTGAACTCTCGACCTGGTTTACAAATGTTGAATTTTCGGGTAGTTGACTCGAGGGCATATGATCACGACAAAATCTACGGATTTTGATTAACCTTCGGTAACCGCCTAAGGTTGTCGGATCTATAATAAACTCATCTTTCAGTAAACACGATTTTTTGTGTAGCGGGTTCACTAGACCGAAACCGTTATGAATTTTACCTACGAGTGCCGCTACAGTACCCGCCTGCCAGTGTTAACGTTACTTCTTTTTATGTTTGTTTACGTATGTTAGCGCGGTGCCCTTACTAACCGTTTAATTCAAACCCGTTTGAAAGCGGTGAGGAGAACGAACTCTCCTGCCCGAACGCGTGGTATAATTGGTTCTTGCGTCTCTGTCGCTTTGTTGCGCTTGCTCGCTGCTTTGCGGTCGGAAGATTTTCCCAGGTAAAAATACGTCGTAGGTTTCTGCGCTCCTTTGCAGATCTTCTATATCTTCCGACACGATGAAGGCGGGTTTTAGACGATCTACGGAGACTTTCACGCTTTTGTCCTTCATCCGGATGGTAATGGTTTTCATCCCACGCTGTGTAACCTGATAAGGGCCATCGTATGGTGGTTGCAGTGGACCTCCGATTGCATCGTGGCGTACGAAAACGCACGGCGACGTTTCTAAATCGCGGAACATGAACGTTTTCTTTTCGCCGTGTCGTGAAGTCGGCAGAGGTCTAATATCACTCATTCGCTCTCGCAGAGAGTTTGCGAATTCCGCGTTGGCCGGTTGTTTTGCTGGTACAAAGTATTTTGCTGGCAATCGTATGTCCGTACCATAAATTATTTCGGCTGCCGTTGCGCTCAGGTCCTCCTCCATAGCGGTTCTAATGCCTAAAAGAACTATGGGAAGGCTTTCAACCCAGTTGCTTGAATTGTGGCATTTGATTGCGGCCTTAAGCTGCCTGTGAAAGCGCTGTACCATCCTGTTGGACGCGAGGTGGTAGGCTGTGGTACGCAAATGCTTAATGCCGAGCATCTGGCATAGTTCGTTGAAAAGACTGGATTCGAATTGGCGTCCGTGATAGGTTGTTATTTTTGCTGGGACGCCAAAACGCGCTATCCATGTGGAAAGAAGAGCCGAGGCAACGGTCTTCGCTTCCATATCTAGTATTGGAATCGCTTCGGGCCAACGTGAAAAACGGTCGATACATGGTAGACAATATCGGTAGCCTTGTGAATATTGCATGACGATGATGTCTAAATGTATATGCTCGAATCGTCCTGCGAGCTCTCCGAATGTTCCGGTCGGCGTTGATACGTGTCTCGTTATTTTACAATATTGACACGGGATGATGATGTCGCGAAGCTCCTTGCCTATTTCTTGCGCGGCGGCGAGAGTTTTGTGATCCACGGATTTTCCTATGGCTTCGATGCGAGATAGGGCGTCGGCTGCATTGTTATTCAGCCTTTTTATATGACTTATATCGGTCGTGAACTGCCCGATCTAATCTAGTTGACGGAATTGTCTCGGCGAACACTTGTCGGGATTCTGACTGAACGCATAGGTGTGGTGTTTGTGATCTATGAAAATAATGAAATTCCTCCCCTCTACGGCGTGTCTAAATCGCTTGACCGCGGTATACATAGCGAGTAATTCGCGATCGTATGCGCTATATTTTCGCTGCGCGAAATTTGAGGCTTTAGTTAAGAAACCCAACGGTTGCCAAGTGTCATTCGCGCGTTACTGCAACACCGCCCCTATTGCAAAGTCGGTCGCATCTACTGCGAGGCTGATGGGCGCGCCAGGTATAGGATACCCTAACATCGTAGCGTCAGCTAGGGCGCGTTTTGACTCGCTAAAGCTCGTTTTGGCTTCCTCCGACTAAATAATGGGCATGTTGCCCTCTTTCGCCCCTTGTAACAAATCGTTGAGGGGTTGCAAAATTTTAGCTGCCCCCGGTATGAAACGTCGGTAAAAGTTAATCATACCGAGGTATCCGCGTAGTGCCTTGATGTTCGCGGGGAGCGGTGCTTCATTTATGGCTCTAACGCGATCGGCGAGCGGATTTATTCCGTGCGCGTTTACCGTATGGCCTAGGAAGGCTATTACATTAATGCCGAACTCGCACTTTGCGAGATTGATTACTACGCCTTACTGGCTTAGACGTTCGAACAAGATCCGCAGGTGCCCGCGGTGCTGCCCCTCGGTTTCCGAAGCTACCAAGAAGTCATCTATGTACGCGTAAACGAAATCTAAGCCTCGCGTGATTACGTCGACAAATGTTTGACACGTTTGCGCGGCGTTTCGAAGTCCAAACATCATGTTGTTTGCCTCGAAAAGGCCGAATGGTGTCGAAATCGCGGTTTTTGTAACGTTCTCAGGCGCGATTGAGATTTGATGGTAGGCGCGCACTAAACCAGTTTTTGAGAATATTCGCCGACCGTGTAAATGCTGCGCGAAGTCTTGTATGTGCGGTGGAGAGTACCTGTCGGGTACAGTGCGGGCGTTCAGCGCCCTGTAGTCACCGCAATGTCGCAGACTTCCATCCTTCTTTGGGACGACGTGTAGTCGAGATGCCCGGGAACTCTTCGATGGGCGCATGACTCCTTGCTCGAAAAGTGTTACAAATTCCGCCTTGATTGGCTTGAGACGGTCCGGTGCGAGAGGGCGGGGTTTGCAATATACGGGCAGGCGGGGTGTGGTTTCGATGTGGTGCTCCACACTGTGCCGTATTTTCTCTCACCCAAAGGCCGGTGGGCGCGTTAGATCTGGACATTTCGCCAACAATTGGTGGTAGACCAAATCCCTGTTTACGGTCTTAATCATAAGCTGTTCGCAGTTGGCGGCGTATCCCCTGGTCGATAGCTGGTTTGTTGTGTCGAGAAGTCGTCTTTTTCTTGGATCCACAAGCAACCCGTAATGACTTAGGAAATCTAGGCCGATGATGAGGGTTTGCACATCGGCGACAGTGAAGTGCCATTTGAAGGCACGTTTAAGGGACAGGTTCAGCTCCATCGCTATAGTGCCGTACGTTGCGATGCGCGTCCCATTGGCAGCGAATAGTTCATACGTTGTTTTCTTTACGTCCCTAGATAGCCTGCTTCGGGGATGAACGCCGATATCAGCACCGGTGTCAACTAAGAACGAAGTCTTCGTTCTCTGGTCCAAAATAAAGATGCGGCGAGATCCCAAGCCGTCGCCGTCCTCCGCTTTTACGGACGGCTGGGGTCGTTTCCCGACTTCCACTTACAAGCGTGGCGCGATCGCCGAACCTCGCATGATAGAAGCAAATTCCGTCCTGGCGCGGATAGTCTCGCGAACGCGAACGGCGGCGGGGTCGAGTGAGAGAATTCGAACGTCTTCGTGGTCGATGATACCCGCCGACTCCCATAGCCTTAATCTGTTCTCGCAGTCTGCTCACCTCGGCGGCCAGTGCGTCGTTTTTGCCTTCGTGTGATGCCGGTGGCTCGATTGTGACTACCTTGTGAGCGCGCTGCCCGTTACGATTATACGCCTCATCGATTTTATCCGCTGTCCTGGTCAGTTTCTCGATACTCTTATCGTCCACTGCAGCCAGGACTTCCTTGATGCGATAGTTTAATTAGAGCTATGGTAGAATCTAGATTACAATGTTACGGGATTTTCCCAAAATTCCAAACGGAAGGTTCCCGTGATATTTCATTTCTGACTTATATTTATGCTTGATCTGTCTGGGACCAGTGCAGATATAGCGCAAACTGGCTGGTAAGCGATGTATTTGGCAAGAAATGTGGAGTACCAGGCATATCGTATTGTCGACACATTTCCAACAGTAACGGAGATGCGTGGTTTTGAATATTCAACAATGTATATTAAAAACTACAATTAGCTTGATTTGAATCGATACTGATTTTATATAGCGTAATTCGTATGATCTGCACTGTATTTATCAGCAAATATGGAGTATATCGCGCATCCATTTGTCGACATATCGACATATCAATAGAAACAGCGATACGTTGATCTGAATGTTCAGGCATGAATATGCAAATCTGCAATTACACAGGATTTGACAGGGTTCAGACTTGACGTAGCTCTAACTAGCAGATGTGAACTGTATTTGGCAGGAAATGTGGAGAACAATGCACATCGTATTGTCTGCATATCTGCATTAGCAACGGAGATAGGTTGGTTTGAATATTTAAGTCTGAAAATGTAAAAATAGAGGGTTTACGCCTGGATTTTACATTGGCCAGAGTTGATGTCAATTTGTCCAACTGTGGAGAGATTTGATCCCGTGGAAGCGAGTCAACGGGAGTCGCAAATTCCCGTTACGATTCTAGGAAACGACACCGCGTATTGATCGATCCCCTGATTTCCGTTAAGATAGTAGGGTGGTTGCCGTGGTATAACTCTGCGACCAACAGTGTTATTGATGAGAATTGTGGATCTTGATGGCCGAAATATTGGTATGGAAACATAAAATTTACACTGGCCTTTACTATTAACGTAGACACATATTTATTTTATATACGATTTTTAGAATATTTATCGATGTACACTTGCGCGCGTCTCAGCACTTTTATTCATACCCGACCTTTTGAAGACTGTTAACCGATAGAACTGTTTACATTCGTCTGTTTCTCAGTCGCCGCGCACACGCATATCTCCACAGTGATATCCCGTTACAAAGATCTCCACAACGCACTGGACCTAGTCCAGCACAAAATTATACATATTTCAATATTTATGAAGTATGTATTTCCAACAACTTTGTACAACAGCACAAGTTAGTAACTCCGCCGATTAAGGTATAGGTGACGAAGAAATGGATTGATCTGATATGAGAGAATCCGGGTAGATATATTGACTGATCTGAAAACCTCGATTGAGTATGCATAGATAGGTGGTTTTCGAAGAAGTCATGGGTGTAGAGAGTATTCGAACCGAGATATAACTCGAATTCCCCTCTTATATACTTACGGAGGAAAGCTCGGTATGTAGGTAATTTTTGAACAAGGGAAACTGATTCGTTGTTCACTCTTTTTGTTATGAAAAGGGAGGACAAGGTTTCGCGATACCCATTGGGTATGATCAGCGTTAATGAATGAAGATAGGAGGAGTAAGCATCCTACTAACGTGGCTCATGGATGACCTTGTTCATGGGAAAATCCACACATTTTCATCAGATAAATGTCCGGTTTAATATTATATAATTACCGGTTTTCCCATTATATAACTACCAGCTTTTCCGTAGTTTCTAAGAGCGCACAATAAACATAAGGACTTTTCTAAGGAATACACATCAATCAAAAACATTTAAGAAATTGGACGTGCAAGATGAAAGGGACCATCTAGAATTACTTAAAAAGTCTAAGTTTATGGTGGGTCCTTCGGTTTGATGAGGGTGTAAATAACAAATGACGGCACTATGACAATGGTCTCGGCTCCGGCACCGTTTCCGCGGTCAACGGATGCTGAACTCTACCCTACGTTAGCGTCTAAGTTGCACTACATGTTAGAGCAAGGAGCAATTACTACGTATAAGAAAGACAGGTCGATTGCTGATGAGCTCGCACTAGAGAGTGTCTCTCCATCACGGCGACGCTGTCGAGGAAAACTATGATGGGTGTGTCTAAGGGCACGAGATCATCGGATTCGTGGAGAAAAGTCTTCGTCCGGAAAATGAGGGAATTTGGCGTTACTGTTAATTGGTCAATTTCCATGTTGGTGGTTAGGTAAGGGTGCTAGCCGCCCTTAAGAGAGAGTTCGAGAAGAGGAAGCGTCATTCGTGAGAAACATAGATTTCTCCTATTTTCTCGTAGTAGGAACGAGGACTGTTTGTCGGTTTGAAAGACTTTAGTTAAACAAAACTTAAGATTTATAGCGGGTCCCCGGGCTAGCTGATCATGTACTTACTCAAATAATAGAGTCTGCGTGTGGCGAGCCACGGGACAGAAATCGTTAAAAAGCTTACCGTCGTGCCCCGTCCCAAGTATTTCTGTTAAGGAGAGCTATAGAGCTACTTCATGCCTTTCTTAGACAAAACGTTTATCCCTTGACCGCGACTACGTTCGGCGACTGCTTGTTGCCTCGAGCCCGAGCTCACTATCACAAATCTCAAATAAGTACAGTCGGATCGAATGACAACAGTTTCATAATACTTAAGAGTCATAATACATAATACACAACCATTAGAGTTACATTATCTCTCACGGTGACTAGAGTTCCTGCCATCCCTATAACTCTCACCGTTCCTATATCTCTCAGAGTTCCATCGTCTCTCACGGCGACTAAAGTTCCAGCAATCCCTATAACTCTCACCGTTCCTATATCTCTAAGAGCCTCCTATGGCTCTCACAGTATCCAGAAGTCCGACAGCTCCTACAGCTCTCACAGACCTAGAGCTCCTATAGCTCACACTCTCATCTAAGAATAATCCTCCTCTTCGTTATCTGTATCTTAAACAACGGCGCTCTTACTCAGTGTGATTGTATAAATCGTTGGAAATACATATATTTTTTATAACTCTGTGACACCCAGTGTTATACCACAACAACTACACCTATTATCCTAAGCGAAATACGGGGATCGAACTTTTCGTGGTGTCGATTATTCCAATCGTAACGGGAATTTACGACTCCCATTGACGCGTATTCAAACGACCGCGTCTCCCCGCGATAGCTCGAAAATACAGTCGACATAACGCAAACCGAATAAGTACTGTATTTGGCTGTAATTGTGGAGTATAGCGCGCATCGCATTTGCGACATTTATCAAATAGCAGCGCTGACACGTTGGTTTGAACATTTAGGCATGAATATGCAAAACAGCAATTACGCTGAATCTGTCAGTGACCAGAGAAGACATAAGACAGAAGAGAAGATAGAATCGGAAGATGTGCCCTGTGCTCACCAGCAAATCAGGAGCATAACGCTCACCGAATTGTCTTCATATCTGCCATAGAAACGAAGATACGTTGCTTTCGATATTCAAGCATGAATATGCTAAACTGTAATTATGGTGTATTTGACAGAGACAAGAGTGAACAAAACGCTAACCTACTGATGTGCGCTGTATATGACATCAGATGTCAAATATAACGCGCATCGAATTGTCTGGAAGTGTGCCATAGAAACGGAGATTCGTTGGTTCGAATATTTAATACTGAATATGTAAAACTGCAAATACGCAGGGTTCGGCTAGGTCCCGATTTTACATGCATCAAACGGGATAACGTGCACTGTGTTTGGCAGCAAATTTGGAGTATAACGAGCCTCTAATTGTAGCAATATGTGCCATAGAATCGGAGATACGTCGGTTTGAATACTTAATCCTGAATATACGAAATTGCAACAACGCTGGATCTGGCTGGGTCCAGATTTTACATAGCGTAAACCGGATGATATGCACTGTACTTGGCATCAGATATGGAATATAACGCGCATCGAATTGTCTACATACCTGCAATCGAAACGTAGTCACGTTGACCTGAATATTTATTCCTGTTGGGAATATGATACATTTACACTGTACATGTGAATGCGCGTGTAAGCGTCAGAGGACGTCCAGGCCTTAGTTGGGACAAAAGACAAGAGTCAGGCGTTAGAAGTATCTGGAGAAGCCGGTTGACAACAAGCGTGCGTGCTAGTAGCATTTCGAGGTCTTTAGAGTATAAGATATATGTATAAATGTTGTGTGCTAAATAAAGGGAATTATTTGTATTTCCGAATCCATTCTATACCATTACAAATTACTAACGTACAAGAATATTATAATATTCAGTAACAACGATAGAATTAACCAGTTCGCAAGTATAAAAAAGACAGATTTTACACTGTGACGAAATAATATCCAAGAAATCTGATATAACATACATGGAAAATACACGAATCAGACTGAGAAACCACTGCGCACTTTCGTCACTCACTTCGACACAGCCGTTACCAACTACTCGCGGAGTGAGATTGACCGAAGCGGTCCAGAGGCAACGCCCATGTACCCCAAGCGGCTACTGCCCCGCCACCAATAGTAACCCGACAGAACAGGATAATACTTGAATTCGTTGTTCCCTAAATTTTGAATTTATTTACCTCAACAATATATATAATGTACAAAAATTTATAAATAATTTTTTTATAATTAATATAATTTATATGTTATTATAAACAGTATTATAAATTATTATAAATTTTTTTATAAATTATAATTATAATATTTTATATATATAAATTATAATATTTTATAAATATAATTTATAAATAATTTATAAATAATTTATAAATAATTTATAAATAATTTATAAAAAAATTTATAATAATTTATAATACTGTTTATAGTAACATGTAAATTATATTAATTATCTGACGAACGCATTGAGAGAAAGGTAAAGACCAGCGTGGCCGATGCGGCACTAACTCTACATCCGGTAGATCTCAATTTACCTACCTACGTACCTACACAGTGACGCCTACGCTTTAAAACTTTTGTCGAAATTTTAAAGTTTTAATGGTAAACTCTTCGTTCTTATAATATCTAACTGACAGGCATGCATCATTTATAAAGGAATCAACATAAATTTCGTAGTTGAGGATTATTGAAAGTCTCTAATTTAATTCAGAAAGGCAATAATTTGTTTAACGAAATAAGCCATTTATTTATCATCCGGGTTTCTACCATGACATTTATGTTATAATAGCAATATGAAAATAAGGCAATCTGAGTAAAGAAATACTATTTCAAGTCATTTTCGCCTATACATCTTAAGTGGTTTATAAATGATTCGTGTATACCCTTCTTTCCTTCTGCCCCTACTCAGGCGAAACTATAACTAGCATTTAAACAAAATCAACTATGTTTCGCGTCAACGAGAGTCGTAAATTCCCGTTGCCATCAGATAATCGACGCCACTGTAAGGATATAGAAGGGGTTCGGAAATACAAATAATTCCCTATATTTAGCACACAACAGTTATACATATATCTTATACTCTAAAGACCTCGAAATCCTACTCGCACGCACGCTTGTTGCCAACCGACTCTTCCAGATACTTGTAACGACTGACTCTTGTCTTTTGTCCCAACTAAGGCCTGGACGTCCTCTGACGCTTACACACACATTCACATGTACAGCGTAAATGTATCATGTTCCTAAGAGCCACGAACAGATCGATAACCTTATTTCTGTTAGGATAATCGGGGTGGTTCAATTAAGTATACACTGATTTAACGGGTATAAATTACAGTTCATTCAAACAACTTGACTAGAGAAATATAAACTGCTAGAGCATAATTGGGAACGTGACGCTAGGCAAATGCCTCAGCGATCAACAGCTAAAGGACGTCGAAGACCTCATGACAAACCCCCCCCCCAGACACGGGACGCTAGGATACCGACACTGCCTGGCGAAAATCGATCGTTTTTCGCGTTAGACCGAAGCCGTTTCCATCGCCGACATGGAGGCGGCAACCGTTGCTTCAGCCCTCCTTTCCACGTGGATATTCCGTTTCGACGTACCTTTAAGGATAAATCACCCCGCGACCAACGGGATGGTAGAGCGCCTGCCCCGACAACTAAAAGCAGCAATCAAATGCCACGATACGAGAAACTGTGTAGAAATCTTGCCAATAGTTTTATTAGGCATACGAACAGCTATTACGGACGTGAAAACGACGACAGCCGAAATGGTTTATGGCACCGGCATACGATTGCCGGCAGAATTCTGTGTACCAACGATGCAACAGGCCAAGTCGAAATACGGAAGCCGTCTAAAACTACGAATAGAAAAGATCAGGCCTCACCCAATTACGCGACACGGCGAAAAAGAAACCTCCGTATTCCACTCGAAACATCGTCTTACGTATTTCTACGTCACGATGCCATCGGAAACCCTTTACAACCACCCTACGGCGGACCGCATCAATTTATATCGAGAGCAAAAAGGACCATTGCGATTGAAGTTAGCAACAAGAACGTAATCGTACCCGTAGACCGTCCGAAACGCGTGAATTTTTATTGCACGATAACACTGAACACCATTACAGCGAAAATAGCGAAGTAATAATACCACCTGATGTTTGAAACGAGCAAAACAAAGACGACTCAGGAATTCATCACTCCAGGCGCTCGGGCAGAAAAGTTCGTTTCCCTGATCGTTCCCAGCCAGGCCGTCGATAAGCTAATGCGTAAGAACTACCAGCGACATAAATATAAATCGGAGATGAAAGAACACGGGAACCTTCCGTTTGGAATTTTGGGAAAATCCCGCAACATTGTAATCTAGATTCTACCATAGCTGTAATTCAACAATTGTTGCCATCCAGTCCGATTGTAATTGTTCGAAACTTGTGATACTGCAATTGGCCTCGAGGCGACAACCAGTCACCGAACGTAGCCGCGGTCAAGGGATGAACGTTTTGTCTAATAAAGGCGTGAAATAATTCTACAGCTGTCCTTAAATGAAATAATCGTAGCGGCACGTGACAGTAAACATTCCAACGGTTTCTGTCCCGTGTCTCGCCACACGCAGACTCTATCCGTCGGATAAGATGATTGCCAGATGTCAACGCATCTCAACAGTATATGTTTAGCTAGCCTGAGGACCCATTATAAACCTTAAGATTTAGTTAATTAAAGTCCTTAACAGTCCTAAACAGGCAAACAGTCTTCGTTCCAACTACGGGATGATAGGTGAAATCTATTTTTCCACGGACAACGCTTCCCGCTAGCAACGTTCCCTCAAGGGCTACTAGCATCCTTCTCTAATCATCAACATGGAAATTGTCCAATTAACAGTAACGTCACTATCAATCTCTTTCCGAGCGAAGTCTTTTCTCCACGAATCCGATGTTCCGGTGCCCTTAGACACACCCATCATTGTTTTCCACTGCAGCATCATCGTACCGGAAAATCATTCTCTCGTGAGGTCACATTAGCCAGTTACAAAGAGCCTTAACACTCGGTGGATATTCTATGTTTTGACAAAGAGTTTGTTCAGTCCTACCTATACCGTAGATAAGGAAGTATGGTACAACTTGGAATCAGGATGGAAACGAATTCTGTTATCCCATTGACCGCGGCTTTGTTATTGAACCCAGGATCATTGTCATTAGCTTCTCGAGTACCTAATTACCACGACTACTTGTCAAATTATATAACAATCAAATTTACACTAGTAAATATCTGCTCTATTGCATAACTTCAACGTCTAAACCAAATGAAGATTCGTTTTGCGCCTCTAACTCTAATCATAATGTGAACCCGATGTAAGTGAAAATACATGCACATACCATCGATTCTGCCTGACCAGGACTCTCACCCGGAACCGGAACTCGCAGTGCACCGTGACGAACAGCACTTATATAAGCCTCCACTCTTAGCCAGACCGTCAGTCGTGCTCGCGCAACAGTAGAAGCAACATGGAGTTTTTTAGATCTCTACTACGCGTCGTTGGTTTGTTCGTGCCAAGTAAAGTAGATATCATTTCCGAACTACCACTGGAGGTTTCGCACTTGATACTTCGAAAATTGGATCCCTCGTCCCTGCAGAGCGCCGCGCTTGTCTCGCGCAAATGGTTCAACGTATGTAGATCCGACAAGTGTCTACGGCGGAAAGTGAGACGTCACATGCGACATACGAGAACGAGGGTCAAGATGCAATTTCTCGGACCTGCAGCCGCTAAAGCTACCAACCAAGAATCAAGAAGTAGAGGACGTGGTGAGGACAACCTAAGGCACGAAATAAGTTTATCCGCTGCTCGTACGGCGGTCGTTGTTGGAAGGTTACGCGGTCCTCCGAAAATTTCGATGCGAGATCGCCCCATCGATGTTGGACCAATAAAATGTATTAGACTCTAACTCGTGTAAGTACCTTAATTTGACTGCTTGCTCTTGCGAGAACTTGAAACGGTCTTGTCCGGATTCAGAACTGTAGCGTGAAGCTTGAAATAAAATGGTTTTACTGAGACGGCAATGTGTTTCAGTCACGCTAATACTATCGGTATCGTAACAGGCCCATTATTGAATATTAAATAAAACGTATCACCGCTGCGCTTGGAGATTTGCCGTCAATTAGATGCGAGATATACTCCTCATTGCCTGCCAAATACAGCTCACATCGGCTGGCTCGTGCTATTATATCATCTCTGGTCCTCGACATATCAAGCGTAATTGCAGTTTTACAAATTAAGGTTAACATATTCAAATGAATGTATCTCCGTTTCTATTGCACATATGGCGACAAAGCGATGCCCGTTGCATTACACATCCGATGTCATGTGCACCGCACATCTGGTGGTTTGTACCATGTCAACTCCGATCTCTGTCAAACCTAGCGAAATTGCTGCTTTACATATTCATGATTAATCATTCAAATCACCGTATCGCCGTTTGCATTGCAGATATGCCGACAATTCGATGCGCGATATACGCCACTTTTGCTGCCAAACACAATGCATATTATCTGGTTTGAGTTATGTAACGTGTGGGCGCAGCCAAACTCAGGGTATTTGCAATTATGCATTTCCTGGCGAAATATTCAAATATTACATATTCAAATGAACGTATCTTGGTTTCTATGTCGCCTATTCGATGCGCAGAATACTCCACATATGCTGCCAAATCAGCTAGTTTGTGCCATGTTAACTCTGGATCCGACCAAATTCTGTGTAGTTGCCGATTTGCATATTCAGGCTTAAATATTCAAATCAATGTATCTCTGTTTCTAATGCAGATATGACGGTGAATTGATGCGTGTTAGACTCTACATTGGCTACCAACTGGAGCACACATTAGCCCGTTTGTGCTATTTGCAAAGATATATGAGGGAGTCGGAAATACAAATAATTTGCTTTATTTAGCACACAACAGTTATAAATATATCGGAGATGAGAGAACACCGGAGCCTCCACTTTGGAGCGTTGGGAGGACCCCTTAGTGCTGTAATCCAGATTTCACCATAACCTAAGAAACTGTTGTCATTCGATTCGGCTGTACTTATTCGAGATTTATGATAGTGAGCTCGGGCTCGAGGCGACAACCAGTCGCCGAAAGTAGTCGCGGTCAAGGGATGAACGTATTGCCTAAGAAAGGCATGAAGTAACTTTATAGCTCTCCTTAAAAGAAATACTTGGGACGGGGCACGACAGTAAAAATTTCAACGATTTCTGTCCCATGGCTCGCCACACGCAGACTTTGTCCTTCGGGTAAGATGATTGCCAGATGTCGACGGATCCTCAGAATATATGTTTAGCTGGCCGAGGGCCCGCTACGAATATTAAGTTTCAATTATACAAAGTATTTCATATAGACAAATAGCCTGTGCACCAACTACGGAAGATAAGAGAAATCTATCCTTCTACGAACGCTTCCCACTGGCAACTCTCCCCAAGGAAGGTAAGCACCCTTCTCTAACCACCAACATGGAAATTGACCAATTAACAGTAACGTCAATTTCCCTCACTTTCTGAACGAACACTTTTCTCCACGAATCCGATGATCTCGTGCCCTTAGACACATCCATCATAGTTTTCCTCGACAGCGTCGCCGTGATGTAGAGACACTCTCTAGTGCGAACTCATCAGCAATCGACCTGTCTTTCTTATACGTAGTAATTGCTCCTTTCTCTAACATGTAGTGCAACTTAGACGCTATCGTAGGGTAGAGCTCAGCATCCGTTGACCGCGGAAACGTTGCCGGAGCCGAGACCATTGTCATAGTGCCGCGAATGTCGAAACATTGCGATTAAATATCGACGCTGTAATCTTTCTAATTTGTGTCAATAAACTCAACTGTAGTTACACCGCACCGATGGCTAATTTCAACGAAGATTCATCGAACACCCCCACCCCTAATCCTGACGTTGACCCGACAAATATATCTTATACTCTGAAGACATCGAAAACCTAGTCGCACGCACGTTTGTTGTCAACCGACCCTTTAAAATGTTTCTAACGGCTGCCAATTGCCCTTTGGCCCAACTAAGGCCTGGACACTCTCTGACGCCTACACACACATTCACATGTACAGTTCAAATGTATCATCTTCCTAACACTATTTTATATTTGGTTACTGTCAAATGCAATGTAATTGCAGTTTCGCATAGTCATGCTTAAAAATTCAAATCAACGTATCTCCGCTGCTATCGCAGATATGCCGACATTTCGATCCAGTGCGTAGTGGAGATCTTTGTAACGGGATATCACTGTGTGGAGATATGTGTGTGCGCGGCGACTGAGGAAGAGGCGAATGTAAACAGTTCTATCGGTTAACAGTCTTCAAAAGGTCGGGTATGAATAAAAGTGCTGAGACGCGCGCAAGTGTACAACGATAAATATTCTAGAAATCGTTTATAAAGTAAATATGTGTCTACGTTAATAGTAATGGCCATCGTAAATTTAATGTTTCCGTAACAATATTTCGGCCATCAGGATCCACAATTCTCAACATAGTAGCAAAAATCGTGGTTGACGAGATTTAAGGTTATGGGACCACGTGTAACCGGGAGTGAATGTATAAAAAAGGTTCATTTTGAAAGAATTGGAAATATGTTCTGAAGAGATAAAAAGGTTGTTGGCGGAGAAGATAAAAGGAATCTGTATAGTGAGGAGAACTATTTTTGAAAAAAGTGTGAAGATGAAAAGAAGAATCAAGATGCCAATGGACGATAAAACTAAAATTCAAGTATTCGATGTACGTGATTACAAAGCGTGGAAGAAAAGAATATTAATGTATTTAAAGTGTAAAAAATGTTATGAACTGGCTACACGAGAGACAATGGACACGGATGCGAAAGACAATTGGGATAAAAAGTATCAATGGGCGATGAACTACATCTATTGTAGTATAACAAATGAGCAATTAGAATTTGTTGGTGATCAAGACACTGTTTACAAAATAATTACAAAATTCGATGAGATGTATATGAAGGAATCAACAGCATTGCAACTTTGTATAAGACGTAGACTCGGCATGATGAGGTTGAAAGATTTTGAGGAATCAGCTTCATTTTTCACGGAATTTGAGAAGACGATAAATGAATTAAAGAGTGCTGGTGCAAACGTAAGTGAACGTGAAAAACTCGATTATATGCTAAAAACACTACCAGAATCATTGATATATATTGATGACTTAATCGACTCATTGAAAGAAAGTGATTGAACGTGTGATTTTTTAAAGAATAAAATTATAATGTGGGAAATGCGTAGGGAGAGTAAAAGTGATAGGAAATGGTCAAATGTTTTCAAAGTTGAGAAAAGAGAGAAATAAAGTGCCATGGCTGTGGAAAGTACGGCCACGTGATAAAAAATTGCACGAATACATGCAGAGGCGGAATGAATACAGGAGCGCAATGGCAAGGAGGTGCGTATCAGCCATAGCAGAATAGGGGTCGCGGCGGACGAGGTTGTGGCCACAGAAGACGAGGATATGTTCAGCGTGGATTTGGTCAACGAGGACGAAGCAGAGGTTGGCAGCAACGCTACAATGGGGCAAGTCGACAAGAGGCAAATTATTTAAACAGCCAGGACTACGACGACCAAGGAATTGACTCCTTCCTAACGCGAGTGCAGCCCGATAATAGTAAGGATACTATCACAGTATATACCAGCGATACGCGAAAAATAGATTGGATATTGGATAGTGAATGTTCAGATCACATTGTAAATGATGACTCGTATTTTTTTGAATACGAAAACTTAAGGAACCCGATAAACGTAAAACTAGGAGACGGTAGAACATTAAAAGGAACAAAAGTTGGAAAAATTTTAACTTACTTTGAAGTAAACAAAAGAAGGGTTAAAATTATAATGTCAAATGTATTTTGTGTGGAAGAAATGGATAATAACTTGGTTAGCTATGCGAGAGTAACGAATAAAAATAAGATACTCTCAGCAGGGAATACTTCAAAGATCTATAACAAATATATAAAGTTGATAGGGATCGCATTCAAAGATCATGGTTTATATAAAATAACTAGTTACATTGGAAGGCAAGAATCTCACGCCAAAAATGTAGAAAAAATGACGAACAGGGAAAAATTTCACAGAATCCGAGGACATGTAAACTTTAATTATTTAGATACGATGTGTAAGAAAAAATTAATTGAGGGAATGCCAGAAAAATTGGAGCAAGTTCAATTAAAATGTGGTGCGTGTATGCAAAATAAGTAGCACAATGTACCTATCCAGAGTAACCGTAGTAGAGCACGCGAGATTTTAGAATTAGTACATACCGATTTAAATGGAACTTATAAAAATACCGAGTTTGATGGATCTAAATATTTCTTAACATTTATGGACGATTATAGTAAGTGCGCATTAATTTATACTTTGAAATCGAAAGATGAGGTTTACGATTGAATCCTTGATTATATAAATAAAGTTGAAAATCTTACTGGTAAGAAGATAAAGAGACTAAGATGCGATAATGGAAAAGAATATATGAACAAAAACATGTACAATCTAATTAGGGAAACGGGAATTCTCCTAGAACCATGCCCACCTTATGTTCACTTTTTAAATGGAACAGCTGAGCGCTACAATAGAACAATCACGAATTCCGCTAGATGCTTATTACATGATTCGAAACTAAATATTAAATATTGGTCGAAAATAGTTAGAACCGCGGTGTACTTAAAAAATAGAACCATTACGAAAACATGTGAAAATAAAACACCAATCGAAATATTGTTAAGAAGGAAACCGAATATAAATAATTTAAGATTGTACGGGAGTATAGTTTTCGTAAGAATATCTGAATTTAAAATAAATTCGAAATGGCACAAAAAGGCAGATATTGGAATACTTGTAGGTTATGAAAACGTTGGATATAGGATCTTAGTTAATAATAAAATTATAATTGCAAGACACGTAGAATTTATAGGTGAAAATGATAATTTAGTAGGATTTCAAGGAATGGATGAATCAGATAATGAAACGGAAAAGGATTTTGAAGAACATTCGGATACAAACGAAATTCATGAAAGTGAAACAAGTGACGAAAAGTGTTGAGGTTATTCGGTATATAAAGAGAGAAAAACGCGTGGATAAAGTGTAAGATACAAAGTATATATTTGACTTAATAATGAAATACAGGAATACAATTTGAGCTGGTCCAGATCCGCACGCTTGCAGTGTTACTTTATGACTGAGAACCCCGAAGCCAACGTCGCCTGTCTACCGTTTATGGTCTGCCTCCTTGCTATTCTTTTGTCTATATGCTGTCGATGGCTTCAGCGCTTGAGAAAGCTAAAAAGACCAGATGTGGAGTTTTCCTAGAAGTGCTGGCCACTTCAACACCCTCCCTAAAACTCTACATCCCTACAAACAATTATATCTTAATATTTTTCTAACTCTTGATTTTGTCAATGTCTTCACAAATGCATTTGCCAGCTGCCTTTCTCTTTTCCATTCAAATTAGTTTATTACTAAAACACGAGAGGACTAAACAGATCATGTAGAGTTTTTTTTTTATTAGAAGTGCTGGTCACTTCGACACCCCCCCTAAAAACTCTACATCTCTATAAACAATTACCTCTTAACATCTTTTTTATTTTTCAAACCTAACTTTTGTCTTAAATATTTAAATCTTGGTTTTGGCAACGCCTTTGTACATATATCTGCCAGTTGCTCTTCGCTTGTTACATATGTTACATCAATTTCGCCTCTATTGTATAAATCTCGCAAAAGGTAGTATCTTATATCAATATGCTTACTTCTTTGATGGAATTCAGGATTCTTAATTAATTTTACGGCACTAGTATTATTTACACATAGCGTATACTGAAATATCTCTATTTTGCATTCGAGAAATATTTTCTTTAGCCACATAATTTCTTTCTTTTCGGATCTCATCGCTTCGTTAAAATCAACTGGTAATTTTTCCGCTACGTACGTTACTGGGTTACCATAAAAATCGGTTCGCTTGATCTTATCTCTATCTCTCAATTGTCTCACATTCTCGCTAGTTATAAAGGGTTGTTTTTCAGTTTCACTCTCTGCACTTTCATACGTACATACTCTATCGCTCTGTGCACGCACATCTTCGCGCTCGACAATTTTCGGTAAACTTAAATTAACGAATTTTTCAGTTTCTAATTCGGGCTTAAATATTACGTCACGGCTTAATATTATATTTCTTTCGGTCGGCACGTACACTCGATACCCTCGTCCGTCATCTAGATATAACCTACCAAATATCCTTTGTTAGCCTTTCTGTCCAATTTCCTTCTCTTTTCCGCAGGTATGTGTGCAAAGCATTCAGTACCGAAAACTCTAAACTTTTCTACATCTGGCGATTTCCCGTACCACAGTTCATATGGTGTTTTCTTGTCTTGTCTTGTCGGCCCTGTCTTATTTATGACATGCACTGCGGTGTTCATGGCTTCGGCCCATAAAAACAGCGGTAGATTAGATTTCGAATATAACATCGACCTTCCTGCTTCTACTATTGTTCTATTTTCTCTTTCTGCGACGCCATTCTGTTCAGGAGTGTATGGGACGTTAATCGTATGCTTAATTCCCTGACTTCTTAAAAATTCTTTAACCTCTTTATTTTTGAATTCTTTCCCTCCATCACTATGAATTTCTTTGATCTTATCATTGGATTGATTTTCGACTTCTATGCAAAAAGTTTTCAACTTTTCGAGTACTTCTGACTTATGTCGTAAGAAGTAAATCTTTGTGAATTTGGAAAAATCATCTTTAAACGCAAGAAAATACAATTTTTTGCCTAATGACTCGACTTCCATAGGTCCACATACATCCGTATAAATAATTTCGCGAGGTTTAGTCGCACGCTTGGTTTTCTGGTGAAAACTCGATCTATGGTGTTTCCCGTACGCGCAACCTTCACAGATAAAGTTACTATCCTCTACAACTTTTATATTTGAATTCTTTAAAAATTCCTTAACGTGTATGATGTTTTGATGACATAGCCGTTCGTGCCATAACTGCAGTGTGTCCGCGTTTGACTCCGCTCTATTGCTAAGATTACAAACTGACGGTATGATAACTCGCATGTCGACCTTATATAAATTTCCAATAACAGAACCACTTGCTATTATTTTCTGATTTTGTAAAAACATGCAGTTTTTCCCTTCCCTTAGAATACAGAAATCTATACCTCTTCTGGCAACAGATCTAATGGAAAATAGATTTCTTTTCATACCTGGTACATACAAGACATCGTTCATTGTACATGCTACCCATTTGCCGTCCACAAAAGTCTCTACCTTGATTTTTCCTTTGCCGTACGCATCCATGAACGTACCATCGCCGATTTCTATCTTCACCGTGTTATCGAATTTTTCGAAGACGCTGAACCATTCTTGTCGTCCTGTCATGTGATTCGTAGCTCCTGAGTCGATTATCCAAGCATCATGGTTTGCC
Source organism: Bombus terrestris (assembly GCF_910591885.1). Classification (NCBI taxonomy): domain Eukaryota; kingdom Metazoa; phylum Arthropoda; class Insecta; order Hymenoptera; family Apidae; genus Bombus; species Bombus terrestris. The sequence continues at coordinate 240,275 of NW_025963549.1, forward strand.
ACTTGTGTCGTTGAGGTGCTTCCTAATAGACCAATTCCGCTGTGATCTCGATTTTCATTTCTGGGTTCCTGGTTGTCTCTGCTGTTGTTTCCTTTCTTATTTTTGAAGCAATTTTTGCTGATGTGGCCTTCCCTTTTGCATGTAAAGCATCTAAAGCAATCCTTCTATAGATGGCCAACTTTTCCACAGTTGAAACAGCTTGGTCCTTGTTTCTCGTATTCACGTTTGCTTGACTGCTTCTGCTGTTCCCTTTTATAATTGTTACCTTTTGTTACCAGCGACAGCGATGTTTCCTGGCCGTCTTTCTTCCATCTGATTTCTTCCGCCATCAGCCTGGTACTAAGCTTGTCTAAAGTCTTCTTTTCTTCTTCCACCGAATCCCACGCACTGTGAAAATGGTCAAATTTGTCCGGTAACACCGATGAAATGCGTGTTATCAGCATTTTCTCGCCAATTTCACTCCCAAGAGTTTTCATCTTCGCCGCTATCAATTGCAATTTTGATAAGTTGTAAGATACATTTTCAGATTCTTCCCATTTAAAATTGAAGAACTGCTTCTGGACCATACTTAGATTCTCATCCGACTTCATGTCATATACTGTATTCAACTTTTTCCACATTTCATGTGCTGTTGAGCAACATAAAAGAAGATCCAACGGGTTTCTTCCTACTGAGGTCACAATCAATTTTCTTGCTAGCCGATCTGCCTTCAAAAATCTTTTACGGGCGATTTCTTTCTCCGCACTGTTACTTGGATGACACAGATTCCCTTCACACACGTTGATCAGGTCGTCATCTTCCTCCAAAAGTGTACGCATGACAAAACGCCACTGGAGCCAGTTTTCTTCGCCACGTAACATCTCGATATTCGCACTTGCTGATTCCATTTTAGCACTATCACTTACTTTACTAAGCACAATACTTTGACACTTCGCGTTGCTATCTTACACTCTACAGCCCTGGGCCCATAACCTGTTGAGGTTATTCGGTATATAAAGAGCGAAAAACGCGTGGATAAAGTGTAAGATACAAAGTATATATTTGACTTAATAATGAAATACAGGAATACAATTTGAGCTGGTCCAGATCCGCACGCTAGCAGTGTTACTTTATGACTGAGAACCCCGAAGCCAACGTCGCCTGTCTACCGTTTATGGTCTGCCTCCCTGCTATTCTTTTGTCTATATGCTGTCGATGTCTTCAGCGCTTGAGAAAGCTAAAAAGACCAGATGTGGAGTTTTCCTAGAAGTGGTGACCACATCAACAAAAAGGTCGAGCAGGTTGTAAGAAAAAAGGAGAGAAATTTAAGTAACGAATCAGAAGAAAAACTTGAGGACATAGAAAATAATTTGAGAAGGCCAGGACGGGAAACAAAGAAACCTCAAAGATATGGCCAAACGAGCTCATATTTCATTTATGTGAATGTAGTTAGCGCAGGCAGTCCTCAAACCTATGAAGAAGCTTTAAGTGGAGATGACAGCAGATCATGGAAAGAAGCAATGGATCGAGAAATGAATAGTTTAGTCAAAAATAAAAACCTGGCAATTAGTAGAGAAACCAAAAGATAAAAAGGTATTAGATTTGAAATGGGTATATACGAATAAATCCGATAATCGTAAGAAAGCGCGACTAGTTGTTCGGGGCTTCCAACAAAAGGAAATACCGGAAGATTTATACTCTCCAGTGGCAAAAATGCAAACGCTGAAGTTATTACTATCTTATTGTTGTCAATATGGTTCGATGATTATGCAAATGGATGTAGAAACAGCATTCCTAAACAGAACTATAAAATCGGAAGTATTCGTAAATAAACCTATGGGTTACGCCGATAAAAGCGGGAAAGTATGTAAGCTAGGTTTGTAAGTATGTAAAATAGGTTTTCAAAGAAGTGAGAGTGATTATTGTCTGTATATGAAGTATGAGAGCGATCATGTTATATACTTCATTCTATTCGTGGATGACTTATTAATGTGTGGAAAAAACAAAAGAAAAATCGATGAAATTTAAAATAAATTGTAAAACAAATTTGCGATGAGGGACTTAGGTGAAGTAAAGACTTACTTAGGAATATACATTGAATACGATCATAAGAAGTGTGAGATGAAATTAGATAAAAGTAGTTATATAGAGTCATTAGCGAAACGATAGTATATAGAAAATAGTAAACTATATTTTACACCAAAGGAAAAAAATTCAAATTTAGAACCCGCATAGTCAGCCTCAGACGATATAAGATATAGAAACCTCATGGGATCTTCATAATTTATTAGTACTGGAACAAGATTATACAAGTGTAAACTATTTAAGTCGATTTCAAAACAGTTACGACGGGACCCATTATAAATATGCGTTGAGAATTTTGTAATACTTCTATTTAACCAGAAAATTAAGGTTGACTTATGAAAGAAATTTGAACGCTGAAATCATTTATTGCTTTGTTGACGGTGATTTATCATAAGACTACTACAAGACTACTACGGGATTTATCATAAGATTTTTCGGAAACGCAATTTACTGGAAATCGAGAAAGCGAAACAGCGTGACAAAATCATCAACAGCCGTCGAGTAAGTAGTTTTGTCAGAAGCAGGGAGTGAAATAAAATTTCTAAAGAAATTATTGAAAAATTTCAAAATAATGATCGAGAGACCAATAAAAATTTACGAACATAATTCTGGAGCGATTGTGATATCAAAATTTGGAAACTTGACAAAAAATTATGAGTACATTGAAGTACATTTCCATTTTGTAAATGAAAGTTGGGAAAATAAAGAGATTGACGTTATAAAAGTAAATTCAGAAAACAATGTAGCAGATATCCAAACGAAGGCTCTAGGGAGAAATAATTTTGAAAATTTTAGATTACTTTTAAAAATAGTTTAATTTTCACAAAAGGAAATGAATATGCAGCACAATAATTAAGGAGGTGTATTGAGATATGTAAAATTTTTGTGCTGGACTAGCTCGAGTGCGTAGTGGAGATGTTTGTATGTGGATATCAGTGTGTGGAGATATGTGTGTGCGCGGCGACTCAAAAACAGACGAATGTAAACAGTTCGGTCGGTTAACAGTCTACATAAGGTCGGGTATGGAAGAAAGTGCTGAGACGCGTGCAGCTGTGTAACGATATATATTCTAAAAATCGTTTATAAAATAAATATGTGTCTACGTTAATAGTAAAGGCCAGTGTAAATTTTATGTTTCCATAACAATATTTCGGCCATCAAGATCCACAATTCTCATCAATAACACTGTTGGTCGCAGAGTTATACCACCGCAACGACCCTACTATCTTAACGGAAATCAGGGAATCGATCAATACGCGGTGTCGTTTCCTAGAATCGTAAGGGGAATTTGCGACTCCCGTTGACTCGCTTCCACGCGATCAAATCTCTCCACGGTTGGACAAATTGACATCAACTCTGGCCAATGTAAAATCCAGGCGTAAACCCTCCATTTTTGCATTTTCATACGATGTGCATTGTTCTCCACATTTCCTGCCAAATACAGTTCACATCTGCTAGTTAGAGCTACGTCAAGTCTGAACCCTGTCAAATCCAGTGTAATTGCAGATTTGCATATTCATGCCTGAACATTCAGATCAACGTATCGCTGTTTCTTTTGATATGTCGATATGTCGACAAATGGATGCGCGATATACTCCATATTTGCTGATAAATACAGTGCAGATCATACGAATTACGCTATATCGATTCAAATCCAGCTAATTGCAGTTTTTAATATACATTATTTAATATTCAAAACCACGCATCTCCGTTAGTGTTGGAAATGTGTCGACAATACGATATGCCTGGTACTCCACATTTCTTGCCAAATACATCGCTTACCAGCCAGTTTGCGCTATATCTTCACTGGTCCCAGACAGATCAAGCATAAATATAAGTCAGAAATGAAATATCACGGGAACCTTCCCTTTGGAATTTTGGGAAAATCCCGTAACATTGTAATCTAGATTCTACCATAGCTCTAATTAAACAATTGTAGTCATCCAGTCCGATTGTAATTGTTCGAAACTTGTGATACTGAACTTGGCCTCGAGGCGACAACCAGTCACCGAACGTAGCCGCGGTCAAGGGATGAACGTTTTCTCTAATAAAGGCATGGAGTAATTCTATAGCTTTCCTTAAATGAAATAATCGTAGCGGCACGTGACAGTAAACATTCCAACGGTTTCTGTCCCGTGTCTCGCCGCACGCAGACTCTATCCTTCGGATGAGATGATTGCCAGATGTCAACGCATCTCCACAGTATATGTTTAGCTAGCCTGAGGATTCATTATACACCTATAGCGGCACTCGTCGGTAAAATTCATAACGGTTTCGGTCGAGTGAACCCGCTACACAACAAATCGAGTTTACTGTAAGATGAGTTTATTATAGACCCGACAACCTTAGGCGGTTACCGAAGGTTAATCAAATTCCGTCGTTTTTGTCGTGATCATATGCCCTCTAGTCAACTACCCGAAATGTCAACATTTGTAATCAAGGTCGAGAGTTCAGCGTCCGTTGTGATTTTTCGAGAACACCTTGGAAATTTAAATCCCAACGCCTTTTGTCAACTCCGACGCATATAAATATAGCGAACAGGCTAGCGAGGCATTCTTTGTTATCGAATGATAAGAGCAGTAGCAGTTAAGTCGATACTTCTTTGCGCCGATCTATTCGTAATCACGAATCAAGACAACAAGTGTATTATACGTCTAGTGCACACGTAGGGTATATTTTAATAAACTACACAGTTAAATATACTCTTGTGTTTTTAAGCCTAAATCGCTACCATACATCTCAAACTGGTGACACCGACGTGATATTTGTGTAAGAGGTGACAGCGATAGGCTAGTCGCAGTTTGAATATCATAGTCCGCAACTCACACAATGGAAAAGGAGAGCAAACGAACTCCAGCCGGCTCATCGTTCCGCGTGCCACCCTTTATGCCCACCATGACCAGGATTTGGTTTTCCATTTTAGAGAAATATTTCGGGGTAGCCGGCATCTTCCACGACGATGAAAAATCCTTAGCCCTCATGGGATTCCTCGACCCACATTACCTCGCGAAGATTGAGGATACAGTGACCAACCTCCCCGCCACAGGCCAGTACAGTAAATTGAAGAGCGAGCTGATCCGCGCCCTGACCGAATCGGACAGCGCCAAGATCGAAAGGTTAGTCGAACGTGAAGAGATGGGCGACAGAAAACCCTCACAGTTTTATAATGACTTAAAAAATTAGCCAGCCCCCTCGCTTCTGATGAATTCATCCACATCTTGTGGAGGAATCGCCTCCCTGATCGCATCAGGGAAGTCCTGGCTGCAGTGGACGATACGGGTATCGAGAAACTGACCAGGACAGCGGATAAAATCGATGAGGCGTATAATCGTAACGGGCAGCGCGCTCACAAGGTAGTCACAATCGAGCCACCGGCATCACACGAAGGCAAAAACGACGCACTGGCCGCCGAGGTCAGCAGACTGCGAGAACAGATTAAGGCTATGGGAATCGAAGGGTATCATCGACCACGAAGACGTTCGAATTCTCTCATTCGACCCCGCCGCCGTTCGCGTTCGCGAGATTATCCGCGCCAGGACGGAATTTGCTTCTATCATGCGAGGTTCGGCGATCGCGCCACGCTTGTAAGTGGAAGTCGGGAAACGACCCCAGCCGTCCGTAAAAGCGGAGGACGGCGACGGCTTGGGATCTCGCCGCATCTTTATTTTGGACCAGAGAACGAAGACTTCGTTCTTAGTTGACACCGGTGCTGATATCGGCGTTCATCCCCGAAGCAGGCTATCTAGGGACGTAAAGAAAACAACGTATGAACTATTCAGTGCCAATGGGACGCGCATCGCAACGTACGGCACTATAGCGATGGAGCTGAACCTGTTCCTTATACGTGCCTTCAAATGGCACTTCACTGTCGCCGATGTGCAAACCCCCATCATCGGCCTAGCCTTCCTAAGTCATTACGGGTTGCTTGTGGATCCAAGAAAAAGACGATTTCTCGACACAACAAATCAGCTATCGACCAGGGGATACGCCGCCAACTGCGAACAGCTTATGATTAAGACCGTAAACGGGGATTTGGTCTACCACCAATTGTTGGCGAAATGTCCAGATCTAACGCGCCCACCGGCCTTAGGGTTAGAGAAAATACGGCACAGTGTGGAGCACCACATCGAAACCACACCCCGCCTGCCCGTATATTGCAAACCCCGCCCTCTCGCGCCGGACCGTCTCAAGCCGATCAAGGCGGAATTTGTAACACTTATTGAGCAAGGAGTCATGCGCCCATCGACGATTTCCCGGGCATCTCGACTACACGTCGTCCCAAAGAAGGATGGAAGTCTGCGACATTGCGGTGACTACAGGGCGCTGAACGCCCGCATTTACCCGACAGGTACTCTCCACCGCACATACAAGACTTCGCGCAGCATTTACACGGTCGGCGAATATTCTCAAAAACTGGATTAGTGCGCGCCTACCATCAAATCTCAATCGCGCCTGAGGACGTTACAAAAACCGCGATTTCGACACCATTCAGCCCTTTCGAGGCAAACAGCATGATGTTTGGGATTCGAAACGCCGCGCAAACGTGTCAAAGATTTGTCGACGTAATCACGCGAGGCTTAGATTTCGTTTACGCGTACATAGATGACTTCTTGGTAGCTTCGGAAACCGAGGAGCAGCACCGCGGGGATTTGCGGATCTTGTTCGAATGTCTAAACCAGTACGGCGTAGTAATCATCCTCGAAAAGTGCGAGTTCGGCATTAATGAAATAGCCTTCCTAGGCCATACGGTAAACGCGCACGGAATAAAACCGCTCGCCGATCACGTTAGAGCTATAAATGAAGAACCGCTCCCCGCGAACATCAAGGCACTACGCGGATACCTCGGTATGATTAACTTTTACCGACGTTTCATACCGGGGCAGCTAAAATTTTGCAACCCCTCAACGATATGTTACAAGGGGCGAAAAAGGGCAACATGCCCATTATTTAGTCGGAGGAAAACGAGCTTTAGCGAGTCAAAACGCGCCCTACCTAACGCTAAGATGTTAGCGCATCCTATACCTGGCGCGTCCATCAGCCTCGCAGTAGACGCGTCCGACTTTGCAATAGGGGCGGTGTTGCAGCAACGCGCGAATGACACTTGGCAACCGTTGGGTTTCTTAACTAAACCCTTAAATTGCGCGCAGCGAAAATATAGCGCGTACGACGGCGAATTACTCGCTATGTATACCGCAGTCAAGCGATTTAGACACGCCGTAGAAGGGAGGAATTTCATTATTTTCATAGATCACAAACCCCACACCTATGCGTTCAGTCAAAATCCCGACAAGTGTTCGCCGAGACAATTCCGTCAACTAGATTATATCGGGCAGTTCACGACCGATATAAGGCATATAAAAGGGCTGAATAACAATGCAGCCGATGCCCTACCTCGCATCGAAGCCATAGAAAAATCCGTGGATCACAAAACTCTCGCCGCCGCGCAAGAAAACGACAAGGAGCTCCGCGACATTATCAACTCCGATATATCCGCGTTGCAGCTTAAGAAAATTCGTTTTCCGGATTACGACGCGGAAATATACTGCGACGTATCAGGCGACATCGTACGACCGTACGTACCGAAACCCTTGCGGCGCGAAGTATTCAATTCGCTCCACGGACTTTCCCATCTAGGGATACGCGCGACCCAAAAATTCGTAAAATCGCGTATAGTTTGGCCGGCGGTAAACAAAAATTGCCAAACATGGACACGGCAATACATCCCGTGTCAATAATGTAAAATAACGAGACACGTATCAACGCCGACCGGAACATTCGGAGAGCTCGCAGGACGATTCGAGCATATACATTTAGACATCATCGTCATGCAATATTCACAAGGCTACCGATATTGTCTAACATGTATCGACCGTTTTTCACGTTGGCCCGAAGCGATTCCAATACCAGATATGGAAGCGACGACCGTTGCCTCGGCTCTTCTTTCCACATGGATAGCGCGTTTTGTCGTCCCAGCAAAAATAACAACCGATCAAGGACACCAATTCGAATCCAGTCTCTTAAACGAACTATGCCGGATGCTCGGCATTAAGCATTTGCGTACCACAGCCTACCACCTCGCGTCCAACGGGATGGTAGAGCGCTTTCACAGGCAGCTTAATGCCGCAATCAAATGCCACAATTCGAGCAACTGGGTTGAAAGCCTTCCCATAGTTCTTTTAGGCATTAGAACCGCTATCAAGGAGGACCTGAGCGCAACGGCAGCCGAAATGATTTATGGTACGGACATACGATTGCCAGCAGAATTCTTTGTACCAGAAAAACTACCGGCCAACGCGGAGTTCGCAAACTGTCTGCGTGAGTGAATGAGCGATATTAGACCTCTGCCCATTTCACGACACGGCGAAAAGAAAACGTTCATGTTCCGCGATTTAGAAACGTCGCTGTGCGTTTTCGTACGCCACGATGCAATCGGAGGTCCACTGCAACCACCATACGATGGCCCCTATCAGGTTACACAGCGTGGGATGAAAAGCATTACCATACGGATGAAGGACAAAAACGTGAATGTCTCCGTAGATCGTCTAAAACCCGCCTTCATCGTGTCGGAAGATATTGAGCATCTGGAAAGGAGCGCAGAAACCTACCACGTATTTTTACCTGGGAAAATCTTCCGACCGCAAAGCAGCGAGCAAGCGCAACAAAGCGACTGAGACGCAAGAACCAATTATACCACACGTTCGGGCAGGAGAGTTCGTTTTCCTCATCGCTTTCAAACGGGTTTGAATTAGGCGGTTAGCAAGAGCACCGCGCTAACATAGGTAAACAAACATAAGAAGAAGTAACGCTAACACTGGCAGGCGGGTACTGTAGCGGCACTCGTCGGTAAAATTCATAACGGTTTCGGTCCAGTGAACCCGCTACACAAAAAATCGTGTTTACTGAAAGATGAGTTTATTATAGATCCGACAACCTCAGGTGGTTACCGAAGGTTAATCAAAATCCGTAGACTTTGTCGTGATCATATGCCCTCGAGTCAACTACCCGAAATGTCAACATTTGTAATCAAGGTCGAGAGTTCAGCGTCCGTTGTGATTTTTCGAGAACACCTTGGAAATTTAAATCCCAACGCATTTTGTCAGCACCGACGCATATAAATATAGCGAACACGGTAGCGAGGCATTCTTTGTTATCGAATGACACGAGCAGTAGCAGTTAAGTCGATACTTCTTTGCGCCGATCTATTCGTAATCACGAATCAAGACAACAAGTGTATTATACGACTAGTGTACACGTAGGGTATATTTTAATAAACTACATAGTTAAATATACCCTTGTGCTTTTAAACCTAAATCGCTACCATACACCTCAAATCAAATTCCCACTAGTGAATATCTGCTCTATTGCATAACAGCAACGTCTAACCCAATGAAGATTCGTTTCACGCATCTAACACTAATCATAATGTGAACCATATCTATATGAAGATACATGCACATGCGATCGATTCTGACTGTCCAGGACTCTCACCGGAGCCGGAACTCGCAGTGCACCGTGACGAACGGCACATATTTAAGAATTCATTCTCAGCCAGACCGTCAGTCGTGCTCGCGCCACAATAGAAGCAACATGGAGTTTCTTTAGATCTCTGCTACGCGTCGTTGGCTTGTTCGTGCCAAGTAAGGTAGATATCATTTCCGAACTACCACTGGAGGTTTTGCACTTGATACTTCGAAAATTGGATCCCTCGTCCCTGCAGAGCGCCGCGCTTGTATCGCGCAAATCGTTCAACGTATGTAGATCCGACAAGTGTCCACGGCGGAAAGCGAGACGTCACATGAGGCATACGAGAAAGCGGGTCAAGATGCAATTTCTCGGATCTGCAGCCGCTAAAGCTACCAACCAAGAATCAAGAAGTAGAGGACGTGGTGAGGGCAGCCTAAGGCACGAAATAAGCTTATCCGCTGCTCGTACGGCGGTCGTCGTTGGAAGGTTACGCCGTCCTCCGAAAATTTCGATGCGAGATCGCCCCATCGATGTTGGACCAATAAAATGTATTTGACTCTAACTCGTGTAAGTACCTTAATTTGACTGCTTGCTCTTGCGAGAACTTGAAACGGTCTGGTCCGGATTCAGAACTGTAGAGTGAAGCTTGAAATAAAATGGTTTTACTGAAACGGCAATGTGTTTCAGTCACGATAATACTATCTGTATCGTAATAGGCCCATTATTAAATATTAAATAAAACGTATCATCGCTGCAATTGCAGATTTGTCATCGATTAGGTGCGAGATATACTCCTCATTGGCTGCCAAATACAGCGCACTTCAGCTGGCTCGAGCTACTATATCATCTCTGGTCCTTGACATATCAAGCGTAATTGTAGTTTTGCATATTCAGGTTAAAATATTCAAATGAATGTATCTCCGTTTCTATAGCGCAAATGGCTACAATGCGATGCCCGTTATATTTCATATCCCATGTCATAACCAGCGCACATCAGCAAGTTTGCGGTCAACTTTGGTCTCTGTCAAACACAGCGTAATTGCTGCTGCGCATATTCAGGCTTACATATTCACAAAAACGTATCTCCGCTTCTATTGCATATATTTCGACTATAAATAGCGCGTTACACGTCATATTTGCACTCAGATACACCGCACATTAGCTGGTTACAGCTATGTCAGATCTGGTCCTTGAAACATCCATCGCAATTGTAGTATTGCGTTTGCAGTCGTAAATATTCAAATCATGGTATGTCCGTTTCTACGGAACATTTTCGGAAAATTCGATGCGCGTTATATGTCACAGTTGCTGTCATGTGCACTGCATGTCTGCTGGTTTGCGTTATGTCAACTCTGGTCCCTGTCAAATCCAGCGTAATTGTTGTTTTGCATATTCCGGTTAAAATATTCAAATGAATGTATCTCCGTTTTTATTGCACACATGGCTACAATTCAATGTCCGTTACATTTCACATCTGATGTCATATGCACCACACATCAGCAGGTTTGTACTATGTCAACTCCGGGCTCTGACAAATCCAGCGAAATTACTGTTTTGCATATTCATGCTTAACTATTCAAATCACCGTACAGCCGTTTGCATTGCAAATATGCCGACAGCACGAAGCGCGTTATACTCCATATTCGCTGCCAAATACAGTGCATATTATCTGGTTCGAGTTATGTAACGTGTGGACGCAGCCAGCCTCAGCGCATTTGCAGTTTTGCATATTCAGGCTTAAATATTCAAGTCAACATATTGTAGTATCGTGAGGAAAAAGCCTCATTAGAAGTCGATCAAAACAATGTCGAATGTCCTTCGGTTGTTACTTTACATCGGGGAGAAAGCCTATGTGACTAAAATCACCTTGTACTTGCTGAGCGTTAACAGAATGGGGTTAGAGAGTTGGAAAAACTAACGCTAATGGTAGGGGACGATTTAACTTTAAAGATTGGCTGATCGAGAAGCGTTGAGCGGTTGATCGAGAAATAAGAGTGAGCCGAGAGGTCAGAGTTAATCGAGGAGACGAAGAGTAGAGTTGTTAGCGCTGTCGAGTTGCGAGAGTTGTTAGCGTTGTTGAGAGTGGAGTTGTTAGCGTTGTCGAGTTGTGAGAAGTGTCAGCGGTGCTGAGAGTAGAGTTGTTAGCGCTTTCCATTTTCAGGATTAAATATTCAAATCAAGCTATTTCCGATTCCGTTGCAGATATGTCCACAATTCGAGTTAGCGTCGTACTGCCAAATGTATTACTCATCAGCCGGTTTGCGCTATGTCGATTCTGACCATTGTTAAATCCAGCGCAATTGCATTTGTGGATACTCATGCACGAATAATCAAATCAACGTATCTCCGTTATTGTGGCAAATATGTCGAGAATTCGATGTGACTTGTACCCCACATTTCTTGCCAAATGCAGCGTACACCAGCCTGTTTCCGTTATGTCCTCTCTGGTTTCAATCAAAGCCGGCATGATTGTAGTTTCGCATATTCATGCCTAAATGTTCAAATAAACCTATACAGCGCATATCTGCCAGCTTGCGCAATGCCAATTCTGGACCGTGTCAAATCCAGCGTATTTGCAGTTTTGCATACTCAGTCTAAAATATTGAAATCCACGTATCTCCGCCTCAAGAGCTCAAATGACGACCATTCGATGCGCATAATACTGCACATATGCTGCCAAATCAGCCGGTTTGTGCCACGTCAACTCTGGAACCGATCAAATTCTGTGTAATTGCAAATTTGCATATTCAGGCTTAAATATTCAAATGATGGTATCTTCGTTCCTATTACAGATATGTCGACAAGACTATGCAAGTTGTATTCCACATTTACTACCAAATACAGCGCGCATCATCCGGGATGCGACTTTTCAACTGTGAACGCTGTAAAAGCCAATGTAATTGCGGATTTGCATGTTAAGGCTGAATTACTCGTTAGAACGTAGCCGCATTGGTATTGGATATATGTCGAAAATGCTATGCGCGGTAGCTCCACGTTTGCTGCCAAATAGAGCGCACATCAGTGGGCTGGCGCTAAGTTAACTCTGGACCGTGTGAAATCCAGCGAAATTGCAGTTTTGCATATTCAGGCTTAAATATTCAAATCTACGTATCTCTGCTTCTGATGCAGATATGACGATGAATTTATGTGTGTTATACTCCACATTTGCTTCCAAATTTAGCACACATCGGAGGGTTTGTGCTATGTCATCTGTGTATCCTGTGAAATCCAATGTAATTGCAGTTTTGCTTACATAGGCTGAATCCTCCATTAGAAAACATTGCGCTGTTATTAGCTGTATACATATTATGTATGTCGGAAATACGATGCACGCTACACTCCACATTTGCTGCCAGATACAGTGAACACTATCCGGTTTGAGCTATGCAAAATCTAGACCTAGCCAGATCCAACGTATTTTCAGTTTTGTATATTCAGTATTATGCATTCAAACCGACGTATCTCCGCATCTGTTGCTGATGTGCCGACAATTCGATACGCGTTATACTCCACATTTGCTGCCGAATACAGGGCGCATTAACTGGTTTGCGCTGTGTCAACTCTGGACCTTGTACATGCAGCGTAATTGCTGTTTTACATATTCGGTCTCAGATATTTGAATCAACTTTTCTCCTCTTTTATAGCACACATGCTGAGAACTCGATGCATCTTATACTCCACAATTGCTGCCAAATACAGCCCACATCAGCTGCTTTGAGCTATGTCATCTCTGGTCTCCGATAAATCCAACGTAGTTTCAGCTTTGCATAGTCAGGCTGAAATATTCTAATCAACGTATCTCCGCTTCCGTTGCAGATATGCCGACAACGTAAAGCGTGTTATACGCCAAAATTGTTGCCAAATACAGCACACATCAGCCGCTTTGCGCTATGTCGATTCTGGACCCTGTGAAGTGCAGCGTAATTGTAGTTTTGCATACTCAGGAATAAACGTTCAGATCAATGTGTCTCCGCCTCTATAGCATATGTGCCGACATCCACTCCATATTTGCTGCCAAATACAGCGCACATTAGTGGGCTGGCGCTATGTCAACTCTGGCCCGTGTCAAACCCGCGTAATTGCAGTTTCGCAAATTCGTGCATAAAAATTCAAATCAACGTATCTACGATTCTGTTACAGATATGCCGACAATTCGAGTCAGGTTATACTGCACATTTGCTGCCAATACAGTGCACATCATTCGATTTAAACTATGTCATCTCCGATCACCGACAAATCCAGCGTAATTGCAGTTTTTCATATAAATTATTATATATTCAAATCCACGCATCTCCGTTACTGTTGGAAATGTGTCGAGAATACGATTTGCCTTGTATTCCACATTTCTTGCAAATTAAACCAATATCATCCAATTAGCGCTATGTCCACTCTGATCCGGTCAAACCCACCGCAACTGCAGTTTTGCATGATCAAACCTAAATAATCAAATCAACGAATCACCGTTTCGATTGCAGATATGTGGAAAATTCGATGCGCTTTATACTCCGTAGTTGCTACTAAATACAGCTCACATCATCTGGTTTGCACTATGTCAAAACCGGACCCTGAGAAATCAAGCGTAAATGCAGTAATGCATGATCAGGTTTCAATATTCAGATCGACGTGACTCAGTTCCTATTGCAGATATGTCGACAAAACGGTGCGCGTTATATTCCACATAGACTGCCATACACTGGGCGCTCCATCTGGTTTAAGCCATGTTAAATACGGAACGAGTCAAATCCAGCGTATTTGTAGTTTTGCACATTCAAACATAAATATTCAAGTGAATGTATCTCCGTTTTCATAGTAAGTATGTTCACAATAGGATGCATGTTATACTCCACATTTGCTGCCAAATACAGCACACATCAGACAGTTTGCACATTGTCAAGACTGGACTCCGTGAAATCCAGCGTGACTGCAGTTTTGGATATTAATGCTTTCATATTCGAATCAAGGTATCTCCGCTTGTTTTGCAGAAACGTTGGCCATACGATGCGCCTTATATTCCACATCTGATGCCAAATCAGCCGGTTTGTGCTATGCCAACTCTGGACCCTGTAAAATCTAGCATAATTGCAGTTTTTGCTATTAATGCTTAAATATTGCTTTCAAAGTCTCTCCGCTTGTTTTGCACATATGTCGACAATTCGATACGCCTTATACTCTACATTTGCTACAGTTACATTACCCATCAGCTTGTTTGAGCTATGTCAACTCTGGTGTCTGCCAAAACCTGCCAAAATGCAATTTTGCATGTTCAGGAATTGAAAAGATATAGAATGGATTCGGAAATACAAATAATTCCCTTTATTTAGCACACAACATTTATACATATATCTTATACTCTTAAGACCTCAAAATCCTACTCGCACGCACGCTTGTTTTCAACCGACTCTTCCAGATACTTCTAACGCCTGACTCTTGTCTTTTGTCCCAACTAAGGCCTGGACGTCCTCTGACGCTTACACGCACATTTACGTGTACAGTTTAAATGTATCATGTTCCTAACACGCCTCCTTACATTTATACTGTACACTTAATCGTATTTACATGCTTTGACGAATTACGTAACAGAAACTTTAACACTTATTGCTTTATCTACATTTCTCTTAGTTTACATTCATGCATGACCTAAACCTTTCGAATTTCTCTCTCTGTACACAGTGCCTTCGTAAAAATATCCGCAGTATTTTCGTCTGTACTTACCTTAAGTATGTTTATCTTGTTCTCCTTTAAGCACTCGTGAACATAGTGGTAATGAACTTCAATGTGTTTAGAATTTTTTGTAAAATTTCCGTGCTTTGCTATACTCATCACTCCAGAGTTATCCTCATCAATTTTTACAGGGTTATCGTCTAGATTTACATTGAAGATTTTCATAATTTCCATAATGGACACTAATTCACTCACCGCTTCCGATAGAGCTACATACTCTGCATACGTCGAGGCTTTTGTCACACACCTTTGTTTTTTAGACTTCCAACCAATTACATTTCCACACAATCTAATTACATATTCAGAAGTCGATTTCTTTTCTAAATGATCTCCTGCCTAATCAGCGTCCACATAACAATCTATCGTTTCACATTTTTCATTCCTTTTATAATCTAATCTTAAGTCTCTAGTCCGGTACAAATATTTCAATATTCGCAAAGCAAATTTAAAATGTGTCTCATTACAACAATCTTGAAATCTACTCAAATATTTCACACTATAACTTATATCGGGTCTGGTATTTTCACTAATATACAACAATGCGCCAATTAAATTTTTGTATCCAATATCCTCTCTATTTATCACAGCTTTTTCAATTTTTAAGTTGGTCTCCATAGGTGCACAGTACAATTTGCTAATTTGTAACTTACATTTGTTTGCTAGTGATTCAATGTATTTCTTTGGGCTTAATCTTATTTCATTTTTGAAATAATCATAGTCTATATTTATTCCAAGATATTCTTTGACTTCACCTAAATCTTTCATTTCAAATCTATTAGTTAATAACTTCTTTACCCTTTGTATCTTCCTTTTATTTTTACTACAAATTAGCAAATCGTCTACATACATTAGCAAATAAACAACATTTTCTCCCTCTCCATGTATATATATGCACAACTCTATGTTATTCTTCTTAAAACCTAATCTCGTCACATACTTATCAAGACACTCATACCACTCTCTTCGACTTTCTTTTAACCCATAAAGCGCTTTCGATAGTTTACAAACTCTATTCGTTCCGTCCGCATATCCCTTTGGTTGATTTACATATACCTCCGAGGTTACTTCACCATTTAAAAAGGCAGTTTCTACATCCATTTGCTCAATAATTAATCCATTTTGACAACAATATGATAGCAATATCTTAAAGGTCTCATTACTCGCTACTGGGGAGTATATGTCATCGGCTACGTTTCTTTGTTGGAATCCTCTTACCACTAATCTAGCCTTATACCTGTCATCTGATTTTCTCGTGTAAACCCATTTTACATCTAATACGTCTTTGCCTTTTACCCTTTCTACCAATTTCCAAGTTTTATTCTTATAAAGACATTCTATTTCCTTATTCATAGCTTGTTTCCAATCTTCACTATCTTCACAACAAATCGCCTCCTCAAATGTACAAGGGATATCTACACTACAATAATTTGCATGGATTTCACTAATGTTTTCTTTTTCTGGATATCTTACTGGAGTTCTCTTGTTACGTGTAGATCTTCCAGGGATGTTTAAGCTTTCAAGACTGTTATCATTTTCATCTTCCCTACTTTCTAACTCTTCCTTATTCATGTTTACCAATAAATCATTATCCTCAATGTCATCGTTATCTTTATCGAATGAATTTTCCGCAACGCCGATACATTTTGTGTCTGTTCCTATGACCTCTACATGTCTCGCTATTGTTATTTTTCTACCTAATAAGACTCTGTAACCTACTTCACTATATCCTAACAAAATTCCCATATCTGCCTTCTTATCCCATTTAGAAACTCTCTTTTGTTCTTACAAAAACTTTACTTCCATATTGATGTAGATTTTCAACACTTGGTTTTCTCCCGAAGAATACTTCAAAAGGTGTCTTTCTCTCTATAGTATTTGCCAGTATTCGATTCTTCAAGTATACCGCTGTCCAATCTATTTCCAGCCAGTACCTTTTATGTACTTTCGCTTCCGCTAACAAGCAATGTGCCATGTCCATCACTGTTCTATTATACCTTTCCGTTGTCCCGTTTAATTCATGTACGTAGGTTGTGCAGTTATTTATTCTGATACCTTTATCCCTAGCAAATTTATAAATTCGATTATTCAAGTTTTCTTTTCCATTATCACATCTCAATATTTTAAACCTCTTGCCCGTTAAATTCTCGGCTTCATTTACAAACTGTACGAAACAGTCAAAGACCTCACCCTTTGATTTTATACAATAAATTCTAGCCATTTTGCTATAATCATCGATAAATTAGATGAAATATTTCTCTTAATTGAATCCGGTACTCTTAAAGGGGCCGCACACGTCCGTATGTATAATTTCCATTATCTCCCTAGCCTTGGTTCGATTATTTTTGAATGGTAAATTGTGCATTTTACTTTCTATACACACCCTATATTTCAAAAATTCCTTCTCAAATTCTTTCGGTATACCAGTAACTAGCTGCTCTTTAACCAAAATATTTAAATATTTAAAATTTACGTGTCCTAACATCCTATGCCATCTTTCCTTTTTACTCATACCACTACGTTCAGCGCTGTTTGCTAAGTGCTCCTTCCCTTTCAATATACTTTTCATTCTATATGTTCCCTTTTCTTTAACCGCTACCGCTGTAAGCTTATTGTCCTCATCTATTACTTTTGCAATATTTCCTTTTGAAATAACCGTGTTTTTATTATCTGTTAACTTGCCTAAACTAATCAAGTTTGCGGACATTTCTTTCGCGTAAAAAACATTATTCATATTTATTTCATTTTGCTTTCCAAATGCTTCAAAATAACTTATAACATTCCCTACTTTTGTTGCCTTTATCGATCTGTTATCGCCTAAATATATATTTACCGGTTCTTTAAGGTCAATAGATTTATCGAAATAATTTACGTTATTAATTATGTGATCTATGCAACCGCTATCTAATAGCCACATTACTTCATTATTACTTATCTCGTTCGCCTCGCCGCTGTATGCTGCGTGCGCCGTTGCTATTGTCATGTAAAATGAGAAAGAAATTTAAAGGAAAGAAGAAAACTTTATTTTTTCCTCGTTTATACACTTCTGAAATCTAGCCGTGGCCGTTCGAGACTGAGGCTCTTACAATATTTTATTACTTTCGGTGACATCCTTTTCTTCTTGTGTTTTTCATCCTTCATTATCCCCACTACCCTGTAGGCGTACGTGACTGTTGCTACGCTTCTAGAACATTCGGTAGAAGGACCGTTAGGACATAGATGAACCCTCAGGTACTCCGGCAATATACATTGTCGCCAAGGTCGCCATGTGTAATGTTCAAGTATCGGCTGTCCGGAGAATGTTTAGAAGTGGTCGCCTAAGGTGACGTCAGGGCAAAAGAGTTTGTGTTACACTATCCATGTGCCTGATCTTGAGTTGCCATGCTCGCTCGTGCCGGTTGTTGATTGACGATGGAAATTTCCACGTCCCCTGCTCGTATTTCCTTTGTTTCCTCTTCCTCTGCTGCGACCACGTGTTGACCCACGCCAAAAGCTGTTACTGCTTCCCGCTTCGACGCCATTTTGACACTCTCTCGCAGATGTTCAACTCTTCCACATCTGAAGCATCCTTCCTTTTTTGCAGAAAAGGCGTTGGTATGCAATTCTCCTCGATTGGACTTATTCTTCTTCTCAGCTATTTCAATTTTATTTCTTACATATGCTACCGTTTGATTATCTGCTTTCAATGCATCTACTATATCCGCTATGTAGGTGTATTCTTCGGGTAACGTATTCAGCGTGAAATTTAGTTTTTCCCTCTCACTCACTTGTGTACTCGGACATTTTAATTCGTTTATTAATTTTTCGAAATTACTAAAAAACGATGCTGAATCAGTGTAGTTCTCAAGTCTTATCTTTTCCAATCTCCTTCTGCATACGATCTGTAGTGCCGTCGAATCTTTCAAGTACATTTCATCAAACTTTTTCACTATCTCATACGCCGTTTTTTCTTCTCTAATATATTCCAATTGTCTATTTGTGACGGCACTATAAATTATATTTATTGCCTTCAGATCCTTTTTGTCCCAGTCTTCATTGTCTGTTTCTGTCTTCACCCTAGTTGTGACAATCTCGCATTCTTTATATCTGAGAAACATCGTTATTCTTTGCTTCCACATACCGTAATCCTCACCATCGCAAATAGGTATCATGATTTCCGATCTATCCATTTTAAATGATTCCTTATCTCTTACTCAAGCGTTCCTACGTGCACGAAGTGTATTTTTCCTCTTTGTAACCTTTGAACGTTTCTTTCCTTACTGAGAACTCACTCGAACTAACTCGCAATATTGAAAAACACGCACTAAAATAACTTGCAAAATTATGAACCACGCTCTGCTACCATGAAAAGATATAGAATGGATTCGGAAATACAAATAATTCCCTTTATTTAGCACACAACTGTTATACATATATCTTATACTCTTAAGACCTCAAAATCCTACTCACACGCACGCCTGTTGTCAACCGACTCTTCCAGATACTTCTAACGACTGGCTCTTGTCTTTTGTCTCAACCAATACCCGGACGTCCTCTAACGCTTACACACACATTCACATGTACAGTGTAAATGTATCATATTCCCAACAGGAATAAATATTCAGATCAACGTGACTACGATTCGATTGCAGGTATGTAGACAATTCGATGCGCGTTATATTCCATATCTGATGCCAAGTACAGTGCACATCATGCGGTTTACGCTATGTAAAATCTGGACCCAGCCAGATCCAGCGTTGTTGCAATTTCGTATATTCAGGATTAAGTATTCAAACCGACGTATCTCCGATTCTATGGCACATATGGCTACAATTAGAGGCTCGTTATACTCCAAATTTGCTGCCAAACACAGTGCACGTTATCCCGTTTGATGCATGTAAAATCGGGACACAGCCGAACCCTGCGTATTTGCAGTTTTGCATATTCAGTATTAAATATTCGAATCAACGAATCTCCGTTTCTATGGCACACTTACAGACAATTCGGTGCGCGTTATATTTCACAGCTGATGTCATATACAGCGCACATCAGTAGGTTAGCGTTTTCTTCACCCTTGTCCCTGTCAAATACACCATAATTGCAGTTTAGCATATTCATGCTTGAATATCGAAAGCAACGTATCTTCGTTTCTATGGCAGATATGACGAAAATTCGGTGAGCGTTATGCTCCTGATTCGCTGGTGAGCACAGAGCACATCTTCCGATTCTATCTTCTCTTCTGTCTCATGTCTTCTCTGGTCACTGACAGATTCAGCGTAATTGCTGTTTTGCATATTCATGCCTAAATGTTCAAACCAACGTATCAGCGCTGCTATTGGATTCATGTCGCAAATGCGATGCGCACTATACTCCGCAATTACAGCCAAATACAGTACTTATCCGGTTCGCGCTATGTCGACTGTATTTTCGAGCTATAGCGGGGAGACGCGGTCGTTTGAATACGCGTCAATGGGAGTCGTAAATTCCAGTTACGATTGGAATAATCGACACCACGAATTGTTCGATCCCCGTATTTCGCTTAGGATAATAGGTGTAGTCGTTGTGGTATAACACTGGGAGTCACAAAGTTATAAAAAATATATGTATTTCCAACGATTTATACAATCACACTGAGTAAGAACGCCGTTGCTTAAGATACAGATAACGAAGAGAAGGATTATTCTTAGATGAGAATGTGAGCTATAGGAGCTCTAGGTCCGTGAGAGCTGTAGGAGCTGTCGGACTTCTGGATACTGTGAGAGAAATAGGAGGCTCTTAGAGATATAGGAACGGTGAGAGTTGTAGGGATTGCAGGAACTTTAGTCACCGTGAGAGACGATGGAACTCTGAGAGATATAGGAACGGTGAGAGTTATAGGGATTGCAGGAACTCTAGTCACCGTGAGACATGATATAACTCTAAAGTTTATTCTGATGTGAGTACGGAGCTCGGTATGGTTGTGCCCTTTGAACGAAGAACGCGGATTCGATGCTTACATTGTTAGTTAGGAAAGTGAGGGCAATGATCCGCGATGCCGATTGGTTATGACTAATGTTAGGAAGGAAGAGAGGAGGAAGAAGCCTCCTACCAACGTGGGTCCTAGGCGACATTGTTTATGGGAAAACTCAGATTTTCCGTTAGGTAGATGTCCGCATTTTTCGTTAGGCCACTACCCGCTTTCTCCGTAATTCTTAACAGCGCGTAATAAACCCAAGGACCTTTCTAAAAACCGACCGACAACACTTCTAGAGTTAAAAAGTCTTTTCTCACAAACAGATTGACTTAGACCATATGTGCGAACAATGCAGCTAGGATTTCATCTTTATGGTGGGTCCTTGGGCCTATGGAGGATTCGAAGGATGGCACGTGGACCGTTGGCTGTCAAGCCGCGCGGGATTGAGTGCAGATGTGATGCGCGGCAGAACATCGACTCTGGTCTCTGTTATATGCAGTGTAATTGTTGTTTTGCAGATTCAGACTCAAATATTCAACTCCACGTATCTCCGTTGCTGTTGCTGATATGTCGACAATTCGATGTGCCTGGTACTCCACATTTCTTGCCAAATGCATCGTTTACCAGCCAGTCTGCGCTATATCCAGACTGGTCCCAGACAGATCAAGCATAAATATAAATCGGAGATGAAAGAACACGGGAACCTTCCGTTTGGAATTTTGGAAAAATCCCGTGACATTGTAATCTATATTCCACCATAGCAGTAATTCAACAATTGTAGCCATCCAGTCCGATTGTAATTGTTCGAAACTTGTGATACTGCAATTGGCCTCGAGGCGACAACCAGTCACCGAACGTAGCCGCGGTCAAGGGATGAACGTTTTGTCTAATAAAGGCATGGAGTAATTCTATAGCTGTCCTTAAATGAAATAATCGTAGCGGCACGTGACAGTAAACATTCCAACGGTTTCTGTCCCGTGTCTCGCCACACGCAGACTCTATCCGTCGGATAAGATGATTGCCAGATGTCAACGCATCTCAACAGTATATGTTTAGCTAGCCTGAGGACCCATTATAAACCTTAAGATTTAGTTAATTAAAGTCCTTAACAGTCCTAAACAGGCAAACAGTCTTCGTTCCAACTACGGGATGATAGGTGAAATATATTTTTCCACGGACGACGCTTCCCGCTAGCAACGTTCCCTCAAGGGCTACTAGCATCCTTCTCTAACCATCAACATGGACATTGTCCAATTAACAGTAACGTCACTATCAATCTCTTTCCGAGCGAAGTCTTTTCTCCACGAATCCGATGTTCCTGTGCCCTTAGACACACCCATCATTGTTTTCCACTGCAGCATCATCGTGCCGGAAAATCATTCTCTCGTGAGGTCACATTAGCCAGTTACAAAGAGCCTTAACACTCGGTGGATATTCTATGTTTCGACAAAGCGTTTGTTCAGTCCTACATATACCGTAGATAAGTAAGTATGGTACAACTTGGAATCAGGATGAAAACGAATTCTGTTATCCCGTTGACCGCGGCTTTGTTATTGAACCCAGGATCATTGTCATTAGCTTCTCGTGTACCTAATTACCACGACTACTTGTCAAATTATATAACAATCAAATTTACACTAGTAAATATCTGCTCTATTGCATAACTTCAACGTCTAAACCAAATGAAGATTCGTTTCGCGCCGCTAACTCTAATCATAATGTGAACCCGATGTAAGTGAAAATACATGCACATACCATCGATTCTGCCTAACCAGGACTCTCACCTGGAACCGGAACTCGCAGTGCACCGTGACGAACGGCACATATATAAGAATTCATTCTCAGCCAGAACGTCAGTCGTGTTCGCTCCACAATAGAAGCAACATGGAGTTTCTTTAGATCTCTGCTACGCGTCGTTGGTTTGTTCGTGCCAGGTAAGGTAGATATCATTTCCGAACTACCACTGGAGGTTTCGCACTTGATACTTCAAAAATTGGATCCCTCGTCCCTGCAGAGCGCCGCGCTTGTCTCGCGCAAATGGTTCAACGTATGTAGATCCGACAAGTGTCTACGGCGGAAAGCGAGACGTCACATGAGGCATACGAGAAAGCGGGTCAAGATGTAATTTCTCGGACCTGCAGCCGCTAAAGCTACCAACCAAGAATCAAGAAGTAGAGGACGTGGTGAGGGCAGCCTAAGGCACGAAATAAGCTTATCCGCTGCTCGTACGGCGGTCGTCGTTGGAAGGTTACGCCGTCCTCCGAAAATTTCGATGCGAGATCGCCCCATCGATGTTGGACCAATAAAATGTATTTGACTCTAACTCGTGTAAGTACCTTAATTGGACTGCTTGCTATTGCGAGAACTTGAAACGGTCTGGTCCGGATTCAGAACTGTAGAGTGAAGCTTGAAATAAAATGGTTTTACTGAGACGGCAATGTGTTTCAGTCACGATAATACTATCGGTATCGTAACAGACCCATTATTGAATATTAAATAAAACGTATCACCGCTGCGATTGGAGATTTGCCGTCAATTAGATGCGAGATATACTCCTCATTGCCTGCCAAATACAGCTCACACCGGCTGGCTCGTGCTATTATATCATCTCTGGTCCTCGACATATCAAGCGTAATTGCAGTTTTACAAATTAAGGTTAACATATTCAAATGAATGTATCTCCGTTTCTATTGCACATATGGCGACAAAGCGATGCCCGTTGCATTACACATCCGATGTCATGTGCACCGCACATCTGGTGGTTTGTACCATGTCAACTCCGGTCTCTGTCAAACCTAGCGAAATTGCTGCTTTACATATTCATGATTAATCATTCAAATCACCGTATCGCCGTTTGCATTGCAGATATGCCGACAATTCGATGCGCGATATACGCCACTTTTGCTGCCAAACACAATGCATATTATCTGGTTTGAGTTATGTAACGTGTGGGCGCAGCCAAACTCAGCGTATTTGAAATTATGCATTTTCAGGCGAAATATTCAAATATTACATATTCAAACGAACGTATCTTGGTTTCTATGTCGCCTATTCGATGCG
Source organism: Bombus terrestris (assembly GCF_910591885.1). Lineage (NCBI taxonomy): Eukaryota > Metazoa > Arthropoda > Insecta > Hymenoptera > Apidae > Bombus > Bombus terrestris. The sequence goes on from NW_025963549.1 coordinate 264,513, forward strand.
CAGAATACTCCACATATGATGCCAAATCAGCCGGTCTGTGCTATGTCAACTCTGGACCCTGTAAAATCCAGCGTAATTGTAGTTTTTGTTGTTAATGCTTAAATATTGCATTCAAAGCTTCGCCGCTTCTTTTGCACATATGTCGACAATTCCATACGCCTTGTACTCCGCATTTGCTGTAGATACATTGCCCATCAGCTCGCTTGCGCTGCGTAAACTCTGGTCCCTGCAAAATCCAGCCCAAATGCAATTTTGTATGTTCAGGCTTAAATATTCAAATCAACGTGACTCCGATTCCATAGCACATATGTCGACAATTCGATGCGCGTTATATTCCACATTGACTGCCATACGCAGAGCGCTTCTGGTTTAAGCCGGGTTAAATCCGGACCGAGTCAAATCCAGCGTATTTGTAGTTTTGCATATTCAAGCCTAGTTATTCAAGTGAACGTATCTCCGTATCCATTGTAGGTACGTCGACAATAGGATGCACGTAATACTCCACATTTGCTGCCAAATACAGCATACTCCAGCCGGTTTGCTCTATGTCATCTATGACATCCCCGGCCGTGTCAAATACGGCGACATTGCAGGTTTCCATATTCAGAATCAAATGGTCAAATCCCCGTACTTCCTTTGCTGTTGCAGACATGCCGAGTATTCGATGTGCCCGGTACTCCAGATTGTCATTGATGCCAAAAGTCGTTGTTGACATCTCAAGAATATTTTCGACTGAGAACAGTACAATGATTCTGGCAATGATTCTTTGGAAGAAATTGCACACTTCATCCTATAGGCATACCGGACGATACAAGGACTGGTCGTCCCTTCTTCCGAAGCAATACCAGCCTCGCCGTGCGCCATATCCGAGGGTTGGCACCCTCCTTCGAACACGATGTAAATAGGTGTCGCAGTCTAGGTGCCATGACCCGCATCATCTCCCCTCATACCCGTCGCGGTACTTCAGGGCCAGGCCCTACTTCGCGAGAGGCTATCATCCTCGCCTCGTCCATCACCTCCCCGTGTGCATATACGCCGACGCAGCGTCATACTAGCTTTTGCGATGGCGCGAACGATATTGAAATAGGTAACCAAACCTAGTAGCACTGTAAATTAATTTCCTACAGTACTTCAGCTTATTATATTTTTTAGATAGTTCATAAGTACTTATTCATGAGCACAAACTATAAAAATTTGTTGCGGCATATGAGCCAGAGGGAAATTCAAATCCTATTGTTACTTTGCCTCGGAGTATCAGGATCGTAAGGATACAAGTAAATACACTCGGAGCATAAAAATGTTGCCGCTACTTCGAAGAAAGACGATTTTGAATCTTCCGACTTCTGCCCCGACCAGTATAAATAAACCGAGGCAACCCAAAGAGTAAAGTATCTTCGAATATCTACGAGTATCAACGAGCGATCTGCTGAATTTCGTGACGAACATTTATGGAATATTTTTACACATTGTATCTACGACTCAGGGCCCATAGGCTGTACCTTACTTTATTATTTTAAGTAAATTCGACAATTACGACGACAATCGATAACCTCAAATAAGTCTGACGGTCAAACTTCCCATATACCGTGTCCTCTACATATTTCATTATAAAAGACCTGAGTCAAATATTGATGTTTTTGACCGTCAGATGTATTTGAGTTAAGGCTACCTATACTAGTCGCCGGTGGGGGGGGGGGTTGAAAGAATTCGTATTTGCCTACCTGACGACAATAGCTGGTTGCGGTGACATTGTTTTTACATTAATTGTAGCTCAGCGGTCTAGGTACTTCGAGGCGACAACGACGTAATTTGCTTTGTCCTATGACTCATGTACCGCTACACTTCTATTTCTATAGAAATATAATGCTAAGTACTAAAATATATCACAAGTATTTCATATTTGAAATAACAGTCAAATTAACGGAATTAATCTGTTTGACAACTATGCGGTTCAAGTCTTGTACGAATATATGTGCAGCCTGTAGTTTTAATATTCTAAGCGCGTATTGTATGCCGGACACTTATCTTTAATAAATTTTGCAAATCTGTTTATAGTAAGTGATGAATCATTAGGCCAATGACAAATAAGGCGACCTTTAAAAGATTTAACGAAACTTGCTTCTGCTGAACTCGGTCTATGAAGGTCGAATAGCTTCTCGTTTGTTTTTCAATTAAAGACATACTTTATGGAATGTGTTTTACTGACATACCGATTCCAAGGATTTCCAGTGCTTCTTAAAAATATTACACTCTGTTGTATGAAATATAATTTGTCCTTATTATAACCATTAACATCTAATGTCTTTTCTGGAAGTTCGTATACTAAGGCATCGGAATTATTTTTCATTTTACGCTGCGTTACTCGCAACTTTTCACAGATATATGTACCAACTGGAAGTAGTTCTTTGGCACGTATTCGAGTATAGTTATTTCCTGCTGGTTTCCACAAAGCTTCACAGAACAACGTCGCTTCCTCGTTCCTTTAAGGAACAGTCATACATTAGTATCACATGAACGTACGCCTTGAAAAAACATTTCATTACTGAAAATCTAAAAGATTATTATTGAACTCAATAAGATTCAGTTGCTTACCTGCTCCTCAAATATTTTTTGCTAATGTCCACTCCTCCTAAGTAGAATGCATCTATAATATGCAATGCAAGTACTTTTTGCTGATATATAAACTCCTTAGTCATTTCATATACAACCTCTGCGTTTACAAGTGTATTTGGTGGTAATTCTATGCCAATGTCATCGACATTAACCCAAGAATTCTTTGTACATGTATATACGTTGCTCCTTCCCACGCCCATATAAAATGTAACGTGCTTCTTATCATCATCAGACCTTGGCTTTGTACCACATGGCATAGAAAACCAGTCATATAGTGATAAAAATGCATTTTCAATGTTAAATTCCATCAATTGTGCTGGATTAATAGTAAGAAATGAAGTATCCTTCAAAAGAGTATTCAATTTGTCTTTGGTTTCATGTGTCTTGGAATTGTCCTAGTTTCATCTGGAAGTTTCCAATACTCTAGATATTGTTTGCGCATATCAGCTTGTTTTGTCTCAACAAGAGTATTATCCGCATAAAATGCTGCAATTTTACACAGGTCGATTATTTGTTTTCCTGCCAAATCTTTGTTAGAAGCACGTAGATATTGAACAAATTGTTTCTCTCTTTTTAATTCATTATATGATACTAGTTATAAAACGTCGTCATTTACACCACCTTTTAAAAGCAGACGATTAACATGCTTCAGATATTCTACAACATCTTGTACCCCAGATCGTTTCTTCTTACATATTAAGTAACGTTCTGAATTTCCTGGTCTAGAAGAGTTTGGTTTAAAAATAAAAACTTCTTCAAAGCAGCGATACATTAAATAAACTAAACCAGCACTAAAGGGTGTAAAAAGGTTGAATAATTAAGTCACAAAATCACCACCCTCTCTTTCAACCATCAATGCTATTAAACATCGACAAAGATACAGTTGTTTTGAAAGAATTTCTTGTACATTTTCTTGTCGTTCTACTTAGAATCCTCAATCAGACATCACAAAATGTACTCCTTTGCCATGGGTATGCTGCATTATAAGATTTGTAAATGCCTCTTCATTATCTGGGTCAAAGACATCATCACTTTCCTTTGGTCCGTAGTATGGATGAAATGTTTCACAAGGACCCGCATAAAAGTCTTCTAATTTGAAATCATGTTCATTTTCTAAAGTAAGAGCAAATCCTTTAGCACGTCATTTCTTTCGCCATAGAATATGTTCACTAAAACCTCTTGCTCCGGCACATACATCTGCAAAGTATAGCAGCCCATTCTCCCTCAAACCTTTTGGGTTAGTAAACATAAAGTTACATGCTCTATCTGTATTCGCCATTTTAACAGTAGCACGATTTAAAAAACGAGCACCACGAATTGTTTCATGAGGATTACAACGTGTCCTTGCTCGACGCACTTCAACGTCATCCAAATGAGCGAATACCGTTTTCGCATTGATAACAATTTTCACTATATCTGCACAACATAAATCAATTTCATCATCTGTGGTCAACTTTTCATATCACCATTTCATATCTTTTACACACTTTATAACTTCCTCTGCAGGATGCCATTTAAGACCTGAATCTTCATGTCCAGGAACATGATGTCCAAAGCCTCTGCGACCATGCTGTCTAGGTGCTTGAACTGGCTCTAAACGACCTTGTCCATTATTTCCGAGGCCGTGACCTCCTTATATCCCATCATTCGCACCATCCTTTTGTCGTTATCGAGGAGATTGTTTGACTCTTGTGTTATTACTTGTATTCTTCTATTGTCAACTACCTTTTCATCAATATCCTCCTCGTCAGATTCACTTGAACATCTGCGAATTTTTTGTCGTTTACTATGATTATAAGTATCTCTATCACAGTTCTTCCTTTTTGTCCTAGTTTTCAATTCTTCTTGCATGGTATGTTGATGCATCAGTCGCATAACAATTCTGCTAGGAACATGATACACTTACACTGTACATGTGAATGTGTGTATAAGCGTCAGAGGGCGTCCAGGCCTTAGTTGGGACAAAAGACAAGAGCCAGTCGTTAGAAGTATCTGGAAGAGTCTGTTGACAACAACCGTGCGTGCGAGTAGGGTTTCGAGGTCTTTAGAGTGTAAGATATATGTATAACTGTTGTGTGCTAAATAAAGGGAATTATTTGTGTTTCCGAATCCATTCTATATCTTTACATGGTAGCAGAGCGTGGTTCATAGTTTTGCCAGTTATTTTAGCGCATGGTTTTCAATATTGCGAGTTAGGTCGAGTGAGTCTTCAGTAAGGAAAGAAACGTTCAAAGGTTACAAAGAGGAAAAACACACTTCGAGCACGTAGGAACGCTTGAGTAAGAGATAAGGAATCATTTAAAATGGAGAGATTGGAAATCATGATACCTATTTTCGATGGATATTGACGGTATGTGGAAGCAAAGAATAACGATGTTTCTCAAGTATAGAGAATGCGAGGTTGTCACAACTAGGGTGAAGACAGAAACAGACAGTGAAGACTGGGACAAAAAGGATCCGAAGGCAATAAATATCATTTATAGTGCCATCACAAACAGACCATTGGAATGTATTAGAGAAGAAAAAACGGCGTATGAGATAGTAAAAAAGTTTGATGAAATGTACTTGAAAGAGTCGACGGCACTACAGGTCGTATGCAGGAGGAGATTGGAAAAGATAAAACTTGAGAACTACAGTGATTCAACATCGTTCTTTAGCGAATTCGAAAAATTAATAAACGAATTAAAATGTGCGGGTGCACAAGTGAGTGAGAGGGAAAAACTGACTTACATGCTGAATACGTTACCCGAAGAATACAGCTACATAGCGGATATAGTAGATGCACTGAAAGCCGAAAATCAAACGGTAGCGTATTTAAAAAATAAAATTGAAACAGCGGAGAGGAAAAATAAGTCCAATCGAGGAGAAATGCACACCAACGCCTTTTCTGCAAAAAAGGAAGGATGCTTCAGATGTGGAAGAGTAGGACATTTTGGGAGAGAGTGTCGAAATGGCGTCGAAGCGGGAAACAGTATCAGTTTTTGGCTTGGGTCAACACGTGGTCGCAGCAGAGGAGGAGGAAACAAAGGAAATACGAGCAGGGGACATGGAAATTTCCATCGTCAGTCAACAACCGGCACGAGCGAGTGTCACGACCGGCATACTTCAAATCCGATGGACCGATGATGGAGATAGAGATGTGGCGGCCTTGGCGACAATGTATATCGCCGAAGTGCCTAATGAGTCATCTGTATCCTAACGGTCCTTCCACCGAATGTCCTAGAAGCGTGACAACGGTCACGTACGCCTACAGGGTAGTGGGGATATTGAGGGATGACAAACAAAGAAGAAACAGATGTTACCGAAAGTCAAATTGTAAGAGCTTCAGTCTTGGAAAGTCACGGCTGGAGCTCAGAACAAAATCGCAGTCAGTGTAAATTCAGAATACAAGAAATAAATTCTCTTGTTTTTTTTGTTACCTTAATTTTTTTCTTTTCGTTCGAGCCTCCTGCTTTTTATTTTACGTGACACGAGCATGGTAACTCAAGATCAAGCACATGGATAGCAACGGCGCACGCAGCACACAGCGGCGAGGCGAACGAGATAAGTAATTATGAAGTAATGTGGCCATTAGATAGCGGTTGCACAGATCACATAATTAACAACGTAAATTATTTCGATAAATCTATTGACCTTAAAGAACCGGTAAATATATATTTAGGCGATAATAGATCGATAAAGGCAACAAAATTAGCGAATGTTATAAGTTATTTTGAAGCATTTGGAAAGCAAAATGAAATAAATGTGCATAATGTTTTTTACGCGAAAGAAATGTCCGCAAACTTGATTAGTTTAGGCAAGTTAAAGGATAATAGGAACACGGTTATTTCAATAGGAAATATTGCAAAAGTAATAGATGAGGTCAATAAGCTTACAGCGGTAGCGGTTAAAGAAAAGGGAACATATAGAATGAAAAGTATATTGAAAGGGAAGGAGCACTTAGCAAACAGTGCCGAACGTAGTGATATGAGTAAAAAGACAAGATGGCATAGGATGCTAGGACACGTAAATTTTAAATATTTAAATATTTTGGGTAAAGAACAGCTAGTTACTGGTATACCGAATGAATTTGAAAAGGAATTTTTGAAATGTAGGGTGTGCATGGAAAGGAAAATGCAAAATTTACCACTCAAAAATAATCGAACCAAGGCTAGGGAGATAATGGAAATTATTCATTCGGACGTGCGCGGTCCCTTCAAGACTACCGGATTCAATGAAGAGAAATATTTCATCTCATTTATCGATAATTATGGCAAAATAGCTAGAAGTTATTGTATAAAATCAAAAGATGAGGTGTTTGATTGTTTCGTACAGTTTGTAAATGAAGGCGAGAATTTAACGGGCAAGAGGTTTAAAATATTGAGATGTGATAATGGAAAAGAGTACTTGAATAATCGAATTTATAAATTTGCTAGGGATAAAGGTATCAGAATAAATAACTGCCCAACCTACGTACATGAATTAAACGGGACAACGGAAAGGTATAATAGAACAGTTATGGACATGGCGCGTTGCTTGTTAGCGGAAGCGAAAGTACATAAAATGGCTGGAAATAGATTGGACAGCGGTATACTTGAAAAATCGAATACTGGCAAATACTATAGAGAGAAAGACACCTTTTGAAATATTCTTCGGGAGAAAACCAAGTGTTGAAAATCTACATCTATATGGAAGTAAAGTTTTTGTAAAAACAAAAGAGAGTTTCTAAATGGGATAAGAAGGCAGATATGGGAATTTAGTTTGGATATAGTGAAGTAGGTTACAGAGTCTTATTAGGTGGGAAAATAACAATAGCGAGACATGTAGAGGTCATAGAAACAGACACAAAATGTATCGGTTTTGTGGAGAATTCATTCGATAAAGATAACGATGACATTGAGGATAATGATTTATTGGTAAGCATGAATAAGGAAGAGTTAGAAAGTAGGGAAGATGAAAATGATAACAGTCTTGAAAGCTTAAACATCCCTGGAAGATCTACACGTAACAAGAGAACTCCAGTAAGATATCCAGATAAAGAAAACATTAGTGAAATCCATGCAAATTATTGTAGCGTAGATATCCCTTGTACATTTGAGGAGGCGATTAGTTGTGAAGATAGTGAAGATTGGAAACAAGCTATGAATAAGGAAATAGAATGTCTTTATAAGAATAAAACTTGGAAATTGGTAGAAAGGGTAAAAGGCAAAGACGTATTAGATGTAAAATGGGTTTACACGAGAAAATCAGATGACAGGTATAAGGCTAGATTAGTGGTAAGAGGATTCCAACAAAGAAACGTAGCCGATGACATATACTCCCCAGTAGCGAGTAATGAGACCTTTAAGATATTGCTATCATATTGTTGTCAAAATGGATTAATTATTGAGCAAATGGATGTAGAAACTGCCTTTTTAAATGGTGAAGTCACCTCGGAGGTATATGTAAATCAACCAAAGGGATATGCGGACGGAACGAATAGAGTTTGTAAACTATCGAAAGCGCTTTATGGGTTAAAAGAAAGTCGAAGGGAGTGGTATGAGTGTCTTGATAAGTATGTGACGAGATTAGGTTTTAAAAAGAATAACATAGAGTTGTGCATATATATACATGGAGAGGGGGAAAATGTTGTTTATTTGCTAATGTATGTAGACGATTTGCTAATTTGTAGTAAAAATAAAAGGAAGATACAAAGGGTAAAGAAGTTATTAACTAATAGATTTGAAATGAAAGATTTAGATGAAGTCAAAGAATATCTTGGAATAAATATAGACCATGATTATTTCAAAAATGAAATAAGATTAAGCCAAAAGAAATACATTGAATCATTAGCAAACAAATGTAAGTTACAAAATAGCAAATTGTACTGTGCACCTATGGAGACCAACTTAAAAATTGAAAATGCTGTGATAAATAGAGAGGATATTGGATACAAAAATTTAATTGGCGCATTGTTGTATATTAGTGAAAATACCAGACCCGATATAAGTTATAGTGTGAATTATTTGAGTAGATTTCAAGATTGTTGTAATGAGACACATTTTAAATTTGCTTTGCGAATATTGAAATATTTGTACCGGACTAGAGACTTAAGATTAGATTATAAAAGGAATGAAAAATGTGAAACGATAGATTGTTATGTGGACGCTGATTAGGCAGGAGATCATTTAGAAAAGAAATCGACTTCTGAATATGTAATTAGATTGTGTGGAAATGTAATTGGTTGGAAGTCTAAAAGACAAAGGTGTGTGACAAAAGCCTCGACGTATGCAGAGTATGTAGCTCTATCGGAAGCGGTGAGTGAATTAGTGTCCATTATGGAAATTATGAAAATCTTCAATGTAAATCTAGACGATAACCCTGTAAAAATTGATGAGGATAACTCTGGAGTGATGAGTATAGCAAAGCACGGAAATTTTACAAAAAATTCTAAACACATTGAAGTTCATTACCACTATGTTCACGAGTGCTTAAAGGAGAACAAGATAAACATACTTAAGGTAAGTACAGACGAAAATACTGCGGATATTTTTACGAAGGCACTGTGTACAGAGAGAGAAATTCGAAAGGTTTAGGTCATGCATGAATGTAAACTAAGAGAAATGTAGATAAAGCAATAAGTGTTAAAGTTTCTGTTACGTAATTCGCCAAAGCATGTAAATACGATTAAGTGTACAGTATAAATGTAAGGAGGCGTGTTAGGAACATGATACATTTAAACTGTACACGTAAATGTGCGTGTAAGCGTCAGAGGACGTCCAGGCCTTAGTTGGGACAAAAGACAAGAGTCAGGCGTTAGAAGTATCTGGAAGAGTCGGTTGAAAACAAGCGTGCGTGCGAGTAGGATTTTGAGGTCTTAAGAGTATAAGATATATGTATAACAGTTGTGTGCTAAATAAAGGGAATTATTTGTATTTCCGAATCCATTCTATATCTTTTCAATTCCTGAACATGCAAAATTGCATTTTGGCAGGTTTTGGCAGACACCAGAGTTGACATAGCTCAAACAGGCTGATGGGTAATGTAACTGTAGCAAATGTAGAGTATAAGGCGTATCGAATTGTCGACATATGTGCAAAACAAGCGGAGAGACTTTGAAAGCAATATTTAAGCATTAATAGCAAAAACTGCAATTATGCTAGATTTTACAGGGTCCAGAGTTGGCATAGCACAAACCGGCTGATTTGGCATCAGATGTGGAATATAAGGCGCATCGTATGGCCAACGTTTCTGCAAAACAAGCGGAGATACCTTGATTCGAATATGTAAGCATTAATATCCAAAACTGCAGTCACGCTGGATTTCACGGAGTCCAGTCTTGACAATGTGCAAACTGTCTGATGTGTGCTGTATTTGGCAGCAAATGTGGAGTATAACATGCATCCTATTGTGAACATACTTACTATGAAAACGGAGATACATTCACTTGAATATTTAGGTTTGAATGTGCAAAACTACAAATACGCTGGATTTGACTCGTTCCGTATTTAACATGGCTTAAACCAGATGGAGCGCCCAGTGTATGGCAGTCTATGTGGAATATAACGCGCACCGTTTTGTCGACATATCTGCAATAGGAACTGAGTCACGTCGATCTGAATATTGAACCCTGATCATGCATTACTGCATTTACGCTTGATTTCTCAGGGTCCGGTTTTGACATAGTGCAAACCAGATGATGTGAGCTGTATTTAGTAGCAACTACGGAGTATAAAGCGCATCGAATTTTCCACATATCTGCAATCGAAACGGTGATTCGTTGATTTGATTATTTAGGTTTGATCATGCAAAACTGCAGTTGCGTTGGGTTTGACCGGATCAGAGTGGACATAGCGCTAATTGGATGATATTGGTTTAATTTGCAAGAAATGTGGAATACAAGGCAAATCGTATTGTCGACACATTTCCAACAGTAACGGAGATGCGTGGATTTGAATATATAATAATTTATATGAAAAACTGCAATTACGCTGGATTTGTCGGTGATCGGAGATGACATAGTTTAAATCGAATGATGTGCACTGTATTGGCAGCAAATGTGCAGTATAACCTGAGTCGAATTGTCGGCATATCTGTAACACAATCGTAGATACGTTGATTTGAATATTTATGCACGAATTTGCGAAACTGCAATTACGCGGGTTTGACACGGGCCAGAGTTGACATAGCGCCAGCCCACTAATGTGCGCTGTATTTGGCAGCAAATATGGAGTGGATGTCGGTACATATGCTATAGAGGCGGAGACACATTGATCTGAACGTTTATTCCTGAGTATGCAAAACTACAATTACGCTGCACTTCACAGGGTCCAGAATCGACATAGTGCAAAGTGGCTGATGTGTGCTGTATTTGGCAACAATTTTGGCGTATAACACGCTTTACGTTGTCGGCATATCTGCAACGGAAGCGGAGATACGTTGATTAGAATATTTCAGCCTGACTATGCAAAGCTGAAACTACGTTGGATTTATCGGAGACCAGAGATGACATAGCTCAAAGCAGCTGATGTGGGCTGTATTTGGCAGCAACTGTGGAGTATAAGATGCATCGAGTTCTCAGCATGTGTGCTATAAAAGAGGAGAAAAGTTGATTCAAATATCTGAGACCGAATATGTAAAACAGCAATTACGCTGCATGTACAAGGTCCAGAGTTGACACAGCGCAAACCAGTTAATGCGCCCTGTATTCGGCAGCAAATGTGGAGTATAACGCGTATCGAATTGTCGGCACATCAGCAACAGATGCGGAGATACGTCGGTTTGAATGCATAATACTGAATATACAAAACTGAAAATACGCTGGATCTGGCTAGGTCTAGATTTTGCATAGCTCAAACCGGATTGTGTTCACTGTATCTGGCAGCAAATGTGGAGTGTAGCGTGCATCGTATTTCCGACATACATAATATGTATACAGCTAATAACAGCGCAATGTTTTCTAATGGAGGATTCAGCCTATGTAAGCAAAACTGCAATTACATTGGATTTCACAGGATACACAGATGACATAGCACAAACCCTCCGATGTGTGCTAAATTTGGAAGCAAATGTGGAGTATAACACACATAAATTCATCGTCATATCTGCATTAGAAACAGAGATACGTAGATTTGAATATTTAACCCTGAATATGCAAAATTGCAATTTCGCTGGATTTCACACGGTCCAGAGTTAACTTAGCGCCAGCCCACTGATGTGCGCTCTATTTGGCAGCAAACGTGGAGCTACCGCGCATAGAATTTTCGACATATATCCAATACCAGTGCGGCTACGTTCTAACGAGTAATTCAGCCTTAACATGCAAATCCGCAATTACATTGGCTTTTACAGCGTTCACAGTTGAAAAGTCGCATCCCGGATGATGCGCGCTGTATTTGGTAGTAAATGTGGAATACAACTTGCATAGTCTTGTCGACATATCTGTAATAGGAACGAAGATACCATCATTTGAATATTTAAGCCTGAATATGCAAATTTGCAATTACACAGAATTTGATCGGTTCCAGAGTTGACGTGGCACAAACCGGCTGATTTGGCAGCATATGTGCAGTATTATGCGCATCGAATGGTCGTCATTTGAGCTCTTGAGGCGGAGATACGTGGATTTCAATATTTTAGTTTGAGTATGCAAAACTGCAAATACGCTGGATTTGACACGGTCCAGAATTGACATTGCGCAAACTGGCAGATATGCGCCATATAGGTTTATTTGAACATTTAGGCATGAATATGCGAAACTACAGTCATGCCCGCTTTGACTGAAACCAGAGAGGACATAACGGAAACAGGCTGGTGTGCGCTGCATTTGGCAAGAAATGTGGGGTACAAGTCACATCGAATTCTCGACATATTTGCCACAAAAACGGAGATACGTTGATTTGATTATTCGTGCATGAGTATCCACAATTGCAATTGCGCTGGATTTAACAATGGTCAGAATCGACATAGCGCAAACCGGCTGATGAGTAATACATTTGGCAGTACGACGCTAACTCGAATTTTGGACATATCTGCAACGGAATCGGAAATAGCTTGATTTGAATATTTAATCCTGAAAATGGAAAGCGCTAACAACTCTACTTTCAGCAACGCTAAGACCTCTCACAACTCGACAACGCTAACAACTCTACTCTCAGCAACGCTGACACCTCTCACAACTCGACAACGCTAACAACTCTACTCTTCGACTCCTCGATTAACTCTGACCTCTCGACTCACTCTTATTTCTCGATCAACCGTTCAACGCTTCTCGATCAGCCAATCTTTAAAGTTACATCGTCCCCTACCATTAGCGTTAGTTTTTCCAACTCTCTAACCCCATTCTGTAAACGCTCCACAAGTACAAGGTGACTTTAGTCACATAGGCTTTCTCCCCGATGTAAACTAACAACCGAAGGACAGACGACATTGTTTTGATCGATTTCTAATGAGGCTTCTTCCTCACGATACTACAATATGTTGACTTGAATATTTAAGCCTGAATATGCAAAACTGCAAATGCGCTGATGTTGGCTGCGTCCACACGTTACATAACTCAAACCAGATAATATGCGCTGTATTTGGCAGCGAATATGGAGTATAACGCGCTTCGTGCTGTCGGCATATTAGCAATGCAAACGGCTATACGATGATTTGAATAGTTAAGCATGAATATGCAAAACAGCAATTTCGCTGGATTTGACAGAGCCCGGAGTTGACATAGTACAAACCTGCTGATGTGTGGTGCATATGACATCAGATGTGAAATGTAACGGACATCGAATTGTAGCGATGTGTGCAATAGAAACGGAGATACATTCATTTGAATATTTTAACCTGAATATGCAAAACTACAATTACGCTGGATTTGACAGGGACCAGAGTTGACATAGCGCAAACCAGCTGACATGCAGTGCACCTGACAGCAAATGTGACATATAACGCGCATCGAATTTTCCGAAAATGTTCCGTAGAAACGGACATACCATGATTTGAATATTTACGACTGCAAACGCAATACTACAATTGCGATGGATGTTTCAAGGACCAGATCTGATATAGCTGTAACCAGCTAATGTGCGGTGTATCTGAGTGCAAATATGAAGTGTAACGCGCTATTTATAGTCGAAATATATGCAATAGAAGCGGAGATACGTTTTTGTGAATATGTAAGCCTGAATATGCGCAACAGCAATTACGCTGTGTTTGACAGAGCCCAGAGTTGACCGCAAACTTGCTGATGTGCGCTGGTTATGACATGGGATATGAAATATAACGGGCATCGCATTGTAGCCATTTGCGGCATAGAAACGGAGATACATTCATTTGAATATGTTAACCTTAATTTGTAAAACTGCAATTACGCTTGATATGTCGAGGACCAGAGATGATATAATAGCACGAGCCAGCTGATGTGAGCTATATTTGGCAATGAGGAGTATATCTCGCATCTAATTGACGGCAAATCTCCAATCGCAGCGGTGATACGTTTTATTTAATATTCAATAATGGGCCTGTTACGATACCGACAGTATTAGCGTGACTGAAACACATTGCCGTTTCAGCAAAACCATTTTATTTCAAGCTTCACTCTACAGTTCTGAATCCGGACCAGACCGTTTCAAGTTCTCGCAATAGCAAGCAGTCCAATTAAGGTACTTACACGAGTTAGAGTCAAATACATTTTATTGGTCCAACATCGATGGGGCGATCTCGCATCGAAATTTTCGGAGGACCGCGTAACCTTCCAACGACGACCGCCGTACGGACAGCGGATAAACTTATTTCGTGCCGTAGGTTGCCCTCACCTCGTCCTCTACTTCTTGATTCTTGGTTGGTTGCTTTAGCGGCTGCAGGTCCGAGAAAGTGCATCTTGACCCGCTTTCTCGTATGTCGCATGTGACGTCTCACTTTCCGCCGTAGACACTTCTCGGATCTACATACGTTGAACGATTTGCGCGATACGAGCGCGGCGCTCTGCAGGGACGAGGGATCCAATTTTCGAAGTATCAAGTGCGAAACCTCCAGTAGTTCGGAAATGATATCTACCTTACTTGGGACGAACAAACCAACGACGCGTGGTAGAGATCTAAAAAACTCCATGTTGCTTCTACTGTTGCGCGAGCACGACTGACGGTCTGGCTAAGAGTGGAAGCTTATATATGTGCTGTTCGTCACGGTGCACTGCGAGTTCCGGTTCCGGGTGAGAGTGCTGGTCAGGCAGAATCGATGGTATGTGCATGTATTTTCACTTACATCGGGTTCACATTATGATTAGAGTTAGAGGCGCGAAACGAATCTTCATTTGGTTTAGACGTTGTAGTTATGCAATACAGCAGATATTTACTAGTGTAAATTTGATTGTTATATAATTTGACAAGTAGTCGTGGTAATTAGGTACTCGAGAAGCTAATGACAATAATCCTGGGTTCAATAACAAAGCCGCGGTCAACGGGATAACAGAATTCGTTTTCATCCTGATTCCAAGTTGTACCATACTTCCTTATCTACGGTATAGGTAGGACTGAACAAACTCTTTGTCAAAACATAGAATATCCAGCGAGTGTTAAGGCTCTTTGTTACTGGCTAATGTGACCTCAAGAGAGAATGATTTTCCGGCACGATGATGCTGCAGTGGAAAACAATGATGGGTGTGTCTAAGGGCACCGGAACATCGGATTCGTGGAGAAAAGACTTCGCTCGGAAAGAGATTGATAGTGACGTTACTGTTAATTGGACAATTTCCATGTTGATGGTTAGAGAAGGATGCTAGTAGCCCTTGAGGGAACGTTGCTAGCGAGAAGCGTCGTCCGTGGAAAAATAGATTTCACCTATCATCCCGTAGTTGGAACGAAGACTGTTTGCCTGTTTAGGACTGTTAAGGACTTTAATTAACTAAATCTTAAGGTTTATAATGGGTCCTCAGGCTAGCTAAACATATACTGTTGAGATGCGTTGACATCTGGCAAGCATCTTATCCGACAGATAGAGTCTGCGTGTGGCGAGACACGGGACAGAAACCGTTGGAATGTTTACTGTCACGTGCCGCTACGATTATTTCATTTAAGGACAGCTATAGAATTACTCCATGCCTTTATTATACAAAACGTTCATCCCTTGACCGCGGCTACGTTCGGTGACTGGTTGTCGCCTCGAGGCCAATTGCAGTATCACAAGTTTCGAACAATTAGAATCGGACTGGATGGCTACAATTGTTGAATTACTGCTATGGTAGAATATAGATTACAATGTTACGGGATTTTCCCAAAATTCCAAACGGAACGTTCCCGTGATATTTCATCTCCGACTTATATTTATGCTTGATCTGTCTGGGACCAGTGCAGATATAGCGCGAACTGGCTGGTAAGCGATGTATTTGGCAAGGAATGTGGAGTACCAGGCACATCGAATTGTCGACATATCAGCAACAGCAACGGAGATACGTGGAGTTGAATATTTGAGTCTGAATCTGCAAAACAACAATTACACTGCATATAACAGAGACCAGAGTCGATGTTCTGCCGCGCAACACATCTGCACTCAATCCCGCGCGGCTTGACAGCCAACGGTCCACGTGCCATCCTTCGAATCCTCCATAGGCCCAAGGACCCACCATAAAGATGAAATCCTAGCTGCATTGTTCGCACATATGGTCTAAGTCAATCTGTTTGTGAGAAAAGACTTTTTAACTCTAGAAGTGTTGTCGGTCGGTTTTTAGAAAGGTCCTTGGGTTTATTACGCGCTGTTAAGAATTACGGAGAAAGCGGGTAGTGGCCTAACGAAAAATGCGGACATCTACCTAACGGAAAATCTGAGTTTTCCCATAAACAATGTCGCCTAGGACCCACGTTGGTAGGAGGCTTCTTCCTCCTCTCTTCCTTCCTAACATTAGTCATAACCAATCGGCATCGCGGATCATTGCCCTCACTTTCCTAACAATGTAAGCATCGAATCCGCGTTCTTCGTTCAAAGGGCACAACCATACCGAGCTCCGTACTCACATCAGAATAAACTTTAGAGTTACATCATCTCTCACGGTGACTAGAGTTCCTGTAATCCCTACAACTCTCACCGTTCCTATATCTCTAAGAGCCTCCTATTTCTCTCACAGTATCCAGAAGTCCGACAGCTCCCACAGCTCTCACGGACCTAGAGCTCCTATAGCTCACATTCTCATCTAAGAATAATCCTTCTCTTCGTTATCTGTATCTTAAGCAACGGCGTTCTTACTCAGTGTGATTGTATAAATCGTTGGAGATACATATATTTTTTATAACTTTGTGACTCCCAGTGTTATACCACAACGACTACACCTATTATCCTAAGCGAAATACGGTGATCGAACAATTCGTGGTGTCGATTATTCCAATCGTAACTGGAATTTACGACTCCCATTGACGCGTATTCAAACGACCGCATCTCCCCGCGATAGCTCGAAAATACAGTCGACATAGCGCAAACCGGATAAGTACTGTATTTGGCTGTAATTGTGGAGTATAGCGCGCATCGCATTTGCGACATGTATCCAATAGCAGCGCTGATACGTTGGTTTGAACATTTAGGCATGAATATGCAAAACAGAAATTACGCTGAATCTGTCAGTGACCAGAGAAGACATAAGACAGAAGAGAAGATAGAATCGGAAAATGTGCTCTGTGCTCACCAGAAAATCAGGAGCATAACGCTCACCGAATTGTCGTCATATCTGCCGTAGAAACGAAGATACGTTGCTTTCGATATTCAAGCATGAATATGCTAAACTGCAATTATGGTGTATTTGACATGGACAAGGGTGAACAAAACGCTAACCTACTGATGTGCGCTGTATATGACATCAGATGTGAAATATAACGCGCACCGAATTGTCTGTAAGAGTGCCATAGAATCAGAGATTCGTTGATTCGAATATTTAATACTGAATATGCAAAACTGCAAATACGCAGGGTTCGGCTGGGTCCCGATTTTACATGCATCAAACGGGATAACGTGCACTGTGTTTGGCAGCAAATTTGGAGTATAACGAGCCTCTAATTGTAGCCATATGTAAAGTAGAATCGGAGATACGTCGGTTTGAATACTTAACCCTGAATATACGAAACTGCAACTACGCTGGATCTGGCTGGGTCCAGATTTTACATAGCGTAAACCGGATGATATGCACTGTACTTGGCATCAGATATGGAATATAACGCGCATCGAATTGTCTACATACCTGCAATCGAAACGTATTCCTGTTGGGAATATGATACATTTACACTGTACATGTGAATGCGGGTGTAAGCGTCAGAGGACGTCCAGGCCTTAGTTGGGACAAAAGACAAGAGTCAGGCGTTAGAAGTATCTGGAGAAGCCGGTTGACAACAAGCGTGCGTGCTAGTAGCATTTCGAGGTCTTTAGAGTATAAGATATATGTATAAATGTTGTGTGCTAAATAAAGGGAATTATTTGTATTTCCGAATCCATTCTATACCATTACAAATTACTAACGTACAAGAATATTATAATATTCAGTAACAACGATAGAATTAACCAGTTCGCGAGTATAAAAAAGACAGATTTTACACTGTGACGAAATAATATCCAAGAAATCTGATATAACATACATGGAAAATACACGAATCAGACTGAGAAACCACTGCGCACTTTCGTCACTCACTTCGACACAGCCGTTACCAACTACTCGCGGAGTGAGATTGACCGAAGCGGTCCAGAGGCAACGCCCATGTACCCCAAGCGGCTACTGCCCCGCCACCAATAGTAACCCGACAGAACAGGATAATACTTGAATTCGTTGTTCCCTAAATTTTGAATTTATTTACCTCAACAATATATATAATGTACAAAAATTTATAAATAATTTTTTTATAATTAATATAATTTATATGTTATTATAAACAGTATTATAAATTATTATAAATTTTTTTATAAATTATAATTATAATATTTTATATATATAAATTATAATATTTTATAAATATAATTTATAAATAATTTATAAATAATTTATAAATAATTTATAAATAATTTATAAAAAAATTTATAATAATTTATAATACTGTTTATAGTAACATGTAAATTATATTAATTATCTGACGAACGCATTGAGAGAAAGGTAAAGACCAGCGTGGCCGATGCGGCACTAACTCTGCATCCGGTTGACCTCAATTTACCTACCTACGTACCTACACAGTGACGCCTACGCTTTAAAACTTTTGTCGAAATTTTAAAGTTTTAATGGTAAACTCTTCGTTCTTATAATATCTAACTGACAGGCATGCATCATTTATAAAGGAATCAACATAAATTTCGTAGTTGAGGATTATTGAAAGTCTCTAATTTAATTCAGAAAGGCAATAATTTGTTTAACGAAATAAGCCATTTATTTATCATCCGGGTTTCTACCATGACATTTATGTTATAATAGTAATATGAAAATAAGGCAATCTGAGTAAAGAAATACTATTTCAAGTCATTTTCGCCTATACATCTTAAGTGGTTTATAAATGATTCGTGTATACCCTTCTTTCCTTCTGCCCCTACTCACGCGAAACTATAACTAGCATTTAAACAAAATCAACTATGTTTCGCGTCAACGAGAGTCGTAAATTCCCGTTGCCATCAGATAATCGACGCCACTGTAAGGAAATAGAAGGGGTTCGGAAATACAAATAATTCCCTTTATTTAGCACACAACAGTTATACATATATCTTATACTCTAAAGACCTCGAAATCCTACTCGCACGCACGCTTGTTGCCAACCGACTCTTCCAGATACTTGTAACGACTGACTCTTGTCTTTTGTCCCAACTAAGGCCTGGACGTCCTCTGACGCTTACACACACATTCACATGTACAGCGTAAATGTATCATGTTCCTAACAGCCACGAACAGATCGATAACCTTATTTCTGTTAGGATAATCGGGGTGGTTCAATTAAGTATACACTGATTTAACGGGTATAAATTACAGTTCATTCAAACAACTTGACTAGAGAAATATAAACTGCTAGAGCATAATTGGGAACGTGACGCTAGGCAAATGCCTCAGCGATCAACAGCTAAAGGACGTCGAAGACCTCATGACAAACCCCCCCCCCCCCCCAGACACGGGACGCTAGGATACCGACACTGCCTGGCGAAAATCGATCGTTTTTCGCGTTAGACCGAAGCCGTTTCCATCGCCGACATGGAGGCGGCAACCGTTGCTTCAGCCCTCCTTTCCACGTGGATATTCCGTTTCGACGTACCTTTAAGGATAAATCACCCCGCGACCAACGGGATGGTAGAGCGCCTGCCCCGACAACTAAAAGCAGCAATCAAATGCCACGATACGAGAAACTGTGTAGAAATCTTGCCAATAGTTTTATTAGGCATACGAACAGCTATTACGGACGTGAAAACGACGACAGCCGAAATGGTTTATGGCACCGGCATACGATTGCCGGCAGAATTCTGTGTACCAACGATGCAACAGGCCAAGTCGAAATACGGAAGCCGTCTAAAACTACGAATAGAAAAGATCAGGCCTCACCCAATTACGCGACACGGCGAAAAAGAAACCTCCGTATTCCACTCGAAACATCGTCTTACGTATTTCTACGTCACGATGCCATCGGAAACCCTTTACAACCACCCTACGGCGGACCGCATCAATTTATATCGAGAGCAAAAAGGACCATTGCGATTGAAGTTAGCAACAAGAACGTAATCGTACCCGTAGACCGTCCGAAACGCGTGAATTTTTATTGCACGATAACACTGAACACCATTACAGCGAAAATAGCGAAGTAATAATACCACCTGATGTTTGAAACGAGCAAAACAAAGACGACTCAGGAATTCATCACTCCAGGCGCTCGGGCAGAAAAGTTCGTTTCCCTGATCGTTCCCAGCCAGGCCGTCGATAAGCTAATGCGTAAGAACTACCAGCGACATAAATATAAATCGGAGATGAAAGAACACGGGAACCTTCCGTTTGGAATTTTGGGAAAATCCCGTAACATTGTAATCTAGATTCTACCATAGCTGTAATTCAACAATTGTAGCCATCCAGTCCGATTGTAATTGTTCGAAACTTGTGATACTGCAATTGGCCTCGAGGCGACAACCAGTCACCGAACGTAGCCGCGGTCAAGGGATGAACGTTTTGTCTAATAAAGGCATGAAATAATTCTACAGCTGTCCTTAAATGAAATAATCGTAGCGGCACGTGACAGTAAACATTCCAACGGTTTCTGTCCCGTGTCTCGCCACACGCAGACTCTATCCGTCGGATAAGATGATTGCCAGATGTCAACGCATCTCAACAGTATATGTTTAGCTAGCCTGAGGACCCATTATAAACCTTAAGATTTAGTTAATTAAAGTCCTTAACAGTCCTAAACAGGCAAACAGTCTTCGTTCCAACTACGGGATGATAGGTGAAATCTATTTTTCCACGGACAACGCTTCCCGCTAGCAACGTTCCCTCAAGGGCTACTAGCATCCTTCTCTAATCATCAACATGGAAATTGTCCAATTAACAGTAACGTCACTATCAATCTCTTTCCGAGCGAAGTCTTTTCTCCACGAATCCGATGTTCCGGTGCCCTTAGACACACCCATCATTGTTTTCCACTGCAGCATCATCGTGCCGGAAAATCATTCTCTCGTGAGGTCACATTAGCCAGTTACAAAGAGCCTTAACACTCGGTGGATATTCTATGTTTTGACAAAGAGTTTGTTCAGTCCTACCTATACCGTAGATAAGGAAGTATGGTACAACTTGGAATCAGGATGGAAACGAATTCTGTTATCCCATTGACCGCGGCTTTGTTATTGAACCCAGGATCATTGTCATTAGCTTCTCGAGTACCTAATTACCACGACTACTTGTCAAATTATATAACAATCAAATTTACACTAGTAAATATCTGCTCTATTGCATAACTTCAACGTCTAAACCAAATGAAGATTCGTTTTGCGCCTCTAACTCTAATCATAATGTGAACCCGATGTAAGTGAAAATACATGCACATACCATCGATTCTGCCTGACCAGGACTCTCACCCGGAACCGGAACTCGCAGTGCACCGTGACGAACAGCACTTATATAAGCCTCCACTCTTAGCCAGACCGTCAGTCGTGCTCGCGCAACAGTAGAAGCAACATGGAGTTTTTTAGATCTCTACTACGCGTCGTTGGTTTGTTCGTGCCAAGTAAGGTAGATATCATTTCCGAACTACCACTGGAGGTTTCGCACTTGATACTTCGAAAATTGGATCCCTCGTCCCTGCAGAGCGCCGCGCTTGTCTCGCGCAAATGGTTCAACGTATGTAGATCCGACAAGTGTCTACGGCGGAAAGTGAGACGTCACATGCGACATACGAGAACGAGGGTCAAGATGCAATTTCTCGGACCTGCAGCCGCTAAAGCTACCAACCAAGAATCAAGAAGTAGAGGACGTGGTGAGGACAACCTAAGGCACGAAATAAGTTTATCCGCTGCTCGTACGGCGGTCGTTGTTGGAAGGTTACGCGGTCCTCCGAAAATTTCGATGCGAGATCGCCCCATCGATGTTGGACCAATAAAATGTATTAGACTCTAACTCGTGTAAGTACCTTAATTTGACTGCTTGCTCTTGCGAGAACTTGAAACGGTCTTGTCCGGATTCAGAACTGTAGCGTGAAGCTTGAAATAAAATGGTTTTACTGAGACGGCAATGTGTTTCAGTCACGCTAATACTATCGGTATCGTAACAGGCCCATTATTGAATATTAAATAAAACGTATCACCGCTGCGCTTGGAGATTTGCCGTCAATTAGATGCGAGATATACTCCTCATTGCCTGCCAAATACAGCTCACATCGGCTGGCTCGTGCTATTATATCATCTCTGGTCCTCGACATATCAAGCGTAATTGCAGTTTTACAAATTAAGGTTAACATATTCAAATGAATGTATCTCCGTTTCTATTGCACATATGGCGACAAAGCGATGCCCGTTGCATTACACATCCGATGTCATGTGCACCGCACATCTGGTGGTTTGTACCATGTCAACTCCGATCTCTGTCAAACCTAGCGAAATTGCTGCTTTACATATTCATGATTAATCATTCAAATCACCGTATCGCCGTTTGCATTGCAGATATGCCGACAATTCGATGCGCGATATACGCCACTTTTGCTGCCAAACACAATGCATATTATCTGGTTTGAGTTATGTAACGTGTGGGCGCAGCCAAACTCAGGGTATCTGCAATTATGCATTTCCTGGCGAAATATTCAAATATTACATATTCAAATGAACGTATCTTGGTTTCTATGTCGCCTATTCGATGCGCAGAATACTCCACATATGCTGCCAAATCAGCTAGTTTGTGCCATGTTAACTCTGGATCCGACCAAATTCTGTGTAGTTGCCGATTTGCATATTCAGGCTTAAATATTCAAATCAATGTATCTCTGTTTCTAATGCAGATATGACGGTGAATTGATGCGTGTTAGACTCTACATTGGCTACCAACTGGAGCACACATTAGCCCGTTTGTGCTATTTGCAAAGATATATGAGGGAGTCGGAAATACAAATAATTTGCTTTATTTAGCACACAACAGTTATAAATATATCGGAGATGAGAGAACACCGGAGCCTCCACTTTGGAGCGTTGGGAGGACCCCTTAGTGCTGTAATCCAGATTTCACCATAACCTAAGAAACTGTTGTCATTCGATTCGGCTGTACTTATTCGAGATTTATGATAGTGAGCTCGGGCTCGAGGCGACAACCAGTCGCCGAAAGTAGTCGCGGTCAAGGGATGAACGTATTGCCTAAGAAAGGCATGAAGTAACTTTATAGCTCTCCTTAAAAGAAATACTTGGGACGGGGCACGACAGTAAAAATTTCAACGATTTCTGTCCCATGGCTCGCCACACGCAGACTTTGTCCTTCGGGTAAGATGATTGCCAGATGTCGACGGATCCTCAGAATATATGTTTAGCTGGCCGAGGGCCCGCTACGAATATTAAGTTTCAATTATACAAAGTATTTCATATAGACAAATAGCCTGTGCACCAACTACGGAAGATAAGAGAAATCTATCCTTCTACGAACGCTTCCCACTGGCAACTCTCCCCAAGGAAGGTAAGCACCCTTCTCTAACCACCAACATGGAAATTGACCAATTAACAGTAACGTCAATTTCCCTCACTTTCTGAACGAAAACTTTTCTCCACGAATCCGATGATCTCGTGCCCTTAGACACACCCATCATAGTTTTCCTCGACAGCGTCGCCGTGATGTAGAGACACTCTCTAGTGCGAACTCATCAGCAATCGACCTGTCTTTCTTATACGTAGTAATTGCTCCTTTCTCTAACATGTAGTGCAACTTAGACGCTATCGTAGGGTAGAGCTCAGCATCCGTTGACCGCGGAAACGTTGCCGGAGCCGAGACCATTGTCATAGTGCCGCGAATGTCGAAACATTGCGATTAAATATCGACGCTGTAATCTTTCTAATTTGTGTCAATAAACTCAACTGTAGTTACACCGCACCGATGGCTAATTTCAACGAAGATTCATCGAACACCCCCACCCCTAATCCTGACGTTGACCCGACAAATATATCTTATACTCTGAAGACATCGAAAACCTAGTCGCACGCACGTTTGTTGTCAACCGACCCTTTAAAATGTTTCTAACGGCTGCCAATTGCCCTTTGGCCCAACTAAGGCCTGGACACTCTCTGACGCCTACACACACATTCACATGTACAGTTCAAATGTATCATCTTCCTAACACTATTTTATATTTGGTTACTGTCAAATGCAATGTAATTGCAGTTTCGCATAGTCATGCTTAAATATTCAAATCAACGTATCTCCGCTGCTGTCGCAGATATGCCGACATTTCGATCCAGTGCGTAGTGGAGATCTTTGTAACGGGATATCACTGTGTGGAGATATGTGTGTGCGCGGCGACTGAGGAACAGGCGAATGTAAACAGTTCTATCGGTTAACAGTCTTCAAAAGGTCGGGTATGAATAAAAGTGCTGAGACGCGCGCAAGTGTACAACGATAAATATTCTAGAAATCGTTTATAAAGTAAATATGTGTCTACGTTAATAGTAATGGCCATCGTAAATTTAATGTTTCCGTAACAATATTTCGGCCATCAGGATCCACAATTCTCAACATAGTAGCAAAAATCGTGGTTGACGAGATTTAAGGTTATGGGACCACGTGTAACCGGGAGTGAATGTATAAAAAAGGTTCATTTTGAAAGAATTGGAAATATGTTCTGAAGAGATAAAAAGGTTGTTGGCGGAGCAGATAAAAGGAATCTGTATAGTGAGGAGAACTATTTTTGAAAAAAGTGTGAAGATGAAAAGAAGAATCAAGATGCCAATGGACGATAAAACTAAAATTCAAGTATTCGATGTACGTGATTACAAAGCGTGGAAGAAAAGAATATTAATGTATTTAAAGTGTAAAAAATGTTATGAACTGGCTACACGAGAGACAATGGACACGGATGCGAAAGACAATTGGGATAAAAAGTATCAATGGGCGATGAACTACATCTATTGTAGTATAACAAATGAGCAATTAGAATTTGTTGGTGATCAAGACACTGTTTACAAAATAATTACAAAATTCGATGAGATGTATATGAAGGAATCAACAGCATTGCAACTTTGTATAAGACGTAGACTCGGCATGATGAGGTTGAAAGATTTTGAGGAATCAGCTTCATTTTTCACGGAATTTGAGAAGACGATAAATGAATTAAAGAGTGCTGGTGCAAACGTAAGTGAACGTGAAAAACTCGATTATATGCTAAAAACACTACCAGAATCATTGATATATATTGATGACTTAATCGACTCATTGAAAGAAAGTGATTGAACGTGTGATTTTTTAAAGAATAAAATTATAATGTGGGAAATGCGTAGGGAGAGTAAAAGTGATAGGAAATGGTCAAATGTTTTCAAAGTTGAGAAAAGAGAGAAATAAAGTGCCATGGCTGTGGAAAGTACGGCCACGTGATAAAAAATTGCACGAATACATGCAGAGGCGGAATGAATACAGGAGCGCAATGGCAAGGAGGTGCGTATCAGCCATAGCAGAATAGGGGTCGCGGCGGACGAGGTTGTGGCCACAGAAGACGAGGATATGTTCAGCGTGGATTTGGTCAACGAGGACGAAGCAGAGGTTGGCAGCAACGCTACAATGGGGCAAGTCGACAAGACGCAAATTATTTAAACAGCGAGGACTACGACGACCAAGGAATTGACTCCTTCCTAACGCGAGTGCAGCCCGATAATAGTAAGGATACTATCACAGTATATACCAGCGATACGCGAAAAATAGATTGGATATTGGATAGTGAATGTTCAGATCACATTGTAAATGATGACTCGTATTTTTTTGAATACGAAAACTTAAGGAACCCGATAAACGTAAAACTAGGAGACGGTAGAACATTAAAAGGAACAAAAGTTGGAAAAATTTTAACTTACTTTGAAGTAAACAAAAGAAGGGTTAAAGTTATAATGTCAAATGTATTTTGTGTGGAAGAAATGGATAATAACTTGGTTAGCTATGCGAGAGTAACGAATAAAAATAAGATACTCTCAGTAGGGAATACTTCAAAGATCTATAACAAATATTGAAAGTTGATAGGGATCGCATTCAAAGATCATGGTTTATATAAAATATCTAGTTACATTGGAAGGCAAGAATCACACGCCAAAAATGTAGAAAAAATGACGAACAGGGAAAAATTTCACAGAATCCGAGGACATGTAAACTTTAATTATTTAGATACGATGTGTAAGAAAAAATTAATTGAGGGAATGCCAGAAAAATTGGAGCAAGTTCAATTAAAATGTGGTGCGTGTATGCAAAATAAGTAGCACAATGTACCTATCCAGAGTAACCGTAGTAGAGCACGCGAGATTTTAGAATTAGTACATACCGATTTAAATGGAACTTATAAAAATACCGAGTTTGATGGATCTAAATATTTCTTAACATTTATGGACGATTATAGTAAGTGCGCATTAATTTATACTTTGAAATCGAAAGATGAGGTTTACGATTGAATCCTTGATTATATAAATAAAGTTGAAAATCTTACTGGTACGAAGATAAAGAGACTAAGATGCGATAATGGAAAAGAATATATGAACAAAAACATGTACAATCTAATTAGGGAAACGGGAATTCACCTAGAACCATGCCCACCTTATGTTCACTAGTTAAATGGAACAGCTGAGCGCTACAATAGAACAATCACGAATTCCGCTAGATGCTTATTACATGATTCGAAACTAAATATTAAATATTGGTCGAAAATAGTTAG
The DNA here is from genome assembly GCF_910591885.1 of Bombus terrestris. NCBI lineage: Eukaryota > Metazoa > Arthropoda > Insecta > Hymenoptera > Apidae > Bombus > Bombus terrestris. Next base: position 291,428 of record NW_025963549.1, read on the forward strand.
AACCGCGGTGTACTTAAAAAATAGAACCATTACGAAAACATGTGAAAATAAAACACCAATCGAAATATTGTTAAGAAGGAAACCGAATATAAATAATTTAAGATTGTACGGGAGTATAGTTTTCGTAAGAATATCTGAATTTAAAATAAATTCGAAATGGCACAAAAAGGCAGATATTGGAATACTTGTAGGTTATGAAAACGTTGGATATAGGATCTTAGTTAATAATAAAATTATAATTGCAAGACACGTAGAATTTATAGGTGAAAATGATAATTTAGTAGGATTTCAAGGAATGAATGAATCAGATAATGAAACGGAAAAGGATTTTGAAGAACATTCGGATAAAAACGAAATTCATGAAAGTGAAACAAGTGACGAAAAGTGTTGAGGTTATTCGGTATATAAAGAGAGAAAAACGCGTGGATAAAGTGTAAGATACAAAGTATATATTTGACTTAATAATGAAATACAGGAATACAATTTGAGCTGGTCCAGATCCGCACGCTTGCAGTGTTACTTTATGACTGAGAACCCCGAAGCCAACGTCGCCTGTCTACCGTTTATGGTCTGCCTCCTTGCTATTCTTTTGTCTATATGCTGTCGATGGCTTCAGCGCTTGAGAAAGCTAAAAAGACCAGATGTGGAGTTTTCCTAGAAGTGCTGGCCACTTCAACACCCTCCCTAAAACTCTACATCCCTACAAACAATTATATCTTAATATTTTTCTAACTCTTGATTTTGTCAATGTCTTCACAAATACATTTACCAGCTGCCTTTCTCTTTTCCATTCAAATTAGTTTATTACTAAAACACGAGAGGACTAAACAGATCATGTAGAGTTTTTTTTTATTAGAAGTGATAGTCACTTCGGCACCTTCCCTAAAAACTCTACATCTCTATAAACAATTACCTCTTAACATCTTTTTTATTTTTCAAACCTAACTTTTGTCTTAAATATTTAAATCTTGGTTTTGGCAACGCCTTTCTACATATATCTGCCAGTTGCTCTTCGCTTGTTACATATGTTACATCAATTTCGCCTCTATTGTATAAATCTCGCAAAAAGTAGTATCTTATATCAATATGCTTACTTCTTTGATGGAATTCAGGATTCTTAATTAATTTTACGGCACTAGTATTATTTACACATAGCGTATACTGAAATATCTCTATTTTGCATTCGAGAAATATTTTCTTTAGCCACATAATTTCTTTCTTTTCGGATCTCATCGCTTCGTTAAAATCAACTGGTAATTTTTCCGCTACGTACGTTACTGGGTTACCATAAAAATCGGTTCGCTTGATCTTATCTCTATCTCTCAATTGTCTCACATTCTCGCTAGTTATAAAGGGTTGTTTTTCAGTTTCACTCTCTGCACTTTCATACGTACATACTCTATCGCTCTGTGCACGCACATCTTCGCGCTCGACAATTTTCGGTAAACTTAAATTAACGAATTTTTCAGTTTCTAACTCGGGCTTAAATATTACGTCACGGCTTAATATTATATTTCTTTCGGTCGGCACGTACACTCGATACCCTCGTCCGTCATCTAGATAGCCTACCAAATATCCTTTGTTAGCCTTTCTGTCCAATTTCCTTCTCTTTTCCGCAGGTATGTGTGCAAAGCATTCAGTACCGAAAACTCTAAACTTTTCTACATCTGGCGATTTCCCGTACCACAGTTCATATGGTGTTTTCTTGTCTTGTCTTGTCGGCCCTGTCTTATTTATGACATGCACTGCGGTGTTCATGGCTTCGGCCCATAAAAACAGCGGTAGATTAGATTTCGAATATAACATCGACCTTCCTGCTTCTACTATTGTTCTATTTTCTCTTTCTGCGACGCCATTCTGTTCAGGAGTGTATGGAACGTTAATCGTATGCTTAATTCCCTGACTTCTTAAAAATTCTTTAACCTCTTTATTTTTGAATTCTTTCCCTCCATCACTATGAATTTCTTTGATCTTATCATTGAATTGATTTTCGACTTCTATGCAAAAAGTTTTTAACTTTTCGATTACTTCTGACTTATGTCGTAAGAAGTAAATCTTTGTGAATTTGGAAAAATCATCTTTAAACGCAAGAAAATACAATTTTTTGCCTAATGACTCGACTTCCATAGGTCCACATACATCCGTATAAATAATTTCGCGAGGTTTAGTCGCACGCTTGGTTTTCTGGTGAAAACTCGATCTATGGTGTTTCCCGTACGCGCAACCTTCACAGAAAAAGTTACTATCCTCTACAACTTTTATATTTGAATTCTTTAAAAATTCCTTAACGTGTATGATGTTTTGATGACATAGCCGTTCGTGCCATAACTGCAGTGTGTCCGCGTTTGACTCCGCTCTATTGCTAAGATTACAAACTGACGGTATGATAACTCGCATGTCGACCTTATATAAATTTCCAATAACAGAACCCCTTGCTATTATTTTCTGATTTTGTAAAAACATGCAGTTTTTCCCTTCCCTTAGAATACAGAAATCTATACCTCTTCTGGCAACAGATCTAATGGAAAATAGATTTCTTTTCATACCTGGTACATACAAGACATCGTTCATTGTACATGCTACCCATTTGCCGTCCACAAAAGTCTCTACCTTGATTTTTCCTTTGCCGTACGCATCCATGAACGTACCATCGCCGATTTCTATCTTCACCGTGTTATCGAATTTTTCGAAGACGCTGAACCATTCTTGTCGTCCTGTCATGTGATTCGTAGCTCCTGAGTCGATTATCCAAGCATCATGGTTTGCCACTTGTATCGTTGAGGTGCTTCCTAATAGACCAATTCCGCTGTGATCTCGATTTTCATTTCTGGGTTCCTGGTTGTCTCTGCTGTTGTTTCCTTTCTTATTTTTGAAGCAATTTTTGCTGGTGTGGCCTTTCCTTTTGCATGTAAAGCATCTAAAGCAATCCTTCTTTAGATGGCCAACTTTTCCACAGTTGAAACAGCTTGGTCCTTGTTTCTCGTATTCACGTTTGCTTGACTGCTTCTGCTGTTCCCTTTTATAATTGTTACCTTTTGTTACCAGCGCCAGCGATGTTTCCTGGCCGTCTTTCTTCCATCTGATTTCTTCCGCCATCAGCCTGGTACTAAGCTTGTCTAAAGTCTTCTTTTCTTCTTCCACCGAATCCCACGCACTGTGAAAATGGTCAAATTTGTTCGGTAACACCGATGAAATGCGTGTTATCAGCATTTTCTCGCCAATTTCACTCCCAAGAGTTTTCATCTTCGCCGCTATCAATTGCAATTTTGATAAGTTGTAAGATACATTTTCAGATTCTTCCCATTTAAAATTGAAGAACTGCTTCTGGACCATACTTAGATTCTCATCCGACTTCATGTCATATACTGTATTCAACTTTTTCCACATTTCATGTGCTGTTGAGCAACATAAAAGAAGATCCAACGGTTTCCTTCCTACTGAGGTCACAATTAATTTTCTTGCTAGCCGATCTGCCTTCAAAAATCTTTTACGGGCGATTTCTTTCTCCGCACTGTTACTTGGATGACACAGATTCCCTTCACACACGTTGATCAGGTCGTCATCTTCCTCCAAAAGTGTACGCATGACAAAACGCCACTGGAGCCAGTTTTCTTCGCCACGTAACATCTCGATATTCGCACTTGCTGATTCCATTTTAGCACTATCACTTACTTTACTAAGCACAATACTTTGACAATTTATTCACTTCGCGTTGCTATCTTACACTCTACAGCCCTGGGCCCATAACCTGTTGAGGTTATTCGGTATATAAAGAGAGAAAAACGCGTGGATAAAGTGTAAGATACAAAGTATATATTTGACTTAATAATGAAATACAGGAATACAATTTGAGCTGGTCCAGATCCGCACGCTTGCAGTGTTACTTTATGACTGAGAACCCCGAAGCCAACGTCGCCTGTCTACCGTTTATGGTCTGCCTCCCTGCTATTCTTTTGTCTATATGCTGTCGATGTCTTCAGCGCTTGAGAAAGCTAAAAAGACCAGATGTGGAGTTTTCCTAGAAGTGGTGACCACATCAACAAAAAGGTCGAGCAGGTTGTAATAAAAAGGAGAGAAATTTAAGTAACGAATCAGAAGAAAAACTTGAGGACATAGAAAATAATTTGAGAATGTCAGGACGGGAAACAAAGAAACCTCAAAGATATGGCCAAACGAGCCCATATTTCATTTATGTGAATGTAGTTAGCGCAGGCAGTCCTCAAACCTATGAAGAAGCTTTAAGTGGAGATGACAGCAGATCATGGAAAGAAGCAATGGATCGAGAAATGAATAGTTCAGTCACAAATAAAAACCTGGCAATTAGTAGAGAAACCAAAAGATAAAAAGGTATTAGATTTGAAATGGGTATATACGAATAAATCCGATAATCGTAAGAAAGCGCGACTAGTTGTTCGGGGTTTCCAACAAAAGGAAATACCGGAAGATTTATACTCTCCAGTGGCAAAAATGCAAACGCTGAAGTTATTACTATCTTATTGTTGTCAATATGGTTCGATGATTATGCAAATGGATGTAGAAACAGCATTCCTAAACGGAACTATAAAATTGGAAGTATTTGTAAAACAACCTATGGGTTACGCCGATAAAAGCGGGAAAGTATGTAAACTAGGTTTGTAAGTATGTAAAATAGGTTTTCAAAGAAGTGAGAGTGATTATTGTCTGTATATGAAGTATGAGAGCGATCATGTTATATACTTAATTCTATTCGTGGATGACTTATTAATGTGTGGAAAAAACAAAAGAAAAATCGATGAAATTAAAAATAAATTGTCAAACAAATTTGCGATGAGGGACTTAGGTGAAGTAAAGACTTACGTAGGAATATACATTGAATACGATCATAAGAAGTGTGAGATGAAATTAGATAAAAGTAGTTATATAGAGTCATTAGCGAAACGATAGAATATTGAAAATAGTAAACTATATTTTACACCAAAGGAAAAAAATTCAAATTTAGAACCCGCATAGTCAGCCTCAGACGATATAAGATATAGAAACCTCATAGGAGCTTCATAATTTATTAGTACTGGAACAAGATTATACGTTAACTTATAGTGTAAACTATTTAAGTCGATTTCAAAACAGTTACGACGGGACCCATTATAAATATGCGTTGAGAATTTTGTAATACTTATATTTAACCAGAAAATTAAAGTTGACTTATGAAAGAAATTTGAACGCTGAAATCATTTATTGCTTTGTTGACGGTGATTTATCATAAGACTACTACAAGACTACTACGGGATTTATCATAAGATTTTTCGGAAACGCAATTTACTGGAAATCGACAAAGCGAAACAGCGTGACAAAATCATCAACAGCCGCCGAGTAAGTAGTTTTGTCAGAAGCAGGGAGTGAAATAAAATTTCTAAAGAAATTATTGAAAAATTTCAAAATAATGATCGAGAGACCAATAAAAATTTACGAACATAATTCTGGAGCGATTGCGATATAAAAATATGGAAACTTGACAAAAAATTATGAGTACATTGAAGTACATTTCCATTTTGTAAATGAAAGTTGGGAAAATAAAGAGATTGACGTTATAAAAGTAAATTCAGAAAACAATGTATCAGATATCCAAACGAAGGCTCTAGGGAGAAATAATTTTGAAAATTTTAGATTACTTTTAAAAATAGTTTAATTTTCACAAAAGGAAATGAATATGCAGCACAATAATTAAGGAGGTGTATTGAGATATGTAAAATTTTTGTGCTGGACTAGGTCGAGTGCGTAGTGGAGATGTTTGTATGCGGATATCAGTGTGTGGAGATATGTGTGTGCGCGGCGACTGAAAAACAGACGAATGTAATTAGTTCGGTCGGTTAACAGTCTTCAAAAGGTCGGGTATGAATAAAAGTGCTGAGACGCGCGCAAGTGTACATCGATAAATATTCTAGAAATCGTTTATACAGTAAATATGTGTCTACGTTAATAGTAATGGCCAACGTAAATTGAATGTTTCCATAACAATATTTCGGCCATCAGGATCCACAATTCTCAACATGGTAGCAAAATTCGTGGTTGACGGGATTTAAGGATATGGGACCACGTGTAACCGGGAGTGAATGTATAAAAAAGGTTCATTTTGAAAGAATTGGAAATATGTTCTGAAGAGATAAAGAGGCTGTTGGCGGAGCAGATAAGAGGAATCTGTATAGCGAGGAGAACTGTTTTTGAAAAAAGGGTGAAGATGAAAAGACGAATCAAAATGCCAATGGACGATAAAACTAAAATTCAAGTATTCGATGTACGTAATTACAAAGCGTGGAAGAAAAGAACATTAATGTATTTAAAGTGTAAAAAATGTTATAAACTGGCTACACGAGAGAAAATGGACACGGATGCGAAAGATATTTGGGATGAAAAGAATCGATGGGCGATGAACTGCATCTATTGTAGTATAACAAATGAGCAATTAGAATTTGTTGGTGATCAAGACACTGTTTACAAAATAATTACAAAATTCGATGAGATGTATATGAAGGAATCAACAGCATTTCAACTTTCTATAAGACGTAGACTCGACATGATGAGGTTGAAAGATATTGAGGAATCAGGTTCATTTTTCACGGAATTTGAGAAGACGATAAATGAATTAAAGAGTGCTGGTGCAAACGTAAGTGAACGTGAAAAACTCGATTACATGCTGAAAACACTACCAGAATCATTGATATATATTGATGACTTAATCGACTCATTGAAAGAAAGTGATTGAACTTGTGATTTTTTAAAAAATAAAATTATAATGTGGGAAATGCGTAGGGAGAGTAAAAGTGATAGGAAATGGTCAAATGCTTTCAAAGTTGAGAAAAGAGAGAAATAAAGTGCCATGGCTGTGGAAAGTACGGCCACGTGATAAAAAATTGCACGAATACATGCAGAGGCGGAATCAATGGAGGAGCGCAATGGCAAGGAGGTGCGTATCAGTCATAGCAGAATAGGGGTCGCGGCGGACGAGGTTCTGGCCACAAAAGACGAGGATATGTTCAGCGTGGATTTGGACAACGAGGACGAAGCAGAGGTTGGCAGCAACGCTACAATGGGGCAAGTCGACAAGACGCAAATTATTTAAACAGCGAGGACTACGACGACCAAGGAATTGACTCCTTCCTAACGCGAGTGCAGTGCGATAATACTAAGGATACTATCACAGTATATACCAGCGATACGCGAAAAATAGATTGGATATTGGATAGTGAATGTTCAGATCACATTGTAAATGATGACTCGTATTTTTTTGAATACGAAAACTTAAGGAACCCGATAAACGTAAAACTAGGAGACGGTAGAACATTAAAAGGAACAAAAGTTGGAAAAATTTTAACTTACTTTGAAGTAAACAAAAGAAGGGTTGAAATTATAATGTCAAATGTATTTTATGTGGAAGAAATGGATAATAACTTGGTTAGCTATGCGAGAGTAACGAATAAAAATAAGATACTCTCAGCAGGGAATACTTCAAAGATCTATAACAAATATAGAAAGTTGATAGGGATCGCATTCAACGATCATGGTTTATATAAAATAACTAGTTACATTGGAAGGCAAGAATCTCACGCCAAAAATGTAGAAAAAAAATGAAGAACAGGGAAAAATTTCACAGAATCCGAGGACATGTAAACTTTACTTATTTAGATACGACGTGTAAGAAAAAATTAATTGAGGGAATGCCAGAAAAATTGGAGCAAGTTCAATTAAATTGTGGTGCGTGTATGCAAAATAAGTAGCACAATGTACCTATCCAGAGTAACCGTAGTAGAGCACGCGAGAGTTTAGAATTAGTACATACCGATTTAAATGGAACTTATAAAAATACCGGGTTTGATGGATCTAAATATTTCTTAACATTTATGGACGATTATAGTAAGTGCGCATTAATTTATTCTTTGAAATCGAAAGATGAGGTTTACGATTGAATCCTTGATTATATAAATAAAGTTGAAAATCTTACTGGTAAGAAGATAAAGAGACTAAGATGCGATAATGGAAAAGAATATATGAACAAAAACATGTACAATCTAATTAGGGAAACGGGAATTCTCTTAGAACCATGCCCACCTTATGTTCACTAGTTAAATGGAACAGCTGAGCGCTACAATAGAACAATCACGAATTCCGCTAGATGCTTATTACATGATTCGAAACTAAATATTAAATATTGGTCGAAAATAGTTAGAACCGCGGTGTACTTAAAAAATAGAACCATTACGAAAACATGTGAAAATAAAACACCAATCGAAATATTGTTGAGAAGGAAACCGAATATAAATAATTTAAGATTGTACGGGAGTATAGTTTTCGTAAGAATATCTGAATTTAAAATAAATTCGAAATGGCACAAAAAGGCAGATATTGGAATACTTGTAGGTTATGAAAACGTTGGATATAGGATCTTAGTTAATAATAAAATTATAATTGCAAGACACGTAGAATTTATAGGTGAAAATGATAATTTAGTAGGATTTCAAGGAATGGATGAATCAGATAATGAAACGGAAAAGGATTTTGAAGAACATTCGGATACAAACGAAATTCATGAAAGTGAAACAAGTGACGAAAAGTGTTGAGGTTATTCGGTATATAAAGAGAGAAAAACGCGTGGATAAAGTGTAAGATACAAAGTATATATTTGACTTAATAATGAAATACAGGAATACAATTTGAGCTGGTCCAGATCCGCACGCTTGCAGTGTTACTTTATGACTGAGAACCCCGAAGCCAACGTCGCCTGTCTACCGTTTATGGTCTGCCTCCTTGCTATTCTTTTGTCTATATGCTGTCGATGGCTTCAGCGCTTGAGAAAGCTAAAAAGACCAGATGTGGAGTTTTCCTAGAAGTGCTGGCCACTTCAACACCCTCCCTAAAACTCTACATCCCTACAAACAATTATATCTTAATATTTTTCTAACTCTTGATTTTGTCAATGTCTTCACAAATACATTTGCCAGCTGCCTTTCTCTTTTCCATTCAAATTAGTTTATTACTAAAACACGAGAGGACTAAACAGATCATGTAGAGTTTTTTTTTTATTAGAAGTGATAGTCACTTCGACACCTTCCCTAAAAACTCTACATCTCTATAAACAGTTACCTCTTAACATCTTTTTTATTTTTCGAACCTAACTTTTGTCTTAAATATTTAAATCTTGGTTTTGGCAACGCCTTTGTACATATATCTGCCAGTTGCTCTTCGCTTGTTACATATGTTACATCAATTTCGCCTCTATTGTATAAATCTCGCAAAAAGTGGTATCTTATATCAATATGCTTACTTCTTTGATGGAATTCAGGATTCTTAATTAATTTTACGGCACTAGTATTATCTACACATAGCGTATACTGAAATATCTCTATTTTGCATTCGAGAAATATTTTCTTTAGCCACATAATTTCTTTCTTTTCGGATCTCATCGCTTCGTTAAAATCCACTGGTAATTTTTCCGCTACGTACGTTACTGGGTTACCATAAAAATCGGTTCGCTTGATCTTATCTCTATCTCTCAATTGTCTCACATTCTCGCTAGTTATAAAGGGTTGTTTTTCAGTTTCACTCTCTGCACTTTCATACGTACATACTCTATCGCTCTGTGCACGCACATCTTCGCGCTCGACAATTTTCGGTAAACTTAAATTAACGAATTTTTCAGTTTCTAATTCGGGCTTAAATATTACGTCACGGCTTAATATTATATTTCTTTCGGTCGGCACGTACACTCGATACCCTCGTCCGTCATCTAGATAGCCTACCAAATATCCTTTGTTAGACTTTCTGTCCAATTTCCTTCTCTTTTCCGCAGGTATGTGTGCAAAGCATTCAGTACCGAAAACTCTAAACTTTTCTACATCTGGCGATTTCCCGTACCACAGTTCATATGGTGTTTTCTTGTCTTGTCTTGTCGGCCCGGTCTTATTTATGACATGCACTGCGGTGTTCATGGCTTCGGCCCATAAAAACAGCGGTAGATTAGATTTCGAATATAACATCGACATTCCTGCTTCTACTATTGTTCTATTTTCTCTTTCTGCGACGCCATTCTGTTCAGGAGTGAATGGGACGTTAATCGTATGCTTAATTCCCTGACTTCTTAAAAATTCTTTAACCTCTTTATTTTTGAATTCTTTCCCTCCATCACTATGAATTTCTTTGATCTTATCATTGGATTGATTTTCGACTTCTATGCAAAAAGTTTTTAACTTTTCGAGTACTTCTGACTTATGTCGTAAGAAGTAAATCTTTGTGAATTTGGAAAAATCATCTTTAAACGCAAGAAAATACAATTTTCTGCCTAATGACTCGACTTCCATAGGTCCACATACATCCGTATAAATAATTTCGCGAGGTTTAGTCGCACGCTTGGTTTTCTGGTGAAAACTCGATCTATGGTGTTTCCCGTACGCGCAACCTTCACAGAAAAAGTTACTATCCTCTACAACTTTTATATTCGAATTCTTTAAAAATTCCTTAACGTGTCTGATGTTTTGATGACATAGCCGTTCGTGCCATAACTGCAGTGTGTCCGCGTTTGACTCCGCTCTATTGCTAAGATTACAAACTGACGGTATGATAACTCGCATGTCGACCTTATATAAATTTCCAATAACAGAACCCCTTGCTATTATTTTCTGACTTTGTAAAAACATGCAGTTTTTCCCTTCCCTTAGAATACAGAAATCTATACCTCTTCTGGCAACAGATCTAATGGAAAATAGATTTCTTTTCATACCTGGTACATACAAGACATCGTTCATTGTACATGCTACCCATTTGCCGTCCACAAAAGTCTCTATCTTGATTTTTCCTTTGCCGTACGCATCCATGAACGTACCATCGCCGATTTCTATCTTCACCGTGTTATCGAATTTTTCGAAGACGCTGAACCATTCTTGTCGTCCTGTCATGTGATTCGTAGCTCCTGAGTCGATTATCCAAGCATCATGGTTTGCCACTTGTATCGTTGAGGTGCTTCCTAATAGACCAATTCCGCTGTGATCTCGATTTTCATTTCTGGGTTCCTGGTTGTCTCTGCTGTTGTTTCCTTTCTTATTTTTGAAGCAATTTTTGCTGGTGTGGCCTTTCCTTTTGCATGTAAAGCATCTAAAGCAATCCTTCTTTAGATGGCCAACTTTTCCACAGTTGAAACAGCTTGGTCCTTGTTTCTCGTATTCACGTTTGCTTGACTGCTTCTGCTGTTCCCTTTTATAATTGTTACCTTTTGTTACCAGCGCCAGCGATGTTTCCTGGCCGTCTTTCTTCCATCTGATTTCTTCCGCCATCAGTCTGGTACTAAGCTTGTCTAAAGTCTTCTTTACTTCTTCCACCGAATCCCACGCACTGTGAAAATGGTCAAATTTGTTCGGTAACACCGATGAAATGCGTGTTATCAGCATTTTCTCGCCAATTTCACTCCCAAGAGTTTTCATCTTCGCCGCTATCAATTGCAATTTTGATAAGTTGTAAGATACATTTTCAGATTCTTCCCATTTAAAATTGAAGAACTGCTTCTGGACCATACTTAGATTCTCATCCGACTTCATGTCATATACTGTATTCAACTTTTTCCACATTTCATGTGCTGTTGAGCAACATAAAAGAAGATCCAACGGTTTCCTTCCTACTGAGGTCACAATTAATTTTCTTGCTAGCCGATCTGCCTTCAAAAATCTTTTACGGGCGATTTCTTTCTCCGCACTGTTACTTGGATGACACAGATTCCCTTCACACACGTTGATCAGGTCGTCATCTTCCTCCAAAAGTGTACGCATGACAAAACGCCACTGGAGCCAGTTTTCTTCGCCACGTAACATCTCGATATTCGCACTTGCTGATTCCATTTTAGCACTATCACTTACTTTACTAAGCACAATACTTTGACAATTTATTCACTTCGCGTTGCTATCTTACACTCTACAGCCCTGGGCCCATAACCTGTTGAGGTTATTCGGTATATAAAGAGAGAAAAACGCGTGGATAAAGTGTAAGATACAAAGTATATATTTGACTTAATAATGAAATACAGGAATACAATTTGAGCTGGTCCAGATCCGCACGCTTGCAGTGTTACTTTATGACTGAGAACCCCGAAGCCAACGTCGCCTGTCTACCGTTTATGGTCTGCCTCCTTGCTATTCTTTTGTCTATATGCTGTCGATGTCTTCAGCGCTTGAGAAAGCTAAAAAGACCAGATGTGGAGTTTTCCTAGAAGTGGTGACCACATCAACAAAAAGGTCGAGCAGGTTGTAATAAAAAGGAGAGAAATTTAAGTAACGAATCAGAAGAAAAACTTGAGGACATAGAAAATAATTTGAGAATGTCAGGACGGGAAACAAAGAAACCTCAAAGATATGGCCAAACGAGCCCATATTTCATTTATGTGAATGTAGTTAGCGCAGGCAGTCCTCAAACCTATGAAGAAGCTTTAAGTGGAGATGACAGCAGATCATGGAAAGAAGCAATGGATCGAGAAATGAATAGTTCAGTCACAAATAAAAACCTGGCAATTAGTAGAGAAACCAAAAGATAAAAAGGTATTAGATTTGAAATGGGTATATACGAATAAATCCGATAATCGTAAGAAAGCGCGACTAGTTGTTCGGGGTTTCCAACAAAAGGAAATACCGGAAGATTTATATTCTCCAGTGGCAAAAATGCAAACGCTGAAGTTATTACTATCTTATTGTTGTCAATATGGTTCGATGATTATGCAAATGGATGTAGAAACAGCATTCCTAAACGGAACTATAAAATCGGAAGTATTTGTAAAACAACCTATGGGTTACGCCGATAAAAGCAGGAAAGTATGTAAACTAGGTTTGTAAGTATGTAAAATAGGTTTTCAAAGAAGTGAGAGTGATTATTGTCTGTATATGAAGTATGAGAGCGATCATGTTATATACTTAATTCTATTCGTGGATGACTTATTAATGTGTGGAAAACACAAAAGAAAAATCGATGAAATTAAAAATAAATTGTCAAACAAATTTGCGATGAGGGACTTAGGTGAAGTAAAGACTTACTTAGGAATATACATTGAATACGATCATAAGAAGTGTGAGATGAAATTAGATAAAAGTAGTTATATAGAGTCATTAGCGAAACGGTAGAATATTGAAAATAGTAAACTATATTTTACACCAAAGGAAAAAAATTCAAATTTAGAACCCGCCTAGTCAGCCTCAGACGATATAAGATATAGAAACCTCATAGGAGCTTCATAATTTATTAGTACTGGAACAAGATTATACGTTAACTTATAGTGTAAACTATTTAAGTCGATTTCAAAACAGTTACGACGGGACCCATTATAAATATGCGTTGAGAATTTTGTAATACTTATATTTAACCAGAAAATTAAAGTTGACTTATGAAAGAAATTTGAACGCTGAAATCATTTATTGCTTTGTTGACGGTGATTTATCATAAGACTACTACAAGACTACTACGGGATTTATCATAAGATTTTTCGGAAACGCAATTTACTGGAAATCGACAAAGCGAAACAGCGTGACAAAATCATCAACAGCCGCCGAGTAAGTAGTTTTGTCAGAAGCAGGGAGTGAAATAAAATTTCTAAAGAAATTATTGAAAAATTTCAAAATAATGATCGAGAGACCAATAAAAATTTACGAACATAATTCTGGAGCGATTGCGATATAAAAATATGGAAACTTGACAAAAAATTATGAGTACATTGAAGTACATTTCCATTTTGTAAATGAAAGTTGGGAAAATAAAGAGATTGACGTTATAAAAGTAAATTCAGAAAACAATGTATCAGATATCCAAACGAAGGCTCTAGGGAGAAATAATTTTGAAAATTTTAGATTACTTTTAAAAATAGTTTAATTTTCACAAAAGGAAATGAATATGCAGCACAATAATTAAGGAGGTGTATTGAGATATGTAAAATTTTTGTGCTGAACTAGGTCGAGTGCGTAGTGGAGATGTTTGTATGTGGATATCAGTGTGTGGAGATATGTGTGTGCGCGGCGACTGAAAAACAGACGAATGTAATTAGTTCGGTCGGTTAACAGTCTTCAAAAGGTCGGGTATGAATAAAAGTGCTGAGACGCGCGCAAGTGTACATCGATAAATATTCTAGAAATCGTTTATACAGTAAATATGTGTCTACGTTAATAGTAATGGCCAACGTAAATTGAATGTTTCCATAACAATATTTCGGCCATCAGGATCCACAATTCTCAACATGGTAGCAAAATTCGTGGTTGACGGGATTTAAGGATATGGGACCACGTGTAACCGGGAGTGAATGTATAAAAAAGGTTCATTTTGAAAGAATTGGAAATATGTTCTGAAGAGATAAAGAGGCTGTTGGCGGAGCAGATAAGAGGAATCTGTATAGCGAGGAGAACTGTTTTTGAAAAAAGGGTGAAGATGAAAAGACGAATCAAAATGCCAATGGACGATAAAACTAAAATTCAAGTATTCGATGTACGTAATTACAAAGCGTGGAAGAAAAGAACATTAATGTATTTAAAGTGTAAAAAATGTTATAAACTGGCTACACGAGAGAAAATGGACACGGATGCGAAAGATATTTGGGATGAAAAGAATCGATGGGCGATGAACTGCATCTATTGTAGTATAACAAATGAGCAATTAGAATTTGTTGGTGATCAAGACACTGTTTACAAAATAATTACAAAATTCGATGAGATGTATATGAAGGAATCAACAGCATTTCAACTTTCTATAAGACGTAGACTCGACATGATGAGGTTGAAAGATATTGAGGAATCAGGTTCATTTTCCACGGAATTTGAGAAGACGATAAATGAATTAAAGAGTGCTGGTGCAAACGTAAGTGAACGTGAAAAACTCGATTACATGCTGAAAACACTACCAGAATCATTGATATATATTGATGACTTAATCGACTCATTGAAAGAAAGTGATTGAACTTGTGATTTTTTAAAAAATAAAATTATAATGTGGGAAATGCGTAGGGAGAGTAAAAGTGATAGGAAATGGTCAAATGTTTTCAAAGTTGAGAAAAGAGAGAAATAAAGTGCCATGGCTGTGGAAAGTACGGCCACGTGATAAAAAATTGCACGAATACATGCAGAGGCGGAATCAATGGAGGAGCGCAATGGCAAGGAGGTGCGTATCAGTCATAGCAGAATAGGGGTCGCGGCGGACGAGGTTCTGGCCACAAAAGACGAGGATATGTTCAGCGTGGATTTGGACAACGAGGACGAAGCAGAGGTTGGCAGCAACGCTACAATGGGGCAAGTCGACAAGACGCAAATTATTTAAACAGCGAGGACTACGACGACCAAGGAATTGACTCCTTCCTAACGCGAGTGCAGCCCGATAATAGTAAGGATACTATCACAGTATATACCAGCGATACGCGAAAAATAGATTGGATATTGGATAGTGAATGTTCAGATCACATTGTAAATGATGACTCGTATTTTTTTGAATACGAAAACTTAAGGAACCCGATAAACGTAAAACTAGGAGACGGTAGAACATTAAAAGGAACAAAAGTTGGAAAAATTTTAACTTACTTTGAAGTAAACAAAAGAAGGGTTGAAATTATAATGTCAAATGTATTTTATGTGGAAGAAATGGATAATAACTTGGTTAGCTATGCGAGAGTAACGAATAAAAATAAGATACTCTCAGCAGGGAATACTTCAAAGATCTATAACAAATATAGAAAGTTGATAGGGATCGCATTCAACGATCATGGTTTATATAAAATAACTAGTTACATTGGAAGGCAAGAATCTCACGCCAAAAATGTAGAAAAAAAATGAAGAACAGGGAAAAATTTCACAGAATCCGAGGACATGTAAACTTTACTTATTTAGATACGACGTGTAAGAAAAAATTAATTGAGGGAATGCCAGAAAAATTGGAGCAAGTTCAATTAAATTGTGGTGCGTGTATGCAAAATAAGTAGCACAATGTACCTATCCAGAGTAACCGTAGTAGAGCACGCGAGAGTTTAGAATTAGTACATACCGATTTAAATGGAACTTATAAAAATACCGGGTTTGATGGATCTAAATATTTCTTAACATTTATGGACGATTATAGTAAGTGCGCATTAATTTATTCTTTGAAATCGAAAGATGAGGTTTACGATTGAATCCTTGATTATATAAATAAAGTTGAAAATCTTACTGGTAAGAAGATAAAGAGACTAAGATGCGATAATGGAAAAGAATATATGAACAAAAACATGTACAATCTAATTAGGGAAACGGGAATTCTCTTAGAACCATGCCCACCTTATGTTCACTAGTTAAATGGAACAGCTGAGCGCTACAATAGAACAATCACGAATTCCGCTAGATGCTTATTAAATGATTCGAAACTAAATATTAAATATTGGTCGAAAATAGTTAGAACCGCGGTGTACTTAAAAAATAGAACCATTACGAAAACATGTGAAAATAAAACACCAATCGAAATATTGTTGAGAAGGAAACCGAATATAAATAATTTAAGATTGTACGGGAGTATAGTTTTCGTAAGAATATCTGAATTTAAAATAAATTCGAAATGGCACAAAAAGGCAGATATTGGAATACTTGTAGGTTATGAAAACGTTGGATATAGGATCTTAGTTAATAATAAAATTATAATTGCAAGACACGTAGAATTTATAGGTGAAAATGATAATTTAGTAGGATTTCAAGGAATAGATGAATCAGATAATGAAACGGAAAAGGATTTTGAAGAACATTCGGATACAAACGAAATTCATGAAAGTGAAACAAGTGACGAAAAGTGTTGAGGTTATTCGGTATATAAAGAGAGAAAAACGCGTGGATAAAGTGTAAGATACAAAGTATATATTTGACTTAATAATGAAATACAGGAATACAATTTGAGCTGGTCCAGATCCGCACGCTTGCAGTGTTACTTTATGACTGAGAACCCCGAAGCCAACGTCGCCTGTCTACCGTTTATGGTCTGCCTCCTTGCTATTCTTTTGTCTATATGCTGTCGATGGCTTCAGCGCTTGAGAAAGCTAAAAAGACCAGATGTGGAGTTTTCCTAGAAGTGCTGGCCACTTCAACACCCTCCCTAAAACTCTACATCCCTACAAACAATTATATCTTAATATTTTTCTAACTCTTGATTTTGTCAATGTCTTCACAAATGCATTTGCCAGCTGCCTTTCTCTTTTCCATTCAAATTAGTTTATTACTAAAACACGAGAGGACTAAACAGATCATGTAGAGTTTTTTTTTTATTAGAAGTGCTGGTCACTTCGACACCCCCCCTAAAAACTCTACATCTCTATAAACAGTTACCTCTTAACATCTTTTTCATTTTTCGAACCTAACTTTTGTCTTAAATATTTAAATCTTGGTTTTGGCAACGCCTTTGTACATATATCTGCCAGTTGCTCTTCGCTTGTTACATATGTTACATCAATTTCGCCTCTATTGTATAAATCTCGCAAAAAGTAGTATCTTATATCAATATGCTTACTTCTTTGATGGAATTCAGGATTCTTAATTAATTTTACGGCACTAGTATTATTTACACATAGCGTATACTGAAATATCTCTATTTTGCATTCGAGAAATATTTTCTTTAGCCACATAATTTCTTTCTTTTCGGATCTCATCGCTTCGTTAAAATCAACTGGTAATTTTTCCGCTACGTACGTTACTGGGTTACCATAAAAATCGGTTCGCTTGATCTTATCTCTATCTCTCAATTGTCTCACATTCTCGCTAGTTATAAAGGGTTGTTTTTCAGTTTCACTCTCTGCACTTTCATACGTACATACTCTATCGCTCTGTGCACGCACATCTTCGCGCTCGACAATTTTCGGTAAACTTAAATTAACGAATTTTTCAGTTTCTAATTCGGGCTTAAATATTACGTCACGGCTTAATATTATATTTCTTTCGGTCGGCACGTACACTCGATACCCTCGTCCGTCATCTAGATAGCCTACCAAATATCCTTTGTTAGACTTTCTGTCCAATTTCCTTCTCTTTTCCGCAGGTATGTGTGCAAAGCATTCAGTACCGAAAACTCTAAACTTTTCTACATCTGGCGATTTCCCGTACCACAGTTCATATGGTGTTTTCTTGTCTTGTCTTGTCGGCCCGGTCTTATTTATGACATGCACTGCGGTGTTCATGGCTTCGGCCCATAAAAACAGCGGTAGATTAGATTTCGAATATAACATCGACATTCCTGCTTCTACTATTGTTCTATTTTCTCTTTCTGCGACGCCATTCTGTTCAGGAGTGAATGGGACGTTAATCGTATGCTTAATTCCCTGACTTCTTAAAAATTCTTTAACCTCTTTATTTTTGAATTCTTTCCCTCCATCACTATGAATTTCTTTGATCTTATCATTGGATTGATTTTCGACTTCTATGCAAAAAGTTTTTAACTTTTCGAGTACTTCTGACTTATGTCGTAAGAAGTAAATCTTTGTGAATTTGGAAAAATCATCTTTAAACGCAAGAAAATACAATTTTCTGCCTAATGACTCGACTTCCATAGGTCCACATACATCCGTATAAATAATTTCGCGAGGTTTAGTCGCACGCTTGGTTTTCTGGTGAAAACTCGATATATGGTGTTTCCCGTACGCGCAACCTTCACAGAAAAAGTTACTATCCTCTACAACTTTTATATTCGAATTCTTTAAAAATTCCTTAACGTGTCTGATGTTTTGATGACATAGCCGTTCGTGCCATAACTGCAGTGTGTCCGCGTTTGACTCCGCTCTATTGCTAAGATTACAAACTGACGGTATGATAACTCGCATGTCGACCTTATATAAATTTCCAATAACAGAACCTCTTGCTATTATTTTCTGACTTTGTAAAAACATGCAGTTTTTCCCTTCCCTTAGAATACAGAAATCTATACCTCTTCTGGCAACAGATCTAATGGAAAATAGATTTCTTTTCATACCTGGTACATACAAGACATCGTTCATTGTACATGCTACCCATTTGCCGTCCACAAAAGTCTCTACCTTGATTTTTCCTTTGCCGTACGCATCCATGAACGTACCATCGCCGATTTCTATCTTCACCGTGTTATCGAATTTTTCGAAGACGCTGAACCATTCTTGTCGTCCTGTCATGTGATTCGTAGCTCCTGAGTCGATTATCCAAGCATCATAGTTTGCCACTTGTATCGTTGAGGTGCTTCCTAATAGACCAATTCCGCTGTGATCTCGATTTTCATTTCTGGGTTCCTGGTTGTCTCTGCTGTTGTTTCCTTTCTTATTTTTGAAGCAATTTTTGCTGGTGTGGCCTTTCCTTTTGCATGTAAAGCATCTAAAGCAATCCTTCTTTAGATGGCCAACTTTTCCACAGTTGAAACAGCTTGGTCCTTGTTTCTCGTATTCACGTTTGCTTGACTGCTTCTGCTGTTCCCTTTTATAATTGTTACCTTTTGTTACCAGCGCCAGCGATGTTTCCTGGCCGTCTTTCTTCCATCTGATTTCTTCCGCCATCAGCCTGGTACTAAGCTTGTCTAAAGTCTTCTTTTCTTCTTCCACCGAATCCCACGCACTGTGAAAATGGTCAAATTTGTTCGGTAACACCGATGAAATGCGTGTTATCAGCATTTTCTCGCCAATTTCACTCCCAAGAGTTTTCATCTTCGCCGCTATCAATTGCAATTTTGATAAGTTGTAAGATACATTTTCAGATTCTTCCCATTTAAAATTGAAGAACTGCTTCTGGACCATACTTAGATTCTCATCCGACTTCATGTCATATACTGTATTCAACTTTTTCCACATTTCATGTGCTGTTGAGCAACATAAAAGAAGATCCAACGGTTTCCTTCCTACTGAGGTCACAATTAATTTTCTTGCTAGCCGATCTGCTTTCAAAAATCTTTTACGGGCGATTTCTTTATCCGCACTGTTACCTGGATGACACAGATTCCCTTCACACACGTTGATCAGGTCGTCATCTTCCTCCAAAAGTGTACGCATGACAAAACGCCACTGGAGCCAGTTTTCTTCGCCACGTAACATCTCGATCTTCGCACTTGCTGATTCCATTTTAGCACTATCACTTACTTTACTAAGCACAATACTTTGACAATTTATTCACTTCGCGTTGCTATCTTACACTCTACAGCCCTGGGCCCATAACCTGTTGAGGTTATTCGGTATATAAAGAGGGAAAAACGCGTGGATAAAGTGTAAGATACAAAGTATATATTTGACTTAATAATGAAATACAGGAATACAATTTGAGCTGGTCCAGATCCGCACGCTAGCAGTGTTACTTTATGACTGAGAACCCCGAAGCCAACGTCGCCTGTCTACCGTTTATGGTCTGCCTCCCTGCTATTCTTTTGTCTATATGCTGTCGATGTCTTCAGCGCTTGAGAAAGCTAAAAGGACCAGATGTGGAGTTTTCCTAGAAGTGGTGACCCCATCAACAAAAAGGTCGAGCAGGTTGTAATAAAAAAGGAGAGAAATTTAAGTAACGAATCAGAAGAAAAACTTGAGGACATAGAAAATAATTTGAGAAGGCCAGGACGGGAAACAAAGAAACCTCAAAGATATGGCCAAACGAGCTCATATTTCATTTATGTGAATGTAGTTAGCGCAGGCAGTCCTCAAACCTATGAAGAAGCTTTAAGTGGAGATGACAGCAGATCATGGAAAGAAGCAATGGATCGAGAAATGAATAGTTCAGTCACAAATAAAAACCTGGCAATTAGTAGAGAAACCAAAAGATAAAAAGGTATTAGATTTGAAATGGGTATATACGAATAAATCCGATAATCGTAAGAAAGCGCGACTAGTTGTTCGGGGTTTCCAACAAAAGGAAATACCGGAAGATTTATATTCTCCAGTGGCAAAAATGCAAACGCTGAAGTTATTACTATCTTATTGTTGTCAATATGGTTCGATGATTATGCAAATGGATGTAGAAACAGCATTCCTAAACGGAACTATAAAATCGGAAGTATTTGTAAAACAACCTATGGGTTACGCCGATAAAAGCAGGAAAGTATGTAAACTAGGTTTGTAAGTATGTAAAATAGGTTTTCAAAGAAGTGAGAGTGATTACTGTCTGTATATGAAGTATGAGAGCGATCATGTTATATACTTAATTCTATTCGTGGATGACTTATTAATGTGTGGAAAACACAAAAGAAAAATCGATGAAATTAAAAATAAATTGTCAAACAAATTTGCGATGAGGGACTTAGGTAAAGTAAAGACTTACTTAGGAATATACATTGAATACGATCATAAGAAGTGTGAGATGAAATTAGATAAAAGTAGTTATATAGAGTCATTAGCGAAACGGTAGAATATTGAAAATAGTAAACTATATTTTACACCAAAGGAAAAAAATTCAAATTTAGAACCCGCCTAGTCAGCCTCAGACGATATAAGATATAGAAACCTCATAGGAGCTTCATAATTTATTAGTACTGGAACAAGATTATACGTTAACTTATAGTGTAAACTATTTAAGTCGATTTCAAAACAGTTACGACGGGACCCATTATAAATATGCGTTGAGAATTTTGTAATACTTATATTTAACCAGAAAATTAAAGTTGACTTATGAAAGAAATTTGAACGCTGAAATCATTTATTGCTTTGTTGACGGTGATTTATCATAAGACTACTACAAGACTACTACGGGATTTATCATAAGATTTTTCGGAAACGCAATTTACTGGAAATCGAGAAAGCGAAACAGCGTGACAAAATCATCAACAGCCGCCGAGTAAGTAGTTTTGTCAGAAGCAGGGAGTGAAATAAAATTTCTAAAGAAATTATTGAAAAATTTCAAAATAATGATCGAGAGACCAATAAAAATTTACGAACATAATTCTGGAGCGATTGCGATATAAAAATATGGAAACTTGACAAAAAATTATGAGTACATTGAAGTACATTTCCATTTTGTAAATGAAAGTTGGGAAAATAAAGAGATTGACGTTATAAAAGTAAATTCAGAAAACAATGTATCAGATATCCAAACGAAGGCTCTAGGGAGAAATAATTTTGAAAATTTTAGATTACTTTTAAAAATAGTTTAATTTTCACAAAAGGAAATGAATATGCAGCACAATAATTAAGGAGGTGTATTGAGATATGTAAAATTTTTGTGCTGGACTAGGTCGAGTGCGTAGTGGAGATGTTTGTATGCGGATATCAGTGTGTGGAGATATGTGTGTGCGCGGCGACTGAAAAACAGACGAATGTAAACAGTTCGGTCGGTTAACAGTCTACATAAGGTCGGGAATGGAAGAAAGTGCTGAGACGCGTGCAGCTGTCTAACGATATATATTCTAAAAATCGTTTATAAAATAAATATGTGTCTACGTTAATAGTAAAGGCCAGTGTAAATTTTATGTTTCCATAACAATATTTCGACCATCAAGATCCACAATTCTCATCAATAACACTGTTGGTCGCAGAGTTATACCACCGCAACCACCCTACTATCTTAACGGAAATCAGGGGATCGATCAATACGCGGTGTCGTTTCCTAGAATCGTAACGGGAATTTGCGACTCCCGTTGACTCGCTTCCACGCGATCAAATCTCTCCACGGTCGGACAAATTGACATCAACTCTGGCCAATGTAAAATCCAGGAGTAAACCCTCCATTTTTACATTTTCATACTTAAATATTCAAACCAACCTATCTCCGTTACTAATGCATATATGCAGACAATACGATGTGCATTGTTCTCCACATTTCCTGCCAAATACAGTTCACATCTGCTAGTTAGAGCTACGTCAAATCTGAACCCTGTCAAATCCAGTGTAATTGCAGATTTGCATATTCATGCCTGAACATTCAGATCAACGTATCGCTGTTTCTATTGATATGTCGATATGTCGACAAATGGATGCGCGATATACTCCATATTTGCTGATAAATACAGTGCAGATCATACGAATTACGCTATATAAAATCAGTATCGATTCAAATCCAGCTAATTGCAGTTTTTAATATACATTATTAAATATTCAAAACCACGCATCTCCGTTACTGTTGGAAATGTGTCGACAATACGATATGCCTGGTACTCCACATTCCTTGCCAAATACATCGCTTACCAGCCAGTTTGCGCTATATCTGCACTGGTCCCAGACAGATCAAGCATAAATATAAGTCGGAGATGAAATATCACGGGAAACTTCCGTTTGGAATTTTGGGAAAATCCCGCAACATTGTAATCTAGATTTTACCATAGCTGTAATTCAACAATTGTAGCCATCCAGTTCGATTGTAATTGTTCGAAACTTGTGATACCGCAATTGGCCTCGAGGCGACAACCAGTCACCGAACGTAGCCGCGGTCAAGGAATGAACTTTTTGTATAATAAAGGCATGGAGTAATTCTATAGCTGTCCTTAAATGAAATAATCGTAGCGGCACGTGACAGTAAACATTCTAAAGGTTTCTGTCCCGTGTCTCGCCACACGCAGACTCTATCCGTCGGATAAGATGATTGCCAGATGTCAACGCATCTCAACAGTATATGATTAGCTAGCCTGAGGACCCATTATAAACCTTAAGATTTAGTTAATTAAAGTCCTTAACAGTCCTAAACAGGCAAACAGTCTTCGTTCCAACTACGGGATGATAGGTGAAATCTATTTTTCCACGGACGACGCTTCCCGCTAGCAACGTTCCCTCAAGGGCTACTAGCATCCTTCTCTAACCATCAACATGGAGATTGTCCAATTAACAGTAACGTCACTATCAATCTCTTTCCGAGCGAAGTCTTTTCTCCACGAATCCGATGTTCCGGTGCCCTTAGACACACCCATCATTGTTTTCCACTGCAGCATCATCGTGCCGGAAAATCATTCTCTCTTGAGGTCACATTAGCCAGTAACAAAGAGCCTTAACACTCGCTGGATATTCTATGTTTTGACAAAGAGTTTGTTCAGTCCTACCTATACCGTAGATAAGGAAGTATGGTACAACTTGGAATCAGGATGAAAACGAATTCTGTTATCCCGTTGACCGCGGCTTTGTTATTGAACCCAGGATCATTGTCATTAGCTTCTCGAGTACCTAATTATTTCGACTACTTGTCAAATTATATAACAATCAAATTTATTCTAGTAAATATCTGCTCTATTGCATAACTACAACGTCTAAACCAAATGAAGATTCGTTTCGCGCCTCTAACTCTAATCATAATGTGAGCCCGATGTAAGTCAAAATACATGCACATACCATCGATTCTGCCTGACCAGCACTCTCACCCGGAACCGGAACTCGCAGTGCACCGTGACGAACAGCACATATATAAGCTTCCACTCTTAGCCAGACCGTCAGTCGTGCTCGCGCAACAGTAGAAGCAACATGGAGTTTTTTAGATCTCTACTACACGTCGTTGGTTTGTTCGTGCCAAACAAGGTAGATATCATTTCCGAACTACCACTGGAGGTTTCGCACTTGATACTTCGAAAATTGGATCCCTCGTCCCTGCAGAGCGCCGCGCTTGTCTCGCGCAAATGGTTCAACGTATGTAGATCCGACAAGTGTCTACGGCGGAAAGTGAGACGTCACATGCGACATACGAGAAAGCGGGTCAATATGCAATTTCTCGGACCTGCAGCCGCTAAAGCTACCAACCAAGAATCAAGAAGTAGAGGACGTTGTAAGGGCAACCTAAGGCACGAAATAAGTTTATCCGCTGCTCGTACGGCGGTCGTCGTTGGAAGGTTACGCGGTCCTCCGAAAATTTCGATGCGAGATCGCCCCATCGATGTTGAAGCAATAAAATGTATTAGACTCTAACTCGTGTAAGTACCTTAATTTGACTGCTTGCTCTTGCGAGAACTTGAAACGGTCTTGTCCGGATTCAGAACTGTAGCGTGAAGCTTGAAATAAAATGGTTTTACTGAGACGGCAGTGTTAACATATTCAAATGAATTTATCTCCGTTTCTATTGCACATATGGCGACAAAGCGATGCCCGTTGCATTACACATCCGATGTCATGTGCACCGCACATCTGGTGGTTTGTACCATGTCAACTCCGGTCTCTGTCAAACCTAGCGAAATTGCTGCTTTACATATTCATGATTAATCATTCAAATCACCGTATCGCCGTTTGCATTGCAGATATGCCGACAATTCGATGCGCGATATACGCCACTTTTGCTGCCAAACACAATGCATATTATCTGGTTTGAGTTATGTAACGTGTGGGCGCAGCCAAACTCAGCGTATTTGCAATTATGCATTTTCAGGCAAAATATTCAAATATTACATATTCAAATGAACGTATCTTGGTTTCTATGTCGCCTATTCGATGCGCAGAATACTCCACATATGCTGCCAAATCAGCTAGTTTGTGCCATGTTAACTCTGGATCCGACCAAATTCTGTGTAGTTGCAGATTTGCATATTCAGGCTTAAATATTCAAATCAATGTATCTCTGTTTCTAATGCAGATATGACGGTTAATTGATGCGTTTTAGACTCTACATTGGCTGCCAACTGCAGCACACATTAGCCCGTTTGTGCTATTTGTAAAGATATATGAGGGAGTCGGAAATACAAATAATTTCCTTTATTTAGCACACAACAGTTATAAATATATCGGAGATGAGATAACACCGGAGCCTCCACTTTGGAGCGTTGGGAGGACCCCTTAGTGCTGTAATCCAGATTTCACCATAACCTAAGAAACTGTTGTCATTCGATTCGGCTGTACTTATTCGAGATTTATAATAGTGAGCTTGGGCTCGAGGCGACAACCAGTCGCCGAAAGTAGTCGCGGTCAAGGGATGAACGTATTGCCTAAGAAAGGCATGAAGTAACTTTATAGCTCTCATTAAAAGAAATACTTGGGACGGGGCACGACGGTAAAAATTTCAACGATTTCTGTCCCATGGCTCGCCACACGCAGACTTTGTCCTTCGGGTAAGATGATTGCCAGATGTCGACGGATCCTCAGAATATATGTTTAGCTGGCCGAGGGCCAGCTACGAATATTAAGTTTCAATTATACAAAGTATTTCATATAGACAAATAGCCTGTGCACCAACTACGGAAGATAAGAGAAATCTATCCTTCTACGAACGCTTCCCACTGGCAACTCTCCCCAAGGACGGTAAGCACCCTTCTCTAACCACCAACATGGAAATTGATCAATTAACAGTAACGTCAATTTCCCTCACTTTCTGAACGAACACTTTTCTCCACGAAACCGATGATCTCGTGCCCTTAGACACACCCATCATAGTTTTCCTCGACAGCGTCGCCGTGATGTAGAGACACTCGCTAGTGCGAACTCATCAGCAATCGACCTGTCCTTCTTATACGTAGTAATTGCTCCTTGCTCTAACATGTAGTGCAACTTAGACGCTAACGTAGGGTAGAGCTCAGCATCCGTTGACCGCGGACTCGTTACCGGAGCCGAGACCATTGTCATAGTGCCGCGAATGTCGAAACATTGCGATTACATATCGACGCTGTAATCTTTCTAATTTGTGTCAATAAACTAAACTATTGTTACACCGCACCGATGGCTAATTTCAACGAAGATTCATCGAACACCCCCACCCCTAATCCTGACGTTGACCCGAAAAATATATCTTATACTCTGAAGACATCGAAAACCTAGTTGCACGCACGTTTGTTGTCAACCGACCCTTTAAAATGTTTCTAACGGCTGCCAATTGCCCTTTGGCCCAACTAAGGCCTGGACACTCTCTGACGCCTACACACACATTCACATGTACAGTTCAAATGTATCATCTTCCTAACACTATTTTATATTTGGTTACTGTCAAATGCAATGTAATTGCAGTTTCGCATAGTCATGCTTAAATATTCAAATCAACGTATCTCCGCTGCTATCGCAGATATGCCGACATTTCGATTCGCGTTATACTCCAGATTTGCAGGCAAATACAGAACACACCAGCCGCTTTGCGCTTCGTCCTCTCTGGACCTTGTGAAGTGCAGCGTAAATGAAGTATTGCGTATTCAGGATTAAACATTCAGATCAATGTGTCTTCGCCTCTATAGCAAATATGCCGACAACCAATCCACATTTGCTGCCAAATACAGAGCACATTAGCTGGTCAGCGTTATGTCGACTCTGGTCCCCGTTATATGCAGTGTAATTGTAGTTCTGCAGATTCAGACTCAAATATTCAACTAAACGTATCTCCGTTGCTGTTGCTGGTATGTCGACAATTCGATATGGCTGGTACTCCACATTTCTTGCCACATACAGCGCTCATCAGCCAGTTTGCGCTATATCCACATGAATTGTCCCAGACGAATCAAGCGTATTTGCAGTTTTGCATAATCAGGATAAAATATTCATACCCACGTATCTCCGTTTCTGTTGCAAATATGTTGACAATTCGATATGCCTTATACTGCACATTTGCTGCCAAATATAGTGCACACCAGCCGTTTTTTCACTATTTCAACTGTTACCTTGCGTGATAGGAACCGTGCGACGTCCCTCGATATTTAGCCACTAAGGGGCCGCTGACCGTTATTTACACCCTATCAAACCTAAGGACCCACCATAAACTTAGACTTTTTAAGTAATTCTAGATGGTCCCTTTCTTCTTGCACGTCCAATTTCTTAAATGTTTTTGATTGATGTGTATTCCTTAGAAAAGTCCTTATGTTTATTCTACGCTCTTAGAAATTATGGAAAAGCTGGTAGTTAAGTAATGGGAAAACCGGTAATTATATAATATTAAACCGGACATTTATCTGATGAAAATCTGTGTATTTACCAATGAACAAGGTCATCCATGAGCCACATTGGTAGGATGCTTACTCCTCCTATCTTCATTCATTAACGCTGATCATACCCAATGGGTATCGCGAATCTTTGTCCTCCCTTTTCATAAAAAAAAGAGTGAACAACGAATCGGCTTCCCTTGATCAAAAATTACCTACATACCGAGCTTTCCTCCGTAAGTATATAAGAGGGGAATTCGAGTTATATCTCGGTTCGAAAACTATCTACACCCATGACTTCTTCGAAGACCACCTATCTATGCATACTCAATCTAGGTTTTCAGATCAGTCAATATATCTACCCGGATTCTCGCATATCAGATCAATCCATTTCTTCGTCACCTATACCTTAATCGGCGGAGTTACTAACTTGTGCTGTTGTACAAAGTTGTTGGAAATACATACTTCATAAATATTGAAATATGTATAATTTTGTGCTGGACTAGGTCCAGTGCGTAGTGGAGATCTTTGTAACGGGATATCACTGTGTGGAGATATGTGTGTGCGCGGCGACTGAGAAACAGACGAACGTAAACAGTTCTATCGGTTAACAGTCTTCAAGAGGTCGGGTATGAATGACAGTGCTGAGACTCGTGCAAATGTATATCGATAAATATTCTAGAAATCGTTTATAAAGTAAATATGTGTCTACGTTAATAGTAATGCCCAGCGTAAATTTAATGTTTCCAAAACAATATTTCGGCCATCAAGATCCACAATTCCCATCAATAACATTGTTGGTCGCAGAGTTATACCGCCGCAACCACCCTATTATCTTAACGTAAATCAGGGGATCGATCAATACGCGGCGTCGCTTCTTAGAATTGTAACGGGAATTCGCGACTCCCGTTGACGCTCTTCCTCGCGATCAGATCTCCCCACGGTTGGACAAATTGACATCAACTCTGGCCGATGTCAAATCCAGGCGAAACCCTCCATTTTTACATTTTCAGACTTAAATATTCAAACCAACCTATCTCCGTTTCTAATACAGATATGCAGACAATACGATGTGCCTTGTTCTCCACATTTCCTGCCAAATACAGATACAGTTACAGTTCCATACAATACAGTTCACATCTGCTAGTTAGAGCTACGTCAAGTCTAAACTCTGCCAAATCCAGTGTAATTCTAGTTTTGCATATTCATGCTTGAACATTCAGATCAACGTATCGCTGTTTCTCTTGCAGATATGCCGAAATCTTAATGCGCGATATAGTCCACATTTGTTGATAAATACAGTGCAGATCATACGAATTGAGCTATATCAAATCCGCGTCGAGTCAAATCCAGCGTGATTGCAGCTTTGCATATACAGGTAAAATATTCAAATTTATGTGTTATCCGTTGCTGCTACAGATATGCCGACAAATGCCATCTTCGATCACCGACATATCCAGCGTAATTGCAGTTTTTCATATACATTATTAAATATTCAAAGCCGCGCATCTCCGTTACTGTTGGAAATGTGTCACAGTACGATGTGCCTTGTACTCCACATTTCGACCGAATTAAACCAACAACATCCAATTAGCCCTATGTCCACTGTGGTCCGGTCAAACACAACGTAACTGCAGTTTTTGCATTTTTACACCGAAATACTCAAATCAACGAATCTCCGTTTCGATTGCAGATATGTCGATAATTCGATGCGCGTTATACTCCGTAATTGTTACTAAATACAGCTCACAGCATCTGGTTCGCGCTATGTCAAATCCGGACCCTGTGAAATCAAGCGTAAATGCAGTAATGCATGATCGGGGTTCAATATTCAGATCGACGTGACCCAGTTCCTATTGCAGATATGTCGACAAAACGGTGCGCGTTATATTCCACATAGACTGCCATACACTGGGCGCTTCATCTGGTTTAGGCCATGTTAAATACGGAACGAGTCAAATCCAGCGTATTTGTAGTTTTGCACATTCAAGCCTAAATATTCAAGTGAATGTATCTCCGTTTTCATAGTATGTATGTTCACAATAGGATGCATGTTATACTCCACATTTGCTGCCAAATACAGCACACATCAGACAGTTTGCACATTGTCAAAACTGGACTCGGTGAAATCCAGCGTGACTGCCGTTTTGGATATTAATGCTTACATATTCGAATCAAGGTATCTCCGCTTGTTTTGCAGAAACATTGTCCATACGATGCGCGTTATATTCCACATCTGATGCCAAATCAGCCGGTTTGTGCTATGCCAACTCTGGACCCTGTAAATTCTAGGAGAATTGCAGTTTTTGCTATTAATGCTTAAATATTGCTTTCAAAGTCTCTCCGCTTG
This sequence comes from Bombus terrestris, assembly GCF_910591885.1. Lineage (NCBI taxonomy): Eukaryota > Metazoa > Arthropoda > Insecta > Hymenoptera > Apidae > Bombus > Bombus terrestris. The sequence goes on from NW_025963549.1 coordinate 321,492, forward strand.
TTTTGCACATACGTCGACAACTCGATACGCCTTATACTCTACATTTGCTACAGTTACATCACCCATCAGCTTGTTTGAGCTATGTCAACTCTGGTCTCTGCCAAAACCTGCCAAAATGCAATTTTGCATTTTCAGGAATAAATATTCAGATCAACGTGACTACATTTCGATTGCAGGTATGTAGACAATTCGATGTGCGTTATATTCCACATTGAGTCAAATCCAGCGTATTTGTAGTTTTGCATATTCAAGCCTAGTTATTCAAGTGAAAGTATCTCCGTATCCATTGTAGGTATGTCGACAATAGGATGCAAGTAATACTGCACATTCGCTGCCAAATACAGCATACTCCAGCCGGTTTGCTCTATGACATCTATGACATCCCCGGCCGTGTCAAATACGGCGACATTGCAGGTTTCCATATTCAGAATCAAATGGTCAAATCCCCGTACTTCCTTTGCTGTTGCAGACATGCCGAGTATTCGATGTGCCCGGTACTCCAGATTTCTTGCCCAATTCAGCGCACCCTAGACAATTGGCGCTATGTCCGCACTGATCCCTGTCAAATCGAGCGTATCAGGTCTATAAATATGAAACCGGAATTTGCCTATAGATGGCCCTAACTCATAGTGTAGTTATCACTATACTATGTCATTGATGCCAAAAGTCGTTGTTGACATCTCACGAACATTTTCGACTGAGAACAGTACAATGATTCTGGCAATGATTCTTTGGAAGAAATTGCACACTTCATCCTATAGGCATACCGGACGATACAAGGGCTGGTCGTCCCTTCTTCCGAAGCAATTCCAGCCTCGCCGTGCGCCATATCCGAGGGTTGGCACTCTCCTTCGAACACGATGTAAATAGGTGTCGCAGTCTAGGTGCCATGACCCGCATCATCTCCCCTCATACCCGTCGCGGGACTCCTTCAGGACCAGGCCCTACTTCGCGGGAGGATATCATCCTCGCCTCGTCCATCACCTCCCCGTGTGCATATACGCCGACGCAGCTTCATACTAGCTTTTGCGATGGCGCGAACGATATTGAAATATGTAACCAAACCTAGTAGCACTGTAAATTACTTTCCTACAGTACTTCGGCTTATTATATTTTTTAGATAGTTCATAAGTACTTATTCATGAGCACAAACTATAAAAATTTGTTGCGGCATATGAGCCAGAGGGAAATTCAAATCCTATTGTTACTTTGCCTCGGAGTATCAGGATCGTAAGGATTCAAGTAAATACACTCGGAGCATAAAAATGTTGCCGCTACTTCGAACAAAGACGATTTTGAATCTTCCGACTTCTGCCCCGACCAGTATAAATAAACCGAGGCAACCCAAAGAGTAAAGTATCTTCGAATACCTACGAGTATCAACGAGCGATCTGCTGAATTTCGTGACGAACATTTATGGAATAATTTTACACATTGTATCTACGACTCCGGGCCCATAGGTTGTACCTTACTTTATTATTTTATGTAAATTCGGGGATTACGACGACAATCGATAACCTCAAATAAGTCTGACGGTCAAACTTCCCATATACCGTGTCCTCTACATATTTCATTATAAAAGACCTGAGTCAAATATTGATGTTTTTGACCGTGAGATGTATTTAAGTTAAGGCTACCTATACTAGTCGTGGGGGGGGGGGGGTTGAAAGAATTCGTATTTGCCTACCTGACGACAATAGCTGGTTGCGGTGACATTGTTTTTACATTAATTGTAGCTCAGCGGTCTAGGTACTTCGAGGCGACAACGACGTAATTTGCTTTGTCCTATGACTCATGTACCGCTACACTTCTATTTCTATAGAAATATAATGCTAAATACTACAATATATATCCCAAGTATTTCATATTTGAAATAACAGTCAAATTAACGGAATTAATCTGTTTGACATCTATACGGTTCAAGTCTTGTACGAATATATGTACAGCATGTAGTTTTAATATTCTAAGCGCGTATTGTATGCCGGACACTTATCTTTAATAAATTTTGCAAATCTGTTTATAGTAAGTGATGAATCATTAGGCCAATGACAAATAAGGCGACCTTTAAAAGATTTAACGAAACTTGCTTCTGCTGAACTTGGTCTATGAAGGTCAAATAGCTTCTCGTTTGTTTTTCAATTAAAGACATACTTTATGGAATGTGTTTTACTGACATACCGATTCCAAGGATTTCCAGTGCTTCTTAAAAATATTACACTCTGTCGTATGAAATATAATTTGTCCTTATTATAACCATTAACATCTAATGTCTTTTCTGGAAGTTCGTATACTAAGGCATCGGAATTATTTTTCATTTTACGCTGCGTTACTCGCAACTTTTCACAGATATATGTACCAACTGGAAGTAGTTCTTTGGCACGTATTCGAGTATAGTTATTTCCTGCTGGTTTCCACAAAGCTTCACAGAACAACGTCGCTTCCTCGTTCCTTTAAAGAACAGTCATACATTAGTATCACATGAACGTACTCCTTGAAAAAACATTTCATTACTGGAAATCTAAAAGTGTATTATTGATCTCAATAAGATTCACTTGCTTACCTGCTCCTCAAATATTTTTTGCTAACGTCCACTCCTCCTAAGTAGAGTGCATCTATAATATGCAATGCAAGTACTCTTTGCTGATATATAAACTCCTTAGTCATTTCATATACAACCTCTGCGTCTACAAGTGTATTTGGTGGTAATTCTATGCCAATGTCATCGACACTAACCCAAGAATTCTTTGTATATTTATATACGTTGCTCCTTCCCACGCCCATATAAAATGTAGCGTGCTTCTTATCATCATCAGACCTTGGATTTGTACCACATGGCATACAAAACCAGTCATATAGTGATAAAAATGCATCTTCAATGTTAAGTTCCATCAATTGTGCTGGACTAATAGTAAGAAATGAAGTATCTTCCAATAGAGTATTCAATTTGTCTTTGGTTTCATGTGTCTTGGGATTGTCCTAGTTTCATCTGGAAGTTTCCAATACTCTAGATATTGTTTGCGCATATCAGCTTGTTTTGTCTCAACAAGAGTATTATCCGCATAAACTGCTGCAATTTAACACAGGTCGATTATTTGTTTTCCGGCCAAATCATTGTTAGAAGCACGTAGATATTGAACAAATTGTTTCTCTCTTTTTAATTCATTATATAATACTAGTTGTAAAACGTCGTCATTTACACCACCATTTAAAAGGAGACGATTAACATGCTTCAGATATTCAACAACAACTTGTACCCCAGATCGTTTTTTCTTACATATTAAGTAACGTTCTGAATTTCCTGGTCTAGAAGAGTTTGGTGTAAAAATACAAACTTCTTCAAAGCAGCGATACATTAAATAACCTAAACCAGCACTAAAGGGTGTAAAAAGGTTGAATAATTTTGTCACAAAATCACCACCCTCTCTTTCAACCATCAATGCTATTAAACATCGACAACGATACAGATGTTTTGAAAGAATTTCTTGTACATTTTCTTGTCGTTCTACTGAGAATCCTCAATCAGACAACACAAAATGTACTCCTTTGCCATGGGTATGCTGCATTATAAGATTTGTAAATTCCTCTTCATTATCTGGGTCAAAGACATCACCACTTTCCTCTGGTCCGTAGTATGGATGAAATGTTTCACAAGGACCCGCATAAAAGTCTTCTAATTTGAAACCATGTTCATTTTCTAAAGTAAGAGCAAATCCTTTAGCACGTCATTTCTTTCGCCACAGAACATGTTCACTAAAACCTCCTGCTCCAGCACATACATCTGCAAAGTATAGCAGCCCATTCTCCCACAAACCTTTTGGGTTAGTAAACATAAAGTTACATGCTCTATCTGTATTCGCCATTTTAACAGTAGCACGATTTAAAAAAAGTGTTAAAAAAAGTTTTCGCATTGATAACAGTTTTCACTATATCTTCACAACAGAAATCAATTTCATCATCTGTGGTCAACTTTTCATATCACCATTTCATATCTTTTACACACTTTATAACTCACTCTGCAGGATGCCATTTAAGACCTGAATCTTCATGTCCAAGAACATGATGTCCAAAGCCGCTGCGACCATGCTGTCTAGGTGCTTGAACTGGCTCTAAACGACCTTGTTCATTATTTCCGAGGCCGTAACCTCCTTATATCCCATCATTCGCACCATCCTTTTGTCGTTATCGAGGAGATTGTTTGACTCTTGTGTTATTACTTGTATTCTTCTATTGTCAACTACCTTTTCATCAATATTCTCCTCGTCAGATTCACTTGAACATCTGTGAATTTTTTGTCGCTTACTATGATTATAAGTATCTCTTTCACAGTTCTTCCTTTTTGTCCTAGTTTCCAATTCTTCTTGCATGGTATGTTGATTGCATCAGTCGCATAACAATTCTGCTAGGAACATGATACATTTACATTGTACATGTGAATGTGTATATAAGCGTCAGAGGACGTCCAGGCCTTAGTTGGGACAAAAGACAAGAGTCAGTCGTTAGAAGTATCTGAAAGAGTCTGTTGACAACAAGCGTGCGTGCGAGTAGGGTTTCGTGGTCTTTAGAGTTTAAGATATATGTATAACTGTTGTGTGCTAAATAAAGGGAATTATTGGTATTTCCGAATCCATTCTATATCTTTACATGGTAGCAGAGCGTGGTTCATAATGTTGCCAATTATTTTAGTGCATGGTTTTTAATATTACGAGTTAGGTCGAGTGAGTCTTCAGTAAGGAAAGAAACGTTCAAAGGTTACAAAGAGGAAAAATACACTTGGAGCACGTAGGAACGCTTGAGTAAGAGATAAGGAATCATTTAAAATGGAGAGATTGGAAATCATGATACTTTTCGATGGATATTTACGGTATGTGGAAGCAAAGAATAACGATGTTTCTCAAGTATAAAGAATGCGAGGTTGTCACAACTAGGGTGAAGACAGCAACAGACAGTGAAGACTGGGACAAAAAGGATCCGAAGGCAATAAATATAATTTATAGTGCCATCACAAACAGACCATTGGAATATATTAGAGAAGAAAAAACGGCGTATGAGATAGTTAAAAAGTTTGATGAAATGTACTTGAAAGAGTCGACGGCACTACAGGTCGTATGCAGAAGGAGATTGGAAAAGATAAAACTTGAGAACTACAGTGATTCAGCATCGTTCTTTAGCGATTTCGAAAAATTAATAAACGAATTAAAATGTGCGGGTGCACAAGTGAGTGAGAGGGAAAAACTAACTTACATGCTGAATACGTTACCCGAAGAATGCAGCTACATAGCGGATATAGTAGATGCACTGAAAGCCGAAAATCAGAAGGTAGCGTATTTAATAAATAAAATTGAAATAGCGGAGAGGAAAAATAAGTCCAATCGAGGAGAAATGCAAACCAACGCCTTTTCTGCAAAAAAGGAAGGATGCTTCAGTTGTAGAAGAGTAGGACATTTTGGGAGAGAGTGTCAAAATGGCGTCGAAGCGGGAAACAGTATCAGTTTTTGGCTTGGGTCAACACGTGGTCGCAGCAGAGGAGGAGGAAACAAAGGAAATACGAGCAGGGGACATGGAAATTTCCATCGTCAGTCAACAACCGGCACGAGCGAGTGTCACGACCGGCATACTTCAAATCCGATGGACCGATGATGGAGATAAAGATGTGGCGGCCTTGGCGACAATGTATATCGCCGAACTGCCTAATGAGTCATCTGTATCCTAACGGTCCTTCCACCGAATGTCCTAGAAGTGTGACAACGGTCACGTACGCCTACAGGGTAGTGGGGATATTGAGCGATGACAAACAAAGAAGAAACAGATGTTACCGAAAGTCAAATTGTAAGAGCTTCAGTCTTGGAAAGTCACGGCTGGAGCTCAGAACAAAGTCGCAACCAGTGTAAATTCAGAATACAAGAAATAAATTCTCTTGTTTTTTTTGTTTTCTCTTGTTTTTTTTAGGACACGTAAATTTTAAATATTTAAATATTTTGGGTAAAGAACAGCTAGTTATACCGAATGAATTTGAAGAGGAATTTTTGAAATGTAGGGTGTGCATGGAAAGGAAAATGCAAAATTTACCATTCAAAAATAATCGAACCAAGGCTAGGGAGATAATGGAAATTATTCATTCGGACGTGCGCGGTCCCTTCAAGACTACCGGATTCAATGAAGAGAAATATTTCATCTCATTTATCGATGATTATAGCAAAATAGCTAGAATTTATTGTATAAAATCAAAAGATGAGGTGTTTGATTGTTTCGTACAGTTTGTAAATGAAGCCGAGAATTTAACGGGCAAGAGGTTTGAAATATTGAGATGTGATAATGGAAAAGAGCACTTGAATAATCGAATTTATAAATTTGCTAGGGATAAAGGTATCAGAATAAATAACTGCCCAACCTACGTACATGAATTAAACGGGACAACGGAAAGGTATAATAGAACAGTTATGGACATGGCGCGTTGCTTGTTAGCGGAAGCGAAAGTACATAAAATGGCTGGAAATAGATTGGACCGCGGTATACTTGAAAAATCGAATACTGGCAAATACTATAGAGAGAAAGACACCTTTTGAAATATTCTTCGGGAGAAAACCAAGTGTTGAAAATCTACATCTATATGGAAGTAAAGTTTTTGTAAGAACAAAAGAGAGTTTCTAAATGGGATAAGAAGGCAGATATGGGAATTTAGTTTGGATATAGTGAAGTAGGTTACAGAGTCTTATTAGGTGGGAAAATAACAATAGCGAGACATGTAGAGGTCATAGAAACAGACACAAAATGTATCGGTTTTGTGGAGAATTCATTCGATAAATATAACGATGACATTGAGGATAATGATTTATTGGTAAACATGAATAAGGAAGAGTTAGGAAGTAGGGAAGATGAAAATGATAACAGTCTTGAAAGCTTAAACATCCCTGGAAGATCTACACGTAACAAGAGAACTCCAGTAAGATATCCAGAAAAAGAAAACATTAGTGAAATCCATGCAAATTATTGTAGTGTAGATATCCCTTGTACATTTGAGGAGGCGATTTGTTGTGAAGATAGTGAAGATTGGAAACAAGCTATGAATAAGGAAATAGAATGTCTTTATAAGAATAAAACTTGGAAATTGGTAGAAAGGGTAAAAAGCAAAGACGTATTAGATGTAAAATGGGTTTACACGAGAAAATCAGGTGACAGGTATAAGGCTAGATTAGTGGTGAGAGGTATAAAATCGAGCTATCGCGGGGAGACGCGGTCGTTAGAATACGCGTCAACGAGAGTCGTAAATTCCCGTTACGATTAGAATAATCGACACCACGAATAGTTCGATCCCCGTATTTCGGTTAGGATAATCGGGGTGGTTGATGCGGTATAACACTGAGAGTCACAGAATTATAATAATGTATATTTCCAACACTTAGTCTACACGATTGAAAAGATATCAACAATTAACAACCTTATCGCACGCAGATAATATAGATGTATACAATATAGAGCAAGGCTCTTACAATTGAGCTTAGTCTCTTGGTGGACGTAGCACGATATGATACTTAATACAATAAGCGTTACACTAATATAATAGAATAAGCGAATGTTTGGCTCAATGTGTAATGTTCGATGCGTCACAAGGAACTGATCGACTTTTGGATGATTTCTTTGTCTCGTCTTTAAGACGACCCCCACTATACTTAGGTCACGCCACCGTTCGCGCCTATGATCACGTATGTCTGTTCTTGCGTGGAAAACGTAACGGACCAAATTCGACGTTTCGAGAACTCGCTGCTTGGCGACAGCTATGGGCTCGTCGATACATTGTATATGATCCGGCGGTCAGATAAGACGATCTGACTGAGACATTGTAGGGCCGCGAGTGACGGTTAGAAAATACAGCCTGTGTTAAGCCTCGTGGCGTAACATCCTCCCCCCGTTGAGAGGGTACCGATCAAATGATATGGTGTGGAGTCAGGTGCGTCGCTGGCGAATCTCCTTCGCTCCGTGTGGGTGGTCGGACTCGTCTGGATCTGGGTGAATGGGTAAGGGGACCAGTCTTTTGACGCCACGATCCAGGGTAGTTGTTGCCGTCTGCATGATGGCGGTCCGTATGATTCCGTCGACTCCTGGATGGACCTTGATCACGCGGCCCAAAGGCCATTGCATGGATGGTACGTTATCCTCCCTGAGGACTACTACGGTGCCTACTCGGATGTCGTGACTGCCCTTGCTCCATTTATTTCGGATGTTCAGCTCGTTCAGGTATTCTCGATGCCAGCGGCGCCAGAAATGTTGTTTGACCCTTTGAATATGTTGCCAGCTGGAGAGACAATTGGATGGAGTGTCTCGGAAATCTCGTTCTCGAAAGCTTGTTAGTGCATCTCCGATGAGGAAGTGACCGGGAGTAGGGACAAGAAGATCGTTTGGGTCAGATGATATTGGAGTCAGAGGACGGGAGTTGAGGATAGACTCGATTTCAATGATCAGTGTGTTCAAATTTTCGTATGTTAAGAGCTCGTTACCTGCGACACGTCTTAGATGTCGTTTGAAGGACTTCACCGCAGCCTCCCACAGCCCGCCGAAGTGAGGTGAGTTGGGAGGAATGAAGTGCCATTCGATTCGTCGATCGGCTAAAAAGGACTGAATCTTTACCTTATGATCGTCGGACTGCAGGAGGTTTTGGAGCTCTCGTAATTCATTGTTGGCGCCAACGAAGTTGGTGCCGTTGTCAGAATAAATTGTAACACAGAATCCTCGGCGAGCGATGAATCTTCGCAGAGCAGCAATGAAGGCCTCGCTAGTGAGATCGGTGACCAGCTCGAGGTGGACTGCTTTAACTGCAAGGCATACGAAGATTGCTACATATACCTTGATTTTTCGTCGGTTGCGATCCTTTCGTTCCTTGATGTAGAACGGTCCGCAATAATCGATTCCGACGTTGGTAAATGGACGAGATTCCGTTATCCGTGCAGCTGGAAGGTCGCCCATTACGTACTCTACTGGAGGTGGATTTGCTCGGCAGCAACGTACGCACTTCTTCAGCGTGCTCCAAACTTGACTACGGCCGTCGATAGGCCAGTAAGATCTCCTCAAGGCATATAAGGTAGCTTGAGTTCCGGAGTGGAGATTTAGGAGGTGTTCATGCTCGATTATGAGTGCTGTAACTGAGGATTTGGGTAGAATGATTGGGTGTTTCTGAGTGAAGGGCATTGGTGAATGACTGAGTCGGCCTCCGACTCGCAATATCTCGTCCTTGTCCAGAAATGGATTGAGTCGTTGCAGCTTCCCCTTCACTGCAGAATTTCGATCTGTGCGGAGAGTACGTATTTCATCTGGAAAATAACAGAGTTGTAACAATTTGACCAATTTGTTATGCGCATTGGTTAAATCATGTGTGGTTAGAGGTCCCCCCGATCCTGTTTTTGCCTCCATCGGAGGCAACGAGCGGCAATTCTTATCAGCTTGGGCCAAGAAGAATATCTCTCCAGTAGACTGTGGTCAGGCGGAGTCACGGACAGACATGTTGCCTTCTTTTGCCCTGGTATTTCAACTAATGGTACTGGGTTCCACGACGGCCAGTATTTTTCAGGTTGTTGGAGCCATTCTGGTCCATGTTGCCAAATGGTAGATCGCAGGAAGTCTTGGGGTGATTGGCCTCGAGATATGAGATCTGCAGGGTTATCGGTAGTGGGAATGTGGCGCCAATCTGAGGTGTGAGTCTTTTGTTGAATCTCTGTCACACGATTGGCGACGAAGGTTTTCAGCGTATGGGGTGATGTATTAATCCAGTGTAAAACGATTGTAGAATCAGTCCAGTAAACGGTCCGAGAAATGTTGCTTGGTAACGCTTGAAGGACTGTAGTGGCCAATGATGCGAGAAGAAGTGCTCCACTCAGTTCCAGCCTTGGAATGGTTTGTGATTTGAGTGGAGCCACCTTTGACCTTGCAGTGAGGAGTCGTGTCCAAACATGACCATCCGGAGTGATGGTGCGAAGGTAGACGCATGCCCCATACGCCCTTTCGCTGGCGTCGCAGAATCCGTGTAATTCAATTTCCGCTGCAGTCTTGATTATAGTTTTACGTGGAAACTTCACGTTATTTAGCAAAGGTAGCTGTGAATAATATTTGCTCCATTCTGTGTGTACGTCAGCCGGAAGAGATTCGTCCCAGTCAAGTTTTAAAGTCCAAAGTCGTTGGAGCAACATCTTAGCGCGAACGATCACTGGTGCCAGTAATCCAAGAGGGTCGTAGATCTTGGCAATTTCGGAGCTGATTGTTCTCTTCGTAATTCGAGAGGCGGTAGGATTGATTTTGACGGAATATAGGATCGAATCGTCAAAGGAATTCCAAACAACACCCAGAGTTTTGAAAGTTTGCGATTCGCCTAGTAGCAGCTTATCGTTTATGTCCTGCTCGGAAAGTCCTCGTAGCAGTTCCCGGTCGTTCGCTGCCCATTTTCGGATGTTTAAGCCGGCTAATTTAAGCAATTCTATGAGCTCCGTTCTCAGTGATTGTGCCTCGTTCTTTGTATCGGCTCCTGTGAGAACATCGTCGACGTAGAAGTCTCGCTGTAAGACCATCGCTGCTCGTGGGTATCGATGTCCCTCGTCGTCTACCAGTTGTTTGAGGCACCGAATGGCTAGATAGGGGGCCGCTGACAGCCCGAATGTCACTGTGTTAAGTTGATAGATGTCCACTTCTCCGTCCGAGTTGCGCCACAAGATTTGTTGGAATTTCCGATCCTCTGGACGCACAAGAAATTGTCGATACATCTTTTCGACATCGCCTGTAATGACATACTGATGAAAACGAAATCTTAAAAGGATAAGAAATATGTCGTCTTGTAGTTTCGGTCCCGTATGAAGTACGTCGTTTAATGAAACTCCGGTGGTGGTTGGTGCAGATCCGTCGAACACAACTCGGAGTTTTGTAGTCCGGCTGGATTCTTTGATCACGCCGTGATATGGCAGAAAATATCCGTCGTCCGTGCAGTGGTCCGTGGTGATCTTCGTCATATGTCCTAATTCCAAGTATTCTTGTATTACGGCGTGATAGTCGGCTTCGAATTGTTTGTCTCGTTGGAATCGACGGCAGAGGGAAGTGAGTCGCTTCATTGCCATGGCTTTCGAAGATCCAAGCGGAGGAGTTGTTTCGTTGAATGGGAGAGCGACAACGTATCGCCCTTCGTTGTTGCGTTGAACGTGATTTCGAAAGTGCTCCTCGCACTGTCGTTCCGATTCCGAAATTCGTGCGGTGGGCGGTCCCTCGTCGATTTCCCAAAAACGGGCGAGGTCCGCCTGTAAAGCCGTCGTGGAGGTGTGAAATGCGTATGCTAATGATTGTGAGGTTGGGCTCCCCCCGATGACCCTTCCGAATCTCGTCTTTTGCAGACGCAAGTCGGGCCCGTTTGCTTGACTGATATCAAGTTGGCCGACACAGAGTGATGCTAGTGTTGGTCCGGCGCTCAACAATATTTCGATCGGAGCGGGTCTATGGAATCTTGGATCGGCTAATTGGAGATTCCTAGGTATCTGTATCGTTGAGCGATCTACGGGTTGGTTTGGGACCCAAGACGCGATAGTCGGTATGATCAGAAACGTCAAGTTGCGTTCGTATGTGCCGTCAATAGAGGTGATCGTGGCCGTGATGTAGCGTTTCGAGGTCGTCGATAACGTGTTGAGTGCTCCGATTGGGACCGAACATTTCTGTTGATTGAGTTTTAATGAGTTAGCGAGCCTTTCGGTGATAAAGTTCATGCTAGAGCCGGTATCTAGCAGAGCTCTACAACGAACTGGTTGAATTTCATTATTCAAGATGTTGACCTGCGCTGTGACTAACAAGTCGTGTTGCAATTGTTCAAAAGGGAGCGGGGTCGATGAGTCCGTTTTCTGTGGTTCGGTCCCTAACAGGCTCGTCTGATGACGTCATTGTTTTCCGTGTCGTTTAGGACTGGACGATATGGTCGATCCCGATGCCGCCGATCGCGGAAACCGAGATTCGCGTGTCGGGGATGTTCGCGGAGACGTTCGGGGAGAGTCTTGGCGAGAATCTCGACGAGACGCTCGGGGAGACGTTCGGGGAGACACTCGGGGAGACGTTCGGGGAGACGTTCGGGGAGACGTTCGGGGAGACGCTCGGGGAGACCCTCGGCGAGAATCTCGGCGAGAATACCGGCGAGACGCTCGGGGAGACGAAGATGAGCGTCTCGAACGATGTGACGAACGCGGGGACGGTGAACTGGGCGAAGATCGACCGCTGGATGATCGGTCGCTCGACGATCGACCGCTCGATGTTCGGTCGACACGTGTTCGTGTTTTGCTATGCCCCTGGTCTTGATGCAGATACGTGTGATGTCGCTGTCTACAGATGCGACATGATCCCGCGGAGCGTTGAGTGAGAGCGTGTCCCTTGCCTAAACAATTGGTACAGAGCGACGCCCTTTTGGCGATTTCCAGGCGTTCTTTGGGCGTCTTCGTTTTGAAGACATGGCAATTCCATAATTTGTGTTGTCCGTGGCAGTTCGGACACAACAACGTATTATGTGTAGTTACGAATGTATAGCTTCGCGGCGCGTCCTGTCGCCGACGGTCGCGTTGATCGGACGCCCCTTTTTTGACGGTTAATGATGAACACGCTCTGTCGCTATTCGTCCGTGTTTTTAGAAAATCTACTAAATGCGTATATGGCGGCAATTTCTTGTCCGGTAGGGTATGTTGCCATTCGCGAACAACGGCTGAGGGTAACTTCGACGTGACAAGCTTTATGAGAATGGCGTTTGACGTGACTGGGTCCCCGAGTCTTTCTAACGCTTGGAGATGTACTTTGACTGTCTCGATAAGATCGTCTATAGCTTCGGGTGTTTCTTTAGTTATTTTGGGATAGTCGGAAAGCAAATCCCAGTGACGCATGCAGATCTGACGGTGGCAGTCGAATTTTTCCCTAAGAGCGTCCATGGCGATTGCGTAATTTGCGTCGGTGATGGGTAATGACTGTATGCTTCGCGCGGCCCAGCCAGTCAAGGCTGTTCGGAGATGATGAAATTTCTGAACCGGTGCTAAATTTTCATTCCTATCTATCGCTGATGAGAAGGCATCCTGAAACGACTGCCAATCTTCAAGAGCGCCATCAAATGTAGGTATGCGAACCTCCGGTAGTTTGAGCGACGCGGACTCGCGGCCGACGGCTGATTCGCCGCTTGTCGACTGTGACGGCGTACTTCGTCGTGTATTGATTAATTGTTTGGCTACTCGGCATTGCAGCCTTTCGTATTCTTCCGCTAGCTCACTGCCGCGCGCGATCTCTCCCTCGTCTAAAGTTACGATCTGGTGTTGTAATGCACGGATTTCCTTCTCGAAGGTTTCTAGACGTTCTTTAATTTGAAGCAAGTCGATCTCGTCCGGACAGCCTGATTGTTCGATGTCTTCCAGTTTTTTTGCGAGGCGTGTAAACTGGGCGCTACAGTAGCCCCGGCGACGATGCAAGTTGGCGAGCTCGTCTCCGGTTGCCATTATTTTTTATGCAATTGATAGTGAAATCGTTTGGACTTACTTCTGTTGGCGATTGTCCACCTTGCGGTAGGAGGATGTGTGGTTGCGTTTCAACCACCGAATTATACCTCTTCAAAAGTGCCGACCCTTAACGTTACTGACCTCGCTGGCGTGGTAACGTTTCCGCTGCTGGTTGTGTTGGATTCACGTGGCACTGTATTGTAGTGGGTGTCACTGGCGTGCACTATTCACTTGACACTGAATCCGGCTCGAAGGACCATATAAAATCGAGCTATTGCGGGGAGACGCGGTCGTTGGAATACGCGTCAACGAGAGTCGTAAATTCCCGTTACGATTAGAATAATCGACACCACGAATAGTTCGATCCCCGTATTTCGGTTAGGATAATCGGTGTGGTTGATGCGGTATAACACTGAGAGTCACAGAATTATAATAATGTATATTTCCAACACTTAGTCTACACGATTGAAAAGATATCAACAATTAACAACCTTATCACACGCAGATAATATAGATGTATACAATATAGAGCAAGGCTCTTACAATTGAGCTTAGTCTCTTGGTGGACGTAGCACGATATGATACTTAATAGAATAAGTGAATGTTTGGCTCAATGTGTAATGTTCGACGCGTCACAAGGAACTGATCGACTTTTGGATGATTTCTTTGTCTCGTCTTTAAGACGACCCCCACTATACTTAGGTCACGCCACCGTTCGCGCCTATGATCACGTATGTCTGTTCTTGCGTGGAAAACGTAACGGACCAAATTCGACGTTTCGAGAACTCGTTGCTTGGCGACAGCTATGGGCTCGTCGATACATTGTATATGATCCGGCGGTCAGATAAGACGATCTGACTGAGACATTGTAGGGCCGCGAGTGACGGTTAGAAAATACAGCCTGTGTTAAGCCTCGTGGCGTAACAAGAGGATTGCAACAAAGAAACGTAGCCGATGACATATACTCCCCAGTAGCGAGTAATGAGACCTTTAAGATATTGCTATCATATTGTTGTCAAAATGGATTAATTATTGAGCAAATGAATGTAGAAACTGCTTTTTTAAATGGTGAAGTAACCTCGGAGGTATATGTAAATCAACCAAAGGGATATGCGGACGGAACGAATAGAGTTTGTAAACTATCGAAAGCGCTTTATGGGTTAAAAGAAAGTCGAAGGGAGTTGTATGAGTGTCTTGATAAGTATGTGACGAGATTAGGTTTTAAGAAGAATAACATAGAGTTGTTCCTATATACACATGGAGAGGGAGAAAATGTTGTTCATTTGCTAATGTATGTAGACGATTTGCTAATTTGTAGTAAAAATAGAAAGAAGATACAAAGGGTAAAGAAGTTATTAACTAATAGATTCGAAATGAAAGATTTAGATGAAGTCAAAGAATATCTTGGAATAAATATAGACTATGATTATTTCAAAAATGAAATAAGATTAAGCAAAAACAAATACATTGAATCATTAGCAAACAAATGTAAGTTACAAAATAGCAAATTGTACTGCGCACCTATGGAGACCAACTTAAAAATTGAAAAAGCTGTGATAAATAGAGAGGATATTGGATACAAAAATTTAATTGGCGCATTGTAGTATATTAGTGAAAATACCAGACCCGATATAAGTTATAGTGTGAATTATTTGAGTAGATTTCAAGATTGTTGTAATGAGACACATTTTAAATTTGCTTTGCGAATATTGAAATATTTGTACCGGACTAGAGACTTAAGATTAGATTATAAAAGGAATGAAAAATGTGAAACGATAGATTGTTATGTGGACGCTGATTAGGCAGGAGATCATTTAGAAAGGAAATCGACTTCTGAATATGTAATTAGATTGTGTGGAAATGTAATTGGTTGGAAGACTAAAAAACAAAGGTGTGTGACAAAAGCCTCGACGTATGCAGAGTATGTAGCTCTATCGGAAGCGGTGAGTGAATTAATGTCCATTAGGGAAATTATGAAAATCCTCAATGTAAATCTAGACGATAACCCTGTAAAAATTGATGAGGATAGCTCTGGAGTGATAAGTATAGCAAAGCACGGAAATTTTACAAAAAATTCTAAACACATTGAAGTTCATTACCACTATGTTCACGAGTGCTTAAAGGAGAACAAGATAAACATACTTAAAGTAAGTACAGACGAAAATACTGCGGATATTTTTACGAAGGCACTGTGTACAGAGAGAGAAATTCGAAAGGTTTAGGTCATGGATGAATGTAAACTAAGAGAAATGTAGATAAAGCAATAAGTGTTAAAGTTTCTGTTACGTAATTCGTCAAAGCATGTAAATACGATTAAGTGTACAGTATAAATGTAAGGAGGCGCGTTAGGAACATGATACATTTAAACTGTACATGTAAATGTGCGCGTAAGCGTCAGAGGACGTCCAGGCCTTAGTTGGGACAAAAGACAAGAGTCAGGCGTTAGAAGTTTCTGGAGGAGCCGGTTGACAACAAACGTGCGTGCTAGTAGCATTTCGAGGTCTTTAGAGTATAAGATATATGTATAAATGTTGTGTGCTAAATAAAGGGAATTATTTGTATTTCCGAATCCATTCTATACCATTACAAATACACTAACGTACCAGAATATTATAATATTCAGTAACAACGATAAAATTAACCAGTTCGCAAGTATAAAAAAGACACATTTTACACTGTGACGAAATAATATTCAAGAAATCTGATATAACATACATGGAAAATACACGAATCAGACTGAGAAACCACTGTAAGCGTCAGAGGACTTCCAGGCCTTAGTTGGGACAAAAGACAAGAGTCAGTCGTTAGAAGTATCTGGAAGAGTCTGTTGACAACAAGCGTGCGTGCGAGTAGGGTTTCGAGGTCTTTAGAGTGTAAGATATATGTATAACTGTTGTGTGCTAAATAAAGGGAATTATTTGTATTTCCGAACCCCTTCTATATCCTTACAGTGGCGTCGATTATCTGATGGCAACGGGAATTTACGACTCTCGTTGACGCGAAACATAGTTGATTTTGTTTAAATGCTAGTTATAGTTTCGCGTGAGTAGGGGCAGAAGGAAAGAAGGGTATACACGAATCATTTATAAGCCACTTAAGGTGTATAGGCGAAAATGACTTGAAATAGTATTTTTTTACTCCGATTGCCTTATTTTCATATTGCTATTATAACATAAATGTCATGGTAGAAACCCGGATGATAAATAAATGGCTTATTTCGTTAAACAAATTATTGCCTTTCTGAATTAAATTAGAGACTTTCAATAATCCTCAACTACGAAATTTATGTTGATTCCTTTATAAATGGTGCATGCCTGTCAGTTAGATATTATAAGAACGAAGAGTTTACCATTAAAACTTTAAAATTTCGACAAAAGTTTTAAAGCGTAGGCGTCACTGTGTAGGTATGTAGGTAGGTAAATTGAGGTCAACCGGATGTAGAGTTAGTGCCGCATCGGCCACGCTGGTCTTTACCTTTCTCTCATTGCGTTCGTCAGATAATTAATATAATTTACATGTTATTATAAACAGTATTATAAATTACTATAAATTTTTGTACATTATATATATTGTTGAGGTAAATAAATTCAAAATTTAGGGAACAACGAATTCAAGTATTATCCTGTTCTGTCGGGTTACTATTGGTGGCGGGGCAGTAGCCGCTTGGGGTACGTGGGCGTTGCCTCTGGACCGCTTCGGTCAATCTCACTCCGCGAGTAGTTGGTAACGGCTGTGTCGAAGTGAGTGACGAAAGTGCGCAGTGGTTTCTCAGTCTGATTCGTGTATTTTCCATGTATGTTATATCAGATTTCTTGGATATTATTTTCGTCACAGTGTAAAATGTGTCTTTTTTATACTTGCGAACTGGTTAATTCTATCGTTGTTACTGAATATTATAATATTCTTGTACGTTAGTGCATTTGTAATGGTATAGAATGGATTCGGAAATACAAATAATTCCCTTTATTTAGCACACAACATTTATACATATATCTTATACTCTAAAGACCTCGAAATGCTACTAGCACGCACGCTTGTTGTCAACCGGCTCCTCCAGATACTTCTAACGCCTGACTCTTGTCTTTTGTCCCAATTAAGGCCTGGACGTCCTCTGACGCTTACACGCACATTTACATGTACTGTTTAAATGTATCATGTTCCTAACACGCCTCCTTACATTTATACTGTACACTTAATCGTATTTACATGCTTTGACGAATTACGTAACAGAAACTTTAACACTTATTGCTTTATCTACATTTCTCTTAGTTTACATTCATCCATGACCTAAACCTTTCGAATTTCTCTCTCTGTACACAGTGCCTTCGTAAAAATATCCGCAGTATTTTCCTCTGTACTTACCTTAAGTATGTTTATCTTGTTCTCCTTTAAGCACTCGTGAACATAGTGGTAATGAACTTCAATGTGTTTAGAATTTTTTGTAAAATTTCCGTGCTTTGCTATATTCATCACTCCAGAGTTATCCTCATCAATTTTTACAGGGTTATCGTCTAGATTTACATTGAAGATTTTCATAATTTCCATAATGGACATTAATTCACTCACCGCTTCCGATAGAGCTACATACTCTGCATACGTCGAGGCTTTTGTCACACACCTTTGTTTTTTAGACTTCGAACCAATTACATTTCCACACAATCTAATTACATATTCAGAAGTCGATTTCTTTTCTAAATGATCTCCTGCCTAATCAGCGTCCACATAACAATCTATCGTTTCACATTTTTCGTTCCTTTTATAATCTAATCTTAAGTCTCTAGTCCGGTACAAATATTTCAATATTCGCAAAGCAAATTTAAAATGTGTCTCATTACAACAATCTTGAAATCTACTCAAATAATTCACACTATAACTTATATCGGGTCTGGTATTTTCACTAATATACTACAATGCGCCAATTAAATTTTTGTATCCAATATCCTCTCTATTTATCACAGCTTTTTCAATTTTTAAGTTGGTCTCCATAGGTGCGCAGTACAATTTGCTATTTTGTAACTTACATTTGTTTGCTAATGATTCAATGTATTTGTTTTGGCTTAATCTTATTTCATTTTTGAAATAATCATAGTCTATATTTATTCCAAGATATTCTTTGACTTCATCTAAATCTTTCATTTCGAATCTATTAGTTAATAACTTCTTTACCCTTTGTATCTTCCTTTTATTTTTACTGCAAATTAGCAAATCGTCTACATACATTAGCAAATAAACAACATTTTCTCCCTCTCCATGTATATATATGCACAACTCTATGTTATTCTTCCTAAAACCTAATCTCGTCACATACTTATCAAGACACTCATACCACTCTCTTCGACTTTCTTTTAACCCATAAAGCGCTTTCGATAGTTTACCAACTCAATTCGTTCCGTCCGCATATCCCTTTGGTGAATTTACATATACCTCCGAGGTTACTTCACCATTTAAAAAAGCAGTTTCTACATTCATTTGCTCAATCCATTTTGACAACAATATGATAGCAATATCTTAAAGGTCTCATTACTCGTTACTGGGGAGTATATGTCATCGGCTACGTTTCTTTGTTTGAATCCTCTTACCACTAATCTAGCCTTATACCTGTCATCTGATTTTCTCGTGTAAACCCATTTTACATCTAATACGTCTTTGCCTTTTACCCTTTCTACCAATTTCCAAGTTTTATTCTTATAAAGACATTCTATTTCCTTATTCATAGCTTGTTTCCAATCTTCACTATCTTCACAACAAATCGCCTCCTCAAATGTACAAGGGATATCTACACTACAATAATTTGCATGGATTTCACTAATGTTTTCTTTTTCTGGATATCTTACTGGAGTTCTCTTGTTACGTGTAGATCTTCTAGGGATGTTTAAGCTTTCAAGACTGTTATCATTTTCATCTTCCCTACTTCCTAACTCTTCCTTATTCATGTTTACCAATAAATCATTATCCTCAATGTCATTGTTATCTTTATCGAATGAATTTTCCGCAACGCCGATACATTTTGTGTCTGTTCCTATGACCTCTACATGTCTCGCTATTGTTATTTTTCTACCTAATAAGACTCTGTAACCTACTTCACTATATCCTAACAAAATTCCCATATCTGCCTTCTTATCCCATTTAGAAACTCTCTCTTGTTCTTACAAAAACTTTACTTCCATATAGATGTAGATTTTCAACACTTGGTTTTCTCCCGAAGAATACTTCAAAAGGTGTCTTTCTCTCTATAGTATTTGCCAGTATTCGATTCTTCAAGTATACCGCTGTCCAATCTATTTCCAGCCAGTACCTTTTATGTACTTTCGCTTCCGCTAACAAGCAACGTGCCATGTCCATCACTGTTCTATTATACCTTTCCGTTGTCCCGTTTAATTCATGTACGTAGGTTGGGCAGTTATTTATTCTGATACCTTTATCCCTAGCAAATTTATAAATTCGATTATTCAGGTTCTCTTTTCCATTATCACATCTCAATATTTTAATTCTCTTGCCCATTAAATTCTCGGCTTCATTTACAAACTGTACGAAACAATCAAACACCTCATCTTTTGATCTTATACAATAACTTCTTGCTATTTTGCTATAATTATCGATAAATGAGATGAAATATTTCTCTTCATTGAATCCGGTAGTCTTAAAGGGACCGCGCACGTCCGAATGAATAATTTCCATTATCTCTCTAGCCTTGGTTCGATTATTTTTGAATGGTAAATTTTGCATTTTCCTTTCCATGCACACCCTACATTTCAAAAATTCCTTTTCAAATTCATTCGGTATACCAGTAACTAGCTGCTCTTTAACCAAAATATTTAAATATTTAAAATTTACGTGTCCTAGCATCCTATGCCATCTTTTCTTTTTACTCATATCACTACGTTCGGCGCTGTTTGCTAAGTGCTCCTTCCCTTTCAATATACTTTTCATTCTATATGTTCCCTTTTCTTTAACCGCTACCGCTGTAAGCTTATTGTCCTCATCTATTACTTTTGCAATATTTCCTATTGAAATAACCGTGTTCCTATTATCTTTTAACTTGCCTAAACTAATCAAGTTTGCGGACATTTATTTCGCGTAAAAAACATTATGCACATTTATTTCATTTTGCTTTCCAAATGCTTCAAAATAACTTATAACATTCGCTAATTTTGTTGCCTTTATCGATCTATTATCGCCTAAATATATATTTACCGGTTCTTTAAGGTCAATAGATTTATCGAAATAATTTACGTTGTTAATTATGTGATCTGTGCAACCGCTATCTAATGGCCACATTACTTCATAATTACTTATCTCGTTCGCCTCGCCGCTGTGTGCTGCGTGCGCCGTTGCTATCCATGTGCTTGATCTTGAGTTATCATGCTCGTGTCACGTAAAATAAAAAGCAGGAGGCTCGAACGAAAAGAAAAAAATTAAGGTAACAAAAAAAACAAGAGAATTTATTTCTTGTATTCTCAATTTACACTGACTGCGATTTTGTTCTGAGCTCCAGCCGTGACTTTCCAAGACTGAAGCTCTTACAATTTGACTTTCGGTAACATTTGTTTCTTCTTTGTTTGTCATCCCTCAATATCCCCACCACCCTGTAGGCGTACGTGACCGTTGTCACACTTCTAGGACATTCGGTGGAAGGACCGTTAGGATACAGATGACTCGTTAGGCACTTCGGCGATATACATTGTCGCCAAGGCCGCCACATCTCTATCTCCATCATCGGTCCATCGGATTTGAAGTATGCCGGTCGTGACACTCGCTCGTGCCGGTTGTTGACTGACGATGGAAATTTCCATGTCCCCTGCTCGTATTTCCTTTGTTTCCTCCTCCTGTGTTGCGACCACGTGTTGACCCAAGCCAAAAACTGATACTGTATTCCGCTTCGACGCCATTTTGACACTCTCTCCCAAAATGTCCTACTCTTCCACATCTGAAGCATCCTTCCTTTTTTGCAGAAAAGGCGTTGGTTTGCATTTCTCCTCGATTGGACTTATTTTTCCTCTCCGCTATTTCAATTTTATTTTTTAAATACGCTACCGTTTGATTTTCGGCTCTCAGTGCATCTACTATATCCGCTATGTAGCTGTATTCTTCGGGTAACGTATTCAGCATGTAAGTTCGTTTTTCCCTCTCACTCACTTGTGCACCCGCACATTTTAATTCGTTTATTAATTTTTCGAAATCGCTAAAGAACGATGTTGAATCACTGTAGTTCTCAAGTTTTATCTTTTCCAATCTCCTTCTGCATACGACCTGTAGTGCCGTCGACTCTTTCAAGTACATTTCATCAAACTTCTTTACTATCTCATACGCCGTTTTTTCTTCTCTAATATATTCCAATGGTCTGTTTGTGATGGCACTATAAATTATATTTATTGCCTTCGGATCCTTTTTGTCCCAGTCTTCACTGTCTGTTTCTGTCTTCACCCTAGTTGTGACAACCTCGCATTCTCTATACTTGAGAAACATCGTTATTCTTTGCTTCCACATACCGTAAATATCCATCGAAAATAGGTATCATGATTTCCAATCTCTCCATTTTAAATGATTCCTTATCTCTTTCTCAAGCGTTCCTACGTGCTCGAAGTGTATTTTTCCTCTTTGTAACCTTTGAACGTTTCTTTCCTTACTGAAGAGTCACTCGACCTAACTCGCAATATTGAAAACCATGCACTAAAATAACTGGCAAAACTATGAACCACGCTCTGCTACCATGTAAAGATATAGAATGGATTCGGAAAAACAAATAATTCCCTTTATTTAGCACACAACAGTTATACATATATCTTACACTCTAAAGACCTCTAAACCCTACTCGCACGCACGCTTGTTGTCAACAGACTCTTCCAGATACTTCTAACGACTGACTCTTGTCTTCTGTCCCAACTAAGGCCTGGACGTCCTCTGACGCTTATACACACATTCACATGTACAGTGTAAATGTATCATGTTCCTAGCAGAACTGTCATGCGACTGATGCATCAACATACCACGCAAGAAGAATTGGAAACTAGGAAAAAAAGGAAGAACTGTGAAAGAGATACTTATAATCATAGTAAACGACAAAAAATTCGCAGATGTTCAAGTGAATCTGACAAGGAGGATATTGATGAAAAGGTAGTTGACAGTAGAAGAATACAAGTAATAACACAAGAGTCAAACAATCTCCTCGATAACGGCAAAAGGATGATGCGAATGATGGGATATAAGGCGGTTACGGCCTCGGAAATAGTGAACAAGGTCGTTTAGAGCCAGTTCAAGCACCTAGACAGCATGGTTGCAGAGGCTTTGGACATCATGTTCCTGGACATGAAGATTCAGGTCTTAAATGGCATCCTGCAGAGGAAGTTATAAAGTGTGTAAAAGATATGAAATGGTGATATGAAAAGTTGACCACAGATGATGAAATTGATTTCTGTTGTGAAGATATAGTGAAAACTGTTATCAATGCGAAAACTTTTTTTAACACTTTTTTAAAATCGTGCTACTGTTAAAATGGCGAATACAGATAGAGCATGTAACGTTATGTTTACTAACGCAAAAGGTTTGAGGGAGAATGGGCTGCTATACTTTGCAGATGTATGTGCTGGAGCAGGAGGTTTTAGTGAACATGTTCTATGGCGAAAGAAATGACGTGCTAAAGGATTTGCTCTTACATTAGAAAATGAACATGATTTCAAATTAGAAGACTTTTATGCGGGTCCTTGTGAAACATTTCATCCATACTACGGACCAAAGGAAAGTGGTGATGTCTTTGACCCAGATAATGAAGAGGAATTTACAAATCTTATAATGCAGCATACCCATGGCAAAGGAGTACATTTTGTGATGTCTGATTGAGGATTCTCAGTAGAACGACAAGAAAATGTACAAGAAATTCTTTCAAAACAACTGTATCTTTGTCGATGTTTAATAGCATTGATGGTTGAAAGAGAGGGTGGTGATTTTGTGACAAAATTATTCAACCTTTTTACACCCTTTAGTGCTGGTTTAGTTTATTTAATGTATCGCTGCTTTGAAGAAGTTTGTATTTTTACACCAAACTCTTCTAGACCAGGAAATTCAGAACGTTACTTAATATGTAAGAAGAAACGATCTAGGGTACAAGTTGTTGTTGAATATCTGAAGCATGTTAATCGTCTGCTTTTAAATGGTGGTGTAAATGACGACGTTTTACAACTAGTATCATATAATGAATTAAAAAGAGAGAAACAATTTGTTCAATATCTACGTGCTTCTAACAAAGATTTGGCCGGAAAACAAATAATCGACCTGTGCAAAATTGCAGCAGTTTATGCGGATAATACTCTTGTTGAGACAAAACAAGCTGATATGCGCAAACAATATCTAGAGTATTGGAAACTTCCAGATGAAACTAGGACAATCCCAAGACACATGAAACCAAAGACAAATGGAATACTCTTTTGAAAGATACTTCATTTCTTTCTATTAATCCAGCACAATTGATGGAATTTAACATTGAAAATGCATTTTTATCACTATATGACTGGTTTTGTATGCCATGTGGTACAAAGCCAAGGTCTGATGATGATAAGAAGCACGCTACATTTTATATGGGCGTGGGAAGGAGCAACGTATATAAATATACAAAGAATTCTTGGGTTAGTGTCGATGACATTGGCATAGAATTACCACCAAATACACTTGTGAACGCAGAGGTTGTATATGAAATGACTAAGGAGTTTATATATCAGCAAAAAGTAGTTGCATTGCATATTATAGATGCATTCTACTTAGGAGGAGTGGACATTAGCAAAAAATATTTGAAGAGCAGGTAAGCAAGTGAATCTTATTGAGATCAATAATAAACTTTTAGATTTCCAGTAATGAAATGTTTTTTCAAGGAGTACGTTCATGTGATACTAATGTATGACTGTTGTTTAAAGGAAAGAGGAGGCGACGTTGTTCTGTGAAGCTTTGTGGAAACCAGCAGGAAATAACTATACTCGAATACGTGACAAAGAACTACTTCCAGTTGGTACGTATATCTGTGAAAAGTTGCGAGTAACACAGCGTAAAATGAAAAATAATTCCGATGCCTTAGCATACGAACTTCCAGAAAAGACATTAGATGTTAATGGTTATAATAAGGACAAATTATATTTCATACAACAGAGTGTAATATTTTTAAGAAGCACCGGAAATCCTTGGAATCGGTATGTCAGTAAAACACATTCCATAAAGTATGTCTTTAATTGAAAAACAAACGAGAAGCTATTCGACCTTCATACACCAAGTTCAGCAGAAGCAAGTTTCGTTAAATCTTTTAAAGGTCGCCTTATTTGTCATTGGCCTAATGATTCATCACTTACTATAAACAGATTTGCAAAATTTATTAAAGATAAGTGTCCGGCATGCAATACGCGCTTAGAATATTAAAACTACAGGCTGTACATATATTCGTACAAGACTTGAACCGCATAGATGTCAAACAGATTAATTCCGTTAATTTGACTGATATTTCAAATATGAAATACTTGTGATATATTTTAGAATTTAGCATTATATTTCTATAGAAATAGAAGTGTAGCGGTACATGAGTCATAGGACAAAGCAAATTACGTCGTTGTCGCCTCGAAGTACCTAGACGGCTGAGCTACAATTAATGTAAAAACAATGTCACCGCAACCAGCTATTGTCGTCAGGTAGGCAAATACGAATTCTTTCAACCCCCCCCCCCCCGGCGACTAGTATAGGTAGCCTTAACTCAAATACATCTGACGGTCAAAAACATCAATATTTGACTCAGGCCTTTTATAATGAAATATGTAGAGGATACAGTATATGGGAAGTTTGACCGTCAGACTTATTTGAGGTTATCGATTGTCGTCGTAATCGTCGAATTTACTTAAAATAATAAAGTAAGGTACAGCCTATGGGCCCTGAGTCGTAGATACAATGTGTAAAAATATTCCATAAATGTTCGTCACGAAATTCAGCAGATCGCTCGTTGATACTCGTAGGTATTCGAAGATACTTTACTCTTTGGGTTGCTTCGGTTTATTTATACTGGTCGGGGCAGAAGTCGGAAGATTCAAAATCGTCTTTCTTCGAAGTAGCGGCAACATTTTTATGCTCCGAGTGTATTTACTTGTATCCTTACGATCCTGATACTCCGAGGCAAAGTAACAATAGGATTTGAATTTCCCTCTGGCTCATATGCCGCAACAAATTTTTATAGTTTGTGCTCATGAATAAGTACTTATGAACTATCTAAAAAATATAATAAGCCGAAGTACTGTAGGAAAGTAATTTACAGTGCTATTAGGTTTGGTGACATATTTCAATATCGTTCACGCCATCGCAAAAGCTAGTATGACGCTGCGTCGGCGTATATGCACACGGGGAGGTGATGGACGAGGCGAGGATGATAGCCTCCCGCGAAGTAGGGCCTGGCCCTGAAGGAGTCCCGCGACGGGTATGAGGGGAGATGATGCGGGTCATGGCACCTAGACTGCGACACCTATTTACATCGTGTTCGAAGGAGGGTGCCAACCCTCGCATATGGCGCACGGCGAGGCTGGTATTGTTTCGGAAGAAGGGACGACCAGCCCTTGTATCGTCCGGTATGCCTATAGGATGAAGTGTGCAATTTCTTCCAAAGAATCATTGCCAGAATCATTGTACTGTTCTCAGTCGAAAATGTTCGTGAGATATCAACAGCGACTTTTGGCATCAATGACATAGTATAGTGATAACTACACTATGAGTTAGGGCCATCTATAGGCAAATTCCGGTTTCATATTTATAGACCTGATACGCTCGATTTGACAGGGATCCGTGCGGACATAGCGCTAATTGTCTAGTGTGCGCTGAATTGGGCAAGAAATCTGGAGTACCGGGCACATCGAATACTCGGCATGTCTGCAACAGCAAAGGAAGTACGGGGATTTGACCATTTGATTCTGAATATGGAAACCTGCAATGTCGCCGTATTTGACACGGCCCAGAGTTGACATAGAGCAAACCGGCTGGAGTATGCTGAATTTGGCAGCAAATGTGCAGTATTACGTGCATCATATTGTCGACATACCTACAACGGATACGGAGATACTTTCACTTGAATAACTAGGCTTGAATATGAAAAACTACAAATACTCGATTTGACTCGGTCCGGATTTAACACGGCTTAAACAAGATGAAGCGCTCTGCGTATGGCAGTCAATGTGGAATATAACGCGCATCGAATTGTCTACATAACTGCAATCGAAATGTAGTCACGTTGATCTGAATATTTATTCCTGAACATGCAAAATTGCATTTTGGCAGGTTTTGGCAGAGACCAGAGTTGACATAGCTCAAACAAGCTGATGAGTAATGTAACTGTAGCAAATGTAGAGTATAAGGCGTGTCGCATTGTCGACATATGTGCAAAACAAGCGGAGAGACTTTTAAAGCAATATTTAAGCATGAATAGCAAAAACTGCAATTCTGCTAGATTTTACAGGGTCCAGAGTTGGCATAGCACAAACCGGCTGATTTGGCATCAGATGTAGAATATAACGCGCATCGTATGGCCAATGTTTCTGCAAAACAAGCGGAGATACCTTCATTCGAATATGTAAGCATTAATATCCAAAACTGCAATCACGCTGGATTTCTCCGGGTCCAGTCTTGACAGTGTGCAAACGGGCTGATGTGTGCTGTATTTGGCAGCAAATATGCAGTATTACGTACATCCTATTGTCGACGTACCTACAATGGATATGGAGGTACTTACACTTGAAAAACTAGACTTGAATATGCAAAACTACAAATACGCTGGATTTGACTCGGTCCGGATATAACACGGCTTAAACCAGATGAAGCGCTCTGCGTATGGCAGTCAATGTGGAATATAGCGCGCATCGTATTGTCGACATATGTGCTATGGAATCGGAGTCACGTTGATTTGAATATTTAAGCCTGAACATACAAAATTGCATTTGGGCTGGATTTTGCAGGGACCAGAGTTTACGCAGCGCAAGCGAGCTGATGGGCAATGTAACTACAGGAAATGCGGAGTACAAGGCGTATGGAATTGTCGACATATGTGCAAAAGAAGCGGCGAAGCTTTGAATGCAATATTTAAGCATTAATAACAAAAACTACAATTACGCTGGATTTTACAGGGTCCAGAGTTGACATAGCACAGACCGGCTGATTTGGCATCTTATGTGGAGTATTCTGCGCATCGAATAGGCGACATAGAAACCATGATACGTTCATTTGAATATGTAGTATTTGAATATTTCAACTGAAAATGCATAATTGCAAATACGCTGAGTTTGGCTGCGCCCACAGGTTACATAACTCAAACCAGATAATATGCATTGTGTTTGGCAGCAAAAGTGGCGTATATCGCGCATCGAATTGTTGGCATATCTGCAATGCAAACGGCGATACGGTGATTTTAATAATTAATCATGAATTTGTAAAGCAGCAATTTCGCTAGGTTTGACAGAGACCGGAGTTGACATGGTACAAACCAGCAGATGTGCGGTGCACATGACATCGGATGTGTAATGTAACGGGCATCGCTTTGTCGCCATATGTGCAATAGAAACGGAGATACATTCATTTGAATATGTTAACCTTAATTTGTAAAACTGCAATTACGCTTGATATGTCGAGGACCAGAGATGATATAATAGCACGAGCCAGCTGATGTGAGCTGTATTTGGCAGGCAATGAGGAGTATATCTCGCATCTAATTGACGGCAAATCTCCAATCGCAGCGGTGATAAGTTTGATTTAATATTCAATAATGGGCCTGTTACGATACCGATAGTATTAGCGTGACTGAAACACATTGCCGTCTCAGTAAAACCATTTTATTTGAAGCTTCACGCCACAGTTCTGAATCCGGACAAGACCGTTTCAAGTTCTCGCAAGAGCAAGCAGTCAAATTAAGGTACTTACACGAGTTAGAGTCTAATACATTTTATTGGTCCAATATCGATGTGGCGATCTCGCATCGAAATTTTCGGAGGACCGCGTAACCTTCCAACGACGACCGCCGTACGAGCAGCGGATAAACTTATTTCGTGCCTTAGGTTGCCCTCACAACGTCCTCTACTTCTTGATTCTTGGTTGGTAGCTTTATCGGTTGCAGGTCCGAGAAATTGCATATTGACCCGCTTTCTCGTATGTCGCATGTGACGTCTCACTTTCCGCCGTAGACACTTGTCGGATCTATATACGTTGAACCATTTGCGCGAGACAAGCGCGGCGCTCTGCAGGGACGACGGATCCAATTTTCGAAGTATCAAGTGCGAAACCTCCAGTGGTAGTTCGGAAATGATATCTACCTTGCTTGGCACGAACAAACCAACGACGCGTAGTAGAGATCTAAAAAACTCCATGTTGCTTCTACTGTTGCGCGAGCACGACTGACGGTCTGGCTAAGAGTGGAAGCTTATATATGTGCTGTTCGTCACGGTGCACTGCGAGTTCCGGTTCCGGGTGAGAGTGCTGGTCAGGCAGAATCGATGGTATGTGCATGTATTTTCACTTACATCGGGTTCACATTATGATTAGAGTTAGAGGCGCGAAACGAATCTTCATTTGGTTTAGACGTTGTAGTTATGCAATAGAGCAGATATTTACTAGAATAAATTTGATTGTTATATAATTTGACAAGTAGTCGAGATAATTAGGTACTCGAGAAGCTAATGACAATGATCCTGGGTTCAATAACAAAGCCGCGGTCAACGGGATAACAGAATTCGTTTTCATCCTGATTCCAAGTTGTACCATACTTCCTTATCTATGTTATAGGTAGGACTGAACAAACTCTTTGTCAAAACATAGAATATCCACCGAGTGTTAAGGCTCTTTGTTATTGGCTAATGTGACCTCACGAGAGAATGATTTTCCGGCACGATGATGCTGCAGTGGAAAACAATGATGGGTGTGTCTAAGGGCACCGGAACATCGGATTCGTGGGGAAAAGACTTCGCTCGGAAAGAGATTGATAGTGACGTTACTGTTAATTGGACAATTTCCATGTTGATGGTTAGAGAAGGATGCTAGTAGCCCTTGAGGGAACGTTGCTAGCGGGAAGCGTCGTCCGTGGAAAAATAGATTTCACCTATCATCCCGTAGTTGGAACGAAGACTGTTTGCCTGTTTAGGACTGTTAAGGACTTTAATTAACTAAATCTTAAGGTTTATAATGGGTCCTCAGGCTAGCTAAACATATACTGTTGAGATGCGTTGACATCTGGCAATCATCTTATCCGACGGATAGAGTCTGCGTGTGGCGAGACACGGGACAGAAACCGTTGGAATGTTTACTGTCACGTGCCGCTACGATTATTTCATTTAAGGACAGCTATAGAATTACTCCATGCCTTTATTAGCCAAAACGTTCATCCCTTGACCGCGGCTACATTCGGTGACTGGTTGTCGCCTCGAGGCCAAGTGCAGTATCACAAGTTTCGAACAATTACAATCGGACTGGATGGCTACAATTGTTGAATTACAGTTATGGTAGAATCTAGATTACAATATTACGGGATTTTCCCAAAATTCCAAACGGAAGATTCCCGTGTTCTTTCATCTCCGATTTATATTTATGTCGCTGGTAGTTCTTACGCATTAGCTTATCGACGGCCTGGCTGGGAACGATCAGGGAAGCGAACTTTTCTGCACGAGCGCCTGGAGTGATGAATTCCTGAGTCGTCTTTGTTTTGCTCGTTTCAAACATCAGGTGGTATTATTACTTCGCGATTTTCGCTGTAATGGTGTTCAGTGTTATCGTGCAATAAAAATTCACGCGTTTCGGACGGTCTACGGGTACGATTACGTTCTTGTTGCTAACTTCAATAGCATTGGTTCTTTTTGCTCTCGATATAAATTGATGCGGTCCGCCGTAGGATGGTTGTAAGGGGTTTCCGATGGCATCGTGACGTAGAAATACGTAAGACGATGTTTCGAGTGGAACACGGAGGTTTCTTTTTCGCCGTGTCGCGTAATCCGGTGAGGCCTGATCTTTTCTATTCGTAGTTTTAGACGGCTTCCGTATTTTGACTTGGCCTGTTGCTTCGTTGGTGCACAGAATTCTGCCGGCAATCGTATGCCGGTGCCATAAACTATTTCGGCTGTCGTCGTTTCACGTCCGTAATAGCTGTTCGTATGCCTAATAAAACTATTGGCAAGATTTCTACACAGTTGCTCGTATCGTGGCATTTGATTGCTGCTTTTAGTTGTCGGGGCAGGCGCTCTACCATCCCGTTGGTCGCGGGGTGATAGGCTGTCGTTCGTAAATGCCTAATGCCGAGGAACAGACATAATTCGTTAAATAAGTTTGATTCGAACTGACGTCCTTGATCGGTCCTTATCCTTAAAGGTACGTCGAAACGGAATATCCACGTGGAAAGGAGGGCTGAAGCAACGGTTGCCGCCTCCATGTCGGCGATGGAAACGGCTTCGGTCTAACGCGAAAAACGATCGATTTTCGCCAGGCAGTGTCGGTATCCTAGCGTCCCGTGTCTGGGGGGGGGTTTGTCATGAGGTCTTCGATGTCCTTTAGCTGTTGATCGCTGAGGCATTTGCCTAGCGTCACGTTCCTAATTATGCTCTAGCAGTTTATATTTCTCTAATCAAGTTGTTTGAATGAACTGTAATTTATACCTGTTAAATCAGTGTATACTTAATTGAACCACCCCGATTATCCTAGCAGAAATAAGGATATCGATCTGTTCGTGGCTGTTAGGAACATGATACATTTACACTGTACACGTGAATATGTGTGTAAGCGTCAGAGGACGTCCAGGCCTTAGTTGGGACAAAAGACAAGAGTCAGTCGTTACAAGTATCTGGAAGAGTCGGTTGACAACAAGCGTGCGTGCGAGTAGGATTTCGAGGTCCTTAGAGTATAAGATATATGTATAACTGTTGTGTGCTAAATAAAGGGAATTATTTGTATTTCCGAACCCCTTCTATATCCTTACAGTGGCGTCGATTATCTGATGGTAACGGCAATTTACGACTCTCGTTGGCGAGAAACATAGTTGATTTTGTTTAAATGCTAGTTATAGTTTCACTTGAGTAGTGGCAGAAGGAAAGAAGGGTATACACGAATCATTTATAAACCACTTAAGATGTATAGGCGAAAATGACTTGAAATAGTATTCCTTTACTCAGATTGCCTTATTTTCATATTGCTATTATAACATAAATGTCATGGTAGAAACCCGGATGATAAATAAATGGCTTATTTCGTTAAACAAATTATTGCCTTTCTGAATTAAATTAGAGACTTTCAATAATACTCAACTACGAAATTTATGTTGATTCTTTTATAAATGGTGCATGCCTGTCAGTTAGATATTATAAGAACGAAGAGTTTACCATTAAAACTTTAAAATTTCGACAAAAGTTTTAAAGCGTAGGCGTCACTGTGTAGGTACGTAGGTAGGTAAATTGAGGTCAACCGGATGTAGAGTTAGTGCCGCATCGGTCACGCTGGTCTTTACCTTTCTCTCATTGCGTTCGTCAGATAATTAATATAATTTACATGTTATTATAAACAGTATTATAAATTATTCTAAATTTTTGTACATTATATATATTGTTGAGGTAAATAAATTCAAAATTTAGGGAACAACGAATTCAAGTATTATCCTGTTCTGTTGGGTTACTATTGGTGGCGGGGCAGTAGCCGCTTGGGGTACGTGGGCGTTGTCTCTGGACCGCTTCGGTCAATCTCACTCCGCGAGTAGTTGGTAACGGTTGTGTCGAAGTTAGTGACGAAAGTGCGCAGTGGTTTCTCAGTCTGTTTCGTGTATTTTCCATGTATGTTATATCAGATTTCTTGGATATTATTTCGTCACAGTGTAAAATGTGTCTCTTTTATACTTGCGAACTGGTTAATTCTATCGTTGTTACTGAATATTATAATATTCTTGTACGTTAGTGTATTTGTAATGGTATAGAATGGATTCGGAAATACAAATAATTCCCTTTATTTAGCACACAACATTTATACATATATCTTATACTCTAAAGACCTCGAAATGCTACTAGCACGCACGCTTGTTGTCAACCGGCTCCTCCAGATACTTCTAACGCCTGACTCTTGTCTTTTGTCCCAACTAAGGCCTGGACGTCCTCTGACGCTTACACGCACATTTACATGTACAGTTTAAATGTATCATGTTCCTAACACGCCTCCTTACATTTATACTGTACACTTAATCGTATTTACATGCTTTGACGAATTACGTAACAGAAACTTTAACACTTATTGCTTTATCTACATTTCTCTTAGTTTACATTCATCCATGACCTAAACCTTTCGAATTTCTCTCTCTGTACACAGTGCCTTCGTAAAAATATCCGCAGTATTTTCGTCTGTACTTACCTTAAGTATGTTTATCTTGTTCTCCTTTAAGCACTCGTGAACATAGTGGTAATGAACTTCAATGTGTTTAGAATTTTTTGTAAAATTTCCGTGCTTTGCTATACTCATCACTCCAGAGTTATCCTCATCAATTTTTACAGGGTTATCGTCTAGATTTACATTGAAGATTTTCATAATTTCCATAATGGACATTAATTCACTCACCGCTTCCGATAGAGCTACATACTCTGCATACGTCGAGGCTTTTGTCACACACCTTTGTTTTTTAGACTTCCAACCAATTACATTTCCACACAATCTAATTACATATTCAGAAGTCGATTTCTTTTCTAAATGATCTCCTGCCTAATCAGCGTCCACATAACAATCTATCGTTTCACATTTCTCATTCCTTTTCTAATCTAATCTTAAGTCTCTAGTCCGGTACAAATATTTCAATATTCGCAAAGCAAATTTAAAATGTGTCTCATTACAACAATCTTGTAATCAACTCAAATAATTCACACTATAACTTATATCGGGTCTGGTATTTTTACTAATATACAACAATGCGCCAATTAAATTTTTGTATCCAATATCCTCTGTATTTATCACAGCTTTTTCAATTTTTAAGTTGGTCTCCATAGGTGCACAGTACAATTTGCTATTTTGTAACTTACATTTGTTTCCTAATGATTCAATGTATTTCTTTTGGCTTAATCTTATTTCATTTTTGAAATAATCATAGTCTATATTTATTCCAAGATATTCTTTGACTTCACCTAAATCTTTCATTTCAAATCTATTAGTTAATAACTTCTTTACCCTTTGTATCTTCCTTTTATTTTTACTACAAATTAGCAAATCGTCTACATACATTAGTAAATAAACAACATTTACTCCCTCTCCATGTATATATAGGCACAACTCTATGTTGTTCTTCTTAAAACCTAATCTCGTCGCATACTTATCAAGACACTCATACCACTCCCTTCGACTTTCTTTTAACCCATAAAGCGCTTTCGATAGTTTATAAACTCTATTCGTTCCGTCCGCATATCCCGTTGGTTGATTTACATATACCTCCGAGGTTACTTCACCATTTAAAAAAGCAGTTTCTACATTCATTTGCTCAATAATTAATCAATCCACTTTGATAGCAATATCTTAAAGGTCTCATTACTCGCTACTGGGGAGTATATGTCATCGGCTACGTTTCTTTGTTGGAATCCTCTTACCACTAATATAGCTTTATACCTGTCATGTGATTTTCTCGTGTAATCCCATTTTACATCTAATACGTCTTTGCCTTTTACCCTTTCTACCAATTTCCAAGTTTTATTCTTATAAAGACATTCTATTTCCTTCTTCATAGCTTGTTTGAAATCTTCACTATCTTCACAACAAATCGCCTCCTCAAATGTACAAGGGATATCTACACTACAATAATTTGCATGGATTTCACTAATGTTTTCTTTTTCTGGATATCTTACTGGAGTTCTCTTATTACTTGTAGATCTTCCGGGGATGTTTAAGCTGTCAAGACTGTTATCATTTTCATCTTTCCTACTTTCTAACTCTTCCTTACTCATTCCTTATTCATGTTTACCAATAAATCATTATCCTCAATGTCATCGTTATCTTTATCGAATGAATTTTCCGCAACGCCGATACATTTTGTGTCTGTTCCTATGACCTCTACATGTCTCGCTATTGTTATTTTTCTACCTAATAAGACTCTGTAACCTACTTCACTATATCCTAACAAAATTCCCATATCTGCCTTCTTATCCCATTTAGAAACTCTCTTTTGTTCTTACAAAAACTTTACTTCCATATAGATGTATATTTTCAACACTTGGTTTTCTCCCGAAGAATATTTCAAAAGGTGTCTTTCTCTCTATAGTATTTGCCAGTATTCGATTCTTCAAGTATACCGCTGTCCAATCTATTTCCAGCCATTTTATGTACTTTCGCTTCCGCTAACAAGCAACGCGCCATGTCCATCACTGTTCTATTATACCTTTCCGTTGTCCCGTTTAATTCATGTACGTAGGTCGGGCAGTTATTTATTCTGATACCTTTATCCCTAGCAAATTTATAAATTCGATTATTCCAGTACTCTTCGCCATTATCATATCTCAATATTTTAAACCACTTGCCCGTTAAATTCTCGGCTTCATTTACAAACTGTACGAAACAATCAAAGACCTCACCCTTTGATTTT
Source organism: Bombus terrestris (assembly GCF_910591885.1). NCBI lineage: Eukaryota > Metazoa > Arthropoda > Insecta > Hymenoptera > Apidae > Bombus > Bombus terrestris. Next base: position 356,541 of record NW_025963549.1, read on the forward strand.
ATACAATAAATTCTAGCTATTTTGCTATAATCATCGATAAATGAGATGAAATATTTCTCTTCATTGAATCCGGTAGTCTTAAAGGGACCGCACACGACCGTATGAATAATTTCCATTATCTCCCTAGCCTTGGTTAGATTATTTTTGAATGGTAAATTGTGCATTTTACTTTCTATACACACCCTATATTTCAAAAATTCCTTCTCAAATTCTTTCGGTATACCAGTAACTAGCTGCTCTTTAACCAAAATACTTAAATATTTAAAATTTACGTGTCCTAACATCCTATGTCATCTTTCCTTTTTACTTATACCACTACGTTCAGCGCTGTTTGCTAAGTGCTCCTTCCCTTTCAATATACTTTTCATTCTATATGTTCCCTTTTCTTTAACCGCTACCGCTGTAAGCTTATTGTCCTCATCTATTACTTTTGCAATATTTCCTTTTGAAATAACCGTGTTTTTATTATCTGTTAACTTGCCTAAACTAATCAAGTTTGCGGACATTTCTTTCGCGTAAAAAACATTATTCATATTTATTTCATTTTGCTTTCCAAATGCTTCAAAGCAACTTATAACATTCCCTACTTTTGTTGCCTTTATCGATCTATTATCGCCTAAATATATATTTACCGGTTCTTTAAGGTCAATAGATCTATCGAAATAATTTACGTTATTAATTATGTGATCTGTGCAACCGCTATCTAATAGCCACATTACTTCATTATTGCTTATCTCGTTCGCCTCGCCGCTGTGTGCTGCGTGCGCCGTTGCTATTGTCACGTAAAATGAGAAAGAAATTTAAAGGAAAGAAGAAAACTTTATTTTTTCCTCGTTTATATACTTCTGAACTCTAGCCGCGGCCGTACGAGACTGAGGCTCTTACAATATTTTCTTACTTTCGGTGACATCTGTTTCTTCTTTTGTTTTTCATCCTTCATTATCCCCACTACCCTGTAGGCGTACGTGACTGTTGCTACGCTTCTTGAACATTCGGTGGAAGGACCGTTAGGACATAGATGAACCCTCAGGTACTCCGGCAATATACATTGTCGCCAAGGTCGCCATGTGTAATGTTCAAGTATCAGCTTTCTGGAGAATGTTTAGAAGTGGTCGCCTAAGGTGACGTCAGGGCAAAAGTGTTTGTGGTTACACTCCCCCCTCCTTAGAATGAACTTAGTCCTCGAAGTTCCTCTTCCTGTTTAAGATAGATGGGTGAAATTTTGCCTTGGGTGTTTCCGGGTCGAAGGTTACTTGTGAATCGTTGCTGGTGCTGGGTACAGGTAGAATCGGGGTGAATACGTTGATAGGTGCCGGGTTGATTGGCGTCGGAGCGCTGGCTGGTGGATTGTTATTTGTCGTGTTTCGCTTGATTTTACAACAGAATAAATGAAAACACAATTTCGGCATTCCTATTTTGTTGAGAAAGTATAACCATATGAGAGCAATGGATAAATATCCTATAATTTGTAATATAGATATTCCCCGTGATTCAACTTGATCGATTCTATGAGCAAAAGTTAGTTGATTCGTTTGATCTTCGATTCCATCCAGAGTGTTTTTTTATCCGTAATTATCGTTAATAAGTTTTGGAGTTTTCTCTAGTTTATTTAGTAAAATAATCCAGTCTGAATAATGATTCAGACTGGAAAACTCAGATTTTCCGTTAGGTAGATGTCCGCATTTTTCGTTAGGCCACTACCCGCTTTCTCCGTAATTCTTAGGAGCGCGTAATAAACCCAAGGACCTTTCTAAAAACCGACGGACAACACTTCTAGAATTAGAAAGTCTTTTCGAAACAAACAGATTGACTTAGAAAATATGTGCGAAAAATGCAGTTAGGATTTCATCTTTATGGTGGGTCCTTGGGCCTATGGGGGATTCGAAGGATGGCACGTGGACCGTTGGCTGTCAAGCCGCGCGCGATGGAGTGCAGATGTGTTGTGCGGCAGAACATCGACTCTGGTCTCTGTTATATGCCGTGTAATTGTTGTTTTACAGATTCAGACTCAAATATTCATCTCCACGTATCTCGTTGCTGTTGCTGATATGTCGACAATACGATGTGCCTGGTACTCCACATTTCTTGCCAAATACATCGCTTACCAGCCAGTTTGCGCTATATCCACACTGGTTCCACACAGATCAAGCGTATTTGCAGTTTTGCATAATCAGGATAAAATATTCATACCCACGTATCTCCGTTTCTGTTGCAAATATGTTGACAATTCGATATGCCTTATACTGCACATTTGCTGCCAAATATAGTGCACACCAGCCGTTTTTCACTATTTCAACTGTTACCTTGCGTGATAGGAACCGTGCGACGTCCCTCGATATTTAGCCACTAAGGGGCCGCTGACCGTTATTTACACCCTATCAAACCTAAGGACCCACCATAAACTTAGACTTTTTAAGTAATTCTAGATGGTCCCTTTCTTCTTGCACGTCCAATTTCTTAAATGTTTTTGATTGATGTGTATTCCTTAGAAAAGTCCTTATGTTTATTCTACGCTCTTAGAAATTATGGAAAAGCTGGTAGTTAAGTAATGGGAAAACCGGTAATTATATAATATTAAACCGGACATTTATCTGATGAAAATGTGTGGATTTTCCCATGAACAAGGTCATCCATGAGCCACTTTGGTAGGATGCTTACTCCTCCTATCTTCATTCATTAACGCTGATCATACCCAATGGGTATCGCGAATCTTTGTCCTCCCTTTTCATAACAAAAAGAGTGAACAACGAATCGGCTTCCCTTGATCAAAAATTACCTACATACCGAGCTTTCCTCCGTAAGTATATAAGAGGGGAATTCGAGTTATATCTCGGTTCGAAAACTATCTACACCCATGACTTCTTCGAAGACCACCTATCTATGCATACTCAATCTAGGTTTTCAGATCAGTCAATATATCTACCCGGATTCTCGCATATCAGATCAATCCATTTCTTCGTCACCTATACCTTAATCGGCGGAGTTACTAACTTGTGCTGTTGTACAAAGTTGTTGGAAATACATACTTCATAAATATTGAAATATGTATAATTTTGTGCTGGGCTAGGTCCAGTGCGTAGTGGAGATCTTTGTAACGGGATATCACTGTGTGGAGATATGTGTGTGCGCGGCGACTGAGAAACAGACGAACGTAAACAGTTCTATCGGTTAACAGTCTTCAAGAGGTCGGGTATGAATGAAAGTGCTGAGACTCGTGCAAATGTATATCGATAAATATTCTAGAAATCGTTTATAAAATAAATATGTGTCTACGTTAATAGTAATGCCCAGCGTAAATTTAATGTTTCCAAAACAATATTTCGGCCATCCAGATCCACAATTCCCATCAATAACATTGTTGGTCGCAGAGTTATACCGCCGCAACCACCCTATTATCTTAACGTAAATCAGGGGATCGATCAATACGCGGCGTCGCTTCTTAGAATTGTAACGGGAATTCGCGACTCCCGTTGACGCTCTTCCTCGCGATCAGATCTCCCCACGGTTGGACAAATTGACATCAACTCTGGCCGATGTCAAATCCAGGCGAAACCCTCCATTTTTACATTTTCAGACTTAAATATTCAAACCAACCTATCTCCGTTTCTAATACAGATATGCAGACAATACGATGTGCCTTGTTCTCCACATTTCCCGCCAAATACAGATACAGTTACAGTTCCATACAATACAGTTCACATCTGCTAGTTAGAGCTACGTCAAGTCTAAACTCTGCCAAATCCAGTGTAATTCTAGTTTTGCATATTCATGCTTGAACATTCAGATCAACGTATCGCTGTTTCTCTTGCAGATATGCCGAAATCTTAATGCGCGATATAGTCCACATTTGTTGATAAATACAGTGCAGATCATACGAATTGAGCTATATCAAATCCGCGTCGAGTCAAATCCAGCGTGATTGCAGCTTTGCATATACAGGTAAAATATTCAAATTTATGTGTTATCCGTTGCTGCTACAGATATGCCGACAAATGCCATCTTCGATCACCGACATATCCAGCGTAATTGCAGTTTTTCATATACATTATTAAATATTCAAAGCCGCGCATCTCCGTTACTGTTGGAAATGTGTCACAGTACGATGTGCCTTGTACTCCACATTTCGACCGAATTAAACCAACAACATCCAATTAGCCCTATGTCCACTGTGGTCCGGTCAAACACAACGTAACTGCAGTTTTTGCATTTTTACACCGAAATACTCAAATCAACGAATCTCCGTTTCGATTGCAGATATGTCGATAATTCGATGCGCGTTATACTCCGTAATTGTTACTAAATACAGCTCACATCATCTGGTTCGCGCTATGTCAAATCCGGACCCTGTGAAATCAAGCGTAAATGCAGTAATGCATGATCGGGGTTCAATATTCAGATCGACGTGACTCAGTTTCTATTGCAGATATGTCGACAAAACGGTGCGCGTTATATTCCACATAGACTGCCATACACTGGGCGCTTCATCTGGTTTAGGCCATGTTAAATACGGAACGAGTCAAATCCAGCGTATTTGTAGTTTTGCACATTCAAGCCTAAATATTCAAGTGAATGTATCTCCGTTTTCATAGTATGTATGTTCACAATAGGATGCATGTTATACTCCACATTTGCTGCCAAATACAGCACACATCAGACAGTTTGCACATTGTCAAAACTGGACTCGGTGAAATCCAGCGTGACTGCAGTTTTGGATATTAATGCTTACATATTCGAATCAAGGTATCTCCGCTTGTTTTGCAGAAACATTGTCCATACGATGCGCGTTATATTCCACATCTGATGCCAAATCAGCCGGTTTGTGCTATGCCAACTCTGGACCCTGTAAATTCTAGCAGAATTGCAGTTTTTGCTATTAATGCTTAAATATTGCTTTCAAAGTCTCTCCGCTTGTTTTGCACATACGTCGACAACTCGATACGCCTTATACTCTACATTTGCTACAGTTACATTACTCATCAGTTTGTTTGAGCTATGTCAACTCTGGTCTCTGCCAAAACCTGCCAAAATGCAATTTTGCATTTTCAGGAATAAATATTCAGATCAACGTGACTACATTTCGATTGCAGGTATGGAGACAATTCGATGCGCGTTATATTCCACATTGAGTCAAATCCAGCGTATTTGTAGTTTTGCATATTCAAGCCTAGTTATTCAAGTGAAAGTATCTCCGTATCCATTGTAGGTATGTCGACAATAGGATGCACGTAATACTGCACATTTGCTGCCAAATACAGCATACTCCAGCCGGTTTGCTCTATGTCATCTATGACATCCCCGGCCGTGTCAAATACGGCGACATTGCAGGTTTCCATATTCAGAATCAAATGGTCAAATCCCCGTACTTCCTTTGCTGTTGCAGACATGCCGAGTATTCGATGTGCCCGGTACTCCAGATTTCTTGCCCAATTCAGCGCACACTAGACAATTGGCGCTATGTCCGCACTGATCCCTGTCAAATCGAGCGTATCAGGTCTATAAATATGAAACCGGAATTTGCCTATAGATGGCCCTAACTCATAGTGTAGTTATCACTATACTATGTCATTGATGCCAAAAGTCGTTGTTGACATCTCACGAACATTTTCGACTGAGAACAGTACAATGATTCTGGCAATGATTCCTTGGAAGAAATTGCACACTTCATCCTATAGGCATACCGGACGATACAAGGGCTGGTCGTCCCTTCTTCCGAAGCAATACCAGCCTCGCCGTGCGCCATATGCGAGGGTTGGCACCCTCCTTCGAACACGATGTAAATAGGTGTCGCAGTCTAGGTGCCATGACCCGCATCATCTCCCCTCATACCCGTCGCGGGACTCCTTCAGGGCCAGGCCCTACTTCGCGGGAGGCTATCATCCTCGCCTCGTCCATCACCTCCCCGTGTGCATATACGGCGGCGCAGCGTCATACTAGCTTTTGCGATGGCGCGAACGATATTGAAATATGTAACCAAACCTAGTAGCACTGTAAATTACTTTCCTACAGTACTTCAGCTTATTATATTTTTTAGATAGTTCATAAGTACTTATTCATGAGCACAAACTATAAAAATTTGTTGCGGCATATGAGCCAGAGGGAAATTCAAATCCTATTGTTACTTTGCCTCGGAGTATCAGGATCGTAAGAATACAAGTAAATACACTCGGAACATAAAAATGTTGCCGCTACTTCGAACAAAGGCGATTTTGAATCTTCCGACTTCTGCCCCGACCAGTATAAATAAACCGAGGCAACCCAAAGAGTAAAGTATCTTCGAATACCTACGAGTATCAACGAGCGATCTGCTGAATTTCGTGACGAACATTTATGGAATATTTTTACACATTGTACCTACGACTCAGGGCCCATAGGTTGTACCTTACTTTATTATTTTATGTAAATTCGAGGATTACGACGACAATCGATAACCTTAAATAAGTCTGACGGTCAAACTTCCCATATACCGTGTCCTCTACATATTTCATTATAAATGACCTGAGTCATGTGTCAAACATCAATGACCTGATTGATGTTTTTGACCGACAGATGTATTTGAGTTAAGGCTACCTATACTAGTCGTTGGGGGGGGGGGTTGAAAGAATTCGTATTTGCCTACCTGACGACAATAGCTGGTTGCGGTGACATTGTTTTTGCATTAATTGTAGCTCAGCGGTCTAGGTACTTCGAGGCGACAACGACGTAATTTGCTTTGTCCTATGACTCATGTACCGCTACACTTCTATTTCTATAGAAATATAATGCTAAATACTACAATATATATCCCAAGTATGTCATATTTGAAATAACAGTCAAATTAACGGAATTAATCTGTTTGACATCTATGCGGTTCAAGTCTTGTACGAATATATGTACAGCCTGTAGTTTTAATATTCTAAGCGCGTATTGCATGCCGGACACTTATCTTTAATAAATTTTGCAAATCTGTTTATAGTAAGTGATGAATCATTAGGCCAATGACAAATAAGGCGACCTTTAAAAGATTTAACGAAACTTGCTTCTGCTGAACTTGGTCTATGAAGGTCGAATAGCTTCTCGTTTGTTTTTCAATTAAAGACATACTTTATGGAATATGTTTTACTGACATACCGATTCCAAGGATTTCCAGTGCTTCTTAAAAATATTACACTCTGTTGTATGAAATATAATTTGTCCTTATTATAACCATTAACATCTAATGTCTTTTCTGGAAGTTCGTATACTAAGGCATCGGAATTATTTTTCATTTTACGCTGCGTTACTCGCAACTTTTCGCAGATATACGTACCAACTGGAAGTAGTTCTTTGGCACGTATTCGAGTACAGTTATTTCCTGCTGGTTTCCACAAAGCTTCACAGAACAACGTCGCTTCCTCGTTCCTTTAAACAACAGTCATACATTAGTATCACATGAACGTACTCCTTGAAAAAACATTTCATTACTGGAAATCTAAAAGTTTATTATTGATTTCAATAAGATTCACTTGCTTACCTGCTCCTCAAATATTTTTTGCTAATGTCCACTCCTCCTAAGTAGAATGCATCTATAATATGCAATGCAAGTACTTTTTGCTGATATATAAACTCCTTAGTCATTTCATATACAACCTCTGCGTTTACAAGTGTATTTGGTGGTAATTCTATGCCAATGTCATCGACACTAAGCCAAGAATTCTTTGTATATTTATATACGTTGCTCCTTCCCACGCCCATATAAAATGTAGCGTGCTTCCTATCATCATCAGACCTTGGCTTTGTACCACATGGCATACAAAACCAGTCATATAGTGATAAAAATGCATTTTCAATGTTAAATTCCATCAATTGTGCTGGATTAATAGTAAGAAATGAAGTATCTTTCAAGGAGTATTCAATTTGTCTTTGGTTTCATGTGTCTTGGGATTGTCCTAGTTTCATCTGGAAGTTTCCAATACTCTAGATATTGTTTGCGCATATCAGCTTGTTTTGTCTCAACAAGAGTATTATCCGCATAAGCTGCTGCAATTTTACACAGGTCGATTATTAGTTTTCCGTCCAAATCTTTGTTTGAAGCACGTAGATATTGAACAAATTGTTTCTCTCTTTTTAATTCATTATATGATACTAGTTGTAAAACGTCGTCATTTACACAACCTTTTAAAAGCAGACGATTAACATGCTTCAGATATTCAACAACATCTTGTACCCCAGATCGTTTCTTCTTACATATTAAGTAACGTTCTGAATTTCATGGTCTAGAAGAGTTTGGTTTAAAAATAAAAACTTCTTCAAAGCAGCGATACATTAAATAAACTAAACCAGCACTAAAGGGTGTAAAAAGGTTGAATAATTAAGTCACAAAATCACCACCCTCTCTTTCAACCATCAATGCTATTAAACATCGACAAAGATACAGTTGTTTTGAAAGAAATTCTTATACATTTTCTTGTCGTTCTACTTAGAATCCTCAATCAGACATCACAAAATGTACTCCTTTTCCATGGGTATGCTGCATTATAAGATTTGCAAATGCCTCTTCATTATCTGGGTCAAAGACATCATCACTTTCCTCTGGTCCGTAGTATGGATGAAATGTTTCACAAGGACCCGCATAAATGTCTTCTAATTTGAAATCATGTTCATTTTCTAAAGTAAGAGCAAATCCTTTAGCACGTCATTTCTTTCGCCATAGAATATGTTCACTAAAACCTCTTGCTCCGGCACATACATCTGCAGAGTATAGCAGCCCATTCTCCCTCAAACCTTTTGGGTTAGTAAACATAAAGTTACATGCTCTATCTGTATTCGCCATTTTAACAGTAGCACGATTTAAAAAACGTGCACCACGAATTGTTTCATGAGGATTACAACGTGTCCTTGCTCGACGCACTTCAACGTCATCCAAATGAGCGAATACCGTTTTCGAATTGATAACAGTTTTCACTATATCTGACAACAGAAATCAATTTCTTCATCTGTGGTCAACTTTTCATATCACCATATCATATCTTTTACACACTTTATAACTCCCTCTGCAGGATGCCATTTAAGACCTGAATCTTCATGTCCAAGAACATGATGTCCAAAGCCTCTGCGACCATTCTGTCTAGGTGCTTCAACTGGCTCTAAACGACCTTGTTCATTATTTCCGAGGCCGTAACCTCCGTATATCCCATCATTCGCACCATCCTTTTGTCGTTATCGAGGAGATCGTTTGACTCTTGTGTTATTACTTGTATTCTTCTATTGTCAACTACCTTTTCATCAATATCCTCCTCGTCAGATTCACTTGAACATCTGCGAATTTTTTGTCGTTTACTATGATTATAAGTATCTCTTTCACAGTTCTTCCTTTTTGTCCTAGTTTCCAATTCTTCTTGCATGGTATGTTGATTCATCAGCCGCATAACAATTCTGCTAGGAACATGATACATTTACACTGTACATGTGAATGTGTGTATAAGCGTCAGAGGACGTCCAGGCCTTAGTTGGGACAAAAGACAAGAGTCAGTCATTAGAAGTATCTGAAAGAGTCTGTTGACAACAAGCGTGCGTGCGAGTAGGGTTTCGTGGTCTTTAGAGTTTAAGATATATGTATAACTGTTGTGTGCTAAATAAAGGGAATTATTGGTATTTCCGAATCCATTCTATATCTTTACATGGTAGCAGAGCGTGGTTCATAGTTTTGCCAATTATTTTAGTGCGTGGTTTTCAATATTGCGAGTTAGGTCGAGTGAGTCTTCAGTAAGGAAAGAAACGTTCAAAGGTTACAAAGAGGAAAAATACACTTGGAGCACGTAGGAACGCTTGAGTAAGAGATAAGGAATCATTTAAAATGGAGAGATTGGAAATCATGATACCTATTTTCGATGGATATTTACGGTATGTGGAAGCAAAGAATAACGATGTTTCTCAAGTATAGAGAATGCGAGGTTTTCACAACTAGGGTGAAGACAGAAACAGACAGTGAAGACTGGGACAAAAAGGATCCGAAGGCAATAAATATAATTTATAGTGCCATCACAAACAGACCATTGGAATATATTAGAGAAGAAAAAACGGCGTATGAGATAGTAAAAAAGTTTGATGAAATGTACTTGACAGATTCGACGGCACTACAGATCGTATGCAGAAGGAGATTGGAAAAGATAAAACTTGAGAACTACAGTGATTCAGCATCGTTCTTTAGCGATTTCGAAAAATTAATAAACGAATTAAAATGTGCGGGTGCACAAGTGAGTGAGAGGGAAAAACTAACTTACATGCTGAATACGTTACCCGAAGAATACAGCTACATAGCGGATATAGTAGATGCACTGAAAGCCGAAAATCAAACGGTAGCGTATTTAAAAAATAAAATTGAAATAGCGGAGAAGAATCGAGGAGAAATGCAAACCAGCGCCTTTTCTGCAAAAGAGGAAGGATGCTTCAGATGTGGAAGAGTAGGACATTTTGGGAGAGAGTGTCAAAATGGCGTCGAAGCGGGAAACAGTATCAGTTTTTGGCTTGGGTCAACACGTGGTCGCAGCAGAGGAGGAGGAAACAAAGGAAATACGAGCAGGGGACATGGAAATTTCCATCGTCAGTCAACAACCGGCACGAGCGAGTGTCACGACCGGCATACTTCAAATCCGATGGACCGATGATGGAGATAGAGATGTGGCGGCCTTGGCGACAATGTATATCGCCGAAGTGCCTAATGAGTCATCTGTATCCTAACGGTCCTTCCACCGAATGTCCTAGAAGTGTGACAACGGTCACGTACGCCTACAGGGTTGTGGGGATATTGAGGGATGACAAACAAAGAAGAAACAGATGTTACCGAAAGTCAAATTGTAAGAGCTTCAGTCTTGGAAGGTCACGGCTGGAGCTCAGAACAAAATCGCAATCAGTGTAAATTCAGAATACAAGAAATAAATTCTCTTGTTTTTTTTGTTACATTAAATTTTTTCTTTTCGTTCGGGCCTCCTGCTTTTTATTTTACGTGACATTTTTGGCGATTACTGCCAGCATAGTGAAAAGTGTTTGTTCGGAAACCAAAAGACATTCATCATCTACGGAAGATAGAATTATTTGGGACTACGGTCATCCGCAACAACGAAGTAACTATCACGAACCGAGTGAAGTGACAAAGGAAGGTAAACTGGATTCCTTCGTACGTTACCGTGAAAGAAAATCTAGCTTCAGTAGCGAAGACTCATCTTCGTCCGAAAGCACGAAGATGTCTAAGACAAACGAATCTCAAACTTCTACCTCAACGGATCCAACGTTGCGAACAATATTGGATAGCATTCAAAAACAGCAAGAGAGTATTGCCCGTTTACAAGAGGATATGTTACGTTTGTCTATGCAATGTGACGAAACAAATAGATGCTGGGTAGCAGAAATCGGAAGTCTTAGGAGAACCGTCGCAGAGCTACGGACTGGGTTCGGATCCCTTGCGACCGATGATTCTGGTTCCATCATTACTGAAGGCAACGAAGGTAATCGACGGCGATTAATCGCACCGGGAGTACGATTAGGGCACGCGAACTGACCGGGTTAACGATTCCAGGCATCCCACCTGCGCACATCGACACCGAACAATCCGAGGTTGAAGAAAGAGGCTATTTTCCACCCGCTCTTTCCACTCTACGAGTTAAGGCTGCAATACGTTGTATTCCAATGCTCAACGGAGACTATGACGTAGGTGTAGAAGAATTCATCAAAGAAGTGAGCAGTATGAAAGACCGTTGCATGGAGCAAGATTTATTGCTAAAAGCAATAAAGGTAGGAAAAATCGTAGGAAAAGCAGCTCAAAGTATCCGCAACATCCCCATTGAGTGCTACAGTGATCTGTACAACGCACTGAGGAACAATGTGGCAGCTCAAGTGACTTCGGAAGAATATCGGGAACAATTAAAAGAGTTGAGACAGGGACGGGAAGAATCAGTGCAGAGTTTTAATATTCGGTTCAGAAGAGTACTCAACCGTAACCAACGAGTACCCACAACCACTTCTACGCAAGCTAATGATCGAAGAAACTACAAAGAAGAATGTCCGTGTGTACCTAAAGGGACTCAGGCGCGACATAGGCCGAACATTATTAATCATTGAACCCGTGAATGTTGAAGAAGCTGAAAAGAAAGCAGCCGACTTAGAACGCTACTCACGAGAAGAACGGCAAGCCAATTGGTCAAGTAGTCGCTTGCCTTCCGCTAGTAATCGCCTCAACAATCAATCAATGCAGGTAAGACGATCTAATACACTATCTAGATCGCCTAACACACCAGCAGCTCAGAAACCTACCACATTCGACCGAGTAGATAATGGGCCACCCGCTAAGCGCGCGCAAATGAAGTGTTTCAAATGCGGAAAGCTGGGACACATGGCCAGCAAATGCCAAAATTTTCTACAACCGAGCCAGTACGACCGACCACCCGCAAGAATTCAAGCAGTCCAGGAAAGGGACGAAACACGAGAAGTAACATCGAACCAGAGTATAGACGAACCGCGCGAAACGACGCGAGTCAACATCACCACAGGAAGATTATTCACAATACCTTTGTCAACCCGAACCACAGAGCGAGTATTTCTGGTCGACACAGGAGCAGGGATAAACCTAGTGAAACGTAAGAAAACTGTCAACGCGATACAAATAGGGCCTAGACAAAAATTTTCTATGGGACGAGACAAATACGAAACGAACGAATACGTAACGAAACGAATTTTTGGACAAGACCACATCTTTCACATAGTACCGGACAACTTCCCAATCATCGAAGACGGAATCATTGGGCTACCATGTTTAGAGAAGTATAACTATTCGATATCCAATGACAGAATCCGACTAAATGACAAAACCATTTTCTTTCAGAAACCAATACAATTAACTCCTGGAGAAAACAGAGTTCAAACAATCTATCTGGAAGGCAAACCATCTAAAGTATGTTTTATCAACACTGGTGAGCAAAACATTGAAATTTCTAATAATATCCAAAATTCTCATGATGTTTGCAACGTATCAAAACTAAAAAGCCTAGTGAAAACAGATCACATTGAAGAGCCAACCCGCGAATCCATAGAAAAGATTATTCTGCACTACGTTGACATCTTTAATTTAGAAACCGACCTTTTGCCCTGTACTAATTTAACCCAGCAGACAATTTCATTAACCAAAGATAAAATCATTAACACACGATCGTATAGACCACCGGAATGTCATCGAGACGAAATTTCGCGACAAATAGGAGACATGTTAAAGAAAAATATCATAGAAGAATCCGATTCCCCTTATAACTCTCCGGTATGGGTAGCTCCGAAAAAATTAGACGCCTCAGGAAAACAGAAATGGAGGATAGTCATTGATTTTAGGAAACTTAATGAACTCACGGAACAAGACGCTTATCCTTTACATAACATAGACGACATTTTGACACAACTAGGAAACGCGAAATTCTTTTCGGCGCTTGATTTATCCTCAGGATTTCATCAAATTCCAATGAACGAGAAATCCAAAAAATATACCGCTTTTTCGACACCGCAAGGCCACTTTCAGTTCAATCGAATGCCATTCGGTCTTAAAAACGCACCCGTTACTTTTCAAAGATTAATGGACAGAGCCTTAACTGGACTTGTAGGAAAGTATTGCCTTGTTTATTTGGACGACATAGTGATATTCGGAAAAACGATTCAAGAACATAATGAAGACCTCGCGATAGTATTTCAGAGACTCAGAGAATTAGGACTTAAATTGCAACCGGATAAGTGCGAATTCGTAAAACCGGGACTAGAATACTTAGGCCACGTAGTTTCAGCCGAAGGAGTTAAACCAAACTCCAAGAAATTAGACGCTGTAAAAAACTTTCGATTACCCCGCAATGCCACGGACGTTAAATCATTCTTAGGTTTAGCAGGTTATTACCGCAAATTTATTCGGAATTTTTCTAAAATCGCGAAAAGCCTTACAGACTTAACAAAAAAGGACACACCATTCCATTGGACTGACAAACACGAGATTAGCTTTGATACTTTAAAGGACAAACTTTGTAATTCCCCAATACTAGCTTATCCGGACTTTAACAAAACCTTTAGCCTAACCACCGACGCAAGTAACGAAGGACTAGGAGCAATACTGTCACAAGACGGTCTTCCTTGCTGTTACATTTCAAGGACACTAAACCCACCCGAACGAAACTATACCACGACAGAAAAGGAACTCTTGGCCATCGTATGGGCCGTGAAAAGACTTAGGCAATACTTGTTAGGACGACGCTTCATTATTCGAACCGACCACCAAGCCCTTAAGAGGCTACACAATTGCAAAGACCCCTCTAGTCGACTGATTTGTTGGAGACTTATACTCGAAGAATACAACTATGAAATTGAATACACAAAGGGTAAAGATAATACAGCTGCAGTCGCCTTATCTAGCGTTCACGCGGTAACTCGCAACGAAATAGTTAATCTCGACCTATTAATTGACCACACTAATTCATTCAACGAATGGAAAAACAACAACGAAAACCCGAAACTCTTAGAAGTTAAACCGAATGATCAAACATTTTACCAATTAACTCGAAACGATTTAGGAGAATACGACGAGACACTTTGGATCAGAAAACTTTAAAAATTCTTAAAAATACAACAAAAATCGGCATAGGAAATAACGATTTCACTGAATTAGAGAAAACACAGATTAAACTCATGCCAATATATTTTAACGACACATACAAGGAAATTACTTATGCGCCCAACCCCATTTTAAAACTAGACGAAAGCGAAATCCTACAAGCAATAAAGGAAAACCATAACGACACCGTAGGACATTTAGGGATACAGAAAACGTATCAACGGATTAAGGATAAGTTCAAAATCCCCGGCCTTTTTGAAAGAGTAGAAAACTTCGTGAAGACATGCGACACATGTAAAAAGGAGAAACTAACACGTATCAGACCCAAAGAGTCCCCACAGATCTCAGACACACCACTTCACCCTAACGACAAAATCGCTATGGACATCATAGGACCGATGACGAAAACCAAACGCGGAAATCAATATATACTTTCAATTCACGACGAACTTACGAAATATCTGATCCTTGTTCCCCTCAAAACGCAACGAACTGAATCTATAATTAACGCGCTCATTGAGCACTATATTTACATATTTTCGGCACCAAAGACGATTCTGACAGACCAAGGACAAAATTTTGTTAGCGATTTAATGACGAAATTTGAAGAGGCCTTTAAAATCAAACACGTCAAAACAACTTCATTTCACCCACAGAGTAACGGATCCCTCGAAAGAACACATTCCTCGGTTAAAGATTTAATTCGTACTGCGATACACGACAATGACAAAGAATGGGACGAAGTACTTAATTTCATTTGTTTAGGATACAACACTGCAAAACATGAAACAACAGGGTTCTACCCCTTCGAATTGACTTTTGGGCGAAAAGCGAACTTACCTTCCGCAATGTCCAAATTCCCCACATTTACCTATGACGATATGTACTCACTTTGGCAAAAACAGTTAAATAAATATTGGGAAACAGCTCACAAAACACTTATTCAAAATAAGCAACGCTACAAGCGAGACCAAGAAAGAAAGATTGTTAAAACTCAGACCGTGTTTAGGAAAGGAGACTTTGTTTTAATTCACAATGACCATAAAAGAGATAAGTTGGACATTGAATGGTTAGGACCCTATAGAATCAATGATGTGAAAACTCCTTACTACATTATATCTATCGACAATATTAAGAAAAAGATACATGGTACCGATTGAAAACGTACTTTTTCCACGATAATGCTGACCCTAGCACTAGTAACAATACCCTTTGTTAGTTGTCTTAAATTCACAGAATAGGAATTACGATTTATAAACAAATCCAACCAATTCTACTACGATCTTAGAGGACCCAGATCAATCTAAACTGGTGGGTATGTCACGACCGGCATACTTCAAATCCGATGGACCGATGATGGAGATAGAGATGTGGCGGCCTTGGCGACAATGTATATCGCCGAAGTGCCTAATGAGTCATCTGTATCCTAACGGTCCTTCCACCGAATGTCCTAGAAGTGTGACAACGGTCACGTACGCCTACAGGGTAATGGGGATATTGAGGGATGACAAACAAAGAAGAAACAGATGTTACCGAAAGTCAAATTGTAAGAGCTTCAGTCTTGGAAAGTCACGGCTGGAGCTCAGAACAAAATCGCAGTCAGTGTAAATTGAGAATACAAGAAATAAATTCTCTTGTTTTTTTTGTTACCTTAATTTTTTTCTTTTCGTTCGAGCCTCCTGCTTTTTATTTTACGTGACACGAGCATGATAACTCAAGATCAAGCACATGGATAGCAACGGCGCACGCAGCACACAGCGGCGAGGCGAACGAGATAAGTAATTATGAAGTATTGTGGCCATTAGATAGCGGTTGCACAGATCACATAATTAACAACGTAAATTATTTCGATAAATCTATTGACCTTAAAGTACCGGTAAATATATGTCGGATTGAAGTCAGGATTATGGAGATGGGCGTTTAATGAATTTTCATTAGAATTAGCCATTGTCGTGATACAATGGAGAGTTTATTAGCACGGGCTTATTAACAAGATTAAGCACTCGTAGCACTAGTGATAATGACCTTAGGTTCGAAACGAATCCGCGGTCACGGGATGGTAAACGTATGTACTCGCACAGTTCCAGTCTAACTCCTTGTTAACTAGATGTGAGGTATTCACTGGTTGTAAGGTGGCACTGTCATTCGTCGATGAGATCGTACGAAAGAATGAATCTCCGTCTCGACGATGCCGTCGAGGAGAACTATAATGGGTGTGTCTAAGGACATGAGATCCTCGGATTCGTCAACGAAAGCTTTCGTTCCAAAGGCGAGGGAAATTAGCGCTGTTGCTAATTGGTCGATCTCCATATCGGCGTTTTGAAAGAGATGCTGGCCGCCCTTGAGGGGAGGTTGTTGACGGGGGGCAACGTTCGTGGAAGATAGGTTTCTCCTGTCTTCCCGTAGTTGCAACAAAGACTACTTTACGGACTTCGCTTGACTAAGTCTTAAGGTCTATAGCGGGTCCTCACGTTAGCTAAACATACACCACAAAGGCATGCCGACACCCGGCGATCATCTTACCCGGAGGACAAAATCTGCGTGTGGCGGGCCGCGGGATAGAAACTATTGAAGTATTTACTGCCACGTATCGCTACGACTATTTCTTTTAAGGAGAGGTATTGAGTTACTCTGTGCCTTTGCCAGATAAAACGTTCATCCCTTTGACCGCGGCTACGTTCGGCGACTGATTGTCGCCTCGAGCCCAAGCTCATGATCATAAATCTCGAATAATCGGTACGGCATTTGTTTAATCTAAGTTACAGAGTTGCGGTATTCCCGCGAATCCAAGGAGGAGTTCCGGTGTTCTTTCATCTCCGACATATATATTTAGGCGATAATAGATCGATAAAGGTAACAAAATTAGCGAATGTTATAAGTTATTTTGAAGCATTTGGAAAGCAAAATGAAATAAATGTGGATAATGTTTTTTACGCGAAAAAAATGTCCGCAAACTTGATTAGTTTAGGCAAGTTAAAAGATAATAGGAACACGGTTATTTCAATAGGAAATATTGCAAAAGTAATAGATGAGGACAATAAGCTTACAGCGGTAGCGGTTAAAGAAAAGGGAACATAAAGAATGAAAAGTATATTGAATGGGAAGGAGCACTTAGCAAACAGCGCCGAACGTAGTGATATGAGTAAAAAGAAAAGGTGGCATAGGATGCTAGGACACGTAAATTTTAAATATTTAAATATTTTGGGTAAAGAACAGCTAGTTACTGGTATACCGAATGAATTTGAAAAGGAATTTTTGAAATGTAGGGTGTACAGGAAAGGAAAATGCACAATTTACCATTCACAAATAATCGAACCAAGGCTAGGGAGATAATGGAAATTATTCATTCGGACGTGTGCGGTCCCTTTAAGACTACCGGATTCAATGAAGAGAAATAGTTCATCTCATTTATCGATGATTATAGCAAAATAGCTAGAAGTTATTGTATAAAATCAAAAGATGAGGTCTTTGATTGTTTCGTATAGTTTGTAAATGAAGACGAGAATTTAACGGGCAAGAGGTTTAAAATATTGAGATGTGATAATGGAAAAGAGTACTTGAATAATCGAATTTATAAATTTGCTAGGGATAAAGGTATCAGAATAAATAACTGCCCAACCTACGTACATGAATTAAACGGGACAACGGAAAGGTATAATAGAACAGTTATGGACATGGCGCGTTGCTTGTTAGCGGAAGCGAAAGTACATAAAAGGTACTGGCTGGAAATAGATTGGACAGCGGTATACTTGAAGAATCGAATACTGGCAAATACTATAGAGAGAAAGACACCTTTTGAAATATTCTTCGGGAGAAAACCAAGTGTTGAAAATATACATCTATATGGAAGTAAAGTTTTTGTAAGAACAAAAGAGAGTTTCTAAATGGGATAAGAAGGCAGATATGGGAATTTTGTTTGGATATAGTGAAGTAGGTTACGGAGTCTTATTAGGTGGGAAAATAACAATAGCGAGACATGTAGAGGTCATAGAAACAGACACAAAATGTATCGGTTTTGTGGAGAATTCATTCATAAAGATAACGATGACATTGAGGATAATGATTTATTGGTAAACATGAATAAGGAAGAGTTAGAAAGTAGGGAAGATGAAAATGATAACAGTCTTGAAAGCTTAAACATCCCTGGAAGATCTACACGTAATAAGAGAACTCCAGTAAGATATCCAGAAAAAGAAAACATTAGTGAAATCCATGCAAATTATTGTAGTGTAGATATCCCTTGTACATTTGAGGAGGCGATTTGTTGTGAAGATAGTGAAGATTGGAAGCAAGCTATGAATAAGGAAATAGAATGTCTTTATAAGAATAAAACTTGGAAATTGGTAGAAAGGGTGAAAGGCAAAGACGTATTAGATGTAAAGTGGGTTTACACGAGAAAATCAGATGACAGGTATAAGGCTAGATTAGTGGTAAGAGGATTCCATCAAAGAAACGTAGCCGATGACATATACTCCCCAGTAGCGAGTAATGAGACCTTTAAGATATTGCTATCATATTGTTGTCAAAATGGATTAATTATTGAGCAAATGAATGTAGAAACTGCTTTTTTAAATGGTGAAGTAACCTCGGAGGTATATGTAAATCAACCAAAGGGATATGCGGACGGAAAGAATAGAGTTTGTAAACTATCGAAAGCGCTTTATGGGTTAAAAGAAAGTCGAAGAGAGTGGTATGAGTGTCTTGATAAGTATGTGACGAGATTAGGTTTTAAGAAGAATAACATAGAGTTGTGCCTATATACACATGGAGAGGGAGAAAATGTTGTTTATTTGCTAATGTATGTAGACGATTTGCTAATTTGTAGTAAAAATAAAAGGAAGATACAAAGGGTAAAGAAGTTATTAACTAATAGATTCGAAATGAAAGATTTAGATGAAGTCAAAGAATATCTTGGAATAAATATAGTTTAGTATCGTGGACAAAAGGCCTAAGATATCGGCCGAATCGTAAACAATGTCGCGAGAGCCGCGGCATCGTCGGGTACATCAATGTGTCGTCGGTCCTTTTCAAGTGAACAGTTTCGTGGAGAAGGCCTGCGTGACCTTGGCCACGGGCGTTTTCGGGACACGTGCGCGATAGGGCGGGAAAAGACAAAAGAGATGCTAAAGGCAATGTTAGTTGAGACGCCGGCGAGAACGAATGCAAAAGACGAACAGTATGAGTTGAGCAGCGAGAGCGTGTGAGTGCGGATGCCGAAGACGAGAGTTATAGAGAGTGATTTGAGCGGAATAAGACTTTTGTGTTTTAGTTCAAGTTGAATTCATTCATCGTTCTCTGTCCAATCAATCTTTGTTATTTTTATTTATCTTAATAAATAGTATTAGGAGAATTTTACAAACCTAAATTATCCTAATCCTATCCTTTTTCCGATACTACAAATTGGGGGCTCAGCCGGGATTGAAACCAGACAGAGAACGACACGTTTAACGAAACTAATTGTGTTGAAAAAAAAAGAGTTGAAAATGGCAAATTGTGAAGAGGAACAGTTTTCGACTGAAGAGGGTTCGACGCTGGAGGAGCTAAGAAAAAAGCTCGCAAGTCTGAATCTGCCGATATCAGGTTCGAAGTCAGTGCTGATGGCCAGGCTGAACCGAGCGTATAAGGCTGGTCAATCAACTCCGAAGGAATCGAAGCGCGATGAGGAATCGGTAAATCAGCGAAACCTAAGGAGTGGGCAGAGAGCTGAGCGCGATCAGGATGGAGACGAAGACCTCGAGAAGCTGAGGACGAAGGAGCTGAGAGCGCGCCTCGCTAGCTTGGGGTTAAAGGTCACAGGGAGAAAATCTGAACTACGCGCACGGCTACGGGCGGCCCTGGAAGGAGACAACGTATCGTCGGAAGAAGAAAGCGACGACGAAAGTGACAATGAAGAAGATGAGAGAGACGTGATAAAACACGAGGGAGGTACGCGAGCGATGTGCTCGGACCATGATGAATATCGCCAAAAGGCAGGTACCGTCTCGGTATTAAGCTTTAAAGACGTCGAAGACGCATTAGAATTGTTTAGCGGCGACAAAGGTGAAAACGTGGAGCGATGGTTCGAATCATTCGAAGAAGTCGCGGACACGTGTATGTGGTCCGACGGTCAGAAGGCAGTCTACGCGAGGAAGCTGCTGAGGGGATCGGCGAAAATATTCGCAAGCTTCGAGTGCCATGCCAGGACTTGGCATGAGCTGAAGAAGGGACTAATCGGAGAGTTCTCCAGAAAGTCCAACAGTAGGCAAGTACACCAAAAGCTTAGTGGGACGAGAAAGAAAAGCGACGAGGCGTGCTTGGCCTACATGTATCGCATGCTGGAAATAGCCAGTCATGCCGATATAGAGGAAGAAGTCAAAGTAGAGTACATCATAGACGGGATAATAGACGAAGAAGTTCATAAATCTATGCTGTATGGTGCTGCATCCATCAAGGAGCTAAGGAAGAGGCTAATCGCGTACGAGGAGCAGAAGAGCCGAAGGACGAAGTCGGATGCGAAGTCGGCCAGAGTTGAGAGAAACAACAGTCCCAGTCAATGCGGAAGTGCGAGAAAGACGCGTTGCTACAATTGCGGCGATAAAGCACATGTAAGCGCGGATTGCCCGAACGGATCGAGAGGTCCTAAGTGTTTCAAGTGTAGAGAGTACGGACACGTCGCATCGAAATGCAGCGATCTGGGTAAGTCCTCTAAAGAGGTTTGTAATACACAAAAGTCGCTGCGAGCGGGTTGTAAAAGTGTTAGAATTGGAAATTGCGAACTGAGCGCGTTGATAGATACCGGTAGCGAACTAACCCTGATGCGGGCGGATCAACATGCCAAAATTGGAGCGCCCAAATTAATTCGGGAAATTATCGAGTTTCGCAGTAAACATACTTAAAGTAAGTACAGACGAAAATACTGCGGATATTTTTACGAAGGCACTGTGTACAGAGAGGGAAATTCGAAAGGTTTAGGTCATGGATGAATGTAAACTAAGAGAAATGTAGATAAAGCAATAAGTGTTAAAGTTTCTGTTACGTAATTCGTCAAAGCATGTAAATACGATTAAGTGTACAGTATAAATGAAAGGAGGCGCGTTAGGAACATGATACATTTAAACTGTACATGTAAATGTGTGTATAAGCGTCAGAGGACGTCCAGGCCTTAGTTGGGACAAAAGACAAGAGTCAGGCGTTAGAAGTATCTGGAGGAGCCGGTTGACAACAAGCGTGCGTGCTAGTAGCATTTCGAGGTCTTTAGAGTATAAGATATATGTATAAATGTTGTGTGCTAAATAAAGGGAATTATTTGTATTTCCGAATCCATTCTATACCATTACAAATACACTAACGTACAAGAATATTATAATATTCAGTAACAACGATAGAATTAACCAGTTCGCAAGTATAAAAAAGACACATTTTACACTGTGACGAAATAATATTCAAGAAATCTGATATAACATACATGGAAAATACACGAATCAGACTGAGAAACCACTGTAAGCGTCAGAGGACTTCCAGGCCTTAGTTGGGACAAAAGACAAGAGTCAGGCGTTAGAAGTATCTGGAGGAGCAGGTTGACAACAAGCGTGCGTGCTAGTAGCATTTCGAGGTCTTTAGAGTATAAGATATATGTACAACAGCTGTGTGCTAAATAAAGGGAATTATTTGTATTTCCGAATCCATTCTATATCTTTTCAATTCCTGAACATGCAAAATTGCATTTTGGCAGGTTTTGGCAGAGACCAGAATTGACATAGCTCAAACAAACTGATGAGTAATGTAACTGTAGCAAATGTAGAGTATAAGGCGTATCGAATTGTCGACATATGTGCAAAACAAGCGGAGAGACTTTGAAAGCAATATTTAAGCATTAATAGCAAAAACTGCAATTATGCTAGAATTTACAGGGTCCAGAGTTGGCATAGCACAAACCGGCTGATTTGGCATCAGATGTGGAATATAAGGCGCATCGTATGGCCAACGTTTCCGCAAAACAAGCGGAGATACCTTGATTCGAATATGTAAGCATTAATATCCAAAACTGTAGTCACGCTGGATTTCACCGAGTCCAGTCTTGAGAATGTGCAAACTGTCTGATGTGTGCTGTATTTGGCAGCAAATGTGGAGTATAACATGCATCCTATTGTGAACATACTTACTATGAAAACGGAGATACATTCACTTGAATATTTAGGCTTGAATGTGCAAAACTACAAATACGCTGGATTTGACTCGTTCCGTATTTAACATGGCTTAAACCAGATAAAGCGCCCAGTGTATGGCAGTCCATGTGGAATATAACGCGCACCGTTTTGTCGACATATCTGCAATAGGAGCTGAGTCACGTCGATCTTAATATTGAACCCTGATCATGCATTACTGCATTTACGCTTGATTTCTCAGGATCCGGATTTGACATAGCGCGAACCAGATGATGTGAGCTGTATTTAGTAGCAACTACGGAGTATAGAGCGCATCGAATTGCAATCGAAACGGAGATTCGTTGATTTGATTATTTAGGTTTGCTAATGCAAAACTGCAGTTGCGTTGGGTTTGACCGGACCAGAGTGGACATAGCGCTAATTGGATGATATTGGTTTAATTTGCAAGAAATGTGGAATACAAGGCAAATCATATTGTCGACACATTTCCAACAGTAACGGAGATGCGTGGATTTGAATATATAATAATTTATATGAAAAACTGCAATTACGCTGGATTTGTCGGTGATCGGAGATGACATAGTTTAAATCCAATGATGTGCACTGTATTGGCAGCAAATGTAATGTATAACCTGATTCGAATTGTCGGCATATCTGTTACAGAATCGTAGATACGTTGATTTGAATATTTATGCACGAATTTGCAAAACTGCAATTACGCGGGTTTGACACGGGCCAGAGTTGACATAGCGCCAGCCCACTAATGTGCGCTGTATTTGGCAGCAAATATGGAGTGGATGTCGGCACATATGCTATAGAGACGGAGACACATTGATCTGAACGTTTATTCCTGAGTTTAAAAAACTACAATTACGCTGCACTTCACAGGGTCTAGGATCGACAAAGCCCAAAGCGGCTGATGTGTGCTGTATTAGGCAACAATTTTGGCGTATAACACGCTTTACGTTGTCGGCATATCTGCAACGGAAGCGGAGATACGTTGATTAGAATATTTCAGCCTGAATATGCAAAGCTGAAACTACGTTGGATTTATCGGAGACCAGAGATGACATAGCTCAAAGCAGCTGATGTGGGCTGTATTTGGCAGCAACTGTGGAGTATAGGATGCATCGAGTTCTCAGCATGTGTGCTATAAAAGAGGAGAAAAGATGATTCAAATATCTGAGACCGATTATGTAAAACAGCAATTACGCTGCATGTACAAGGTCCAGTGTTGACACAGCGCAAACCAGTTAATGTGCCCTGTATTCGGCAGCAAATGTGGAGTATAGCGCGTATCGAATTGTCGGCATATCAGCAACAGATGCGGAGATACGTCGGTTTGAATACATAATACTGAATATACAAAACTGAAAATACGCTGGATCTGGCTAGGTCTAGATTTTGCATAGCTCAAACCGGGTTGTGTTCACTGTATCTGGCAGCAAATGTGGAGTGTAGCGTGCATCGTATTTCCGACATACATAATATGTATACAGCTAATAACAGCGCAATGTTTTCTAATGGAGAATTCAGCCTATGTAAGCAAAACTGCAATTACATTGGATTTCACAGGATACACAGATGACATAGCACAAACCCTCCGATGTGTGATAAATTTGGAAGCAAATGTGGAGTATAACCCACATAAATTTATCGTCATATCTGCATTAGAAACAGAGATGCGTAGATTTGAATATTTAAGCCTGAACATGCAAAACTGCAATTTCGCTGGATTTCACACTTAGCGCCAGCGCACTGATGTGCGCTCTATTTGGCAGCAAATGTGGAGCTACCGCGCATAGCATTTTCGACATATATCCAATACCAGTGCGGCTACGTTCTAACGAGTAATTCAGCCTTAACATGCAAATCCGCAATTACATTGGCTTTTACAGCGTTCACAGTTGAAAAGTCGCATCCCGGATGATGCGCGCTTTATTTGGTAGTAAATGTGGAATACAACTTGCATAGTATTGTCGACATATCTGTAATAGGAACGAAGATACCTTCATTTGAATATTTAAGCCTGAATATGCAAATTTGCAATTACACAGAATTTGATCGGGTCCAGAGTTGACGTGGCACAAACCGGCTGATTTGGCAGCATATGTGCAGTATTATGCGCATCGAATGCTCGTCATTTGAGCTCTTGAGGCGTAGATACGTGGATTTCAATATTTTAGACTGAGTATGCAAAACTGCAAATACGCTGGATTTGACACGGTCCAGAATTGACATTGCGCAAACTGGCAGATATGCGCCGTATAGGTTTATTTGAACATTTAGGCATGAATATGCGAAACTACAATCATGCCGGCTTTGACTGAAACCAGAGAGGACATAACGGAAACAGGCTGGTGTACGCTGCATTTGGCAAGAAATGTGGGGTACAAGTCACATCGAATTCTCGACATATTTGCCACAATAACGGAGATACGTTGATTTGATTATTCGTGCATGAGTATCCACAAATGCAATTGCGCTGGATTTAACAATGGTCAGAATCGACATAGCGCAAACCGGCTGATGAGTAATACATTTGGCAGTACGACGCTAACTCGAATTGTGGACATATCTGCAACGGAATCGGAAATAGCTTGATTTGAATATTTAATCCTGAAAATGGAAAGCGCTAACACCTCTCACCAGCGGCAACGCTAACAACTCCACTCTCAACAACGCTAACACCTCTCGCAACTCGACAGCGCTAACAACTCTACTCGTCGACTGCTCGATTAACTCTGACCTCTCGACTCACTCTTATTTCTCGATCAACCGTTCAACGCTTCTCGATCAGTCAATCTTTAAAGTTACATCGTCCCCCAACCATTAGCGCTAGTTTTTCCAACTCTCTAACCCCATTCTGTAAACGCTCCGCAAGTACAAGGTGACTTTAGTCACATAGGCTTTCTCCCCGATGTAAACTAACTACCGAAGGACAGACGACATTGTTTTGATTGATTTCTAATGAGGCCTTTTCCTCACGTTACTACAATATTTTGACTTGAATATTTAAGCCTGAATATGCAAAACTGCAGATGCGCTGAGGTTAGCTGCGTCCACACGTTACATAACTTAAACCAGATAATATGCGCTGTATTTGGCAGCGAATATGGAGTATAACGCGCTTCGTGCTGTCGGCATATTTGCAATGCAAACGGCTATACGATGATTTGAATAGTTAAGCATGAACATGCAAAACAGCAATTTCGCTGGATTTGACAGAGCCCGGAGTTGACATAGTACAAACCTGCTGATGTGTGGTGCATATGACATCAGATGTGAAATGTAGCGGACATCGAATTATAGCCATATGTGCAATAGAAACGGAGATACATTCTTTTGAATATGTTAACCTTAATTTGTAAAACTGCAATTACGCTTGATATGTCGAGGAGCAGAGATGATATAGTAGCTCGAGCCAGCTGAAGTGCGCTGTATTTGGCAGCCAATGAGGAGTATATCTCGCACATAATTGACGACAAATCTGCAATTGCAGCGGTGATACATTGTAGTTAATATTCAATAATGGGCCTATTACGATACAGATAGTATTATCGTGACTGAAACACATTGCCGTCTCAGTAAAACCATTTTATTTCAAGCTTCACGCTACAGTTCTGAATCCGGACAAGACCGTTTCAAGTTCTCGCAAGAGCAAGCAGTCAAATTAAGGTACTTACACGAGTTAGAGTCTAATACATTTTATTGGTCCAACACCGATGGGGCGATCTCGCATCGAAATTTTCGGAGGACCGCGTAACCTTCCAACGACGACCGCCATACGAGCAGCGGATAAACTTATTTCGTGCCTTAGGTTGCCCTCACCCCGTCCTATACTTCTTGATTCTTGGTTGGTAGCTTTAGCGGCTGCAGGTCCGAGAAATTGCATCTTGACCCGCTTTCTCGTATGTCGCATGTGACGTCTCACTTTCCGCCGTAGACACTTGTCGGATCTACATACGTTGAACCATTTGCGCGAGACAAGCGCGGCGCCCTGCAGGGACGAGGGATCCAATTTTCGAAGTATCAAGTGCGAAACCTCCAGTGGTAGTTCGGAAATGATATCTACCATACTTGGCACGAACAAACCAACGACGCGTAGTAGAGATCTAAAAAACTCCATCTTGCTTCTACTGTTGCGCGAGCACGACTGACGGTCTGGCTAAGAGTGGAGGCTTATATAAGTGCTGTTCGTCACGGTGCACTGCGAGTTCCGGTTCCGGCTGAGAGTCCTGGTCAGGCAGAATCGATGGTATGTGCATGTATTTTCACTTACATCGGGTTCACATTATGATTAGAGTTAGAGGCGCGAAACGAATATTCATTTGGTTTAGACGTTGAAGTTATGCAATAGAGCAGATATTGACTAGTGTAAGTTTGATTGTTATATAATTTGACAAGTAGTCGTGGTAATTAGGTACTCGAGAAGCTAATGACAATGATCCTGGGTTCAATAACAAAGCCGCGGTCAACGGGCTAACAGAATTCGTTTTCACAAATAGACAATTGGAATATATTAGAGAAGAAAAAACGGCGTATGAGATAGTGAAAAAGTTTGATGAAATGTACTTGACAGATTCGACGGCACTACAGATCGTATGCAGAAGGAGATTGGAAAAGATAAGACTTGAGAACTACATTGATTCAGCATCGTTTTTTAGTAATTTCGAAAAATTAATAAACGAATTAAAATGTGCGAGTGCACAAGTGAGTGAGAGGGAAAAACTAAATTTCACGCTGAATACGTTACCCGAAGAATACACCTACGTAGCGGATATAGTAGATGCATTGAAAGCAGAAAATCAAACGGTAGCATATGTAACAAATATAATTGAAATAGCTGAGAAGAAGAATAAGTCCAACCGAGGAGAAATGCAAACCAACGCCTTTTCTGCAAAAAAGGAAGGATGCTTCAGATGTGGAAGAGTAGGACATTCTGCGAGAGAGTGTCAAAATGGCGTCGAAGCGGGAAGCAGTAACAGTTTTTGGCGTGGGTCAACACGTGGTCGCAGCAGAGGAAGAGGAAACAAAGGAAATACGAGCAGGGGACGTGGAAATTTCCATCGTCAATCAACAACCGGCACGAGCGAGCATGGTAACTCAAGATCAGGCACATGGATAGTGTAACCACAAACTCCTTTGCCCTGACGTCACCTTAGGCGACCACTTCTAAACATTCTCCAGACAGCCGGTACTTGAACATTACACATGGCGACCTTGGCGACAATGTATATTGCCGGAGTACCTGAGGGTTCATCTATGTCCTAACGCTCCTTCCACCGAATGTTCTAGAAGCGTAGCAACAGTCACGTACGCCTACAGGGTAGTGGGGATAATGAAGGATGAAAAACAAAAGAAGAAACAGATGTCACCGAAAGTAAGAAAATATTGTAAGAGCCTCAGTCTCGAACGGCCACGGCTAGAGTTCAGAAGTGTATAAACGAGGAAAAAATAAAGTTTTCTTCTTTCCTTTAAATTTCTTTCTCATTTTACGTGACATTTTGGCGATCCTGCCAGGATACATCAACCTTGGATAAAACAAGAATACGGTTTTGGCCTACGGGACATCCGACCAAAGGTGTATCAAGCAACATGGACTACGAAAAACGGTTTTATTAGTAAGTAGAACCATTTCCTCTAAAAGGATCGATCGATTGCATTCGATAACGTCAGACTCCGACGATCTATTACTCTGAAATGGACAAAAGGGACGATAAGAAAGTTACACCTGTCGCTTCGACTAGCGGTGATCCAAACCTGCGGGCAATTTTGGATATGATGCAGCGCCAGCACGAAGAACATAAGGCAGTTGTAAATGATTTGTATAAACTAATCCGCGATGAAAGCACTCAACGGATCAAGGAAATGGAACTAATAGGGAAGACTGTGGCCGAACTCAAGCTAGGAGTACAATCCTCCGTAGATACGTCTGAGTTCAACTCAATTATGACAGACGATACTAGTTCTGCCAGCAGAAGCACTACTCGGGACACCCGCATAGTGAAATCTCCGGAAGAACGCGTTCGGATCAAAGAAACTCCAGAAACCTCCGACCCAGCGAACTCCGAGGATGAGGACGAAGAATCAGCCTCGTACGAACGACATATGTTCGACGCGAAAACCAGCATCGAGTTCATCCCAGTCCTCAACGGTCAAGATGACATTGGAGTGGAGGGATTCATCAAGCGGGTAAGCGAAGCTAGATCGGAATGTAAGGAAATGCGTGCTTTATTGAAATTAATTCTAACCAAACGCATTGTCGGCGAAGCCGAAAGAGGCATTAGACATTCGGTTATCGAGACGTACGGCGCCTTATTCGAAAATCTGAGGAAGTTCGTATCATATCTAAAGTTCGATTAGCGTAACTTCAAACGGTGCACGCGATAAATTACAAAGAACTCGGCAAAGTTTTAACGAATCAGTACACGGATACGTCAAAAGATTTCGACAAGGTCTTAATGAACTTATATACGCATTGCAACAGGAAATTCGCGATCCTATTCGACGAGCAGTCGCGATAGACCTAGAGAACGAACGCGCAACCAAAACGTTCATAATAAATTTAAAACCCGAGACAGAAATCAGAACATCAGCATCAGAACATCAAGCATGAAACCGCGCACCTTACAAGAAGCACAAGATGCCGCGTTCGAAGCAGAACTATTAATCGGAGAAATTGAGCGAAACCGCGGAAATCAGTGCAGGCAGCAAATAAGAGCTCACTCATTCGCCCGAGGGAATGTTTCGTCACAACGCAAATACCCACTTAGGAGCGGTCCGATGACTACGCTCAATCGCCTGCCGACAACCACTCAAATAAACAACGGAGGAAGAATGAAGTGTTTTAAGTACAACTAAATAGGACATACCGCAAATTACTGCCGAAATTTTCAACCGGCCAGCCAGCGAAATCTTCCGCCACCGCGCAGCTACAATATAAACATGGAGAATGCGGGGCGAGAAGAGGAAACAGCGCTACCAGAACCTCGAGAGACGTCGTACGAGTACACGCAACAACAGGAAAACTTCTATCCATTGGAGTTCGATCGGGAACAGAAATCAAACGATATTTAATCGATACCGGTGCAGGAATAAATTTAGTTAAAAGATCAAGTGCCATATTTAAACCTAAAAAGACAGTAGCTAAAACATTTTACATGGGCAATGACAAATATCAAACTGACGAAACAGTAGACTTTCAATTCTTTAACATCATGAATACATTTCACGTTGTGCCAGACGATTTTCCTTTAATAGAAGACGGAATAATTGGTTTACCTATGCTCTCTAACTACTCATATCGAATTAACAACGAATCAATACAATTAAACGGGAACGAAATATTTTTCCAGGCGCCGAAAACCATTCTCCCAGGGCAAACCAAAATCGAAACAATTTATCTGGATAAAGTTCCGACGAGAGTATGTTTCTGCAATACTGCTGAGCAACCAACTATAATCACTAATGATCTTTCTTATGAACACGATCTCGATAAAATTGCTAAAATGAAACAAATAATTAGACTAGACCATATTGAAGACAAACTTCGTATTCCTGTCGAAAATATCCTCCTACATTACATAGACGTGTTTGACCTAGAATCCGATACCCTACCTTGTACTAACCTAACAAAACACACTATTACCCTACGCGAAAACAAAATCGTCAATACCAAATCGTACCGACCTCCCGAAGCCCATAAAGCAGAAATTGAAAAACAAATGAAAAAAATGTTAGATAAAAATATCATTGAAGAATCAGATTCTCCTTACAACAGTCCAGTATGGGTAGTACCCAAGAAATCAGACGCATCAGGCAAACAGAAATGGCGTATAGTTATCGACTTTCGAAACTTAAATGAACTTACCGATCAAGACGCCTACCCACTACCGACAATCGACGACATTCTATCACAATTAGGCAACGCCAAATTCTTCTCTGCTCTAGATTTATCTTCGGGATTCCATCAAATACCTATGGACCCCGACTCAAAGAAATATACAGCCTTTAGCACACGTCAGGGACACTTTCACTATAATCGCATGCCATTCGGTTTAAAAAACGCCCCAGCCACCTTCCAACGCATGATGGATACCGCGTTACGAGGATTATTGAACAAATACTGCTTCGTATACCTTGACGACATAATAATATTCGGTAGTACAATTCAACAACACAATGAAAACCTTGCTATAGTATTGCAAAGATTAAAAGAGTTAGGACTAAAAATCCAACCCGACAAATGCGAGTTTCTAAAACCTGAATTAGAATACTTAGACATGTCATAACACACGAGGGCATAAAGCCAAATCCTAAAAAGATCTCCGCAGTTAAAGACTTTAAGATTCCCAAAACACCAACAGACGTAAAGTCATTTCTCGGATTAGCTGGATACTACAGAAAATTCATTAAAAACTTTTCCAAACTCGCCAAACCATTAACAGATCTCACAAAGAAAGACAATCCTTTTAGATGGACAGAAACGCAACAGACAAGCCTTGACACACTAAAAGAAAAGCTATGCTCAGCCCCAGTTTTAGCATACCCAGACTACACGAAAACATTCACACTCACCACAGACGCTTCCAATGAAGGAATAGGCGCAATCTTATCACAAGACGGACATCCTTGTTGTTACATATCACGGACACTCAACCCCCCAGAGAAAAATTATTCTACCACAAAAGAGGAATTATTAGTTATCGTATGGGCAGTTAAGAGACTCAGGCAATACCTGTTAGGAAGACGATTCGTTATTCGAACCGATCACCAAGCACTCACTTGGCACAAAAATTGCAAAGACCCTTCCGCGCGTTTGATTAGATGGAGACTTAAACTCGAAGAATACGAGTACGATATTCAGTATTGCAAAGGTAAAGAGAACACAGCAGCCGACGCACTTTCGAGAAAAATTTACCAAATTACCGACAAATCAGTCCCAGACACACCTGCAAACTCCGAAAATATTGTAGAACACTTTAACGCATGGTCAGAAGACGCGACACCCCCGAGACGACTTAAAATCGCGCCAAACGATCACACCTTCTATCAATTGAATAGAGAAACATTAGGTCCATTCGACGAAGATACTTGGATGCGAAAAATTTTTGAACTAACCAAGAAACACAAGAAAATTGGGATAGGAGACAATAGTTTTACCGAAACCGAAAAAGCTAGGATCAAAGTAACACTCATGTTTATTAATGACCAAATTGAAGAAATAACTTTTGCATACGAACCAATACAAACCATAACTGACGAACAAGCTCTAGACATTATACGCGAAAACCATAACGACATTAGTGGACACTTGGGTATTCAAAAGACATATAGTAAAATCAAAGACCAATTCAAAATCCCACGCCTCATGGAGAGGATAGAAGATTTTATAAAAAATTGCGAAGCTTGTCAACGACAAAAGCTAGTTAGAATCAGACCCAAGGAACAACCCGTAATTCCTCAGACACCAGTAGAACCAAACGAAAAGATAGCCATGGATCTAATTGGTCCGATGCCTAAAACCACACGTGGAAATCAATACATTCTTTCGATTCACGATGACCTAACGAAATATCTCGTTTTAGTACCACTGAAAACACAACGAACCGAATCGATTATCGATGCATTACTACACCACTACATTTACATCTTCTCAGCACCCAAAACGATACTAACAGACCAGGGACAAAACTTTATTAGGGAACTAATGGAAAAATTCGAGGAAGCATTTAAAATCAAACATATAAAGACCACTAGTTTTCATCCTCAATCTAACGGATCCTTAGAACGAACACACGCCACAGTAAAAGACATGATTCGCACGAGCCTACACGATTCTAATAAAGAATGGGATCAGGTATTAGACTTTATTTGCCTAGGGTATAATACCGCGATACACGATGCAACTGGATTTTCACCCTTCGAACTAACATTTGGAAGAAAAGCAAACCTCCCGTCTTCCGTATCCCGAACTTCCAATTACACCTACGAAGAAATGTTTGCACTATGGCAAAAACAATTGCAAAAATATAGAATGATAGCGAAGAACACTCTTGAACAAAGTAGAAAGAGGTACATGAGAGATCAAACAAGAAAAATCATTAGAACTCAAACCTTATTTAAGGAAGGAGATCGTATACTCCTTCACAACGATCATAAGTCGGATAAATTGGACGACGAATGGTTAGGACCCTACGTTATTAAATCAGTCAAGACACCGTATTATGAGATTCTCATTAGAGATCGAGTTAAGAAAATCCACGGTGACGGAATAAAACCTTATTTTTCAGGACGATCACCCTTGCCGTCGGATTTACCACCCTTAACGGATTAAAAATAACCCCTATTGACAATAATGGAATATTTCATGAGAAAATATCCAAAGCATATCTTTATAGCGAACACATAAATGTTATTATAGGACTAGATATTAGTGCTGTATTGGAACAAGTAAGATATATTGAAAAGGGAGTAGCCGAAGTTAGGAATCATTGCGAGACACGAAAAGACTGTAACATACTACCAGAAATACGCTCTTTACAAGCAAAACTAAATAACGTCAGAACACTTAGCATCGAATTACGATTCTTAGCTCACATTCATCTCAGAAGTATATGAGGACTAGTAGACGCTATCGGATCTATTAGTAAAACTCTTTTTGGAACCCTAGCCGCGAACGATCTAGATATAATCAACAAAAATATAGACAAACTCTTTGAAGAAGGTAACAGCCTAAAAACCATAGTAGCTAACCAGACAGCTTTGATTAAACGAATTTTAAATAACGACGTCATCCAGCGACTGAAACAAGTAGATACAGGTGTAACAAACGAACTTAAAACGCTTAACAAAAAGGAGATCACCTTAATAAAAGTCATAGCTCTAGAAAGCTCACTCTCTGACTTACATTTCCAAATCGACGAAATATTCAATTTAATCATCTTAGGAAAACAAGGAATAATAAGCCCACAGATTATTGATCCCGGAACTTTTATTAACAATTACGCCCAAGTACTAGGTAGCAAAACAGTAGGAAACGCTTTTATACCAAAGGAAGAGAATTTCCAAAATATTTTAGATATCTCAGAACTCACATTGTTTACTCGACAAAACAAAGTTTTCTTTGTAATTTCTGTACCAACAGTTATGGACATGGAATGGGATATAGAGCAAATATATCCCATACCATCTCTCACGAACAAAGTGTTTTTTGCACCTTTAGTATTTCATCCGATATTTTTAACGTCTGGACTAAATTACATCAATGTCGATCAAAACTACTTGGATAAGCAATGCCGTTCTATATCTGACTTTTACATTTGCAAACAAACTCAGCCGATTCACGACCGTCGAGTGAAGCACGATTGTAACTCTGAAATCTTAAGCGCAGAAAACACTGTCCAATTCTGTTAGGTAGTAGTTTATAACATTGAAGATATAACTTTTATCCCATTAAACGCTGAGAATCATTTTATAGCTATACCAGAAAAACCAATAGATCTGAGCATTTTCGAAGAAAAGACACATCGAATTGTTAGACTAGGGAATCCATCTTTGTTACAAACTAATAAAACCGTAGACATATTGTACAAGAATAACCATATGAGAATCAGTGGCAGTAGCAAGGAAATTTCTTACGAGATTAAAATCAAAACAGTCAATGTAACTGTAGTTTATTTAGTAAAATAATCCAGTCTGAATCATTATTCAGTCTGAATCATTATTCAGACTGGATTATTTTACTAAATAAACTAGAGAAAACTCCAAAACTTATTAACGATAATTACGGATACAAAAACACTCTGGATGGAATCGAAGATCAAACGAATCAACTAACTTTTGCTCATAGAATCGATCAAGTTGAATCACGGGGAATATCTATATTACAAATTATAGGATATTTATCCATTGCTCTCATATGGTTATACTTTCTCAACAAAATAGGAATGCCGAAATTGTGTTTTCATTTATTCTGTTGTAAAATCAAGCGAAACACGACAAATAACAATCCACCAGCCAGCGCTCCGATGCCAATCAACCCGGCACCTATCAACGTATTCACCCCGATTCTACCTGTGCCCAGCACCAGCAACGATTCACAAGTAACCTTCGACCTGGAAACACCCAAGGCAAAATTTCACCCATCTATCTCAAACAGGAAGAGGAACTTCGAGGACTAAGTTCATTCTAAGGAGGGGGGAGTGTAACCACAAACACTTCTGCCCTGACGTCACCTTAGGCGACCACTTCTAAACATTCTCCAGACAGCCGATACTTGAACATTACACATGGCGACCTTGGCGACAATGTATATTGCCGGAGTACCTGAGGGTTCATCTATGTCCTAACGGTCCTTCCACCGAATGTTCAAGAAGCGTAGCAACAGTCACGTACGCCTGCAGGGTAGTGGGGATAATGAAGGATGAAAAACAAAAGAAGAAACAGATGTCACCGAAAGTAAGAAAATATTGTAAGAGCCTCAGTCTCATACGGCCGCGGCTAGAGTTCAGAAGTATATAAACGAGGAAAAAATAAAGTTTTCTTCTTTCCTTTAAATTTCTTTCTCATTTTACGTGACAATAGCAACGTCGCAGGCAGCACACAGCGACGAGGCGAACGAGATAAGTAATAATGAAGTAATGTGGCTATTAGATAGCGGTTGCACAGATCACATAATTAATAACGTAAATTATTTCGATAAATCTATTGACCTTAAAGAACCGGTAAATATATATTTAGGCGATAATAGATCGATAAAGGCAACAAAAGTAGGGAATGTTATAAGTTGCTTTGAAGCATTTGGAAAGCAAAATGAAATAAATATGAATAATGTTTTTTACGTGAAAGAAATGTTCGCAAACTTGATTAGTTTAGGCAAGTTAACAGATAATAAAAACACGGTTATTTCAAAAGGAAATATTGCAAAAGTAATAGATGAGGGCAATAAGCTTACAGCGGTAGCGGTTAAAGAAAAGGGAACATATAGAATGAAAAGTATATTGAAAGGGAAGGAGCACTTAGCAAACAGCGCTGAACGTAGTGGTATGAGTAAAAAGGAAAGATGACATAGGATGTTAGGACACGTAAATTTTAAATATTTAAGTATGTTGGTTAAAGAGCAGCTAGTTACTGGTATACCGAAAGAATTTGAGAAGGAATTTTTGAAATATAGGGTGTGTATAGAAAGTAAAGTGCACAATTTACCATTCAAAAATAATCGAACCAAGGCTAGGGAGATAATGGAAATTATTCATACGGTCGTGTGCGGTCCCTTTAAGACTACCGGATTCAATGAAGAGAAATATTTCATCTCATTTATCGATGATTATAGCAAAATAGCTAGAATTTATTGTATAAAATCAAAGGGTGAGGTCTTTGATTGTTTCGTACAGTTTGTAAATGAAGCCGAGAATTTAACGGGCAAGAGGTTTAAAATATTGAGATGTGATAATGGAAAAGAGAACTTGAATAATCGAACTTATAAATTTGCTAGGGATAAAGGTATCAGAATAAATAACTGTCCAACCTACGTACATGAATTAAACGGGACAACGGAAAGGTATAATAGAACAGTGATGGACATGGCGCGTTGCTTGTTAGCGGAAGCGAAAGTACATAAAAGGTACTGGCTGGAAATAGATTGGACAGCGGTATACTTGAAGAATCGAATACTGGCAAATACTATAGAGAGAAAGACACCTTTTGAAATATTCTTCGGGAGAAAACCAAGTGTTGAAAATATACATCTATATGGAAGTAAAGTTTTTGTAAGAACAAAAGAGAGTTTCTAAATGGGATAAGAAGGCAGATATGGGAATTTTGTTTGGATATAGTGAAGTAGGTTAGAGAGTCTTATTAGGTGGGAAAATAACAATAGCGAGACATGTAGAGGTCATAGAAACAGACACAAAATGTACCGGTTTTGTGGAGAATTCATTCGATAAAGAAAACGATGACATTGAGGATAATGATTTATTGGTAAACATGAATAAGGAATGAGTAAGGAAGAGTTAGAAAGTAGGAAAGATGAAAATGATAACAGTCTTGACAGCTTAAACATCCCCGGAAGATCTACACGTAATAAGAGAACTCCAGTAAGATATCCAGAAAAAGAAAACATTAGTGAAATCCATGCAAATTATTGTAGTGTAGATATCCCTTGTACATTTGAGGAGGCGATTTGTTGTGAAGATAGTGAAGATTTCAAACAAGTTATGAATAAGGAAAGAGAATGTCTTTATAAGAATAAAACTTGGAAATTGGTAGAAAGGGTAAAAGGCAAAGACGTATTAGATGTAAAATGGGTTTACACGAGAAAATCAAGATGACAGGTATAAGGCTAGATTAGTGGTAAGAGGATTCCAACAAAGAAACGTAGCCGATGACATATACTCCCCAGTAGCGAGTAATGAGACCTTTAAGATATTGCTATCAAAGTGGATTGATTAATTATTGAGCAAATGAATGTAGAAACTGCCTTTTTAAATGGTGAAGTAACCTCGGAGGTATATGTAAATCAACCAAAGGGATATGCGGACGGAACGAATAGAGTTTGTAAACTATCGAAAGCGCTTTATGGGTTAAAAGAAAGTCGAAGGGAGTGGTATGAGTGTCTTGATAAGTATGTGACGAGATTAGGTTTTAAGAAGAATAACATAGAGTTGTGCATATATATACATGGAGAGGGAGAAAATGTTGTTTATTTGCTAATGTATGTAGACGATTTGCTAATTTGTAGTAAAAATAAAAGGAAGATACAAAGGGTAAAGAAGTTATTAACTAATAGATTTGAAATGAAAGATTTAGGTGAAGTCAAAGAATATCTTGGAATAAATATAGACTATGATTATTTCAAAAATGAAATAAGATTAAGCCAAAAGAAATACATTGAATCATTAGCAAACAAATGTAAGTTACAAAATAGCAAATTGTACTGTGCACCTATGGAGACCAACTTAAAAATTAAAAAAGCTGTGATAAATAGAGAGGATATTGGATACAAAAATTTAATTGGCGCATTGTTGTATATTAGTGAAAATACCAGACCCGATATAAGTTATAGTGTGAATTATTTGAGTAGATTTCAAGATTGTTGTAATGAGACACATTTTAAATTTGCTTTGCGAATATTGAAATATTTGTACCGGACTAGAGACTTAAGATTAGATTATAAAAGGAATGAAAAATGTGAAACGATAGATTGTTATGTGGCCGCTGATTAGGCAGGAGATCATTTAGAAAAGAAATCGACTTCTGAATATGTAATTAGATTGTGTGGAAATGTAATTAGTTGGAAGTCTAAAAAACAAAGGTGTGTGACAAAAGCCTCGACGTATGCAGAGTATGTAGCTCTATCGGAAGCGGTGAGTGAATTAATGTCCATTTTGGAAATTATGAAAATCTTCAATGTAAATCTAGACGATAACCCTGTAAAAATTGATGAGGATAACTCTGGAGTGATGATTATAGCAAAGCACGGAAATTTTACAAAAAATTCTAAACACATTGAAGTTCATTACCACTATGTTCACGAGTGCTTAAAGGAGAACAAGATAAACATACTTAAAGTAAGTACAGACGAAAATACTGCGGATATTTTTACGAAGGCACTGTGTACAGAGAGAGAAATTCGAAAGGTTTAGGTCATGGAAGAATGTAAACTAAGAGAAATGTAGATAAAGCAATAAGTGTTAAAGTTTCTGTTACGTAATTCGTCAAAGCATGTAAATACGATTAAGTGTACAGTATAAATGTAAGGAGGCGTGTTAGGAACATGATACATTTAAACTGTACATGTAAATGTGCGTGTAAGCGTCAGAGGACGTCCAGGCCTTAGTTGGGACAAAAGACAAGAGTCAGGCGTTAGAAGTATCTGGAGGAGCCGGTTGACAACAAGCGTGCGTGCTAGTAGCATTTCGAGGTCTTTAGAGTATAAGATATATGTATAAATGTTGTGTGCTAAATAAAGGGAATTATTTGTATTTCCGAATTCATTGTATGCCATTACAAATACACTAACGTACAAGAATATTA
Source organism: Bombus terrestris (assembly GCF_910591885.1). NCBI lineage: Eukaryota > Metazoa > Arthropoda > Insecta > Hymenoptera > Apidae > Bombus > Bombus terrestris. The sequence continues at coordinate 395,310 of NW_025963549.1, forward strand.
TAATATTCAGTAACAACGATAGAATTAACCAGTTCGCAAGTATAAAAGAGACACATTTTACACTGTGACGAAATAATATCCAAGAAATCTGATATAACATACATGGAAAATACACGAATCAGACTGAGAAACCACTGCGCACTTTCGTCACTAACTTCGACACAACCGTTACCAACTACTCGCGGAGTGAGATTGACCGAAGCGGTCCAGAGGCAACGCCCACGTACCCCAAGCGGCTACTGCCCCGCCACCAATAGTAACCCGACAGAACAGGATAATACTTGAATTCGTTGTTCCCTAAATTTTGAATTTATTTACCTCAACAATATATATAATGTACAAAAATTTATAGTAATTTATAATACTGTTTATAATAACATGTAAATTATATTAATTATCTGACGAACGCAATGAGAGAAAGGTAAAGACCAGCGTGGCCCATGCGGCACTAACTCTACATCCGGTTGACCTCAATTTACCTACCTACATACCTACACAGTGACGCCTACGCTTTAAAACTTTTGTCGAAATTTTAAAGTTTTAATGTTAAACTCTTCGTTCTTATAATATCTAACTGACAGGCATGCACCATTTATAAAGGAATCAACATAAATTTCGTAGTTGAGGATTATTGAAAGTCTCTAATTTAATTCAGAAAGGCAATAATTTGGTTAACGAAATAAGCCATTTATTTATCATCCGGGTTTCTACCATGACATTTATGTTATAATAGCAATATGAAAATAAGGCAATCTGAGTAAAAAAATACTATTTCAAGTCATTTTCGCCTATACATCTTAAGTGGTTTATAAATGATTCGTGTATACCCTTCTTTCCTTCTGCCCCTACTCACGCGAAACTATAACTGGCATTTAAACAAAATCAACTATGTTTCGCGTCAACGAGAGTCGTAAATTCCCGTTACCATCGGATATTCGACGCCACTGTAAGGATATAGAAGGGGTTCGGAAATACAAATAATTCCCTTTATTTAGCACACAACAGTTATACATATATCTTATACTCTAAAGACCCCGAAATCCTACTCGCACGCACGCTTGTTGCCAACCGACTCTTCCAGATACTTGTAACGACTGACTCTTGTCTTTTGTCCCAACTAAGGCCTGGACGTCCTCTGACGCTTACACACACATTCACATGTACAGTGTAAATGTATCATGTTCCTAACAGCCACGAACAGATCGATAACCTTATTTCTGTTAGGATAATCGGGGTGGTTCAATTAAGTATACACTGATTTAACAGGTATAAATTACAGTTCATTCAAACAACTTGATTAGAGAAATATAAACTGCTAGAGCATAATTAGGAACGTGACGCTAGGCAAATGCCTCAGCGATCAACAGCTAAAGGACGTCGAAGACCTCATGACAAACCCCCCCAGACACGGGACGCTAGAATACCGACACTGCCTGGCGAAAATCGATCGTTTTTCGCGTTAGACCGAAGCCGTTTCCATCGCCGACATGGAGGCGGCAACCGTTGCTTCAGCCCTCCTTTCCACGTGGATATTCCGTTTCGACGTACCTTTAAGGATGAGGACCGATCAAGGACGCCAGTTCGAATCAAACTTATTTAACGAATTATGCCTGTTCCTCGGCATTAGGCATTTACGAACGACAGCCTATCACCCCGCGACCAACGGGATGGTAGAGCGCCTGCCCCGACAACTAAAAGCAGCAATCAAATGCCACGATACGAGCAACTGTGTAGAAATCTAGCCAATAGTTTTATTAGGCATACGAACAGCTATTACGGACGTGAAAACGACGACAGCCGAAATGGTTTATGGCACCGGCATACGATTGCCGGCAGAATTCTGTGTACCAACGAAGCAACAGGCCAAGTCGAAATACGGAAGCCGTCTAAAACTACGAATAGAAAAGATCAGGCCTCACCCCATTACGCGACACGGCGAAAAAGAAACCTCCGTGTTCCACTCGAAACATCGTCTTACGTATTTCTACGTCACGATGCCATCGGAAACCCCTTACAACCACCCTACGGCGGACCGCATCAATTTATATCGAGAGCAAAAAGGACCATTGCTATTGAAGTTAGCAACAAGAACGTAATCGTACCCGTAGACCGTCCGAAACGCGTGAATTTTTATTGCACGATAACACTGAACACCATTACAGCGAAAATCGCGAAGTAATAATACCACCTGATGTTTGAAACGAGGAAAACAAAGACGACTCAGGAATTCATCACTCCAGGCGCTCGGGCAGAAAGGTTCGCTTCCCTGATCGTTCCCAGCCAGGCCGTCGATAAGCTAATGCGTGAGAACTACCAGCGACATAAATATAAATCGGAGATGAAAGAACACGGGAACCGTCCGTTTGGAATTTTGGGAAAATCCCGTAACATTGTAATCTAGATTCTACCATAGCTGTAATTCAACAATTGTAGCCATCCAATCCGATTGTAATTGTTCGAAACTTGTGATACTGCAATTGGCCTCGAGGCGACAACCAGTCACCGAACGTAGCCGCGGTCAAGGGATGAACGTTTTGTCTAATAAAGGCGTGGAGTAATTCTATAGCTCTCCTTAAATGAAATAATCGTAGCGGCACGTGACAGTAAACATTCCAACGGTTTCTCTCCCGTGTCTCGCCACACGCAGACTCTATCCGTCGGATAAGATGATTGCCAGATGTCAACGCATCTCAACAGTATATGTTTAGCTAGCCTGAGGACCCATTATAAACCTTAAGATTTAGTTAATTAAAGTCCTTAACAGTCCTAAACAGGCAAACAGTCTTCGTTCCAACTACGGGATGATAGGTGAAGTCTACTTTTCCACGGACGACGCTTCCCGCTAGCAACGTTCCCTCAAGGACTACTAGCATCCTTCTCTAACCATCAACATGGAAATTGTCCAATTAACAGTAACGTCACTATCAATCTCTTTCCGAGCGAAGTCTTTTCTCCACGAATCCGATGTTGCGGTGCCCTTAGACACACCCATCATTGTTTTCCACTGCAGCATCATCGTGCCGGAAAAACATTCTCTCGTGAGGTCACATTAGCCAGTTACAAAGAGCCTTAACACTCGGTGGATATTCTATGTTTTGACAAAGAGTTTGTTCAGTCCTACCTATACCGTAGATAAGGAAGTATGGTACAACTTTTTTTTTTGCTTGGGAGGGGAAAATGCTATTACGCATGCCCAGTGACCCGCATCACTGGGTTATGTGGGAGTTGGTCGGATGTCGTTGCCATACCCACTAAAAACCCCTCCTCCTTCTTCCTCCGCTTAGAGGGCAGACAACCCCGGTAAAACCTGTCGGCAGTCATCAGGGTTGTCCTTTCGTGCCCCGTTGTATCTACTTCTTCGGGCAGTTACTGCTCATGTCGTCCTCTCAGCCAGTTCAGAATAGTGGGCTGGTCTCCTTCTGCGGTTTTTCGTTGTTCCATGTTCTTGCCCTCATTGCTGCGCGTAGTTGTTGTTACGCTCGTTCTCCTCCTTGCCTCTTCCTAGGCCCTCGCTGTCACCCTCTTGTGACACATGACGGTCTTGCAGAATTGCCTGAATTTATTCCAGCTCTCGTCCTTGGCGGTCACCGTGGCGATCAGATTGGTCACGTCTATCTTCCCTCCCAGAGCGTTCTCCAGCTCGATCCTTCTGTCCGTCCACTTCGGGCACGCGAATAGGGCGTGCCCTGCATCGTCGTTCGGGTCTCCACAGTCGAGACAGTTGCTGTCGCTGTCCCTGCCAATCCTTTTCCTATAGACACCGAAGCTCCCATGCCCGGTTAGCAGCTGCATGGTGTGGTGATCGATGTCCATCTTCTTTTTGGTAAATAGCAGCGCACTCGGTATTAGCTTCTTTGTGATATTTTCTTTTTTGTAGTTGTTCCACTCCTTCTGCCAGTCCTCATGGGCCTTCATGCGAATCGCCTCCAGTTCCTCCTTCAGCTTGGCGCCGTCATCCGTGCCAATCCTGGACCCATGGATCTTGTTCCTCTCGTAGGTCTCTCCGAGCATCTTTATCTTTATGTAAATCGGGAGATTCCCGGTCCACACGCAAAGTGACGCGTGGGAGACGGTACGGTATGCCGTCGTTGTTATGCACAGGGCCGTTCGTTGTGCTCGTTTCAGCTTTTTCCTGTTCTTATCGGTATTCGCTGCTCTAGTCCACACCGGTGCTCCGTAAGTTACGATGGACTCCCACACATTGTAGTAGAGCCTACGAGCCAAGCTGGGCGGCCCGTTGATGTTGGGTAGAATTCCCCTAAGGGCTCCTATTAACTTGTCGGCTCTGTTACACACCATCTCGATATGCGCACCGAACCTCCGACTGGAGTCGATGACGACTCCGAGATACCTGATGCCATCGACCGTTTCGATGTCCGAGGAGCCCAACCTGAGTTTCACCACTCTCGGCACTCGCAAGCTTGTGATGAGCATGACCTCCGTCTTTTCCCTCGCCAGGGTGAGCCCGACACTCGTGCACCAAACGTTGGCGATCCTTAGCATCGTGTTGACCTTGACGGAGGCATCTTCGTTCCTCCCGACGGAACATGTGATGGCCAGATCATCCGCGAAGGCGGTTGCTCTTGGCATGTTGTCGAGTCTCTCGAGCAACCGTTCGTATACCAGGTTCCACAGGAATGGTCCGAGGATGGATCCCTGCGGAACTTCCGCAGCCACCTCGTGCTCCACCGTGCCGTGCTGGTTGCTCACGATGATCCTCCTTCCGGATAGATAACTGCCGATTAGCCTTTTGACCTTGTATGGCAGCTTCCTCTTGTCAAATTACTCGTATATGCTCTTCCAGCTGAGCGAATTGAAGGCATTGCTAATATCCAGGGTGATCATCACGCATATTACCTTCTTCTGTTTGGAGATGTTGGCAAACTTCATCACCTGCGTGATGGCATCTACCGTGCACCTCTTCTTTCTGAAGCCATATTGCCTCCGATGGAACGGGTCCGTCCCGATGCATCTCTCTATGATCCTCTTAAAGCATTTTTCCCAGATCTTGCTCATGGTTGGGAGTATGCTTATCGGCCGGTACGCGTTGGGGAGACTGGGATCCTTTCCCGGTTTCCTTAGCAGTATTACTCTGGCCGTCTTCCAGCAGTCTGGGATCCTTCCTGATTCGGTGATGCCGTTGAACGCCCTTGTCACGAGCTCGCTCCTGCGACTCGCTACCAGCTTCGCGATCTCGCCCGGCACGCCATCGACTCCTGCAGCCTTCTTGGTGTTCATTCTTCCGGCGGCATCGACGACATCGCCTTCGCCGATGGTGACGCTGAGGCTAATATCTCCTTCTTCTTCGGTCTCTGCCTCTTCGCGGCCCTCATAATGGGGGGGTCCGTGTCCCAAGGTGAATAGCCTCTGTAGGACTGCCTTCACCATGTCGATCGGCATGTCGTTTGTTGGTTCCTTGCTTTTACATTTCTTCATGACCGTGCGATAGGGTTTGCCCCAAGGGTTGTTCTCCAGTATCTTGCAGTATTCTGCCCAAGCTGTTTTTTTGCTACAGGCGATCTCCTTTTTTAACTGCCTACGGATCTCCTTGTAGGCGTTGACGAGGGGCTCGGTGTTGCCGGCATTCTTCTTTCTTTCTCTCGTCACCTTCCTGAGCGCTTTGTGCGCCTGCGCTCTCAGTTCCGCGATCATCGGGTTCCACCAGTAGTTCGCGTACTTGCGGCTCGCCGCGCCGCTCGACTTCCTTAGCATCCCTTCGCACGTACCTTCAATGATCTTTTGCAAGGGCTCGGCCCCATCCTCTTCGATAGCCGCGTTGAGGTCCTCCTACTTCAGTGTGTCGTCGAATCTGCTCAGGAACTCCTCCGGCAACATGTCCTTGGTCACGTACCTGTAGAACTTCGATACGGTTCGGGTCTTCCTCGTCTTAAACCTGTGGAGCACGTACAGATGGTCCGAGGCCGAGTATTTGTCCAAGACCGCGCTTCCGGCGTGCATCTCGCTGACCTTGTTGGATACGCTTATTATGTCGGGGAAGCTCGTCTTCCCGTTCATGAAGAATGTGTACTTTTCCTTGAGCCTCAATGGAAACACCCGGTGGGCGCTTAGTGCCTCCATTAAGACTCTCCCTCTCTTGTCTGTGGTCGATCCTCTCCAACAGGTTGACTTTGCGTTGAAGTCTCCGGCCATGACGACCTTGTCGTGTCTTCTAGCAACGTTCTTCGTCATAGCAGACAGCGTGTCTATGTATTTGCAGTATGCTGGCTTATTTATGTTGGGCGAACAGTATCCGCTGAAGCAGAAGACGTCGCCAACGCGGACGCCCACTATCCCGTCGCTCTTGATCTCCGTTGTTTCATCATGCAGCTTGCCATTGAGGAGTGTGACCCATATCGAGGCGTCTCCTTTGGTGTCATTAAACCAGTGCGGTAGCTGCCTGTCCGGCTCGGAAATTATTATTATATCCGGCCTAAGTTCGATCGCGCATTGGTGCATCATGTCCTGCGCCAGCTTGCATCTGTTGAGGTTTATCTGCAGTATCCTCATTTACTCGCTTTCAACCGCCTTCTATATTCTGGACAAGCCAGGAATCCGGTTACGTGGTCAAATTTCACTCCTTTCTCCTTGCTGCAGATGGAGCAGCAGAGTGCGTTGACGCAGGCAGCTATCGTGTGGTCTTTGGCTCCGCACTTCCTGCAAATCTCCTTTCCAGGGCTTATCGCCGTGCACTTGTTCGCGATATGCCCAAACATGTGACATCTGAAGCACTTTACCACATTGGGTAGTGCCTTTATCGAGGCTATCGTCAAGCCGGTTCTGATCTTCCGGCTCGCCCCCTCTTTGGCCAGATAGGCTTTCGGCATCGTCACTATTGCCGATTGGGTGCCCCACGGCGCCATTTTTAGGGTCTTTACTTCGACCTCAGTGATGTCGCTTACGCCCAGTTGCACTACTACTCCCTGGCTAGTTCTTCCTCGCCTACGAGCGGGTCTATATCCCTGATCTCTACGGAGGTCTTGTCGCGCATTGGTAGCGCTCTCACCTTGCCTCTTAGCGCCGTGTTCATATTCGCCGCGGTCTTTTTGGCGTTGCTACCTGCTTTCAGCTCGATCAGGATGTCACCTGTTCTGGTCCTCCTAATCCCACAGCTCTCTTTTAGGGTCTCCCTTGCCCCCATCAAGTCATTGTAGACCTGTATCCACTCCTAGTCCTGCCCTACTTTGACAAGGATGGCTTCGGGTCTGTTACGTATCCTCTTCGGTCCCACCGGCCTCTTTGGCTTGTCCAATGCCGCCCTTCCTGCGTTCGCCTTCCTGACCACCGTCGGGGTGTCCGTTCCTTTTCCTCTCCTTCCGCGGACAGGGATCCAGTCTTCCTTTACATCGCTGTCCGTGCATTCCGTAGTCGCTTTTGCCGAGCTGTTGCCGGCACAGGCTCCTGCGTGTGAGGCCTCCACGGTCGTTGGTCTCTTTCTCTTGGTGTCGCCCTTCCCCTCGACGGGCGATATCTCCTTCCTTTTTCCTTCCTTCTCCTCACTCCTCCCCGGAGGGGTGGTCATCCTGGTGGCCGCGACTGTCCTCGCGTTCCTCTTAAGCCTCATCTCGTCCAACATCGATTGGAGCTTGATCGCTTTTTTACTGATGGCGTCCCTCCTTTTCTTGATGCCGGTATCCTTTTTGCTCATGAGGTAGAGTCTGCTACCTATGTATTGGATTTCGCGGAAGACTTCTGTGATGATTTCCGTCATCGCCTTCCATTCGCTCATCTTAATAACGATACTGTCCTCGTCGTTGCCTTCGGTCTCGGCCGTTGCTCTGTTCGCCATGGTCTTCCTCCTGAGACATGCCCTTGGTGCCGCCGCTTCGCTGCCGCTGTCCGACATTTCCGCCAGTGTGTCTAGCTCCGAGGTGCTGGCCGCTTCGTCCCTCGTTGCCCTCAGCTGGCTCCTGGCCAGGCTTCTCGTTGTCTTGCACGCGCTCCCCTCCACTGGGGACTTTCTCATATATCTGGTGATCTTGTCACCTTTGAAGATTTTTTCCTTGGCGATTCGGGTCGCCTTTTCGGTGGGTGGTGTTTTATCCTTGAGTGCCTGCATTGGCATCTCGACATCCTCGATGATTCCCGCGATGTCTTCATCAAATTCGAGGTATCTTCTAGTGCTTTTCTTGAACGTCTTTTCCTCTGTGACAACTGCGGGTGTTTCTTGGTCCCCGGTCGTGTTTACCGAACGAGGGGAGGCCCTGGAATCGACCTTCCCCTCGCCGTTCGTCCAGTCGTTGGGTGACCGTCGGGTCGAGCCTGGGACGCTACTCGAACCCACGACGGGGCCTGGAAGCTCCGAAACCCCCTGAGCAGTAAGTTTACTTGACTTGCAGTACTTGTCCATATTGTGTTTGTCTTAATATACATATATATATGTCGGAGATGAAAGAACGCCGGCTCTCCTCCTTGGATTCGCGGGAATACCGCAACTCTGTAACTTAGATTAAACAAATGCCGCTCCGATTGTTCGAGATTTATGATCATGAGCTTTGGCTCGAGGCGACAATCAGTCGCCGAACGTAGCCGCGGTCAAAGGGATGAACGTTTTATCTAACAAAGGCACAGAGTAACTCTATACCTCTCCTTAAAAGAAATAGTCGTAGCGACACGTGGCAGTAAATACTTCAATAGTTTCTATCCCGCGGCCCGCCACACGCAGATTTTGTCCTCCGGGTAAGATGATCGCCGGGTGTCGGCATGCCTTTGTGTTGTATGTTTAGCTAACGTGAGGACCCGCTATAGATCTTAAGATTTAGTCAAGCGAACTCCGTCAAGTAGTCTTTGTTGCAACTACGGGAAGATAGGAGAAACCTATCCTCCACGAGCGTTGCCCCCCGTCAACAACCTCCCCTCAAGGGCGGCCAGCATCTCTTTCAAAACGCCGATGTGGAGATCGACCAATGAGCAATAGCGCTAATTTCCCTCTCCTTTGGAACGAAAGCTTTCTTTGACGAATCCGAGGATCTCATATCCTTAGACCCACCCAATATAGTTTTCCTCGACGACATCGTCGAGACGGAGAGGCATTCTTTGGTACGATCTCATCGACGAATGACAGTGCCGCCTTACAACCAGTGAATACCACACATCTAGTTAACAGAGAGTTAGACTTGAACTGTGCGAGAACATACGTTTACCATCCCGTGACCGCGGATTCGTTTCGAACCTAAGGTCATTATCACTAGTGCTACGAGTGCTTAATCTTGTTAATAAGCCTGTGCTAATAAACTCTCCGTTGTATCACAACAATGGCTAATTCTAATGAAAATCCATCAAACGCCCATCTCCTTAATCCTGACTCTAATCCGACATCAGAAGTGGGATACAAGGACCTGTTAGCAACGATGAAACAGCAAATGGATTTCATGCGTGACGTATTTCATACACAAACAAAGAAGGATGTGGTGGCACTTGAAAAATTTTCGCTTCCACGTTTTAACCCCGGAAGCTTGGGCTCCGACCCAGCCGCATGGTGTGCGACTGTTGACGTGATCATGGAAGAAAAACCTTTGCAAGGCGGTGCGCTACTTTGTGCTTTGAGTGCCGCTCTGGAAAGTTCGGCAGCACAGTGGCTTACAGAGATACCTGCTACTCAAATTTCCTCTTGGCCAAAGTTTAAAGACCGTTTCCTTACACGCTTTGGTGGGAAAGAAACAGCTGCCACGGCGCTATGGAAGATAAAAAATCAAGCACGACTGGAGGGTGAAACCCTGGGAGATTACAGCAGCCGTTTACGTTCCTTCCTGATGGCGAGGTGGGAAAGGTGCACCAAGGACGAGATAGTCAACGCTGCCGTGCTCCTTCATATAGGCTCACAGGACCAGCGCGTCCTACGGATAGCACTCACAAACGATATCAAGACCGAGGACCAGCTCACAGGCGAAATGACAGCGCTCTCCGATTCTGTGAAGAGGCCGGCGTCTTCAGTAAGCAACTCCTCCGCGGGTCCCGAAGCTAAACGGCATAAGCCTTCTGACTCCCGATACAAGTGCTACCACTGCGGTAGACACGGACATAAAGCATCTGAGTGCCGCGAGAGGACAAGACTGGAGGCAGAGAAACGCAATCGAAAACCAGGGGAAAACCGGGCTGTCGCGTCTTCGAAGGTGTCCTGCTACAGGTGTAACGAGGAGGGCCACATCGCGCCCAACTGCCCGACCTTACGTAGAGGAAACCCCGCTACGAGAGAGGAGCGCCAGATTAACTTCTGCGTGGTGGAGGCCCCGACCGGTAAATTAAGTCACCAGGGTGAGTCGTTCCTGTTTTGCTTTGATTCCGGAGCTGAATGCTCATTAATGAAAGAATCGGTAGCCTCAAAATTTTCCGGCAAGAGAACGACCGAGATAGTTGTAATGCGAGGAATTGGGAACACTTGCGTTAAGAGTACGACCCAAATTCTGTCCGCCGTATGTATCAGCGGACTTACACTGGAGGTAATTTTTCACGTCCTTGCCGACAATTACATAAAACACGATATTATTATTGGGTGCGAAATTTTAAGCCAAGGCTTCGACGTACACATGACGCGCAATAGCCTCGATATTTGTAAGTCGAAAACGGTTAATGTCTGTAATAATATCGCCGAACCTGCGATCGATCTCAATGATGTAGACACCGAGGTACTCGACGACGATAAAGACCGATTGATTTCCATTCTCGACAGATTCAAAAACTCGTTCATCACGGGTTTCCCACGTACCCGCGTAAATACGGGCCAATTAGAAATACGGTTGATCGACCCTAACATCACCGTCCAAAGAAGCCCCTATAGACTTAGCGAGGAAGAGCGGAGAATCGTACGAGCGCGAATCAGCGAACTACTCAGAGCTAACATTATAAGACCTAGCAATTCGCCGTTCGCGAGCCCCATGCTACTCGTGAAGAAAAAGGACGGTTCGGATAGATTGTGCGTAGATTTTCGAGTGTTAAATAAGAATACGGTCGCGGATCGGTACCCCCTACCTCTTATCGCGGACCAAATCGCGAGGTTACAAACGGCGAAATACTTCATTAGCCTGGACATGGCCAGCGGGTTCCACCAAATTCCTATACACCCCAATTCGGCGGAATACACGGCGTTCGTTACACCCGACGGGCAGTACGAGTACGTAACGATGCCGTTCGGATTGAAAAATGCACCGTCCGTTTTTCAGAGGGCCATTTTCAATGCCCTGGGCGACCTTGCGTATTCCTACGTCGTTGTCTATTTGGACGACGTCCTAATTATTGCCGACTCAATAAACCAAGCCTTAGAGAGGTTGGACGTCGTGTTAAGTACCCTTGTAAACGCCGGGTTTTCGTTTAACTTTTCTAAGTGCTCTTTCCTGAAGACGTCGATACTCTATTTGGGATACGTAATCCAGAACGGAGAAGTCCGTCCCAACCCGGGTAAAGTATATGCCTTAAGCGCCCTACCCGCGCCGACGACCGTCACACAGCTCAGGCAGTTCATAGGGCTAGCCTCGTACTTTCGGAAGTTCATCCCTAAATTTTCACAATTGTTAAAACCCTTATACGCGCTTACGTCCGGCAGTAAAAATATAACATGGGCAGACAGGCACGAAAAAATAAGACAAGAGGTAATCTCCGTTCTGACCGACGCACCGGTGTTAATGCTATTTGACCCCAATTATCCAATAGAATTACATACCGATGCTAGCTCCGAAGGATTTGGGGCTATTTTGATGCACAAGGTGGAAGGTAAAAATCGAGTAGTGGAATACTATAGTAAAAGAACCAGCCTCACGGAATCCAGATATCACTCTTATGAACTCGAAACATTAGCTGTTGTAAACGCCATAAAACATTTCCGCCACTACCTGCACGGACGGGAATTTCTTGTCGTCACGGACTGCAATTCATTAAAGGCGTCTAAGAGCAAAGTACATTTGAATGACAAGGTACACAGGTGGTGGGCTTACTTGCAAACGTTTACCTTCGACATTGTGTATCGGGAGGGCAAGCGAATGGCCCACGTAGATTTCTTTTCGCGAAATCCCACAGGCGTTGACCCTATTGGATTCGACAAAATCAAAGAGAAAATGGTTAATCTGGCCGAAATTTCGGAAGACTGGCTACTAGCCGAACAACGTCGTGACCCCCAAATTTCGGGAATTGTCGAAAAATTGCAAAATGATGAGCTCGCGGAAGACATCGCGAATACTTACGAATTACGGTCCGGTACTCTCTACCGGAAAATTCAAAGAAGAGGCAGGACTCTCAGTTTACCTATTGTTCCAAGAGGGTTTAGGTGGTCCGTTATTAACCATGTGCATCAGTCAATTATGCACTTGGGTTGGGATAAGACGCTCGAGAAACTGTACGAGTATTACTGGTTCGAAGGAATGGCGAAGTACGTTCGCAAGTTCGTAGAGAACTGCCATGCCTGTAGAGTTTCGAAGGCTAGTTCAGGTAAGATACAAGCCGAACTACATCCCATACCCAAGGCCAGCATACCTTGGCACACGGTCCACATGGATATAACGGGCAAGCTGAGTGGTAAAAGCGATTCGAAGGAGTACGTCATTGTGTTGATCGACGCCTTCACTAAATTCGTATACCTGCATCATACTCGTAGGATAGATTCTCTTAACACCATTAAAGCGCTTAAATCCGCTATATTTTTATTCGGGAGTCCCTGTCGGATAATAGCGGACCAGGGAAGGTGTTTTACGGGCAAAGAATTTCGCGAGTTCTGCGAAAGCAAACGAATTAAAGTTCACTTGATAGCGACCGGTGCCAGTAGGGCTAACGGACAAGTAGAACGTGTTATGGGCACGTTGAAAAACATGTTCACGACAGTAGAGACGACCGGGCGGCCGTGGCAAGACGCGATTGGGGAAATGCAGCTAGCGTTGAACTGCACCGTCAACCGCGTGACCAATTCGAGCCCTTTACAACTACTAATCGGTAGATCGGCGAGACCGTATGACCTATTGCTACCCGACAATATCGAAGAAAAAGAAGTCGATATCTCCGATGTAAGGCAGCAGACCGTACAGAACATAGAAAGTAACGCCCAATACGACAAAGAAAGATTTGATAGGAACAAAGTTAAAGTGGTTAGGTTTAACCTCGGCGACTTCGTACTACGCAAGAACGAGGAAAGAAACCAAACCAAGCTAGAGCCGAAATTCAAGGGTCCATTTGTAATAACCGAGATTTTGGAAGGAGATAGATATATTCTAAAAACGCTAGACGGCAAACGATCGTATAAAGACAGTCACGACAGATTAAGAAAAATGCCGGACAGTCGCGTTCCCGCTGAATTGGACGTCGATAGTGACGGCAATAACAGTGACCACGACGACATGAGTACCTCGATCTCGGAAGATCCTTAGCACAAAGACCGTAGCACCTTACGGAGTACGTTATGAAGCTCGGTAAAGGGGCAAGTGATGTGTTCACGCGCACCATGAGCTATAGAGTTATGAAGCTCGGTAAAGGGGCAAGTGATGTGTTCACGCGCACCATGAGCTATAGTGTTATGAAGCTCGACTAAGGGGCAAGTGATGTGTTCACGCGCACCATGAGCTACAGTGTTACGAAGTTTGGTGCGGTCGTGCGATCTAGAAAAACGAGATCCATTGGGGTACGAAATCGAGACTGGTCCATTTTGCCGTTATGACCCGACTGATAACCCACAGGATGCAACTAGCACTTCCGATACTAATTACAACGTTACTAATTCATGTTCTCTTCTATTCCTTTTGTTGTCAAACCTCCGAACAAAATTTTGTTGTTACACTGGACCCTCAGCTTATTTAGACATTAAGTTAAATTGTAAACAATGTTAATTGTACCGAGACTAACGTTAAGAAAACTCAATATTGTAGCTACACCCGAGGACGTGTGATAGTCAGAATGGCCGTGTCGGAGATGAAAGAACGCCGGAGCTCCTCCTTGGATTCGCGGGAATACCGCAACTCTGTAGCTTAGATTAAACAAATGCCGCACCGATTATTCGAGATTTATGATAGTGAGCTTGGGCTCGAGGCGACAATCAGTCGCCGAACGTAGCCGCGGTCAAAGGGCTGAAAGTTTTATCTGACAAAGGCACAGAGTAACTCTATACCTCTCCTTAAAAGAAATAGTCGTAGCGATACGTGGCAGTAAATACTTCAATAGTTTCTATCCCGCGGCCCGCCACACGCAGATTTTGTCCTCCGGGTAAGATGATCGCCGGGTGTCGGCATGCCTTTGTGGTGTATGTTTAGCTAACGTGAGGACCCGCTATAGATCTTAAGATTTAGTCAAGCGAACTCCGTCAAGTAGTCTTTGTTGCAACTACGGGAAGATAGGAGAAACCTATCTTCCACGAACGTTGCCCCCCGTCAACAACCTCCCCTCAAGGGCGGCCAGCATTTCTTTCAAAACGCCGATATGGAGATCGACCAATTAGCAACAGCGCTAATTTCCCTCGCCTTTGGAACGAAAACTTTCGTTGACGAATCCGAGGATCTCATGTCCTTAGATACACCCATTATAGTTCTCCTCGACGGCATCGTCGAAACGGAGATTCATTCTTTCGTACGATCTCATCGACGAATGACAGTGCCACCTTACAACCAGTGAATACCTCACATCTAGTTAACAAGGAGTTAGACTTGAACTGTGCGAGAACATACGTTTACCATCCCGTGACCGCGGATTCGTTTCGAACCTAAGGTCATTATCACTAGTGCTACGAGTGCTTAATCTTGTTAATAAGCCCGTGCTAATAAACTCTCCATTGTATCACGACAATGGCTAATTCTAATGAAAATTCATTAAACGCCCATCTCCATAATCCTGACTTCAATCCGACATATATTTACCGGTACTTTAAGGTCAATAGATTTATCGAAATAATTTACGTTGTTAATTATGTGATCTGTGCAACCGCTATCTAATGGCCACATTACTTCATAATTACTTATCTCGTTCGCCTCGCCGCTGTGTGCTGCGTGCGCCGTTGCTATCCATGTGCTTGATCTTGAGTTACCATGCTCGTGTCACGTAAAATAAAAAGCAGGAGGCTCGAACGAAAAGAAAAAAATTAAGGTAACAAAAAAAACAAGAGAATTTATTTCTTGTATTCTGAATTTACACTGATTGCGATTTTGTTCTGAGCTCCAGCCGTGACTTTCCAAGACTGACGCTCTTACAATTTGACTTTCGGTAACATCTGTTTCTTCTTTGTTTGTCATCTCTCAATATCCCCACTACCCTGTAAGCGTACGTGACCGTTGTCACTCTTCTAGGACATTCGGTGGAAGGACCGTTAGGATACAGATGACTCATTAGGCACTTCGGCGATATACATTGTCGCCAAGGCCGTCACATCTCTATCTCCATCATCGGTCCATCGGATTTGAAGTATGCCGGTCGTGACATACCCACCAGTTTAGATTGATCTAGGTCCTCTAAGATCGTAGTAGAATTGGTTGGATTTGTTTATAAATCGTAATTCCTATCCTGTGAATTTAAGACAACTAACAAAGGGTATTGTTACTAGTGCTAGGGTCAGCATTATCGTGGAAAAAGTACGTTTTCAATCGGTACCATGTATCTTTTTCTTAATATTGTCGATAGATATAATGTAGTAAGGAGTTTTCACATCATTGATTCTATAGGGTCCTAACCATTCAATGTCCAACTTATCTCTTTTATGGTCATTGTGAATTAAAACAAAGTCTCCATTCCTAAACACGGTCTGAGTTTTAACAATTTTTCTTTCTTGGTCTCGCTTGTAGCGTTGCTTATTTTGAATAAGTGTTTTGTGAGCTGTTTCCCAATATTTATTTAACTGTTTTTGCCAAAGTGAGTACATATCGTCATAGGTAAATGTGGGGAATCTGGACATTGCGGAAGGTAAGTTCGCTTTTCTCCCAAAAGTCAATTCGAAGGGGGAGAATCCTGTTCCTTCATGTTTTGCAGTGTTGTATCCTAAACAAATGAAATTAAGTACTTCGTCCCATTCTTTGTCATTGTCGTGTAACGCAGTACGAATTAAATCTTTAACCGAGGCATGTGTTCTTTCGAGGGATCCGTTACTCTGTGGGTGAAATGAAGTTGTTTTGACGTGTTTGATTTTAAAGGCCTCTTCGAATTTCGTCATTAAATCGCTAACAAAATTTTGTCCTTGGTCTGTCAGAATCGTCTTTGGTGCCGAAAATATGTAAATATAGTGCTCAATAAGCGCGTTAATTAGAGATTCAGTTCGTTGCGTTTTGAGGGGAACAAGGATCAGATATTTCGTAAGTTCGTCGTGAATTGAAAGTATATATTGATTTCCGCGTTTGGTTTTCGTCATCGGTCCTATGATGTCCATAGCAATTTTGTCGTTAGGGTGAAGTGGTGTGTCTGAGATCTGTGGGGACTCATTGGGTCTGATAGGTGTTAGTTTCTCCTTTTGACATGTGTCGCATGTCTTCACGAAGTTTTCTACTCTTTCAAAAAGGCCGGGGATTTTCAACTTATCCTTAATCCGTTGATACGTTTTCTGTATCCCTAAATGTCCTACGGTGTCGTTATGGTTTTCCTTTATTGCTTGTAGTATTTCGCTTTCGTCTAGTTTTAAAATGGGATTGGGCGCATAAGTAATTTCCTTGTATGTGTCGTTAAAATATATTAGCATGAGTTTAATCTGTGTTTTCTCTAATTCAGTGAAACCGTTATTTCCTATGCCGATTTTTGTTGTATTTTTAAGGATTTTGTAAAGTTTTCTGATCCAAAGTGTCTCGTCGTATTCTCCTAAATCGTTTCGAGTTAATTGGTAAAATGTTTGATCATTCGGTTTAACTTCTAAGAGTTTCGGGTTTTCGTTGTTGTTTTTCCATTCGTTGAATGAATTAGTGTGGTCAATTAATAGGTCGAGATTAACTATTACGTTGCGAGTTACCGCGTGAACGCTAGATAAGGCGTCTGCAGCTGTATTATCTTTACCCTTTGTGTATTCGATTTCATAGCTGTATTCTTCGAGTCTAAGTCTCCAACGAATCAGTCGTCTAGAGGGGTCTTTGCAATTGTGTAGCCTCTTAAGGGCTTGGTGGTCGGTTCGAATAATGAAGCGTCGTCCTAACAAGTATTACCTAAGTCTTTTCACGGCCCATACGATGGCCAAGAGTTCCTTTTCTGTCGTGGTATAGTTTCGTTCGGGTGGGTTTAGTGTCCTTGAAATGTAACAGCAAGGATCATCGTCTTGTGACAGTATTGCTCCTAGTCCTTCGTTACTTGCGTCGGTGATTAAGATAACGGTTTTGTTAAAGTCCGGATAAGCTAGTATTGGGGAATTACAGAGTTTGTCCTTTAAAGTATCAAAGCTAGTCTGGTGTTTGTCAGTCCAATGGAATGGTGTGTCCTTTTTTGTTAAGTCTGTAAGGCTCTTCGCGATTTTAGAAAAATTCCGAATAAATTTGCGGTAATAACCTGCTAAACCTAAGAATGATTTAACGTCCGTGGCATTGCGGGGTAATCGAATGTTTTTTGCAGCGTCTAATTTCTTGGAGTTTGGATTAACTTCTTCGGCTGAAATTACGTGGCCTAAGTATTCTAGTTCGGGTTTTACGAATTCGCACTTATCCGGTTGCAATTTAAGTCCTAATTCTCTGAGTCTCTGAAATACTATCGCGAGGTCTTCATTACGTTCTTGAATCGTTTTTCCGAATATCAATATGTCGTCCAAATAAACAAGGCAATGTTTACCTACAAGTCCAGTTAAGGCTCTGTCCATTAATCTTTGAAAAGTAACGGGTGCGTTTTTAAGACCGAATGGTATTCGATTGAACTGAAAGTGGCCTTGCGGTGTCAAAAAAGCGGTATATTTTTTGGATTTCTCGTTCATTGGAATTTGATGAAATCCTGAGGATAAATCAAGCGCCGAAAAGAATTTCGCGTTTCCTAGTTGTGTCAAAATGTCGTCTATGTCAGGTAAAGGATAAGCGTCTTGTTCCGTGAGTTCATTTAGTTTCCTAAAATCAATGACTATCCTCCATTTCTGTTTTCCTGAGGCGTCTAATTCTTTCGGAACTACCCATACCGGAGAGTTATAAGGGGAATCGGATTCTTCTATGATATTTTTCTTTAACATGTCTCCTATTTGTCGCGAAATTTCGTCTCGATGACATTCCGGTGGTCTATACGATCGTGTGTTAAAGATTTTATCTTTGGTTAATGAAATTGTCTGCTGGATTAAATTAGTACAGGGCAAAAGGTCGGTTTCTAAATTAAAGATGTCAACGTAGTGCAGAATAATCTTTTCTATGGATTCGCGGGTTGGCTTTTCAATGTGATCTGTTCTCACTAGGCTTTTTAGCTTTGATACGTTGCAAACATCATGAGAATTTTGGATATTATTAGAAATTTCAATGTTTTGCTCACCAGTGTTGATAAAACATACTTTAGTTGGTTTGCCTTCCAGATAGATTGTTTGAACTCTGTTTTCTCCAGGAATTAATTGTATTGGTTTCTGAAAGAAAATGGTTTTGTCATTTAGTCGGATTCTGTCATTGGATATCGAATAGTTATACTTCTCTAAACATGGTAGCCCAATGATTCCGTCTTCGATGATTGGGAAGTTGTCCGGTACTATGTGAAAGATGTGGTCTTGTCCAAAAATTCGTTTCGTTACGTATTCGTTCGTTTCGTATTTGTCTCGTCCTATAGAAAATTTTTGTCTAGGCCCTATTTGTATCGCGTTGACAGTTTTGTTACGTTTCACTAGGTTTATCCCTGCTCCAGTGTCGACCAGAAATACTCGCTCTGTGGTTCGGGTTGACAAAGGTATTGTGAGTAATCTTTCTGTGGTGATGTTGACTCGCGTCGTTTCGCGCGGTTCGTCTATACTCTGGTTCGATGTTACTTCTCGTGTTTCGTCCCTTTCCTGGACTGCTTGAATTCTTGCGGGTGGTCGGTCGTACTGGCTCGGTTGTAGAAAATTTTGGCATTTGCTGGCCATGTGTCCCAGCTTTCCGCATTTGAAACACTTCATTTGCGCGCGTTTAGCGGGTGGCCCATTCTCTACTCGGTCGAATGTGGTAGGTTTCTGAGCTACTGGTGCGTTAGGCGATCTAGATAGTGTATTAGATCGTCTTACCTGCATGGATTGATTGTTGAGGCGATTACTAGCGGAAGGCAAGCGACTACTTGACCAATTGGCTTCCCGTTCTTCTCGTGAGTAGCGTTCTAAGTCGGCTGCTTTCTTTTCAGCATCTTCAAGATTCACGGGTTCAATGATTAATAATGTTCGGCATATGTCGCGCCTGAGTCCCTTTAGGTACACACGGACAATCTTCTTTGTAGTTTCTTCGATCATTAGCTTGCGTAGAAGTGGTTGTGGGTACTCGTTGGTTACTGCGTACAGTAAACGGTTGAGTATTCTTCTGAACCGAATATTAAAACTCTGCACTGATTCTTCCCGTCCCTGTCTCAACTCTTTTAATTGTTCCCGATATTCTTCCGAAATCACTTGAGCTGCCACATTGTTCCTCAGTGCGTTGTACAGATGGTTGTAGCACTCAATGGGGATGTTGCGGATACTTTGAGCTGCTTTTCCTACGATTTTTTCTACCTTTATTGCTTTTAGCAATAAATCTTGCTCCATGCAACGGTCTTTCATACTGCTCACTTCTTTGATGAATTCTTCCACACCTACGTCATCGTCTCCGTTGAGCATTGGAATACAACGTATTGCATCCTTAACTCGTAGAGTGGAAAGAGCGGGTGGAAAATAGCCTCTTTCTTCAACTTCGGGCTGTTCGGTGTCGATGTGCGCAGGTGGGATGCCTGGAATCGTTAACCCGGTCGGTTCGCGTGCCCTAACCCTACTCCCGGTGCGATTAATCGCCGTCGATTCACTTTCGTTGCATTCAGTAATGATGGAACCAGAATCATCGGTCGCAAGGGATCCGAACACAGTCCGTAGCTCTGCGACGGTTCTCCTAAGACTTCCGATTTCTGCTACCCAGCATCTATTTGTTTCGTCACTTTGCATAGACAAACGTAACATATCCTCTTGTAAACGGGCAATACTCTCTTGCTGTTTTTGAATGCTACCCAATATTGTTCGCAACGTTGGATCCGTTGAGGTAGAAGTTTGAGATTCGTTTGTCTTAGACATCTTCCTGCTTTCGGACGAAGATGAGTCTTCGCTACTGAAGCTAGATTTTCTTTCACGGTAACGTACGAAGGAATCCAGTTTACCTTCCTTTGTCACTTCACTCGGTTCGTGATAGTTAGATCTTCCGTAGATGATGAATGTCTTTTGGTTTCCGAACAAACACTTTTCACTATGCTGGGAGTAATCGCCAAAAATGTCGCGTAAAATAAAAAGCAGGAGGCTCGAACGAAAAGAAAAAATTTAAGGTAACAAAAAAAACAAGAGAATTTATTTCTTGTATTCTGAATTTACACTGATTGCGATTTTGTTCCGAGCTCCAGCCGTGACTTTCCAAGACTGACGCTCTTACAATTTGACTTTCGGTAACATCTGTTTCTTCTTTGTTTGTCATCTCTCAATATCCCCACTACCCTGTAGGCGTACGTGACCGTTGTCACTCTTCTAGGACATTCGGTGGAAGGACCGTTAGGATACAGATGACTCATTAGGCACTTCGGCGATATACATTGTCGCCAAGGCCGCCACATCTCTATCTCCATCATCGATCCATCGGATTTGAAGTATGCCGGTCGTGACACTCGCTCGTGCCGGTTGTTGACTGACGATGGAAATTTCCATGTCCCCTGCTCGTATTTCCTTTGTTTCCTCCTCCTCTGCTGCGACCACGTGTTGACCCAAGCCAAAAACTGATACTGTTTCCCGCTTCGACGCCATTTTGACACTCTCTCGCAAAATGTCCTACTCTTCCACATCTGAAGCATCCTTCCTTTTTTGCAGAAAAGGCGTTGGTTTGCATTTCTCCTCGATTGGACTTATTTTTCCTCTCCGCTGTTTCAATTTTATTTTTTAAATACGCTACCGTTTGATTTTCGGCTTTCAGTGCATCTACTATATCCGCTCTGTAGCTGTATTCTTCGGGTAACGTATTCAGCATGTAAGTTAGTTTTTCCCTCTCACTCACTTGTGCACCCGCACATTTTAATTCGTTTATTAATTTTTCGAAATCGCTAAAGAACGATGCTGAATCACTGTAGTTCTCAAGTTTTATCTTTTCCAATCTCCTTCTGCATACGACCTGTAGTGCCGTCGACACTTTCAAGTACATTTCATCAAACTTTTTTACTACCTCATACGCCGTTTTTTCTTCTCTAATATATTCCAATGGTCTGTTTGTGATGGCACTATAAATTATATTTATTGCCTTCGGATCCTTTTTGTCCCAGTCTTCACTGTCTGTTTCTGTCTTCACCCTAGTTGTGACAACCTCGCATTCTCTATACTTGAGAAACATCGTTATTCTTTGCTTTCACATACCGTAAATATGCATCGAAAATAGGTATCATGATTTCCAATCTCTCCATTTTAAATGATTCCTTATCTCTTACTCAAGCGTTCCTACGTGCTCCAAGTGTATTTTTCCTCTTTGTAACCTTTGAACGTTTCTTTCCTTACTGAAGAGTCACTCGACCTAACTCGCAATATTGAAAACCATACACTAAAATAACTGGCAAAACTATGAACCACGCTCTGCTACCATGTAAAGATATAGAATGAATTCGGAAATACAAATAATTCCCTTTATTTGGCACACAACAGTTATACATATATCTTACACTCTAAAGACCTCTAAACCCTACTCGCACGCACGCTTGTTGTCAACAGACTCTTCCAGATACTTCTAACGACTGACTCTTGTCTTTTGTCCCAACTCAGGCCTGGACGTCCTCTGACGCTTATACACACATTCACATGTACAGTGTAAATGTATCATGTTCCTAGCAGAATTGTTATGCGACTGATGCATCAACATACCATGCAAGAAGAATTGGAAACTAGGACAAAAAGGAAGAACTGTGAAAGAGATACTTATAATCATAGTAAACGACAAAAAATTCGCAGATGTTCAAGTGAATCTGTCGAGGAGGATATTGATGAAAAGGTAGTTGACAATAGAAGAATACAAGTAATAACACAAGAGTCAAACAATCTCCTCGATAACGACAAAAGGATGGTGCGAATGATGGGATATAAGGAGGTTACGGCTTCGGAAATAATGAACAAGGTCGTTTAGAGCCAGTTCAAGCACCTAGACAGCATGGTCGCAGAGGCTTTGGACATCATGTTCTTGGACATGAAGATTCAGGTCTTAAATGGCATCCTGCAGAGGGAGTTATAAAGTGTGTAAAAGATATGATATGGTGATATGAAAAGTTGACCACAGATGATGAAATTGATTTCTGTTGTGCAGATATAGTGAAAACTGTTATCAATGCGAAAACGGTATTCGCTCATTTGGATGACGTTGAAGTGCGTCGAGCAAGGACACGTTGTAATCCTCATGAAACAATTCGTGGTGCTCGTTTTTTAAATCGTGCTACTGTTAAAATGGCGAATACAGATAGAGCATGTAACTTTATGTTTACTAACCCAAAAGGTTTGAGGGAGAATGGGCTGCTATACTTTGCAGATGTATGTGCCGGAGCAAGAGGTTTTAGTGAACATATTCTATGGCGAAAGAAATGACGTGCTAAAGGATTTGCTCTTACTTTAGAAAATGAACATGATTTCAAATTAGAAGACTTTTATGCGGGTCCTTGTGAAACATTTCATCCATACTACGGACCAAAGGAAAGTGATGATGTCTTTGACCCAGATAATGAAGAGGCATTTACAAATCTTATAATGCAGCATACCCATGGCAAAGGAGTACATTTTGTGATGTCTGATTGAGGATTCTAAGTAGAACGACAAGAAAATGTACAAGAAATTCTTTCAAAACAACTGTATCTTTGTCGATGTTTAATAGCATTGATGGTTGAAAGAGAGGGTGGTGATTTTGTGACTTCATTATTCAACCTTTTTACACCCTTTAGTGCTGGTTTAGTTTATTTAATGTATCGCTGCTTTGAAGAAGTTTTTATTTTTAAACCAAACTCTTCTAGACCGGGAAATTCAGAACGTTACTTAATATGTAAGAAGAAACGATCTGGGGTACAAGATGTTGTTGAATATCTGAAGCATGTTAATCGTCTGCTTTTAAAAGGTGGTGTAAATGACGACGTTTTACAACTAGTATCATATAATGAATTAAAAAGAGAGAAACAATTTGTTCAATATCTACGTGCTTCTAACGAAGATTTGGCCTGAAAACAAATAATCGACCTGTGTAAAATTGCAGCATTTTATGCGGATAATACTCTTGTTGAGACAAAACAAGCTGATATGCGCAAACAATATCTAGAGTATTGGAAACTTCCAGATGAAACTAGGACAATCCCAAGACACATGAAACCAAAGACAAATTGAATACTCTTTTGAAAGATACTTCATTTCTTACTATTACTCCAGCACAATTGATGGAATTTAACATTGAAAATGCATTTTTATCACTATATGACTGGTTTTGTATGCCATGTGGTACAAAGCCAAGATCTGATGATGATAAGAAGCACGCTACATTTTATATGGGCGTGGCAAGGAGCAACGTATATAAATATACAAAGAATTCTTGGCTTAGTGTCGATGACATTGGCATAGAATTATCACCAAATACACTTGTAAACGCAGAGGTTGTATATGAAATGACTAAGGAGTTTATATATCAGCAAAAAGTACTTGCATTGCATATTATAGATGCATTCTACTTAGGAGGAGTGGACATTAGCAAAAAATATTTGAGGTGCAGGTAAGCAAGTGAATCTTATTGAGATCAATAATAAACTTTTAGATTTCCAGTAATGAAATGTTTTTTCAAGGAGTACGTTCATGTGATACTAATGTATGACTTTTGTTTAAAGGAACGAGGAAGCGACGTTGTTCTGTGAAGCTTTGTGGAAACCAGCAGGAAATAACTATACTCGAATACGTGCCAAAGAACTACTTCCAGTTGGTACATATATCTGTGAAAAGTTGCGAGTAACACAGCGTAAAATGAAAAATAATTTCGATGCCTTAGTATACGAACTTCCAGAAAAGACATTAGATGTTAATGGTTATAATAAGGACAAATTATATTTCATACAACAGAGTGTAATATTTTTAAGAAGCACCGGAAATCCTTGGAATCGGTATGTCAGTAAAACACATTCCATAAAGTATGTCTTAATTGAAAAACAAACGAGAAGCTATTCGACCTTCATAGACCAAGTTCAGCAGAAGCAAGTTTCGTTAAATCTTTTAATGGTCGCCTTATTTGTCATTGGCCTAATGATTCAACACTTACTATAAACAGATTTGCAAAATTTATTAAAGATAAGTGTCCGGCATACAATACGCGTTTAGAATATTAAAACTACAGGCTGTACATATATTCGTACAAGACTTGAACCGCATAGATGTCAAACAGATTAATTCCGTTAATTTGACTGTTATTTCAAATATGAAATACTTGTGATATATTTTAGTACTTAGCATTATATTTCTATAGAAATAGAAGTGTAGCGGTACATGAGTCATAGGACAAAGTAAATTACGTCGTTGTCGCCTCGAAGTACCTAGACCGCTGAGCTACAATTAATGTAAAAACAATGTCACCACAACCAGCTATTGTCGTCAGGTAGGCAAATACGAATTCTTTCCCCCCCCCCCCCCCCCCGGCGACTAGTATAGGTAGCCTTAACTCAAATACATCTGACGGTCAAAAACATCAATATTTGACTCAGGTCTTTTATAATGAAATATGTAGAGGACACGGTATATGGGAAGTTTGACCGTCAGACTTATTTGAGGTTATCGATTGTCGTCGTAATCGTCGAATTTACTTAAAATAATAAAGTAAGGTACAGCCTATGGGCCCTGAGTCGTAGATGCAATGTGTAAAAATATTCCATAAATGTTCGTCACGAAATTCAGCAGATCGCTCGTTGATACTCGTAGGTATTCGAAGATACTTTACTCTTTGGGTTGCCTCGGTTTATTTATACTGGTCGGGGCAGAAGTCGGAAGATTCAAAATCGTCTTTGTTCGAAGTAGCGGCAACATTTTTATGCTCCGAGTGTATTTACTTGTATCCTTACGATCCTGATACTCCGGGGCAAAGTAACAATAGGATTTGAATTTCACTCTGGCTCATATGCCGCAACAAATTTTTATAGTTTGTGCTCATGAATAAGTACTTATGAACTATCTAAAAAATATAATAAGCTGAAGTACTGTAGGAAAGTAATTTACAGTGCTACTAGGTTTGGTTACATATTTCAATATCGTTCGCGCCATCGCAAAAGCTAGTATGACGCTGCGTCGGCGTATATGCACACGGGGAGGTGATGGACGAGGCGAGGATGATAGCCTCCCGCGAAGTAGGGCCTGGCCCTGAAGGAGTCCCGCGACGGGTATGAGGGGAGATGATGCGGGTCATGGCACCTAGACTGCGGCACCTATTTACATCGTGTTCGAAGGGGGGTGCCAACCTCCGGATATGGCGCACGGCGAGGCTGGTATTGCTTCGGAAGAAGGGACGACCAGCCCTTGTATCGTCCGGTATGCCTATAGGATGAAGTGTGCAATTTCTTCCAAAGAATCATTGCCAGAATCATTGTACTGTTCTCCGTCGAAAATATTCGTGAGATGTCAACAACGACTTTTGGCATCAATGACATAGTATAATGATAACTACACTACGAGCTAGGGCCATCTATAGGCAAATTCCGGTTTCATATTTATAGACCTTATACGCTCGATTTGACAGGGTTCAGTGCGGACATAGCGCCAATTGTCTAGTGTGCGCTGAATTGGGCAAGAAATCTGGAGTACCGGGCACATCGAATACTCGGCATGTCTGCAACAGCAACGGAAATACGGGGATGTGACCATTTGATGCTGAATATGCAAACCTGCAATGACGCATTATTTGACACGGCCCAGAGTTGACATAGAGCAAACCGGCTGGAGTATGCTGTATTTGGCAGCAAATGTGCAGTATTACGTGCATCCTATTGTCGACATACCTACAATGGATACGGAGATACTTTCACTTGAATAACTAGGCTTGAATATGCAAAACTACAAATACGCTGGATTTGACTCAATGTGGAATATAACGCGCATCGAATTGTCTACATACCTGCAATCGAAATGTAGTCACGTTGATCTGAATATTTATTCCTGAAAATGCAAAATTGCATTTTGGCAGGTTTTGGCAGAGACCAGAGTTGACATAGCTCAAACTAGCTGATGGGTGATGTAACTGTAGCAAATGTAGAGTATAAGGCGTATCGAATTGTCGACGTATGTGCAAAACAAGCGGAGAGACTTTGAAAGCAATATTTAAGGATTAATAGCAAAAACTGCAATTCTGCTAGATTTTACAGGGTCCAGAGTTGGCATAGCACAAACCGGCTGATTTGGCATCAGATGTGGAATATAACGCGCATCGTATGGACAATGTTTCTGCAAAACAAGCGGAGATACCTTGATTCGAATATGTAAGCATTAATATCCAAAACTGCAGTCACGCTGGATTTCACCGAGTCCAGTTTTGACAATGTGCAAACTGTCTGATGTGTGCTGTATTTGGCAGCAAATGTGGAGTATAACATGCATCCTATTGTGAACATACTTATTCTGAAAACGGAGATACATTCACTTGAATATTTAGGCTTGAATGTGCAAAACTACAAATACGCTGGATTTGACTCGTTCCGTATTTAACATGGCTTAAACCAGATGAAGCGCCCAGTGTATCGCAGTCTATGTGGAATATAACGCGCACCGTTTTGTCGACATATCTGCAATAGAAACTGAGTCACGTCGATCTGAATATTGAACCCTGATCATGCATTACTGCATTTACGCTTGATTTCACAGGGTCCGGATTTGACATAGCGCGAACCAGATGATGCGAGCTGTATTTAGTAACAATTACGGAGTATAACGCGCATCGAATTATCGACATATCTGCAATTGAAACGGAGATTCGTTGATTTGAGTATTTCGGTTTAAAAATGCAAAACTGCAGTTACGTTGTGTTTGACCGGACCACAGTGGACATAGGGCTAATTGGATGTTGTTGGTTTAATTCGGTCGAAATGTGGAGTACAAGGCACATCGTACTGCGACACATTTCCAACAGTAACGGAGATGCGTGGCTTTGAATATTTAATAATGTACATGAAAAACTGCAATTACGCTGGATTTGTCGGTGATCGAAGATGGCATTTGTCGGCATATCTGTAGCAGCAACGGATGACACATAAATTTGAATATTTTACCTGTATATGCAAAGCTGCAATCACGCTGGATTTGACTCGACGCGGATTTGATATAGCTCAATACGTATGATCTGCACTGTATTTATCAACAAATGTGGAGTATATCGCGCATTTAGATTTCGACATATCTGCAAGAGAAACAGCGATACGTTGATCTGAATGTTCAAGCATGAATATGCTGAACTAGAATTACACTGGATTTGGCAGAGTTTAGACTTGACGTAGCTCTAACTAGCAGATGTGAACTGTATTGTATGGAACTGTAACTGTATCTATATTTGGCAGGAAATGTGGAGAACAAGGCACATCGTATTGTCTGCATATCTGCATTAGAAACGGAGATAGGTTGGTTTGAATATTTAAGTCTGAAAATGTAAAAATGGAGGGTTTACGCCTGGATTTGACATCGGCCAGAGTTGATGTCAATTTGTCCAACCGTCGGGAGATCTGATCGCGAGGAAGAGCGTCAACGGGAGTCGCGAATTCCCGTTACAATTCTAAGAAGCGACGCCGCGTATTGATCGATCCCCTGATTTACGTTAAGGTAATAGGGTGGTTGCGGCGGTATAACTCTGCGACCAACAATGTTATTGATGGGAATTGTGGATCTTGATGGCCGAAATATTGTTTTGGAAACATTAAATTTACGCTGGGCATTACTATTAACGTAGACACATATTTATTTTATAAACGATTTCTAGAATATTTATCGATATACATTTGCACGAGTCTCAGCACTTTCATTCATACCCGACCTTTTGAAGACTGGTAACCGATAGAACTGTTTACGTTCGTCTGTTTCTCAGTCGCCGCGCACACACATATCTCCACACAGTGATATCCCGTTACAAAGATCTCCACTACGCACTGGACCTATTTATGAAGTATGTATTTCCAACAACTTTGAACAACAGCACAAGTTAGTAATCCGATTAAGGTATAGGTGACGAAGAAATGGATTGATCTGATATGAGAGAATCCGGGTAGATATATTGACTGATCTGAAAACCTAGATTGAGTATGCATAGATAGGTGGTCTTCGAAGAAGTCATGGGTGTAGATAGTTTTCGAACCGAGATATAACTCGAATTCCCCTCATATATACTTACGGAGGAAAGCTCGGTATGTAGGTAATTTTTGATCAAGGGAATCCGATTCGTTGTTCACTCTTTTTTTTATGAAAAGGGAGGACAAAGATTCGCGATACCCATTGGGTATGATCAGCGTTAATGAATGAAGATAGGAGGAGTAAGCATCCTACCAATGTGGCTCATGGATGACCTTGTTCATTGGTAAATACACACATTTTCATCAGATAAATGTCCGGTTTAATATTATATAATTACCGGTTTTCCCATTACATAACTACCAGCTTTTCCGTAATTTCTAAGAGCGTAGAATAAACATAAGGACTTTTCTAAGGAATACACATCAATCAAAAACATTTAAGAAATTGGACGTACAAGAAGAAAGGGACCATCTAGAATTACTTAAAAAGTCTAAGTTTATGTTGGGTCCTTAGGTTTGATGGGGGTGTAAATAACGGTCAGCGGCCCCTTAGCGGCTAAATATCGAGGGACGTAGCACGGTTCCTATCACGCAAGGTAACAGTTGATATAGTGAAAAATGGCTGGTGTGCACTATATTTGGCAGCAAATGTGCAGTATAAGGCACATCGAATTGTCGACATATTTGCAACAGAAACGGAGATACGTGGGTATGAATATTTTATCCTGATTATGCAAAACTGCAATTACGCTTGATTCGTCTGGGACAAGTGTGGATATAGCGCAAACTGGCTGATGAGCGCTGTATGTGGCAAGAAATGCGGAGTACCAGCCATATCGAATTGTCGACATACCAGCTACAGCAACGGAGATACGTTTAGTTGAATATTTGAGTCTGAATCTGCAGAACTACAATTACACTGCATATAACGGGGACCAGAGTCGACATAACGCTGACCAGCTAATGTGCTCTGTATTTGGCAGCAAATGTGGATTGGTTGTCGGCATATTTGCTATAGAGGCGAAGACACATTGATCTGAATGTTTATTCCTGAATACGCAATACTTCATTTACGCTGCACTTCACAAGGTCCAGAGAGGACGAAGCGCAAAGCGGCTGGTGTGTTCTGTATTTGCCTGCAAATCTGGAGTATAACGCGAATCGAAATGTCGGCATATCTGCGATAGCAGCGGAGATACGTTGATTTGAATATTTAAGCATGACTATGCGAAACTGCAATTACATTGCATTTGACAGTAACCAAATATAAAATAGTGTTAGGAAGATGATACATTTGAACTGTACATGTGAATGTGTGTGTAGGTGTCAGAGAGTGTCCAGGCCTTAGTTGGGCCAAAGGGCAATTGGCAGCCGTTAGAAACATTTTAAAGGGTCGGTTGACAACAAACGTGCGTGCAACTAGGTTTTCGATGTCTTCAGAGTATAAGATATATTTGTCGGTTCAACGTCAGGATTAGGGGTGGGGGTGTTCGATGAATCTTCGTTGAAATTAGCCATCGGTGCGGTGTAACAATAGTTGAGTTTATTGACACAAATTAGAAAGATTACAGCGTCGATATGTAATCGCAATGTTTCGACATTCGCGGCACTATGACAATGGTCTCGGCTCCGGCAACGTTTCCGCGGTCAACGGATGCTGAGCTCTACCCTACGTTAGCGTCTAAGTTGCACTACATGTTAGAGCAAGGAGCAATTACTACGTATAAGAAAGACAGGTCGATTGCTGATGAGCCCGCACTAGAGAGTGTCTCTCCATCACGGCGACGCTGTCGAGGAAAACTATAATGGGTGTGTCTAAGGGCTCGGATTCGTGGAGAAAAGTCTTCGTTCAGAAAGTGAGGGAAATTGACGTTACTGTTAATTGGTCAATTTCCATGTTGGTGGTTAGAGAAGGGTGCTTACCGTCCTTGGGGAGAGTTGCCAGTGGGAAGCGTTCGTAGACGGATAGATTTCTCTTATCTTCCCGTAGTTGGGGCACAGGCTATTAGTCTATTTGAAATACTTTGTATAATTGAAACTTAATATTCGTAGCGGGCCCTCAGCCAGCTAAACATATACTCTGAGGATGCGTCGACATCTGGCAGTCATCTTACCCGAAGGACAAAGTCTGCGTGTGGCGAGCCACGGGACAAAAATCGTTGAAATTTTTACCGTCGTGCCCCGTCCCAAGTATTTCTTTTAAGGAGAGCTATAGAGTTACTTCATGCCTTTGTTAAACAAAACGTTCATCCCTTGACCGCGACTACGTTCGGCGACTGATTGTCTCCTCGAGTCCGAGCTCACTATCATAAATCTCTGTAGCGGCAGTCGACAGCAAACTTCCCAACGGTTTCTGTCCCATGCCTCGCTACACAAGGACTCTACCTTTCGAACAGATGGTTGCCAGATGTCTATCAGATACAGATTCTCACCGAATATTTACAGCGAGCCTAAGGACCCGCTATAAATCTTAGGATTCATGCAGCTGAGATTCTCTAAAGGGACAAATAGTCTTTGTCTCAATAGTCCCTACACATACCACCCACTACGGGAAATCTGCTTTTTCTCACGTACGACGCTCCTCGCTAGCAACTTTCTCTGAAGGGCAGTTGTCATCCCCTTCCAACAACCAACTCACAATTTTGCCAATTAACAGCGACGTCCGTTTCCCTCACTCTCTGAACTAACACTTTTCTTAACGAATCCGATGATCCCGTATCCTTAGACACACCCAAACACAGTTTTTCTAAGGAGCATCATCGCGACACAAATTCATTCTGTTCTATCGCGAGCCGCGAGGCAAGTTGGAAGACGCCTTCTGGATTGTTCGTCCGCAGTCGTACGTAATAGCGAATCTGAATCTCTCGACATATGTGCAATCGTCTCGACTCGAACCACCGCGTAAAGTATCGCGCCGAGCCTGAACTTGTAATCTTGAATCGATAATTGTACCGTGCTTTCGGCGCGCTAGTGTATACCACGAACACAAGCAAATAAACAGTTATTGTTAAACAATACCGAGTGATTCTTCTATACCTATCACGCACGTTATCTCATCTCAAATAAGTACAGTCGGATCGAATGACAACAGTTTCATAATACGGCTATGGTGAAGTCTAAATTACAGTACTAGGGGTCTTCCCAAAGTTCCGAAGGGAAGTTTCAGGTGTTCTTTCATCTCCGACACGGCCATTCTGATTATCACACGTCCTCGTGTGTAACTAAAATATTGAGTTTCCTAACATTAGACTCGATACAATTAACATTATTCACAATTTAACTAGATGTTCGAATAAGGCAAGGGTCCAGTGTAGCAACAAATCTTGTTCGGGGATTTGGCAGCAAAAAAATAAAAGATTATGAAAATTAGTAGCGTTATAGTTAGTATCCAAGGTGATAGTTGCATCCTGCAAGTTATCAGTCGGATCGTAACGGCATGATGGACCATTTTCGATTTCGCACTCCAAAGGATCTCGGCCTTCTAGATCGTATGAGCACATAGAGCTTCGTTCCACGGTCTCACTGAGCCTTATCATATTGTCACCCCGAAAAGCATGCAAGTCGCATCGCATGTTCTCACTGAGCCTTATCATATTGTTACCATGAAAAGCGTATGAGCCACATCACACGTTCTCTCTAAGCTGTATCACACTGTTACCATGAAAAGCGTGTGGGCCACATCACACGTTCTCTCTGAGCTGTATCACACTGTTACCATGAAAAGCGTGTGGGCCACATCACACGTTCTCTCTGAGCTTTATCACATTATCGCCCCGAAAAACGTGCGAACTCGCCCTGCCGGGTGTTATTGGCATAGTGCTACTAATCTTCCGAGATCGAAGTACTCATATCGTCATGGCCACTGTTATGGCCTTCACTACAGACATCCAACTCGGCAGGGGTGCAACCATCTGACATTTTCCTCAACATGTCGTGACTGTACTTGAACGATCGCTTACCGTTTAATACCTTTAAGATATACCTGTCTCCTTCCAAAACATCTGCTATTACAAATGGACCTCTAAATTTTGGATCTAATTTGGTTTGATTTCTTTCCTCATTTTGCGTAATACGAAATCACCGAGGTTAAACCTAACCGCTTTAACTTTAGTTTTGTCAAATCCATCCTCATCATACCTAGCACTAGTTTCCATCCACTTTATTGCCTGTCGTCTTATATTGGAGATATCGATACTTTTGATGTCATCGGGTAACAACAGATCGCACGGTCTTGTCGTTCTACCTATTAGTAGTTCTAATGAGCTCGAGTTTGTCACGCGGTTGGTGGTGCAATTCAAAGCCAACTGTATTTCCCCAATCGCGTCTTGCCACGGCCGCCCGGTCGATTCCACTACCGTGAACATAATTTTCAATGCACCCATAACACGCTCTACCTGTCCATTGGCTCTACTAGCACCGGTCGCTATTAAGTGAACTTTAATTCGTTTGCTTTCGCAGAATTCTCGAAATTCCCTACCCTTAAAACATATTCCCTGATGTGCTATTATCCGGCAGGGACACCCGAATAAAAATATAGCGGATTTAAGCGCTTTAATGGTATTAAGGGAATCTATCTTACGAGTATGATGCAGGTATACGAATTTAGTGAAGACGTCGGTCAAAACAATGACGTGCTCCTTTTAATCGCTTTTACCATTCAACTTGCCTGTTATGTCCATGTGGACCGTATGCCAGGGTATGCTGGTCTTAGGTATAGGATGCAGTTCGGCTTGTATCTTACCTAAACTAGCTTTCGAAACTTGACAAGCGTGACAGTTCTCAATGAATCGGCGAACGTACTTCGCCATCCCTTCGAAACAGTAATACTCGTATAATTTCTCGAACGTTTTCTCCCAACCTTAGTGCATAATTGACTGGTGCACATGGTTAATAACAGACTATCTAAAACCACTTGGGACTATAGGTAAACAGAGAGTCCTGCCGTTTCTTTCTATCCTACGGTAAATAGTACCGGACCGTAATTCGTATGTATTCGCGATGTCCCCCGCGAGCCCATCGTTTTGCAATTCCTTGACGATTTCCAAGATTTGAGAATCACGACGTTGTTCCGCTAACAGCCAATCTTCCGAAATTTCTGTCAGATTAACTATTTTCTCTTTGATTTTGTCGAATTTAATAGGGTCAACGCCTCTGCGGTTTCGCGAAAAGAAATCTACGCGAGCCGTCCGTTTACTTTCCCGACACATAATGTCATCAATAAAAGTCTGCAAGTAAGTCCATCACCTATGGTCCCTGTCATTTAAATGTACTTTATTACTCAGCGCTTTCAACGAGTTGCAATCCGTGACGACAAGAAATTTCCGTCCATGTAGGTAGCGACGGAAATGTTTTACGGCGTTTACGATAGCTAATGTTTCGAGTTCATAGGAGTGATATCTAGATTCCGCGGGGCTGGTTCTTTTATTGTAATACTCTATTACCTTGTTCTTACCTTCGGTTTGATGCGTCAAAATCGCCCCGTAACTCTCCGAGCTAGCATCAGTATGTAGTTCTATCGGGTAATTGGGGTTGAATATCATTAGCACCGGCGCGTCGGTCAGGACGGAAACTACCTGTTGTCTTATTCTCTCGTGTCTATCTGTCCAAGTTATATTTCTGTTATCTGAGATGAGCGCGTACAGGGATGAGCGCGTAGTTTCCTCATCTGTGAGAATTTAGGGATGAACTGTGTGACGGTGGTTGGCACAGGTTAAAAACTGAAGGTGTGTATTTTACCCGGGTCGGGACGAACTTCTCCGTTATGAATTACACATCTCAAATAGAGCACGGATGTCCTTAAGAGAACGTTTCGCAAAGTTAAAAGAGAATCCGGCTTTTACGAGGGTATCTAATACGGTGTTTCAATCTTTCTAAAGCTTGATCTATCGAGTCGGTAATAATTAGGACGTTATCGAAATAAATATCAACGTACGAATGAGCGAGGTAGCCTGGGGCGTTACGAATGGCCCTCCGAAAGACGGACGGTGCAATTTTTCAGTCCAAACGGCATCGTTATCAATTCATATTGTCTGTCGGGGGTAACGAACGCTGTATACTCCGCTGAATTAGGATAGATAGGAATTTGGTGAAACCCGATGACCATGTCCAGGCTAATAAAGTATCTCGCCTCTTGCAATCTCGCGACTTGATCCGCAATAAGGAGTAAAGGGTACCGATCCGCGACCATATTTTGACTTAGCTCTCGGGAACCTGCTCATAATCTGTCTGAGTCGTTTTTCTTCTTCACGAGTTATGTAGGGCTCGCAAATGGCGAATTACTAGGCCTTATGATCTTTGCTTTAATTAAAACGCTTGTTTTCTCACGTACCGCTCTTCGCTTCTCCTCGCTAAGTCTATAAGAACTTCCTCGTACGGTGGTGTTAGGATCAATTAATCGTATTTCTAACCGGCCTGTATTTGCGCGAATACGTAGGAAACCCGTAACGAATGAATCTTTGAATTTGTCGAGAAGAGAAATTGATCGACTTTTATTATTACCATGTACATCAGTGTCAACTTCATTAACGACGATCTCGTTTGCAGTGGTTTCATTACAGACATTAATTATTTTTGTTTTACACATAGCGAGGCTATTTTGTGTAATGTTATGTCAAAATCCAGACTTAGAGTTCCGCAACTAATCGCGATATCATATTTTAAATAACTATCAGGAAGGACATGAGAAATTATCTTCGATGTAAAAATCATTAATACACACAATGAACAAATGGGTGGCATTTGTTTAATACAGGTATTCCCTACTCCTCGCATTACTAATATGTCAGTCATTCCTTTGCCAGAAAATCTCGAGGCCGCGGACTCTTTAATTAGTGAACGCTCGGCTCCCGAATCGGAATAAAATGGAAACGATTCACCCAGATGACTTGATCTCTCCGTTGATGCTTCCAGTACGCACGAGTCGACACGCCGCTCGTTATTGAAATTATAGTTTCCTTCCATAATCAGGTTGGCAGCTGCGCCCCATGCAGCGGAGTCGGAGCACGCGATTTTAAGGGTTAAAACGTGGTAGCGAAAAATTGTTAGGTTTCACACTCGATTTTTGCACTAGCGACTGAATTACTTGCGCACGATGGTCGTAAGTTCTAGCACTGCTATAGTCGGCACTGATCCCACTTCAGATGTCGGGTTGGTGTTAAGATTAGAGTTAGGGTTAAGGGCGTGAAACAAATCCCTATTGGCGCTAGACGTGATCATTATGCAATAGAGGTGATATTTACTAGTGCAAATATGACTATGATGGAATTGGACAAGTAATCGCGATAATTAGATACTCGAGAAGCTAATGACAATGATCCTAGGCTCAATAACGAATCCGCGGTCAACGGGATGACGAACTCTACTTTTCTTCAGCGTCTAAGTTGTACTCAATGTTAATGCATGGGGCAATCACTACGTATCAGAGGGTTACTTGAATCGTCGTTGAGATCGCACGGGAGAGTGGTTCTCCATCACGGTAACGCTGTCGAGGAAAACTATGATGGGTGTGCCTAAGGGCACGAAATCATCGGATTCGTGGAGAAAAGTCTTCGTTCGGAAAGTGAGGGAAATTGACTTTACTGTTAATTGGTCAATTCCCATGTTGGTGGTTAGGGAAGGGTGCTAGCCGCCCTTAAGAGAGAGTTCGAGAAGAGGAAGCGTCGTTCGTGAGAAAAATAGATTTCTCCTATTTTCTCGTAGTTGGAACGAGGACTGTTTGTCGGTTTGAAGGACATTAGTTAAACAAATCTTAACATTTATAGCAGGTCCTCGGACAAGCTGATCACGTACTTACTCAAATGATAGAGTCTGCGTGTGCCGAGCCACGGGACAGAAATCGTTGAAATTTTTACCGTCGTGCCCCGTCCAAGCATTTCTTTTAAGGAGAGCTATAGAGTTACTTCATGCCTTTGTTAGACAAAACGTTCATTTCTTGACCGCGACTACGTTCGGCGACTGGTTGTCGCCTCGAGGCCAAGTGCAGCATCACAAGCTTCGAACAATTACAATCGGACTGGATGGCTACAATTGTTGAATTACAGCTATGGTAGAATCTAGATTACAATGTTATGGGATTTTCCCAAAATTCCAAACGGAAGGTTCCCGTGTTCATTCATCTCCGATTTATATTTATGCTTGATCTATCTGGGACCAGTGTGGATACAGCGCAAACTGGCTGGTAAGCGATGTATTTGGCAAGAAATGTGGAGTACCAGGCACACCGAATTGTCGACATATCAGTAACACCAACGAAGATACGCGGAGTTGAATATTTGAGTCTGAATCTGCAAAACAACATTTACACTGCATATAACAGAGACCAGAGTCGATGTTCTGCCGCGCAACACATCTGCACAGCATCCCGCGCGACTTGACAGCCAACGGTCCACGTGCCATCCTTCGAATCCACCATAGGCCCAAGGACCCATCATAAAGCTGAAATAATAACTGCATTGTTCGCATATATGGTCTAAGTCAATCAGTTTGCCCGAAAAGACTTTCTAATTCTAGAAGTGTTTTCGGTCGGTTTTTAGAAAGGTCCTTGGGTTTATTACGCGCTCTTAAGAATTACGGAGAAAGCGGGTAGTGGCCTAGCGAAAAAATCGGACATCTACCTAACGGAAAATCTGAGTTTTCCCATAAACAATGTCGCCTAGGACCCACGTTGGTAGGAGGCTTCTTCCTCCTCTCTTCCTTCCTAACATTAGTCGTAACCAATCGGCATCGCGGATCATTGCCCTTACTTTCCTAACTAACAATGTAAGCAACAATTCCGCGTTCTTCGTTCAAAGGGCACAACCATACCGAGCTTCGTACTCACATCAGAATAAACTTTGGAGTTTCATCATCTCTCACGGTGACTAGAGTTCCTGCAATCCCTATAACTCTCACCGTTCCTATATCTCTCAGAGTTCCATCATCTCTCACGGTGACTAGAGCTCCTGCAATTCCTATAACTCTCACCGTTCCTATATCTCTAAGAGCCTCCTATGGCTCTCACAGTATCCAGAAGTCCGACAGCTCCTACAGCTCTCACGGACCGAGAACTCCTATAGCTCACACTCTCATCTAAGAATAATCCTTCTCTTCGTTATCTGTATCTTAAGCAACGGCGTTCTTACTCAGTGTGATTGTATAAATCGTTGGAAATATATATATTTTTTATAACTTTGTCACTCCCAGTGTTATACCACAACGACTACACCTATTATCCTAAGCGAAATACGGGGATCGAACTATTCGTGGTGTCGATTATTCCAATCGTAACGGGAATTTACGACTCCCATTGACGCGTATTCAAACGACTGCGTCTCCCCGCTATAGCTCGAAAATACAGTCGACATAGCGCAAACCGGATAAGTACTGTATTTGGCTGTAATTGCGGAGTATAGTGCGCATCGCATTTGCGACATGAATCCAATAGCAGCGCTGATACGTTGGTTTGAACATTTAGGCATGAATATGCAAAACAGCAATTACGCTGAATCTGTCAGTGACCAGAGAAGACATGAGACAGAAGAGAAGATAGAATCGGAAGATGTGCCCTGTGCTCACCAGCGAATCAGGAGCATAACGCTCACCGAATTTTCGTCATATCTGCCATACAAACGAAGATACGTTGCTTTCGATATTCAAGCATGAATATGCTAAACTGCAATTATGGTGTAGTTGACAGGGACAAGAGTGAGCAAAACGCTAACCTACTGATGTGCGCTGTATATGACATCAGATGTCAAATATAACGCGCACCGTATTGTCTGTAAGTGTGCCATAGAAACGGAGATTCGTTGATTCGAATATTTAATACTGAATTTGTAAAACTGCAAATACGCAGGGTTCGGCTGGGTCCCGAATTTACATGCATCAAACGGGATAACGTGCACTGTGTTTGGCAGCAAATTTGGTGTATAACGAGCCTCTAATTGTAGCCATATGCGCCATAGAATCGGAGAAACGTCGGTTTGAATATTTAATCCTGAATATACGAAACTGCAACAACGCTGGATCTGGCTGGGTCCAGATTTTACATCGCGTAAGCCGGATGATGTGCACTGTACTTGGCATCAGATATGGAATATAACGCGCATCGAATTGTGTACATACCTGCAATCGAAACGTAGTCACGTTGATCTGAATATTTATTCCTGTTGGGAATATGATACATTTACACTGTACATGTGAATGTGTGTGTTAGCGTCAGAGGACGTCCGGGTCTTGGTTGAGACAAAAGACAAGAGCCAGTCGCTAGAAGTATCTGGAAGAGTCGGTTGACAACAAGCGTGCGTGCGAGTAGGATTTTGAGGTCTTAAGAGTATAAGATATATGTATAACAGTTGTGTACTAAATAAAGGGAATTATTTGTATTTCCGAATCCATTCTATATCTTTTCATGGTAGCAGAGCGTGGTTCATAATTTTGCAAGTTATTTTAGTGCGTGTTTTTCAATATTGCGCGTTAGTTCGAGTGAGTTCTCAGTAAGGAAAGAAACGTTCAAAGGTTACAAAGAGGAAAAATACACTTCGAGCACGTAGGAACGCTTGAGTAAGAGATAAGGAGTCATTTATAATAGAAAGATCGGAAATCATGATACCTATTTTCGATGGTGAGGATTACGGTATGTCGAAGCAAAGAATAACGATGTTCCTCAGATATAAAGAATGCGAGATTGTCACAACTAGGGTGAAGACAGAAACAGACAATGAAGACTGGGACAAAAAGGATCTGAAGGCAATAAATATTATTTATAGTGCCGTCACAAATAGACAATTGGAATATATTAGAGAAGAAAAAACGGCGTATGAGATAGTGAAAAAGTTTGATGAAATGTACTTGACAGATTCGACGGCACTACAGATCGTATGCAGAAGGAGATTGGAAAAGATAAGACTTGAGAACTACATTGATTCAGCATCGTTTTTTAGTAATTTCGAAAAATTAATATACGAATTAAAATGTGCGAGTGCACAAGTGAGTGAGAGGGAAAAACTAAATTTCACGTTGAATACGTTACCCGAAGAATACACCTACATAGCGGATATAGTAGATGCATTGAAAGCAGAAAATCAAACGGTAGCATATGTAACAAATAAAATTGAAATAGCTGAGAAGAAGAATAAGTCCAATCGAGGAGAAATGCAAACCAACGCCTTTTCTGCAAAAAAGGAAGGATGCTTCAGATGTGGAAGAGTAGGACATTCTGCGAGAGAGTGTCAAAATGGCGTCGAAGCGGGAAGCAGTAACAGTTTTTGGCGTGGGTCAACACGTGGTCGCAGCAGAGGAAGAGGAAACAAAGGAAATACGAGCAGGGGACGTGGAAATTTCCATCGTCAATCAACAACCGGCACGAGCGAGCATGGTAACTCAAGATCAGGCACATGGATAGTGTAACCACAAACTCTTTTGCCCTGACGTCACCTTAGGCGACCACTTCTAAACATTCTCCAGACAGCCGATACTTGAACATTACACATGGCGACCTTGGCGACAATGTATATTGCCGGAGTACCTGAGGGTTCATCTATGTCCTAACGGTCCTTCCACCGAATGTTCTAGAAGCGTAGCAACAGTCACGTACGCCTACAGGGTAGTGAGGATAATGAAGGATGAAAAACAAAGGAAGAAACAGATGTCACCGAAAGTAAGAAAATATTGTAAGAGCCTCAGTCTCGAACGGCCACGGCTATAGTTCAGAATTGTATAAACGAGGAAAAAATAAAGTTTTCTTCTTTCCTTTAAATTTCTTTCTCATTTTACGTGACATTTTGGCGATCCGGCCAGGATACATCAACGTTGGATAAAACAAGATTACGGTTTTGGCCTACGGGACATCCGACCAAAGGTGTATCAAGCAACCTGGACTACGAAAAACGGTTTTATTAGTAAGTAGAACCATTTCCTCCAAAAGGATCAATCGATTGCATTCGATAACGTCAGACTCCGACGATCTATTACTCTGAAATGGACAAAAGGGACGATAAGAAAGTTACACCTGTCGCATCGACTAGCGGTGATCCAAATCAGCGGGCGATTTTGGATATGATGCAGCGCCAGCACGAAGAACATAAGGCAGTTATAAATGATTTGTGTAAACTAATCCGCGATGAAAGCACTCAACGGATCAAGGAAATGGAACTAATAGGGAAGACTGTGGCCGAACTCAAGCTAGGAGTACAATCCTCCGTAGATACGTCTGAGTTCAACTGAATTATGACAGACGATACTAGTTCTGCCAGCAGAAGCACTACTCGGGACACCCGCATAGTGAAATCTCCGGAAGAACGCGTTCGGATCAAAAAAATTCCAGAAACCTCCGACCCAGCGAACTCCGAGGATGATGAAGAAGAATCAGCCTCGTACGAACGACATATGTTCGACGCGAAAACCAGCATCGAGTTCATCCCAGTCCTCAACGGTCAGGATGACATTGGAGTGGAGGGATTCATCAAGCGGGTAAGCGAAGCTAGATCGGAATGTAAGGAAAAGCGTGCTTTATTGAAATTAATTCTAACCAAACGCATTGTACGGCGAAGCCGAAAGAGGCATTAGACATTCGGTTATCGAGACGTACGGCGCCTTATTCGAAAATCTGAGGAAGTTCGTATCGATTAGCGTAACTTCAAACGGTGCACGCGATAAATTACAAAGAACTCGGCAAAGTTTTAACGAATCAGTACACGGATACGTCAAAAGATTTCGACAAGGTCTTAATGAACTTATATACGCATTGCAACAGGAAATTCGCGATCCTATTCGACGAGCAGTCGCGATAGACCTAGAGAACGAACGCGCAACCAAAACGTTCATACTAAATTTAAAACCCGAGATAGAAATCAGAACATCAGCATCAGAACATCAAGCATGAAACCGCGCACCTTACAAGAAGCACACGATGCCGCGTTCGAAGCAGAACTATTAATCGGAGAAATTGAGCGAAACCGCGGAAATCAGTGCAGGCAGCAAATAAGAGCTCACTCATTCGCCCGAGGGAATGTTTCGTCTCAACGCAAACCCCCACTTAGGAGCGGTCCGATGACTACGCTCAATCGCCTGCCGACAAGCACTCAAATAAACAACGGAGGAAGAATGAAGTGTTTTAAGTGCAACCAAATAGGACATACCGCAAATTACTGCCGCAATTTTCAACCGGCCAGCCAGCGAAATCTTTCGCCACCGCGCAGCTACAATATAAACATGGAGAATGCGGGACGAGAAGAGGAAACAGCGCTACCAGAACCTCGAGAGACGTCGTACGAGTACACGCAACAACAGGAAAACTTCTATCCATTGGAGTTCGATCGGGAACAGAAATCAAACGATATTTAATCGATACCGGTGCAGGAATAAATTTAGTTAAAAGATCAAGTGCCATATTTAAACCTAAAAAGACAGTAGCTAAAACATTTTACATGGGCAATGACAAATACCAAACTGACGAAACAGTAGACTTTCAATTCTTTAACATCATGAACACATTTCACGTGGTGCCAGACGATTTTCCTTTAATAGAAGACGGAATAATTGGTTTACCTATGCTCTCTAACTACTCATATCGAATTAACAACGAATCAATACAATTAAACGGGAACGAAATATTTTTCCAGGCGCCGAAAACCATTCTCCCAGGGCAAACCAAAATCGAAACAATTTATCTGGATAAAGTTCCAACGAGAGTATGTTTCTGCAATACTGGTGAGCAACCAACTATAATCACTAATGATCTTTCTTATGAACACGATCTCGATAAAATTGCTAAAATGAAACAAATAATTAGACTAGACCATATTGAAGACAAACTTCGTATTCCTATCGAAAAGATCCTCCTACATTACATAGACGTGTTTGACCTAGAATCCGATACCCTACCTTGTACTAACCTAACAAAACACACTATTACCCTACGCGAAAACAAAATCGTCAATACCAAATCGTACCGACCTCCCGAAGCCCATAAAGCAGAAATTGAAAAACAAATGAAAAAAATGTTAGATAAAAATATCATTGAAGAATCAGATTCTCCTTACAACAGTCCAGTATGGGTAGTACCCAAGGAATCAGACGCATCAGGCAAACAGAAATGGCGTATAGTTATCGACTTTCGAAAATTAAATGAACTTACCGATCAAGACGCCTACCCACTACCGACAATCGACGACATTCTATCACAATTAGGCAACGCCAAATTCTTCTCTGCTCTAGATTTATCTTCGGGATTCCATCAAATACCTATGGACCCCGACTCAAAGAAATATACAGCCTTTAGCACACGTCAGGGACACTTTCACTATAATCGCATGCCATTCGGTTTAAAAAACGCCCCAGCCACCTTCCAACGCATGATGGATACCGCGTTACGAGGATTATTGAACAAATACTGCTTCGTATACCTTGACGACATAATAATATTCGGTAGTACAATTCAACAACACAATGAAAACCTTGCTATAGTATTGCAAAGATTAAAAGAGTTAGGACTAAAAATCCAACCCGACAAATGCGAGTTTCTAAAACCTGAATTAGAATACTTAGACATGTCATAACACACGAGGGCATAAAGCCAAATCCTAAAAAGATCTCCGCAGTTAAAGACTTTAAGATTCCCAAAACACCAACAGACGTAAAGTCATTTCTTGGATTAGCTGGATACTACAGAAAATTCATTAAAAACTTTTCCAAACTCGCCAAACCATTAACAGATCTCACAAAGAAAGACAATCCTTTTAGATGGACTGAAACGCAACAGACAAGCTTTGACACACTAAAAGAAAAGCTATGCTCAGCCCCAGTTTTAGCATACCCAGACTACACGAAAACATTCACACTCACCACAGACGCTTCCAATGAAGGAATAGGCGCAATCTCATCACAAGACGGACATCCTTGTTGTTACATATCACGGACACTCAACCCCCCAGAGAAAAATTATTCTACCACAGAAAAGGAATTATTAGTTATCGTATGGGCAGTTTAGAGACTCAGGCAATACCTGTTATGTAGACGATTCGTTATTCGAACCGATCACCAAGCACTCACTTGGCACAAAAATTGCAAAGACCCTTCCGTGCGTTTGATTAGATGGAGACTTAACCTCGAAGAATACGAGTACGATATTCAGTATTGCAAAGGTAAAGAGAACACAGCAGCCGACGCACTTTCCAGAAAAATTTACCAAATTACCGACAAATCAGTCCCAGACACACCTGCAAACTCCGAAAATATTGTAGAACACTTTAACACATGGTCAGAAGACGCGACACCCCCGAGACGACTTAAAATCACGCCAAACGATTACACCTTCTATCAATTGAATAGAGAAACATTAGGTCCATTCGACAAAGATACTTGGATTCGAAAAATTTTTGAACTAACCAAGAAACACAAGAAAATTGGGATAGGAGACAATAGTTTTACCGAA
The DNA here is from genome assembly GCF_910591885.1 of Bombus terrestris. Taxonomy (NCBI): domain Eukaryota; kingdom Metazoa; phylum Arthropoda; class Insecta; order Hymenoptera; family Apidae; genus Bombus; species Bombus terrestris. The sequence goes on from NW_025963549.1 coordinate 439,036, forward strand.
ACCGAAAAAGCTAGGATCAAAGTAACACTCATGTTTAATAATGACCAAATTGAAGAAATAACTTTTGCATACGAACCAATACAAACCATAACTGACGAACAAGCTCTAGACATTATACGCGAAAACCATAACGACATTAGTGGACACTTGGGTATTCAAAAGACATATAGTAAAATCAAAGACCAATTCAAAATCCCACGCCTCATGGAGAGCATAGAAGATTTTATAAAAAATTGCGAAGCTTGTCTACAACAAAAGCTAGTTAGAATCAGACCCAAGGAACAACCCGTAATTCCTCAGACACCAGTAAAACCAAACGAAAAGATAGCCATGGATCTAATTGGTCCTATGCCTAAAACCACACGTGGAAATCAATACATTCTTTCGATTCACGATGACCTAACGAAATATCTCGTTTTAGTACCACTGAAAACACAACGAACCGAATCGATTATCGATGCAGTACTACATCACTACATTTACATCTTGTCAGCACCCAAAACGATACTAACAGACCAGGGACGAAACTTTATTAGCGAACTAATGGAAAAATTCGAGGAAGCATTTAAAATCAAACATATAAAGAACACTAGGTTTCATCCTCAATCTAACGGATCCTTAGAACGAACACACGCCACAGTAAAAGACATGATTCGCACGAGCCTACACGATTCTAATAAAGAATGGGATCAGGTATTAGACTTTATTTTCCTAGGGTATAATACCGCGATACACGATGCAACTGGATTTTCACCCTTCGAACTAACATTTGGAAGAAAAGCCAACCTCCCGTCTTCCGTATCCCGAACTTCCAATTACACCTACGAAGAAATGTTTGCACTATGGCAAAAACAATTGCAAAAATATAGAATGATAGCGAAGAACACTCTTGAACAAAGTAGAAAGAGGTACATGAGAGATCAGACAAGAAAAATCATTAGAACTCAAACCTTATTTAAGGAAGGAGATCGTATACTCCTTCACAACGATCATAAGTCGGATAAATTGGACGACGAATGGTTAGGACCCTACGTTATTAAATCAGTCAAGACACCGTATTATGAGATTCTCATTAGAGATCGAGTTAAGAAAATCCACTGTAACGGAATAAAACCTTATTTTTCAGGACGATCACCCTTGCCGTCGGCTTTACCACCCTTAACGGATTAAAAATAACCCCTACTGACAATAATGGAATATTTCATGAGAAAATATCCAAAGAATATCTTTATAGCGAACACATAAATGTTATTATAGGACTAGATATTAGTGCTGTATTGGAACAAGTACGATATATTGAAAAGGGAGTAGCCGAAGTTAGGAATCATTGCGAGACACGAAAAGACTGTAACGTATTACCAGAAATACGCTCTTTACAAGCAAAACTAAATAACGTCAGAACACTTAGCATCGAATTACGATCCTTAGCTCACATTCATCTCAGAAGTAGATGAGGACTAGTAGACGCTATCGGATCTATTAGTAGAAACTCTTTTTGGAACCCTAGCCGCGAAAGATCTAGATATAATCAACAAAAATATAGACAAACTCTTTGAAGAAGGTAACAGCCTAAAAACCATAGTAGCTAACCAGACAGCTTTGATTAAACGAATTTTAAATAACGACGTCATCCAGCGACTGAAACAAGTAGACAGAGGTGTAACAAACGAACTTAAAACGCTTAACAGAAACGAGATCACCTTAATAAAAGTCATAGCTCTAGAAAGCTCACTCTCTGACTTACATTTCCAAATCGACGAAATATTCAATTTAATCATCTTAGGAAAACAAGGAATAATAAGCCCACAGATTATTGATCCCGGAACTTTTATTAACAATTACGCCCAAGTACTAGGTAGCAAAAAAGTAGGAAACGCTTTTATACCAAAGGAAGAGAATTTCCAAAATATTTTAGATATCTCAGAACTCACATTGTTTACTCGACAAAACAAAGTTTTCTTTGTAATTTCTGTACCAACAGTTATGGACATGGAATGGGATATAGAGCAAATATATCCCATACCATCTCTCACGAGCAAAGTGTTTTTAGCACCTTTAGTAGTTCATCCGATATTTTTAACGTCAGGACTAAATTACACCAATGTCGATCAAAACTACTTGGATAAGCAATGCCGTTCTATATCTGACTTTTACATTTGCAAACAAACTCAGCCGATTCACGACCGTCGGGTGAAGCACGATTGTAACTCTGAAATCTTAAGCGCAGAAAACACTGTCAAATTCTGTAAGGTAGTAGTTTATAACATTGATGATATAACTTTTATCCCATTAAACGCTGAGAATCATTTTATAGCTATACCAGAAAAACCAATAGATCTGAGCATTTTCGAAGAAAAGACACATCGAATTGTTAGACTAGAGAAACCATCTTTGTTACAAACTAATAAAACCGTAGACATATTGTACAAGAATAACCACATGAGAGTCAGTGGTAGTAGCAAGGAAATTTCTTACGAGATTAAAATCAAAACAATGTAACTACTGATTCAGACTGAATTATTTTACTAAATAAACTAGAGAAAACTCCAAAACTTATTAACGATAATTACGGATACAAAAACACTCTGGATGGAATCGAAAATCAAACGAATCAACTAACTTTTGCTCATAGAATCGATCAAGTTGAATCACGGGGAATATCTATATTACAAATTATACGATATTTATCCATTGCTCTCATATGGTTATACTTTCTCAACAAAATAGGAATGCCGAAATTGTGTTTTCATTTATTCTGTTGTAAAATCAAGCGAAACACGACAAATAACAATCCACCAGCCAGCGCACCGATGCCAAACAACCCGGCACCTATCAACGTATTCACCCCGATTCTACCTGTGCCCAGCACCAGCAACGATTCACAAGTAACCTTCGACCTGGAAACACCCAAGGCAAAAATTCACCCATCTATCTTAAAGAGGAAAAGGAACTTTGAGGACTAAGTTCATTCTAAGGAGGGGGGAGTGTAACCACAAACACTTTTGCCCTGACGTCACCTTAGGCGACCACTTCTAAACATTCTCCAGACAGCCGATACTTGAACATTACACATGGCGACCTTGGCGACAATGTATATTGCCGGAGTACCTGAGGGTTCATCTATGTCCTAACGATCCTTCTACCGAATGTTCTAGAAGCGTAGCAACAGTCACGTACGCCTACAGGGTAGTGGGGATAATGAAGGATGAAAAACAAAAGAAGAAACAGATGTCACCGAAAATAATAAAATATTGTAAGAGCCTCAGTCTCGAACGGCCACGGCTAGAGTTCAGAAGTGTATAAAGGAGGAAAAAATAAAGTTTTCTTCTTTCCTTTAAATTTCTTTCTCATTTTACGTGACAATAGCAACGGCGCACGCAGCACACAGCGGCGAGGCGAACGAGATAAGTAATAATGGAGTAATGTGGCTATTAGATAGCGGTTGCACAGATCACATAATTAACAACGTAAATTATTTCGATAAATCTATTGACCTTAAAGAACCGGTAAATATATATTTAGGCGATAATAGATCGATAAAGGCAACAAAAGTAGGGAATGTTATAAGTTGCTTTGAAGCATTTGGAAAGCAAAATGAAATAAATGTGAATAATGTTTTTTACGCGAAAGAAATGTCCGCAAACTTGATTAGTTTAGGCAAGTTAAAGGATAATAGGAACACGGTTATTTCAATAGGAAATATTGCAAAAGTAATAGATGAGGACTATAAGCTTACAGCGGTAGCGGTTAAAGAAAAGGGAACATATAGAATGAGAAGTATATTGAAAGGGAAGGAACACTTAGCAAACAGCGCTGAACGTAGTGGTATGAGTAAAAAGGAAAGATGGCATAGGATGTTAGGACACGTAAATTTTAAATATTTAAATATTTTGGTTAAAGAGCAGCTAGTTACTGGTATACCGAAAGAATTTGAGAAGGAATTTTTTAAATATAGGGTGTGTATAGAAAGTAAAATGCACAATTTACCATTCAAAAATAATCGAACCAAGGCTAGGGAGATAATGGAAATTATACATACGGACGTGTGCGACCCCTTAAGACTACCGGATTCAATTAAGAGAAATATTTCATCTCATTTATCGATGATTATGGCAAAATAGCTAGAATTTATTGTATAAAATCAAAGGGTGAGGTCTTTGATTGTTTCGTACAGTTTGTAAATGAAGACGAGAATTTAACGGGCAAGAGGTTTAAAATATTGAGATGTGATAATGGAAAAGAGAACTTGAATAATCGAATTTATAAATTTGCTAGGGATAAAGGTATCAGAATAAATAACTGCCCAACCTACGTACATGAATTAAACGGGACAACGGAAAGGTATAATAGAACAGTGATGGATATGGCACGTTGCTTGTTAGCGGAAGCGAAAGTACATAAAAGGTACTGGCTGGAAATAGATTGGACAGCGGTATACTTGAAGAATCGAATACTGGCAAATACTATAGAGAGAAAGACACCTTTTGAAGTATTCTTCGGGAGAAAACCAAGTGTTGAAAATCTACATCTATATGGAAGTAAAGTTTTTGTAAGAACAAAAGAGAGTTTCTAAATGGGATAAGAAGGCAGATATGGGAATTTTGTTAGGATATAGTGAAGTAGGTTGCAGAGTCTTATTAGGTAGAAAAATAACAATAGCGAGACATGTAGAGGTCATAGGAACAGACACAAAATGTATCGGCGTTGCGGAAAATTCATTCTATAAAGATAACGATGACATTGAGGATAATGATTTATTGGTAAACATGAATCAGGAAGAGTTAGAAAGTAGGGAAGATGAAAATGATAACAGTCTTGAATGCTTAAACATCCCTAGTAGATCTACACGTAATAAGAGAACTCCAGTAAGATATCCAGAAAAAGAAAACATTAGTGAAATCCATGCAAATTATTGTAGAGTAGATATCCCTTGTACATTTGAGGAGGCGATTTGTTGCGAAGATAGTGAAGATTGGAAACAAGCTATGAATAAGGAAATAGAATGTCTCTATTAGAATAAAACTTGGAAATTGGTAGAAAGGGTAAAAGGCAAAGACGTATTAGATGTAAAATGGGTTTACACGAGAAAATCAGATGACAGGTATAAGGCTAGATTAGTGGTAAGACGATTCCAACAAAGAAACGTAGCCGATGACATATACTCCCCAGTAGCGAGTAATGAGACCTTTAAGATATTGCTATCATATTGTTGTCAAAATGGATTAATTATTGAGCAAATGGATGTAGAAACTGCCTTTTTAAATGGTGAAGTAACCTCGGAGGTATATGTAAATCAACCAAAGGGATATGCGGACGGAACGAATAGAGTTTGTAAACTATCGAAAGCGCTTTATGGGTTAAAAGAAAGTCGAAGGGAGTGGTATGAGTGTCTTGATAAGTATGTGACGAGATTAGGTTTTAAGAAGAATAACATAGAGTTGTGCCTATATATACATGGAGAGGGAGAAAATGTTGTTTATTTGCTAATGTATGTAGACGATTTGCTAATTTGTAGTAAAAATAAAAGGAAGATACAAAGGGTAAAGAAGTTATTAACTAATAGATTTGAAATGAAAGATTTAGGTGAAGTCAAAGAATATCTTGGAATAAATATAGACTATGATTATTTCAGAAATGAAATAAGATTAAGCCAAAAGAAATACATTGAATCATTAGCAAACAAATGTAAGTTACAAAATAGCAAATTGTACTGTGCACCTATGGAGACCAACTTAAAAATTGAAAAAGCTGTGATAAATAGAGAGGATATTGGACACAAAAATTTAATTGGCGCATTGTTGTATATTAGTAAAAATACCAGACCCGATATAAGTTATAGTGTGAATTATTTGAGTAGATTTCAAGATTGTTGTAATGAGACACATTTTAAATGTGCTTTGCGAATATTGAAATATTTGTACCGGACTAGAGACTTAAGATTAGATTATAAAAGGAATGAAAAATGTGAAACGATAGATTGTTATGTGGACGCTGATTAGGCAGGAGATCATTTAGAAAAGAAATCGACTTCTGAATATGTAATTAGATTGTGTGGAAATGTAATTGGTTGGAAGTCTAAAAAACAAAGGTGTGTGACAAAAGCCTCGACGTATGCAGAGTATGTAGCTCTATCGGAAGCGGTGAGTGAATTAATGTCCATTAGGGAAATTATGAAAATCTTCAATGTAGATCTAGACGATAACCCTGTAGAAATTGATGAGGATAACTCTGGAGTGATGAGTATAGTAAAGCACGGAAATTTTACAAAAAATTCTAAACACATTGAAGTTCATTACCACTATGTTCACGAGTGCTTAAAGGAGAACAAGATAAACATACTTAAAGTAAGTACAGACGAAAATACTGCGGATATTTTTACGAAGGCACTGTGTACAGAGAAATTCGAAAGGTTTAGGTCATGGATGAATGTAAACTAAGAGAAATGTAGATAAAGCAATAAGTGTTAAAGTTTCTGTTACGTAATTCGTCAAAGCATGTAAATACGATTAAGTGTACAGTATAAATGTAAAGAGGCGTGTTAGGAACATGATACATTTAAACTGTACACGTAAATGTGCGTGTAAGCGTCAGAGGACGTCCAGGCCTTAGTTGGGACAAAAGACAAGAGTCAGGCGTTAGAAGTATCTGGAGGAGCCGGTTGACAACAAACGTGCGTGCTAGTAGCATTTCGAGGTCTTTAGAGTATAAGATATATGTATAAATGTTGTGTGCTAAATAAAGGGAATTATTTGTATTTCCGAATCCATTCTATACCATTACAAATACACTAACGTACAAGAATATTATAATATTCAGTAACAGCGATAGAATTAACCAGTTCGCAAGTATAAAAAAGACACATTTTACACTGTGACGAAATAATATCCAAGAAATCTGATATAACATACATGGAAAATACACGAATCAGACTGAGAAACCACTGCGCACTTTCGTCACTCACTTCGACACAGCCGTTACCAACTACTCGCGGAGTGAGATTGACCGAAGCGGTCCAGAGGCAACGCCCACGTACCCCAAGTGGCTACTGCCCCGCCACCAATAGTAACCCGACAGAACAGGATAATACTTGAATTCGTTGTTCCCTAAATTTTGAATTTATTTACCTCAACAATATATATAATGTACAAAAATTTATAGTAATTTATAATACTGTTTATAATAACATGTAAATTATATTAATTATCTGACGAACGCAATGAGAGAAAGGTAAAGACCAGCGTGGCCGATGCGGCACTAACTCTACATCCGGTTGACCTCAATTTACCTACCTACGTACCTACACAGTGACGCCTACGCTTTAAAACTTTTGTCGAAATTTTAAAGTTTTAATGGTAAACTCTTCGTTCTTATAATGTCTAACTGACAGGCATGCACCATTTATAAAGGAATCAACATAAATTTCGTAGTTGAGGATTATTGAGAGTCTCTAATTTAATTCAGAAAGGCAATAATTTGTTTAACGAAATAAGCCATTTATTTATCATCCGGGTTTGTACTATGACATTTATGTTATAATAGCAATATGAAAATAAGGCAATCTGAGTAAAGAAATACTATTTCAAATCATTTTCGCCCATACTTCTTAAGTGGTTTATAAATGATTCGTGTATACCCTTCTTTCCTTCTGCCCCTACTCAGGCGAAACTATAACTAGCATTTAAACAAAATCAACTACGTTTCGCGTCAACGAGAGTCGTAAATTCCCGTTACCATCGGATATTCGACGCCTCTGTAAGGATATAGAAGGGGTTCGGAAATACAAATAATTCCCTTTATTTAGCACACAACAGTTATACATATATCTTATACTCTAAAGACCTCGAAATCCTACTCGCACGCACGCTTGTTGCCAACCGACTCTTCCATATACTTGTAACGACTGACTCTTGTCTTTTGTCCCAACTAAGGTCTGGACGTCCACTGACGCTTACACACACATTCACATGTACAGTGTAAATGTATCATGTTCCTAACAGCCACGAACAGATCGATAACCTTATTTCTGTTAGGATAATCGGGGTGGTTCAATTAAGTATACACTGATTTAACAGGTATAAATTACAGTTCATTCAAACAACTTGATTAGAGAAATATAAACTGCTAGAGCATAATTAGGAACGTGACGCTAGGCAAATTCCTCAGCGATCAACAGCTACAGGACGTCGAAGACCTTATGACAACCCCCCCCCCCCAGACACGGGACGCTAGGATACCGACATTGCCAGGCGAAAATCAATCGTTTTTCGCGTTAGACCGAAGCCGTTCCCATCGCCGACATTGAGGCGGCAACCGCTGTTTCAGCCCTCCTTTCCACGTGGATATTCCGTTTCGACGTACCTTTAAGGATAAGGACCGATCAAGGACGCCAGTTCGAATCAAACTTATTTAACGAATTATGCCTGTTCCTCGGCATTAGGCATTTACGAACGACAGCCTATCACAGCGCGACCAACGGGATGGTAGAGCGCCTGCCCCGACAACTAAAAACAGCAATCAAATGCCACGATACGAGCAACTGTGTAGAAATCTTGCCAATAGTTTTATTAGGCATACGAACAGCTATTACGGAAGTGAAAACGACGACAGCCGAAATGGTTTATGGCACCGGCATACGATTGCCGGCAGAATTCTGTGTACCAACGAAGCAACAGGCCAAGTCGAAATACGGAAGCCGTCTAAAACTACGAATAGAAAAGATCAGGCCTCACCCGATTACGCGACACGGCGAAAAAGAAACCTCCGTGTTCCACTCGAAACATCGTCTTACGTATTCCTACGTCACGATGCCATCGGAAACCCCTTACAACCACCCTACGGCGGACCGCATCAATTTATATCGAGAGCAAAAAGGACCATTGCTATTGAAGTTAGCAACAAGAACGTAATCGTACCCGTAGACCGTCCGAAACGCGTGAATTTTTATTGCACGATAACACTGAACACCATTACAGCGAAAATCGCGAAGTAATAATACCACCTGATGTTTGAAACGAGCAAAACAAAGACGACTCAGGAATTCATCACTCCAGGCGCTCGGGCAGAAAAGTTCGCTTCCCTGATCGTTCCCAGCCAGGCCGTCGATAAGCTAATGCGTGAGAACTACCAGCGACATAAATATAAATCGGAGATGAAAGAACACGGAACCGTCCGTTTGGAATTTTGGGAAAATCCCGTAACATTGTAATCTAGATTCTACCATAACTGTAATTCAACAATTGTAGCCATCCAGTCCGATTGTAATTGTTCGAAACTTGTGATATTGCACTTGGCCTCGAGGCGACAACCAGTCACCGAACGTAGCCGCGGTCAAGGGATGAACGTTTTGGCTAATAAAGGCATGGAGTAATTCTATAGCTGTCCTTAAATGAAATAATCGTAGGGGCACGTGACAGTAAACATTCCAACGGTTTCTGTCCCGTGTCTCGCCACACGCAGACTCTATCCGTCGGATAAGATGATTGCCAGATGTCAACGCATCTCAACAGTATATGTTTAGCTAGCCTGAGGACCCATTATAAACCATAAGATTTAGTTAATTAAAGTCCTTAACAGTCCTAAACAGGCAAACAGTCTTCGTTCCAACTACGGGATGATAGGTGAAATCTATTTTTCCACGGACGACGCTTCCCGCTAGCAACGTTCCCTCAAGGGCTACTAGCATCCTCCTCTAACCATCACCATGGAAATTGTCCAATTAACAGTAACGTCACTATCAATCTCTTTCCGAGCGAAGTCTTTTCTCCACGAATCCGATGTTCCGGTGCCCTTAGACACACCCATCATTGTTTTCCACTGCAGCATCATCGTGTCGGAAAATCATTCTCTCGTGAGGTCACATTAGCCAGTAACAAAGAGCCTTAACACTCGGTGGATATTCTATGTTTTGACAAAGAGTTTGTTCAGTCCTACCTATACCGTAGATAAGGAAGAATGGTACAACTTTTTTTTTTTTGCTTGGGAGGGGAAAATGCTATTACGCATGCCCAGTGACCTGCATCACTGGGTTATGTGGGAGTCGGTCGGATGTCGTTGCCATACCCACTAAAAACCCCTCCTCCTTCTTCCTCCGCTTAGAGGGCAGACAACCCCGGTAAAACCTGTCGGCAGTCATCAGGGTTGTCCTTTCGTGCCCCGTTGTATCTACTTCTTCGGGCAGTTACTGCTCATGTCGTCCTCTCAGCCAGTTCAGAATAGTGGGCTGGTCTCCTTCTGCGGTTTTTCGTTGTTCCATGTTCTTGCCCTCATTGCTCCGCGTAGTTGTTGTTACGCTCGTTCTCCTCCTTGCCTCTTCCTAGGCCCTCGCTGTCACCCTCCTGTGACACATGACGGTCTTGCAGAATTGCCTGAATTTATTCCAGCTCTCGTCCTTGGCGGTCACCGTGGCAATCAGATTGCCCACGTCTATCTTCCCTCCCTGAGCGTTCTCCAGCTCGATCCTTCTGTCCGTCCACTTCGGGCACGCGAAGAGGGCGTGCTCTGCATCGTCGTTCGGGTCTCCACAGTCGAGACAGTTGCTGTCGCTGTCCCTGCCAATCCTTTTCCTATAGACACCGGAGCTCCCATGCCCGGTTAGCAGCTGCATGGTGTGGTGATCGATGTCCATCTTCTTTTTGGTAAATAGCAGCGCACTCGGTATTAACTTCTTTGTGATATTTTCTTTTTTGTAGTTGTTCCACTCCTTCTGCCAGTCCTCTTGGGCCTTCATGCGAATCGCCTCCAGTTCCTCCTTCAGCTTGGAGCCGTCATCCGTGCCAATCCTGGACCCATGGATCTTGTTCCTCTCGTAGGTCTCTCCGAGCATCTTTATCTTTATGTAAATCGGGAGATTCCCGGTCAACACGCAAAGTGTCGCGTGGGAGACGGTACGGTATGCCGTCGTTGTTATGCACAGGGCTGTTCGTTGTGCTCGTTTCAGCTTTTTCCTGTTCTTATCGGTATTCGCTGCTCTAGTCCACACCGGTGCTCCGTAAGTTACGATGGACTCCCACACATTGTAGTAGAGCCTACGAGCCAAGCTGGGCGGCCCGTTGATGTTGGGTAGAATTCCCCTAAGGGCTCCTATTAACTTGTCGGCTCTGTTACACACCATCTCGATATGCGCACCGAACCTCCGACTGGAGTCGATGACGACTCCGAGATACCTGATGCCATCGACCGTTTCGATGTCCGAGGAGCCCAACCTGAGTTTCACCACTCTCGGCACTCGCAAGCTTGTGATGAGCATGACCTCCGTCTTTTCCCTAGCCAGGGTGAGCGCGACACTCGTGCACCAAACGTTGGCGATCCTTAGCATCGTGTTGACCTTGACGGAGGCATCTTCGTTCCTCCCGACGGAACATGTGATGGCCAGATCATCCGCGAAGGCGGTTGCTCTGACCATTGGCATGTTGTCGAGTCTCTCGAGCAACCGGTCGTATACCAAGTTCCACAGGAATGGTCCGAGGATGGATCCCTGCGGAACTCCCGCCGCCACCTCGTGCTCCACCGTGCCGTGCTGGTTGCTCACGATGATCCTCCTTCCGGATAGATAACTGCCGATTAGCCTTTTGACCTTCCATGGCAGCTTCCTCTTGTCAAATTACTCGTATATGCTCTTCCAGGTGAGCGAATTGAAGGCATTGCTAATATCCAGGGTGATCATCACGCATATTACCTTCTTCTGTTTGCAGATGTTGGCAAACTTCATCACCTGCGTGATGGCATCTACCGTGCCCCTCTTCTTTCTGAAGCCATATTGCCTCCGATGGAACGGGTCCGTCCCGATGCATCTCTCGATGATCCTCTTAAAGCATTTTTCCCAGATCTTGCTCATGGTTGGGAGTATGCTTATCGGCCGGTACGCGTTGGGGAGACTGGGATCCTTTCCCGGTTTCCTTAGCAGTATTACTCTGGCCGTCTTCCAGCAGTCTGGGATCCTTCCTGATTCGGTGATGCCGTTGAACGCCCTTGTCACGAGCTCGCTCCTGCGACTCGCTACCAGCTTCGAGATCTCGCCCGGCACGCCATCGACTCCTGCAGCGTTCTTGGTGTTCATTCTTCCGGTGGCATCGACGACATCGCCTTCGCCAATGGCGACGCTGAGGCTAATATCTCCTTCTTCTTCGGTCTCTGCCTCTTCGCGGCCCTCATAATGGGGGAGTCCGTGTCCCAAGGTGAATAGCCTCTGTAGGACTGCCTTCACCATGTCGATCGGCATGTCGTTTGTTGGTCCCTTGCTTTTACATTTCTTCATGACCGTGCGATAGGGTTTGCCCCAAGGGTCGCTCTCCAGTATCTTGCAGTATTCTACCCAAGCTGTTTTTTTGCTACAGGCGATCTCCTTTTTTAACTGCCTACGGATCTCCTTGTAGGCGTTGACGAGGGGCTCGATGTTGCCGGCATTCTTCTTTCTTTCTCTCGCCACCTTCCTGAGCGCTTTGTGCGCCTGCGCTCTCAGTTCCGCGATCATCGGGTTCCACCAGTAGTTCGCGTACTTGCGGCTCGCCGCACCGTTCGACTTCCTTAGCATCCCTTCGCACGTACCTTCGATGATCTTTTGCAAGGGCTCGGCCCCATCCTCTCCGATAGCCGCGTTGAGGTCCTCCTACTTCAGTGTGTCGTCGAATCTGCTCAGGAACTCCTCCGGCAACATGTCCTTGGTCACGTACCTGTAGAACTTCGATACGGTTCGGGTCTTCCTCGTCTTAAACCTGTGGAGCACGTACAGATGGTCCGAGGCCGAGTATTTGTCCAAGACCGCGCTTCCGGCGTGCATCTCGCTGACCTTGTTGGATACGCTTATTATGTCGGGGAAGCTCGTCTTCCCGTTCATGAAGAATGTGTACTTTTCCTTGAGCCTCAATGGAAACACCCGGTGGGCGCTTAGTGCCTCCATTAAGACTCTCCCTCTCTTGTCTGTGGTCGATCCTCTGCAACAGGTTGACTTTGCGTTGAAGTCTCCGGCCATGACGACCTTGTCGTGTCTTCTAGCAACGTTCTTCGTCATAGCAGACAGCGTGTCTATGTATTTGCAGTATGCTGGCTTATTTATGTTGGGCGAACAGTATCCGCTGAAGCAGAAGACGTCGCCAACGCGGACGCCCACTATCCCGTCGCTCTTGATCTCCGTTGTTTCATCATGCAGCTTGCCATTGAGGAGTGTGACCCATATCGAGGCGTCTCCTTTGGTGTCATTAAACCAGTGCGGTAGCTGCCTGTTCGGCTCGGAAATTATTATTATATCCGGCCTAAGTTCGATCGCGCATTGGTGCATCATGTCCTGTGCCAGCTTGCATCTGTTGAGGTTTATCTGCAGTATCCTCATTTACTCGCTTTCAACCGCCTGCTATATTCTGGACAAGCCAGGGATCCGGTTGCGTGGTCAAATTTCACTCCTTTCTCCTTGCTGCAGATGGAGCAGCAGGGTGCGTTGACGCAGGCAGCTATCGTGTAGTCTTTGGCTCCGCACTTCCTGCAAATCTCCTTTCCAGGGCTTATCGCCGTGCACTTGTTCGCGATATGCCCAAACATGTGACATCTGAAGCACTTTACCACATTGGGTAGTGCCTTTATCGAGGCTATCGTCAAGCCGGTTCTGATCTTCCGGCTCGCCCCCTCTTTGACCAGATAGGCTTTCGGCATCGTCACTATTGCCGATTGGGTGCCCCACGGCGCCATTTTTAGGGTCTTTACTTCGACCTCAGTGATGTCGCTTACGCTCAGTTGCACTACTATCTCCCTGGCTAGTTCTTCCTTGCCTACGAGCGGGTCTATATCCCTGATCTCTACGGAGGTCTTGTCGCGCATTGGTAGCGCTCTCACCTTGCCTCTTAGCGCCGTGTTCATATCCGCCGCGGTCTTTTTGGCGTTGCTACCTGCTTTCAGCTCGATCAGGATGTCACCTGTTCTGGTGCTCCTAATCTCACAGCTCTCTTTTAGGGTCTCCCTTGCCCCCATCAAGTCATTGTAGACCTGGATCCACTCCTTGTCCTGCCCTACTTTGACGAGGATGGCTTCGGGTCTGCTACGTATCCTCTTCGGTCCCTCCGGCCTCTTTGGCTTGTCCAATGCCGCCCTTCCTACGTTCGCCTTCCTGACCACCGTCGGGGTGTCCGTTCCTTTTCCTCTCCTTCCGCGGACAGGGATCCAGTCTTCCTTTACATCGCTGTCCGTGCATTCCGTAGTCGCTTTTGCCGAGCTGTTGCCGGCACAGGCTCCTGCGTATGAGGCCTCCAGGGTCGTTGGTCTCTTTCTCTTGGTGTCGCCCTTCCCCTCGACGGGCGATATCTCCTTCCTTTTTCCTTCCTTCTCCTCACTCCTCCCCGGAGGGGTGGTCATCCTGGTGGCCGCGACTGTCCTCGCGTTCCTCTTGAGCCTCATCTCGTCCAACATCGAGTGGAGCTTGATCGCTTTTTTACTGATGGCGTCCCTCCTTTTCTTGATGTCGGTATCCTTTTTGCTCATGAGGTAGAGTCTGCTACCTATGTATTGGATTTCGCGGAAGACATCTGTGATGATTTCCGTCATCGCCTTCCATTCGCTCATCTTAATGACGATACTGTCCTCGTCGTTGCCTTCGGTCTCGGCCGTTGCTCTGTTCGCCATGGCCTTCCTCCTGAGACATGCCCTTGGTGCCGCCGCTTCGCTGCCGCTGTCCGACATTTCCGCCGGTGTGTCTAGCTCCGAGGTGCTGGCCGCTTCGTCCCTCGTTGCCCTCAGCTGGCTCCTGGCCAGGCTTCTCGCTGTCTTGCACGCGCTCCCCTCCACTGGGGACTTTCTCATATATCTGGTGATCTTGTCACCTTTGAAGATTTTTTCCTTGGCGATTCGGGTCGCCTTTTCGGTGGGTGGTGTTTTACCCTTGAGTGCCTGCATTGGCATCTCGACATCCTCGATGATTCCCGCGATGTCTTCATCAAATTCGAGGTATCTTCTAGTGCTTTTCTTGAACGTCTTTTCCTCTGTGACAACTGCGGGTGTTTCTTGGTCCCCGGTCGTGTTTACCGAACGAGGGGAGACCCTGGGATCGACCTTCCCCTCTCCGTTCGTCCAGTCGTTGGGTTACCGTCGGGTCGAGCCTGGGACGCTACTCGAATCCACGACGGGGCCTGGAAGCTCCGAAACCCCCTGAGCCGTAAGTTTACTTGACTTACAGTACACCTCATATTGTGTTTGTCTTAATATACATATATATATATGTCGGGTTGGCGTTACGATTAGAGTTAGGGTTAAGGGCGTAAACGAATTCCTATTGACACTAGACGTGATCACTATGCAATAGAGGAGATATTTACTAGTGCAAACATGACCATGTTGGAATTGGACAAGTAATCGCGATAAATTGATACTCGAGAAGCTAATGACAATGATCCTAGGCTCAATAACGAATCCACGGTCAACGGGATGACGAACTCTACGCTTCTTTAGCGTCTAAGTTGTACTCAATGTTAATGCGTGGGGCAATCACTACGTATCCGAGAGTTACTTGAATCGTCGTCGAGATCGTACCGGAGAGTAACTCTCCGTCTCGACGATGCCGTCGAGGAAAACTATAATGGGTGGGTCTAAGGACATGAGATCCTCGGATTCGTCAAAGAAAGCTTTCGTTCCAAAGGTGAGGGAAATTAGCGCTATTGCTAATTGGTCGATCTCCATATCGGCGTTTTGAAAGAGATGCTGGCCGCCCTTGAGGGGAGGTTGTTGACGGGGGGCAACGCTCGTGGAGGATAGGTTTCTCCTATCTTCCCGTAGTTGCAACAAAGTCTATTTGACGGACTTCGCTTGACTAAATCTTAAGATCTATAGCGGGTCCTCACGTTAGCTAAACATACGCCACAAAGGCATGCCGACACCCGGCGATCATCTTACCCGGAGGACAAAATCTGCGTGTGGCGGGCCGCGGGATAGAAACTATTGAAGTATTTACTGCCACGTGTCGCTACGACTATTTCTTTTAAGGAGAGGTATAGAGTTACTCTGTGCCTTTGTTAGATAAAACGTTCATCCCTTTGACCGCGGCTACGTTCGGCGACTGATTGTCGCCTCGAGCCCAAGCTCATGATCATAAATCTCGAACAATCGGAGCGGCATTTGTTTAATCCAAGTTACAGAGTTGCGGTATTCCCGCGAATCCAAGGAGGAGCTCCGGCGTTCTTTCATCTCCGACACGGCCATTCTGACTATCACACGTCCTGGGGTGTAGCTACAATATTGAGTTTTCTTAACGTTAGTCTCGGTACAATTAACATTGTTTACAATTTAACTTAATGTCTAAATAAGCTGAGGGTCCAGTGTAACAATAAAATTTTGTTCGGAGGTTTGACAACAAAAGGAATAGAAGAGAACATGAATTAGTAACGTTGTAATTAGTATTGGAAGTGCTAGTTGCGTCCTGTGGGTTGTCAGTCGGGTCATAACGGCGAAATGGACCAGTCTCGATTTCGTACCCCAATGGATCTCGTTTTTCTAGATCGCACGACCGCACCAAACTTTGTAACACTGTAGCTCATGGTGCGCGTGAACACATCACTTGCCCCTTAGTCGAGCTTCATAACACTATAGCTCATGGTGCGCGTGAACATATCACTTGCCCCTTTACCGAGCTTCATAACTCTATAGCTCATGGTGCGCGTGAACATATCACTTGCCCCTTTACCGAGTTTCATAACTCTATAGCTCATGGTGCGCGTGAACACATCACTTGCCCCTTTATCGAGCTTCATAACTCTATAGCTCATGGTGCGCGTGAACACATCACTTGCCCCTTTACCGAGCTTCATAACTCTATAGCTCATGGTGCGCGTGAACACATCACTTGCCCCTTTACCGAGCTTCATAACTCTATAGCTCATGGTGCGCGTGAACACATCACTTGCCCCTTTACCGAGCTTCATAACATACTCCGTAAGGTGCTAAGGTCTTTGTGCTAAGGATCTTCCGAGATCGAGGTACTCATGTCGTCGTGGTCACTGTTATTGCCGTCACTACCGACGTCCAACTCAGCGGGAACGCGACTGTCCGGCATTTTTCTTAATCTGTCGTGACTGTCTTTATACGATCGTTTGCCGTCTAGCGTTTTTAGAATATATCTATCTCCTTCCAAAATCTCGGTTATTACAAATGGACCCTTGAATTTCGGCTCTAGCTTGGTTTGGTTTCTTTCCTCGTTCTTGCGTAGTACGAAGTCGCCGAGGTTAAACCTAACCACTTTAGCTTTGTTCCTATCAAATCTTTCTTTGTCGTATTGGGCGTTACTTTCTATGTTCTGTACGGCCTGGTGCCTTACATCGGAGATATCGACTTCTTTTTCTTCGATATTGTCGGGTAGCAATAGGTCATACGGTCTCGCCGATCTACCGATTAGTAGTTGTAAAGGGCTCGAATTAGTCACGCGGTTGGTGGTGCAGTTCAACGCTAGCTGTATTTCCCCAATCGCGTCTTGCCACGGCCGCCCGGTCGTTTCTACTGTCGTGAACGTCTTTTCAATGTACGCATAACACGCTCTACCTGTCTATTGGCTCTATCATCGGTCGCTATCGAGTGAACTTTAATTCGTTTGCTTTCACAGAATTCTCGAAATTCATTACCCTTAGGACATCTTTCCTGATCTGCTACTATCCGGCAGGGACTTCCGAATAAAATATAGCGGGTTTAAGCGCTTTAATGGTGTTACGGAAATCTATCTTACGAGTACGATGCAGGTATACGAATTTAGTGAACACATCGATCAAAACAATGACGTACTCCTTTGAATCGCTTTTACCACTCAACTTGCCTGTTATGTCCATGTGGACCGTATGCCAGGGTATGCTGGTCTTAGGTATAGGATGTAGTTCGGCTTGTATCTTACCTGAACTAGCTTTCGAAACTTGACAAGCATGACAGTTCTCAATGAATCGGCGAACGTACTTCGCCATCCCTTCGAACCAGTAATACTCGTACAGTCTCTCGAGCGTTTTCTCCCAACCCAAGTGCATAATTGACTGGTGCACATGGTTAATAACAGACTATCTAATACCTCTTAGGACTATAGGTAAACAGAGAGTCCTGCCTTTTCTTTGTATCCTACGGTAAAGAGTACCGGACCGTAATTCGTATGTATTCGCGATGTCTTCCGCGAGCTCATCGTTTTGCAATTTCTTGACGATTCCCAAGGTTTGAGAATCACGACGTTGTTCGGCTAGTAGCCAGTATTCCGATATTTCGGCCAGATTGATTTCTTTCTCCGCAATTTTATCAATTTTACGGTGGTCTAAATCTACGGGGTTTCGCGAGAAGAAATCTACGTGAGCTGTCCGTTTACTTTCCAGATACATAATGTCAAAAAACAAAAGTCTGCAAGTAGGCCCATCACCGATGGTCCCTGTCATTTAAATGTACTTTATTACTCGACGCTTTCGACGAGTCGCAATCCGTGACGACAAGAAATTCCCATCCATGTAGATAGTGACGGAAACGCTCGACTGCGTTTACGACTGCTAACGTCTCTAGTTCGTAGGAATTATACCTAGATTCTGCGAGGGTAGTTCTTTTGCTGTAATACTCTATTGCTTTGCCTTTACCTTCGACTTGATGCGTCAAAATCGCCCCGTAACTCTCCGAGCTAGCGTCAGTATGTAGTTCTATCGGGTAATTGGGGTCGAATATCATTAACACCGGCGCGTCGGTCAGGGCGGAAACTGCCTGTTGTCTTATTTTCTCGTGCCTATCTGTCCAAGTTATATTTCTGTTATTTGAGATGAGCGCATACAGGGGTTTGATCACCTGTGAGAATTTAGGGATGAACTTTCGGAAGTACGAAGCTAACCCTATGAACTGCCTGGACTGTGTGACGGCTGTTGGCACAGGTAAAGAGCTTAAGGTGTGTATTTTACCCGGGTTCGGACGAACTTCTTCGTTATGAATTACATATCTCAAATAGAGCACCGATGTCTTTAGAAAAGAACAGTTCGCAATGTTAACAGAGAATCCTGCTTTTACGAGGGTATCTAATACGGTGTTCAATCTTCCTAAAGCTTGATCTATCGAGTCGGCAATAATTAGAACGTTATCGAAATAAATAACAACGTACGAATGAGCGAGGTTGCCTAGGGCCTTGCGAATGGCCCTCCGAAAGACGGACGGCGCAATTTTTTCAGTTCAAACGGCATCGTTATCTACTCATATTGTCTGTCGGGAGTAACGAACGCTGTATACTCCGCTGAATTAGGATAAGTAGGAATTTGGTGAAACCCGCTGGCCATATCCAGGCTAATAAAATATCTCGCCTCTTGCAATCTCGCGACTTGATCCGCAATAAGGAGTAAAGGGTACCGATCCGCGACGGTACTTTGATTTAGTTCTCGGGGATCCACTCGTAATATATCTGAGCCGCTTTCCTCTTCACGAGTTACGTAGGGCTCGCGAATGGCGAATTACTAGGCCTTATGTTCTTTGCTTTAATTAAAACGCTTATTTTCTCACGTACCGCTCTTCGGTCCTCCTCACTAAATCTATAAGGACTTCCTCATACGGTGATGTTAGGATCAATTAATCGTATTTCTAACCAGCCTGTATTTACGCGAATACGTAGGGAATCCGTAACGAATGAATCTTTGAATTTGTCGAGAAGAGAAATTGATCGACTTTTATTATTACCATGTACATCAGTTTCAGCTTCATTAACGACAATCTCGTTTGCAGTGGTTTCATTACAGACATTAATTATTTTTGTTTTACACATAGCGAGGCTATTTTGTGTCAAAACCCAGACTTAGAGTTCCGCAACTAATCGCGATATCATATTTTAGATAACTATCAGCAAGGACATGAGAAATTATCTTCGATGTAAAAATCATTAATACACACGATGAACAAATGGGAGGCGTATGTTTAATACAAGTATTTTCTGCCTCTCGCATTACTAATATGTCAGTCATTCTTTTGCCAGAAATCTCGAGGCCACGGACTCTTTAATTAGTGAACGCTCGGCTCCCTAATCCGAGTAAAATGGAAACGACTCACCCAGATGACTTGATCTACCCGATGATGCTTCCAGTACGTAGAAGTCGACTCGCCACTCGTTATTGAAATTATGGTTTTCTTTCATAATCAGGTTGACAGTTGCGCCCCGTGCAGCGGGGTCGGAACGTGCGATTTTAAGGGTTAAAACGTGGTAGCGAAAACTTGTTAGGTTTCACACTCGATTTTGCACTAGCGACTGGGTTACTCGCGCACGATGGTCGTAAGTTCTAACACTGTTATAATCGGCACTGATCCCACTTCTGATGTCGGGTTGGCGTTACGATTAGAGTTAGGGTTAAGGGCGTAAACGAATTCCTATTGACACTAGACGTGATCACTATGCAATAGAGGAGATATTTACTAGTGCAAACATGACCATGTTGGAATTGGACAAGTAATCGCGATAAATTGATACTCGAGAAGCTAATGACAATGATCCTAGGCTCAATAACGAATCCACGGTCAACGGGATGACGAACTCTACGCTTCTTTAGCGTCTAAGTTGTACTCAATGTTAATGCGTGGGGCAATCACTACGTATCCGAGAGTTACTTGAATCGTCGTCGAGATCGTACCGGAGAGTAACTCTCCGTCTCGACGATGCCGTCGAGGAAAACTATAATGGGTGGGTCTAAGGACATGAGATCCTCGGATTCGTCAAAGAAAGCTTTCGTTCCAAAGGTGAGGGAAATTAGCGCTATTGCTAATTGGTCGATCTCCATATCGGCGTTTTGAAAGAGATGCTGGCCGCCCTTGAGGGGAGGTTGTTGACGGGGGGCAACGCTCGTGGAGGATAGGTTTCTCCTATCTTCCCGTAGTTGCAACAAAGTCTATTTGACGGACTTCGCTTGACTAAATCTTAAGATCTATAGCGGGTCCTCACGTTAGCTAAACATACGCCACAAAGGCATGCCGACACCCGGCGATCATCTTACCCGGAGGACAAAATCTGCGTGTGGCGGGCCGCGGGATAGAAACTATTGAAGTATTTACTGCCACGTGTCGCTACGACTATTTCTTTTAAGGAGAGGTATAGAGTTACTCTGTGCCTTTGTTAGATAAAACGTTCATCCCTTTGACCGCGGCTACGTTCGGCGACTGATTGTCGCCTCGAGCCCAAGCTCATGATCATAAATCTCGAACAATCGGAGCGGCATTTGTTTAATCCAAGTTACAGAGTTGCGGTATTCCCGCGAATCCAAGGAGGAGCTCCGGCGTTCTTTCATCTCCGACATATATATATATATATATATATGTATGTTTGAGATGGATGTCCTTCGACGTAGCCGGTCTTCGCATAATCCCACTGTATCCTTCCGCGTGTATGCGATTCGTGTCTGTTCGACGCGGGGAGTTTTGACTGGCCCTCCACGGGGGCGCACTCCAGCACTCCTTGGTTACCCAGGTAGCCCGCACGGTGGCGCTTCGGTCGCGCGACACAAGATGGCCCCCGCTCTGCCTCTAACCACACTTTTCACACGCAGCACGTTCAATCGTTACTCTCGCTTTTACACCAGCGAGCTCACCTATCTCTTGTGTTCCCACTCATTCCGGAGCACTAGAAACTTCACTTTCGTGCACTTTCCGCCCGAATTCCTTAATATACCCAGATATTTCGGTTATACCTACGGAGCGACGTGCACGTGTCCGTTCTGCTTGCCGCCATCATTTGAATTGATGGTACAACTGGGAATCAGGATGAAAACGAATTCGGTTATCCCGTTGACCGCGGCTTTGTTATTGAACCCAGGATCATTGTCATTAGCTTCTCGAGTACCTAATTACCACGACTACTTGTCAAATTATATAACAATCAAATATACACTAGTAAATATATGCTCTATTGCATAACTTCAACGTCTAAACCAAATGAAGATTCGTTTCGCGCCTCTAACTCTAATCATAATGTGAACCCGATGTAAGTGAAAATACATGCACATACCATCGATTCTGCCTGACCAGGACTCTCACCCGGAACCGGAACTCGCAGTGCACCGTGACGAACAGCACTTATATAAGCCTCCACTCTTAGCCAGACCGTCAGTCGTGCTCGCGCAACAGTAAAAGCAACACGGAGTTTTTTAGATCACTACTACGCGTCGTTGGTTTGTTCGTGCCAAGTAAGGTAGATATCATTTCCGAACTACCACTGGAGATTTCGCACTTGATACTTCGAAAATTGGATCCCTCGTCCCTGCAGAGCGCCGCGCTTGTCTCGCGCAAATGGTTCAACGTATGTAGATCCGACAAGCGTCTACGGCGGAAAGTGAGACGTCACATGCGACATACGAGAAAGCGGGTCACGATGCACTTTCTCGGACCTGCAGCCGCTAAAGCTACCAAGCATGAATCAAGAAGTAGAGGACGTGGTGAGGGCAACCTAAGGCACGAAATAAGTTTATCCGCTGCTTGTACGGCGGTCGTCGTTGGAAGGTTACGCGGTCCTCCGAAAATTTCGATGCGAGATCGCCCCATCGATGTTGGACCAATAAAATGTATTAGACTCTAACTCGTGTAAGTACCTTAATTTGACTGCTTGCTCTTGCGAGAACTTGAAACGGTCTTGTCCGGATTCAGAACTGTAGCGTGGAGCTTGAAATAAAATGGTTTTACTGAGACGGCAATGTGTTTCAGTCACGCTAATACTATCGGTATCGTAACAGGCCCATTATTGAATATTAAATAAAACGTATCACCGCTGCGATAGGAGATTTGCCGTCAATTAGATGCGAGATACACTCCTCATTGCCTGCCAAATACAGCTCACATCAGCTGGCTCGTGCTATTATATCATCTCTGGTCCTCGACATATCAAGCGTAATTGCAGTTTTACAAATTAAGGTTAACATATTCAAATGAATGTATCTCCGTTTCTATTGCACATATGGCGACAAAGCGATGCCCGTTACATTACACATCCGATGTCATGTGCACCGCACATCTGCTGGTTTGTACCATGTCAACTCCGGTCTCTGTCAAACCAAGCGAAATTGCTGCTTTACATATTCATGATTAACTATTCAAATCACCGTATAGCCCTTTGCATTGCAAATAGGCCGACAGCACGAAGCGCGTTATACTCCATATTCGCTGCCAAATACAGCGCATATTATCTGGTTTGAGTTATGTTACGTGTGGACGCAGCCAACCTCAGCGCATTTGCAGTTTTGCATATTAAGGCTTAAATATTCAAGTCAACATATTGTAGTATCGCGAGGAAAAGGCCTCATCAGAAATCGATCAAAACAATGTCGTCTGTCCTTCGTTTGTTACTTTACATCGGGGAGGAAGCCTATGCGACTAAAGTCACCTTGTACTTGCTGAGCGTGAACAAAATGGGGTTAGAGAGTTGGAAAAACTAACGCTAATAGTAGGGGACGATTTAACTTTAAAGATTGGATGATCGAGAAGCGTTGAACGGTTGATCGAGAAATAAGAGTGAGTCCAGAGGTCAGAGTTAATCGAGGAGTCGAAGAGTAGAGTTGTTAGCGTTGTTGAGAGTGGAGTTGTTAGCGTTGTCGAGTTGTGAGAGGTCTTAGCGTTACTGAGAGTAGAGTTGTTAGCGCTTTACATTTTCAGGATTAAATATTCAAATCAAGCTATTTCCGATTCCGATGCAGATATGTCCACAATTCGAGTTAGCGTCGTACTGCCAAATGTATCACTCATCAGCCGGTTTGCGCTATGTCGATTCTGACCATTGTTAAATCCAGCGCAATTGCATTTGTGGATACTCATGCACGAATAATCAAATCAACGTATCTCCGTTATTGTGGCAAATATGTCGAGAATTCGATGTGACTTGTACCCCACATTTAGCTTGCCAAATGCAGCGCACACCAGCCTGTTTCCGTTATGTCCTCTCTGGTTTCAGTCAAAGCCGGCATGATTGTAGTTTCGCATATTCATGCCTAAATGTTCAAATAAACCTATACGGCGCATATCTGCCAGTTTGCGCAATGTCAATTCTGGACCGTGTCCAATCCAGCGTATTTGCATTTTTGCATACTCAGTCTAAAATATTGAAATCCACGTATCTCCGCCTCAAGAGCTCAAATGACGACCATTCGATGCGCATAATACTGCACATATGCTGCCAAATCAGCCGGTTTGTGCCACGTCAACTCTGGACCCGATCAAATTCTGTGTAATTGCAAATTTGCATATTCTGGCTTAAATATTCAAATGAAGGTATCTTCGTTCCTATTACAGATATGTCGACAATACTATGCAAGTTGTATTCCACATTTACTACCAAATACAGCGCGCATCATCCGGGATGCGTCTTTTCAACTGTGAACGCTGTAAAAGCCAATGTAATTGCGGATTTGCATGTTAAGGCAGAATTACTCGTTAGAACGTAGCCGCACTGGTATTGGATATATGTCGAAAATGCTATGCGCGGTAGCTCCACATTTGCTGCCAAATAGAGCGCACATCAGTGGGCTGGCGCTAAGTTAACTCTGGACCGTGTGAAATCCAGCGAAATTGCAGTTTTGCATATTCAGGCTTAAATATTCAAATCTACGTATCTCTGTTTCTAATGCAGATATGACGATGAATTCATGTGTGTTATACTCCACATTGGCTCCCAAATTTAGCACACATCGGAGGGTTTGTGCTATGTCATCTGTGTATCCTGTGAAATCCAATGTAATTGCAGTTTTGCTTACATAGGCTGAATCCTCCATTAGAAAACATTGCGCTGTTATTAGCTGTATACATATTATGTATGTCGGAAATACGGTGCACGCTACACTCCACATTTGCTGCCAGATACAGTGAACACAATCCGGTTTGAGCTATGCAAAATCTAGACCTAGCCAGATCCAGCGTATTTTCAGTTTTGTATATTCAGTATTATGCATTCAAACCGACGTATCTCCGCAACTGTTGCTGATATGCCGACAATTCGGTACGCGTTATACTCCACATTTGCTGCCGAAGACAGGGCGCATTAACTGGTTTGCGCTGTGTCAACTCTGGACCTTGTACATCCAGCTTAATTGCTGTTTTACATATTCGGTCTCAGATATTTGAATCAACTTTTCTGCTCTTTTATAGCACACATGCTGAGAACTCGATGCATCTTATACTCCACAGTTGCTGCCAAATACAGCCCACATCAGCTGCTTTGAGCTATGTCACCTCTGGTCTCCGATAAATCCAACGTAGTTTCAGCTTTGCATATTCAGGCTGAAATATTCTGATCAACGTATCTCCGCTTCCGTTGCAGATATGTCGACAACGTAAAGCGTGTTATACGCCAAAACTGTTGCCAAATACAGCACACATTGCCGCTTTGGGCTTTGTCGATCCTAGACCCTGTGAAGTGCAGCGTGATTGTAGTTTTGCAAACACAGGAATAAACGTTCATATCAATGTGTCTACGCCTCTATAGCATATGTGCCGACATCCACTCCATATTTGCTGCCAAATACAGCGCACATTAGTGGCCTGGCGCTATGTCAACTCTGGCCTGTGTCAAACCCGCGTAATTGCAGTTTTGCAAATTCCTGCATAAATATTCAAATCAACGTATCTACGATTCTGTTACAGATATGCCGACAATTCGAATCAGGTTATACATTACATTTGCTGCCAATACTGTGCACATCATTGGATTTAAACTATGTCATCTCCGATCACCGACAAATCCAGCGTAATTGCAGTTTTTCATATAAATTATTATATATTCAAATCCACGCATCTCCGTTACTGTTGGAAATGTGTCGACAATATGATTTGCCTTGTATTCCACATTTCTTGCAAATTAAACCAATATCATCCAATTAGCGCTATGTCCACTCTGGTCCGGTCAAACCCAACGCAACTGCAGTTTTGCATTAGCAAACCTAAATAATCAAATCAACGAATCTCCGTTTCGATTGCAATTCGATGCGCTCTATACTCCGTAGTTGCTAGTAAATACAGCTCACATCATCTGGTTCGCGCTATGTCAAATCCGGATCCTGAGAAATCAAGCGTAAATACAGTAATGCATGATCAGGGTTCAATATTCAGATCGACGTGACTCAGCTCCTATTGCAGATATGTCGACAAAACGGTGCGCGTTATATTCCACATGGACTGCCATACACTGGGCGCTTCATCTGGTTTAAGCCATGTTAAATCCGGACCGAGTCAAATCCAGCGTATTTGTAGTTTTGCATATTCAAGCCTAGTTATTCAAGTGAAAGTACCTCCGTATCCATTGTAGGTACGTCGACAATAGGATGCACGTAATACTGCATATTTGCTGCCAAATACAGCACACATCAGCCCGTTTGCACACTGTCAAGACTGGACTCGGAGAAATCCAGCGTGATTGCAGTTTTGGATATTAATGCTTACATATTCGAATGAAGGTATCTCCGCTTGTTTTGCAGAAACATTGGCCATACGATGCGCGTTATATTCCACATCTGATGCCAAGTACAGTGCACATCATACGGTTTACGCTATGTAAAATCTGGACCCAGCCAGATCCAGCGTAGTTGCAGTTTCGTATATTCAGGGTTAAGTATTCAAACCGACGTATCTCCGATTCTACTTCACATATGGCTACAATTAGAGGCTCGTTATACTCCAAATTTGCTGCCAAACACAGTGCACGTTATCCCGTTTGATGCATGTAAAATCGGGACCCAGCCGAACCCTGCGTATTTGCAGTTTTGCATATTCAGTATTAAATATTCGAATCAACGAATCTCCGATTCTATGACACACTTACAGACAATTCGGTGCGCGTTATATTTGATGTGATATACAGCGCACATCAGTAGGTTAGCGTTTTGTTTACCCTTGTCCCTGTCAAATACACCATAATTGCAGTTTAGCATATTCATGCTTGAATATCGAAAGCAACGTATCTTCGTTTCTACGGCAGATATGACGACAATTCGGTGAGCGTTATGCTCCTGATTTTCTGGTGTGCACAGAGCACATTTTCCGATTCTATGTTCTCTTCTGTCTTATGTCTTCTCTGGTCACTGACAGATTCAGCGTAATTTCTGTTTTGCATATTCATGCCTAAATGTTCAAACCAACGTACCAGCGCTGCTATTGGATACATGTCGCAAATGCGATGCGCGCTATACTCCACAATTACAGCCAAATACAGTACTTATCCGGTTTGCGCTATGTCGACTGTATTTTCGAGCTATCGCGGAGAGACGCGGTCGTTTGAATACGCGTGAATGGGAGTCGTAAATTCCCGTTACGATTGGAATAATCGACACCACGAATAGTTCGATCCCCGTATTTCGCTTAGGATAATAGGTGTAGTCGTTGTGGTATAACACTGGGAGTCACAAAGTTATAAAAAATATATGCTTTTCCAACGATTTATACAATCACACTGAGTAAGAACGCCGTTGCTTAAGATACAGATAACGAAGAGAAGGATTATTCTTAGATGAGAGTGTGAGCTATAGGAGCTCTAGGTCCGTGAGAGCTGTAGGAGCTGTCGGACTTCTGGATACTGTGAGAGAAATAGGAGGCTCTTAGAGATATAGGAACGCTGAGAGTTATAGGGATTGCAGGAACTTTAGTCACCGTGAGAGACGATGGAACTCTGAGAGATATAGGAACGGTGAGAGTTGTAGGGATTGCAGGAACTCTAGTCACCGTGAGAGATGATGTAACTGTAAAGTTTATTCTAATATGAGTACGAAGCTCGGTATGGGTGTGCCGTTTGAACGAAGAACGCGGATTCGTTGCTTACATTGTTAGTTAGGAAAGTGAGGGCAATGATAGCGATGCCGATTGGTTATGACTAATGTTAGGAAGGAAGACAGGAGGAAGAAGCCTCCTACCAACGTGGGTCCTAGGCGACATTGTTTATGGGAAAACTCAGTTTTTCCGTTAAGTAGATGTCCGCTTTTTTCGTTAGGCCACTACCCGCTTTCTCCGTAATTATTAAGAGCGCGTAATAAACCCAAGGACCTTTCTAAAAACCGACCGACAACACTTCTAGAATTAGAAAGTCTTTTCGGACTAACAGATTGACTTAGACCATATGTGCGAACAATGCAGTTAGGATTTCATCTTTATGGTGGGTCCTTGGGCCTATGGAGGATTCGAAGGATGGCACGTGGACCGTTGGCTGTCAAGCCGCGCGGGATTGAGTGCAGATGTGTTGCGCGGCAGAACATCGACTCCAGTCTCTGTTATATGCAGTGCAATTGTTGTTTTGCAGATTCAGACTCAAATATTCAACTCCACGTATCTCCTTTGCTGTTGCTGATATGTCGACAATTCGATGTGCCCGGTACACCACATTTCTTGCCAAATACATCGTTTACCAGCCAGTTTGCGCTATATCCAGACTGGTCCCAGACAGGTCAAGCATAAATATAAATCGGAGATGAAGGAACACGGGAACCTTCCGTTTGGAATTTTGGGAAAATCCCGTAACATTGTAATCTAGATTCTACCATAGCTGTAATTTAACAATTGCAGACATCCAGTCCGATTGTAATTGTTCGAAACTTGTGATACTGCAATTGGCCTCGAGGCGACAACCAGTCACCGAACGTAGCCGCGGTCAAGGGATGAACGTTCTGTCTAATAAAGGCATGGAGTAATTCTATAGCTGTCCTTAAATGAAATAATCGTAGCGGCACGTGACAGTAAACATTCCAACGGTTTCTGTCCCGTTTCTCGCCACACGCAGACTCTATCCGTCGGATAAGATGATTGCCAGATGTCAACGCATCTCAACAGTATATGTTTATATTCAATGTATTTCTTTTGGCTTAATCTTATTTCATTTTTGAAATAATCATAGTCTATATTTATTCCAAGATATTCTTTGACCTCATCTAAATCTTTCATTTCGAATCTATTAGTTAATAAATTCTTTACCCTTTGTATCTTCCTTTTATTTCTACTACAAATTAGCAAATCGTCCACATACATTAGCAAATAAACAACATTTTCTCCCTCTCCATGTGTATATAGGCACAACTCTATGTTATTCTTCTTAAAACCTAATCACGTCACATACTTATCAAGATACTCATACCACTCTCTTCGCCTTTCTTTTAACCCATAAAGCGCTTTCGATAGTTTACAAACTCTATTCGTTCCGTCCGCATATCCCTTTGGTTGATTTACATATACCTCCGAGGTTACTTCACCATTTAAAAAAGCAGTTTCTACATTCATTTGCTCAATAATTAATCCATTTTGACAACAATATGATAGCAATATCTTAAAGGTCTCATTACTCGCTACTGGGGAGTATATGTCATCGGCTACGTTTCTGTGTTGGAATCCTCTTACCACTAATCTAGCCTTATACCTGTCATCTGATTTTCTCGTGTAAACCCATTTTACATCTAATACGTCTTTGCCTTTTACCCTTTCTACCAATTTCCAAGTTTTATTCTTATAAAGACATTCTATTTCCTTATTCATAGCTTGCTTCGAATCTTCACTATCTTCACAACAAATCGCCTCCTCAAATGTACAAGGGATATCTACACTACAATAATTTGCATGGATTTCACCAATGTTTTCTTTTTCTGGATATCTTACTGGAGTTCTCTTATTACGTGTAGATCTGCCAGGGATGTTTAAGCTTTCAAGACTGTTATCATTTTCATCTTCCCTACTTTCTAACTCTTCCTTATTCATGTTTACCAATAAATCATTATCCTCAATGTCATCGTTATCTTTATGAATGAATTCTCCACAAAACCGATACATTTTGTGTCTGTTTCTGTGACCTCTACATGTCTCGCTATTGTTATTTTCCCACCTAATAAGACTCTGTAACCTACTTCACTATATCCAAACTAAATTCCCATATCTGCCTTCTTATCCCATTTAGAAACTCTCTTTTGTTCTTACAAAAACATTACATCCATATAGATGTAGATTTTCAACACTTGGTTTTCTCCCGAAGAATATTTCAAAAGGTGTCTTTCTCTCTATAGTATTTGCCAGTATTCGATTCTTCAAGTATACCGCTGTCCAATCTATTTCCAGGCAGTACCTTTTATGTACTTTCGCTTCCGCTAACAAGCAACGCGCCATGTCCATCACTGTTCTATTATACCTTTCCGTTGTCCCGTTTAATTCATGTACGTAGGTTGGGCAATTATTTATTCTGATACCTTTATCCCTAGCAAATTTATAAATTCGATTATTCAAATACTCTTTTCCATTATCACATCTCAATATTTTTAACTTCTTGCCCGTTAAATTCTCGGCTTCATTTACAAACTATACGAAACAATCAAAGACCTCATCTTTTGATTTTATACAATAACTTCTAGCTATTTTGCTATAATCATCGATAAATGAGATGAAATATTTCTCTTCATTGAATCCGGTAGTCTTAAAGGGACCGCACACGACCGTATGAATAATTTCCATTATCTCCCTAGCCTTGGTTCGATTATTTTTGAATGGTAAATTGTGCATTTTCCTTTCCTGTACACCCTACATTTCAAAAATTCCTTTTCAAATTCATTCGGTATACCAGTAACTAGCTGCTCTTTACCCAAAATATTTAAATATTTAAAATTTACGTGTCCTAACATCCTATGCCATCTTTTCTTTTTACTCATATCACTACGTTCGGCGCTGTTTGCTAAGTGTTCCTTCCCATTCAATATACTTTTCATTCTTTATGTTCCCTTTTCTTTAACCGCTACCGCTGTAAGCTTATTGTCCTCATCTATTAATTTTGCAATATTTCCTATTGAAATAACCGTGTTCCTATTATCTTTTAACTTGTCTAAACTAATCAAGTTTGCGGACATTTTTTCGCGTAAAAAACATTATCCACATTTATTTCATTTTGCTTTCCAAATGCTTCAAAATAACTTATAACATTCGCTAATTTTGTTGCCTTTATCGATCTATTATCGCCTAAATATATATGTCGGAGATGAAAGAACACCGGAACTCCTCCTTGGATTCGCGGGAATACAGCAACTCTGTAACTTAGATTAAACAAATGCCGCACCGATTATTCGAGATTTATGATCATGAGCTTGGGCTCGAGGCGACAATCAGTCGCCGAACGTAGCCGCGGTCAAAGGGATGAACGTTTTATCTGACAAAGGCACAGAGTAACTCTATACCTCTCCTTAAAAGAAATAGTCGTAGCGATACGTGGCAGTAAATACTTCAATAGTTTCTATCCCGCGGCCCGCCACACGCAGATTTTGTCCTCCGGGTAAGATGACCGCCGGGTGTCGGCATGCCTTTGTGGTGTATGTTTAGCTAACGTGAGCACCCGCTATAGATCTTAAGATTTAGTCAAGCGAAGTCCGTCAAGTTGTCTTTGTTGCAACTATGGGAAGATAGGAGAAACCTATCTTCCACGAACGTTGCCCCCCGTCAACAACCTCCCCTCAAGGGCGGCCAGCATCTCTTTCAAAACGCCGATATGGAGATCGACCAATTAGCAACAGCGCTAATTTCCCTCGCCTTTGGAACGAAAGCTTTCGTTGACGAATCCGAGGATCTCATGTCCTTAGACACACCCATTATAGTTCTCCTCGACGGCATCGTCGAGACGGAGATTCATTCTTTCGTACGATCTCATCGACGAATGACAGTGCCACCTTACAACCAGTGAATACCTCACATCTAGTTAACAAAGAGTTAGACTTGAACTGTGCGAGAACATACGTTTACCATCCCGTGACCGCGGATTCGTTTCGAACCTAAGGTCATTATCACTAGTGCTACGAGTGCTTAATCTTGTTAATAAGCCCGTGCTAATAAACTCTCCATTGTATCACGACAATGGCTAGTTCTAATGAAAATTCATTAAACGCCCATCTCCATAATCCTGACTTCAATCCGACATATATTTACCGGTACTTTAAGGTCAATAGATTTATCGAAATAATTTACGTTGTTAATGATGTGATCTGTGCAACCGCTATCTAATGGCCACATTACTTCATAATTACTTATCTCGTTCGCCTCGCCGCTGTGTGCTGCGTGCGCCGTTGCTATCCATGTGCTTGATCTTGAGTTACCATGCTCGTGTCACGTTAAATAAAAAGCACGAGGCTCGAACGAGAAGAAAAAAATTAAGGTAACAAAAAAAACAAGAGAATTTATTTCTTGTATTCTGAATTTACACTGATTGCGATTTTGTTCTGAACTCCAGCCGTGACTTTCCAAGACTGAAGCTCTTACAATTTGACTTTCGGTAACATCTGTTTCTTCTCTGTTTGTCATCCCTCAATATCCCCACTACCCTGTAGGCGCACGTGACCGTTGTCACACTTCTAGGACATTCGGTGGAAGGACCGTTAGGATACAGATGACTCATTAGGCACTTCGGCGATATACATTGTCGCCAAGGCCGCCACATCTCTATCTCCATCATCGGTCTATCGGATTTGAAGTATGCCGGTCGTGACACTCGCTCGTGCCGGTTGTTGACTGACGATGGAAATTTCCATGTCCCCTGCTCGTATTTCCTTTGTTTCCTCCTCCTCTGCTGCGACCACGTGTTGACCCAAGCCAAAAACTGATACTGTTTCCCACTTCGACGCCATTTTGACACTCTCTCCAAAATGTCCTACTCTTCCACATCTGAAGCATCCTTCCTTTTTTGCAGAAAAGGCGTTGGTTTGCATTTCTCCTCGATTGGACTTATTTTTCTTCTCCGCTATTTAAATTTTATTTTTTTACATACGCTACCGTTTGATTTTCGGCTTTCAGTGCATATACTATATCCGCTATGTAGGTGTATTCTTCGGGTAACGTATTCAGCATGTAAGTTAGTTTTTCCCTCTCACTCACTTGTGCACCCGCACATTTTAATTCGTTTATTAATTTTTCGAAATCGCTAAAGAACGATGCTGAATCACTGTAGTTCTCAAGTTTTATCTTTTCCAATCTCCTTCCGCATACGACCTGTAGTGCCGTCGACTCTTTCAAGTACATTTCATCAAACATTTTTACTATCTCATACGCCGTTTTTTCTTCTCTAATATATTCCAATTGTCTGTTTTTGATGGCACTATACATTATATTTATTGCCTTCGGATCCTTTTTGTCCCAGTCTTCACTGTCTGTTTCTGTCTTCACCCTAGTTGTGACAACCTCGCATTCTCTATACTTGAGAAATATCCTTATTCTTTGCTTCCACATACCCTAAATATCCATCGAAAATAGGTATCATGATTTCCAATCTCTCCATTTTAAATGATCCCTTATCTCTTACTCAAGCGTTCCTACGTGCTCGAAGTGTATTTTTCCTCTTTGTAACCCTTGAACGTTTCTTTCCTTACTGAAGACTCACTCGATATAACTCGCAATATTGAAAACCATGCACTAAAATAACTGGCAAAACTATGAACCACGCTCTGCTACCACGTAAAGATATAGAATGGATTCGGAAATACAAATAGTTCCCTTTATTTAGCACACTACAGTTATACATATATCTTATACTCTAAAGACCTCGTACCCTACTCGCACGCACGCCTGTTGTCAACAGACTCTTCCAGATACTTCTAACGACTGACTCTTGTCTTTTGTCCCAACTAAGGCCTGGACGTCCTCTGACGCTTATACACACATTCACATGTACAGTGTAAATGTATCATGTTCCTAGCAGAATTGTTATGCGACTGATGCATCAACATACCATGCAAGAAGAATTGGAAACTAGGACAAAAAGGAAGAACTGTGAAAGAGATACTTATAATCATAGTAAACGACAATAAATTCGCAGATGTTCAAGTGAATCTGACGAGGAGGATATTGATGAAAAGGTAGTTGACAATAGAAGAATACAAGTAATAACACAAGAGTCAAACAATCTCCTCGATAACGGCAAAAGGATGATGCGAATGATGGGATATAAGGCGGTTACGGCCTCGGAAATAGTGAACAAGGTCGTTTAGAGCCAGTTCAAGCACCTAGACAGCATGGTCGCAGAGGCTTTGGATATCATGTTCCTGGACATGAAGATTCAGGTCTTAAATGGCATCCTGCAGAGGAAGTTATAAAGTGTGTAAAAGATATGAAATGGTGATATGAAAAGTTGACCACAGATGATGAAATTGATTTCTGTTGTGAAGATATAGTGAAAACTGTTATCAATGCGAAAACGGTATTCGCTCATTTGGATGACGTTGAAGTGCGTTGAGCACGGACACGTTGTAATCCTCATGAAACAATTTGTGGTGCACTTTTTTTAAATCGTGCTACTGTTAAAATGGCGAATACAGATAGAGCATGTAACTTTATGTTTACTAACCCAAAAGGTTTGAGGGAGAATGGGCTGCTATACTTTGCAGATGTATGTGCTGGAGCAGGAGGTTTTAGTGAACATGTTCTGTGGCGAAAGAAATGACGTGCTAAAGGATTTGCTCTTACTTTAGAAAATGAACATGATTTCAAATTAGAAGACTTTTATGGGGGTCCTTGTGAAACATTTCATCCATACTACGGACCAAAGGAAAGTGGTGATGTCTTTGACCCAGATAATGAAGAGGAATTTACAAATCTTATAATGCAGCATACCCATGGCAAAGGAGTACATTTTGTGTTGTCTGATTGAGGATTCTCAGTAGAACGACAAGAAAATGTACAAGAAATTCTTTCAAAACAACTGTATCATTGTCGATGTTTAATAGCATTGATGGTTGAAAGAGAGGGTGGTGATTTTGTGACAAAATTATTCAACCTTTTTACACCCTTTAGTGCTGGTTTAGTTTATTTAATGTATCGCTGCTTTGAAGAAGTTTGTATTTTTACACCAAACTCTTCTAGACCAGGAAATTCAGAACGTTACTTAATATGTAAGAAGAAACGATCTGGGGTACAAGTTGTTGTTGAATATCTGAAGCATGTTAATCGTCTGCTTTTAAAAGGTGGTGTAAATGACGACGTTTTACAACTAGAATCATATAATGAATTAAAAAGAGAGAAACAATTTGTTCAATATCTACGTGCTTCTAACAAAGATTTGGCCGGAAAACTAATAATCGACCTGTGTAAAATTGCAGCAGTTTATGCGGATAATACTCTTGCTGAGACAAAACAAGCTGATATGCGCAAACAATATCTAGAGTATTGGAAACTTCCAGATGAAACTAGGACAATCCCAAGACACATGAAACCAAAGACAAATTGAGTACTCTTTCGAAAGATACTTCATTTCTTACTATTAATCCAGCACAATTGATGGAATTTAACATTGAAAATGCATTTTTATCACTATATGACTGGTTTTGTATGCCATGTGGTACAAAGCCAAGGTCTGATGATGATAAGAAGCACGCTACATTTTATATGGGCGTGGGAAGGAGCAACGTATATACATGTACAAAGAATTCTTGGGTCAGTGTCGATGACATTGGCATAGAATTACCACCAAATACACTTGTAAACGCAGAGGTTATATATGAAATGACTAAGGAGTTTATATATCAGCAAAAAGTACTTGCATTGCATATTATAGATGCATTCTACTTAGGAGGAGTGGACATTAGCAAAAAATATTTGAGGAGCAGGTAAGCAAGTGAATCTTATTGAGATCAATAATAAACTTTTAGATTTCCAGTAATGAAATGTTTTTTCAAGGAGTACGTTCATGTGATACTAATGTATGACTGTTCTTTAAAGGAACGAGGAAGCGACGTTGTTCTGTGAAGCTTTGTGGAAACCAGCAGGAAATAACTATACTCGAATACGTGCCAAAGAACTACTTCCAGTTGGTACATATATCTGTGAACTGTTGCGAGTAACGCAGCGTAAAATGAAAAATAATTCCGATGCCTTAGTATACGAACTTCCAGAAAAGACATTAGAGGTTAATGGTTATAATAAGGACAAATTATATTTCATACAACAGAATGTAATATTTTTATGAAGCACCGGAAATCCTTGGAATCGGTATGCCAGTAAAACACATTCCATAAAGTATGTCTTTCATTGAAAAACAAACGAGAAGGTATTCGACCTTCATAGACCAAGTTCAGCAGAAGCAAGTTTCGTTTAATCTTTTAATGGTCGCCTTATTTGTCATTGGCCTAATGATTCATCACTTACTATAAACAGATTTACAAAATTTATTAAAGATAAGTATCCGGCATCCAATACGCGCATAGAATATTATAACTACAGGCTGTACATATATTCGTACAAGACTTGAACCGCATAGATGTCAAACAGATTAATTCCGTTAATTTGACTGTTATTTCAAATATGAAATACTTGTGATATATTGTATTATTTAGCATTATATTTCTATAGAAATAGAAGTGTAGCGGTACATGAGTCATAGGACAAAGCAAATTACGTCGTTGTCGCCTCGAAGTAGCTAGACCGCTGAGCTACAATTAATGTAAAAACAATGTCACCGCAACCAACAATTGTCGTCAGGTAGGCAAATACGAATTCTTTCAACCCCCCCCCCCCCCAAACGACTAGTATTGGTAGCCTTAACTCAAATACATCTGACGGTTACAACAACAAAGACTCCGTTATTAGTCCACATGACCTTCGTCCTCTTCACACACGACAACTACAGAGGTAATACCGGAAAATATAATTAATAAGATGGTCTTCTGAGTGGTTTAATTGCAATACTATTTGAGATGAAATATACTTTTTCAAATCATATGCGGCATTTCATATAATAACTGAATGATTATAGGAAAGAATGATGACGTTAAACTGTACGATACGATTACATAGCATATTTTATAATTGTATAACAAATATTTCCCGCAGGGAGGGCTCGCTTATGTGAGCCTATGAGGGCTGGCAAACCCACTTTCCCGAAGCCAGGGGGACCGTCGGGACAAGCGTCCCGCTTACGTGAGTCCCTATGTACTCCGCAGGGAAGGTCGTCGGGGGTGTAAGACGTTTAATTACTATTACATTCTCTCTACGTGGCCTTGGGCAGTAACGCACGATAATGATGCCGTGGATGGGACCGCCGGGATAAGTTCTCGGGTACAAAAGTACCTTGAGGCCCCCGCTTACGTGAGTCCCATCTGGAACTGCCGAGCTCGGTTAGCAGGTCGCTGGCCGACAGTCACGTGGCCGCACATCCATACGATAGTCCCACCAACGACTAGGTTGGTACCACGGGCGGTCGAGTTACAGCCCGGAGGCCAAGATGCTGGCAAGAGGGCCGATTTAAGGTGGAGACTCCACCGAATGGCCTTCGGCGGGTGAGCAGCGTCCCACCTGCTCCGAAACCGTACTGGTGAGACGGGAGGGCTTAGAATGTGCCCCGTTCGACCTGATACGAGCCACAGCTCCTGCAGGCTAAGCTGATCCAGGAAGCAAGGTATTGGGTGCCTTTTGCGATGGTTGGGCGTAATCTCAACCCCTATAGTCCTAGGGGGCCCGGCTACTGTGTGGAATTGTATCCGAGGAAAGCACCCGTTACCAAAAGACAATACTATTTGTATAACAAATATTTAGTCGACACAATTTGTCTTTATTTAGAATGATTAGATAACTGTTTGTGGCAGCTGCTCCCATAATAGAATACGTTGCAGTACCTTCGTCTACAATCCATTACTTCCCAACATCAATATTTGACTCAGGTATTTTATAATGAAATATGTAGAGGACAGGGTATATGGGATGTTTGACCGTCAGACTTATTTGAGGTTATCTATTGTCGTCGTAATCGTCGAATTTACTTAAAATAATAAAGTAAGGTACAGCCTATGGGCCCTGAGTCGTAGATACAATGTGTAAAAATATTCCATAAATGTTCGTCACGAAATTCAGCAGATCGCTCGTTGATGCTCGTAGGTATTCGAAGATACTTTACTCTTTGGGTTGCGTCGGTTTATTTATACTGGTCGGGGCAGAAGTCGGAAGATTCAAAATCGTCTTTGTTCGAAGTAGCGGCAACATTTTTGTGCTCCGAGTGTATTTACTTGTATCCTTACGATCCTGATACTCCGAGGCAAAGTAACAATAGGATTTGAATTTCCCTCTGGCTCATATGCCGCAACAAATTTTTATAGTTTGTGCTCATGAATAAGTACTTATGAACTATCTAAAAAATATAATAAGCTGAAGTACTGTAGGAAAGTAATTTACAGTGCTACTAGGTTTGGTTACATATTGCAATATCGTTCACGCCATCGCAAAAGCTAGTATGACGCTGCGTCGGCGTATATGCACACGGGGAGGTGATGGACGAGGCGAGGATGATAGCCTCCCGCGAAGTAGGGCCTGGCCCTGAAGGAGTCCCGCGACGGGTATGAGGGGAGATGATGCGGGTCATGGCACCTAGACTGCGACACGTATTTACATCGTGTTCGAAGGAGGGTGCCAACCCTCGGATATGGCGCACGGCGAGGCTGGTATTGCTTCGGAAGAAGGGACGACCAGCCCTTGTATCGTCCGGTATGCCTATAGGATGAAGTGAGCAATTTCTTCCAAAGAATCATTGCCAGAATCATTGTACTGTTCTCAGTCGCAAATGTTCGTGAGATGTCAACGACTTTTGGCATCAATGACATAGTATAGTGGTAACTACACTATGAGCTAGGGCCATCTATAGGCAAATTCCGGTTTCATATTTATAGACCTGATACGCTCGATTTGACAGGGATCAGTGCGGACATAGCGCCAATTGTCTAGTGTGCGCTGAATTGGGCAAGAAATCTGGAGTACCGGGCACATCGAATACTCGGCATGTCTGCAACAGCAACGGAAGTACGGGGATTTGACCATTTGATTCTGAATATGGAAACCTGCAATGTCGCCGTATTTGACACGGCCGGGGATGTCATAGATGACATAGAGCAAACCGGCTGGAGTTTGCTGTATTTGGCAGCAAATGTGCAGTATTACGTGCATCCTATTGTCGACATACCTACAATGGATACGGAGATACTTTCACTTGAATAACTAGGCTTGAATATGCAAAACTACAAATACGCTGGATTTGACTCAATGTGGAATATAACGCGCATCGAATTGTCTACATACCTGCAATCGAAATGTAGTCACGTTGATCTGAATATTTATTCCTGAAAATGCAAAATTGCATTTTGGCAGGTTTTGGCAGAGACCAGAGTTGACATAGCTCAAACTAGCTGATGGGTGATGTAACTGTAGCAAATGTAGAGTATAAGGCGTATCGAATTGTCGACGTATGTGCAAAACAAGCGGAGAGACTTTGAAAGCAATATTTAAGGATTAATAGCAAAAACTGCAATTCTGCTAGATTTTACAGGGTCCAGAGTTGGCATAGCACAAACCGGCTGATTTGGCATCAGATGTGAAATATAACGCGCATCGTATGGACAATGTTTCTGCAAAACAAGCGGAGATACCTTGATTCGAATATGTAAGCATTAATATCCAAAACTGCAGTCACGCTGGATTTCACCGAGTCCAGTTTTGACAATGTGCAAACTGTCTGATGTGTGCTGTATTTGGCAGCAAATGTGGAGTATAACATGCATCCTATTGTGAACATACTTATTCTGAAAACGGAGATACATTCACTTGAATATTTAGGCTTGAATGTGCAAAACTACAAATACGCTGGATTTGACTCGTTCCGTATTTAACATGGCTTAAACCAGATGAAGCGCCCAGTGTATCGCAGTCTATGTGGAATATAACGCGCACCGTTTTGTCGACATATCTGCAATAGAAACTGAGTCACGTCGATCTGAATATTGAACCCTGATCATGCATTACTGCATTTACGCTTGATTTCACAGGGTCCGGATTTGACATAGCGCGAACCAGATGATGCGAGCTGTATTTAGTAACAATTACGGAGTATAACGCGCATCGAATTATCGACATATCTGCAATTG
The DNA here is from genome assembly GCF_910591885.1 of Bombus terrestris. Taxonomy (NCBI): domain Eukaryota; kingdom Metazoa; phylum Arthropoda; class Insecta; order Hymenoptera; family Apidae; genus Bombus; species Bombus terrestris. Next base: position 478,839 of record NW_025963549.1, read on the forward strand.
AAACGGAGATTCGTTGATTTGAGTATTTCGGTTTAAAAATGCAAAACTGCAGTTACGTTGTGTTTGACCGGACCACAGTGGACATAGGGCTAATTGGATGTTGTTGGTTTAATTCGGTCGAAATGTGGAGTACAAGGCACATCGTACTGCGACACATTTCCAACAGTAACGGAGATGCGTGGCTTTGAATATTTAATAATGTACATGAAAAACTGCAATTACGCTGGATTTGTCGGTGATCGAAGATGGCATTTGTCGGCATATCTGTAGCAGCAACGGATGACACATAAATTTGAATATTTTACCTGTATATGCAAAGCTGCAATCACGCTGGATTTGACTCGACGCGGATTTGATATAGCTCAATACGTATGATCTGCACTGTATTTATCAACAAATGTGGAGTATATCGCGCATTTAGATTTCGACATATCTGCAAGAGAAACAGCGATACGTTGATCTGAATGTTCAAGCATGAATATGCTGAACTAGAATTACACTGGATTTGGCAGAGTTTAGACTTGACGTAGCTCTAACTAGCAGATGTGAACTGTATTGTATGGAACTGTAACTGTATCTATATTTGGCAGGAAATGTGGAGAACAAGGCACATCGTATTGTCTGCATATCTGCATTAGAAACGGAGATAGGTTGGTTTGAATATTTAAGTCTGAAAATGTAAAAATGGAGGGTTTACGCCTGGATTTGACATCGGCCAGAGTTGATGTCAATTTGTCCAACCGTCGGGAGATCTGATCGCGAGGAAGAGCGTCAACGGGAGTCGCGAATTCCCGTTACAATTCTAAGAAGCGACGCCGCGTATTGATCGATCCCCTGATTTACGTTAAGGTAATAGGGTGGTTGCGGCGGTATAACTCTGCGACCAACAATGTTATTGATGGGAATTGTGGATCTTGATGGCCGAAATATTGTTTTGGAAACATTAAATTTACGCTGGGCATTACTATTAACGTAGACACATATTTATTTTATAAACGATTTCTAGAATATTTATCGATATACATTTGCACGAGTCTCAGCACTTTCATTCATACCCGACCTTTTGAAGACTGGTAACCGATAGAACTGTTTACGTTCGTCTGTTTCTCAGTCGCCGCGCACACACATATCTCCACACAGTGATATCCCGTTACAAAGATCTCCACTACGCACTGGACCTATTTATGAAGTATGTATTTCCAACAACTTTGAACAACAGCACAAGTTAGTAATCCGATTAAGGTATAGGTGACGAAGAAATGGATTGATCTGATATGAGAGAATCCGGGTAGATATATTGACTGATCTGAAAACCTAGATTGAGTATGCATAGATAGGTGGTCTTCGAAGAAGTCATGGGTGTAGATAGTTTTCGAACCGAGATATAACTCGAATTCCCCTCATATATACTTACGGAGGAAAGCTCGGTATGTAGGTAATTTTTGATCAAGGGAATCCGATTCGTTGTTCACTCTTTTTTTTATGAAAAGGGAGGACAAAGATTCGCGATACCCATTGGGTATGATCAGCGTTAATGAATGAAGATAGGAGGAGTAAGCATCCTACCAATGTGGCTCATGGATGACCTTGTTCATTGGTAAATACACACATTTTCATCAGATAAATGTCCGGTTTAATATTATATAATTACCGGTTTTCCCATTACATAACTACCAGCTTTTCCGTAATTTCTAAGAGCGTAGAATAAACATAAGGACTTTTCTAAGGAATACACATCAATCAAAAACATTTAAGAAATTGGACGTGCAAGAAGAAAGGGACTATCTAGAATTACTTAAAAAGTCTAAGTTTATGGTGGGTCCTTAGGTTTGATAGGGTGTAAATAACGGTCAGCGGCCCCTTAGTGGCTAAATATCGAAGGACGTCGCACGGTTCCTATCACGCAAGGTAACAGTTGAAATAGTGAAAAAACGGCTGGTGTGCACTATATTTGGCAGCAAATGTGCAGTATAAGGCATATCGAATTGTCAACATATTTGCAACAGAAACGGAGTTACGTGGGTATGAATATTTTATCCTGATTATGCAAAACTGCAAATACGCTTGATCTGTCTGGGACCAGTGTGGATATAGCGCAAACTGGCTGGTAAGCGATGTATTTGGCAAGAAATGTGGAGTACCAGGCACATCGTATTGTCGACATATCAGCAACAGCAACGGAGATACGTGGAGTTGAATATTTGAGTCTAAATCTGCAAAACAACAATTTCACTGCATATAACAGAGACCAGAGTCGATGTTCCGCCGCGCAACACATCTACACTCAATCCCGCGCGGCTTGACAGCCACCGGTCCACGTGCCATCCTTCGAATCCTCCATAGGCCCAAGGACCCACCATAAAGATGAAATCCTAACTGCATTGTTCGCACATATGGTCTAAGTCAATCTGTTTGTCCGAAAAGACTTTCTAATTCTAGAAGTGTTGTCGGTCCGTTTTTAGAAAGGTCCTTGGGTTTATTACGCGCTCTTAAGAATTACGGAGAAAGCGGGTAGTGGCCTGACGCAAAAAGCGGACATCTACCTAACGGAAAATCTGAGTTTTCCCATAAACAATGTCGCCTAGGACCCACGTTGGTAGGAGGATTCTTCCTCCTCTCTTCCTTCCTAACATTAGTCATAACCAATCGGCATCGCGGATCATTGCCCTCACTTTCCTAACTAACAATGTAAGCAACGAATCCGCGTTCTTCGTTCAAAGGGCACACCCATACCGAGCTTCGTACTCACATCAGAATAAACTTTAGAGTTACATCATCTCTCACGGTGACTAGAGTTCCTGCAATCCCTATAACTCTCACCGTTCCTATATCTCCAAGAGCCTCCTATTTCTCTCACAGTATCCAGAAGTCCGACAGCTCCTACAGCTCTCACGGACCTAGAGCTCCTATAGCTCACACTCTCATCTAAGAATAATCCTTCTCTTCGTTATCTGTATCTTAAGCAACGGCGTTCTTACTCAGTGTGATTGTATAAATCGTTAGAAATACATATATTTTTTATAACCTTGTGACTCCCAATGTTATACCACAACGACTACACCTATTATCCTAAGCGAAATACGGGGATCGAACTATTCGTGGTGTCGATTATGCCAATCGTAACGGGAATTTACGAGTCCCATTGACGCGTATTCAAACGACCGCGTCTCCCCGCTATAGCTCGAAAATACAGTCGACATAGCGCAAACCGGATAAGTACTGCATTTGGCTGTAATTGCGGAGTATAGTGCGCATCGCATTTGCGACATGAATCCTATAGCAGCGCTGATACGTTGGTTTGAACATTTAGGCATGAATATGCAAAACAGCAATTACGCTGAATCTGTCAGTGACCAGAGAAGACATAAGACAGAAGAGAAGGTAGAATCGGAAGATGTGCCCTGTGCTCACCAGCAAATCAGGAGCATAACGCTCACCAAATTGTCGTCATATCTGCCATAGAAACGAAGATACGTTGCTTTCGATATTCAAGCATGAATATGCTAAACTGCAATTATGGTGTATTTGACAGAGACAAGACTGAACAAAACGCTAACCTACTGATGTGCGCTGTATATGACGTCAGATGTCAAATATAACGCGCACCGAATTGTCTGGAAGTGTGCCATAGAAACGGAGATTCGTTGGTTCGAATATTTAGTACTGAATATGTAAAACTGCAAATACGCAGGGTTCGGCTAGGTCCCGATTTTACATGCATCAAACGGGATAACGTGCACTGTGTTTGGCAGCAAATTTGGAGTATAACGAGCCTCTAATTGTAGCCATATGTGCCATAGAATCGGAGATACGTCTGTTTGAATACTTAATCCTGAATATACGAAATTGCAACAACGCTGGATCTGGCTGGGTCCAGATTTTACATAGCGTAAACCGGATGATGTGCACTGTTCTTGGCATCAGATATGGAATATAACGCGCATCGAATTGTGTACATACCTGCAATCGAAACGTAGTCACGTTGATCTGAATATTTATTCCTGTTGGGAATATGATACATTTACACTGTACATGTGAATGTGTGTGTAAGCGTCAGAGGACGTCCGGGTCTTGGTTGAGACAAAAGACAAGAGCCAGTCGTTAGAAGTATCTGGAAGAGTCGGTTGACAACAAGCGTTCGTGCGAGTAGGATTTTGAGGGCTTAAGAGTATAAGATATATGTATAACAGTTGTGTGCTAAATAAAGGGAATTATTTGTATTTCCAAATCCATTCTATATCTTTTCATGGTAGCAGAGCGTGGTTCATAATTTTGCAGGTTATTTTAGTGCGTGTTTTTCAATATTGCGAGTTAGTTCGAGTGAGTTCTCAGTAAGGAAAGAAACGTTCAAAGGTTACAAAGAGGAAAAATACACTTCGTGCACGTAGGAACGCTTGAGTAAGAGATAAGGAGTCATTTAAAATGGAAACATCGGAAATCATGATACCTATTTTCGATGGTGAGGATTACGGTATGTGGAAGCAAAGAATAACGATGATTCTCAGATATAAAGAATACGAGATTGTCACAACTAGGGTGAAGACAGAAACAGACAATGAAGACTGGGACAAAAAGGATCTGAAGGCAATAAATATTATTTATAGTGCCGTCACAAATAGACAATTGGAATATATTAGAGAAGAAAATACGGCGTATGAGATAGTGAAAAAGTTTGATGAAATGTACTTGACAGATTCGACGGCACTACAGATCGTATGCAGAAGGAGATTGGAAAAGATAAGACTTGAGAACTACATTGTTTCAGCATCGTTTTTTAGTAATTTCGAAAAATTAATAAACGAATTAAAATGTGCGAGTGCACAAGTGAGTGAGAGGGAAAAACTAAATTTCACGCTGAATACGTTACCCGAAGAATACACCTACATAGCGGATATAGTAGATGCATTGAAAGCAGAAAGTCAAACGGTAGCATATGTAACAAATAAAATTGAAATAGCTGAGAAAAAGAATAAGTCCAATCGAGGAGAAATGCAAACCAACGCCTTTTCTGCAAAAAAGGAAGGATGCTTCAGATGTGGAAGAGTAGGACATTCTGCGAGAGAGTGTCAAAATGGCGTCGAAGCGGGGAGCAGTAACAGTTTTTGGCGTGGGTCAACACGTGGTCGCAGCAGAGGAGGAGGAAACAAAGGAAATACGAGCAGGGGACGTGGAAATTTCCATCGTCAATCAACAACCGGCACGAGCGAGCATGGTAACTCAAGATCAGGCACATGGATAGTGTAACCACAAACTCTTTTGCCCTGACGTCACCTTAGGCGACCACTTCTAAACATTCTCCAGACAGCCGATACTTGAACATTACACATGGCGACCTTGGCGACAATGTATATTGCCGGAGTACCTGAGGGTTCATCTATGTCCTAACGGTCCTTCCACCGAATGTTCTAGAAGCGTAGCAACAGTCACGTACGCCTACAGGGTAGTGGGGATAATGAAGGATGAAAAACAAAAGAAGAAACAGATGTCACCGAAAGTAAGAAAATATTGTAAGAGCCTCAGTCTCGAACGGCCAAAGCTAGCGTTCAGAAGTGTATAAACGAGGAAAAAATAAAGTTTTCTTCTTTCCTTTAAATTTCTTTCTCATTTTACGTGACAATAGCAACGGCGCACGCAGCATACAGCGGCGAGGCGAACGAGATAAGTAATAATGAAGTAATGTGGCTATTAGATAGCGGTTGCATAGATCACATAATTAATAACGAAAATTTTTTCGATAAATCTATTGACCTTAAAGAACCGGTAAATATATATTTAGGCGATAACAGATCGATAAAGGCAACAAAAGTAGGGAATGTTATAAGTTATTTTGAAGCATTTGGAAAGCAAAATGAAATAAATATGAATAATGTTTTTTACGCGAAAGAAATGTCCGCAAACTTGATTAGTTTAGGCAAGTTATCAGATAATAAAAACACGGTTATTTCAAAAGGAAATATTGCAAAAGTAATAGATGAGGACAATAAGCTTACAGCGGTAGCGGTTAAAGAAAAGGGAACATATAGTATGAAAAGTATATTGAAAGGGAAGGAACACTTAGCAAACAGCGCTGAACGTAGTGGTATGAATAAAAAGGAAAGATGGCATAGGATGTTAGGACACGTAAATTTTAAATATTTAAATATTTTGGTTAAAGAGCAGCTAGTTACTGGTATACCGAATAAATTTGAGAAGGAATTTTTGAAATATAGGGTGTGTATAGAAAGTAAAATGCACAATTTACCATTCAAAAATAATCGAACCAAGGCTAGGGAGATAATGGAAATTATACATACGGACGTGTGCGGCCCCTTTAAGACTACCGGATTCAATTAAGAGAAATATTTCATCTCATTTATCGATGATTATAGCAAAATAGCTAGAATTTATTGTATAAAATCAAAGGGTGAGGTCTTTGATTGTTTCGTACAGTTTTTTAAATGAAGCCGAGAATTTAACGGGCAAGAGGTTTAAAATATTGAGATGTGATAATGGAGAAGAGTACTTGAAAAATCGAATTTATAAATGTGCTAGGGATAAAGGTATCAGAATAAATAATTGCCCAACCTACGGACATGAATTAAACGGGACAGCAGAAAGGTGTAATAGAACAGTTATGGACATGGCGCGTTGCTTGTTAGCGGAAGCGAAAGTACATAAAAGGTACTGGCTGGAAATAGATTGGACAGCGGTATACTTGATGAATCGAATACTGGCAAATACTATAGAGAGAGAAAGACACCTTTTGAAATATTCTTCGGGAGAAAACCAAGTGTTGAAAATCTACATCTATATGGAAGTAAAGTTTTTGTAAGAACAAAAGAGAGTTTCTAAATGGGATAAGAAGGCAGATATGGGAATTTTGTTAGGATATAGTGAAGTAGGTTACAGATTCTTATTAGGTAGAAAAATAACAATAGCGAGACATGTAGAGGTCATAGGAACAGACACAAAATGTATCGGCGTCGCGGAAAATTCATTCGATAAAGATAACGATGACATTGAGGATAATGATTTATTGGTAAACATGAATAAGGAAGAGTTAGAAAGTAGGGAAGATGAAAATGATAACAGTCTTGAAAGCTTAAATATCCCTGGAAGATCTACACGTAATAAGAGAACTCCAGTAAGATATTCAGAAAAAGAAAACATTAGTGAAATCCATGCAAATTATTGTAGTGTAGATATCCCTTGTACATTCGAGGAGGTGATTTGTTGTGAAGATAGTGAAGATTGGAAACAAGCTATGAATAAGGAAATAGAATGTCTTTATAAGAATAGAACTTGGAAATTGGTAGAAAGGGTAAAAGACAAAGACGTATTAGATGTAAAATGGGTTTACACGAGCAAATCAGATGAGAGGTATAAGGCTAGATTAGTGGTAAGAGGATTCCAACAAAGAAACGTAGCTGATGACATATACTTCCCAGTAGGGAGTAATCAGACCTTTAAGATATTGCTATCATATTGTTGTCAAAATGGATTAATTATTGAGCAAATGGATGTAGAAACTGCCTTTTTAAATGGTGAAGTAACCTCGGAGGTATATGTAAATCATCCAAAGGGATATGCGAACGGAACGAATAGAGTTTGTAAACTATCGAAAGCGCTGTATGGGTTAAAAGAAAGTCCAAGGGACTGATATGAGTGTTTTGATAAGTATGTGACGAGATCGGGTTTTAAAAAGAATAACATAGAGTTGTGCATATATATACATGGAGAGGGAGAAAATGTTGTTTATTTGCTAATGTATGTAGACGATTTGCTAATTTGTAGTAAAAATAAAAGGAAGATACAAAGGGTAAAGAAGTTATTAACTAATAGATTTGAAATGAAAGATTTGACACGGGCCAGAGTTGACATAGCGCCAGCCCACTAATGTGCGCTGTATTTGGCAGCAAATATGGAGTGGATGTCGGCACATATGCTATAGAGGCGGAGACACATTGATCTGAACGTTTATTCCTGAGTATGCAAAACTACAATTACGCTGCACTTCACAGGGTGCAGAATCGACATAGCCCAAAGCGGCTGATGTGTGCTGTATTTGGCAACAATTTTGGCGTATAACACGCTTTACGTTGTCGGCATATCTGCAACGGAAGCGGAGATACGTTGATTAGAATATTTCAGCCTGAATATGCAAAGCTGAAACTACGTTGTGTTTATCGGAGACCAGAGATGACATAGCTCAAAGCAGCTGATGTGGGCTGTATTTGGCAGCAACTGTGGAGTATAAGATGCATCGAGTTCTCAGCATGTGTGCTATAAAAGAGCAGAAAAGTTGATTCAAATATCTGAGACCGAATATGTAAAACAGCAATTACGCTGCATGTACAAGGTCCAGAGTTGACACAGCGCAAACCAGTTAATGTGCCCTGTATTCGGCAGCAAATGTGGAGTATAACGCGTATCGAATTGTCGGCATATCAGCAACAGATGCGGAGATACGTCGGTTTGAATGCATAATACTGAATATACAAAACTGAAAATACGCTGGATCTGGCTAGGTCTAGATTTTGCATAGCTCAAACCGGATTGTGTTCACTGTATCTGGCAGCAAATGTGGAGTGTAGCGTGTATCGTATTTCCGACATACATAATATGTATACAGCTAATAACAGCGCAATGTTTTCTAATGGAGGATTCAGCCTATGTAAGCAAAACTGCAATTACATTGGATTTCACAGGATACACAGATGACATAGCACAAACCCTCCGATGTGTGCTAAATTTGGGAGCCAATGTGGAGTATAACACACATAAATTCATCGTCATATCTGCATCAGAAACAGAAATACGTAGATTTGAATATTTAAGCCTGAATATGCAAATTTGCAATTACACAGAATTTGATCGGGTCCAGAGTTGACGTGGCACAAACCGGCTGATTTGTCAGCATATGTGCAGTATTATGCGCATCGAATGGTCGTCATTTGAGCTCTTGAGGCGGAGATACGTGGATTTCAATATTTTAGACTGAGTATGCAAAACTGCAAATACGCTGGATTTGACACGGTCCAGAATTGACGTTGCGCAAACTGGCAGATATGCGCCGTATAGGTTTATTTGAACATTTAGGCATGAATATGCGAAACTACAATCATGCCGGCTTTGACTGAAACCAGAGAGGACATAACGGAAACAGGCTGGTGTGCGCTGCATTTGGCAAGAAATGTGGGGTACAAGTCACATCGAATTCTCGACATATTTGCCACAAAAACGGAGATACGTTGATTTGATTATTCGTGCATGAGTATCCACAATTGCAATTGCGCTGGATTTAACAATGGTCAGAATCGACATAGCGCAAACCGGCTGATGAGTAATACATTTGGCAGTACGACGCTAACTGGAATTGTGGACATATCTGCAACGGAATCGGAAATAGCTTGATTTGAATATTTAATCCTGAAAATGGAAAGCGCTAACAACTCTACTCTCAGCAACGCTGACACCTCTCACAACTCGACAACGCTAACAACTCCACTCTCAACAACGCTAACAACTCTCGCAACTCGACAGCGCTAACAAATCTACTCTTCGACTCCTCGATTAACTCTGACCTCTCGACTCACTCTTATTTCTCGATCAACCGTTCAACGCTTATCGATCATCCAATCTTTAAAGTTAAATCGTCCCCTACCATTAGCGTTAGTTTTTCCAACTCTCTAACTCCATTCTGTTAACGCTCAGCAAGTACAAGGTGACTTTAGTCACATAGGCTTTCTCCCCGATGTAAAGGAACAACCGAAGGACAGACGACATTGTTTTGATCGATTTCTAATGAGGTTTTTTCCTCACGATACTACAATATGTTGACTTGAATATTTAAGCCTGAATATGCAAAACTGCAAATGCGCTGAGGTTGGCTGCGTCCACACGTTACATAACTCAAACCAGGTAATATGCACTGTATTTGGCAGCGAATATGGAGTATAACGCGCTTCGTGCTGTCGGCATATTTGCAATGCAAACGGCTATACGGTGATTTGAATAGTTAAGCATGAATATGCAAAACAGCAATTTCGCTGGATTTGACAGAGCCCGGAGTTGACATAGTACAAACCTGCTGATGTGTGCTGCATGTGACATCAGATGTGAAATGTAACGGACATCGAATTGTAGCCATATGTGCAATAGAAACGGAGATACATTCATTTGAATATTTTAACCTGAATATGCAAAACTACAATTACGCTGGATTTGACAGGGTCCAGAGTTGACATAGCGCAAACCAGCTGACATGCAGTGCACATGACAGCAAATGTGACATATAACGCGCATCGAATTTTCCGAAAATGTTCCGTAGAAACGGACATACCATGATTTGAATATTTACGACTGCAAACGCAATACTACAATTGCGATGGATGTTTCAAGGACCAGATCTGATATAGCTGTAATCAGCTAATGTGCGGTGTATCTGAGTGCAAATATGAAGTGTAACGCGCTATTTATAGTCGAAATATATGCAATAGAAGCGGAGATACGTTTTTGCGAATATGTAAGCCTGAATATGCGCAGCAGCAATTACGCTGTGTTTGACAGAGACCAAAGTTGACCGCAAACTTGCTGATGTGCGCTGGTTATGACATGGGATATGAAATATAACGGGCATCGCATTGTAGCCATTTGCGGTATAGAAACGGAGATACATTCATTTTAATATTGAATATTTTAACCTGAATATGCAAAACTACAATTACGCTTGATATGTCAAGGACCAGAGATGATATAGTAGCTCGAGCCAGCTGAAGTGCGCTGTATTTGGCAGCCAATGAGGAGTATATCTCGCACCTAATCGACGACAAATCTGCAATTGCAGCGATGATACGTTTTATTTGTCGGATGCACGTCAGGATTGTGGGTGGGGGTGTTCGGTGTATCTTCGTTGGAATTAGCCATAGGTGCGGTGTAACAATGATTGAGTTTATTGACACAAATTAGAGAGATTTACAGCGTCGATAGATAATCGCAAGGTTTCGATATTCGCGGCACGATGACAATGGTCTCGGCTCCGGCAACGTTTCCGCGGTCAACGGATACTGGACTTTACCCTTCGTTTGCGTCTAAGTTACACTATATGTTAGAGCACGGGGGCAATTATTTCGTATACGAAAGACAGGTCGATTACTGATGAGATCGCACTAGAGAGTGTCTCTCCGTCGCGGTGATGCTGTCGAAGAAAACTATGATGGGTGTGCCTAAGGGCACGAGATCATCGGATTCGCGGAGAAAAGTCTTCGCTCGAAGGGTGAGGGAAATTGACGTTGCTGTTAATTGGTCAATTTCCATGTTGGTGGTTAGAGAAAGATATTAGCTGTCCTTGGGGAAAGTTGCTAGCGAGAAGCGTCGTTCGTGGAAGGATAGATTTCTCTTATTTTCCCGTAGTTGGGGCACGGGCCATTTGTCTATTTGAGAGACTTTGTGTAATTGAAATTTAATATTCGTAGCGGGTCCTCGCCCAGCTAAACATATACTGTGAAGATGCGTTGGCATCTGGCAATCGTCTTACCCGAAGGACAAAGCCTGCGTGTGGCGAGCCACGGGACAGAAATCGTTGAAATGTTTACCGTCGTGCCCCGTCCCAAGTATTTCTTTTAAGGAAAGCTATAGAGTTACTTCATGCCTCTGTTAGGTAAAACGTTCATCCCTTTACCGCGACTACGTTCGGAGACCGGTTGTCACCTCGAGCCCGAGCTCACTATCATAAATTTCGAATAAGTACAGTCGGATCGAATTACAACAGTTTCTTAGTGCGGCTATGATGAAATCTGGGTTACAGCGCTAAGGGGGTCCTCCCACCGCTCCAAAGGGGAGGCTCCGGTGTTCTTTCATCTCCGACACGGCCATTCTGACTATCACACGTCCTCGGGTGGATCTAAAATATTGAGTTTTCCTAATGTTAAACTTGATATGACTAGTATTTTGTTCCTTTATAGTTTAGCTAAATTATATTGTACTAGTTTCTTTATGGCTTAACTAACTGTCCAAATAGGTCAAGGGCCCAGATTAACAACAAAAATTTCGATTGGATGTTTAATGATAAAGTAGGGAAGAAAAAAAAACACACAAAAGTCAGTAGCATTATGATTGGTATTCAAAGCGCCAGTTGCATCTTGTGAGTTATCGGTCAGACCGTAATGACATGACAGATCACTTTCGATTTTGTACACGGACGAGTCTCAGTTTGTTGGATCATATTACCGCACTGGGCGTGTGTGGAGACACTGAGTGCGGGTGCATTGACGTAATAGGTGTGTATGAAGACACTGAATGCGAGTGCAGTGTATGGGGACACTGAACACGAGTGCATTGATGTAATAGGCGTGTATGGAGACACTGAATGCTAGTGTGTGGTATCACTAGGCTTATGTGGGAATGCCGAATGCTAGTGTGTATTCGCACTAGGCTTGTGTGGAAATATCGAATGCTAGTGTGTGGTCGCACTAGGCTTGTGTGTGGAAACATTGTGTTAAATGTCATAGTCATAGTGTTAATGATCCTCTGAGATCGGTGTAGTCATATCGTCATTGTCACTGCCATTGTCATCACTACAGACGTCCAACTCAGCAGGAACGCAACTATTCGGCATTTTTCTTAATCTGTCATGACTGTATTTATACGATCATTTGCCATCTAATGTCTTTAAAGTATATCTATCCCCTTCCAAAATCTCTGCTATTACAAATGGGCCCCTAAACTTTGGATCTAACTTGGTTTGGTTTCTTTCCTCGATTTTGCGCAATACGAAATCACCGACATTAAACCTAACCACTTTAGCTTTGGTGTTATCGAATCTTTCTTTGTCGTGTTTGGCGCTATTTGCTATATTTTTTGTCGCCTGTTGTCTTACATCGGAGATATCTATTTCTCTTTCTTCAACGCTATCAGGTAGCAACAAGTCGTACGGTCTTGCTGTCCTACCGATTAGTAGTTCCAGTGGGCTCGCTTTAGTCACGCGGTTGGTGGTGCAATTCAGGGCCAATTGTATCTCCCCAATCGCGTCTTGCCATGATCGACCGGTCGTCTCTACTACCGTGAACATATTTTTCAACGTACTCATAACACGCTCTACCTGCCCATTGGCTCTACTAGCACCGGTCGCTATCAAGTGGACTTTAATTTGTTTGTTTCCACAGAACTCCTGAAATTCCTTGCCCGTAAAACATCTACCCTGATCTGCTATTATCCGGCAGGGACTGCCGAATAAAAATATAGCGGACTTGAGAGCTTCGATGGTGTTAAAGGAGTCTATCTTACGGGTATGATGTAAGTGTACAAACTTCGTGAAAGCATCGACCAAAACAATGACATATTCCTTGGAATCCTTTTTACCGCTTAGCTTGCCCGTTATGTCCATGTGGACCGTATGCCAAGGTATGCTGGTCTTAGGTATAGGATGTAGCTCGGCCTGGATCTTACCCGAGCTTGCCTTCGAAACTCTACAGGCATGACAGTTCTCTACGAATTTGCGAACGTACTTCGCCATTCCTTCGAACCAGTAATACTCGTACAGCTTCTCGAGCGTCTTATCCCAACCCAAGTGCATAATCGACTGATGCACATGGTTGATAACGGACCATCTAAAGCCTCTCGGGACAATGGGCAAGCAGAGGGTTCTACCCCTCCGCTGCACTTTGCGATAGAGGATACCTGAGCGCAACTCATAGGTATTCGCGATATCTTCCGCGAGCTCGTCGTTTCGTAGTTTGCGGGTAGTTTCTATAATTTGCGGGTCGCGACGCTGTTCGGCCAGTAGCCAGTCTTCCTATATTTCGGCCAAGTTGATTTCTTTCTCCGCAATTTTATCAATTTTACGGTGGCCTAAGTCTACGGGATTTCGCGAGAAGAAATCTACGTGGGACATCCTCTTCCCTTCTCGGTACATAATGTCGAAGGTGAAAGTCTGCAAGTAAGCCCACCACCTGTGGACTCTGTCGTTCAAATGCGCTTTGTTACTTGACGCTTTCAGCGAATTGCAATCCGTAACAACAAGAAATTCTCGTCCGTGTAGGTAGTGACGGAAATGCTTGATGGCGTTTACGACTGCTAACGTTTCTAGTTCGTAGGAATGATATCTAGATTCCGCGGGGGTAGTTCTTTTGCTGTAGTACTCGATTACTCTATTTTTACCTTCGACTTTATGCATCAAGATCGCTCCGTAGCCCTCCGAGCTGGCGTCGGTATGTAGCTCGATTGGGTAATTAGGGTCGAATATCATTAGTACCGGCGCGTCGGTCAGGACGGAAACTACCTGTTGTCTGATTTTCTCGTGCCTATCTGACCATGTTATGTTTTTACTACCTGAGGTGAGCGCATACAGGGGTTTCATCATCTGCGAGAATTTAGGGACGAACCTACGGAAATACGAAGCTAACCCAATGAATTGTCTGAGCTGAGTGACGGTCGTTGGCGCGGGTAAGGAACTTAAGGCGTGTATTTTACCCGGGTTGGGGCGAACTTCTCCGTTATGGATTATATATCCCAAGTAAAGTACCGTTGTTTTCAGAAAAGAACATTTCGCGAAGTTGAACGAAAATCCGGCTTTCACAAGAGTATCTAGTACGGTGTTCAACCTTTCTAGAGCTTGATCTATCGAGTCGGCAATAACTAAGACGTCATCTAAATAAACGACGACGTAAGAATACGCAAGGTCGCCTAAGGCGTTAAAGATGGCCCTCTGAAAAACGGACGGTGCATTTTTCAATCCGAACGGCATCGTTACATACTCATATTGTCCGTCGGGTGTAACGAACGCGGTATACTCCGTTGAATTGGGATGTATGGGGATTTGGTGGAACCCGCTGGCCATATCCAGGCTAATGAAGTATTTCGCGTTCTGCAATCTCGCAATTTGGTCTGCGATAAGGGGTAGGGGATACCGATCCGCAACCGTATTTTTATTTAGCGCTCGGAAGTCTACGCACAGTCTATCCGAGCCGTCCTTCTTCTTCACGAGCAACATAGGACTTGCGAACGGTGACTTACTAGGTCTTATAATGTTTGCTTTAATTAGTTCGCTAATTCTCTCCCGCACGGTTTTCCGCTCTTCCTCGCTAAGTCTGTAAGGACTTCTTTGGACGGTGACGTTAGGGTCGATTAGTCGTATCTCTAGCTGGCCCGTAGTTACACGAGTACGTGGGAAACCCGTGATGAATGAGTTTTTAAACCTTTCGAGAATGGAAATTAACCGGCCCTTATCGTTACCAAGTACCTCGGTGTCTACTTCACCGAGATCGATCTCGTTTTCGACGGTCCTATTACAGGCGTTAACTATATTCGTTTTGCAAATGTTGAGACTGTCGCGCGTAATATGTACATCGAAGCCTTGGCTCAAAATTTCGCGACCAATCATGATATCGTATTTTAAGTGGCTATCGGGGAGGACGTGAAAAGTTATCTCGAGCGCAAAACCGTTGATGCATACGGTGGACAAAATCTGCGACGTACTCTTAACGCATGTATTCCCTATCCCTCGCATTACTACTACGTCGACCGTTCGTATGCCGGGAAATTTCGGGGCAACGGACTCCTTAATTAACGAGCATTCGGCCCCAGAATCGAAGCAAAATGGGATCGACTCACCCTGGAGGCTTAATTTACCGGTTGGGGCCTCCACCACGCAGAATTCGACTCGACATTCCTGGCCGTTGCTGTCTCCTCTCTCTTTCCGCAGCGGGCAGTCAGAGGCGATGTGTCCTTCCGCTTGACACTTGAAGCAAACCGGCTTGGACGATGTAGCTTGTCGGCCTCCTTCTGGACGTCGTATCTTCCGTTTCTCGGCCCGCATCTTCTTGCGGCACTCCGCCACTTCATGCCCAAAGGCACCGCAGTAGAGGCACTTGTTCCGGGGGTCGGACAGCTTGTGTCGTTTGGTTTCGGGGCTAGATGGTGTATTGCTTGTCGCCGGCCTCTTCTCGTGAGCGAAGACTCTTATTTCGTTTAAAAATTGGTCCTCGGTCCGGATATCCTTCTCGAGTGCCACTCGTTCGATACGCCGGTCGACTGACTTCACTCGATAAAAGGCGATAGCATTGAATAATTCCGGCAAGGTTATATGTTGCCACTTCATCTTTATGAGGCAACGGACGCGAGCGGCGAAAGCCGCCGTGTTTTCGCCCTTCTGTGGTTGTTCGTTAAGTATCTTCATTAGTGTCGAGGTTGCTGTATCCTTGCCACCAAAACGCGTCGTAAAAAGTTCCGTAAACGCTGGCCAAGTGAGGCCTTCGTCGAACACTCCCTGGGAAAACCAATTTGCTGCGGAACCCTTCAGAGCACTGCTCAAAGCGGTGGCTAGCGAACGGTCTTGTAGGGGGTGGTCCTTCATAATCAGACCAGCAGTGGTACACCATGCGACTGGATCGGCGCCCGGGATGTCGGGGTTAAAGTCCGGTAGCACAGTTTTGGTAGGTTCCGCACTCGGCTTCAAATTCAGCTCCTCCACTAGGCCACGCAAAATGGCCCTCATTCCGTTCACCGTCATAACCGATCCGAATCCCACTTCTGATGTCGGATGCACGTCAGGATTGTGGGTGGGGCTGTTCGGTGTATCTTCGTTGGAATTAGCCATAGGTGCGGTGTAACAATGGTTGAGTTTATTGACACAAATTAGAGAGATTTACAGCGTCGATAGATAATCGCAAGGTTTCGATATTCGCGGCACGATGACAATGGTCTCGGCTCCGGCAACGTTTCCGCGGTCAACGGATACTGGACTTTACCCTTCGTTTGCGTCTAAGTTACACTATATGTTAGAGCACGGGGGCAATTATTTCGTATACGAAAGACAGGTCGATTACTGATGAGATCGCACTAGAGAGTGTCTCTCCGTCGCGGTGATGCTGTCGAAGAAAACTATGATGGTTGTGCCTAAGGGCACGAGATCATCGGATTCGCGGAGAAAAGTCTTCGCTCGAAGGGTGAGGGAAATTGACGTTGCTGTTAATTGGTCAATTTCCATGTTGGTGGTTAGAGAAAGATATTAGCTGTCCTTGGGGAAAGTTGCTAGCGAGAAGCGTCGTTCGTGGAAGGATAGATTTCTCTTATCTTCCCGTAGTTGGGGCACGGACCATTTGTCTATTTGAGAGACTTTGTGTAATTGAAATTTAATATTCGTAGCGGGTCCTCGCCCAGCTAAACATATACTGTGAAGATGCGTTGGCATCTGGCAATCGTCTTACCCGAAGGACAAAGCCTGCGTGTGGCGAGCCACGGGACAGAAATCGTTGAAATGTTTACCGTCGTGCCCCGTCCCAAGTATTTCTTTTAAGGAAAGCTATAGAGTTACTTCATGCCTCTGTTAGGTAAAACGTTCATCCCTTTACCGCGACTACGTTCGGAGACCGGTTGTCACCTCGAGCCCGAGCTCACTATCATAAATTTCGAATAAGTACAGTCGGATCGAATTACAACAGTTTCTTAGTGCGGCTATGATGAAATCTGGGTTACAGCGCTAAGGGGGTCCTCCCACAGCTCCAAAGGGGAGGCTCTGGTGTTCTTTCATCTCCGACA
The DNA here is from genome assembly GCF_910591885.1 of Bombus terrestris. Lineage (NCBI taxonomy): Eukaryota > Metazoa > Arthropoda > Insecta > Hymenoptera > Apidae > Bombus > Bombus terrestris. The sequence continues at coordinate 496,353 of NW_025963549.1, forward strand.
TATTTAATATTCAATAATGGGCCTATTACGATACAGATAGTATTATCGTGACTGAAACACATTGCCGTTTCAGTAAAACCATTTTATTTCAAGCTTCACTCTACAGTTCTGAATCCGGACCAGACCGTTTCAAGTTCTCGCAAGAGCAAGCAGTCAAATTAAGGTACTTACACGAGTTAGAGACAAATACATTTTATTGGTCCAACATCGATAGGGCGATCTCGCATCCAAATTTTCGGAGGACCGCGTATCCTTCCAACGACGACCGCCGCACGAGCAGCGGATAAGCTTATTTCGTGCCTTAGGCTGCCCTCACCACGTTCCCTACTTCTTGATTCTTGGTTGGTAGCTTTAGCGGCTGCAGTTCCGAGAAATTGCATCTTGACCCGCTTTCTCGTATGCCTCATGTGACGTCTCGCTTTCCGCCGTAGACACTTGTCGGATCTACATACGTTGAACGATTTTACGCGATACAAGCGCGGCGCTCTGCAGGGACGAGGGATCCAATTTTCGAAGTATCAAGTGCAAAACTTCCAGTGGTAGTTCGGAAAGGATATCTACCTTACTTGGCACGAACAAGCCAACGATGCGTAGCAGAGATCTAAAGAAACTCCATGTTGCTTCTATTGTGGCGCGAGCACGACTGACGGTCTGGGTGAGAATGAATTCTTATATATGTGCCGTTCGTCACGGTGCACTGCGAGTTCCGGCTCCGGTGAGAGTCCTGGACAGTCAGAATCGATCGCATGTGCATGTATCTTCATATAGATCTGGTTCACATTATGATTAGTGTTAGATGCGTGAAACGAATCTTCATTTGGATTAGACGTTGTTGTTATGCAATGTTATGCAAATTATTCACTAGTGCGAATTTGATTTGAGGTATATGGTAGCGATTTAGGTTTAAAAGCACAAGAGTGGATTTAACTATGTAGTTTATTAAAATATACCCTACGTGTACACTAGTCGTATAATACACTTGTTGTCTTGATTCGTGATTACGAATAAATCGGCGCAAAGAAGTATCGACTTAACTGCTACTGCTCGTGTCATTCGATAACAAAGAATGCCTCGCTACCCTGTTCGCTATATTTATATGCGTCGGTGCTGACAAAATGCGTTGGGATTTAAATTTCCAAGGTGTTCTCGAAAAATCACAACGGACGCTGAACTCTCGACCTTGATTACAAATGTTGACATTTCGGGTAGTTGACTAAAGGGCATATGATCACGACAAAAACGACGGAATTTGATTAACCTTCGGTAACCGCCTAACGTTGTCGGATCTCTAATAAACTCATCTTACAGTAAACACGATTTGTTGTGTAGCGGGTTCACTCGACCGAAACCGTTATGAATTTTACCGACGAGTTCCGCTATAGGTGTATAATGAATCCTCAGGCTAGCTAAACCTATACTGTGGAGATGCGTTGACATCTGGCAATCATCTCATCCGAAGGATAGAGTCTGCGTGTGGCGAGACACGGGACAGAAACCGTTGGAATGTTTACTGTCACGTGCCGCTACGATTATTTCATTTAAGCACAGCTATAGAATTACTCCATGCCTTTATTAGACAAAACGTTCATCCCTTGACCGCGGCTACGTTCGGTGACTGGTTGTCGCCCCGAGGCCAATTGCAGTATCACAAGTTTCGAACAATTACAATCGGACTGGATGGCTACAATTGTTGAATTACAGCTATGGTAGAATCTAGATTACAATGTTACGGGATTTTCCCAAAATTCCAAACGGAAGGTTCCCGTGTTCTTTCATCTCCGATTTATATTTATGCTTGATCTGTCTGGGACCAGTCTGGATATAGCGCAAACTGGCTGGTAAACGATGTATTTGGCAAGAAATGTGGAGTACCAGGCACATCGAATTGTCGACATATCAGCAACAGCAACGGAGATACGTGGAGTTGAATATTTGAGTCTGAATCTACAAAACAACAATTACACTGCATATAACAGAGACCAGAGTCGATGTTCTGCCGCGCAACACATCTGCACTCAATCCCGCGCGGCTTGACAGCCAACGGTCCACGTGCCATCCTTCGAATCCTCCATAGGCCCAAGGACCCACCATAAAGATGAAATCCTAACTGCATAGTTCGCACATATGGTCTAAGTCAATCTGTTTGTTTCGAAAAGACTTTCTAATTCTAGAAGTGTTGTCGATCGGTTTTTAGAAAGGTCCTTGGGTTTATTACGCGCTCTTAAGAATTACGGAGAAAGCGGGTAGCGGCCTAACGAAAAAAGCGGACATCTACCTAACGGAAAATCTGAGTTTTCCCATAAACAATGTCGCCTAGGACCCACGTTGGTAGGAGGCTTCTTCCTCCTCTCTTCCATCCTAACATTAGTCATAACCAATCGGCATCGCGGATCATTGCCCTCACTTTCCTAACTAACAATGTCAGCAACGAATCCGCGTTCTTCGTTCAAAGGGCACACCCATACCGAGCTTCGTACTCACAGCAGAATAAACATTAGAGTTACATCATCTCTCACGGTGACTAGAGTTCCTGCAATCCCTATAACTCTCACCGTTCCTATATCTCTCAGAGTTCCATCGTCTCTCACGGTGACTAAAGTTCCTCCAATCCCTATAACTCTCACCGTTCCTATATCTCTAAGAGCCTCCTATTTCTCTCACAGTATCCAGAAGTCCGACAGCTCCTACAGCTCTCACGGACCTAGAGCTCCTATAGCTCACATTCTCATCTAAGAATAATCCTTCTCTTCGTTATCTGTATCTTAAGCAACGGCGTTCTTACTGAGTGTGATTGTATAAATCGTTGGAAATACATATATTTTTTATGACTTTGTGACTCCCAGTGTTATACCACAACGACTACACCTATTATCCTAACCGAAATACGGGGATCGAACTACTATTATCGATTATGTCGATTATTCCAATCGTAACGGGAATTTTCGACTCCCATTGACGCGTATTCAAACGACCGCGTCTCCCCGCGATAGCTCGAAAATACAGTCGACATAGCGCAAACCGGATAAGTACTGTATTTGGCTGTAATTGTGGAGTATAGCGCGCGTCGCATTTGCGACATGTATCCAATAGCAGCGCTGATACTTTGGTTTGAACATTTAGGCATGAATATGCAAAACAGAAATTACGCTGAATCTGTCAGTGACCAGAGAAGACATAAGACAGAAGAGAAGATAGAATCGGAAAATGTGCTCTGTGCTCACCAGAAAATCAGGAGCATAACGCTCACCGAATTGTCGTCATATCTGCCGTAGAAACGAAGATACATTGCTTTCGATATTCAAGCATGAATATGCTAAACTGCAATTATGGTGTATTTGACAGGGACAAGGATGAACAAAACGCTAACCTACTGATGTGCGCTGTATATCACATCAGATGTCAAATATAACGCGCACCGAATTGTCTGTAAGTGTGCCATAGAAACGGAGATTCGTTGATTCGAATATTTAATACTGAATATGTAAAACTGCAAATACGCAGGGTTCGGCTGGGTCCCGATTTTACATGCATCAAACGGGATAACGTGCACTGTGTTTGGCAGCAAATTTGGAGTATAACGAGCCTCTAATTGTAGCCATATGTGCCATAGAATCGGAGATACGTCGGTTTGAATACTTAATCCTGAATATACGAAATTGCAACGACGCTGGATCTGGCTGGGTCCAGATTTTACATAGCGTAAGCCGGATGATGTGCACTTTTCTTGGCATCAGAAATGGAATATAACGCGCATCGAATTGTCTACATACCTGCAATCGAAACGTAGTCACGTTGATCTGAATATTTATTCCTGTTGGGAATATGATACATTTACACTGTACATGTGAATGTGTGTGTAAGCGTCAGAGGACGCCCGGGTCTTGGTTGAGACAAAAGACAAGAGCCAGTCGTTAGAAGTATCTGGAAGAGTCGGTTGACAACAAGCGTGCGTGCGAGTAGGATTTTGAGGTCTTAAGAGTATAAGATATATGTATAACCGTCGTGTGCTAAATAAAGGGAATTATTTGTATTTCCGAATCCATTCTATATCTTTTCATGGTAGCAGAGCGTGGTTCATAATTTTGCAAGTTATTTTAGTGCGTGTTTTTCAATATTGCGAGTTAGTTCGAGTTAGTTCTCAGTAAGCAAAGAAACGTTCAAAGGTTACAAAGAGGAAAAATACACTTCGAGCACGTAGGAACGCATGAGTAAGAGATAAGGAATCATTTAAAATGGATAGATCGGAAATAATGATACCTATTTTCGATGGTGAGGATTACGGTATGTGGAAGCAAAGAATAACGATGTTTCTCAGATATGAAGAATGCGAGATTGTCACAACTAGGGTGAAGACAGAAACAGACAATGAAGACTGGGACAAAAAGGATCTGAAGGCAATAAATATTATTTATAGTGCCGTCACAAATAGACAATTGGAATATATTAGAGAAGAAAAAACGGCGTATGAGATAGTGAAAAAGTTTGATGAAATGTACTTGACAGATTCGACGGCACTACAGATCGTATGCAGAAGGAGATTGGAAAAGATAAGACTTGAGAACTACATTGATTCAGCATCGTTTTTTAGTAATTTCGAAAAATTAATAAACGAATTAAAATGTGCGAGTGCACAAGTGAGTGAGAGGGAAAAACTAAATTTCACGCTGAATACGTTACCCGAAGAATACACCTACATAGCGGATGTAGTAGATGCATTGAAAGCAGAAAATCAAACGGTAGCATATGTAACAAATAAAATTGAAATAGCTGAGAAGAAAAATAAGTCCAATCGAGGAGAAATGCAAACCAACGCCTTTTCTGCAAAAAAGGAAGGATGCTTCAGATGTGGAAGAGTAGGACATTCTGCGAGAGAGTGTCAAAATGCCGTCGAAGCGGGAAGCAGTAACAGTTTTTGGCGTGGGTCAACACGTGGACGCAGCAGAGGAAGAGGAAACAAAGGAAATACGAGCAGGGGACGTGGAAATTTCCATCGTCAATCAACAACCGGCACGAGCGAGCATGGTAACTCAAGATCAGGCACATGGATAGTGTAACCACAAACTCTTTTGCCCTGACGGTACCTTAGGCGACCACTTCTAAACATTCTCCAGACAGCCGATACTTGAACATTACACATGGCGACCTTGGCGACAATGTATATTGCCGGAGTACCTGAGGGTTCATCTATGTCCTAACGGTCCTTCCACCGAATGTTCTAGAAGCGTAGTAACAGTCACGTACGCCTACAGGGTAGTGGGGATAATGAAGGATGAAAAACAAAAGAGGAAACAGATGTCACCGAAAGTAAGAAAATATTGTAAGAGCCTCAGTCTCGAACGGCCACGGCTAGCGTTCAGAAGTGTATAAACGAGGAAAAAATAAAGTTTTCTTCTTTCCTTTAAATTTCTTTCTCATTTTACGTGACATTTTGGCGATCCTGCCAGGATACATCAACGTTGGATAAAACAAGATTACGGTTTTGGCCTACGGGACATCCGACCAAAGGTGTATCAAGCAACCTGGACTACGAAAAACGGTTTTATTAGTAAGTAGAACCATTTCCTCCAAAAGGATCGATCGATTGCATTCGATAACGTCAGACTCCGACGATCTATTACTCTGAAATGGACAAAAGGGACGATAAGAAAGTTACACCTGTCGCTTCGACTAGCGGTGATCCAAACCAGCGGGCAATTTTGGATATGATGCAGCGCCAGCACGAAGAACATAAGGCAGTTATAAATGATTTGTATAAACTAATCCGCGATGAAAGCACTCAACGGATCAAGGAAATGGAACTAATAGGGAAGACTGTGGCCGAACTCAAGCTAGGAGTACAATTCTCCGTAGATACGTCTGAGTTCAACTCAATTATAACAGACGATACTAGTTCTGCCAGCAGAAGCACTACTCGAGACACCCTCATAGTGAAATCTCCGGAAGAACGCGTTCGGATCAAAGAAACTCCAGAAACCTCCGACCCAGCGAACTCCGAGGATGAGGAAGAAGAATCAGCCTCGTACGAACGACATATGTTCGACGCGAAAACCAGCATCGAGTTCATCCCAGTCCTCAACGGTCAAGATGACATTGGAGTGGAGGGATTCATCAAGCGGGTAAGCGAAGCTAGATCGGAATGTAAGGAAAAGCGTGCTTTATTGAAATTAATTCTAACCAAACGCATTGTCGGCGAAGCCGAAAGAGGCATTAGACATTCGGTTATCGAGACGTACGGCGCCTTATTCGAAAATCTGAGGAAGTTCGTATCGATTAGCGTAACCTCAAACGGTGCACGCGATTAATTACAAAGAACTCGGCAAAGTTTTAACGAATCAGTACACGGATACGTCAAAAGATTTCGACAAGGTCTTAATGAACTTATATACGCATTGCAACAGGTAATTCGCGATCCTATTCGACGAGCAGTCGCGATAGACCTAGAGAACGAACGCGCAACCAAAACGTTCATACTAAATTTAAAACCCGAGATAGAAATCAGAACATCAAACATGAAACCGCGCACCTTACAAGAAGCACAAGATGCCGCGTTCGAAGCAGAACTATTAATCGGAGAAATTGAGCGAAACCGCGGAAATCAGTGCAGGCAGCAAATAAGAGCTCACTCATTCGCCCGAGGGAATGTTTCGTCACAACGCAAATCCCCACTTAGGAGCGGTCCGATGACTACGCTCAATCGCCTGCCGACAAGCACTCAAATAAACAACGGAGGAAGAATGAAGTGTTTTAAGTGCCACCAAATAGGACATACCGCAAATTACTGCCGAAATTTTCAACCGGCCAGCCAGCGAAATCTTCCGCCACTGCGCAGTTACAATATAAACATGGAGAATGCGGGACGAGAAGAGGAAACAGCGCTACCAGAACCTCGAGAGACGTCGTACGAGTACACGCAACAACAGGAAAACTTATATCCATTGGAGTTCGATCGGGAACAGAAATCAAACGATATTTAATCGATACCGGTGCAGGAATAAATTTAGTTAAAAGATCAAGTGCCATATTTAAACCTAAAAAGACAGTAGCTAAAACATTTTACATGGGCAATGACAAATACCAAACTGACGAAACAGTAGACTTTCAATTCTTTAACATCATGAACACATTGTACGTTGTGCCAGACGATTTTCCTATAATAGAAGACGGAATAATTGGTTTACCGATGCTCTCTAACTACTCATATCGAATTAACAACGAATCAATACAATTAAACGGGAACGAAATATTTTTCCAGGCGCCGAAAACCATTCTCCCAGGGCAAACCAAAATCGAAACAATTTATCTGGATAAAGTTCCGACGAGAGTATGTTTCTGCAATACTGGTGAGCAACCAACTATAATCACTAATGATCTTTCTTATGAACACGATCTCGATAAAATTGCTAAAATGAAACAAATAATTAGACTAGACCATATTGAAGACAAACTTCGTATTCCTATCGAAAAGATCCTCCTACATTACATAGACGTGTTTGACCTAGAATCCGATACCCTACCTTGTACTAACCTAACAAAACACACTATTACCCTACGCGAAAACAAAATCGTCAATACCAAATCGTACCGACCTCCCGAAGCCCATAAAGCAGAAATTGAAAAACAAATGAAAAAAATGTTACATAAAAATATCATTGAAGAATCAGATTCTCCTTACAACAGTCCAGTATGGGTAGTACCCAAGAAATCAGACGCATCAGGCAAACAGAAATGGCGTATAGTTATCGACTTTCGAAAATTAAATGAACTTACCGATCAAGACGCCTACCCACTACCGACAATCGACGACATTCTATCACAATTAGGCAACGCCAAATTCTTCTCTGCTCTAGATTTATCTTCGGGATTCCATCAAATACCTATGGACACCGACTCAAAGAAATATACAGCCTTTAGCACACGTCAGGGACACTTTCACTATAATCGCATGCCATTCGGTTTAAAAAACGCCCCAGCCACCTTCCAACGCATGATGGATACCGCATTACGAGGATTATTGAACAAATACTGCTTTGTATACCTTGACGACATAATAATATTCGGTAGTACAATTCAACAACACAATGAAAACCTTGCTATAGTATTGCAAAGATTAAAAGAGTTAGGACCAAAAATCCAACCCGACAAATGCGAGTTTCTAATACCTGAATTAGAATACTTAGACATGTCATAACACACGAGGGCATAAAGCCAAATCCTAAAAAGATCTCCGCAGTTAAAGACTTTAAGATTCCCAAAACACCAACAGACGTAAAGTCATTTCTCGGATTAGCTGGATACTACAGAAAATTCATTAAAAACTTTTCCAAACTCGCCAAACCATTAACAGGTCTCACAAAGAAAGACAATCCTTTTAGATGGACTGAAACGCAACAGACAAGCTTTGACACACTAAATGAAAAGCTATTCTCAGCCCCAGTTTTAGCATACCCAGACTACACGAAAACATTCATACTCACCACAGACGTTTCCAATGAAGGAATAGGCGCAATCTTATCACAAGACGGACATCCTTGTTGTTACATATCACGGACACTCAACCCCCCAGAGAAAAATTATTCTACCACAGAAAAGGAATTATTAGTTATCGTATGGGCAGTTAAGAGACTCAGGCAATACCTGTTAGGAAGACGATTCGTTATTCGAACCGATCACCAAGCACTCACTTGGCTCAAAAATTGCAAAGACCCTTCTTCGCGTTTGATTAGATGGAGACTTAAACTCGAAGAATACGAGTACGATATTCAGTATTGCAAAGGTAAAGAGAACACAGCAGCCGACGCACTTTCCAGAAAAATTTACCAAATTACCGACAAATCAGTCCCAGACACACCTGCAAACTCCGAAAATATTGTAGAACACTTTAACACATGGTCAGAAGACGCGACACCCCCGAGACGACTTAAAATCACGCCAAACGATCACACCTTCTATCAATTGAATAGAGAAACATTAGGTCCATTCGACAAAGATACTTGGATTCGAAAAATTTTTGAGCTAACCAAGAAACGCAAGAAAATTGGGATAGGAGACAATAGTTTTACCGAAACCGAAAAAGCTAGGATCAAAGTAACACTCATGTTTAATAATGACCAAATTGAAGAAATAACTTTTGCATACGAACCAATACGAACCATAACTGACGAACAAGCTCTAGACATTATACGCGAAAACCATAACGACATTAGTGGACACTTGGGTATTCAAAAGACATATAGTAAAATCAAAGACCAATTCAAAATCCCACGCCTCATGGAGAGGATAGAAGATTTTATAAAAAATTGCGAAGCTTGTCAACGACAAAAGCTAGTTAGAATCAGACCCAAGGAACAACCCGTAATTCATCAGACACCAGTAGAACCAAACGAAAAGATAGCCATGGATCTAATTGGTCCGATGCCTAAAACCACACGTGGAAATCAATACATTCTTTCGATTCACGATGACCTAACGAAATATCTCGTTTTAGTACCACTGAAAACACAACGAACCGAATCGATTATCGATGCAGTACTACATCACTACATTTACATCTTCTCAGCACCCAAAACGATACTAACAGACCAGGGACGAAACTTTATTAGCGAACTAATGGAAAAATTCGAGGAAGCATTTAAAATCAAACATATAAAGACCACTAGTTTTCATCCTCAATCTAACGGATCCTTAGAACGAACACACGCCACAGTAAAAGACATGATTCGCACGAGCCTACACGATTCTAATAAAGAATGGGATCAGGTATTAGACTTTATTTGCCTAGGGTATAATACCGCGATACACGATGCAACTGGATTTTCACCCTTCGAACTAACATTTGGAAGAAAAGCCAACCTCCCGTCTTCCGTATCCCGAACTTCCAATTACACCTACGAAGAAATGTTTGCACTATGGCAAAAACAATTGCAAAAATATGGAATGATAGCGAAGAACACTCTTGAACAAAGTAGAAAGAGGTACATGAGAGATCAGACAAGAAAAATCATTAGAACTCAAACCTTATTTAAGGAAGGAGATCGTATACTCCTTCACAACGATCATAAGTCGGATAAATTGGACGACGAATGGTTAGGACCCTACGTTATTAAATCAGTCAAGACACCGTATTATGAGATTCTCATTAGAGATCGAGTTAAGAAAATCCACGGTAACGGAATAAAACCTTATTTTTCAGGACGATCACCCTTGCCGTCGGCTTTACCACCCTTAACGGATTAAAAATAACCCCTATTGACAATAATGGAATATTTCATGAGAAAATATCCAAAGCATATCTTTATAGCGAACACATAAATGTTATTATAGGACTAGATATTAGTGCTGTATTGGAACAAGTAAGATATATTGAAAAGGGAGTAGCCGAAGTTAGGAATCATTGCGAGACACGAAAAGACTGTAACATATTACCAGAAATACGCTCTTTACAAGCAAAACTAAATAACGTCAGAACACTTAGCATCGAATTACGATCCTTAGCTCACATTCATCTCAGAAGTAGATGAGGACTAGTAGACGCTATCGGATCTATTAGTAAAACTCTTTTTGGAACCCTAGCCGCGAACGATCTAGATATAATCAACAAAAATATAGACAAACTCTTTGAAGAAGGTAACAGCCTAAAAACCATAGTAGCTAACCAGACAGCTTTGATTAAACGAATTTTAAATAACGACGTCATCCAGCGACTGAAACAAGTAGACACAGGTGTAACAAACGAACTTAAAACGCTTAACAAAAACGAGATCACCTTAATAAAAGTCATAGCTCTAGAAAGCTCACTCTCTGACTTACATTTCCAAATCGACGAAATATTCAATTTAATCATCTTAGGAAAACAAGGAATAATAAGCCCACAGATTATTGATCCCGGAACTTTTATTAACAATTACGCCCAAGTACTAGGTAGCAAAACAGTAGGAAACGCTTTTATACCAAAGGAAGAGAATTTCCAAAATATTTTAGATATCTCAGAACTCACATTGTTTACTCGACAAAACAAAGTTTTCTTTGTAATTTCTGTACCAACAGTTATGGACATGGAATGGGATATAGAGCAAATATATCCCATACCATCTCTCACGAACAAAGTGTTTTTAGCACCTTTAGTAGTTCATCCGATATTTTTAACGTCAGGACTAGATTACATCAATGTCGATCAAAACTACTTGGATAAGCAATGCCGTTCTATATCTGACTTGTACATTTGCAAACAAACTAAGCCGATTCACGACCGTCGGGTGAAGCACGATTGTAACTCTGAAATCTTAAGCGCAGAAAACACTGTCAAATTCTGTAAGGTAGTAGTTTATAACATTGAAGATATAACTTTTATCCCATTAAACACTGAGAATCATTTTATAGCTATACCAGAAAAACCAATAGATCTGAGCATTTTCGAAGAAAAGACAAATCGAATTGTTAGACTAGAGAAACCATCTTTGTTACAAACTAATAAAACCGTAGACATATTGTACAAGAATAACCATATGAGAATCAGTGGCAGTAGCAAGGAAATTTCTTACGAGATTAAAATCAAAACAGTCAATGTAACTGTAGTTTATTTAGTAAAATAATCCAGTCTGAATAATGATTCAGACTGGATTATTTTACTAAATAAACTAGAGAAAACTCCAAAACTTATTAACGATAATAACGGATACAAAAACACTCTGGATGGAATCGAAGATCAAACGAATCAACTAACTTTTGCTCATAGAATCGATCAAGTTGAATCACGGGGAATATCTATATTACAAATTATGGGATATTTATCCATTGCTCTCATATGGTTATACTTTCTCAACAAAATAGGAATGCCGAAATTGTGTTTTCATTTATTCTGTTGTAAAATCAAGCGAAACACGACAAATAACAATCCACCAGCCAGCGCTCCGATGCCAATCAACCCGGCACCTATCAACGTATTCACCCCGATTCTACCTGTGCCCAGCACCAGCAACGATTCACAAGTAACATTCGACCTGGAAGGCAAAAATTCACCCATCTATCTTAAAGAGGAAAAGGAACTTCGAGGACTAAGTTCATTCTAAGGAGGGGGGAGTGTAACCACAAACACTTTTGCCCTGACGTCACCTTAGGCGACCACTTCTAAACATTCTCCAGACAGCCGATACTTGAACATTACACATGGCGACCTTGGCGACAATGTATATTGCCGGAGTACCTGAGGGTTCATCTATGTCCTAACGGTCCTTCTACCGAATGTTCTAGAAGCGTAGCAACAGTCACGTACGCCTACAGGGTAGTGGGGATAATGAAGGATGAAAAACACAAGAAGAAAAGGATGTCACCGAAAGTAATAAAATATTGTAAGAGCCTCAGTCTCGAACGGCCACGGCTAGATTTCAGAAGTGTATAAACGAGGAAAAAATAAAGTTTTCTTCTTTCCTTTAAATTTCTTTCTCATTTTACGTGACAATAGCAACGGCGCACGCAGCATACAGCGGCGAGGCGAACGAGATAAGTAATAATGAAGTAATGTGGCTATTAGATAGCGGTTGCATAGATCACATAATTAATAACGTAAATTATTTCGATAAATCTATTGACCTTAAAGAACCGGTAAATATATATTTAGGCGATAACAGATCGATAAAGGCAACAAAAGTAGGGAATGTTATAAGTTATTTTGAAGCATTTGGGAAGCAAAATGAAATAAATATGAATAATGTTTTTTACGCGAAAGAAATGTCCGCAAACTTGATTAGTTTAGGCAAGTTAACAGATAATAAAAACACGGTTATTTCAAAAGGAAATATTGCAGAAGTAATAGATGAGGACAATAAGCTTACAGCGGTAGCGGTTAAAGAAATGGGAACATATAGAATGAAAAGTATATTGAAAGGGAAGGAGCACTTAGCAAACAGCGCTGAACGTAGTGGTATGAGTAAAAAGGAAAGATGGCATAGGATGTTAGGACACGTAAATTTTAAATATTTAAATATTTTGGTTAAAGAGCAGCTAGTTACTGGTATACCGAAAGAATTTGAGAAGGAATTTTTGAAATATAGGGTGTGTATAGAAAGTAAAATGCACAATTTACCATTCAAAAATAATCGAACCAAGGCTAGGGAGATAATGGAAATTATACATACGGACGTGTGCGGCCCCTTTAAGAGTACCGGATTCAATTAAGAGAAATATTTCATCTAATTTATCGATGATTATAGCAAAATGGCTAGAATTTATTGTATAAAATCAAAGGGTGAGGTCTTTGATTGTTTCGTACAGTTTGTAAATGAAGCCGAGAATTTAACGGGCAAGAGGTTTAAAATATTGAGATGTGATAATGGAAAAGAAAACTTGAATAATCGAATTTATAAATTTGCTAGGGATAAAGGTATCAGAATAAATAACTGCACAACCTACGTACATGAATTAAACGGGACAACGGAAAGGTATAATAGAACAGTGATGGACATGGCACATTGCTTGTTAGCGGAAGCGAAAGTACATAAAAGGTACTGGCTGGAAATAGATTGGACAGCGGTATACTTGAAGAATCGAATACTGGCAAATACTATAGAGAGAAAGACACCTTTTGATGTATTCTTCGGGAGAAAACCAAGTGTTGAAAATCTACATCTATATGGAAGTAAAGTTTTTGTAAGAACAAAAGAGAGTTTCTAAATGGGATAAGAAGGCAGATATGGGAATTTTGTTAGGATATAGTGAAGTAGGTTACAGAGTCTTATTAGGTAGAAAAATAACAATAGCGAGACATGTAGAGGTCATAGGAACAGACACAAAATGTATCGGCGTTGCGGAAAATTCATTCGATAAAGATAACGATGACATTGAGGATAATGATTTATTGGTAAACATGAATAAGGAAGAGTTAGAAAGTAGGGAAGATGAAAATGATAACAGTCTTGAAAGCTTAAACATCCCTGGAAGATCTACACGTAACAAGAGAACTCCAGTAAGATATCCAGAAAAAGAAAACATTAGTGAAATCCATGCAAATCATTGTAGTGTAGATATCCCTTGGACATTTGAGGAGGCGATTTGTTGTGAAGATAGTGAAGATTGGAAACAAGCTATGAATAAGGAAATAGAATGTCTTTATAAGAATAAAACTTGGAAATTTGTAGAAAGGGTAAAAGGCAAAGACGTATTAGATGTAAAATGGGTTTACACGAGAAAATCAGATGACAGGTATAAGGCTAGATTAGTGGTAAGAGGATTCCAACAAAGAAACGTAGCCGATGACATATACTCCCCAGTAGCGAGTAATGAGACCTTTAAGATATTGCTATCATATTGTTGTCAAAATGGATTAATTATTCAGCAAATGAATGTAGAAACTGCTTTTTTAAATGGTGAAGTAACCTCGGAGGTATATGTAAATCAACCAAAGGGAAATGCGGACGGAACGAATAGAGTTTGTAAACTATCGAAAGCGCTTTATGGGTTAAAAGAAAGTCGAAGAGAGTGGTATGAGTGTCTTGATAAGTATGTGACGAGATTAAGTTTTAAGAAGAATAACATAGAGTTGTGCCTATATACACATGGAGAGGGAGAAAATGTTGTTTATTTGCTAATGTATGTAGACGATTTGCTAATTTGTAGTAAAAATAAAAGCAAGATACAAAGGGTAAAGAATTTATTAACTAATAGATTCGAAATGAAAGATTTAGATGAGGTCAAAGAATATCTTGGAATAAATATAGACTATGATTATTTCAAAAATGAAATAAGATTAAGCCCAAAGAAATACATTGAATCACTAGCAAACAAATGTAAGTTACAAATTAGCAAATTGTACTGTGCACCTATGGAGACCAACTTAAAAATTGAAAAAGCTGTGATAAATAGAGAGGATATTGGATACAAAAATTTAATTGGCGCATTGTTGTATATTAGTGAAAATACCAGACCCGATATAAGTTATAGTGTGAAATATTTGAGTAGATTTCAAGATTGTTGTAATGAGACACATTTTAAATTTGCTTTGCGAATATTGAAATATTTGTACCGGACTAGAGACTTAAGATTAGATTATAAAAGGAATGAAAAATGTGAAACGATAGATTGTTATGTGGACGCTGATTAGGCAGGAGATCATTTAGAAAAGAAATCGACTTCTGAATATGTAATTAGATTGTGTGGAAATGTAATTGGTTGGAAGTCTAAAAAACAAAGGTGTGTGACAAAAGCCTCGACGTATGCAGAGTATGTAGCTCTATCGGAAGCGGTGAGTGAATTAGTGTCCATTATGGAAATTATGAAAATCTTCAATGTAAATCTAGACGATAACCCTGTAAAAATTGATGAGGATAACTCTGGAGTGATGAGTATAGCAAAGCACGGAAATTTTACAAAAAATTCTAAACACATTGAAGTTCATTACCACTATGTTCACGAGTGCTTAAAGGAGAACAAGATAAACATACTTAAGGTAAGTACAGACGAAAATACTGCGGATATTATTACGAAGGCACAGTGTACAGAGAGAGAAATTCGAAAGGTTTAGGTCATGCATGAATGTAAACTAAGAGAAATGTAGATAAAGCAATAAGTGTTAAAGTTTCTGTTACGTAATTCGTCAAAGCATGTAAATACGATTAAGTGTACAGTATAAATGTAAGGAGGCGTGTTAGGAACATGATACATTTAAACTGTACACGTAAATGTGCGTGTAAGCGTCAGAGGACGTCCAGGCCTTAGTTGGGACAAAAGACAAGAGTCAGGCGTTAGAAGTATCTGGAAGAGTCGGTTGAAAACAAGCGTGCGTGCGAGTAGGATTTTGAGGTCTTAAGAGTATAAGATATATGTATAACACTTGTGTGCTAAATAAAGGGAATTATTTGTATTTCCGAATCCATTCTATATCTTTTCAATTCCTGAACATGCAAAATTGCATTTTGGCAGGTTTTGGCAGACACCAGAGTTGACATAGCTCAAACAAGCTGATGGGTAATGTAACTGTAGCAAATGTAAAGTATAAGGCGTATCGAATTGTCGACATATGTGCAAAACAAGCGGAGAGACTTTGAAAGCAATATTTAAGCATTAATAGCAAAAACTGCAATTATGCTAGATTTTACAGGGTCCAGAGTTGGCATAGCACAAACCGGCTGATTTGGCATCAGATGTGGAATATAAGGCGCATCGTATGGCCAACGTTTCTGCAAAACAAGCGGAGATACCTTGATTCGAATATGTAAGCATTAATATCCAAAACTGCAGTCACGCTGGATTTCACGGAGTCCAGTCTTGACAATGTGCAAACTGTCTGATGTGTGCTGTATTTGGCAGCAAATGTGGAGTATAATATGCATCCTATTGTGAACATACTTACTATGAAAACGGAGATACATTCACTTGAATATTTAGGTTTGAATGTGCAAAACTACAAATACGCTGGATTTGACTCGTTCCGTATTTAACATGGCTTAAACCAGATGAAGCGCCCAGTGTATGGCAGTCTATGTGGAATATAACGCGCACCGTTTTGTCGACATATCTGCAATAGGAACTGAGTCACGTCGATCTGAATATTGAAACCTGATCATGCATTACTGCATTTACGCTTGATTTCTCAGGGTCCGGTTTTGACATAGTGCAAACCAGATGATGTGAGCTGTATTTAGTAGCAACTACGGAGTATAAAGCGCATCGAATTTTCCACATATCTGCAATCGAAACGGTGATTCGTTGATTTGATTATTTAGGTTTGATCATGCAAAACTGCAGTTGCGGTGGGTTTGACCGGATCAGAGTGGACATAGCGCTAATTGGATGATATTGGTTTAATTTGCAAGAAATGTGGAATACAAGGCAAATCGTATTGTCGACACATTTCCAACACTAACGGAGATGCGTGGTTTTGAATATTAAATAATGTATATTAAAAACTGCAATTAGCTGGATTTGAATCGATATAGCGTAATTCGTATGATCTGCACTGTATTTATCAGCAAATATGGAGTATATCGCGCATCCATTTGTCGACATATCGACATATCAAAAGAAACAGCGATACGTTGATCTGAATGTTCAGGCATGAATATGCAAATCTGCAATTACACTGGATTTGACAGGGTTCAGACTTGACGTAGCTCTAACTAGCAGATGTGAACTGTATTTGGCAGGAAATGTGGAGAACAATGCACATCGTATTGTCTGCATATCTGCATTAGCAACGGAGATAGGTTGGTTTGAATATTTAAGTCTGAAAATGCAAAAATGGAGGGTTTACGCCTGGATTTTACATTGGCCAGAGTTGATGTCAATTTGTCCAACCGTGGAGAGATTTGATCGCGTGGAAGCGAGTCAACGGGAGTCGCAAATTCCCGTTACGATTCTAGGAAACGACACCGCGTATTGATCGATTCCCTGATTTCCGTTAAGATAGTAGGGTCGTTGCGGTGGTATAACTCTGCGAACAACAGTGTTATTGATGAGAATTGTGGATCTTGATGGCCGAAATATTGTTATGGAAACATAAAATTTACACTGGCCTTTACTATTAACGTAGACACATATTTATTTTATAAACGATTTTTAGAATATATATCGTTAGACAGCTGCACGCGTCTCAGCACTTTCTTCCATACCCGACCTTATGTAGACTGTTAACCGACCGAACTGTTTACATTCGTCTGTTTTTGAGTCGCCGCGCACACACATATCTCCACACACTGATATCCACATACAAACATCTCCACTACGCACTCGACCTAGTCCAGCACAAAAATTTTACATATCTCAATACACCTCCTTAATTATTGTGCTGCATATTCATTTCCTTTTGTGAAAACTAAACTATTTTTAAAAGTAATCTAAAATTTTCAAAATTATTTCTCCCTAGAGCCTTCGTTTGGATATCTGTTACATTGTTTTCTGAATTTACTTTTATAACGTCAATCTCTTTATTTTCCCAACTTTCATTTACAAAATGGAAATGTACTTCAATGTACTCATAATTTTTTGTCAAGTTTCCAAATTTTGATATCACAATCGCTCCAGAATTATGTTCGTAAATTTTTATTGGTCTCTCGATCATTATTTTGAAATTTTTCAATAATTTCTTTAGAAATTTTATTTCACTCCCTGCTTCTGACAAAACTACTTACTCGGCGGCTGTTGATGATTTTGTCACGCTGTTTCGCTTTCTCGATTTCCAGTAAATTGCGTTTCCGAAAAATCTTATGATAAATCCCGTAGTAGTCTTGTAGTAGCCTTATGATAAATCACCGTCAACAAAGCAATAAATGATTTCAGCGTTCAAATTTCTTTCATAAGTCAACCTTAATTTTCTGGTTAAATAGAAGTATTACAAAATTCTCAACGCATATTTATAATGGGTCCCGTCGTAACTGTTTTGAAATCGACTTAAATAGTTTACACTTGTATAATCTTGTTCCAGTACTAATAAATTATGAAGATCCCATGAGGTTTCTATATCCTATATCGTCTGAGGCTGACTATGCGGGTTCTAAATTTGAATTTTTTTCCTTTGGTGTAAAATATAGTTTACTATTTTCTATATACTATCGTTTCGCTAATGACTCTATATAACTACTTTTGTCTAATTTCATCTCACACTTCTTATGATCGTATTCAATGTATATTCCTAAGTAAGTCTTTACTTCACCTAAGTCCCTCATCGCAAATTTGTTTGACAATTTATTTTTAATTTCATCGATTTTTCTTTTGTTTTTTCCACACATTAATAAGTCATCCACGAATAGAATGAAGTATATAACATGATCGCTCTCATACTTCATATACAGACAATAATCACTCTCACTTCTTTGAAAACCTATTTTACATACTTACAAACCTAGCTTACATACTTTCCCGCTTTTATCGGCGTAACCCATAGGTTTATTTACGAGTACTTCCGATTTTATAGTTCTGTTTAGGAATGCTGTTTCTACATCCATTTGCATAATCATCGAACCATATTGACAACAATAAGATAGTAATAACTTCAGCGTTTGCATTTTTGCCACTGGAGAGTATAAATCTTCCGGTATTTCCTTTTGTTGGAAGCCCCGAACAACTAGTCGCGCTTTCTTACGATTATCGGATTTATTCGTATATACCCATTTCAAATCTAATACATTTTTATCTTTTGGTTTCTCTACTAATTGCCAGGTTTTTATTTTTGACTAAACTATTCATTTCTCGATCCATTGCTTCTTTCCATGATCTGCTGTCATCTCCACTTAAAGCTTCTTCATAGGTTTGAGGACTGCCTGCGCTAACTACATTCACATAACTGAAATATGAGCTCGTTTGGCCATATCTTTGAGGTTTCTTTGTTTCCCGTCCTGGCCTTCTCAAATTATTTTCTATGTCCTCAAGTTTTTCTTCTGATTCGTTACTTAAATTTCTCTCCTTTTTTCTTACAACCTGCTCGACCTTTTTGTTGATGTGGTCACCACTTCTAGGAAAATTCCACATCTGGTCTTTTTAGCTTTCTCAAGCGCTGAAGCCATCGACAGCATATAGACAAAAGAATAGCAAGGAGGCAGACCATAAACGGTAGACAGGCGACGTTGGCTTCGGGGTTCTCAGTCATAAAGTAACAATGCAAGCGTGCGGATCTGGACCAGCTCAAATTGTATTCCTGTATTTCATTATTAAGTCAAATATATACTTTGTATCTTACACTTTATCCACGCGTTTTTCTCTCTTTATATACCGAATAACCTCAACACTTTTCGTCACTTGTTTCACTTTCATGAATTTCGTTTGTATCCGAATGTTCTTCAAAATCCTTTTCCGTTTCATTATCTGATTCATTCATTCCTTGAAATCCTACTAAATTATCATTTTCACCTATAAATTCTACGTGTCTTGCAATTATAATTTTATTATTAACTAAGATCCTATATCCAACGTTTTCATAACCTACAAGTATTCCAATATCTGCCTTTTTGTGCCATTTCGAATTTATTTTAAATTCAGATATTCTTACGAAAACTATACTCCCGTACAATCTTAAATTATTTATATTCGGTTTCCTTCTTAACAATATTTCGATCGGTGTTTTATTTTCACATGTTTTCGTAATGGTTCTATTTTTTAAGTACACGGCGGTTCTAACTATTTTCGACCAATATTTAATATTTAGTTTCGAATCATGTAATAAGCATCTAGCGGAATTCGTGATTGTTCTATTGTAGCGCTCAGCTGTTCCATTTAACTAGTGAACATAAGGTGGGCATGGTTCTAGGAGAATTCCCGTTTCCCTAATTAGATTGTACATGTTTTTGTTCATATATTCTTTTCCATTATCGCATCTTAGTCTCTTTATCTTCTTACCAGTAAGATCTTCAACTTTATTTATATAATCAAGGATTCAATCGTAAACCTCATCTTTCGATTTCAAAGTATAAATTAATGCGCACTTACTATAATCGTCCATAAATGTTAAGAAATATTTAGATCCATCAAACCCGGTATTTTTATAAGTTCCATTTAAATCGGTATGTACTAATTCTAAAATCTCGCGTGCTCTACTACGGTTACTCTGGATAGGTACATTGTGCTACTTATTTTGCATACACGCACCACATTTTAATTGAACTTGCTCCAATTTTTCTGGCATTCCCTCAATTAATTTTTTCTTACACATCGTATCTAAATAATTAAAGTTTACATGTCCTCGGATTCTGTGAAATTTTTCCCTGTTCGTCATTTATTCTACATATTTGGCGTGTGATTCTTGCCTTCCAATGTAACTAGATATTTTATATAAACCATGATCTTTGAATGCGATCCCTATCAACTTTCAATATTTGTTATAGATCTTTGAAGTATTCCCTACTGAGAGTATCTTATTTTTATCCGTTACTCTCGCATAGCTAACCAAGTTATTATCCATTTCTTCCACACAAAATACATTTGACATTATAATTTTAACCCTTCTTTTGTTTACTTCAAAGTAAGTTAAAATTTTTCCAACTTTTGTTCCTTTTAATGTTCTACCGTCTCCTAGTTTTACGTTTATCGGGTTCCTTAAGTTTTCGTATTCAAAAAAATAATTACAATGTGAAATAATAATCAAATAATCACAATCATTTACAATGTGATCTGAACATTCACTATCCAATATCCAATCTATTTTTCGCGTATCGCTGGTATATACTGTGATAGTATCCTTACTATTATCGGGCTGCACTCGCGTTAGGAAGGAGTCAATTCCTTGGTCGTCGTAGTCCTCGCTGTTTAAATAATTTGCGTCTTGTCGACTTGCCCCATTGTAGCGTTGCTGCCAACCTCTGCTTCGTCCTCGTTGACCAAATCCACGCTGAACATATCCTCGTCTTCTGTGGCCACAACCTCGTCCGCCGCGACCCCTATTCTGCTATGGCTGATACGCACCTCCTTGCCATTGCGCTCCTGTATTCATTCCGCCTCTGCATGTATTCGTGCAATTTTTTATCACGTGGCCGTACTTTCCACAGCCATGGCACTTTATTTCTCTCTTTTCTCAACTTTGAAAACATTTTACCATTTCCTATCACTTTTACTCTCCCTACGCATTTCCCACATTATAATTTTATTCTTTAAAAAATCACACGTTCAATCACTTTCTTTCAATGAGTCGATTAAGTCATCAATATATATCAATGATTCTGGTAGTGTTTTTAGCATATAATCGAGTTTTTCACGTTCACTTACGTTTGCACCAGCACTCTTTAATTCATTTATCGTCTTCTCAAATTCCGTGAAAAATGAAGCTGATTCCTCAAAATCTTTCAACCTCATCATGCCGAGTCTACGTCTTATACAAAGTTGCAATGCTGTTGATTCCTTCATATACATCTCATCGAATTTTGTAATTATTTTGTAAACAGTGTCTTGATCACCAACAAATTCTAATTGCTCATTTGTTATACTACAATAGATGTAGTTCATCGCCCATTGATACTTTTTATCCCAATTGTCTTTCGCATCCGTGTCCATTGTCTCTCGTGTAGCCAGTTCATAACATTTTTTACACTTTAAATACATTAATATTCTTTTCTTCCACGCTTTGTAATCACGTACATCGAATACTTGAATTTTAGTTTTATCGTCCATTGGCATCTTGATTCTTCTTTTCAGCTTCACACTTTTTTCAAAAATAGTTCTCCTCACTATACAGATTCCTTTTATCTTCTCCGCCAACAACCTTTTTATCTCTTCAGAACATATTTCCAATTCTTTCAAAATGAACCTTTTTTATACATTCACTCCCGGTTACACGTGGTCCCATAACCTTAAATCTCGTCAACCACGATTTTTGCTACTATGTTGAGAATTGTGGATCCTGATGGCCGAAATATTGTTACGGAAACATTAAATTTACGATGGCCATTACTATTAACGTAGACACATATTTACTTTATAAACGATTTCTAGAATATTTATCGTTGTACACTTGCGCGCGTCTCAGCACTTTTATTCATACCCGACCTTTTGAAGACTGTTAACCGATAGAACTGTTTACATTCGCCTCTTCCTCAGTCGCCGCGCACACACATATCTCCACACAGTGATATCCCGTTACAAAGATCTCCACTACGCACTGGATCGAAATGTCGGCATATCTGCGATAGCAGCGGAGATACGTTGATTTGAATATTTAAGCATGACTATGCGAAACTGCAATTACATTGCATTTGACAGTAACCAAATATAAAATAGTGTTAGGAAGATGATACATTTGAACTGTACATGTGAATGTGTGTGTAGGCGTCAGAGAGTGTCCAGGCCTTAGTTGGGCCAAAGGGCAATTGGCAGCCGTTAGAAACATTTTAAAGGGTCGGTTGACAACAAACGTGCGTGCGACTAGGTTTTCGATGTCTTCAGAGTATAAGATATATTTGTCGGGTCAACGTCAGGATTAGGGGTGGGGGTGTTCGATGAATCTTCGTTGAAATTAGCCATCGGTGCGGTGTAACTACAGTTGAGTTTATTGACACAAATTAGAAAGATTACAGCGTCGATATTTAATCGCAATGTTTCGACATTCGCGGCACTATGACAATGGTCTCGGCTCCGGCAACGTTTCCGCGGTCAACGGATGCTGAGCTCTACCCTACGATAGCGTCTAAGTTGCACTACATGTTAGAGAAAGGAGCAATTACTACGTATAAGAAAGACAGGTCGATTGCTGATGAGTTCGCACTAGAGAGTGTCTCTACATCACGGCGACGCTGTCGAGGAAAACTATGATGGGTGTGTCTAAGGGCACGAGATCATCGGATTCGTGGAGAAAAGTGTTCGTTCAGAAAGTGAGGGAAATTGACGTTACTGTTAATTGGTCAATTTCCATGTTGGTGGTTAGAGAAGGGTGCTTACCTTCCTTGGGGAGAGTTGCCAGTGGGAAGCGTTCGTAGAAGGATAGATTTCTCTTATCTTCCGTAGTTGGTGCACAGGCTATTTGTCTATATGAAATACTTTGTATAATTGAAACTTAATATTCGTAGCGGGCCCTCGGCCAGCTAAACATATATTCTGAGGATCCGTCGACATCTGGCAATCATCTTACCCGAAGGACAAAGTCTGCGTGTGGCGAGCCATGGGACAGAAATCGTTGAAATTTTTACTGTCGTGCCCCGTCCCAAGTATTTCTTTTAAGGAGAGCTATAAAGTTACTTCATGCCTTTCTTAGGCAATACGTTCATCCCTTGACCGCGACTACTTTCGGCGACTGGTTGTCGCCTCGAGCCCGAGCTCACTATCATAAATCTCGAATAAGTACAGCCGAATCGAATGACAACAGTTTCTTAGGTTATGGTGAAATCTGGATTACAGCACTAAGGGGTCCTCCCAACGCTCCAAAGTGGAGGCTCCGGTGTTCTCTCATCTCCGATATATTTATAACTGTTGTGTGCTAAATAAAGCAAATTATTTGTATTTCCGACTCCCTCATATATCTTTGCAAATAGCACAAACGGGCTAATGTGTGCTCCAGTTGGTAGCCAATGTAGAGTCTAACACGCATCAATTCACCGTCATATCTGCATTAGAAACAGAGATACATTGATTTGAATATTTAAGCCTGAATATGCAAATCGGCAACTACACAGAATTTGGTCGGATCCAGAGTTAACATGGCATAAACTAGCTGATTTGGCAGCATATGTGGAGTATTCTGCGCATCGAATAGGCGACATAGAAACCAAGATACGTTCATTTGAATATGTAATATTTGAATATTTCGCCAGGAAATGCATAATTGCAAATACCCTGAGTTTGGCTGCGCCCACACGTTACATAACTCAAACCAGATAATATGCATTGTGTTTGGCAGCAAAAGTGGCGTATATCGCGCATCGAATTGTCGGCATATCTGCAATGCAAACGGCGATACGGTGATTTGAATGATTAATCATGAATATGTAAAGCAGCAATTTCGCTAGGTTTGACAGAGATCGGAGTTGACATGGTACAAACCACCAGATGTGCGGTGCACATGACATCGGATGTGTAATGCAACTGGCATCGCTTTGTCGCCATATGTGCAATAGAAACGGAGATACATTCATTTGAATATGTTAACCTTAATTTGTAAAACTGCAATTACGCTTGATATGTCGAGGACCAGAGATGATATAATAGCACGAGCCAGCCGATGTGAGCTGTATTTGGCAGGCAATGAGGAGTATATCTCGCATCTAATTGACGGCAAATCTCCAAGCGCAGCGGTGATACGTTTTATTTAATATTCAATAATGGGCCTGTTACGATACCGATAGTATTAGCGTGACTGAAACACATTGCCGTCTCAGTAAAACCATTTTATTTCAAGCTTCACGCTACAGTTCTGAATCCGGACAAGACCGTTTCAAGTTCTCGCAAGAGCAAGCAGTCAAATTAAGGTACTTACACGAGTTAGAGTCTAATACATTTTATTGGTCCAACATCGATGGGGCGATCTCGCATCGAAATTTTCGGAGGACCGCGTAACCTTCCAACGACGACCGCCGTACGAGCAGCGGATAAACTTATTTCGTGCCTTAGGTTGTCCTCACCACGTCCTCTACTTCTTGATTCTTGGTTGGTAGCTTTAGCGGCTGCAGGTCCGAGAAATTGCATCTTGACCCTCGTTCTCGTATGTCGCATGTGACGTCTCACTTTCCGCCGTAGACACTTGTCGGATCTACATACGTTGAACCATTTGCGCGAGACAAGCGCGGCGCTCTGCAGGGACGAGGGATCCAATTTTCGAAGTATCAAGTGCGAAACCTCCAGTGGTAGTTCGGAAATGATATCTACTTTACTTGGCACGAACAAACCAACGACGCGTAGTAGAGATCTAAAAAACTCCATGTTGCTTCTACTGTTGCGCGAGCACGACTGACGGTCTGGCTAAGAGTGGAGGCTTATATAAGTGCTGTTCGTCACGGTGCACTGCGAGTTCCGGTTCCGGGTGAGAGTCCTGGTCAGGCAGAATCGATGGTATGTGCATGTATTTTCACTTACATCGGGTTCACATTATGATTAGAGTTAGAGGCGCAAAACGAATCTTCATTTGGTTTAGACGTTGAAGTTATGCAATAGAGCAGATATTTACTAGTGTAAATTTGATTGTTATATAATTTGACAAGTAGTCGTGGTAATTAGGTACTCGAGAAGCTAATGACAATGATCCTGGGTTCAATAACAAAGCCGCGGTCAACGGGATAACAGAATTCGTTTCCATCCTGATTCCAAGTTGTACCATACTTCCTTATCTACGGTATAGGTAGGACTGAACAAACTCTTTGTCAAAACATAGAATATCCACCGATTGTTAAGGCTCTTTGTAACTGGCTAATGTGACCTCACGAGAGAATGATTTTCCGGTACGATGATGCTGCAGTGGAAAACAATGATGGGTGTGTCTAAGGGCACGAGATCATCGGATTCGTGGAGAAAAGACTTCGCTCGGAAAGAGATTGATAGTGACGTTACTGTTAATTGGACAATTTCCATGTTGATGATTAGAGAAGGATGCTAGTAGCCCTTGAGGGAACGTTGCTAGCGGGAAGCGTTGTCCGTGGAAAAATAGATTTCACCTATCATCCCGTAGTTGGAACGAAGACTGTTTGCCTGTTTAGGACTGTTAAGGACTTTAATTAACTAAATCTTAAGGTTTATAATGGGTCCTCAGGCTAGCTAAACATATACTGTTGAGATGCGTTGACATCTGGCAATCATCTTATCCGACGGATAGAGTCTGCGTGTGGCGAGACACGGGACAGAAACCGTTGGAATGTTTACTGTCACGTGCCGCTACGATTATTTCATTTAAGGACAGCTGTAGAATTATTTCATGCCTTTATTAGACAAAACGTTCATCCCTTGACCGCGGCTACGTTCGGTGACTGGTTGTCGCCTCGAGGCCAATTGCAGTATCACAAGTTTCGAACAATTACAATCGGACTGGATGGCAACAATTGTTGAATTACAGCTATGGTAGAATCTAGATTACAATGTTACGGGATTTTCCCAAAATTCCAAACGGAAGGTTCCCGTGTTCTTTCATCTCCGATTTATATTTATGTCGCTGGTAGTTCTTACGCATTAGCTTATCGACGGCCTGGCTGGGAACGATCAGGGAAACGAACTTTTCTGCCCGAGCGCCTGGAGTGATGAATTCCTGAGTCGTCTTTGTTTTGCTCGTTTCAAACATCAGGTGGTATTATTGCTTCGCTATTTTCGCTGTAATGGTGTTCAGTGTTATCGTGCAATAAAAATTCACGCGTTTCGGACGGTCTACGGGTACGATTACGTTCTTGTTGCTAACTTCAATCGCAATGGTCCTTTTTGCTCTCGATATAAATTGATGCGGTCCGCCGTAGGGTGGTTGTAAAGGGTTTCCGATGGCATCGTGACGTAGAAATACGTAAGACGATGTTTCGAGTGGAATACGGAGGTTTCTTTTTCGCCGTGTCGCGTAATTGGGTGAGGCCTGATCTTTTCTATTCGTAGTTTTAGACGGCTTCCGCATTTCGACTTGGCCTGTTGCATCGTTGGTACACAGAATTCTGCCGGCAATCGTATGCCGGTGCCATAAACCATTTCGGCTGTCGTCGTTTTCACGTCCGTAATAGCTGTTCGTATGCCTAATAAAACTATTGGCAAGATTTCTACACAGTTTCTCGTATCGTGGCATTTGATTGCTGCTTTTAGTTGTCGGGGCAGGCGCTCTACCATCCCGTTGGTCGCGGGGTGATTTATCCTTAAAGGTACGTCGAAACGGAATATCCACGTGGAAAGGAGGGCTGAAGCAACGGTTGCCGCCTCCATGTCGGCGATGGAAACGGCTTCGGTCTAACGCGAAAAACGATCGATTTTCGCCAGGCAGTGTCGGTATCCTAGCGTCCCGTGTCTGGGGGGGGTTTGTCATGAGGTCTTCGACGTCCTTTAGCTGTTGATCGCTGAGGCATTTGCCTAGCGTCACGTTCCCAATTATGCTCTAGCAATTTATATTTCTCTAGTCAAGTTGTTTGAATGAACTGTAATTTATACCCGTTAAATCAGTGTATACTTAATTGAACCACCCCGATTATCCTAACAGAAATAAGGTTATCGATCTGTTCGTGGCTGTTAGGAACATGATACATTTACGCTGTACATGTGAATGTGTGTGTAAGCGTCAGAGGACGTCCAGGCCTTAGTTGGGACAAAAGACAAGAGTCAGTCGTTACAAGTATCTGGAAGAGTCGGTTGGCAACAAGCGTGCGTGCGAGTAGGATTTCGAGGTCTTTAGAGTATAAGATATATGTATAACTGTTGTGTGCTAAATAAAGGGAATTATTTGTATTTCCGAACCCCTTCTATATCCTTACAGTGGCGTCGATTATCTGATGGCAACGGGAATTTACGACTCTCGTTGACGCGAAACATAGTTGATTTTGTTTAAATGCTAGTTATAGTTTCGCGTGAGTAGGGGCAGAAGGAAAGAAGGGTATACACGAATCATTTATAAACCACTTAAGATGTATAGGCGAAAATGACTTGAAATAGTATTTCTTTACTCAGATTGCCTTATTTTCATATTACTATTATAACATAAATGTCATGGTAGAAACCCGGATGATAAATAAATGGCTTATTTCGTTAAACAAATTATTGCCTTTCTGAATTAAATTAGAGACTTTCAATAATCCTCAACTACGAAATTTATGTTGATTCCTTTATAAATGATGCATGCCTGTCAGTTAGATATTATAAGAACGAAGAGTTTACCATTAAAACTTTAAAATTTCGACAAAAGTTTTAAAGCGTAGGCGTCACTGTGTAGGTACGTAGGTAGGTAAATTGAGATCTACCGGATGTAGAGTTAGTGCCGCATCGGCCACGCTGGTCTTTACCTTTCTCTCAATGCGTTCGTCAGATAATTAATATAATTTACATGTTACTATAAACAGTATTATAAATTATTATAAATTTTTTTATAAATTATTTATAAATTATTTATAAATTATTTATAAATTATTTATAAATTATATTTATAAAATATTATAATTTATATATATAAAATATTATAATTATAATTTATAAAAAAATTTATAATAATTTATAATACTGTTTATAATAACATATAAATTATAATAATTATAAAAAAATTATTTATAAATTTTTGTACATTATATATATTGTTGAGGTAAATAAATTCAAAATTTAGGGAACAACGAATTCAAGTATTATCCTGTTCTGTCGGGTTACTATTGGTGGCGGGGCAGTAGCCGCTTGGGGTACGTGGGCGTTGCCTCTGGACCGCTTCGGTCAATCTCACTCCGCGAATAGTTGGTAACGGCTGTGTCGAAGTGAGTGACGAAAGTGCGCAGTGGTTTCTCAGTCTGATTCGTGTATTTTCCATGTATGTTATATCAGATTTCTTGGATATTATTTCGTCACAGTGTAAAATCTGTCTTTTTTATACTTGCGAACTGGTTAATTCTATCGTTGTTACTGAATATTATAATATTCTTGTACGTTAGTAATTTGTAGTGGTATAGAATGGATTCGGAAATACAAATAATTCCCTTTATTTAGTACACAACATTTATACATATATCTTATACTCTAAAGACCTCGAAATGCTACTAGCACGCACGCTTGTTGTCAACCGGCTGCTCCAGATACTTCTAACGCCTGACTCTTGTCTTTTGTCCCAACTAAGGCCTGGACGTCCTCTGACGCTTACACGCGCATTCACATGTACAGTGTAAATGTATCATATTCCCAACAGGAATAAATATTCAGGTCAACGTGACTACGTTTCGATTGCAGGTATGTAGACAATTCGATGCGCGTTATATTCCATATCTGATGCCAAGTACAGTGCATATCATCCGGTTTACGCTATGTAAAATCTGGACCCAGCCAGATCCAGCGTTGTTGCAATTTCGTATATTCAGGATTAAGTATTCAAACCGACGTATCTCCGATTCTATGGCACATATGGCTACAATTAGAGGCTCGTTATACTCCAAATTTGCTGCCAAACACAGTGCACGTTATCCCGTTTGATGCATGTAAAATCGGGACCTAGCCGAACCCTGCATATTTGCAGTTTTACATATTCAGTATTAAATATTCGAACCAACGAATCTCCGTTTCTATGGCACACTTCCAGACAATTCGGTGCGCGTTATATTTGACATCTGATGTCATATACAGCGCACATCAGTAGGTTAGCGTTTTGTTCACTCTTGTCTCTGTCAAATACACCATAATTACAGTTTAGCATATTCATGCTTGAATATCGAAAGCAACGTATCTTCGTTTCTATGGCAGATATGACGACAATTCGGTGAGCGTTATGCTCCTGATTTGCTGGTGAGCACAGAGCACATCTTCCGATTCTATCTTCTCTTCTGTCTTATGTCTTCTCTGGTCACTGACAGATTCAGCGTAATTGCTGTTTTGCATATTCATGCCTAAATGTTCAAACCAACGTGTCAGCGCTGCTATTTGATAAATGTCGCAAATGCGATGCGCGCTATACTCCACAATTACAGCCAAATACAGTACTTATTCGGTTTGCGTTATTTCGACTGTATTTTCGAGCTATCGCGGGGAGACGCGGTCGTTTGAATACGCGTCAATGGGAGTCGTAAATTCCCGTTACGATTGGAATAATCGACACCACGAAAAGTTCGATCCCCGTATTTCGCTTAGGATAATAGGTGTAGTTGTTGTGGTATAACACTGGGAGTCACAGAGTTATAAAAAATATATGTATTTCCAACGATTTATACAATCACACTGAGTAAGAACGCCGTTGTTTAAGATACAGATAACGAAGAGAAGGATTATTCTTAGATGAGAGTGTGAGCTATAGGAGCTCTAGGTCCGTGAGAGCTGTAGGAGCTGTCGGACTTCTGGATACTGTGAGAGCCATAGGAGGCTCTTAGAGATATAGGAACGGTGAGAGTTATAGGGATTGCAGGAACTTTAGTCGCCGTGAGAGACGATGGAACTCTGAGAGATATAGGAACGGTGAGAGTTATAGGGATGGCAGGAACTCTAGTCACCGTGAGAGATAATGTAACTCTAATGGTTGTGTATTATGTATTATGACTCTTAAGTATTATGAAACTGTTGTCACTCGATCCGACTGTACTTATTTGAGATTTGTGATAGTGAGCTCGGGCTCGAGGCAACAAGCAGTCGCCGAACGTAGTCGCGGTCAAGGGATAAACGTTTTGTCTAAGAAAGGCATGAAGTAGCTGTATAGCTCTCCTTAACAGAAATACTTGGGACGGGGCACGACGGTAAGCTTTTTAACGATTTCTGTCCCGTGGCTCGCCACACGCAGACTCTATTATTTGAGTAAGTACATGATCAGCTAGCCCGGGGACCCGCTATAAATCTTAAGTTTTGTTTAACTAAAGTCTTTCAAACCGACAAACAGTCCTCGTTCCTACTACGAGAAAATAGGAGAAATCTATGTTTCTCACGAACGACGCTTCCTCTTCTCGAACTCTCTCTTAAGGGCAGCTAGCACCCTTACCTAACCACCAACATGGAAATTGACCAATTAACAGTAACGCCAAATTCCCTCATTTTCCGGACGAAGACTTTTCTCCACGAATCCGATGATCTCGTGCCCTTAGACACACCCATCATAGTTTTCCTCGACAGCGTCGCCGTGATGGAGAGACACTCTCTAGTGCGAGCTCATCAGCAATCGACCTGTCTTTCTTATACGTAGTAATTGCTCCTTGCTCTAACATGTAGTGCAACTTAGACGCTAACGTAGGGTAGAGTTCAGCATCCGTTGACCGCGGAAACGGTGCCGGAGCCGAGACCATTGTCATAGTGCCGTCATTTGTTGTTTACACCCTCATCAAACCGAAGGACCCACCATAAACTTAGACTTTTTAAGTAATTCTAGATGGTCCCTTTCATCTTGCACGTCCAATTTCTTAAATGTTTTTGATTGATGTGTATTCCTTAGAAAAGTCCTTATGTTTATTGTGCGCTCTTAGAAACTACGGAAAAGCTGGTAGTTATATAATGGGAAAACCGGTAATTATATAATATTAAACCGGACATTTATCTGATGAAAATGTGTGGATTTTCCCATGAACAAGGTCATCCATGAGCCACGTTGGTAGGATGCTTACTCCTCCTATCTTCATTCATTAACGCTGATCATACCCAATGGGTATCGCGAAACCTTGTCCTCCCTTTTCATAACAAAAAGAGTGAACAACGAATCAGTTTCCCTTGTTCAAAAATTACCTACATACCGAGCTTTCCTCCGTAAGTATATAAGAGGGGAATTCGAGTTATATCTCGGTTCGAATACTCTCTACACCCATGACTTCTTCGAAAACCACCTATCTATGCATACTCAATCGAGGTTTTCAGATCAGTCAATATATCTACCCGGATTCTCTCATATCAGATCAATCCATTTCTTCGTCACCTATACCTTAATCGGCGGAGTTACTAACTTGTGCTGTTGTACAAAGTTGTTGGAAATACATACTTCATAAATATTGAAATATGTATAATTTTGTGCTGGACTAGGTCCAGTGCGTTGTAGAGATCTTTGTAACGGCATATCACTGTGTGGAGATATGTGTGTGCGCGGCGACTGAGAAACAGACGAATGTAAACAGTTCTATCGGTTAACAGTCTTCAAAAGGTCGGGTATGAATAAAAGTGCTGAGACGCGCGCAAGTGTACATCGATAAATATTCTAAAAATCGTATATAAAATAAATATGTGTCTACGTTAATAGTAATGGCCAGTGTAAATTTTATGTTTCCATACCAATATTTCGGCCATCAAGATCCACAATTCTCATCAATAACATTGTTGGTCGCAGAGTTATACCACCGCAACCACCCTACTATCTTAACGGAAATCAGGGGATCGATCAATACGCGGTGTCGTTTCCTAGAATCGTAACGGGAATTTGCGACTCCCGTTGACTCGCTTCCACGCGATCAAATCTCTCCACAGTTGGACAAATTGACATCAACTCTGGCCAATGTAAAATCCAGGCGTAAACCCTCTATTTTTACATTTTCAGACTTAAATATTCAAACCAACCTATCTCCGTTGCTAATGCAGATATGCAGACAATACGATGTGCATTGTTCTCCACATTTCCTGCCAAATACAGTTCACATCTGCTAGTTAGAGCTACGTCAAGTCTGAACCCTGTCAAATCCAGTGTAATTGCAGATTTGCATATTCATGCCTGAACATTCAGATCAACGTATCGCTGTTTCTATTGATATGTCGATATGTCGACAAATGGATGCGCGATATACTCCATATTTGCTGATAAATACAGTGCAGATCATACGAATTACGCTATATAAAATCAGTATCGATTCAAATCAAGCTAATTGTTGTTTTTAATATACATTATTGAATATTCAAAACCACGCATCTCCGTTACTGTTGGAAATGTGTCGACAATACGATATGCCTGGTACTCCACATTTCTTGCCAAATACATTGCTTACCAGCCAGTTTGCGCTATATCTGCACTGGTCCCAGACAGATCAAGCATAAATATAAGTCAGAAATGAAATATCACGGGAACCTTCCGTTTGGAATTTTGGGAAAATCCCGTAACATTGTAATCTAGATTCTACCATAGCTCTAATTAAACTATCGCATCAAGGAAGTCCTGGCTGCAGTGGACGATAAGAGTATCGAGAAGCTGACCAGGACAGCGGATAAAATCGATGAGGCGTATAATCGTACCGGCAGCGCGCTCACAAGGTAGTCACAATCGAGCCACCGGCATCACACGAAGGCAAAAACGACGCACTGGCCGCCGAGGTCAGCAGACTGCGAGAACAGATTAAGGCTATGGGAATCGGCGGGTATCATCGACCACGAAGACGTTCGAATTCTCTCACTCGACCCCGCCGCCGTTCGCGTTCGCGAGACTATCCGCGCCAGGACGGAATTTGCTTCTATCATGCGAGGTTCGGCGATCGCGCCACGCTTGCAAGTGGAAGTCGGGAAACGACCCCAGCCGTCCGTAAAAGCGTAGGACGGCGACGGCTTGGGATCTCGCCGCATCTTTATTTTGGACCAGAGAACGAAGACTTCGTTCTTAGTTGACACCGGTGCTGATATCGGCGTTCATCCCCGAAGCAGGCTATCTAGGGACGTAAAGAAAACAACGTATGAACTATTCGCTGCCAATGGGACGCGCATCGCAACGTACGGCACTATAGCGATGGAGCTGAACCTGTCCCTTAAACGTGCCTTCAAATGGCACTTCACTGTCGCCGATGTGCAAACCCTCATCATCGGCCTAGATTTCCTAAGTCATTACGGGTTGCTTGTGGATCCAAGAAAAAGACGACTTCTCGACACAACAAACCAGTTATCGACCAGGGGATACGCCGCCAACTGCGAACAGCTTATGATTAAGACCGTAAACAGGGATTTGGTCTACCACCAATTGTTGGCGAAATGTCCAGATCTAACGCGCCCACCGGCCATGGGTGAGAGAAAATACGGCACTATGTGGAGCACCACATCGAAACCACACCCCGCCTGCCCGTATATTGCAAACCCCGCCCTCTCGCACCGGACCGTCTCAAGCCAATCAAGGCGGAATTTGTAACACTTTTCGAGCAAGGAGTCATGCGCCCATCGAAGAGTTCCCGGGCATCTCGACTACACGTCGTCCCAAAGAAGGATGGAAGTCTGCGACATTGCGGTGACTACAGGGCGCTGAACGCCCGCACTGTACCCGACAGGTACTCTCCACCGCACATACAAGACTTCGCGCAGCATTTACACGGTCGGCGAATATTCTCAAAAACTGGTTTAGTGCGCGCCAACCATCAAATCTCAATCGCGCCTGAGAACGTTACAAAAACCGCGATTTCGACACCATTCGGCCTTTTCGAGGCAAACAACATGATGTTTGGACTTCGAAACGCCGCGCAAACGTGTCAAACATTTGTCGACGTAATCACGCGAGGCTTAGATTTCGTTTACGCGTACATAGATGACTTCTTGGTAGCTTCGGAAACCGAGGGGCAGCACCGCGGGCACCTGCGGATCTTGTTCGAACGTCTAAGCCAGTAAGGCGTAGTAATCAATCTCGCAAAGTGCGAGTTCGGCATTAATGTAATAGCCTTCCTAGGCCATACGGTAAACGCGCACGGAATAAAACCGCTCGCCGATCGCGTTAGAGCCATAAATGAAGCACCGCTCCCCGCGAACATCAAGGCACTACGCGGATACCGCGGTATGTTTAACTTTTACCGACGTTTCATACCGGGGGCAGCTAAAATTTTGCAACCCCTCAACGATTTGTTACAAGGGGCGAAAGAGGGCAACATGCCCATTATTTAGTCGGAGGAAGCCAAAACGACCTTTAGCGAGTCAAAGCGCGCCCTAGCTGACGCTACGATGTTAGGGTATCCTATACCTGGCGCGCCCATCAGCCTCGCAGTAGATGTGACCGACTTTGCAATAGGGGCGGTGTTGCAGTAACGCGCGAATGACACTTGGCAACCGTTGGGTTTCTTAACTAAAGCCTCAAATTTCGCGCAGCGAAAATATAGCGCATACGATCGCGAATTACTCGCTATGTATACCGCGGTCAAGCGATTTAGACACGCCGTAGAGGGGAGGAATTTCATTATTTTCATAGATCACAAACACCACACCTATGCGTTCAGTCAGAATCCCGACAAGTGTTCGCCGAGACAATTCCGTCAACTAGATTAGATCGGGCAGTTCACGACCGATATAAGTCATATAAAAAGGCTGAATAACAATGCAGCCGACGCCCTATCTCGCATCGAAGCCATAGGAAAATCCGTGGATCACAAAACTCTCGCCGCCGCGCAAGAAAAAGGCAAGGAGCTTCGCGACATCATCATCCCGTGTCAATATTGTAAAATAACGAGACACGTATCAACGCCGACCGGAACATTCGGAGAGCTCGCAGGACGATTCGAGCATATACATTTAGACATCATCGTCATGCAATATTCACAAGGCTACCGATATTGTCTACCATGTATCGACCGTTTTTCACGTTGGCCCGAAGCGATTCCAATACCAGATATGGAAGCGAAGACCGTTGCCTCGGCTCTTCTTTCCACATGGATAGCGCGTTTTGGCGTCCCAGCAAAAATAACAACCTATCAAGGACGCCAATTCGAATCCAGTCTTTTCAACGAACTATGCCAGATTCTCGGCATTAAGCATTTGCGTACCACAGCCTACCACCTCGCGTCCAACAGGATGGTACAGCGCTTTCACAGGCAGCTTAAGGCCGCAATCAAATGCCACAATTCAAGCAACTGGGTTGAAAGCCTTCCCATAGTTCTTTTAGGCATTAGAACCGCTATCAAGGAGGACCTGAGCGCAACGGCAGCCGAAATAATTTATGGTACGGACATACGATTGCCAGCAAAATACTTTGTACCAGCAAAACAACCGGCCAACGCGGAATTCGCAAACTGTCTGCGAGAGCGAATGAGCGATATTAAACCTCTGCCGACTTCACGACACGGCGAAAAGAAAACGTTCATGTTCCGCTATTTAGAAACGTCGCCGTGCGTTTTCGTACGCCACGATGCAATCGGAGGTCCACTGCAACCACCATACGATGGCCCTTATCAGGTTACACAGCGTGGGATGAAAACCATTACCATACGGATGAAGGACAAAAGCGTGAAAGTCTCCGTAGATCGTCTAAAACCCGCCTTCATCGTGTCGGAAGATATAGAAGATCTGCAAAGGAGCGCAGAAACCTACGACGTATTTTTACCTGGGAAAATCTTCCGACCGCAAAGCAGCGAGCAAGCGCAACAAAGCGACAGAGACGCAAGAACCAATTATACCACGCGTTCGGGCAGGAGAGTTCGTTCTCCTCACCGCTTTCAAACGGGTTTGAATTAAACGGTTAGCAAGGGCACCGCGCTAACATACGTAAACAAACATAAAAAGAAGTAACGTTAACACTGGCAGGCGGGTACTGTAGCGGCACTCGTAGGTAAAATTCATAACGGTTTCGGTCTAGTGAACCCGCTACACAAAAAATCGTGTTTACTGAAAGATGAGTTTATTATAGATCCGACAACCTTAGGCGGTTACCGAAGGTTAATCAAAATCCGTAGATTTTGTCGTGATCATATGCCCTCGAGTCAACTACCCGAAAATTCAACATTTGTAAACCAGGTCGAGAGTTCAGCGTCAGTTGCGATTTTTCGAGAACACCTTCAAAATTCAAATCCCAACGCCTTTTGTCAACTCCAACGCATATGAATATAGCGAGCGGGGTAGTGAGGCATTCTTTTTTATCGAGTGACACGAGCAGTAGCAGCTAAGTCGATACTTCTTTGCGCCCATCTATTCGTAATCACGAATCAGGACAACAAGTGTATTATACGACTAGTGTACACGTAGGGTATATTTTAATAAACTACATAGTTAAATATACTCTTGTGCTTTTAAACCTAAATCGCTACCATACACCTCAAATCAAATTCGCACTAGTGAATATCTGCTCTATTGCATAGCAACAACGTCTAATCCAAATGAAGATTCGTTTCACGCATCTAACACTAATCATAATGTGAACCCGATCCATATGAAGATACATGCACATGCGATCGATTCTGACTGTCCAGGACTCTCACCGGAGTCGGAACTCGCAGTGCACCGTGACGAACGGCACATATATAAGAATTCACTCTCAGCCAAACCGTCAGTCGTACTCGCGCCACAATAGAAGCAACATGGAGTTTCTTTAGATCTCTAATACGCGTCGTTGGTTTGTTCGTCCCAAGTAAGGTAGATATCATTTCCGAACTACCAGTGGAGGTTTCGCACTTGATACTTCGAAAATTGGATCCCTCGTCCCTGCAGAGCGCCGCGCTTGTCTCGCGCAAATGGTTCAACGTATGTAGATCCGACAAGTGTCTACGGTGGAAAGTGAGACGTCACATGCGACATACGAGAAAGCGGGTCAAGATGCAATTTCTCGGACCTGCAGCCGCTAAAGCTACCAACCAAGAATCAAAAAGTAGAGAACGTGGTGAGGGCAACCTAAGGCACGAAATAAGTTTATCCGCTGCTCGTACGGCGGTCGTTGTTGGAAGGTTACGCGGTCCTCCGAAAATTTCGATGCGAGATCGCCCCATCGATGTTGGACCAATAAAATGTATTAGACTCTAACTCGTGTAAGTACCTTAATTTGACTGCTTGCTCTTGCGAGAACTTGAAACGGTCTTGTCCGGATTCAGAACTGTAGCGTGAAGCTTGAAATAAAATGGTTTTACTGAGACGGCAATGTGTTTCAGTCACGCTAATACTATCGGTATCGTAACAGACCCATTATTGAATATTAAATAAAACGTATCACCGCTGCGATTGGAGATTTGCCGTCAATTAGATGCGAGATATACTCCTCATTGCCTGCCAAATACAGCTCACATCAGCTGGCTCGTGCTATTATATCATCTCTGGTCCTCGACATATCAAGCGTAATTGCAGTTTTACAAATTAAGGTTAACATATTCAAATGAATGTATCTCCGTTTCTATTGCACATATGGCGACAAAGCGATGCCCGTTACATTTCACATCCGATGTCATGTGCACCGCACATCTGCTGGTTTGTACCATGTCAACTCCGGTCTCTGTCAAACCTAGCGAAATTGCTGCTTTACATATTCATGATTAATCATTCAAATCACCGTATCGCCGTTTACATTGCAGATATGCCGACAATTCGATGCGCGATATACGCCACTTTTGCTGCCAAACACAATGCATATTATCTGGTCTGAGTTATGTAACGTGTGGGCGCAGCCAAACTCAGCGTATTTGCAATTATGCATTTTCAGGCGAAATATTCAAATATTACATATTCAAATGAACGTATCTTGGTTTCTATGTCGCCTATTCGATGCGCAGAATACTCCACATAAGATGCCAAATCAGCCGGTCTGTGCTATGTCAACTCTGGACCCTGTAAAATCCAGCGTAATTGTAGTTTTTATTGTTAATGCTTAAATATTGCATTCAAAGCTTCGCCGCTTCTTTTGCACATATGTCGGCAATTCCATACGCCTTGTACTCCGCATTTGCTGTAGTTACATTGCCCATCAGCTCGCTTGCGCTGCGTAAACTCTGGTCCCTGCAAAATCCAACCCAAATGCAATTTTGTATGTTCAGGCTTAAATATTCAAAGCAACGTGACTCCGATTCCATAGCACATATGTCGACAATACGATGCGCGCTATATTCCACATTGACTGCCATACGCAGAGCGCTTCATCTGGTTTAAGCCGTGTTATATCCGGACCGAGTCAAATCCAGCGTATTTGTAGTTTTGCATATTCAAGCCTAGTTTTTCAAGTGAAAGTACCTCCGTATCCATTGTAGGTACGTCGACAATAGGATGTACGTAATACTGCATATTTGCTGCCAAATACAGCACACATCAGCCCGTTTGCACACTGTCAAGACTGGACCCAGAGAAATCCAGCGTGATTGCAGTTTTGGATATTAATGCTTACATATTCGAATGAAGGTATCTCCGCTTGTTTTGCAGAAACATTGGCCATACGATGCGCGTTATATTCCACATCTGATGCCAAGTACAGTGCACATCATACGGTTTACGCTATGTATAATCTGGACCCAGCCAGATCCAGCGTAGTTGCAGTTTCGTATATTCAGGGTTAAGTATTCAAACCGACGTATCTCCGATTCTAATTCACATATGGCTACAATTAGAGGCTCGTTATACTCCAAATTTGCTGCCAAACACAGTGCACGTTATCCCGTTTGATGCATGTAAAATCGGGACCCAGCCGAACCCTGCGTATTTGCAGTTTTGCATATTCAGTATTAAATATTCGAATCAACGAATCTCCGATTCTATGGCACACTTACAGACAATTCGGTGCGCGTTATATTTCACATCTGATGTCATATACAGCGCACATCAGCAGGTTAGCGTTTTGTTCACCCTTGTCCCTGTCAAATACACCATAATTGCAGTTTAGCATATTCATGCTTGAATATCGAAAGCAACGTATCTTCGTTTCTACGGCAGATATGACGACAATTCGGTGAGCGTTATGCTCCTGATTTTCTGGTGAGCACGTAGCATATTTTCCGATTCTACCTTCTCTTCTGTCTTATGTCTTCTCTGGTCACTGACAGATTCAGCGTAATTTCTGTTTTGCATATTCATGCCTAAATGTTCAAACCAACGTATCAGCGCTGCTATTGGATACATGTCGCAAATGCGATGCGCGCTATACTCCACAATTACAGCCAAATACAGTACTTATCCGGTTTGCGCTATGTCGACTGTATTTTCGAGCTATCGCGGGGAGATGCGGTCGTTTGAATACGCGTCAATGGGAGTCGTAAATTCCAGTTACGATTGGAATAATCGACACCACGAATTGTTCGATCACCGTATTTCGCTTAGGATAATAGGTGTAGTCGTTGTGGTATAACACTGGGAGTCACAAAGTTATAAAAAATATATGTATTTCCAACGATTTATACAATCACACTGAGTAAGAACGCCGTTGCTTAAGATACAGATAACGAAGAGAAGGATTATTCTTAGATGAGAATGTGAGCTATAGGAGCTCTAGGTCCGTGAGAGCTGTAGGAGCTGTCGGACTTCTGGATACTGTGAGAGAAATAGGAGGCTCTTGGAGATATAGGAACGGTGAGAGTTGTAGGGATTGCAGGAACTCTAGTCACCGTGAGAGATGATGTAACTCTAAAGTTTATTCTGATGTGAGTACGGAGCTCGGTATGGTTGTGCCCTTTGAACGAAGAACGCGGATTCGATGCTTACATTGTTAGTTAGGAAAGTGAGGGCAATGATCCGCGATGCCGATTGGTTATGACTAATGTTAGGAAGGAAGAGAGGAGGAAGAAGCCTCCTACCAACGTGGGTTCTAGGCGACATTGTTTATGGGAAAACTCAGATTTTCCGTTAGGTAGATGTCCGCATTTTTCGTTAGGCCACTACCCGCTTTCTCCGTAATTCTTAACAGCGCGTAATAAACCCAAGGACCTTTCTAAAAACCGACCGACAACACTTCTAGAGTTAAAAAGTCTTTTCTCACAAACAGATTGACTTAGACCATATGTGCGAACAATGCAGCTAGGATTTCATCTTTATGGTGGGTCCTTGGGCCTATGGAGGATTCGAAGGATGGCACGTGGACCGTTGGCTGTCAAGCCGCGCGGGATTGAGTGCAGATGTGTTGCGCGGCAGAACATCGACTCTGGTCTCTGTTATATGCAGTGTAATTGTTGTTTTGCAGATTCAGACTCAAATATTCAACTCCACGTATGTCCGTTGCTGTTGCTGATATGTCGACAATTCGATGTGCCTGGTACTCCTCATTCCTTGCCAAATACATCGCTTACCAGCCAGTTCGCGCTATATCTGCACTGGTCCCAGACAGATCAAGCATAAATATAAGTCGGAGATGAAATATCACGGGAACGTTCCGTTTGGAATTTTGGGAAAATCCCGTAACATTGTAATCTATATTCTACCATAGCAGTAATTCAACAATTGTAGCCATCCAGTCCGATTCTAATTGTTCGAAACTTGTGATACTGCAATTGGCCTCGAGGCGACAACCAGTCACCGAACGTAGCCGCGGTCAAGGGATGAACGTTT
The DNA here is from genome assembly GCF_910591885.1 of Bombus terrestris. Taxonomy (NCBI): domain Eukaryota; kingdom Metazoa; phylum Arthropoda; class Insecta; order Hymenoptera; family Apidae; genus Bombus; species Bombus terrestris. The sequence goes on from NW_025963549.1 coordinate 537,513, forward strand.
TGTCTAATAAAGGCATGGAGTAATTCTATAGCTGTCCTTAAATGAAATAATCGTAGCGGCACGTGACAGTAAACATTCCAACGGTTTCTGTCCCGTATCTCGCCACACGCAGACTCTATCTGTCGGATAAGATGCTTGCCAGATGTCAACGCATCTCAACAGTATATGTTTAGCTAGCCTGAGGACCCATTATAAACCTTAAGATTTAGTTAATTAAAGTCCTTAACAGTCCTAAACAGGCAAACAGTCTTCGTTCCAACTACGGGATGATAGGTGAAATCTATTTTTCCACGGACGACGCTTCTCGCTAGCAACGTTCCCTCAAGGGCTACTAGCATCCTTCTCTAACCATCAACATGGAAATTGTCCAATTAACAGTAACGTCACTATCAATCTCTTTCCGAGCGAAGTCCTTTCTCCACGAATCCGATGTTCCGGTGCCCTTAGACACACCAATCATTGTTTTCCACTGCAGCATCATCGTGCCGGAAAATCATTCTCTCTTGAGGTCACATTAGTCAGTAACAAAGAGCCTTAACACTCGCTGGATATTCTATGTTTTGACAAAGAGTTTGTTCAGTCCTACCTATACCGTAGATAAGGAAGTATGGTACAACTTGGAATCAGGATGAAAACGAATTCTGTTATCCCGTTGACCGCGGCTTTGTTATTGAACCCAGGATCATTGTCATTAGCTTCTCGAGTACCTAATTACCACGACTACTTGTCAAATTATATAACAATCAAATTTACACTAGTAAATATCTCCTCTATTGCATAACTTCAACGTCTAAACCAAATGAAGATTCGTTTCGCGCCTCTAACTCTAATCGTAATGTGAACCCGATGTAAGTGAAAATACATGCACATACCATCGATTCTGCCTGACCAGGACTCTCACCCGGAACCGGAACTCGCAGTGCACCGTGACGAACAGCACTTATATAAGCCTCCACTCTTAGCCAGACCGTCAGTCGTGCTCGCGCAACAGTAGAAGCAACATGGAGTTTTTTAGATCTCTACTACGCGTCGTTGGTTTGTTCGTCCCAAGTAAGGTAGATATCATTTCCGAACTACTGGAGGTTTCGCACTTGATACTTCGAAAATTGGATCCCTCGTCCCTGCAGAGCGCCGCGCTCGTATCGCGCAAATCGTTCAACGTATGTAGATCCGAGAAGTGTCTACGGCGGAAAGTGAGACGTCACATGCGACATACGAGAAAGCGGGTCAAGATGCACTTTCTCGGACCTGCAGCCGCCAAAGCAACCAACCAAGAATCAAGAAGTAGAGGACGAGGTGAGGGCAACCTACGGCACGAAATAAGTTTATCCGCTGTCCGTACGGCGGTCGTCGTTGGAAGGTTACGCGGTCCTCCGAAAATTTCGATGCGAGATCGCCCCATCGATGTTGGACCAATAAAATGTATTAGACTCTAACTCGTGTAAGTACCTTAATTTGACTGCTTGCACTTGCGAGAACTTGAGACGGTCTTGTCCGGATTCAGAACTGTAGCGTGAAGCTTGAAATAAAATTGTTTTACTGAGACGGCAATGTGTTTCAGTCACGCTAATACTGTCGGTATCGTAACAGGCCCATTATTGAATATTAAATAAAACGTATCACCGCTGCGATTGGAGATTTGCCGTCAATTAGATGCGAGATATACTCCTCATTGCCAAATATAGCTCACATCAGCTGGCTCGTGCTATTATATCATCTCTGGTCCTCGACATATCAAGCGTAATTGCAGTTTTACAAATTAAGGTTAACATATTCAAATGAATGTATCTCCGTTTCTATGCCGCAAATGGCTACAATGCGATGCCCGTTATATTTCATATCCCATGTCATAACCAGCGCACATCAGCAAGTTTGCGGTCAACTCTGGGCTCTGTCAAACACAGCGTAATTGCTGTTGCGCATATTCAGGCTTACATATTCCCAAAAACGTATCTCCGCTTCTATTGCATATATTTCGACTATAAATAGCGCGTTACACTTCATATTTGCACTCAGATACACCGCACATTAGCTGGTTACAGCTATATCAGATCTGGTCCTTGAAACATCCATCGCAATTGTAGTATTGCGTTTGCAGTCGTAAATATTCAAATCATGGTATGTCCGTTTCTACGGAACATTTTCGGAAAATTCGATGCGCGTTATATGTCACATTTGCTGTCAGGTGCACTGCATTTCAGCTGGTTTGCGCTATGTCAACTCTGGTCCCTGTCAAATCCAGCGTAATTGTAGTTTTGCATATTCAGGTTAAAATATTCAAATGAATGTATCTCCGTTTCTATTGCACACATCGCTACAATTCGATGTCCGTTACATTTCACATCTGATGTCATATGCACCACACATCAGCAGGTTTGTACTATGTCAACTCCGGGCTCTGTCAAATCCAGCGAAATTGCTGTTTTGCATATTCATGCTTAACTATTCAAATCATCGTATAGCCGTTTGCATTGCTAATATGCCGACAGCACGAAGCGCGTTATACTCCATATTCGCTGCCAAATACAGCGCATATTATCTGGTTTGAGTTATGTAACGTGTGGACGCAGCCAACATCAGCGCATTTGCAGTTTTGCATATTCAGGCTTAAATATTCAAGTCAACATATTGTAGTATCGTGAGGAAGAAGCCTCATTAGAAATCGATCAAAACAATGTCGTCTGTCCTTCGGTTGTTAGTTTACATCGGGGAGAAAGCCTATGTGACTAAAGTCACCTTGTACTTGTGGAGCGTTTACAGAATGGGGTTAGAGAGTTGGAAAAACTAACGCTAATGGTAGGGGACGATGTAACTTTAAAGATTGGCTGATCGAGAAGCGTTGAACGGTTGATCGAGAAATAAGAGTGAGTCGAGAGGTCAGAGTTAATCGAGGAGTCGAAGAGTAGAGTTGTTAGCGCTGTCGAGTTGCGAGAGGTGTTAGCGTTGCTGAGAGTGGAGTTGTTAGCGTTGTCGAGTTGTGAGAGGTCTTAGCGTTGCTGAAAGTAGAGTTGTTAGCGCTTTCCATTTTCAGGATTAAATATTCAAATCAAGCTATTTCCGATTCCGTTGCAGATATGTCCACAATTCGAGTTAGCGTCGTACTGCCAAATGTATTACTCATCAGCCGGTTTGCGCTATGTCGATTCTGACCATTGTTAAATCCAGCGCAATTGCAATTGTGGATACTCATGCACGAATAATCAAATCAACGTATCTCCGTTTTTGTGGCAAATATGTCGAGAATTCGATGTGACTTGTACCCCACATTTCTTGCCAAATGCAGCGCACACCAGCCTGTTTCCGTTATGTCCTCTCTGGTTTCAGTCAAAGCGGGCATGACTGTAGTTTCGCATATTCATGCCTAAATGTTCAAATAAACCTATATGGCGCATATCTGCCAGTTTGCGCAATGTCAATTCTGGACCGTGTCAAATCCAGCGTATTTGCAGTTTTGCATACTCAAACTAAAATATTGAAATCCACGTATCTCCGCCTCAAGAGCTCAAATGACGACCATTCGATGCGCATAATACTGCACATATGCTGCCAAATCAGCCGGTTTGTGCCACGTCAACTCTGGAACCGATCAAATTCTGTGTAATTGCAAATTTGCATATTCAGGCTTAAATATTCAAATGAAGGTATCTTCGTTCCTATTACAGATATGTCGACAATACTATGCAAGTTGTATTCCACATTTACTACCAAATACAGCGCGCATCATCCGGGATGCGACTTTTCAACTGTGAACGCTGTAAAAGCCAATGTAATTGCGGATTTGCATGTTAAGGCTGAATTACTCGTTAGAACGTAGCCGCACTGGTATTGGATATATGTCGAAAATTCTATGCGCGGTAGCTCCACGTTTGCTGCCAAATAGAGCGCACATCAGTGGGCTGGCGCTAAGTTAACTCTGGACCGTGTGAAATCCAGCGAAATTGCAGTTTTGCATATTCAGGGTTAAATATTCAAATCTACGTATCTCTGTTTCTAATGCAGATATGACGATGAATTTATGTGTGTTATACTCCACATTTGCTTCCAAATTTAGCACACATCGGAGGGTTTGTGCTATGTCATCTGTGTATCCTGTGAAATCCAATGTAATTGCAGTTTTGCTTACATAGGCTGAATCCTCCATTAGAAAACATTGCGCTGTTATTAGCTGTATACATATTATGTATGTCGGAAATACGATGCACGCTACACTCCACATTTGCTGCCAGATACAGTGAACACAATCCGGTTTGAGCTATGCAAAATCTAGACCTAGCCAGATCCAACGTATTTTCAGTTTTGTATATTCAGTATTATGCATTCAAACCGACGTATCTCCGCATCTGTTGCTGATGTGCCGACAATTCGATACGCGTTATACTCCACATTTGCTGCCGAATACAGGGCGCATTAACTGGTTTGCGCTGTGTCAACTCTGGACCTTGTACATGCAGCGTAATTGCTGTTTTACATATTCGGTCTCAGATATTTGAATCAACTTTTCTCCTCTTTTATAGCACACATGCTGAGAACTCGATGCATCTTATACTCCACAGTTGCTGCCAAATACAGCCCACATCAGCTGCTTTGAGCTATGTCATCTCTGGTCTCCGATAAATCCAACGTAGTTTCAGCTTTGCATAGTCAGGCTGAAATATTCTAATCAACGTATCTCCGCTTCCGTTGCAGATATGCCGACAACGTAAAGCGTGTTATACGCCAAAATTGTTGCCAAATACAGCACACATCAGCCACTTTGCACTATGTCGATTCTGGACCCTGTGAAGTGCAGCGTAATTGTAGTTTTGCATACTCAGGAATAAACGTTCAGATCAATGTGTCTCCGCCTCTATAGCATATGTGCCGACATCCACTCCATATTTGCTGCCAAATACAGCGCACATTAGTGAGCTGGCGCTATGTCAGCTCTGGCCCGTGTCAAAAACGCGTAATTGCAGTTTTGCAAATTCGTGCATAAATATTCAAATCAACGTATCTACGATTGTGTTACAGATATGCCGACAATACGAATTAGGTTATACTTTACATTTGTTGCCAGTACAGTGCACATCATTCGATTTCAACTATGTCATCTCCGATCACCGACAAATCCAGCGTAATTGCAGTTTTTCATATACATTATTATATATTCAAATCCACGCATCTCCGTTACTGTTGGAAATGTGTCGACAATACGATTTGCCTTGTATTCCACATTTCTTGCAAATTAAACCAATATCATCCAATTAGCGCTATGTCCTCTCTGGTCCGGTCAAACCCAACGCAACTGCAGTTTTGCATTATCAAATCTAAATAATCAAATCAACTAATCTCCGTTTCGATTGCAGACATGTGGAAAATTCGATGCGCTTTATACTCCGTAGTTGCTACTAAATATAGCTCACATCATCTGGTTTGCGCTATGTCAAATTCGGACCCCGTGAAATCAAGCGTAAATGCAGTAATGCATGATCAGGGTTCAATATTCAGATCGACGTGACTCAGTTTCTATTGCAGATATGTCGACAAAACGGTGTGCGTTATATTCCACATCGACTGCCATACATTGGGCGCTTCATGTGGTTTAAGCCATGTTAAATACGGAACGAGTCAAATCCAGCGTATTTGTAGTTTTGCACATTCAAGCCTAATATTCAGGTGAATGTATCTCCGTTTTCATAGTAAGTATGTTCACAATAGGATGCATGTTATACTCCACATTTGCTGCCAAATACAGCACACATCAGACAGTTTGCACATTGTCAAGACTGGACTCGGTGAAATTTAGCGTGACTGCAGTTTTGGATATTAATGCTTACATATTCGAATCGAGGTATCTCCGCTTGTTTTGCAGAAACGTTGGCCATACGATGCGCCTTATATTCCACATCTGATGCCAAATCAGCCGGTTTATGCTATGCCAACTCTGGACCCTGTAAAATCTAGCATAATTGCAGTTTTTGCTATTAATGCTTAAATATTGCTTTCAAAGTCTCTCCGCTTGTTTTGCACATATGTCGACAATTCGATACGCCTTATACTCTACATTTGCTACAGTTACATTACCCATCAGCTTGCTTGAGCTATGTCAACTCTGGTCTCTGCCAAAACCTGCCAAAATGCAATTTTGCATGTTCAGCATGTTCAATTGAAAAGATATAGAATGGATTCGGAAATACAAATAATTCCCTTTATTTAGCACACAACTGTTATACATATATCTTATACTCTTAAGACCTCAAAATCCTACTCGCACGCACGCTTGTTTTCAACCGACTCTTCCAGATACTTCTAACGACTGGCTCCTGTCTTTTGTCTCATCCAAGACCCGGACGTCCTCTGACGCTTACACACACATTCACATGTACAGTTTAAATGTATCATATTCCCAACACGCCTCCTTACATTTATACTGTACACTTAATCGTATTTACATGCTTTGACGAATTACGTAACAGAAACTTTAACACTTATTTATTTACATTTCTCTTAGTTTACATTCATCCATGACCTAAACCTTTCGAATTTCTCTCTACACAGTGCCTTCGTAAAAATATCCGCAGTATTTTCGTCTGTACTTACTTTAAATGTTTGTCTTGTTCTCCTTTAAGCACTCGTGAACATAGTGGTAATGAACTTCAATGTGTTTAGAATTTTTTGTAAAATTTCCGTGCTTTGCTATACTCATCACTCCAGAGTTATCCTCATCAATTTTTACAGGGTTATCGTCTAGATTTACATTGAAGATTTTCATAATTTCCATAATGGACATTAATTCACTCACCGCTTCCGATAGAGCTACATACTCTGCATACGTCGAGGCTTTTGTCACACACCTTTGTTTTTTAGACTTCCAACCAATTACATTTCCACACAATCTAATTACATGTTCAGAAGTCGATTTCTTTTCTAAATGATCTCCTGCCTAATCAGCGTCCACATAACAATCTATCGTTTCACATTTTTCATTCCTTTTATAATCTAATCTTAAGTCTCTAGTCCGGTACAAATATTTCAATATTCGCAAAGCAAATTTAAAATGTGTCTCATTACAACAATCTTGAAATCTACTCAAATAATTCACACTATAACTTATATCGGGTCTGGTATTTACACTAACATACAACAATGCGCCAATTAAATTTTTGTATCCAATATCCTCTCTATTTATCTCAGCTTTTTCAATTTTTAAGTTGGTCTCCATAGGTGTACAGTACAATTTGCTATTTTGTAACTTACATTTGTTTGCTAATGATTCAATGTATTTCTTTTGGCTTAATCTTATTTCATTTTTGAAATAATCATAGTCTATATTTATTCCAAGATACTCTTTGACTTCACCTAAATCTTTCATTTCAAATCTATTAGTTAATAACTTCTTTACCCTTTGTATCTTCCTTTTATTTTTAGCAAATTAGCAAATTTACAAATTAGCAAATCGTCTACATACATTAGCAAATAAACAACATTTTCTCCCTCTCCATGTATATATAGGCACAACTCTATGTTATTCTTCTTAAAACCTAATCTCGTCACATACTTATCAAGACACTCATACCACTCCCTTCGACTTTCTTTTAACCCATAAAGCGCTTTCGATAGTTTACAAACTCTATTCGTTCCGTCCGCATATCCCTTTGGTTGATTTACATATACCTCCGAGGTGACTTCACCATTTAAAAAGGCAGTTTCTACATCCATTTGCTCAATAATTAATCCATTTTGACAACAATATGATAGCAATATCTTAAAGGTCTCATTACTCGCTACTGGGGAGTATATGTCATCGGCTACGTTTCTTTGTTGGAATCCTCTTACCACTAATCTAGCCTTATACCTGTCATCTGATTTTCTCGTGTAAATCCATTTTACATCTAATACGTCTTTGCCTTTTACCCTTTCTACCAATTTCCAAGTTTTATTCTTATAAAGACATTCTATTTCCTTATTCATAGCTTGTTTCCAATCTTCACTATCTTCACAACTAATCGCCTCCTCACATGTACAAGGGATATCTACGCTACAATAATTTGCATGGATTTCACTAATGTTTTCTTTATCTGGATATCTTACTGGAGTTCTCTTGTTACGTGTAGATCTTCCAGGGATGTTTAAGCTTTCAAGACTGTTATCATTTTCATCTTCCCTACTTTCTAACTCTTCCTTATTCATGTTTACCAATAAATCATTATCCTCAATGTCATCGTTATCTTTATCGAATGAATTCTCCACAAAACCGATACATTTTGTGTCTGTTTCTATGACCTCTACATGTCTCGCTATTGTTATTTTCCCACCTAATAAGACTCTGTAACCTACTTCACTATATCCAAACTAAATTCCCATATCTGCCTTCTTATCCCATTTAGAAACTCTCTTTTGTTCTTACAAAAACTTTACTTCCATATAGATGTAGATTTTCAACGCTTGGTTTTCTCCCGAAGAATATTTCAAAAGGTGTCTTTCTCTCTATAGTATTTGCCAGTATTCGATTTTTCAAGTATACCGCTGTCCAATCTATTTCCAGCCATTTTATGTACTTTCGCTTCCGCTAACAAGCAACGCGCCATGTCCATAACTGTTCTATTATACCTTTCCGTTGTCCCGTTTAATTCATGTACGTAGGTTGGGCAGTTATTTATTCTGATACCTTTATCCCTAGCAAATTTATAAATTCGATTATTCAAGTACTCTTTTCCATTATCACATCTCAATATTTTAAACCTCTTGCCCGTTAAATTCTCGCCTTCATTTTCAAACTGTACGAAACAATCAAACACCTCATCTTTTGATTTTATACAATAACTTCTAGCTATTTTGCTATAATTATCGATAAATGAGATGAAATATTTCTCTTCATTGAATCCGGTAGTCTTGAAGGGACCGCGCCCGTCCGAATGAATAATTTCCATTATCTCCCTAGCCTTGGTTCGAATATTTTTGAATGGTAAATTGTGCATTTTACTTTCTATACACAGCCTATATTTCAAAAATTCCTGCTCAAATTCATTCGGTATACCAGTAACTAGCTGTTCTTTACCCAAAATATTTAAATATTTAAAATTTACGTGTCCTAGCATCCTATGCCATCTTGTCTTTTTACTCATATCACTACGTTCGGCACTGTTTGCTAAGTGCTCCTTCCCTTTCAATATACTTTTCATTCTATATGTTCCCTTTTCTTTAACCGCTACCGCTGTAAGCTTATAGTCCTCATCTATTACTTTTGCAATATTTCCTATTGAAATAACCGTGTTCCTATTATCCTTTAACTTGCCTAAACTAATCAAGTTTGCGGACATTTCTTTCGCGTAAAAAACATTATTCACATTTATTTCATTTTGCTTTCCAAATGCTTCAAAATAACTTATAACATTCGCTAATTTTGTTGCCTTTATCGATCTATTATCGCCTAAATATATATTTACCGGTTCTTTAAGGTCAATAGATTTATGGAAATAGTTTACGTTGTTAATTATGTGATCTGTGCAACCGCTATCTAATGGCCACATTACTTCATAATTACTTATCTCGTTCGCCTCGCCGCTGTGTGCTGCGTGCGCCGTTGCTATCCATGTGCTTGATCTTGAGTTACCATGCTCGTGTCACGTAAAATAAAAAGCAGGAGGCTCGAACGAAAAGAAAAAAATTAAGGTAACAAAAAAAACAAGAGAATTTATTTCTTGTATTCTGAATTTACACTGACTGCGATTTTGTTCTGAGCTCCAGCCGTGACTTTCCAAGACGGAAGCTCTTACAATTTGACTTTCGGTAACATCTGTTTCTTCTTTGTTTGTCATCCCTCAATATCCCCACTACCCTGTAGGCGTACGTGACCGTTGTCACGCTTCTAGGACATTCGGTGGAAGGACCGTTAGGATACAGATGACTCATTAGGCACTTCGGCGATATACATTGTCGCCAAGGCCGCCACATCTCTATCTCCATCATCGGTCCATCGGATTTGAAGTATGCCGGTCGTGACACTCGCTCGTGCCGGTTGTTGACTGACGATGGAAATTTCCATGTCCCCTGCTCGTATTTCCTTTGTTTCCTCCTCCTCTGCTGCGACCACGTGTCGACCCAAGCCAAAAACTGATACTGTTTCCCGCTTCGACGCCATTTTGACACTCTCTCCCAAAATGTCCTACTCTTCCACATCTGAAGCATCCTTCCTTTTTTGCAGAAAAGGCGTTGGTTTGCATTTCTCCTCGATTGGACTTATTTTTCCTCTCCGCTGTTTCAATTTTATTTTTTAAATACGCTACCGTTTGATTTTCGGCTTTCAGTGCATCTACTATATCCGCTATGTAGCTGTATTCTTCGGGTAACGTATTCAGCATGTAAGTCAGTTTTTCCCTCTCACTCACTTGTGCACCCGCACATTTTAATTCGTTTATTAATTTTTCGAATTCGCTAAAGAACGATGTTGAATCACTGTAGTTCTCAAGTTTTATCTTTTCCAATCTCCTTCTGCATACGACCTGTAGTGCCGTCGACTCTTTCAAGTACATTTCATCAAACTTTTTTACTATCTCATACGCCGTTTTTTCTTCTCTAATACATTCCAATGGTCTGTTTGTGATGGCACTATAAATGATATTTATTGCCTTCGGATCCTTTTTGTCCCAGTCTTCACTGTCTGTTTCTGTCTTCACCCTAGTTGTGACAACCTCGCATTCTCTATACTTGAGAAACATCGTTATTCTTTGCTTCCACATACCGTCAATATCCATCGAAAATAGGTATCATGATTTCCAATCTCTCCATTTTAAATGATTCCTTATCTCTTACTCAAGCGTTCCTACGTGCTCGAAGTGTGTTTTTCCTCTTTGTAACCTTTGAACGTTTCTTTCCTTACTGAAGAGTCACTCGACCTAACTCGCAATATTGAAAACCATGCACTAAAATAACTGGCAAAACTATGAACCACGCTCTGCTACCATGTAAAGATATAGAATGGATTCGGAAATACAAATAATTCCCTTTATTTAGCACACAACAGTTATACATATATCTTACACTCTAAAGACCTCGAAACCCTACTCGCACGCACGGTTGTTGTCAACAGACTCTTCCAGATACTTCTAACGACTGGCTCTTGTCTTTTGTCCCAACTAAGGCCTGGACGTCCTCTGACGCTTATACACACATTCACATGTACAGTGTAAGTGTATCATGTTCCTAGCAGAATTGTTATGCGACTGATGCATCAACATACCATGCAAGAAGAATTGAAAACTAGGACAAAAAGGAAGAACTGTGATAGAGATACTTATAATCATAGTAAACGACAAAAAATTCGCAGATGTTCGAGTGAATCTGACGAGGAGGATATTGATGAAAAGGTAGTTGACAATAGAAGAATACAAGTAATAACACAAGAGTCAAACAATCTCCTCGATAACGACAAAAGGATGGTGCGAATGATGGGATATAAGGAGGTCACGGCCTCGGAAATAATGAACAAGGTCGTTTAGAGCCAGTTCAAGCACCTAGACAGCATGGTCGCAGAGGCTTTGGACATCATGTTCCTGGAGATGAAGATTCAGGTCTTAAATGGCATCCTGCAGAGGAAGTTATAAAGTGTGTAAAAGATATGAAATGGTGATATGAAAAGTTGACCACAGATGATGAAATTGATTTATGTTGTGCAGATATAGTGAAAATTGTTATCAATGCGAAAACGGTATTCGCTCATTTGGATGACGTTGAAGTGCGTCGAGCAAGGACACGTTGTAATCCTCATGAAACAATTCGTGGTGCTCGTTTTTTAAATCGTGCTACTGTTAAAATGGCGAATACAGATAAAGCATGTAACTTTATGTTTACTAACCCAAAAGGTTTGAGGGAGAATGGGCTGCTATACTTTGCAGATGTATGTGCCGGAGCAAGAGGTTTTAGTGAACATATTCTATGGCGAAAGAAATGACGTGCTAAAGGATTTGCTCTTACTTTAGAAAATGAACATGATTTCAAATTAGAAGACTTTTATGCGGGTCCTTGTGAAACATTTCATCCATACTACGGACCAAAGGAAAGTGATGATGTCTTTGACCCAGATAATGAAGAGGCATTTACAAATCTTATAATGCAGCATACCCATGGCAAAGGAGTACATTTTGTGATGTCTGATTGAGGATTCTAAGTAGAACGACAAGAAAATGTACAAGAAATTCTTTCAAAACAACTGTATCTTTGTCGATGTTTAATAGCATTGATGGTTGAAAGAGAGGGTGGTGATTTTGTGACTTAATTATTCAACCTTTTTACACCCTTTGGTGCTGGTTTAGTTTATTTAATGTATCGCTGCTTTGAAGAAGTTTTCATTTTTAAACCTAAACTCTTCTAGACCAGGAAATTCAGAACGTTACTTAATATGTAAGAAGAAACGATCTGGGGTACAAGATGTTGTTGAATATCTGAAGCATGTTAATCGTCTGCTTTTAAAAGGTGGTGTAAATGACGACGTTTTATAACTAGTATCATATAATGAATTAAAAAGAGAGAAACAATTTGTTCAATATCTACGTGCTTCTAACAAAGATTTGGCAGGAAAACAAATAATCGACCTGTGTAAAATTGCAGCATTTTATGCGGATAATACTCTTGTTGAGACAAAACAAGCTGATATGCGCAAACAATATCTAGAGTATTGGAAACTTCCAGATGAAACTAGGACAATTCCAAGACACATGAAACCAAAGACAAATTGAATACTCTTTTGAAGGATACTTCATTTCTTACTATTAATCCAGCACAATTGATGGAATTTAACATTGAAAATGCATTTTTATCACTATATGACTGGTTTTTTATGCCATGTGGTACAAAGCCAAGGTCTGATGATGATAAGAAGCACGTTACATTTTATATGGGCGTGGGAAGGAGCAACGTATATACATGTACAAAGAATTCTTGGGTTAGTGTCGATGACATTGGCATAGAATTACCACCAAATACACTTGTAAACGCAGAGGTTGTATATGAAATGACTAAGGGGTTTATATATCAGCAAAAAGTACTTGCATTGCATATTATAGATGCATTCTACTTAGGAGGAGTGGACATTAGCAAAAAATATTTGAGGAGCAGGTAAGCAACTGAATCTTATTGAGTTCAATAATAATCTTTTAGATTTTCAGTAATGAAATGTTTTTTCAAGGAGTACGTTCATGTGATACTAATGTATGACTGTTCCTTAAAGGAACGAGGAAGCGACGTTGTTCTGTGAAGCTTTGTGGAAACCAGCAGGAAATAACTATACTCGAATACGTGCCAAAGAACTACTTCCAGTTGGTACATATATCTGTGAAAAGTTGCGAGTAACGCAGCGTAAAATGAAAAATAATTCCGATGCCTTAGTATACGAACTTCCAGAAAAGACATTAGATGTTAATGGTTATAATAAGGACAAATTATATTTCATACAACAGAGTGTAATATTTTTAAGAAGCACTGGAAATCCTTGGAATCGGTATGTCAGTAAAACACATTCCATAAAGTATGTCTTTAATTGAAAAACAAACGAGAAGCTATTCGACCTTCATAGACCGAGTTCAGCAGAAGCAAGTTTCGTTAAATCTTTTAAAGGTCGCCTTATTTGTCATTGGCCTAATGATTCATCACTTACTATAAACAGATTTGCAAAATTTATTAAAGATAAGTGTCCGGCATACAATACGCGCTTAGAATATTAAAACTACAGGCTGCACATATATTCGTACAAGACTTGAACCGCATAGTTGTCAAACAGATTAATTCCGTTAATTTGACTGTTATTTCAAATATGAAATACTTGTGATATATTTTAGTACTTAGCATTATATTTCTATAGAAATAGAAGTGTAGCGGTACATGAGTCATAGGACAAAGCAAATTACGTCGTTGTCGCCTCGAAGTACCTAGACCGCTGAGCTACAATTAATGTAAAAACAATCTCACCGCAACCAGCTATTGTCGTCAGGTAGGCAAATACGAATTCTTTCAACCCCCCCCCCCCACCGGCGACTAGTATAGGTAGCCTTAACTCAAATACATCTGACGGTCAAAAACATCAATATTTGACTCAGGTCTTTTATAATGAAATATGTTGAGGACACGGTATATGGGAAGTTTGACCGTCAGACTTATTTGAGGTTATCGATTGTCGTCGTAATTGTCGAATTTACTTAAAATAATAAAGTAAGGTACAGCCTATGGGCCCTGAGTCGTAGATACAATGTGTAAAAATATTCCATAAATGTTCGTCACGAAATTCAGCAGATCGCTCGTTGATACTCGTAGATATTCGAAGATACTTTACTCTTTGGGTTGCCTCGGTTTATTTATACTGGTCGGGGCAGAAGTCGGAAGATTCAAAATCGTCTTTCTTCGAAGTAGCGGCAACATTTTTATGCTCCGAGTGTATTTACTTGTATCCTTACGATCCTGATACTCCGAGGCAAAGTAACAATAGGATTTGAATTTCCCTCTGGCTCATATGCCGCAACAAATTTTTATAGTTTGTGCTCATGAATAAGTACTTATGAACTATCTAAAAAATATAATAAGCTGAAGTACTGTAGGAAAGTAATTTACAGTGCTACTAGGTTTGGTTACCTATTTCAATATCGTTCGCGCCATCGCAAAAGCTAGTATGACGCTGCGTCGGCGTATATGCACACGGGGAGGTGATGGACGAGGCGAGGATGATAGCCTCTCGCGAAGTAGGGCCTGGCCCTGAAGTACCGCGACGGGTATGAGGGGAGATGATGCGGGTCATGGCACCTAGACTGCGACACCTATTTACATCGTGTTCGAAGGAGGGTGCCAACCCTCGGATATGGCGCACGGCGAGGCTGGTATTGCTTCGGAAGAAGGGACGACCAGTCCTTGTATCGTCCGGTATGCCTATAGGATGAAGTGTGCAATTTCTTCCAAAGAATCATTGCCAGAATCATTGTACTGTTCTCAGTCGAAAATATTCTTGAGATGTCAACAACGACTTTTGGCATCAATGACAATCTGGAGTACCGGGCACATCGAATACTCGGCATGTCTGCAACAGCAAAGGAAGTACGGGGATTTGACCATTTGATTCTGAATATGGAAACCTGCAATGTCGCCGTATTTGACACGGCCGGGGATGTCATAGATGACATAGAGCAAACCGGCTGGAGTATGCTGTATTTGGCAGCAAATGTGCAGTATTACGTGCATCCTATTGTCGACATACCTACAATGGATACGGAGATACTTTCACTTGAATAACTAGGCTTGAATATGCAAAACTACAAATACGCTGGATTTGACTCGGTCCGGATTTAACACGGCTTAAACCAGAAGCGCTCTGCGTATGGCAGTCAATGTGGAATATAACGCGCATCGAATTGTCGACATATGTGCTATGGAATCGGAGTCACGTTGATTTGAATATTTAAGCCTGAACATACAAAATTGCATTTGGGCTGGATTTTGCAGGGACCAGAGTTTACGCAGCGCAAGCGAGCTGATGGGCAATGTATCTACAGCAAATGCGGAGTACAAGGCGTATGGAATTGTCGACATATGTGCAAAAGAAGCGGCGAAGCTTTGAATGCAATATTTAAGCATTAACAACAAAAACTACAAGTACGCTGGATTTTACAGGGTCCAGAGTTGACATAGCACAGACCGGCTGATTTGGCATCATATGTGGAGTATTCTGCGCATCGAATAGGCGACATAGAAACCAAGATACGTTCATTTGAATATGTAATATTTGAATATTTCGCCTGAAAATGCATAATTGCAAATACGCTGAGTTTGGCTGCGCCCACACGTTACATAACTCAAACCAGATAATATGCATTGTGTTTGGCAGCAAAAGTGGCGTATATCGCGCATCGAATTGTCGGCATATCTGCAATGCAAACGGCGATACGGTGATTTGAATGATTAATCATGAATATGTAAAGCAGCAATTTCGCTAGGTTTGACAGAGACCGGAGTTGACATGGTACAAACCACCAGATGTGCGGTGCACATGACATCGGATGTGTAATGCAACGGGCATCGCTTTGTCGCCATATGTGCAATAGAAACGGAGATACATTCATTTGAATATGTTAACCTTAATTTGTAAAACTGCAATTACGCTTGATATGTCGAGGACCAGAGATGATATAATAGCACGAGCCAGCTGATGTGAGCTGTATTTGGCAGGCAATGAGGAGTATATCTCGCACCTAGTCGACGACAAATCTGCAATTGCAGCGATGATACGTTTTATTTAATATTCAATAATGGGCCTATTACGATACAGATAGTATTATCGTGACTGAAACACATTGCCGTTTCAGCAAAACCATTTTATTTCAAGCTTCACTCTACAGTTCTGAATCCGGACCAGACCGTTTCAAGTTCTCGCAATAGCAAGCAGTCCAATTAAGGTACTTACACGAGTTAGAGTCAAATACATTTTATTGGTCCAACATCGATGGGGCGATCTCGCATCGAAATTTTCGGAGGACGGCGTAACCTTCCAACGACGACCGCCGTACGAGCAGCGGATAAGCTTATTTCGTGCCTTAGGCTGCCCTCACCACGTCCTCTACTTCTTGATTCTTGGTTGGTAGCTTTAGCGGCTGCAGGTCCGAGAAATTGCATCTTGACCCGCTTTCTCGTATGCCTCATGTGACGTCTCGCTTTCCGCCGTAGACACTTGTCGGATCTACATACGTTGAACCATTTGCGCGAGACAAGCGCGGCGCTCTGCAGGGACGAGGGATCCAATTTTTGAAGTATCAAGTGCGAAACCTCCAGTGGTAGTTCGGAAATGATATCTACCTTACCTGGCACGAACAAACCAACGACGCGTAGCAGAGATCTAAAGAAACTCCATGTTGCTTCTATTGTGGAGCGAACACGACTGACGTTCTGGCTGAGAATGAATTCTTATATATGTGCCGTTCGTCACGGTGCACTGCGAGTTCCGGTTCCAGGTGAGAGTCCTGGTTAGGCAGAATCGATGGTATGTGCATGTATTTTCACTTACATCGGGTTCACATTATGATTAGAGTTAGCGGCGCGAAACGAATCTTCATTTGGTTTAGACGTTGAAGTTATGCAATAGAGCAGATATTTACTAGTGTAAATTTGATTGTTATATAATTTTACAAGTAGTCGTGGTAATTAGGTACACGAGAAGCTAATGACAATGATCCTGGGTTCAATAACAAAGCCGCGGTCAACGGGATAACAGAATTCGTTTTCATCCTGATTCCAAGTTGTACCATACTTACTTATCTACGGTATATGTAGGACTGAACAAACTCTTTGTCAAAACATAGAATATCCACCGAGTGTTAAGGCTCTTTGTAACTGGCTAATGTGACCTCACGAGAGAATGATTTTCCGGCACGATGATGCTGCAGTGGAAAACAATGATGGGTGTGTCTAAGGGCACAGGAACATCGGATTCGTGGAGAAAAGACTTCGCTCGGAAAGAGATTGATAGTGACGTTACTGTTAATTGGACAATGTCCATGTTGATGGTTAGAGAAGGATGCTAGTAGCCCTTGAGGGAACGTTGCTAGCGGGAAGCGTCGTCCGTGGAAAAATAGATTTCACCTATCATCCCGTAGTTGGAACGAAGACTGTTTGCCTGTTTAGGACTGTTAAGGACTTTCATTAACTAAATCTTAAGGTTTATAATGGGTCCTCAGGCTAGCTAAACATATACTGTTGAGATGCGTTGACATCTGGCAATCATCTTATCCGACGGATAGAGTCTGCGAGTGGCGAGACACGGGACAGAAACCGTTGGAATGTTTACTGTCACGTGCCGCTACGATTATTTCATTTAAGGACAGCTATAGAATTACTCCATGCCTTTATTAGACAAAACGTTCATCCCTTGACCGCGGCTACGTTCGGTGACTGGTTGTCGCCTCGAGGCCAATTGCAGTATCACAAGTTTCGAACAATTACAATCGGACTGGATGGCTACAATTGTTGAATTACTGCTATGGTGGAATATAGATTACAATGTCACGGGATTTTTCCAAAATTCCAAACGGAAGGTTCCCGTGTTCTTTCATCTCCGATTTATATTTATGCTTGATCTGTCTGGGACCAGTCTGGATATAGCGCAGACTGGCTGGTAAACGATGCATTTGGCAAGAAATGTGGAGTACCAGGCACATCGAATTGTCGACATATCAGCAACAGCAACGGAGATACGTGGAGTTGAATATTTGAGTCTGAATCTGCAAAACAACAATTACACTGCATATAACAGAGACCAGAGTCGATGTTCTGCCGCGCAACACATCTGCACTCAATCCCGCGCGGCTTGACAGCCAACGGTCCACGTGCCATCCTTCGAATCCTCCATAGGCCCAAGGACCCACCATAAAGATGAAATCCTAACTGCATTGTTCGCACATATGGTCTAAGTCAATCTGTTTGTCCGAAAAGACTTTTTAACTCTAGAAGTGTTGTCGGTCGGTTTTTAGAAAGGTCCTTGGGTTTATTACGCGCTCTTAAGAATTACGGAGAAAGCGGGTAGTGGCCTAACGAAAAATGCGGACATCTACCTAACGGAAAATCTGAGTTTTCCCATAAACAATGTCGCCTAGGACCCACGTTGGTAGGAGGCTTCTTCCTCCTCTCTTCCTTCCTAACATTAGTCATAACCAATCGGCATCGCGGATCATTGCCCTCACTTTCCTAACTAACAATGTAAGCATCGAATCCGCGTTCTTCGTTCAAAGGGCACAACCATACCGAGCTCCGTACTCACATCAGAATAAACTTTAGAGTTATATCATCTCTCACGGTGACTAGAGTTCCTGCAATCCCTATAACTCTCACCGTTCCTATATCTCTCAGAGTTCCATCGTCTCTCACGGTGACTAAAGTTCCTGCAATCCCTACAACTCTCACCGTTCCTATATCTCTAAGAGCCTCCTATTTCTCTCCCAGTATCCAGAAGTCCGACAGCTCCTACAGCTCTCACGGACCTAGAGCTCCTATAGCTCACATTCTCATCTAAGAATAATCCTTCTCTTCGTTATCTGTATCTTAAGCAACGGCGTTCTTACTCAGTGTGATTGTATAAATCGTTGGAAATACAAATATTTTTTATAACTCTGTGACTCCCAGTGTTATACCACAACGACTACACCTATTATCCTAAGCGAAATACGGGGATCGAACAATTCGTGGTGTCGATTATTCCAATCGTAACTGGAATTTACGACTCCCATTGACGCGTATTCAAACGACCGCGTCTCCCCGCTATAGCTCGAAAATACAGTCGACATAGCGCAAACCGGATAAGTACTGTATTTGGCTGTAATTGCGGAGTATAGTGCGCATCGCATTTGCGACATGAATCCAATAGCAGCGCTGATACGTTGGTTTGAACATTTAGGCATGAATATGCAAAACAACAATTACGCTGAATCTGTCAGTGACCAGAGAAGACATGAGACAGAAGAGAAGATAGAATCGGAAGATGTGCTCTGTGCTCACCAGCGAATCAGGAGCATAACGCTCACCGAATTTTCGTCATATCTGCCATAGAAACGAAGATACGTTGCTTTCGATATTCAAGCATGAATATGCTAAACTGCAATTATGGTGTATTTGACAGGGACAAGGGTGAAGAAAACGCTAACCTACTGATGTGCGCTGTATATGACATCAGCTGTGAAATATAACGCGCACCGAATTGTCTGTAAGTGTGCCATAGAAACGGAGATTCGTTGATTCGAATATTTAATACTGAATATGCAAAACTGCAAATACGCAGGGTTCGGCTGTGTCCCGATTTTACATGCATCAAACGGGATAACGTGCACTGTGTTTGGCAGCAAATTTGGAGTATAACGAGCCTCTAATTGTAGCCATATGTGCCATAGAATCGGAGATACGTCGGTTTGAATACTTAATCCTGAATATACGAAATTGCAACAACGCTGGATCTGGCTGGGTCCAGATTTTACATAGCGTAAACCGGATGATGTGCACTGTACTTGGCATCAGATATGGAATATAACGCGCATCGAATTGTCTACATACCTGCAATCGAAACGTAGTCACGTTGATCTGAGTATTTATTCCTGTTGGGAATATGATACATTTACACTGTACATGTGAATGTGTGTGTAAGCGTCAGAGGACGTCCGGGTATTGGTTGAGACAAAAGACAAGAGCCAGTCGTTAGAAGTATCTGGAAGAGTCGGTTGACAACAGGCGTGCGTGCGAGTAGGATTTTGAGGTCTTAAGAGTATAAGATATATGTATAACAGTTGTGTGCTAAATAAAGGGAATTATTTGTATTTCCGAATCCATTCTATATCTTTTCATGGTAGCAGAGCGTGGTTCATAATTTTGCAAGTTATTTTAGTGCGTGTTTTTCAATATTGCGAGTTAGTTCGAGTGAGTTCTCAGTAAGGAAAGAAACGTTCAAAGGTTACAAAGAGGAAAAATACACTTCGTGCACGTAGGAACGCTTGAGTAAGAGATAAGGAATCATTTAAAATGGATAGATCGGAAATCATGATACCTATTTGCGATGGTGAGGATTACGGTATGTGGAAGCAAAGAATAACGATGTTTCTCAGATATAAAGAATGCGAGATTGTCACAACTAGGGTGAAGACAGAAACAGACAATGAAGACTGGGACAAAAAGGATCTGAAGGCAATAAATATAATTTATAGTGCCGTCACAAATAGACAATTGGAATATATTAGAGAAGAAAAAACGGCGTATGAGATAGTGAAAAAGTTTGATGAAATGTACTTGAAAGATTCGACGGCACTACAGATCGTATGCAGAAGGAGATTGGAAAAGATAAGACTTGAGAACTACACTGATTCAGCATCGTTTTTTAGTAATTTCGAAAAATTAATAAACGAATTAAAATGTCCGAGTACACAAGTGAGTGAGAGGGAAAAACTAAATTTCACGCTGAATACGTTACCCGAAGAATACACCTACATAGCGGATATAGTAGATGCATTGAAAGCAGATAATCAAACGGTAGCATATGTAAGAAATAAAATTGAAATAGCTGAGAAGAAGAATAAGTCCAATCGAGGAGAATTGCATACCAACGCCTTTTCTGCAAAAAAGGAAGGATGCTTCAGATGTGGAAGAGTAGAACATCTGCGAGAGAGTGTCAAAATGGCGTCGAAGCGGGAAGCAGTAACAGCTTTTGGCGTGGGTCAACACGTGGTCGCAGCAGAGGAAGAGGAAACAAAGGAAATACGAGCAGGGGACGTGGAAATTTCCATCGTCAATCAACAACCGGCACGAGCGAGCATGGCAACTCAAGATCAGGCACATGGATAGTGTAACACAAACTCTTTTGCCCTGACGTCACCTTAGGCGACCACTTCTAAACATTCTCCAGACAGCCGATACTTGAACATTACACATGGCGACCTTGGCGACAATGTATATTGCCGGAGTACCTGAGCGTTTATCTATGTCCTAACGGTCCTTCCACCGAATGTTCTAGAAGCGTAGCAACAGTCACGTACGCCTACAGGGTAGTGGAGATAATGAAGGATGAAAAACAAAAGAGGAAACAGATGTCACCGAAAGTAAGAAAATATTGTAAGAGCCTCAGTCTCGAACGGCCACGGCTAGATTTCAGAAGTGTATAAACGAGGAAAAAATAAAGTTTTCTTCCTTCCTTTAAATTTCTTTCTCATTTTACGTGACATTTTGGCGATCCTGCCAGGATACATCAACGTTGGATAAAACAAGATTACGGTTTTGGCCTTCGGGACATCCGACCAAAGGTGTATCAAGCAACCTGGACTACTAAAAACGGTTTTATTAGTAAGTAGAACCATTTCCTCTAAAAGGATCGATCGATTGCATTCGATAACGTCAGACTCCGACGATCTATTACTCTGAAATGGACAAAAGGGACGATAAGAAAGTTACACCTGTCGCTTCGACTAGCGGTGATCCAAACCTGCGGGCAATTTTGGATATGATGCAGTGCCACGAAGAACATAAGGCAGTTATAAATGATTTGTATAAACTAATCCGCGATGAAAGCACTCAACGGATCAAGGAAATGGAACTAATAGGGAAGACTGTGGCCGAACTCAAGCTAGGAGTACAATCCTCCGTAGATACGTCTGAGTTGAACTCAATTATGACAGACGATACTAGTTCTGCCAGCAAAAGCACTACTCGGGACACCTGCATAGTGAAATCTCCGGAAGAACGCGTTCGGATCAAAGAAACTCCAGAAACCTCCGACCCAGCGAACTCCGAGGATGAGGAAGAAGAATCAGCCTCGTACGAACGACATATGTTCGACGCGAAAACCAGCATCGAGTTCATCCCAGTCCTCAACGGTCAAGATGACATTGGAGTGGAGGGATTCATCAAGCGGGTAAGCGAAGCTAGATCGGAATTTAAGGAAAAGCGTGCTTTATTGAAATTAATTCTAACCAAACGCATTGTCGGCGAAGCCGAAAGAGGCATTAGACATTCGGTTATCGAGACGTACGGCGCCTTATTCGAAAATCTGAGGAAGTTCGTATCGAGTAGCGTAACGTCAAACGGTGCACGCGATAAATTACAAAGAACTCGGCAAAGTTTTAACGAATCAGTACACGGATACGTCAAAAGATTTCGACAAGGTCTTAATGAACTTATATACGCATTGCAACAGGAAATTCGCGATCCTATTCGACGATCAGTCGCGATAGACCTAGAGAACGAACGCGCAACCAAAACGTTCATAATAAATTTAAAACCCGAGATAGAAATCAGAACACCAGCATGAAACCGCGCATGTTACAAGAAGCACAAGATGCCGCGTTCGAAGCAGAACTATTAATCGGAGAAATTGAGCGAAACCGCGGAAATCAGTGCAGGCAGCAAATAAGAGCTCACTCATTCGCCCGAGGGAATGTTTCGTCACAACGCAAATCCCCACTTAGGAGCGGTCCGATGACTACGCTCAATCGCCTGCCGACAAGCACTCAAATAAACAACGGAGGAAGAATGAAGTGTTTTAAGTGCCACCAAATAGGACATACCGCAAATTACTGCCGAAATTTTCAACCGGCCAGCCAGCGAAATCTTCCGCCACCGCGCAGTTACAATATAAACATGGAGAATGCGGGACGAGAAGAGGAAACAGCGCTACCAGAACCTCGAGAGACGTCGTACGAGTACACGCAACAACAGGAAAACTTATATCCATTGGAGTTCGATCGGGAACAGAAATCAAACGATATTTAATCGATACCGGTGCAGGAATAAATTTAGTTAATAGATCAGGTGCCATATTTAAACCTAAAAAGACAGTAGCTAAAACATTTTACATGGGCAATGACAAATACCAAACTGACGAAACAGTAGACTTTCAATTCTTTAACATCATGAACACATTGTACGTTGTGCCAGACGATTTTCCTTTAATAGAAGACGGAATAATTGGTTTACCGATGCTCTCTAACTACTCATATCGAATTAACAACGAATCAATACAATTAAACGGGAACGAAATATTTTTCCAGGCGCCGAAAACCATTCTCCCAGGGCAAACCAAAATCGAAACAATTTATCTGGATAAAGTTCCGACGAGAGTATGTTTCTGCAATACTGGTGAGCAACCAACTATAATCACTAATGATCTTTCTTATGAACACGATCTCGATAAAATTGCTAAAATGAAACAAATAATTAGACTAGACCATATTGAAGACAAACTTCGTATTCCTATCGAAAAGATCCTCCTACATTACATAGACGTGTTTGACCTAGAATCCGATACCCTACCTTGTACTAACCTAACAAAACACACTATTACCCTACGCGAAAACAAAATCGTCAATACCAAATCGTACCGACCTCCCGAAGCCCATAAAGCAGAAATTGAAAAACAAATGAAAAAAATGTTAGATAAAAATATCATTGAAGAATCAGATTCTCCTTACAACAGTCCAGTATGGGTAGTACCCAAGAAATCAGACGCATCAGGCAAACAGAAATGGCGTATAGTTATCGACTTTCGAAAATTAAATGAACTTACCGATCAAGACGCCTACCCACTACCGACAATCGACGACATTCTATCACAATTAGGCAACGCCAAATTCTTCTCTGCTCTAGATTTATCTTCGGGATTCCATCAAATACCTACGGACCCCGACTCAAAGAAATATACAGCCTTTAGCACACCTCAGGGACACTTTCACTATAATCGCATGCCATTCGGTTTAAAAATCGCCCCAGCCACCTTCCAACGCATGATGGATACCGCGTTACGAGGATTATTGAACAAATACTGCTTTGTATACCTTGACGACATAATAATATTCGGTAGTACAATTCAACAACACAATGAAAACCTTGCTATAGTATTGCAAGGATTAAAATAGTTAGGACTAAAAATCCAACCCGACAAATGCGAGTTTCTAAAACCTGAATTAGAATACTTAGACATGTCATAACACACGAGGGCATAAAGCCAAATCCTAAAAAGATCTCCGCAGTTAAAGACTTTAAGATTCCCAAAACACCAACAGACGTAAAGTCATTTCTCGGATTAGCTGGATACTACAGAAAATTCATTAAAAACTTTTCCAAACTCGCCAAACCATTAACAGATCTCACAAAGAAAGACAATCCTTTTAGATGGACAGAAACGCAACAGACAAGCTTTGACACACTAAAGGAAAAGCTATGCTCAGCCCCAGTTTTTTAGCATACCCAGACTACACGAAAACATTCACACTCACCACAGACGCTTCCAATGAAGGAATAGGCGCAATCTTATCACAAGACGGACATCCTTGTTGTTACATATCACGGACACTCAACCCCCCAGAGAAAAATTATTCTACCACAGAAAAGGAATTATTAGTTATCGTATGGGCAGTTAAAAGACTCAGGCAATACCTGTTAGGAAGACGATTCGTTATTCGAACCGATCACCAAGCACTCACTTGGCTCAAAAATTGCAAAGACCCTTCTTCGCGTTTGATTAGATGGAGACTTAAACTCGAAGAATACGAGTACGATATTCAGTATTGCAAAGGTAAAGAGAACACAGCAGCCGACGCACTTTCCAGAAAAATTTACCAAATTACCGACAAATCAGTCCCAGACACACCTGCAAACTCCGAAAATATTGTAGAACACTTTAACACATGGTCAGAAGACGCGACACCCCCGAGACGACTTAAAATCACGCCAAACGATCACACCTTCTATCAATTGAATAGAGAAACATTAGGTCCATTCGACAAAGATACTTGGATTCGAAAAATTTTTGAACTAACTAAGAAACGCAAGAAAATTGGGATAGAAGACAATAGTTTTACCGAAACCGAAAAAGCTAGGATCAAAGTAACACTCATGTTTATTAATGACCAAATTGAAGAAATAACTTTTGCATACGAACCAATACAAACCATAACTGACGAACAAGCTCTAGACATTATACGCGAAAACCATAACGACATTAGTGGACACTTGGGTATTCAAAAGACATATAGTGAAATCAAAGACCAATTCAAAATCCCACGCCTCATGGAGAGGATAGAAGATTTTATAAAAAATTGCGAAGCTTGTCAACGACAAAAGCTAGTTAGAATCAGACCCAAGGAACAACCCGTAATTCCTCAGACACCAGTAGAACCAAACGAAAAGATAGCCATGGATCTAATTGGTCCGATGCCTAAAACCACACGTGGAAATCAATACATTCTTTCGATTCACGATGACCTAACGAAATATCTCGTTTTAGTACCACTTAAAACACAACGAACCGAATCGATTATCGATGCATTACTACACCACTACATTTACATCTTCTCAGCACCCAAAACGATACTAACAGACCAGGGACAAAACTTTATTAGGGAACTAATGGAAAAATTCGAGGAAGCATTTAAAATCAAACATATAAAGACCACTAGTTTTCATCCTCAATCTAACGGATCCTTAGAACGAACACACGCCACAGTAAAAGATATGATTCGCACGAGCCTACACGATTCTAATAAAGAATGGGATCAGGTATTAGACTTTATTTGCCTAGGGTATAATACCGCGATACACGATGCAACTGGATTTTCACCCTTCGAACTAACATTTGGAAGAAAAGCCAACCTCCCGTCTTCCGTATCCCGATCTTTCAATTACACCTACGAAGAAATGTTTGCACTATGGCAAAAACAATTGCAAAAATATAGAATGATAGCGAAGAACACTCTTGAACAAAGTAGAAAGAGGTACATGAGAGATCAGACAAGAAAAATCATTAGAACTCAAACCTTATTTAAGGAAGGAGATCGTATACTCCTTCACAACGATCATAAGTCGGATAAATTGGACGACGAATGGTTAGGACCCTCCGTTATTAAATCAGTCAAGACACCGTATTATGAGATTCTCATTAGAGACCGAGTTAAGAAAATCCACGGTAACCGAATAAAACCTTATTTTTCAGGACGATCACCCTTGCCGTCGGCTTTACCACCCTTAACGGATTAAAAATAACCCCTATTGACAATAATGGAATAAATCATGAGAAAATATCCAAAGCATATCTTTATAGCGAACACATGAATGTTATTATAGGACTAGATATTAGTGCTGTATTGGAACAAGTAAGATATATTGAAAAGGGAGTAGCCGAAGTTAGGAATCATTGCGAGACACTTAAAGACTGTAACATATTACCAGAAATACGCCCTTTACAAGCAAAACTAAATAACGTCAGAACACTTAGCATCGAATTACGATCCTTAGCTCACATTCATCTCAGAAGTAGATGAGGACTAGTAGACGCTATCGGATCTATTAGTAAAACTCTTTTTGGAACCCTAGCCGCGAACGATCTAGATATAATCAACAAAAATATAGACAAACTCTTTGAAGAACAGCCTAAAAACCATAGTAGCTAACTAGACAGCTTTGATTAAACGAATTTTAAATAACGACGTCATCCAGCGACTGAAACAAGTAGACACAGGTGTAACAAACGAACCTAAAACGCTTAACAAAAACGAGATCACCTTAATAAAAGTCATAGCTCTAGAAAGCTCACTCTCTGACTTACATTTCCAAATCGACGAAATATTCAATTTAATCATCTTAGGAAAACAAGGAATAATAAGCCCACAGATTATTGATCCCGGAACTTTTATTAACAATTACGCCCAAGTACTAGGTAGCAAAACAGTAGGAAACGCTTTTATACCAAAGGAAGAGAATTTCCAAAATATTTTAGATATCTCAGAACTCACATTGTTTACTCGACGAAATAAAGTTTTCTTTGTAATTTCTGTACCAACAGTTATGGACATGGAATGGGATATAGAGCAAATATATCCCATACCATCTCTCACGAACAAAGTGTTTTTAGCACCTTTAGTAGTTCATCCGATATTTTTAACGTCAGGACTAAATTACATCAATGTCGATCAAAACTACTTGGATAAGCAATGCCGTTCTATATCTGACTTTTACATTTGCAAACAAACTCAGCCGATTCACGACCGTCGAGTGAAGCACGATTGTAACTCTGAAATCTTAAGCGCAGAAAACACTGTCAAATTCTGTAACTTAGTAGTTTATAACATTGAAGATATAACTTTTATCCCATTAAACGCTGAGAATCATTTTATAGCTATACCAGAAAAACCATTAGATCTGAGCATTTTCGAAGAAAAGACACATCGAATTGTTAGACTAGAGAAACCATCTTTGTTACAAACTCTTAAAACCGTAGACATATTGTACAAGAATAACCATATGAGAATAAGTGGTAGTAGCAAGGAAATTTCTTACGAGATTAAAATCAAAACAGTCAATGTAACTAATGATTCAGACTGGATTATTTTACTAAATAAACTAGAGAAAACTCCAAAACTTATTAACGATAATTACGGATACAAAAACACTCTGGATGGAATCGAAGATCAAACGAATCAACTAACTTTTGCTCATAGAATCGATCAAGTTGAATCACGGGGAATATCTATATTACAAATTATAGGATATTTATCCATTGCTCTCATATGGTTATACTTTCTCAACAAAATAGGAATGCCGAAATTGTGTTTTCATTTATTCTGTTGTAAAATCAAGCGAAACACGACAAATAACAATCCACCAGCCAGCGCTCCGATGCCAATCAACCCGGCACCTATCAACGTATTCACCCCGATTCTACCTGTGCCCAGCACCAGCAACGATTCGCAAGTAACCTTCGACCTGGAAACACCCAAGGCAAAATTTCACCCATCTATCTTAAAGAGGAAAAGGAACTTCGAGGACTAAGTTCATTCTAAGGAGGGGGGAGTGTAACCACAAACACTTTTGCCATGACGTCACCTTAGGCGACCACTTCTAAACATTCTCCAGACAACCGATACTTGAACATTACACATGGCGACCTTGGCGACAATGTATATTGCCGCAGTACCTGAGGGTTCATCTATGTCCTAGCGGTCCTTCCACCGGATGTTCTAGAAGCGTAGCAACAGTCACGTACGCCTACAGGGTAGTGGGGATAATGAAGGATGAAAAACAAAAGAAGAAACAGATGTCACCGAAAGTAAGAAAATATTGTAAGAGCCTCAGTCTCGAACGGCCACGGCTAGAGTTCAGAAGTGTATAAACGAGGAAAAAATAAAGTTTTCTTCTTTCCTTTAAAGTTCTTTCTCATTTTACGTGACAATAGCAACGGCGCACGCAGCACACAGCGGCGAGGCGAACGAGATAAGTAATAATGAAGTAATGTGGCTATTAGATAGCGGTTGCACAGATCACATAATTAATAACGTAAATTATTTCGATAAATCTATTGACCTTAAAGAACCGGAAAATATATATTTAGGCGATAAGAGATCGATAAAGGCAACAAAAGTAGGGAATGTTATAAGTTATTTTGAAGCATTTGGAAAGCAAAATGAAATAAATATGAATAATGTTTTTTACGCGAAAGAAATGTCCGCAAACTTGGTTAGTTTAGGCAAGTTAACAGATAATAAAAACACGGTTATTTCAAAAGGAAATATTGCAAAAGTAATAGATGAGGACAATAAGCTTACAGCGGTAGCGGTTAAAGAAAAGGGAACATATAGAATGAAAAGTATATTGAAAGGGAAGGAGCACTTAGCAAACAGCGCCGAACGTAGTGGTATGAGTAAAAAGGAAAGATGGCATAGGATGTTAGGGCACGTAAATTTTAAATATTTAAATATCTTGGTTAAAGAGCAGCTAGTTACTGGTATACCGAAAGAATTTGAGCAGGAATTTTTGAAATATAGGCTGTGTATAGAAAGTAAAATGCACAATTTACCATTCAAAAATATTCGAACCAAGGCTAGGGAGATAATGGAAATTATTCATACGGTCGTGTGCGGTCCCTTTAAGACTACCGGATTCAATGAAGAGAAATATTTCATCACATTTATCGATAATTATAGCAAAATAGCTAGAAGTTATTGTATAAAATCAAAAGATGAGGTGTTTGATTGTTTCGTACAGTTTGAAAATGAAGGCGAGAATTTAACGAAGGCAAGAGGTTTAAAATATTGAGATGTGATAATGGAAAAGAGTACTTGAATAATCGAATTTATAAATTTGCTAGGGATAAAGGTATCAGAATAAATAACTGCCCAACCTCCGTACATGAATTAAACGGGACAACGGAAAGGTATAATAGAACAGTTATGGACATGGCGCGTTGCTTGTTAGCGGAAGCGAAAGTACATAAAAGGTACTGGCTGGAAATAGATTGGACAGCGGTATACTTGAAGAATCGAATACTGGCAAATACTATAGAGAGAAAGACACCTTTTGAAATATTCTTCGGGAGAAAACCAAGTGTTGAAAATCTACATCTATATGGAAGTAAAGTTTTTGTAAGAACAAAAGAGAGTTTCTAAATGGGATAAGAAGGCAGATATGGGAATTTTGTTAGAATATAGTGAAGTAGGTTACAGAGTCTTATTAGGTAGGAAAATAACAATAGCGAGACATGTAGAGGTCATAGGAACAGACACAAAATGTATCGGCGTTGCGGAAAATTCATTCGATAAAGATAACGATGACATTGAGGATAATGATTTATTGGTAAACATGAATAAGGAAGAGTTAGAAAGTAGGGAAGATGAAAATGATAACAGTCTTGAAAGCTTAAACATCCCTAGAAGATCTACACGTAATAAGAGAACTCCAGTAAGATATCCAGAAAAAGAAAACATTAGTGAAATCCATGCAAATTATTGTAGTGTAGATATCCCTTGTACATTTGAGGAGGCGATTTGTTGTGAAGATAGTGAAGATTGGAAGCAAGCTATGAATAAGGAAATAGAATGTCTTTATAAGAATAAAACTTGGAAATTGGTAGAAAGGGTAAAAGGCAAAGACGTATTAGATGTAAAATGGGTTTACACGAGAAAATCAGATGACAGGTATAAGGCTAGATTAGTGGTAAGAGGATTCCAACAAAGAAACGTAGCCGATGACATATACTCCCCAGTAGCGAGTAATGAGACCTTTAAGATATTGCTATCATATTGTTGTCAAAATGGATTAATTATTCAGCAAATGAATGTAGAAACTGCGTTTTTAAATGGTGAAGTAACCTCGGAGGTATATGTAAATCAACCAAAGGGAAATGCGGACGGAACGAATAGAGTTTGTAAACTATCGAAAGCGCTTTATGGGTTAAAAGAAAGTCGAAGAGAGTGGTATGAGTGTCTTGATAAGTATGTGACGAGATTAGGTTTTAAGAAGAATAACATAGAGTTGTGCATATATATACATGGAGAGGGAGAAAATGTTGTTTATTTGCTAATGTATGTAGACGATTTGCTAATTTGTAGTAAAAATAAAAGGAAGATACAAAGGGTAAAGAAGTTATTAACTAATAGATTTGAAATGAAAGATTTAGATGAAGTCAAAGAATATCTTGGAATAAATATAGACTATGATTATTTCAAAAATGAAATAAGATTAAGCCAAAAGAAATACATTGAATCATTAGCAAACAAATGTAAGTTACAAAATAGCAAATTGTACTGTGCACCTATGGAGACCAACTTAAAAATTGAAAAAGCTGTGATAAATAGAGAGGATATTGGATACAAAAATTTAATTGGCGCATTGTTGTATGTTAGTGTAAATACCAGACCCGATATAAGTTATAGTGTGAATTATTTGAGTAGATTTCAAGATTGTTGTAATGAGACACATTTTAAATATGCTTTGCGAATATTGAAATATTTGTACCAGACTAGAGATTTAAGATTAGATTATAAAAGGAATGAAAAATGTGAAACGATAGATTGTTATGTGGACGCTGATTGGGCAGGAGATCATTTAGATAGGAAATCGACTTCTGGATATGTAATTATATTGTATGGAAATGTAATTGGTTGGAAGTCTAAAAAAACAAAGGTGTGTGACAAATGCCTCGACGTATGCAGAGTATGTAGCTCTATCGGAAGCGGTGAGTGAATTAATGTCCATTAGGGAAATTATGAAAATCTTCAATGTAAATCTAGACGATAACCCTGTAAAAATTGATGAGGATAACTCTGGAGTGATAAGTATAGCAAAGCACGGAAATTTTACAAAAAATTCTAAACACATTGAAGTTCATTACCACTATGTTCACGAGTGCTTAAAGGAGAACAAGATAAACATTTAAAGTAATTACAGGCGAAAATACTGCGGATATTTTTACGAAGGCACTGTGTACAGAGAGAGAAATTCGAAAGGTTCAGGTCATGGATGAATGTAAACTAAGAGAAATGTAGATAAAGCAATAAGTGTCAAAGTTTCTGTTACGTAATTCGTCAAAGCATGTAAATACGATTAAGTGTACAGTATAAATGTAAGGAGGCGTGTTAGGAACATGATACATTTAAACTGTACATGTAAATGTGCGCGTAAGCGTCAGAGGACGTCCAGGCCTTAGTTGGGACAAAAGACAAGAGTCAGGCGTTAGAAGTATCTGGAGGAGCCGGTTGACAACAAGCGTGCGTGCTAGTAGCATTTCGAGGTCTTTAGAGTATATGTTATATGTATAACAGTTGTGTGCTAAATAAAGGGAATTATTTGTATTTCCGAATCCATTGTATATCTTTTCAATTCCTGAACATGCAAAATTGCATTTTGGCAGGTTTTGGCAGAGACCAGAGTTGACATAGCTCAAACAAACTGATGAGTAATGTAACTGTAGCAAATGTAGAGTATAAGGCGTATCGAATTGTCGACATATGTGCAAAACAAGCGGAGAGACTTTGAAAGCAATATTTAAGCATTAATAGCAAAAACTGCAATTATGCTAGAATTTACAGGGTCCAGAGTTGGCATAGCACAAACCGGCTGATTTGGCATCAGATGTGGAATATAAGGCGCATTGTATGGCCAACGTTTCTGCAAAACAAGCGGAGATACCTCGATTCGAATATGTAAGCATTAATATCCAAAACTGCAGTCACGCTGGATTTCACCGAGTCCAGTCTTGACAATGTGCAAACTGTCTGATGTGTGCTGTATTTGGCAGCAAATGTGGAGTATAACATGCATCCTATTGTGAACATACTTACTATGAAAACGGAGATACATTCACTTGAATATTAGGCTTGAATGTGCAAAACTACAAATACGCTGGATTTGACTCGTTCCGTATTTAACATGGCTTAAACCAGATGAAGCGCCCAGTGTATGGCAGTCGATGTGGAATATAACGCGCACCGTTTTGTCGACATATCTGCAACAGAAACTGAGTCACGTCGATCTGAGTATTGAACCCTGATCATGCATTACTGCATTTACGCTTGATTTCACGGGGTCCGGATTTGACATAGCGCAAACCAGATGATGTGAGCTGTATTTAGTAGCAACTACGGAGTATAAAGCGCATCGAACTTTCCACATATCTGCAATCGAAACGGAGATTAGTTGATTTGATTATTTAGGTTTCATAATGCAAAACTGCAGTTGCGTTGGGTTTGACCGGACCAGAGTGGACAAAGCGCTAATTGGATGATATTGGTTTAATTTGCAAGAAATGTGGAATACAAGGCAAATCGTATTGTCGACACATTTCCAACAGTAACGGAGATGCGTGGATTTCAATATATAATAATGTATATGAAAAACTGCAATGACGCTGGATTTGTCGGTGATCGGAGATGACATAGTTTAAATCGAATGATGTGCACTGTATTGGCAGCAAATGTAAAGTATAACCTGATTCGAATTGTCGGCATATCTGTAACAGAATCGTAGATACGTTGATTTGAATATTTATGCACGAATTTGCAAAACTGCAATTACGCGGGTTTAACACGGGCCAGAGTTGACATAGCGCCAGCCCACTAATGTGCGCTGTATTTGGCAGCAAATATGGAGTGGATGTCGGCACATATGCTATAGAGGCGGAGACACATTGATCTGAACGTTTATTCCTGAGTATGCAAAACTACAATTACGCTGCACTTCACAGGGTCCAGAATCCACATAGCCCAAAGCGGCTGATGTGTGCAGTATTTGGCAACAATTTTGACGTATAACACGCTTTACGTTGTCGGCATATCTGCAACGGAAGTGGAGATACGTTGATTAGAATATTTCAGCCTGAATATGCAAAGCTGAAACGACGTTGGATTTATCGGAGAACAGAGATGACATAGCTCAAAGCAGCTGATGTGGGCTGTATTTGGCAGCAACTGTGGAGTATAAGATGCATCGAGTTCTCAGCATGTGTGCTATAAAAGAGGAGAAAAGATGATTCAAATATCTGAGACCGAATATGTAAAACGGCAATTACGCTGCATGTACAAGGTCCAGAGTTGACACAGCTCAAACCGGATCGTGTTCACTGTATCTGGCAGCAAATGTGGAGTGTAGCGTGCATCGTATTTCCGACATACATAATATGTATACAGCTAATAACAGTGCAATGTTTTCTGATGGAGGATTCAGCCTATGTAAGCAAAACTGCAATTACATTGGATTTCACAGAATACACAGATGACATAGCAAAAACCCTCCGATGTTTGCTAAATTTGGGAGCCAATGTGGAGTATAACACACAGAAATTCATCGTCATATCTGCATTAGAAACAGAGATACGTAGATTTGAATATTTAGGACTGAATATGCAAAACTGCAATTTCGCTGGATTTCACACGGTCCAGAGTTAACTTAGCGCCAGCCCACTGATGTGCGCTCTATTTGGCAGCAAATGTGGAGCTACCGCGCATAGCATTTTCGACATATATCCAATACCAGTGCGGCTACGTTCTAACGAGTAATTCAGCCTTAACATGCAAATCCGCAATTACATTGGCTTTTACAGCGTTCACAGTTGAAAAGTCGCATCCCGGATGATGCGCGCTGTATTTGGTAGTAAATGTGGAATACAACTTGCATAGTATTGTCGACATATCTGTAATAGGAACGAAGATACCTTCATTTGAATATTTAAGCCTGAATATGCAAATTTGCAATTACACAGAATTTGATCGGGTCCAGAGTTGACGTGGCACAAACCGGCTGATTTGGCAGCATATGTGCAGTATTATGCGCATCGAATGCTCGTCATTTGAGCTCTTGAGGCGTAGATACGTGGATTTCAATATTTCAGACTGAGTATGCAAAACTGCAAATACGCTGGATTTGACACGATCCAGAATTGACATTGCGCAAAGTGGCAGATATGCGCTGTATAGGTTTATTTGAACATTTAGGCATGAATATGGGAAAATACAATCATGCCGGCTTTGACTGAAACCAGAGAGGACATAACGGAAACAGGCTGGTGTGCGCTGCATTTGGCAAGAAATGTGGGGTACAAGTCACATCGAATTCTCGACATATTTGCCACAAAAACGGAGATACGCTGATTTGATTATTCGTGCATGAGTATCCCAAATTGCAATTGCGCTGGATTTAACAATGGTCAGAAACGACATAGCGCAAACCGGCTGATGAGCAATACATTTGGCAGTACGACGCTAACTCGAATTGTGGACATATCTGCAACGGAATCGGAAATAGCTTGATTTGAATATTTAATCCTGAAAATGGAAAGCCCTAACAACTCTACTCTCGGCAACGCTGACACCTCTCACAACTCGACAACGCTAACAACTCCACTCTCAACAACGCTAACAACTCCCGCAACTCGACAGCGCTAACAACTCTACTCTTCGACTCCTCGATTAACTCCGACCTCTCGACTCACTCTTATTTCTCGATCAACCGCTCAACGCTTCTCGATCAGCCAATCTTTAAAGTTAAATCGTCCCCTACCATTAGCGTTTGGTTTTCCAACTCTCTAACCCCATTCTGTTAACGCTCAGCAAGTACAAGGTGACTTTAGTCACATAGGCTTTCTCCCCGATGTAAAGTAACAACCGAAGGACATTCGACATTGTTTTGATCGATTTCTAATGAGGCTTTTTCCGCACGATACTACAATATGTTGACTTGAATATTTAAGCCTGAATATACAAAAATGCAAATGCACTGAGGTTGGCTGCGTCCACACGTTACATAACTCAAACCAGATAATATGCACTGTATTTGGCAGCGAATATGGAGTATAACGTGCTTCGTGCTGTCGGCATATTTGCAATGCAAACGGCTATACGGTGATTTGAATAGTTAAGCATGAATATGCAAAACAGCAATTTCGCTGGATTTGACAGAGCCCGGAGTTGACATAGTACAAACCTGCTGATGTGTGCTGCATTTGTCATCAGATGTGAAATGTAACGGACATCGAATTGTAGCCACATGTGCAATAGAAACGGAGATACATTCATTTGAATATGTTAACCTTAATTTGTAAAACTGCAATTACGCTTGATATGTCGAGGAGCAGAGATGATATAGTAGCTCGAGCCAGCTGAAGTGCGCTGTATTTGGCAGCCAATGAGGAGTATATCTTGCACCTAATTGACTACAAATCTGCAATTGCAGCGGTGATACATTGTAGTTAATATTCAATAATGGGCCTATTACGATATAGATAGTATTGTCGTGACTGAAACACATTGCCGTCTCAGTAAAACCATTTTATTTCAAGCTTCACTCTACAGTTCTGAATCCGGACAAGACCGTTTCAATTTCTCGCAAAAGCAAGCAGTCATATTACGGTACATAGATGAGTTAGAGTCTAATACATTTTACTGGTCCAACATCGATGGAGCGATCTCGCATTTAAATTTTCGGAGGACCGCGTAACATTCCAACGATGACCGCCGTACGAGTAGCGGATAAGCTTATTTCGTGCTTTAGGCTGCCCTCACCACGTTCCCTACTTCTTGATTCTTGGTTGGTAGCTTTAGCGGCTGCAGTTCCGAGAAATTGCATCTTGACCCGCTTTCTCGTATGCCTCATGTGACGTCTCGCTTTCCGCCGTAGACACTTGTCGGATCTACATACGTTGAACGATTTTACGCGATACAAGCGCGGCGCTCTGCAGGGACGAGGGATCCAATTTTCGAAGTATCAAGTGCAAAACTTCCAGTGGTAGTTCGGAAAGGATATCTACCTTACTTGGCACGAACAAGCCAACGACGCGTAGCAGAGATCGAAAGAAACTCCATGTTGCTCGTATTGTGGCGCGAGCACGACTGACGGTCTGGCTGAGAATGAATTCTTACACATGTGCCGTTCGTCACGGTGCACTGCGAGTTCCGGCTCCGGTGAGAGTCCTGGACAGTCAGAATCGATCGCATGTGCATGTGTCTTCATATAGATCTGGTTCACATTATGATTAGTGT
The DNA here is from genome assembly GCF_910591885.1 of Bombus terrestris. Lineage (NCBI taxonomy): Eukaryota > Metazoa > Arthropoda > Insecta > Hymenoptera > Apidae > Bombus > Bombus terrestris. Next base: position 574,286 of record NW_025963549.1, read on the forward strand.
TAGATGCGTGAAACGAATCTTCATTTGGATTAGACGTTGTTGTTATGCAATAGAGCAGATATTCACTAGCGCGAATTTGATTTGAGGTGTATGGTAGCAATTTAGGTTTAAAAGCACAAGAGTATATTTAACTATGTAGTTTATTAAAATATACCCTACGTGTACACTAGTCGTATAATACACTTGTTGTCTTGATTCGTGATTACGAATAGATCGGCGCAAAGAAGTATCGACTTAACTGCTACTGCTCGTGTCATTCGATAACAAAGAATGCCTCGCTACCGTGTTCGCTATATTTATATGCGTCGGTGCTGACAAAATGCGTTGGGATTTAAATTTCCAAGGTGTTCTCGAAAAATCACAACGGACGCTGAACTCTCGACCTTGATTACAAATGTTGACATTTCGGGTAGTTGACTCGAGGGCATATGCTCACGACAAAATCTACGGATTTTGATTAACCTTCGGTAACCGCCTAAGGTTGTCGGATCTATAATAAACTCATCTTTCAGTAAACACGATTTGTTGTGTAGCGGGTTCACTAGACCGAAACCGTTATGAATTTTACCTACGAGTGCCGCTACAGTACCCGCCTGCCAGTGTTAACGTTACTTCTTTTTATGTTTGTTTACGTATGTTAGCGCGGTGCCCTTGCTAACCGCTTAATTCAAACCCGTTTGAAAGCGGTGAGGAGAACGAACTCTCCTGCCCGAACGCGTGGTATAATTGGTTCTTGCGTCTCCGTCGCTTTGTTGCGCTTGCTCGCTGCTTTGCGGTCGGAAGATTTTCCCAGGTAAAAATACGTCGTAGGTTTCTGCGCTCCTTTCCAGATGCTCAATATCTTCCGACACGATGAAGGCGGGTTTTAGACGATCTACGGAGACTTTCACGCTTTTGTCCTTCATCCGTATGGTAATGGTTTTCATCCCATGCTGTGTAACCTGATAGGGGCCATCGTATGGTGGTTGCAGTGGACCTCCGATTGCATCGTGGCGTACGAAAACGCACGGCGACGTTTCTAAATAGCGGAACATGAACGTTTTCTTTTCGCCGTGTCGTGAAGTCGGCAGAGGTTTAATATCGCTCATTCGCTCTCGCGGACAGTTTGCGAATTCCGCGTTGGCCGGTTGTTTTGCTGGTACAAAGAATTCTGCTGGCAATCGTATGTCCGTACCGTAAATCATTTCGGCTGCGGTTGCGCTCAGGTCCTCCTTGATAGCGGTTCTAATGTCTAAAAGAACTATGGGAAGGCTTTCAACCCAGTTGCTCGAATTGTGGCATTTGATTGCGGCCTTAAGCTGCCTGTGAAAGCGCTCTACCATCCCGTTGGACGCGAGGTGGTAGGCTGTGGTACGCAAATGATCAATGCCGAGCATCCGGCATAGTTCGTTGAAGAGACTGGATTCGAATTGGCGTCCTTGATCGGTTGTTATTTTTGCTGGGACGCCAAAACGCGCTATCCATGTGGAAAGAAGAGCCGAGGCAACGGTCGTCGCTTCCATATCTGGGATTGGAATCGCTTCGGGCCAACGTGAAAAACGGTCGGTACATGTTAGACAATATCGGTAGCCTTGTGAATATTGCATGACGATGATGTCTAAATGTACATGCTCGAATCGTCCTGCTAGCTCTGCGAATGTTCCGGTCGGCGTTGATACGTGTCTCGTTATTTTACATTATTGACACGGGATGTATTGCCGTGTCCATGTTTGGCAATTTTTGTTTACCACCGGCCAAACTATACGCTATTTTACGAATTTTTGGGTCGCGCGTATCCCTAGATGGGAAAGTCCGTGGAGCGAATTGAATACGTCGCGCCGCAAGGGTTTCGGTACGTACGGTCGTACGATGTCGCCTGATACGTCGCAGTATATTTCCGCGTCGTAATCCGGAAAACGAATTTTCTTAACCTGCAACGCGGATATATCGGAGTTGATGATGTCGCGGAGCTCCTTGCCTTCTTCTTGCGCGGCGGCGAGAGTTTTGTGATCCACGGATTTTCCTATGGCTTCGATGCGAGATAGGGCGTCGGCTGCATTGTTATTCAGCCTTTTTATATGCCTTATATCGGTCGTGAACTGCCCGATCTAATCTAGTTGACGGAATTGTCTCGGCGAACACTTGTCGGGATTCTGACTGAACGCATAGGTGTGGTGTTTGTGATCTATGAAAATAATGAAATTCCTCCCCTCTACGGCATGTCTAAATCGCTTGACCGCGGTATACATAGCGAGTAATTCGCCATCGTACGCGCTATATTTTCGCTGCGCGAAATTTGAGGCTTTAGTTAAGAAACCCAACGGTTGCCAAGTGTCATTCGCGCGTTACTGCAACACCGCCCCTATTGCAAAGTCGGTCGCGTCTACTGCGAGGCTGATGGGCGCGCCAGGTATAGGATGCCCTAACATCGTAGCGTCAGCTAGGGCGCGTTTTGACTCGCTAAAGCTCGTTTTGGCTTCCTCCGACTAAATAATGGGCATGTTGCCCTTTTTCGCCCCTTGTAACAAGTCGTTGAGGGGTTGCAAAATTTTAGCTGCCCCCGGTATGAAACGTCGGTAAAAGTTAATCATACCGAGGAATCCGCGTAGTGCCTTGATGTTCGCGGGGAGCGGTGCTTCATTTATGGCTCTAACGCGATCGGTGAGCGGTTTTATTCCGTGCGCGTTTACCGTATGGCCTAGGAAGGCTATTTCATTAATGCCGAACTCGCACTTTGCGAGATTGATTACTACGCCTTACTGGTTTAGACGTTCGAACAAGATCCGCAAGTGCCCGCGGTGCTGCTCCTCGGTTTCCGAAGCTACCAAGAAGTCATCTATGTACGCGTAAACGAAATCTAAGCCTCGCGTGATTACGTCGACAAATCTTTGACACGTTTGCGCGGCGTTTCGAAGCCCAAACATCATGTTGTTTGCCTCGAAAAGGCCGAATGGTGTCGAAACCGCGGTTTTTGTACCGTCCTCAGGCGCGATTGAGATTTGATGGTAGGCGCGCACTAAAGCAGTTTTTGAGAATATTCGCCGACCGTGTAAATGCTGCGCGAAGTCTTGTATGTGCGGTGGAGAGTACCTATCGGGTACAGTGCGGGCGTTCAGCGCTCTGTAGTCATCGCAATGTCGCAGACTTCCATCCTTCTTTGGGACGACGTGTAGTCGAGATGCCCGGGAACTCTTCGATGGGCGCATGACTCCTTGCTCGATAAGTGTTACAAATTCCGCCTTGATTGGCTTGAGACGGTCCGGTGCGTGAGGGCGGGGTTTGCAATATACGGGCAGGCGGGGTGTGGTTTCGATGTGGTGCTCCAGACAGTGTCGCATTTTCTCTCACCCAAAGGCCGGTGGGCGCGTTAGATCTGGACATTTCGCCAACAATTGGTGGTAGACCAAATCCCTGCTTACGGTCTTAGTCATAAGCTGTTCGCAGTTGGCGGCGTATCCCCTGGTCGATAGCTGGTTTGTTGTGTCGAGAAGTCGTCTTTTTCTTGGATCCACAAGCAACCCGTAATGACTTAGGAAACCTAGGCCGATGATGAGGGTTTGCACATCGGCGACAGTGAAGTGCCATTGGAAGGCACGTCTAAGGGACAGGTTCAGCTCCATCGCTATAGTGCCGTACGTTGCGATGCGCGTCCCATTGGCAGCGAATAGTTCATACGTTGTTTTCTTTACGTCCCTAGATAGCCTGCTTCGGGGATGAACGCCGATATCAGCACCGGTGTCAACTAAGAACGAAGTCTTCGTTCTCTGGTCCAAAATAAAGATGCGGCGAGATCCCAAGCCGTCGCCGTCCTCCGCTTTTACGGACGGCTGGGGTAGTTTCCCGACTTCCAACTACAAGCGTGGCGCGATCGCCGAACCTCGCATGATAGAAGCAAATTCCGTCCTGGCGAGGATGGTCTCGCGAACGCGAACGGTGGCGGGGTCGAGTGAGAGAATTCGAACGTCTTCGTGGTCGATGATACCCGCCGCTTCCCATAGCCTTAATCTGTTCTCGCAGTCTGCTGACCTCGGCGGCCAGTGCGTCGTTTTTGCCTTCGTGTGACGCCGGTGGCTCGATTGTGACTACCTTGTGAGCGCGCTTCCCGTTACGATTATACGCCTCATCGATTTTATCCGCTGTCCTGGTCAGTTTCTCGATACTCGTATCGTCCACTGCAGCCTGGACTTCCCTGATGCGATCAGGGAGGCGATTCCTCCACAAGATGTGGATGAATTCATCGGAAGCGAGGGGGCTGGCTAATTTTTTAAGTCATTATAAAACTGTGAGGGTTTTCTTTTGCCCATCTCTTCACGTTCGACTAACCTTTCGAACTTGGCGCTGTCCGATTCGGTCAGGGCGCGGATCAGCTCGCTCTTCAATTTATCGTACTGGCCTGTGGCGGGGAGGTTGGTCACTGTATCCTCAATCTTCGCGAGGTAATGTGGGTCGAAGAATCTCATGAGGGCTAAGGATTTTTCATCGTCGTGGAAGATGCCGGCTACCCCGAAATATTTCTCTAAAATGTAAAACCAAATCCTGGTCATGGTGGGCATAAAGGGCGGCACGCGGAACGATGAGCCGGCTGGAGTTCGTTTGCTCTCCTTTTCCATTGTGTGAGTTGCGGACTATGATATTCAAACTGCGACTAGGCTATCGCTGTCACCTCTTACACAAAAATCACGTCGGTGTCACCAGTTTCAGATGTATGGTAGAGATTTAGGCTTAAAAACACAAGAGTATATTTAACTGTGTAGTTTATTAAAATATACCCTACGTGTACACTAGACGTATAATACACTTGTTGTCTTGATTCGTGATTACGAATAAATCGGCGCAAAGAAGTATCGACTTAACTGCTACTGCTCGTGTTATTCGATAACAAAGAATGCCTCGCTAGCCTGTTCGCTATATTTATATGCGTCGGAGTTGACAAAAGGCGTTGGGATTTAAATTTCCAAGGTGTTCTCGAAAAATCACAACGGACGCTGAACTCTCGACCTTGATTACAAATGCTGACATTTCGGGTAGTTGACTAGAGGGCATATGATCACGACAAAAACGACGGAATTTGATTAACCTTCGGTAACCGCCTAAGGTTGTCGGATCTATAATAAACTCATCTTACAGTAAACACGATTTGTTGTGTAGCGGGTTCACTCGACCGAATCCGTTATGAATTTTACAGACGAGTGCCGCTATAGGTGTATAATGAATCCTCAGGCTAGCTAAACATATACTGTGGAGATGCGTTGACATCTGGCACTCATCTCATCGGAAGGATAGGGTCTGCGTGCGGCGAGACACGGGACAGAAACCGTTGGAATGTTTACTGTCACGTGCCGCTACGATTATTTCATTTAAGGACAGCTATAGAATTACTCCATGCCTTTAATAGATAAAACGTTCATCCCTTGACCGCGGCTACGTTCGGTGACTGGTTGTCGCCTCGAGGCCTAGTTCAGTATCACAAGTTTCGAACAATTACAATCGAACTGGATGGCTACAATTGTTGAATTACAGCTATGGTAGAATCTAGATTACAATGTTGCGGGATTTTCCCAAAATTCCAAACGGAAGTTTCCCGTGATATTTCATCTCCGACTTATATTTATGCTTGATCTGTCTGGGACCAGTGCAGATATAGCGCAAACTGGCTGGTAAACGATGTATTTGGCAAGGAATGTGGAGTACCAGGCATATCGTATTGTCGACACATTTCCAACAGTAACGGAGATGCGTGGATTTGAATATTTAATAATGCATACTAAAAACTGCAATTAGCTGGATTTGAATCGACACTGATTTTATATAGCGTAATTCGTTTGATCTACACTGTATTTATCAGCAAATATGGAGTATATCGCGCATCCAGTTGTCGACATATCTGCAATAGAAACAGCGATACGTTGATCTGAATGTTCAGGCATGAATATGCAAATCTGCAATTACACTGGATTTGACAGGGTTCAGACTTGACGTAGCTCTAACTAGCAGATGTGAACTGTATTTGGCAGGAAATTTGGAGAACAAGGCACATCGTATTGTCTGCATTTCTGCATTAGAAACGGAGATAGGTTGGTTTGAATATTTAAGTCTGAAAATGTAAAAATGGAGGGTTTACGCCTGGATTTTACATTGGCCAGAGTTGATGACAATTTGTCCAACCGTGGGGAGATCTGATCGCGAGGAAGAGCGTCAACGGGAGTCGCAAATTCCCGTTACAATTCTAAGAAGCGACGCCGCGTATTGATCAATCCCCTGATTTACGTTAAGATAATAGGGTGGTTGCGGTGGTATAACTCTGCGACCAATAGTGTTATTGATGAGAATTCTGGATCTTGATGGCCGATATATTGTTATGGAAACATAAAATTTACACTGGCCTTTACTATTAACGTAGACACATATTTATTTTATAAACGATTTTTGGAATATATATCGTTACACAGATGCACGCGTCTCAGCACTTTCTTCCATACCCGACCTTATGTAGACTGTTAACCGACCGAACTGTTTACATTCGTCTGTTTTTCAGCCGCCGCGCACACACATATCTCCACACAATGATATCCACATACAAACATCTCAACTACGCACTCGACCTAGTCCAGCACAAAAATTTTATATATCTTAATGCACCTCCTTAATTATTGTGCTGCATTTTCATTTCCTTTTGTTAAAATTAAACCATTTTTAAAAGTAATCTAAAATTTTCAAAATTATTTCTCCCTAGAGCCTTCGTTAGAATATCTGCTACATTGTTTTCTGAATTTACTTTTATAAGGTCAATCTCTTTATTTTCCTAACTTTCATTTACAAAATGGAAATGAACTTCAATGTACTCATAATTTTTTGTCAAGTTTCCAAATTTTGATATCGCAATCGCTCCAGAATTATCTTCGTAAATTTTTATTGGTCTCTCGATCATTATTTTGAAATTTTACAATAATTTCTTTACAAACTTTATTTCACTCGCTGTTTCTGACAAAGCTATATACTCGGCGGCTGTTGATGATTTTGTCACGCTGTTTCGTTTTCTCGATTTCCTGTAAATTGCGTTTCCGAAAAATCTTATGATAGATCCCGTAGTAGTCTTGTAGTAGTCTTATGATAAATCACCGTCCACAAAACAATCAATGATTTCAGCGTTCAAATTTCTTTGATAAGTCAACCTTAATTTTCTGGTTAAATAGAAGTATTACAAAATTCTCAACGCATATTTATAATGGGTCCTGTCGTAACTGTTTTAAAATAGACTTATATAGCTTACACTATAACTAACGTCTAATCTTGTTCCAGTACTAATAAATTATGAAGCTCCTATGAGGTTTCTATATCTTATATCGTCTGAGGTTGACTATGCGGGTTCTAAATTTGAATTTTTTTCCTTTGGTGTAAAATATAGTTTACTATTTTCTATATTCTATCGTTTCGCTAATGACTCTATATAACTACTTTGATCTAATTTCATCTCACATTTCTTATGATTGTATTCAATATTTATTCCTAAGTAAGTCTTTACTTCAGCTAAGTCCTTTATCGCAAATTTGTTTGACAATTTATTTTTAATTTCATCGATTTTTCTTTTGTTTTTTTCCACAAACATTAATAAGTCATCCACGAATAGAATTAAGTATTTAACATGATCGCTCTCATACTTCATATACAGACAATAATCACTCTCACTTCTTTGAAAACCTATTTTATATACTTACAAACCTAGTTTACATACTTTCCCGCTTTTATCGGCGTAACCCATTGGTTATTTTACAAATACTTCCGATTTTATAGTTCCGTTTAGGAATGCTGTTTCTACATCCATTTGCATAATCATCGAACCATATTGACAACAATAAGATAGTAATAACTTCAGCGTTTGCATTTTTGCCACTGGAGAGTATAAATCTTCCGGTATTTCCTTTTGTTGGAAGCCCCGAACAACTAGTCGCGCTTTCTTACGATTATCGGATTTATTCGTATATACCCATTTCAAATCTAATACCTTTTTATCTTTTGGTTTCTCTACTAATTGCCAGGTTTTTATTTTTGACTAAACTATTCATTTCTCGATCCATTGCTTCTTTCCATGATCTGCTGTCATCTCCACTTAAAGCTTCTTCATAGGTTTGAGGACTGCCTGCGCTAACTACATTCACATAAATGAAATATGAGCTCGTTTGGCCATATCTTTGAGGTTTCTTTGTTTCCCGTCCTGGCCTTCTCAAATGATTTTCTATGTCCTCAAATTTTTCTTCTGATTCGATACTTAAATTTCTCTCCTTTTTTATTACAACCTGCTCGACCTTTTTGTTGAAGTGGTCGCCACTTCTAGGAAAACTCCACATCTGGTCTTTTTAGCTTTCTCAAGCGCTGAAGCCATCGACAGCATATAGACAAAAGAATAGCAGGGAGCCAGACCATAAACGGTAGACAGGCGACGTTGGCTTCGGGGTTCTCAGTCATAAAGTAACACTGCTAGCGTGCGGATCTGGACCAGCTCAAATTGTATTCCTGTATTTCATTATTAAGTCAAATATATACTTTGTATCTTACACTTTATCCACGCGTTTTTCTCTCTTTATATACCGAATAACCTCAACACTTTTCGTCACTTGTTTCACTTTCATGAATTTCGTTTGTATCCGAATGTTCTTCAAAATCCTTTTCCGTTTCATTATCTGATTCATCCATTCCTTGAAATCCTACTAAATTATCATTTTCACCTATAAATTCTACGTGTCTTGCAATTATAATTTTATTATTAACTAAGATCCTATATCCAACGTTTTCATAACCTACAAGTATTCCAATATCTGCCTTTTTGTGCCATTTCGAATTTATTTTAAATTCAGATATTCTTACGAAAACTATACTCCCGTACAATCTTAAATTATTTATATTCGGTTTCCTTCTTAACAATATTTCGATTGGTGTTTTATTTTCACATGTTTTCGTAATGGTTCTATTTTTTAAGTACACCGCGGTTCTAACTATTTTCGACCAATATTTAATATTTAGTTTCGAATCATGTAATAAGCATCTAGCGGAATTCGTGATTGTTCTATTGTAGCGCTCAGCTGTTCCATTTAACTAGTGAACATAAGGTGGGCATGGTTCTAGGAGAATTCCCGTTTCCCTAATTAGATTGTACATGTTTTTGTTCATATATTCTTTTCCATTATCGCATCTTAGTCTCTTTATCTTCTTACCAGTAAGATTTTCAACTTTATTTATATAATCAAGGATTCAATCGTAAACCTCATCTTTCGATTTCAAAGTATAAATTAATGCGCACTTACTATAATCGTCCATAAATGTTAAGAAATATTTAGATCCATCAAACCCGGTATTTTTATAAGTTCCATTTAAATCGGTATGTACTAATTCTAAAATCTCGCGTGCTCTACTACGGTTACTCTGGATAGGTACATTGTGCTACTTATTTTGCATACACGCACCACATTTTAATTGAACTTGCTCCAATTTTTCTGGCATTCCCTCAATTAATTTTTTCTTACACATCGTATCTAAATAATTAAAGTTTACATGTCCTCGGATTCTGTGAAATTTTTCCCTGTTCGTCATTTATTCTACATATTTGGCGTGTGATTCTTGCCTTCCAATGTAACTAGTTATTTTATATGAACCATGATCTCTGAATGCGGTCCCTATCAACTTTCAATATTTGTTATAGATCTTTGAAGTATTCCCTGCTGAGAGTATCTTATTTTTATTCGTTACTCTCGCATAGCTAACCAAGTTATTATCCATTTCTTCCACATAAAATACATTTGACATTATAATATTAACCCTTCATTTGTTTACTTCAAAGTAAGTTAAAATTTTTCCAACTTTTGTTCCTTTTAATGTTCTACCGTCTCCTAGTTTTACATTTATCGGGTTCTTTAATATTTCGTACTCAATAAAATACGAGTCATCATTTACAATCTGATCTGAACATTCACTATCCAATATCCAATCTATTTTTCGAGTATCGCTGGTATATACTGTGATAGTATCCTTAGTATTATCGCACTGCACTCGCGTTAGGAAGGAGTTAATTCCTTGGTCGTCGTAGTCCTGGCTGTTTAAATAATTTGCCTCTTGTCGACTTGCCCCATTGTAGCGTTGCTGCCAACCTCTGCTTCGTCCTCGTTGACCAAATCCACGCTGAACATATCCTCGTCTTCTGTGGCCAGAACCTCGTCCGCCGCGACCCCTATTCTGCTATGGCTGAAACGCACCTCCTTGCCATTGCGCTCCTCCATTGATTCCGCCTCTGCATGTATTCGTGCAATTTCTTATCACGTGGCCGTACTTTCCACAGCCATGGCACTTTATTTCTCTCTTTTCTCAACTTTGAAAACATTTGACCATTTCCTATCACTTTTACCCTCCCTACGCATTTCCCACATTATAATTTTATTTTTTAAAAAATCACAAGTTCAATCACTTCCTTTCAATGAGTCGATTAAGTCATCAATATAAATCATTGATTCTGGTAGTGTTTTCAGCACGTAATCGAGTTTTTCACGTTCGCTTACGTTTGCACCAGCACTCTTTAATTCATTTATCGTCTTCTCAAATTCCGTGAAAAATGAACCTGATTCCTCAATATCTTTCAACCTCATCATGTCGAGTCTACGTCTTATAGAAAGTTGCAATGCTGTTGATTCCTTCATATGCATCTCATCGAATTTTGTAATTATTTTGTAAACAGTGTCTTGATCAACAACAAATTCTAATTGCTCCTTTGTTATACTACTATAGATGTAGTTCATCGCCCATTGATTCTTTTCATCCCAATTATGTTTCGCGTCCGTGTCCATTTTCTCTCGTGTAGCCAGTTCACAACATTTTTTACACTTTAAATACATTAATATTCTTTTCTTCCACGCTTTGTAATCACGTACATCGAATACTTGAATTTTAGTTTTATCGTCCATTGGCATCTTGATTCGTCTTTTCATCTTCACCCTTTTTTCAAAAACAGTTCTCCTCACTATACAGATTCCTTTTATCTGCTCCGCAAACAGCCTTTTTATCTCTTCAGAACATATTTCCAATTCTTTCAAAATGAACCTTTTTTATACATTCACTCCCGGTTACACGTGGTCCCATAACCTTAAATCCCGTCAACCACGATTTTTGCTACTATGTTGAGAATTATGAATCCTGATGGCCGAAATATTGTTATGGAAACATTAAATTTACGCTGGCCATTACTATTAACGTAGACACATATTTACTTTATAAACGATTTCTAGAATATTTATCGCTGTACACTTGCGCGCGTCTCAGCACTTTTATTCATACCCGACCTTTTGAAGACTCTTAACTGATAGAACTGTTTACATTCGTCTGTTTGTCAGTCGCCGCGCACACACATATCTCCACACAGTGATATCCCGTTACAAAGATCTCCACTACGCACTGGACCTAGTCCAGCACAAAAATTATACATATTTCATTATTTATGAAATATGTATTTCCAACAACTTTGTACAACAACACAAGTTAGTAATTCCGCCGTTTAAGATATCGGTGACGAAGAAATGGATTGATCTGATATGAGAGAATCCGGGTAGATATATTGACTGATCTGAAAACCTAGATTGCGTATGCATAGATAAGTGGTTTTCGAAGAAGTCATGGGTGTAGAGAGTATTCGAACCGAGATATAACTCGAATTCCGAATGTCCGGTTTAATATTATATAATTACCGGTTTTCCCATTATATAACTACCAGCTTTTCCGTAGTTTCTAAGAGCGCACAATAAACATAAGGACTTTTCTAAGGAATACACATCAATCAAAAACATTTAAGAAATTGGGCGTGCAAGATGAAAGGGACCATCTAGAATTACTTAAAAAGTCTAAGTTTATGGTGGGTCCTTTTGTTTGATGAGGGTGTAAATAACGGTCAGCGGCCCCTTGGCGGCTAAATATCGAGGGTCGTCGCACGGTTCCAATCACGCAAGGGAACAGTTGATATAGTGAAAAAATGGCTGGTGTATACTATATTTGGCAGCAAATGTGCAGTATAAGGCACATCGAATTGTCGACATATTTGCAACAGAAACGGAGATACGTGGGTATGAATATTTTATCCTGATTATGGAAAACTGCAATTACGCTTGATTCGTCTGGGACAATACATGTGGATATAGCGCAAACTGGCTGATGAGCGCTGTATGTGGCAAGAAATGTGGAGTACCGTCCACATCGAATTGTCGGCATACCAGCAACAGCAACGGAGATACGTTTAGTTGAATATTTGAGTCTGAATCTGCAGAGCTACAATTACACTGCATATAACGGGACCAGAGTCGACATAACGCTGACCAGCTAATGTGCTCTGTATTTGGCAGCAAATGTGGATTGGTTGTCGGCATATTTGCTATAGAGGCGAAGACACATTGATCTGAATGTTTATTCCTGAATACGCAATACTTCAGTTACGCTGCACTTCACAAGGTCCAGAGAGGACGAAGCGCAAAGCGGCTGGTGTGTTCTGTATTTGCCTGCAAATCTGGAGTATAACGCGAATCGAAATGTCGGCATATCTGCGATAGCAGCGGAGATACGTTGGTTTGAATATTTAAGCATGACTATGCGAAACTGCAATTATATTGCATTTGACAGTAACCAAATATAAAATAGTGTTAGGAAGATGATACATTTGAACTGTACATGTGAATGTGTGTGTAGGCGTCAGAGAGTGTCCAGGCCTTAGTTGGGCCAAAGGGCAATTGGCAGCCGTTAGAAACATTTTAAACGGTCGGTTGACAACAAACGTGCGTGCGACTAGGTTTTCGATCTCTTCAGAGTATAAGATATATTTGTCGGGTCAACGTCAGGATTAGGGGTGGGGGTGTTCGATGAATCTTCGTTGTGATTAGCCAGCGGTGCGGTGTAACAATAGTTGAGTTCATTGACACAAATTAGAAAGATTACAGCGTCGATATGTAATCGCAATGTTTCGACATTCGCGGCACTATGACAATGGTCTCGGCTCCGGCAACGTTTCCGCGGTCAACGGATGCTGAGCTCTACCCTACGTTAACGTCTAAGTTGCACTACATGTTAGAGAAAGGAGCAATTACTACGTATAAGAAAGACAGGTCGATTGCTGATGAGTTCGCACTAGAGAGTGTCTCTACATCACGGCGACGCTGTCGAGGAAAACTATGATGGGTGTGTCTAAGGGCACGAGATCATCGGATTCGTGGAGAAAAGTGTTCGTTCAGAAAGTGAGGGAAATTGACGTTACTGTTAATTGGTCAATTTCCATGTTGGTGGTTAGAGAAGGGTGCTTACCGTCCTTGGGGAGAGTTGCCAGTGGGTAGCGTTCGTAGAAGGATAGATTTCTCTTATCTTCCCGTAGTTGGGGCACAGGCTATTTGTCTATATGAAATACTTTGTATAATTGAATCTTAATATTCGTAGCGGGCCCTCGGCCAGCTACACATATACTCTGAGGATCCGTCGACATCTGGCCATCATCTTACCCGAAGGACAAAGTCTGTGTGTGGCGAGCCATGGGACAGAAATCGTTGAAATTTTACCGTCGTGCCCCGTCCCAAGTATTTCTTTTAAGGAGAGCTATAAAGTTACTTCATGCCTTTCTTAGACAATACGTTCATCCCTTGACCGCGACTACTTTCGGCGACTGGTTGTCGCCTCGAGCCCGAACTCACTATCATAAATGTCGAATAAGTACATCCGAATCGAATGACAACAGTTTCTTAGTGCGGTTATGGTGAAATCTGGATTACAGCACTAAGGGGTCCTCCCAACGCTCCAAAGTGGAGGCTCCGGTGTTCTCTCATCTCCGACATATTTATAACTGTTGTGTGCTAAATAAAGCAAATTATTTGTATTTCCGACTCCCTCATATATCTTTACAAATAGCACAAACGGGCTAATGTGTGCTCCAGTTGGCAGCCAATGTAGAGTCTAACACGCATCAATTCACCGTCATATCTGCATTAGAAACAGAGATACATTGATTTGAATATTTAAGGCTGAATATGCAAATCTGCAACTACACAGAATTTGGTCGGATCCAGAGTTAACATGGCACAAACTAGCTGATTTGGCAGCATATGTGGAGTATTCTGCGCATCGAATAGGCGACATAGAAACCAAGATACGTTCATTTGAATATGTAATATTTGAATATTTCGCCTGTAAATGCATAATTGCAAATACCCTGAGTTTGGCTGCGCCCACACGTTACATAACTCAAACCAGATAATATGCATTGTGTTTGGCAGCAAAAGTGGCGTATATCGCTCATAGAATCGTCGGCATATCTGCAATGCAAACAGCGATACGGTGATTTGAATAATTAATCATGAATATGTAAAGCAGCAATTTCGCTAGGTTTGACAGAGACCGGAGTTGACATGGTACAAACCACCAGATGTGCGGTGCACATGACATCGGATGTGTAATGCAACGGGCATCGCTTTGTCGCCATATGTGCAATAGAAACGGAGATAAATTCATTTGAATATGTTAACACTGCCGTCTCAGTAAAACCATTTTATTTCAAGCTTCACGCCACAGTTCTGAATCCGGACAAGACCGTTTCAAGTTCTCGCAAGAGCAAGCAGTCAAATTAAGGTACTTACACGAGTTAGAGTCTAATACATTTTATTGGTCCAACATCGATGGGGCGATCTCGCATCGAAATTTTCGGAGGACCGCGTAACCTTCCAACGACGACCGCCGTACGAGCAGCGGATAAACTTATTTCGTGCCTTAGGTTGCCCTCACCACGTCCTCTACTTCTTGATTCTTGGTTGGTAGCTTTAGTGGCTGCAGGTCCGAGAAATTGCATCTTGACCCGCTTTCTCGTATGTCGCATGTGACGTCTCACTTTCCGCCGTAGACACTTTTCGGATCTACATACGTTGAACCATTTGCGCGAGACAAGCGCGGCGCTCCGCAGGGACGAGGGATCCAATTTTCGAAGTATCAAGTGCGAAACCTCCAGTGGTAGTTCGGAAATGATATCTACCTTACTTGGCACGAACAAACCAACGACGCGTAGTAGAGATCTAAAAAACTCCATGTTGCTTCTACTGTTGCGCGAGCACGACTGACGGTCTGGCTAAGAGTGGAGGCTTATATATGTGCTGTTCGTCACGGTGCACTGCGAGTTCCGGTTAGGGGTGAGAGTCCTGGTCAGGCAGAATCGATGTATCGTATTTGCATATTAAGTGAAGCATATACATGCACAATCGATGTGCATGTATTTTCACTTACATCGGGTTCACATTATGATTAGAGTTAGAGGCGCGAAACGAATCTTCATTTGGTTTAGACGTTGTAGTTATGCAATACAGCAGATATTTACTAGTGTAAATTTGATTGTTATATAATTTGACAAGTAATCGTGGTAATTAGGTACTCGAGAAGCTAATGACAATGATCCTGGGTTCAATAACAAAGCCGCGGTCAACGGGATAACAGAATTCGTTTTCATCCTTATTCCAAGTTGTACCATACTTCCTTATCTACGGTATAGGTAGGACGGAACGAACTCTTTGTCAAAACATAGAATATCCACCGAGTGTTAAGGCTTTTTGCAACTGGCTAATGTGATCTCACGAGAGAATGATTTTCCGGCACGATGATGCTGCAGTGGAAAACTGTGATGGGTGTGTCTAAGGGCACCAGAACATCGGATTCGTGGAGAAAAGACTTCGCTCGGAAAGGGATTGAAAGTGACGTTACTGTTAATTGGACAATTTCCACGTTAATGGTTAGAGAAGGAAGCGAGTAGCCCTTGAGGGAACGTTGCTAGCGGGAAGCTTCGTCCGTGGAAAAATAAATTCCACCTATCCTCCCGTAGTTGGAACAAAGACTGTTTGCCTGTTTAGGACTGCTAAGGACTTTAATTTACCAAATCTTAAGGTTTATAATGGGTCCTCAGGCTAGCTAAACATATACTGTGGAGATGCGTTGACATCTCGCAATCATCTTATCCGACGGATAGAGTCTGCGTGTGGCGAGACACGGGACATGAACCGTTGGAATGTTTACTGTCACGTGCCGCTACGATTATTTCATTTAAGGACAGCTATAGAATTACTCCATGCCTTTATTAGACAAAACGTTCATCCCTTGACCGCGGCTACGTTCGGTGACTGGTTGTCGCCTCGAGGCCAAGTGCAGTATCACAGGTTTCGAACAATTACAATCGGACTGGATGGCTAAAATTATTGAATTACAGCTATGGTAGAATCTAGATTACAATGTTACGGGATTTTCCCAAAATTCCAAACAGAATGTTGCGGTGTTCTTTCATCTCCGACTTATATTTATGTCACTGGTAGTTCTTACGCATTAGCTTATCGACGGCCTGGCTGGGAACGATCAGGGCAGCGAACTTTTCTGCACGAGCGCCTGGAGTGATGAATTCCTGAGTCGTCTTCGTTTTGCTCGTTTCAAACATCAGGTGGTATTATTACTTCGAGATTTTCGCTGTAATGGTGTTCAATGTTATCGTGCAACAAAAATTCACGCGTTTCGGACGGTCTACGGGTACGATTACGTTCTTGTTGCTAACTTCAATCGCAATGGTCCTTTTTGCTCTCGATATAAATTGATGCGGTCCGCCGTGGGGTGGTTGTAAAGGGTTTCCGATGGCATCGTGACGTAGCAATACGTAAGACGATGTTTCGAGTGGAACACGGAGGTTTCTTTTTCGCCGTGTCGCGTAATGGGGTGAGGCCTGATCTTTTCTATTCGTAGTTTTAGGCGGCTTCCGTATTTCGACTTGGCCTGTTGCTTCGTTGGTACACAGAATTCTGCCGGCAATCGTATGCCGGTGCCATAAAGCATTTCGGCTGTCGTCGTTTTCACGTCCGTAATAGCTGTTCGTATGCCTAATAAAACTATTGGCAAGATTTCTACACAGTTGCTCATATCGTGCATTTGATTGCTGCTTTTAGTTGTCGGGGCAGGCGCTCTACCATCCCGTTGGTAGCGGGGTGATAGGCTGTCGTTCGTAAATGCCTAATGCCGAGGAACAGGCATAATTCGTTAAATAAGTTTGATTCGAACTGGCGTCCTTGATCGGTCCTTATCCTTAAAGGTACGTCGAAACGGAATATCCACGTGGAAAGGAGGGCTGAAACAACGGTTGCCGCCTCCATGTCGGCGATGGGAACGGCTTCGGTCTAACGCGAAAAACGATTGATTTTCGCCTGGCAATGTCGGTATCCTAACGTCCCGTGCCTGGGGGGGTTTGTCATAAGGTCTTTGACGTCCTGTAGCTGTTAATCGCTGAGGAATTTGCCCAGCGTCTCGTTCCTAATTATGCTCTAGCAGTTTATATTTCTCTAGTCAAGTTGTTTGAATGAACTGTAATTTATACCTGTTAAATCAGTGTATACTTAATTGAACCACCCCGATTATCCTAACAGAAATAAGGTTATCGATCTGTTCGTGGCTGTTAGGAACATGATACATTTACACTGTACATGTGAATGTGTGTGTAAGCGTCAGAGGACGTCCAGGCCTTAGTTGGGACAAAAGACAAGGGTCAGTCGTTACAAGTATCTGGAAGAGTCGGTTGGCAACAAGCGTGCGTGCGAGTAGGATTTCGGGGTCTTTAGAGTATAAGATATATGTATAACTGTTGTGTGCTAAATAAAGGGAATTATTTGTATTTCCGAACCCCTTCTATATCCTTACAGTGGCGTCGAATATCCGATGGTAACGGGAATTTACGACTCTCGTTGACGCGAAACATAGTTGATTTTGTTTAAATGCTAGTTATAGTTTCGCCTGAGTAGGGGCAGAAGGAAAGGAGGGAATACACGAATCATTTATAAACCACTTAAGAAGTATGGGCGAAAATGATTTGAAATAGTATTACTTTACTCAGATTGCCTTATTTTCATATTGCTATTATAACATAAATGTCATGGTAGAAACCCGGATGATAAATAAATGGCTTATTTCGTTAAACAAATTATTGCCTTTCTGAATTAAATTAGAGACTTTTAATAATCCTCAACTACGAAATTTATGTTGATTCTTTTATAAATGGTGCATGCCTGTCAGTTAGATATTATAAGAACGAAGAGTTTACCATTAAAACTTTAAAATTTCGACAAAAGTTTTAAAGCGTAGGCGTCACTGTGTAGGTACGTAGGTAGGTAAATTGAGGTCAACCGGATGTAGAGTTAGTGCCGCATCGGACACGCTGGTCTTTACCTTTCTCTCATTGCGTTCGTCAGATAATTAATATAATTTACATGTTATTATGAACTGTATTATAAATTATTATAAATTTTTGTACATTATATATATTGTTGAGGTAAATAAATTCAAAATTTAGGGAACAACGAATTCAGGTATTATCCTGTGCTGTCGGGTTACTATTGGTGGCGGGGCAGCAGCCGCTTGGGGTACGTGGGCGATGCCTCTGGGCCGCTTCGGTCAATCTCACTCCGCGAGTAGTTGGTAACGGTTGTGTCGAAGTTAGTGACGAAAGTGCGCAGTGGTTTCTCAGTCTGATTCGTGTATTTTCCATGTATGTTATATCAGATTTCTTGAATATTATTTCGTCACAGTGTAAAATGTGTCTTTTTTATACTTGCGAACTGGTTAATTCTATCGTTGTTACTGAATATTATAATATTCTTGTACGTTAGTGTATTTGTAATGGTATAGAATGGATTCGGAAATACAAATAATTCCCTTTATTTAGCACACAACATTTATACATATATCTTATACTCTAAAGACCTCGAAATGCTACTAGCACGCACGCTTCTTGTCAACCGGCTCCTCCAGATACTTCTAACGCCTGACTCTTGTCTTTTGTCCCAACTATGGCCTGGACGTCCTCTGACGCTTACGCGCACATTTACATGTACAGTTTAAATGTATCATGTTCCTAACGCGCCTCCTTACATTTATACTGTACACTTAATCGTATTTACATGCTTTGACGAATTACATAACAGAAACTTTAACACTTATTGCTTTATCTACATTTCTCTTAGTTTACATTCATCCATGACCTAAACCTTTCGAATTTCTCTCTCTGTACACAGTGCCTTCGTAAAAATATCCGCAGTATTTTCGTCTGTACTTACTTTAAGTATGTTTATCTTGTTCTCCTTTAAGCACTCGTGAACATAGTGGTAATGAACTTCAATGTGTTTAGAATTTTTTGTAAAATTTCCGTGCTTTGCTATACTTATCACTCCAGAGTTATCCTCATCAATTTTTACAGGGTTATCGTCTAGATTTACATTGAAGATTTTCATAATTTCCCTAATGGACATTAATTCACTCACCGCTTCCGATAGAGCTACATACTCTGCATACGTCGAGGCATTTGTCACACACCTTTGTTTTTTTAGACTTCCAACCAATTACATTTCCATACAATATAATTACATATCCAGAAGTCGATTTCCTATCTAAATGATCTCCTGCCCAATCAGCGTCCACATAACAATCTATCGTTTCACATTTTTCATTCCTTTTATAATCTAATCTTAAATCTCTAGTCCGGTACAAATATTTCAATATTCGCAAAGCATATTTAAAATGTGTCTCATTACAACAATCTTGAAATCTACTCAAATAATTCACACTATAACTTATATCGGGTCTGGTATTTACACTAACATACAACAATGCGCCAATTAAATTTTTGTATCCAATATCCTCTCTATTTATCACAGCTTTTTCAATTTTTAAGTTGGTCTCCATAGGTGCACAGTACAATTTGCTATTTTGTAACTTACATTTGTTTGCTAATGATTCAATGTATTTCTTTTGGCTTAATCTTATTTCATTTTTGAAATAATCATAGTCTATATTTATTCCAAGATATTCTTTGACTTCATCTAAATCTTTCATTTCAAATCTATTAGTTAATAACTTCTTTACCCTTTGTATCTTCCTTTTATTTTTACTACAAATTAGCAAATCGTCTACATACATTAGCAAATAAACAACATTTTCTCCCTCTCCATGTATATATATGCACAACTCTATGTTATTCTTCTTAAAACCTAATCTCGTCACATACTTATCAAGACACTCATACCACTCTCTTCGACTTTCTTTTAACCCATAAAGCGCTTTCGATAGTTTACAAACTCTATTCGTTCCGTCCGCATTTCCCTTTGGTTGATTTACATATACCTCCGAGGTTACTTCACCATTTAAAAACGCAGTTTCTACATTCATTTGCTGAATAATTAATCCATTTTGACAACAATATGATAGCAATATCTTAAAGGTCTCATTACTCGCTACTGGGGAGTATATGTCATCGGCTACGTTTCTTTGTTGGAATCCTCTTACCACTAATCTAGCCTTATACCTGTCATCTGATTTTCTCGTGTAAACCCATTTTACATCTAATACGTCTTTGCCTTTTACCCTTTCTACCAATTTCCAAGTTTTATTCTTATAAAGACATTCTATTTCCTTATTCATAGCTTGCTTCCAATCTTCACTATCTTCACAACAAATCGCCTCCTCAAATGTACAAGGGATATCTACACTACAATAATTTGCATGGATTTCACTAATGTTTTCTTTTTCTGGATATCTTACTGGAGTTCTCTTATTACGTGTAGATCTTCCAGGGATGTTTAAGCTTTCAAGACTGTTATCATTTTCATCTTCCCTACTTTCTAACTCTTTCTTATTCATGTTTACCAATAAATCATTATCCTCAATGTCATCGTTATCTTTATCAATGAATTCTCCACAAAACCGATACATTTTGTGTCTGTTTCTATGACCTCTACATGTCTCGCTATTGTTATTTTCCCACCTAATAAGACTCTGTAACCTACTTCACTATATCCAAACTAAATTCCCATATCTGCCTTCTTATCCCATTTAGAAACTCTCTTTTGTTCTTACAAAAACATTACTTCCATATAGATGTAGATTTTCAACACTTGGTTTTCTCCCGAAGAATATTTCAAAAGGTGTCTTTCTCTCTATAGTATTTGCCAGTATTCGATTCTTCAAGTATACCGCTGTCCAATCTATTTCCAGCCAGTACCTTTTATCTACTTTCGCTTCCGCTATCAAGCAACGCGCCATGTCCATCGCTGTTCTTTTATACCTTTCCGTTGTCCCGTTTAATTCATGTACGTAGGTTGGACAGTTATTTATTCTGATACCTTTATCCCTAGCAAATTTATAAGTTCGATTATTCAAGTTCTCTTTTCCATTATCACATCTCAATATTTTAAACCTCTTGCCCGTTAAATTCTCGTCTTCATTTACAAACTATACGAAACAATCAAAGACCTCATTTTTTGATTTTATAGAATAACTTCTAGATATTTTGCTATAATCATCGATAAATGAGATGAACTATTTCTCTTCATTGAATCCGGTAGTCTTAAAGGGACCGCACACGTCCGAATGAATAATTTCCATTATCTCCCTAGCCTTGGTTCGATTATTTTTGAACACCCTACATTTCAAAAATTCCTTTTCAAATTCATTCGGTATACCAGTAACTAGCTGCTCTTTACCCAAAATATTTAAATATTTAAAATTTACGTGTCCTAACATCCTATGCCATCTTTCTTTTTACTCACATCACTACGTTCGGCGCTGTTTGCTAAGTGCTCCTTCCCATTCAATATACTTTTCATTCTATATGTTCCCTTTTCTTTAACCGCTACCGCTGTAAGCTTATTGTCCTCGTCTATTACTTTTGCAATATTTCCTATTGAAATAACCGTGTTCCTATTATCTTTTAACTTGCCTAAACTAATCAAGTTTGCGGACATTTTTTTCGCGTAAAAAACATTATCCACATTTATTTCATTTTGCTTTCCAAATGCTTCAAAATAACTTATAACATTCGCTAATTTTGTTGCCTTTATCGATCTATTATCGCCTAAATATATATGTCGGAGATGAAAAAACACCGGAACTGCTCCTTGGATTCGCGGGAATACCGCAACTCTGTAACTTAGATTAAACAAATGCCGCACCGATTATTCGAGATTTATGATCGTGAGCTTGGGCTCGAGGCGACAATCAGTCGCCGAAAGTAGCGGCGGTCAAAGGGATGAACGTTTTATCTGACAAAGGCACAGAGTAACTCTATACCTCTCCTTAAAAGAAATAGTCGTAGCGATACGTGGCAGTAAATACTTCAATAGTTTCTATCCCGCGGCCCGCCACACACAGATTTTGTCCTCCGGGTAAGATGATCGCCGGGTGTCGGCATGCCTTTGTGGTGTATGTTTAGCTAACGTGAGGACCCGCTATAGATCTTAAGATTTAGTCAAGCGAAGTCCGTCAAGTAGTCTTTGCTGCAACTACGGGAAGATAGGAGAAACCTATCTTCCACGAACGTTGCCCCCCGTCAACAACCGCCCCTCAAGGGCGGCCAGCATCACTTTCAAAACGCCGATATGGAGATCGACCAATTAGCAACAGCGTTAATTTCCCTCGCCTTTGGAACGAAAGCTTTCGTTGACGAATTCGAGGATCTCATGTCCTTAGACACACCCATTATAGTTCTCCTCGACGGCATCGTCGAGACGGAGATTCATTCTTTCGTACGATCTCATCGACGAATGACAGTGCCGCCTTACAACCAGTGAATACCACACATCTAGTTAACAGAGAGAGTTAGACTTGAACTGTGCGAGAACATACGTTTACCATCCCGTGACCGCGGATTCGTTTCGAACCTAAGGTCATTATCACTAGTGCTACGAGTGCTTAATCTTGTTAATAAGCCCGTGCTAATAAACTCTCCATTGTATCACGACAATGGCTAATTCTAATGAAAATTCATTAAACGCCCATCTCCATAATCCTGACTTCAATCCGACATATATTTACCGGTACTTTAAGGTCAATAGATTTATCGAAATTATTTACGTTGTTAATTATGTGATCTGTGCAACCGCTATCTAATGGCCACATTACTTCATAATTACTTATCTCGTTCGCCTCGCCGCTGTGTGCTGCGTGCGCCGTTGCTATCCATGTGCTTGATCTTGAGTTACCATGCTCGTGTCACGTAAAATAAAAAGCAGGAGGCTCGAACGAAAAGAAAAAAATTAAGGTAACAAAAAAAACAAGAGAATTTATTTCTTGTATTCTGAATTTACACTGATTGCGATTTTGTTCTGAGCTCCAGCCGTGACTTTCCAAGACTGACGCTCTTACAATTTGACTTTCGGTAACATCTGTTTCTTCTTTGTTTGTCATCTCTCAATATCCCCACTACCTTGTAGGCGTACGTGACCGTTGTCACTCTTCTAGGACATTCGGTGGAAGGACCGTTAGGATACAGATGACACATTAGGCACTTCGGCGATATACATTGTCGCCAAGGCCGTCACATCTCTATCTCCATCATCGGTCCATCGGATTTGAAGTATGCCGGTCGTGACATACCCACCAGTTTAGATTGATCTAGGTCCTCTAAGATCGTAGTAGAATTGGTTGGATTTGTTTATAAATCGTAATTCCTATCCTGTGAATTTAAGACAACTAACCAAGGGTATTGTTACTAGTGCTAGGGTCAGCATTATCGTGGAAAAAATACGTTTTCAATCGGTACCATGAATCTTTTTCTTAATATTGTCGATAGATATAATGTAGTAAGGAGTTTTCACATCATTGATTCTATAGGGTCCTAACCATTCAATGTCCAACTTATCTCTTTTATGGTCATTGTGAATTAAAACAAAGTCTCCTTTCCTAAACACGGTCTGAGTTTTAACAATCTTTCTTTCATGGTCTCGCTTGTAGCGTTGCTTATTTTGAATAAGTGTTTTGTGAGCTGTTTCCCAATATTTATTTAACTGTTTTTGCCAAAGTGAGTACATATCGTCATAGGTAAATGTGGGGAATTTGGACATTGCGGAAGGTAAGTTCGCTTTTCGCCCAAAAGTCAATTCGAAGGGGGAGAATCCTGTTCCTTCATGTTTTGCAGTGTTGTATCCTAAACAAATGAAATTAAGTACTTCGTCCCATTCTTTGTCATTGTCGTGTAACGCAGTACGAATTAAACCTTTAACCGAGGCATGTGTTCTTTCGAGGGATCCGTTACTCTGTGGGTGAAATGAAGTTGTTTTGACGTTTTTGATTTTAAAGGCCTCTTCAAATTTCGTCATTAAATCGCTAACAAAATTTTGTCCTTGGTCTGTCAGAATCGTCTTTGGTGCCGAAAATATGTAAATATAGTGCTCAATGAGCGCGTTAATTATAGATTCAGTTCGTTGCGTTTTGAGGGGAACAAGGATCAGATATTTCGTAAGTTCGTCGTGAATTGAAAGTATATTTTGATTTCCGCGTTTGGTTTTCGTCATCGGTCCTATGATGTCCATAGCGATTTTGTCGTTAGGGTGAAGTGGTGTGTCTGAGATCTGTGGGGACTCATTGGGTCTGATACGTGTTAGTTTCTCCTTTTGACATGTGTCGCATGTCTTCACGAAGTTTTCTACTCTTTCAAAAAGGCCGGGGATTTTGAACTTATCCTTAATCCGTTGATACGTTTTCTGTATCCCTAAATGTCCTACGGTGTCGTTACGGTTTTCCTTTATTGCTTGTAGTATTTCGCTTTCGTCTAGTTTTAAAATGGGATTGGGCGCATAAGTAATTTCGTTGTATGTGTCGTTAAAATATATTAGCATGAGTTTAATCTGTGTTTTCTCTAATTCAGTGAAATCGTTATTTCCTATGCCGATTTTTGTTGTATTTTTAAGGATTTTGTAAAGTTTTCTGATCCAAAGTGTCTCGTCGTATTCTCCTAAATCGTTTCGAGTTAATTGGTAAAATGTTTGATCATTCGGTTTAACTTCTAAGAGTTTCGGGTTTTCGTTGTTGTTTTTCCATTCGTTGAATGAATTAGTGTGGTCAATTAATAGGTCGAGATTAACTATTTCGTTGCGAGTTACCGCGTGAACGCTAGACAAGGCGTCTGCAGCAGTATTATCTTTACCCTTTATGTATTCGATTTCATAGCTGTATTCTTCGAGTCTACGTCTCCAACGAATCAGTCGACTAGAGGGGTCTTTGCAATTGTGTAGCCTCTTAAGGGCTTGGTGGTCGGTTCGAATAATGAACCGTCGTCCTAACAAGTACTACCTAAGTCTTATCACGGCCCATACGATGGCCAAGAGTTCCTTTTCTGTCGTGGTATAGTTTCGTTCGGGTGGGTTTAGTGTCCTTGAAATGTAACAGCAAGGATGATCGTCTTGTGACAGTATTGCTCCTAGTCCTTCGTTACTTGCGTCGGTGGTTAGGGTAAAGGTTTTGTTAAAGTCCGGATAAGCTAGTATTGGGGAATTACAGAGTTTGTCCTTTAAAGTATCAAAGCTAGTCTGGTGCTTGTCAGTCCAATGGAATGGTGTGTCCTTTTTTGTTAAGTCTGTAAGGCTTTTCGCGATTTTAGAAAAATTCCGAATAAATTTGCGGTAATAACCTGCTAAACCTAAGAATGATTTAACGTCCGTGGCATTGCGGGGTAATCGAAAGTTTTTTGCAGCGTCTAATTTCTTGGAGTTTGGTTTAACTTCTTCGGCTGAAACTACGTGGCCTAAGCATTCTAGTTCAGGTTTTACGAATTCGCACTTATCCGGTTGCAATTTAAGTCCTAATTCTCTGAGTCTCTGAAATACTATCGCGAGGTCTTCATTATGTTCTTGAATCGTTTTACCGAATATCAATATGTCGTCCAAATAAACAAGGCAATATTTACCTACAAGTCCAGTTAAGGCTCTGTCCATTAATCTTTGAAAAGTAACGGGTGCGTTTTTAAGGCCGAATGGCATTCGATTGAACTGAAAGTGGCCCTGCGGTGTCGAAAAAGCGGTATATTTTTTGGATTCCTCGTTCATTGGAATTTGATGAAATCCTGAGGATAAATCAAGCGCCGAAAAGAATTTCGCGTTTCCTAGTTGTGTCAAAATGTCGTCTATGTCAGGTAAAGGATAAGCGTCTTGTTCCGTGAGTTCATTTAGTTTCCTAAAATCAGTGACTATCCTCCATTTCTGTTTTCCTGAGGCGTCTAATTTTTTCGGAACTACCCATACCGGAGAGTTATAAGGGGAATCGGATTCTTCTATGATATTTTTCTTTAACATGTCTCCTATTTGTCGCGAAATTTCGTCTCGATGACATTCCGGTGGTCTATACGATCGTGTGTTAATGATTTTATCTTTGGTTAAGGAAATTGTCTGCTGGGTTAAATTAGTACAGGGCAAAAGGTCGGTTTCTAAATTAAAGATGTCAACGTAGTGCAGAATAATCTTTTCTATGGATTCGCGGGTTGGCTTTTCAATGTGATCTGTTTTCACTAGGCTTTTTAGTTTTGATACGTTGCAAACATCATGAGAATTTTGGATATTATTAGAAATTTCAATGTTTTGCTCACCAGTGTTGATAAAACATACTTTAGTTGGTTTGCTTTCCAGATAGATTGTTTGAACTCTGTTTTCTCCAGGAGTTAATTGTATTGGTTTCTGAAAGAAAATGGTTTTGTCATTTAGTCGGATTCTGTCATTGGATATCGAATAGTTATACTTCTCTAAACATGGTAGCCCAATGATTCCGTCTTCGATGATTGGGAAGTTGTCCGGTACTATGTGAAAGATGTGGTCTTGTCCAAAAATTCGTTTCGTTACGTATTCGTTCGTTTCGTATTTGTCTCGTCCCATAGAAAATTTTTGTCTAGGCCCTATTTGTATCGCGTTGACAGTTTTGTTACGTTTCACTAGGTTTATCCCTGCTCCTGTGTCGACCAGAAATACTCGCTCTGTGGTTCGGGTTGACAAAGGTATTGTGAATAATCTTCCTGTGGTGATGTTGACTCGCGTCGTTTCGCGCGGTTCGTCTATACTCTGGTTCGACGTTACTTCTCGTGTTTCGTCCCTTTCCTGGACTGCTTGAATTCTTGCGGGTGGTCGGTCGTACTGGCTCGGTTGTAGAAAATTTTGGCATTTGCTGGCCATGTGTCCCAGCTTTCCGCATTTGAAACACTTCATTTGCGCGCGTTTAGCGGGTGGCCCATTATCTACTCGGTCGAATGTGGTAGGTTTCTGAGCTGCTGGTGTGTTAGGCGATCTAGATAGTGTATTAGATCGTCTTACCTGCATTGATTGATTGTTGAGGCGATTACTAGCGGAAGGCAAGCGACTACTTGACCAATTGGCTTGCCGTTCTTCTCGTGAGTAGCGTTCTAAGTCGGCTGCTTTCTTTTCAGCTTCTTCAAGCTTCACGGGTTCAATGATTAATAATGTTCGGCCTATGTCGCGCCTGAGTCCCTTTAGGTACACACGGACATTCTTCTTTGTAGTTTCTTCGATCATTAGCTTGCGTAGAAGTGGTTGTGGGTACTCGTTGGTTACTGCGTACAGTAAACGGTTGAGTACTCTTCTGAACCGAATATTAAAACTCTGCACTGATTCTTCCCGTCCCTGTCTCAACTCTTTTAATTGTTCCCGATATTCTTCCGAAGTCACTTGAGCTGCCACATTGTTCCTCAGTGCGTTGTACAGATCACTGTAGCACTCAATGGGGATGTTGCGGATACTTTGAGCTGCTTTTCCTACGATTTTTCCTACCTTTATTGCTTTTAGCAATAAATCTTGCTCCATGCAACGGTCTTTCATACTGCTCACTTCTTTGATGAATTCTTCCACACCTACGTCATCGTCTCCGTTGAGCATTGGAATACAACGTATTGCAGCCTTAACTCGTAGAGTGGAAAGAGCGGGTGGAAAATAGCCTCTTTCTTCAACCTCGGGTTGTTCGGTGTCGATGTGCGCAGGTGGGATGCCTGGAATCGTTAACCCGGTCGGTTCGCGTGCCCTAACCGTACTCCCGGTGCGATTAATCGCCGTCGATTCACTTTCGTTGCCTTCAGTAATGATGGAACCAGAATCATCGGTCGCAAGGGATCCGAACCCAGTCCGTAGCTCTGCGACGGTTCTCCTAAGACTTCCGATTTCTGCTACCCAGCATCTATTTGTTTCGTCACTTTGCATAGACAAACGTAACATATCCTCTTGTAAACGGGCAATACTCTCTTGCTGTTTTTGAATGCTATCCAATATTGTTCGCAACGTTGGATCCGTTGAGGTAGAAGTTTGAGATTCGTTTGTCTTAGACATCTTCCTGCTTTCGGACGAAGATGAGT
The DNA here is from genome assembly GCF_910591885.1 of Bombus terrestris. NCBI lineage: Eukaryota > Metazoa > Arthropoda > Insecta > Hymenoptera > Apidae > Bombus > Bombus terrestris. The sequence goes on from NW_025963549.1 coordinate 602,448, forward strand.
CTTCGCTACTGAAGCTAGATTTTCTTTCACGGTAACGTACGAAGGAATCCAGTTTACCTTCCTTTGTCACTTCACTCGGTTCGTGATAGTTACTTCGTTGTTGCGGATGACCGTAGTCCCAAATAATTCTATCTTCCGTAGATGATGAATGTCTTTTGGTTTCCGAACAAACACTTTTCACTATGCTGGGAGTAATCGCCAAAAATGTCGCGTAAAATAAAAAGCAGGAGGCTCGAACGAAAAGAAAAAAATTAAGGTAACAAAAAAAACAAGAGAATTTATTTCTTGTATTCTGAATTTCCACTGATTGCGATTTTGTTCTGAGCTCCAGCCGTGACTTTCCAAGACTGAAGCTCTTACAATTTGACTTTCGGTAACATCTGTTTCTTCTTTGTTTGTCATCCCTCAATATCCCCACTACCCTGTAGGCGTACGTGACCGTTGTCACACTTCTAGGACATTCGGTGGAAGGACCGTTAGGATACAGATGACTCATTAGGCACTTCGGCGATATACATTGTCGCCAAGGCCGCCACATCTCTATCTCCATCATCGGTCCATCGGATTTGAAGTATGCCGGTCGTGACACTCGCTCGTGCCGGTTGTTGACTGACGATGGAAATTTCCATGTCCCCTGCTCGTATTTCCTTTGTTTCCTACTCCTCTGCTGCGACCATGTGTTGACCCAAGCCAAAAACTGATACTGTTTCCCGCTTCGACGCCATTTTGACACTCTCTCCCAAAATGTCCTACTCTTCCACATCTGAAGCATCCTTCCTTTTTTGCAGAAAAGGCGTTGGCTTGCATTTCTCCTCGATTGGACTTATTTTTCCTCTCCGCTATTTCAATTTTATTTTTTAAATACGCTACCGTTTGATTTTCGGCTTTCAGTGCATCTACTATATCCGCTATGTAGCTGTATTCTTCGGGTAACGTATTCAGCATGTAAGTTAGTTTTTCCCTCTCACTCACTTGTGCACCCGCACATTTTAATTCGTTTATTAATTTTTCGAAATCGCTAAAGAACGATGCTGAATCACTGTAGTTCTCAAGTTTTATCTTTTCCAATCTCCTTCTGCATACGACCTGTAGTGCCGTCGACTCTTTCAAGTACATTTCATCAAACTTTTTTACTATCTCATACGCCGTTTTTTCTTCTCTAATACATTCCAATGGTCTGTTTGTGATGGCACTATAAATGATATTTATTGCCTTCGGATCCTTTTTGTCCCAGTCTTCACTGTCTGTTTCTGTCTTCACCCTAGTTGTGACAACCTCGCATTCTGTATACTTGAGAAACATCGTTATTCTTTGCTTCCACATACCGTAAATATCCATCGAAAATAGGTATCATGATTTCCAATCTCTCCATTTTAAATGATTCCTTATCTCTTACTCAAGCGTTCCTACGTGCTCGAAGTGTATTTTTCCTCTTTGTAGCATTTGAACGTTTTTTTCCTTACTGAAAAGTCACTCGACCTAACTCGCAATATTGAAAACCATGCAAATAACTAAAATAACTGGCAAAACTATGAACCACGCTCTGCTACCATGTAAAGATATAGAATGGATTCGGAAATACAAATAATTCCCTTTATTTAGCACACAACAGTTATACATATATCTTACACTCTAAAGACCTCAAACCCTACTCGCACACACGCTTGATGTCAACAGACTCTTCCAGATACTTCTAACGACTGACTCTTGTCTTTTGTCCCAACTAAGGCCTGGACGTCCTCTGACGCTTATACACACATTCACATGTACAGTGTAAATGTATCATGTTCCTAGCAGAATTGTTATGCGACTGATGCATCAACATACCATGCAAGAAGAATTGGAAACTAGGACAAAAAGGAAGAACTGTGAAAGAGATACTTATAGTCATAGTAAACGACAAAAAATTCGCAGATGTTCAAGTGAATCTGACGGGGAGGATATTGATGAAAAGGTAGTTGACAATAGAAGAATACAACTAATAACACAAGAGTCAAACAATCTCCTGGATAACGGCAAAAGGATGGTGCGAATGATGGGATATAAGGAGGTCACGGCCTCGGAAATAATGAACAAGGTCGTTTAGAGCCAGTTCAAGCACCTAGACAGCATGGTCGCAGAGGCTTTGGACATCATGTTCCTGGACATGAAGATTCAGGTCTTAAATGGAATCCTGCAGAGGAAGTTATAAAGTGTGTAAAAGATATGAAATGGTGATATGAAAAGTTGACCACAGATGATGAAATTGATTTCTGTTGTGAAGATATAGTGAAAACTGTTATCAATGCGAAAACTTTTTTTAACACTTTTTTTAAATCGTGCTACTGTTAAAATGGCGAATACAGATAGAGCATGTAACTTTATGTTTACTAACCCAAAAGGTTTGAGGGAGAATGGGCTGCTATACTTTGCAGATGTATGTGCTGGAGCAGGAGGTTTTAGTGAACATGTTCTATGGCGAAAGAAATGACGTGCTAAAGGATTTGCTCTTACATTAGAAAATGAACATGATTTCAAATTAGAAGACTTTTATGCGGGTCCTTGTGAAACATTTCATCAATACTACGGACCAAAGGAAAGTGGTGATGTCTTTGACCCAGATAATGAAGAGGCATTTACAAATCTTATAATGCAGCATACCCATGGCAAAGGAGTACATTTTGTGATGTCTGATTGAGGATTCTAAGTAGAACGACAAGAAAATGTACAAGAAATTCTTTCAAAACAACTGTATCTTTGTCGATGTTTAATAGCATTGATGGTTGAAAGAGAGGGTGGTGATTTTGTGACTTAATTATTCAACCTTTTTACACCCTTTGGTGCTGGTTTAGTTTATTTAATGTATCGCTGCTTTGAAGAAGTTTTCATTTTTAAACCTAAACTCTTCTAGACCAGGAAATTCAGAACGTTACTTAATATGTAAGAAGAAACGATCTGGGGTACAAGATGTTGTTGAATATCTGAAGCATGTTAATCGTCTGCTTTTAAAAGGTGGTGTAAATGACGACGTTTTATAACTAGTATCATATAATGAATTAAAAAGAGAGAAACAATTTGTTCAATATCTACGTGCTTCTAACAAAGATTTGGCCGGAAAACAAATAATCGACCTGTGTAAAATTGCAGCAATTTATGCGGATAATACTCTTGTTGAGACGAAACAAGCTGATATGCGCAAACAATATCTAGAGTATTGGAAACTTCCAGATGAAACTAGGACAATCGCAAGACACATGAAACCAAAGACAAATGGAATACTCTTTTGAAAGATACTTCATTTCTTTCTATTAATCCAGCACAATTGATGGAATTTAACATTGAAAATGCATTTTTATCACTATATGACTGGTTTTGTGTGCCATGTGGTACAAAGCCAAGGTCTGATGATGATAAGAAGCACGCTACATTTTATATGGGCGTGGGAAGGAGCAACGTATATAAATATACAAAGAATTCTTGGGTTAGTGTCGATGACATTGGCATAGAATTACCACCAAATACACTTGTGAACGCAGAGGTTGTATATGAAATGACTAAGGAGTTTATATATCAGCAAAAAGTACTTGCATTGCATATTATAGATGCATTCTGCTTAGGAGAAGTGGACATTAGCAAAAAATATTTGAGGAGCAGGTAAGCAAGTGACTCTTATTGAGATCAACAATAAACTTTTAGATTTCCAGTAATGAAATTTTTTTTCAAGGAGTACGTTCATGTGATACTAATGTATGACTGTTGTTTAAAGGAACGAGGAAGCGACGTTGTTCTGTGAAGCTTTGTGGAAACCAGCAGGAAATAACTATACTCGAATACGTGCCAAAGAACTACTTCCAGTTGGTACATATATCTGTGAAAAGTTGCGAGTAACACAGCGTAAAATGAAAAATAATTCCGATGCCTTAGTATACGAACTTCCAGAAAGACATTAGATGTTAATGGTTATAATAAGGACAAATTATATTTCATACAACAGAGTGTAATATTTTTAAGAAGCACCGGACATCCTTGGAATCGGTATGTCAGTAAAACACATTCCATAAAGTATGTCTTTAATTGAAAAACAAACGAGAAGCTATTCGACCTTCATAGACCAAGTTCAGCAGAAGCAAGTTTCGTTTAATCTTTTAAAGGTCGCCTTATTTGTCATTCGCCTAATGATTCATCACTTACTATAAACAGATTTACAAAATTTATTAAAGATAAGTGTCCGGCATACAATACGCGCATGGAATATTAAAACTACAGGCTGTACATATATTCGTACAAAACTTGAACCGCATAGATGTCAAACAGATTAATTCCGTTAATTTGACTGTTATTTCAAATATGAAATACTTGTGATATATTTTAGTATTTAGCATTATATTTCTATAGAAATAGAAGTGTAGCGGTACATGAGTCATAGTACAAAGCAAATTACGTCGTTGTCGCCTCGAAGTACCTAGACCGCTGAGCTACAATTAATGTAAAAACAATGTCACCGCAACCAGCAATTGTCGTCAGGTAGGCAAATACGAATTCTTTCAACCCCCCCCCCCCCAACGACTAGTATAGGTAGCCTTAACTCAAATACATCTGACGGTTACAACAACAAAGACTCCGTTATTAGTCCACATGACCTTCGTCCTCTTCACACACGACAACTACAGAGGTAATACCGGAAAATATAATTAATAAGATGGTCTTCTGAGTGGTCTAATTGCAATACTATTTGAGATGAAATATACTTTTTCAAATCATATGCGGCATTTCATATAATAACTGAATGATTATAGGAAAGAATGATGACGTTAAACTGTACGATACGATTACATAGCATATTTTATAATTGTATAACAAATATTTCCCGCAGGGAGGGCTCGCTTATGTGAGCCTATGAGGGCTGGCAAACCCACTTTCCCGAAGCCAGGGGGACCGTCGGGACAAGCGTCCCGCTTACGTGAGTCCCTATGTACTCCGCAGTGAAGATCGTCGGGGGTGTAAGACGTTTAATTACTATTACATTCTCTCTACGTGGCCTTGGGCAGTAACGCACGATAATGATGCCGTGGATGGGACCGCCGGGATAAGTTCCCGGGTACAAAAGTACCTTGAGGCCCCCGCTTACGTGAGTCCCATCTGGAACTGCCGAGCTCGGTTAGCAGGTCGCTGGCCGACAGTCACGTGGCCGCACATCCATACGATAGTCCCACCAACGACTAGGTTGGTACCACGGGCGGTCGAGTTACAGCCCGGAGGCCAAGATGCTGGCAAGAGGGCCGATTTAAGGTGGACACTCCACCGAATGGCCTTCGGCGGGTAAGCAGCGTCCCACCTGCTCCGAAACCGTACTGGTGAGACGGGAGGGCTTAGAATGTGCCCCGTTCGACCTGATACGAGCGACAGCTCCTGCAGGCTAAGCTGATTCAGGGAGCAAGGTATTGGGTGCCTTGTGCGATGGTTGGGCGTAATCTCAACCCCTATAGTCCTAGGGGGCCCGGCTACTGTGTGGAATTGTATCCGAAGAAAGCACCCGTTACCAAAAGACAATACTATTTGTATAACAAATATTTAGTCGACACAATTTGTCTTTATTTAGTATGATTAGATAACTGCTTGTGGCAGCTGCTCTCATAATAGAATAAGTTGCAGTACCTTAGTCTACAATCCATTACTTCCCAACATCAATATTTGACTCAGGTCTTTTATAATGAAATATGTAGAGGACACGGTATATGGGAAGTTTGACCGTCAGACTTATTTGAGGTTATCGATTGTCGTCGTAATCGTCGAATTTACTTAAAATAATAAAGTAAGGTACAGCCTATGGGCCCTGAGTCGTAGATACAATGTGTAAAAATATTCCATAAATGTTCGTCACGAAATTCAGCAGATCGCTCGTTGATACTCGTAGGTATTCGAAGATACTTTACTCTTTGGGTTGCCTCGGTTTATTTATACTGGTCGGGGCAGAAGTCGGAAGATTCAAAATCGTCTTTGTTCGAAGTAGCGGCAACATTTTTATGCTCCGAGTGTATTTACTTGTATCCTTACGATCCTGATACTCCGAGGCAAAGTAACAATAGGATTTGAATTTCCCTCTGGCTCATGTGCCGCAACAAATTTTTATAGTTTGTGCTCATGAATAAGTACTTATGAACTATCTAAAAAATATAATAAGCTGAAGTACTGTAGGAAAGTAATTTACAGTGCTACTAGGTTTGGTTACATATTTCAATATCGTTCACGCCATCGCAAAAGCTAGTATGACGCTGCGTCGGCGTATATGCACACGGGGAGGTGATGGATGAGGCGAGGATGATAGCCTCCCGCGAAGTATGGTCTGGCCCTGAAGGAGTCCCGCGGGTATGAGGGGAGATGATGCGGGTCATGGCACCTAGACTGCGACACCTATTTACATCGTGTTCGAAGGAGGGTGCCAACCCTCGGATATGGCGCACGGCGAGGCTGGTATTGCTTCGGAAGAAGGGACGACCAGCCCTTGTATCGTCCGGTATGCCTATAGGATGAAGTGTGCAATTTCTTCCAAAGAATCATTGCCAGAATCATTGTACTGTTCTCAGTCGAAAATGTTCGTGAGATGTCAACAACGACTTTTGGCATCAATGACATAGTATAGTGATAACTACACTATGAGCTAGGGCCATCTATAGGCAAATTCCGGTTTCATATTTATAGACCTGATACGCTCGATTTGACAGGGATCAGTGCGGACATAGCGCCAATTGTCTAGTGTGCGCTGAATTGGGCAAGAAATCTGGAGTACCGGGCACATCGAATACTCGGCATGTCTGCAACAGCAACGGAAATACGGGGATTTGACCATTTGATTCTGAATATGCAAACCTGCAATGACGCATTATTTGACACGGCCCAGAGTTGACATAGAGCAAACCGGCTGGAGTATGCTGTATTTGGCAGCAAATGTGCAGTATTACGTGCATCCTATTGTCGACATACCTACAATGGATACGGAGATACTTTCACTTGAATAACTAGGCTTGAATATGCAAAACTACAAATACGCTGGATTTGACTCAATGTGGAATATAACGTGCATCGAATTGTCTACATACCTGCAATCGAAATGTAGTCACGTTGATCTGAATATTTATTCCTGAAAATGCAAAATTGCATTTTGGCAGGTTTTGGCAGAGACCAGAGTTGACATAGCTCAAACTAGCTGATGGGTGATGTAACTGTAGCAAATGTAGAGTATAAGGCGTATCGAATTGTCGACGTATGTGCAAAACAAGCGGAGAGACTTTGAAAGCAATATTTAAGCATTAATAGCAAAAACTGCAATTCTGCTAGATTTTACAGGGTCCAGAGTTGGCATAGCACAAACCGGCTGATTTGGCATCAGATGTGGAATATAACGCGCATCGTATGGACAATGTTTCTGCAAAACAAGCTCAGATACCTTGATTCGAATATGTAAGCATTAATATCCAAAACTGCAGTCACGCTGGATTTCACCGAGTCCAGTTTTGACAATGTGCAAACTGTCTGATGTGTGCTGTATTTGGCAGCAAATGTGGAGTATAACATGCATCCTATTGTGAACATACTTACCATGAAAACGGAGATACATTCACTTGAATATTTAGGCTTGAATGTGCAAAACTACAAATACGCTGGATTTGACTGTTTCCGTATTTAACATGGCTTAAACCAGATGAAGCGCCCAGTGTATGGCAGTCTATGTGGAATATAACGCGCACCGTTTTGTCGACATATCTGCAATAGAAACTGAGTCACGTCGATCTGAATATTGAACCCTGATCATGCATTACTGCATTTACGCTTGATTTCGCAGGGTCCGGATTTGACATAGCGCGAACCAGATGATGTGAGCTGTATTTAGTAACAATTACGGAGTATAACGCGCATCGAATTATCGACATATCTGCAATCGAAACGGAGATTCGTTTATTTGAGTATTTCGGTGTAAAAATGCAAAACTGCAGTTACGTTGTGTTTGACCGGACCACAGTGGACATAGGGCTAATTGGATGTTGTTGGCTTAATTCGGACGAAATGTGGAGTACAAGGCACATCGTACTGTGACACATTTCCAACAGTAACGGAGATGCGTGGCTTTGAATATTTAATAATGTATATGAAAAACTGCAATTACGCTGGATTTGTCGGTGATCGAAGATGGCATTTGTCGGCATACCTGTAGCAGCAACGGAGAACACATAAACTTGAATATTTTACCTGTATATGCAAAGCTGCAATCACGCTGGATTTGACTCGACGCGGATTTGATATAGCTCAATTCGTATGATCTGCACTGTATTTATCAACAAATGTGGAGTATATCGCGCATTAAGATTTCGACATATCTGCAACAGAAACAGCGATACGTTGATCTGAATGTTCAAGCATGAATATGCAAAACTAGAATTACACTGGATTTGGCAGAGTTTAGACTTGACGTAGCTCTAACTAGCAGATGTGAACTGTATTGTATGGAACTGTAACTGTATCTGTATTTGGCAGGAAATGTGGAGAACAAGGCACATCGTATTGTCTGCATATCTGCATTAGAAACGGAGATAGGTTGGTTTGAATATTTAAGTCTGAAAATGTAAAAATGGAGGGTTTACGCCCGGATTTGACATCGGCCAGAGTTGATGTCAATTTGTCCAACCGTGGGGAGATCTGATCGCGAGGAAGAGCGTAAACGGGAGTCGCGAATTCCCGTTACAATTCTAAGAAGCGACGCCGCGTATTGATCGATCCCCTGATTTACGTTAAGATAATAGGGTGGTTGCGGCGGTATAACTCTGCGACCAACAATGTTATTGATGGGAATTGTGGATCTTGATGGCCGAAATATTGTTTTGGAAACATTAAATTTACGCTGGGCATTACTATTAACGTAGACACATATTTATTTTATAAACGATTTCTAGAATATTTATCGATATACATTTGCACGAGTCTCAGCACTTTCATTCATACCCGACCTTTTGAAGACTGTTAACCGATAGAACTGTTTATGTTCGTCTGTTTCTCAGTCGCCGCGCATACACATATCTCCACACAGTGATATCCCGTTACAAAGATCTCCACTACGCACTGGACCTAGTCCAGCACAAAATTATACATATTTCAATATTTATGAAGTATGTATTTCCAACAACTTTGTACAACAGCACAAGTTAGTAACTCCGCCGATTAAGGTATAGGTGACGAAGAAATTGATTGATCTGATATGAGAGAATCCGGGTAGATATATTGACTGATCTGAAAACCTAGATTGAGTATGCATAGATAGGTGGTCTTCGAAGAAGTCATGGGTGTGGAGAGTTTTCGAACCGAGATATAACTCGAATTCCCCTCTTATATACTTACGGAGGAAAGCTCGGTATGTAGGTAATTTTTGATCAAGGGAAGCCGATTCGTTGTTCACTCTTTTTTTTATGAAAAGGGAGGACAAAGATTCGCGATACCCATTGGGTATGATCAGCGTTAATGTCACGCCACGAGGCTTAACACAGGCTGTATTTTCTAACCGTCACTCGCGGCCCTACAATGTCTCAGTCAGATCGTCTTATCTGACCGCCGGATCATATACAATGTATCGACGAGCGCATAGCTGTCGCCAAGCAGCGAGTTCTCGAAACGTCGAATTTGGTCCGTTACGTTTTCCACGCAAGAACAGACATACGTGATCATAGGCGCGAACGGTGGCGTGACCTAAGTATAGTGGGGGTCGTCTTAAAGATGAGACAAAGAAATCATCCAAAGTCGATCAGTTCCTTGTGACGCGTCGAACGTTACACATTGAGCCAAACATTCGCTTATTCTATTAAGTATCATATCGTGCTACGTCCACCAAGAGACTAAGCTCAATCGTAAGAGCCTTGATCTATATTGTATACATCTATGTTATCTGCGTGCGATAAGGTTGTTAATTGTTGATATCTTTTCAATCGTGTAGACTAATTGTTGGAAATATACATTATTATAATTCTGTGACTCTCAGTGTTATACCGCATCAACCACCCCGATTATCCTAACCGAAATACGGGGATCGAACTATTCGTGGTGTCGATTATTCTAATCGTAACGGGAATTTACGACTCTCGTTGACGCGTATTCTAACGACCGCGTCTCCCCGCGATAGCTCGAATTTTACAGTTAATGAATGAAGATAGGAGGAGTAAGCATCCTACCAACGTGGCTCATGGATGACCTTGTTCATGGGTAAATACACACATTTTCATCAGATAAATGTCCGGTTTAATATTATATAATTACCGGTTTTCCCATTACATAACTACCAGCTTTTCCGTAATTTCTAAGAGCGTAGAATAAACATAAGGACTTTTCTAAGGAATACACATCAATCAAAAACATTTAAGAAATTAGACGTGCAAGAAGAAAGGGACCATCTAGAATTACTTAAAAAGTCTAAGTTTATGGTGGGTCCTTAGGTTTGATGAGGGTGTAAATAACGGTCAGCGGCCCCTTAGCGGCTAAATATCGAGGGACGTCGCACGGTTCCTATCACGCAAGGTAACAGTTGAATTAGTGAAAAAACGGCTGGTGTGCACTATATTTGGCAGCAAATGTGCAGTATAAGGCACATCGAATTGTCAACATATTTGCAACAGAAACGGAGATACGTGGGTATGAATATTTTATCCTGATTATGCAAAACTGCAAATACGCTTGATTCGTCTGGGACAATTCATGTGGATATAGCGCAAACTGGCTGATGAGCGCTGTATGTGGCAAGAAATGTGGAGTACCAGCCATATCGAATTGTCGACATACCAGCAACAGCAACGGAGATACGTTTAGTTGAATATTTGAGTCTGAATCTGCAGAACTACAATTACACTGCATATAACGGGGACCAGAGTCGACATAACGCTGACCAGCTAATGTGCTCTGTATTTGGCAGCAAATGTGGATTGGTTGTCGGCATATTTGCTATAGAGGCGAAGACACATTGATCTGAATGTTTATTCCTTAATACGCAATACTTCATTTACGCTGCACTTCACAAGGTCCAGAGAGGACGAAGCGCAAAGCGGCTGGTGTGTTCTGTATTTGCCTGCAAATCTGGAGTATAACGCGAATCGAAATGTCGGCATATCTGCGATAGCAGCGGAGATACGTTGATTTGAATATTTAAGCATGACTATGCGAAACTGCAATTACATTGCATTTGACAGTAACCAAATATAAAATAGTGTTAGGAAGATGATACATTTGAACTGTACATGTGAATGTGTGTGTAGGCGTCAGAGAGTGTCCAGGCCTTAGTTGGGCCAAAGGGCAATTGGCAGCCGTTAGAAACATTTTAAAGGGTCGGTTGACAACAAACGTGCGTGCAACTAGGTTTTCGATGTCTTCAGAGTATAAGATATATTTTTCGGGTCAACGTCAGGATTAGGGGTGGGGGTGTTCGATGAATCTTCGTTGAAATTAGCCATCGGTGCGGTGTAACAATAGTTTAGTTTATTGACACAAATTAGAAAGATTACAGCGTCGATATGTAATCGCAATGTTTCGACATTCGCGGCACTATGACAATGGTCTCGGCTCCGGCAACGTTTCCGCGGTCAACGGATGCTGAGCTCTACCCTACGTTAGCGTCGTTTGAATACTTAATCCTGAATATACGAAACTGCAACTACGCTGGATCTGGCTGGGTCCAGATTTTACATAGCGTAAACCGTATGATGTGCACTGTACTTGACATCAGATGTGGAATATAATGCGCATCGTATGGCCAATGTTTCTGCAAAACAAGCGGAGATACCTTCATTCGAATATGTAAGCATTAATATCCAAAACTGCAATCACGCTGGATTTCTTCGGGTCCAGTCTTGACAGTGTGCAAACGGGCTGATGCGTGCTGTATTTGGCAGCAAATATGCAGTATTACGTACATCCTATTGTCGACGTACCTACAATGGATACGCAGGTACTTTCACTTGAAAAACTAGGCTTGAATATGCAAAACTACAAATACGCTGGATTTGACTCCGTCCCGATATAACACGGCTTAAACCAGATGAAGCGCTCTGCGTATGGCAGTCAATGTGGAATATAGCGCGCATCGTATTGTCGACATATGTGCTATGGAATCGGAGTCACGTTGATTTGAATATTTAAGCCTGAACATACAAAATTGCATTTGGGCTGGATTTTGCAGGGACCAGAGTTTACGCAGCGCAAGCGAGCTGATGGGCAATGTAACTACAGCAAATGCGGAGTACAAGGCGTATGGAATTGTCGACATATGTGCAAAAGAAGCGGCGAAGCTTTGAATGCAATATTTAAGCATTAACAACAAAAACTACAATTACGCTGGATTTTACAGGGTCCAGAGTTGACATAGCACAGACCGGCTGATTTGGCATCTTATGTGGAGTATTCTGTGCATCTAATAGGCGACATAGAAACCAAGATACGTTCGTTTGAATATGTAATATTTGAATATTTCGCCTGAAAATGCATAATTGCAAATACGCTGAGTTTGGCTGCGTCCACACGTTACATAACTCAAACCAGATAATATGCATTGTGTTTGGCAGCAAAAGTGGCGTATATCGCGCATCGAATTGTCGGCATATCAGCAATGCAAACGGCGATACGGTGATTTGAACGATTAATCATGAATATGTAAAGCAGCAATTTCGCTAGGTTTGACAGAGACCGGAGTTGACATGGTACAAACCAGCAGATGTGCGGTGCACATGACATCGGATGTGAAATGTAACGGGCATCGCTTTGTCGCCATATGTGCAATAGAAACGGAGATACATTCATTTGAATATGTTAACCTTAATTTGCAAAACTGCAATTACGCTTGATATGTCGAGGACCAGAGATGATATAATAGCACGAGCCAGCTGATGTGAGCTGTATTTGGCAGGCAATGAGGAGTATATCTCGCATCTAACTGACGGCAAATCTCCAATCGCAGCGGTGATACGTTTTATTTAATATTCAATAATGGGCTTGTTACGATACCGATAGTATTAGCGTGACTGTAACACATCGCCGTCTCAGTAAAACCATTTTATTTCAAGCTTCACGCTACAGTTCTGAATCCGGACAAGACCGTTTCAAGTTCTCGCAAGTGCAAGCAGTCAAATTAAGGTACTTACACGAGTTAGAGTCTAATACATTTTATTGGTCCAACATCGATGGGGCGATCTCGCATCGAAATTTTCGGAGGACCGCGTAACCTTCCAACGACGACCGCCGTACGAGCAGCGGATAAACTTATTTCGTGCCTTAGGTAGCCCTCACCACGTCCTCTACTTCTTGATTCTTGGTTGGTAGCTTTAGCGGCTGCAGGTCCGAGAAATTGCATCTTGACCCGCTTTCTCGTATGGCGCATGTGACGTCTCACTTTCCACCGTAGACACTTGTCGGATCTACATACGTTGAACCATTTGCGCGAGACAAGCGCGGCGCTCTGCAGGGACGAGGGATCCAATTTTCGAAGTATCAAGTGCGAAACCTCCAGTGGAAGTTCGGAAATGATATCTACCTTACTTGGGACGAACAAATCAACGACGCGTATTAGAGATCTAAAAAACTCCATATTGCTTCTACTGTTGCGCGAGCACGACTGACGGTCTGGCTAAGAGTGGAGGCTTATATATGTGCCGTTCGTCACGGTGCACTGCGAGTTCCGGCTCCGGTGAGAGTCCTGGACAGTCAGAATCGATCGCATGTGCATGTATCTTCATATAGATCTGGTTCACATTATGATTAGTGTTAGATGCGTGAAACGAATCTTCATTTGGATTAGACGTTGTTGTTATGCAATAGAGCAGATATTCACTAGCGCGAATTTGATTTGAGGTGTATGGTAGCAATTTAGGTTTAAAAGCACAAGAGTATATTTAACTATGTAGTTTATTAAAATATACCCTACGTGTACACTAGTCGTATAATACACTTGTTGTCTTGATTTGTGATTACGAATAGATCGGCGCAAAGAAGTATCGACTTAACTGCTACTGCTCGTGTCATTCGATAACAAAGAATGCCTCGCTACCGTGTTCGCTATATTTATATGCGTCGGTGCTGACAAAATGCGTTGGGATTTAAATTTCCAAGGTGTTCTCGAAAAATCACAACGGACGCTGAACTCTCGACCTTGATTACAAATGTTGACATTTCGGGTAGTTGACTCGAGGGCATATGATCACGACAAAGTCTACGGATTTTGATTAACCTTCGGTAACCGCCTGAGGTTGTCGGATCTATAATAAACTCATCTTTCAGTAAACACGATTTTTTGTGTAGCGGGTTCACTGGACCAAAACCGTTATGAATTTTACCGACGAGTGCCGCTACAGTACCCGCCTGCCAGTGTTAGCGTTACTTCTTCTTATGTTTGTTTACCTATGTTAGCGCGGTGCTCTTGCTAACCGCCTAATTCAAACCCGTTTGAAAGCGATGAGGAAAACGAACTCTCCTGCCCGAACGTGTGGTATAATTGGTTCTTGCGTCTCAGTCGCTTTGTTGCGCTTGCTCGCTGCTTTGCGGTCGGAAGATTTTCCCAGGTAAAAATACGTGGTAGGCTTCTGCGCTCCTTTCCAGATGCTCAATATCTTCCGACACGATGAAGGCGGGTTTTAGACGATCTACGGAGACTTTCACGTTTTTGTCCTTCATCCGTATGGTAATGCTTTTCATCCCACGCTGTGTAACCTGATAGGGGCCATCGTATGGTGGTTGCAGTGGACCTCCGATTGCATCGTGGCGTACGAAAACGCACAGCGACGTTTCTAAATCGCGGAACATGAACGTTTTCTTTTCGCCGTGTCGTGAAATGGGCAGAGGTCTAATATCGCTCATTCGCTCACGCAGACAGTTTGCGAACTCCGCGTTGGCCGGTAGTTTTTCTGGTACAAAGAATTCTGCTGGCAATCGTATGTCCGTACCATAAATCATTTCGGCTGCCGTTGCGCTCAGGTCCTCCTTGATAGCGGTTCTAATGCCTAAAAGAACTATGGGAAGGCTTTCAACCCAGTTGCTCGAATTGTGGCATTTGATTGCGGCATTAAGCTGCCTGTGAAAGCGCTCTACCATCCCGTTGGACGCGAGGTGGTAGGCTGTGGTACGCAAATGCTTAATGCCGAGCATCCGGCATAGTTCGTTTAAAAGACTGGATTCGAATTGGTGTCCTTGATCGGTTATTATTTTTGCTGGGACGACAAAACGCGCTATCCATGTGGAAAGAAGAGCCGAGGCAACGGTCGTCGCTTCCATATCTGGTATTGGAATCGCTTCGAGCCAACGTGAAAAACGGTCGATACATGTTAGACAATATCGGTAGCCTTGTGAATATTGCATGACGATGATGTCTAAATGTATATGCTCGAATCGTCCTGCGAGCTCTCCGAATGTTCCGGTCGGCGTTGATACGTGTCTCGTTATTTTACATTATTGACACGGGATGTATTGCCGTGTCCATGTTTGGCAATTTTTGTTTACCGCCGGCCAAACTATACGCGATTTTACGAATTTTTGGGTCGCGCGTATCCCTAGATGGGAAAGTCCGTGGAGCGAATTGAATACGTCGCGCCGCAAGGGTTTCGGTACGTACGGTCGTACGATGTCGCCTGATACGTCGCAGTATATTTCCGCGTCGTAATCCGGAAAACGAATTTTCTTAACCTGCAACGCGGATATATCGGAGTTGATGATGTCGCGGAGCTCCTTGCCCATTTCTTGCGCGGCGGCGAGAGTTTTGTGATCCACGGATTTTCCTATGGCTTCGATGCGAGATAGGGCGTCGGCTGCATTGTTATTCAGTCTTTTTATATGCCTTATATCGGTCGTGAACTGCCCGATCTAATCTAGTTGACGGAATTGTCTCGGCGAACACCTGTCGGGATTCTGACTGAACGCATAGGTGTGGTGTTTGTGATCTATGAAAATAATGAAATTCCTCCCCTCTACGGCGTGTCTAAATCGCATGACCGCGGTATACATAGCGAGTAATTCGCGATCGTACGCGCTATATTTTCGCTGCGCGAAATTTGAGGCTTTAGTTAAGAAACCCAACGGTTGCCAAGTGTCATTCGCGCGTTACTGCAACACCGCCCCTATTGCAAAGTCGGTCGCGTCTACTGCGAGGCTGGTGGGCGCGCCAGGTATAGGATGCCCTAACATCGTAGCGTCAGCTAGGGCGCGTTTTGACTCGCTAAAGCTCGTTTTGGCTTCCTCCGACTAAATAATGGCCATGTTGCCCTTTTTCGCCCCTTGTAACAAATCGTTGAGGGGTTGCAAAATTTTAGCTGCCCCCGGTATGAAACGTCCGTAAAAGTTAATCATACCGAGGTATCCGCGTAGTGCCTTGATGTTCGCGGGGAGCGGTGCTTCATTTATGGCTCTAACGCGATCGGCGAGCGGTTTCATTCCGTGCGCGTTTACCGTATGGCCTAGGAAGGCTATTTCATTAATGCCGAACTCGCACTTTGCGAGGATGATTACTACGCCGTACTGGTTTAGACATTCGAACAAGATCCGCAAGTGCCCGCGGTGCTGCTCCTCGGTTTCCGAAGCTACCAAGAAGTCATCTATGTACGCGTAAACGAAATCTAAGCCTCGCGTGATTACGTCGACAAATCTTTGACACGTTTGCGCGGCGTTTCGAAGCCCAAACATCATGTTGTTTGCCTCGAAAAGGCCGAATGGTGTCGAAATCGCGGTTTTTGTAACGTCCTCAGGCGCGATTGAGATTTGATGGTAGGCGCGCAATAAATCAATTTTTCAGAATATTCGCCGACCGTGTAAATGCTGCGCGAAGTCTTGTATGTGCGGTGGAGAGTACCTGTCGGGTACAGTGCGGGCGTTCAGCGCCCTGTAGTCACCGCAATGTCGCAGACTTCCATCCTTCTTTGGGACGACGTGTAGTCGAGATGCCCGGGAACTCTTCGATGGGCGCATGACTCCTTGCTCGATAAGTGTTGCAAATTCCGCCTTGATTGGCTTGAGACGGTCCGGTGCGAGAGGGCGGGGTTTGCAATATACGGGAGGGCGGGGTGTGGTTTCGATGTGGTGCTCCACACTGTGCCGTATTTTCTCTCACCCTAAGGCCGGTGGGCGCGTTAGATCTGGACATTTCGCCAACAATTGGTGGTAGACCAAATCCCCGTTTACGGTCTTAATCATAAGCTGTTCGCTGTTGGCGGCGTATCCCCTGGTCGATAGCTGGTTTGTTGTGTCGAGAAGTCGTCTTTTTCTTGGATCCACAAGCAACCCGTAATGACTTAGGAAATCTAGGCCGATGATGAGAGTTTGCACATCGGCGACAGTGAAGTGCCATTTGAAGGCACGTCTAAGGGACAGGTTCAGCTCCATCGCTATAGTGCCGTACGTTGCGATGCGCGTCCCATTGGCAGCGAATAGTTCATACGTTGTTTTCTTTACGTCCCTAGATAGCCTGCTTCGGGGATGAACGCCGATATCAGCACCGGTGTCAACTAAGAACGAAGTCTTCGTTCTCTGGTCCAAAATAAAGATGCGGCGAGATCCCGAGCCGTCGCCGTCCTCCGCTTTTACGGACGGCTGGGGTCGTTTCCCGACTTCCACTTACAAGCGTGGCGCGATCGCCGAACCTCGCATGATAGAAGCAAATTCCGTCCTGGCGCGGATAGTCTCGCGAACGCGAACGGCGGCGGGGTCGAGTGAGAGAATTCGAACGTCTTCGTGGTCGATGATACCCGCCGATTCCCATAGCCTTAATCTGTTCTCGCAGTCTGCTGACCTCGGCGGCCAGTGCGTCGTTTTTGCCTTCGTGTGATGCCGGTGGCTCGATTGTGACTACCTTGTGAGCGCGCTGCCCGTTACGACTATACGCCTCATAGATTTTATCCGCTGTCCTGGTCAGTTTCTCGATACTCGTATCGTCCACTGCAGCCAGGACTTCCCTGATGCGATAGTTTAATTAGAGCTATGGTAGAATCTAGATTACAATGTTACGGGAGTTTCCCAAAATTCCAAACGGAAGGTTCCCGTGATATTTCATTTCTGACTTATATTTATGCTTGATCTGTCTGGGACCAGTGCAGATATAGCGCAAACTGGCTGGTAAGCGATGTATTTGGCAAGAAATGTGGAGTACCAGGCATATCGTATTGTCGACACATCTCCAACAGTAACGGAGTTGCGTGGTTTTGAATATTTAATAATGTATATTAAAAACTGCAATTAGCTGGATTTGAATCGATACTGATTTTATATAGCGTAATTCGTATGATCTGCACTGTATTTATCAGCAAATATGGAGTATATCGCGCATCCATTTGTCGACATATCGACATATCAATAGAAACAGCGATACGTTGATCTGAAGGTTCAGGCATGAATATGCAAATCTGCAATTACACTGGATTTGACAGGGTTCAGACTTGACGTAGCTCTAACTAGCAGATGTGAACTGTATTTGGCAGGAAATGTGGAGAACAATGCACATCGTATTGTCTGCATATCTGCATTAGCAACGGAGATAGGTTGGTTTGAATATTTAAGTATGAAAATGTAAAAATGGAGGGTTTACGCCTGGATTTTACATTGGCCAGAGTTGATGTCAATTTGTCCAACCGTGGAGAGATTTGATCGCGTGGAAGCGAGTCAACGGGAGTCGCAAATTCCCGTTACGATTCTAGGAAACGACACCGCGTATTGATCGATCCCCTGATATCCGTTAAGATAGTAGGGTGGTTGCGGTGGTATAACTCTGCGACCAACAGTGTTATTGATGAGAATTGTGGATCTTGATGGCCGAAATATTGTTATGGAAACATAAAATTTACACTGGCCTTTACTATTAACGTAGACACATATTTATTTTATAAACGATTTTTAGAATATATATCGTTAGACAGCTGCACGCGTCTCAGCACTTTCTTCCATACCCGACCTTATGTAGACTGTTAACCGACCGAACTGTTTACATTCGTCTGTTTTTCAGTCGCCGCGCACACACATATCTCCACACACTGATATCCACATACAAACATCTCCACCACGCACTCGACCTAGTCCAGCACAAAAATTTTACATATCTCAATACACCTCCTTAATTATTGTGCTGCATATTCATTTCCTTTTGTGAAAATTAAATTATTTTTAAAAGTAATCTAAAATTTTCAAAATTATTTCTCCCTAGAGCATTCGTTTGGATATCTGCTACATTGTTTTCTGAATTTACTTTTATAACGTCAATCTCTTTATTTTCCCAACTTTCATTTACAAAATGGAAATGTACTTCAATGTACTCATAATTTTTTGTCAAGTTTCCGAATTTTGATATCGCAATCGCTCCAGAATTATGTTCGTAAATTTTTATTGGTCTCTCGATCATTATTTTGAAATTTTTCAATAATTTCTTTAGAAATTTTATTTCACTCCCTGCTTCTGACAAAACTACTTACTCGGCGGCTGTTGATGATTTTGTCACGCTGTTTCGCTTTGTCGATTCCAGTAAATTGCGTTTCCGAAAAATCTTATGATAAATCCCGTAGTAGTCTTGTAGTAGTCTTATGATAAATCACCGTCAACAAAGCAATAAATGATTTCAGCGTTCAAATTTCTTTCATAAGTCAACTTTAATTTTCTGGTTAAATATAAGTATTACAAAATTCTCAACGCATATTTATAATGGGTCCCGTCGTAACTGTTTTGAAATCGACTTAAATAGTTTACACTATACTAACGTATAATCTTGTTCCAGTACTAATACATAATGAAGCTCCTATGAGGTTTCTATATCTTATATCGTCTGAGGCTGACTGTGCGGGTTCTAAATTTAAGTTTTTTTCCTTTGGTGTAAAATATAGTTTACTATTTCCTATATACTATCGTTTCGCTAATGACTCTATATAACTACTTTTATCTAATTTCATCTCACACTTCTTATGATCGTATTCAATGTATATTCCTAAGTAAGTCTTTACTTCACCTAAGTCCCTCATCGCAAATTTGTTTGACAATTTATTTTTAATTTCATCGATTTTTCTTTTGTTTTTTCCACACATTAATAAGTCATCCACGAATAGAATTAAGTATATAACATGATCGCTCTCATACTTCATATACAGACAATAATCACTCTCACTTCTTTGAGAATCTAATTTTTTAATATACTCGTCGAAACATTCATACCAAACCCATGAACTCACACGCAATCCATATAACGCCTTTGATAGTTTACACACTTTCCCGCTTTTATCGGCGTAACCCATAGGTTGTTTTACAAATACTTCCGATTTTATAGTTCCGTTTAGGAATGCTGTTTCTACATCCATTTGCATAATCATCGAACCATATTGACAACAATAAGATAGTAATAACTTCAGCGTTTGCATTTTTGCCACTGGAGAGTATAAATCTTCCGGTATTTCCTTTTGTTGGAAGCCCCGAACAACTAGTCGCGCTTTCTTACGATTATCGGATTTATTCGTATATACCCATTTCAAATCTAATACCTTTTTATCTTTTGGTTTCTCTACTAATTGCCAGGTTTTTATTTTTGACTAAACTATTCATTTCTCGATCCATTGCTTCTTTCCATGATCTGCTGTCATCTCCACTTAATGCTTCTTCATAGGTTTGAGGACTGCCTGCGCTAACTACATTCACATAAATGAAATATGAGCCCGTTTGGCCATATCTTTCAGGTTTCTTTGTTTCCCGTCCTGGCCTTCTCAAATTATTTTCTATGTCCTCAAGTTTTTCTTCTGATTCGTTACTTAAATTTCTCTCCTTTTTTATTACAACCTGCTCGACCTTTTTGTTGATGTGGTCACCACTTCTAGGAAAACTCCACATCTGGTCTTTTTAGCTTTCTCAAGCGCTGAAGACATCGACAGCATATAGACAAAAGAATAGCAGGGAGGCAGACCATAAACGGTAGACAGGCGACGTTGGCTTCGGGGTTCTCAGTCATAAAGTAACACTGCTAGCGTGCGGATCTGGACCAGCTCAAATTGTATTCCTGTATTTCATTATTAAGTCAAATATATACTTTGTATCTTACACTTTATCCACGCGTTTTTCGCTCTTTATATACCGAATAACCTCAACAGGTTATGGGCCCAGGGCTGTAGAGTGTAAGATAGCAACGCGAAGTGAATAAATTGTCAAAGTATTGTGCTTAGTAAAGTAAGTGATAGTGCTAAAATGGAATCAGCAAGTGCGAAGATCGAGATGTTACGAGGCGAAGAAAACTGGCTCCAGTGGCGTTTTGTCATGCGTACACTTTTGGAGGAATATGACGACCTGTTCAACGTGTGTGAAGGGAATCTGTGTCATCCAAGTAACAGTGCGGAGAAAGAAATCGCCCGTAAAAGATTTTTGAAGGCAGATCGGCTAGCAGGAAAATTAATTGTGACCTCAGTAGGAAGGAAACCGTTGGATCTTCTTTTATGTTGCACAACAGCACATGAAATGTGGAAAAAGTTGAATACAGTATAGGCACAACTCTATGTTATTCTTCTTAAAACCTAATCTCGTCAGATACTTATTAAGACACTCATACCACTCCCTTCGACTTTTTTTTAACCCATAAAGCGCTTTCGATAGTTTACAAACTCTATTCGTTCCGTCCGCATATCCCTTTGGTTGATTTACATATACCTCCGAGGTTACTTCACCATTTAAAAAAGCAGTTTCTACATTCATTTGCTCAATAATTAATCCATTTTGACAACGATATGATAGCAATATCTTAAAGGTCTCATTACTCGCTACTGGGGAGTATATGTCATCGGCTACGTTTCTTTGTTGGAATCATCTTACCACTAATCTAGCCTTATACCTGTCATCTGATTTTCTCGTGTAAACCCATTTTACATCTAATACGTTTTTGCCTTTTACCCTTTCTACCAATTTCCAAGTTTTATTCTTATAAAGACATTCTATTTCCTTATTCATAGCTTGTTTCCAATCTTCACTATCTTCACAACAAATCGCCTCCTCAAATGTACAAGGGATATCTACACTACAATAATTTGCATGGATTTCACTAATGTTTTCTTTTTCTGGACATCTTACTGGAGTTCTCTTATTACGTGTAGACCTTCTAGGGATGTTTAAGCTTTCAAGACTGTTATCATTTTCATCTTCCCTACTTTCTAACTCTTCCTTATTCATGTTTACCAATAAATCATTATCCCCATTGTCATTGTTATCTTTATCGAATGAATTTTCCGCAACGCCGATACATTTTGTGTCTGTTCCTATGACCTCTACATGTCTCGCTATTGTTATTTTCCTACCTAATAAGACTCTGTAACCTACTTCACTATATCCTAACAAAATTCCCATATCTGCCTTCTTATCCCATTTAGAAACTCTCTTTTGTTCTTACAAAAACTTTACTTCCATATAGATGTAGATTTTCAACACTTGGTTTTCTCCCGAAGAATATTTCAAAAGGTGTCTTTCTCTCTATAGTATTTGCCAGTATTCGATTCTTCAAGTATACCGCTGTCCAATCTATTTCCAGCCAGTACCTTTTATGTACTTTCGCTTCCGCTAACAAGCAACGCGCCATGTCCATAACTGTTCTATTATACCTTTCCGTTGTCCCGTTTAATTCATGTACGTAGGTTGGGCAGTTATTTATTCTGATACCTTTATCCCTAGCAAATTTATAAATTCGATTATTCAAGTTCTCTTTTTCATTATCACATCTCAATATTTTAAACCTCTTGCCCGTTAAATTCTCGGCTTCATTTACAAACTGTACGAAACAATCAAACACCTCATCTTTTGATTTTATACAATAACTTCTAGCTATTTTGCTATAATTATCGATAAATGAGATGAAATATTTCTCTTCATTGAATCCGGTAGTCTTAAAGGGACCGCGCACGTCCGAATGAATAATTTCCATTATCTCCCTAGCCTTGGTTCGATTATTTTTGAATGGTAAATTTTGCATTTTCCTTTCCATGCACACCCTACATTTCAAAAATTCCTTTTCAAATTCTTTCGGTATACCAGTAACTAGCTGCTCTTTACCCAAAATATTTAAATATTTAAAATTTACGTGTCCTAGCATCCTATGCCATCTTTTCTTTTTACTCATATCACTACGTTCGGCGCTGTTTGCTAAGTGCTCCTTCCCTTTCAATATACTTTTCATTCTATATGTTCCCTTTTCTTTAACCGCTACCGCTGTAAGTTTATTGTCCTCATCTATTACTTTTGCAATATTTCCTATTGAAATAACCGTGTTCCTATTATCTTTTAACTTGCCTAAACTAATGAAGTTTGCGGACATTTCTTTTGCGTAAAAAACATTATGCACATTTATTTCATTTTGCTTTCCAAATGTTTCAAAATAACTTATAACATTCGCTAATTTTGTTGCCTTTATTGATCTATTATCGCCTAAATATATATTTACCGCTTCTTTAAGGTCAATAGATTTATCGAAATAATTTACGTTGTTAATTATGTGATCTGTGCAACCGCTATCTAATGGCCACATTACTTCATAATTACTTATCTCGTTCGCCTCGCCGCTGTGTGCTGCGTGCGCCGTTGCTATCCATGTGCTTGATCTTGAGTTACCATGCTCGTGTCACGTAAAATAAAAAGCAGGAGGCTCGAACGAAAAGAAAAAAATTAAGGTAACAAAAAAAACAAGAGAATTTATTTCTTGTATTCTGAATTTACACTGACTGCGATTTTGTTCTGAGCTCCAGCCGTGACTTTCCAAGACTGAAGCTCTTACAATTTGACTTTCGGTAACATCTGTTTCTTCTTTGTTTGTCATCCCTCAATATCCCCACTACCCTGTAGGCGTACGTGACCGTTGTCACACTTCTAGGACATCCGGTGGAAGGACCGTTAGGATACAGATGACTCATTAGGCACTTCGGCGATATACATTGTCGCCAAGGCCGCCACATCTCTGTCTCCATCATCGGTCCATCGGATTTGAAGTATGCCGGTCGTGATACTCGCTCGTGCCGGTTGTTGACTGACGATGGAAATTTCCATGTCCCCTGCTTGTATTTCCTTTGTTTCCTCCTCCTCTGCTGCGACCACGTGTTGACCCAAGCCAAAAACTGATACTGTTTCCCGCTTCGACGCCATTTTGACACTCTCTCGCAAAATGTCCTACTCTTCCACATCTGAAGCATCCTTCCTTTTTTGCAGAAAAGGCGCTGGTTTGCATTTCTCCTCGATTGGACTTATTTTTCCTCTCCGCTATTTCAATTTTATTTTTTAAATACGCTACCGTTTGATTTTCGGCTTTCAGTGCATCTACTATATCCGCTATGTAGCTGTATTCTTCGGGTAACGTATTCAGCATGTAAGTTAGTTTTTCCCTCTCACTCACTTGTGCACCCGCACATTTTAATTCGTTTATTAATTTTTCGAAATCGCTAAAGAACGATGTTGAATCACTGTAGTTCTCAAGTTTTATCTTTTCCAATCTCCTTCTGCATACGACCTGTAGTGCCGTCGACTCTTTCAAGTACATTTCATCAAACTTTTTTACTATCTGATACGCCGTTTTTTCTTCTCTAATATATTCCAATGGTCTGTTTGTGATGGCACTATAAATTATATTTATTGCCTTCGATCCTTTTTGTCCCAGTCTTCACTGTCTGTTTCTGTCTTCACCCTAGTTGTGACAACCTCGCATTCTCTATACTTGCGAAACATCGTTATTCTTTGCTTCCACATACCGTAAATATCCATCGAAAATAGGTATCATGATTTCCAATCTCTCCATTTAAAATGATTCCTTATCTCTTACTCAAGCGTTCCTACGTGCTCGAAGTGTATTTTTCCTCTTTGTAACCTTTGAACGTTTCTTTCCTTACTGAAGACTCACTCGATCTAACTCGCAATATTGAAAACCATGCACTAAAATAACTGGAAAAACTTTGAACCACGCTCTGCTACCATGTAAAGATATAGAATGGATTCGGAAATACAAATAATTCCCTTTATTTAGCACACAACAGTTATACATATATCTTATACTCTAAAGACCTCGAAACCCTACTCGCACGCACGCTTGTTGTCAACAGATTCTTCCAGATACTTTTAACGACTGACTCTTCTCTTTTGTCCCAACTAAGGCCTGGACGTCCTCTGACGCTTATACACACATTCACATGTACAGTGTAAATGTATCATATTCCTAGCAGAATTGTTATACGACTGATGCATCAACATACCACGCAAGAAGAATTGGAAACTAGGACAAAAAGGAAGAACTGTGAAAGAGATACTTATAATCGTAGTAAACGACAAAAAATTCGCAGATGTTCAAGTGAATCTGACGAGGAGGATATTGATGAAAAGGTAGTTGACAATAGAAGAATACAAGTAATAACACAAGAGTCAAACAATCTCCTCGATAACGGCAAAAGGATGATGCGAATGATGGGATATAAGGCGGTTACGGCCTCGGAAATAGTGAACAAGGTCGTTTAGAGCCAGTTCAAGCACCTAGACAGCATGGTTGCAGAGGCTTTGGACATCATGTTCCTGGACATGAAGATTCAGGTCTTAAATGGCATCCTGCAGAGGAAGTTATAAAGTGTGTAAAAGATATGAAATGGTGATATGAAAAGTTGACCACAGATGATGAAATTGATTTCTGTTGTGAAGATATAGTGAAAACTGTTATCAATGCGAAAACTTTTTTTAACACTTTTTTAAAATCGTGCTACTGTTAAAATGGCGAATACAGATAGAGCATGTAACTTTATGTTTACTAACCCAAAAGGTTTGAGGGAGAATGGGCTGCTATACTTTGCAGATGTATGTGCTGGAGCAGGAGGTTTTAGTGAACATGTTCTATGGCGAAAGAAATGACGTGCTAAAGGATTTGCTCTTACATTGGAAAATGAACATGATTTCAAATTAGAAGACTTTTATGCGGGTCCTTGTGAAACATTTCATCAATACTACGGACCAAAGGAAAGTGGTGATGTCTTTGACCCAGATAATGAAGAGGCATTTACAAATCTTATAATGCAGCATACCCATGGCAAAGGAGTACACTTTGTGATGTCTGATTGAGGATTCTCAGTAGAACGACAAGAAAATGTACAAGAAATTCTTTCAAAACAACTGTATCTTTGTCGATGTTTAATAGCATTGATGGTTGAAAGAGAGGGTGGCGATTTTGTGACAAAATTATTCAACCTTTTTACACCCTTTAGTGCTGGTTTAGTTTATTTAATGTATCGCTGCTTTGAAGAAGTTTGTATTTTTACACCAAACTCTTCTAGACCAGGAAATTCAGAACGTTACTTAATATGTAAGAATCGAATTGTCGGCATATCTGCAATGCAAACGGCGATACGGTGATTTGAATGATTAATCATGAATATGTAAAGCAGCAATTTCGCTAGGTTTGACAGAGATCGGAGTTGACATGGTACAAACCACCAGATGTGCGGTGCACATGACATCGGATGTGTAATGCAACGGGCATCGCTTTGTCGCCATATGTGCAATAGAAACGGAGATACATTCATTTGAATATGTTAACCTTAATTTGTAAAACTGCAATTACGCTTGATATGTCGAGGACCAGAGATGATATAATAGCACGAGCCAGCCGATGTGAGCTGTATTTGGCAGGCAATGAGGAGTATATCTCGCATCTAATTGACGGCAAATCTCCAAGCGCAGCGGTGATACGTTTTATTTAATATTCAATAATGGGCCTGTTACGATACCGATAGTATTAGCGTGACTGAAACACATTGCCGTCTCAGTAAAACCATTTTATTTCAAGCTTCACGCTACAGTTCTGAATCCGGACAAGACCGTTTCAAGTTCTCGCAAGAGCAAGCAGTCAAATTAAGGTACTTACACGAGTTAGAGTCTAATACATTTTATTGGTCCAACATCGATGGGGCGATCTCGCATCGAAATTTTCGGAGGACCGCGTAACCTTCCAACGACGACCGCCGTACGAGCAGCGGATAAACTTATTTCGTGCCTTAGGTTGCCCTCACCACGTCCTCTACTTCTTGATTCTTGGTTGGTAGCTTTTGCGGCTGCAGGTCCGAGAAATTGCATCTTGACCCGCTTTCTCGTATGTCGCATGTGATGTCTCACTTTCCGCCGTAGACCCTTGTCGGATCTACATACGTTGAACCATTTGCGCGAGACAAGCGCGGCGCTCTGCAGGGACGAGGGATCCAATTTTCGAAGTATCAAGTGCGAAACCTCCAGTGGTAGTTCGGAAATGATATCTACCTTACTTGGCACGAACAAACCAACGACGCGTAGTAGAGATATAAAAAACTCCATGTTGCTTCTACTGTTGCGCGAGCACGACTGACGTTCTGGCTAAGAGTGGAGGCTTATATAAGTGCTGTTCGTCACGGTGCACTGCGAGTTCCGGTTCCGGGTGAGAGTCCTGGTCAGGCAGAATCGATGGTATGTGCATGTATTTTCACTTACATCGGGTTCACATTATGATTAGAGTTAGAGGCGCGAAACGAATCTGCATTTGGTTTAGACGTTGAAGTTATGCAATAGAGCAGATATTTACTAGTGTAAATTTTATTGTTATATAATTTGACAAGTAGTCGTGGTAATTAGGTACTCGAGAAGCTAATGACAATGATCCAGGGTTCAATAACAAAGCCGCGGTCAATGGGATAACAGAATTCGTTTCCATCCTGATTCCAAGTTGTACCATACTTCCTTATCTACGGTATAGGTAGGACTGAACAAACTCTTTGTCAAAACATAGAATATCCACCGAGTGTTAAGGCTCTTTGTAACTGGCTAATGTGACCTCACGAGAGAATGATTTTCCGGCACGATGATGCTGCAGTGGAAAACAATGATGGGTGTGTCTAAGGGCACCGGAACATCGGATTCGTGGAGAAAAGACTTCGCTCGGAAAGAGATTGATAGTGACGTTACTGTTAGTTGGACAACTTCCATGTTGATGGTTAGAGAAGGATGCTAGTAGCCCTTGAGGGAACGTTGCTAGCGGGAAGCTTCGTCCGTGGAAAAATAAATTCCACCTATCCTCCCGTAGTTGGAACAAAGACTGTTTGCCTGTTTAGGACTGCTAAGGACTTTAATTTACCAAATCTTAAGGTTTATAATGGGTCCTCAGGCTAGCTAAACATATACTGTGGAGATGCGTTGACATCTCGCAATCATCTTATCCGACGGATAGAGTCTGCGTGTGGCGAGACACGGGACATGAACCGTTGGAATGTTTACTGTCACGTGCCGCTACGATTATTTCATTTAAGGACAGCTATAGAATTACTCCATGCCTTTATTAGACAAAACGTTCATCCCTTGACCGCGGCTACGTTCGGTGACTGGTTGTCGCCTCGAGGCCAAGTGCAGTATCACAGGTTTCGAACAATTACAATCGGACTGGATGGCTAAAATTATTGAATTACAGCTATGGTAGAATCTAGATTACAATGTTACGGGATTTTCCCAAAATTCCAAACAGAATGTTGCGGTGTTCTTTCATCTCCGATTTATATTTATGCTTGATCTGTCTGGGACCAGTCTGGATATAGCGCAAACTGGCTGGTAAACGATGTATTTGGCAAGAAATGTGGAGTACCAGGCACATCGAATTGTCGACATATCAGCAACAGCAACGGAGATACGTGGAGTTGAATATTTGAGTCTGAATCTGCAAAACAACAATTACACTGCATATAACAGAGACCAGAGTCGATGTTCTGCCGCGCAACACATCTGCACTCAATGCCGCGCGGCTTGACAGCCAACGGTCCACGCGCCATCCTTCGAATCCTCCATAGGCCCAAGGACACTCCATAAAGATGAAATCCTAACTGCATTTTTCGCACATATGGTCTAAGTCAATCTGTTTGTTTCGAAAAGACTTTCTAATTCAAGAAGTGTTGTCGGTCGGTTTTTAGAAGGGTCCTTGGGTTTATGACGCGCTCTTGAGAATTACGGAGAAAGCGGGTAGTGGCCTAACGAAAAAAGCGGACATCTACCTAACGGAAAATCTGAGTTTTACCATAAAAAATGTCGCCTAGGACCCACGTTGGTAGGTGGCTTCTTCCTCCTCTCTTCCTTCCTAACATTAGTCATAACCAATCGGCATCGCGGATCATTGCCCTCATTTTCCTAACTAACAATGTAAGCAATGAATCCGCGTTCTTCATTCAAAGGGCACACCCATACCGAGCTTCGTACTCACATCAGAATAAACTTTAGAGTTACATCATCTCTCACGGTGACTAGAGTTCCTGCAATCCCTATAACTCTCACCGTTCCTATATCTCTAAGAGCCTCCAATTTCTCTCACAGTATCCAGAAGTCCGACAGCTCCTACAGCTCTCACGGACCTAGAGCTCCTATAGCTCACACCCTCATCTAAGAATAATCCTTCTCTTCGTTATCTGTATCTTAAGCAACGGCGTTCTTACTCAGTGTGTTGTATAAATCGTTGGAGATACATATATTTCTTATAACTCTGTGACTCCCAGTGTTATACCACAACAACTACATCTATTATCCTAAGCGAAATACGGGGATCGAACTATTCGTGGTGTCGATTATTCCAATCGTAACGGGAATTTACGACTCCCATTGACGTGTATACAAATGACCGCGTCTCCCCGCGATAGCTCGAAAATACAGTCGACATAGCGCAAACCGGATAAGTACTGTATTTGGCTGTAATTGTGAGGTATATCGCGCATCGCATTTGCGACATGTATCCAATAGCAGAGCTGATACGTTGACTTGAACATTTAGGCATGAATATGCAAAACAGCAATTACGCTGAATCTGTCAGTGACCAGAGAAGACATGAGACAGAAGAGAAGATAGAATCGGAAGATGTGCTCTGTGCTCACCAGCGAATCAGGAGCATAACGCTCACCGAATTTTCGTCATATCTGCCATAGAAACGAAGATACGTTGCTTTCGATATTCAAGCATGAATATGCTAAACTGTAATTATGGTGTAGTTGACAGGGACAAGAGTGAACAAAACGCTAACCTACTGATGTGCGCTGTATATGACATCAGATGTCAAATATAACGCGCACCGAATTGTCTGTAAGTGTGCCATAGAAACGGAGATTCGTTGATTCGAATATTTAATACTGAATATGTAAAACTGCAAATACGCAGGGTTCGGCTAGGTCCCGATTTTACATGCATCAAACGGGATAACGTGCACTGTGTTTGGCAGCAAATTTGGAGTATAACGAGCCTCTAATTGTAGCCATATGTGCCATAGAATCGGAGA
Source organism: Bombus terrestris (assembly GCF_910591885.1). NCBI lineage: Eukaryota > Metazoa > Arthropoda > Insecta > Hymenoptera > Apidae > Bombus > Bombus terrestris. The sequence continues at coordinate 632,713 of NW_025963549.1, forward strand.
TACGTCGGTTTGATTACTTAATCCTGAATATACGAAATTGCAACTACGCTGGATCTGGCTGGGTGCAGATTTTACATAGCGTAAACCGTATGATGTCCACCGTACTTGGCATCAGATATGGAATATAACGCGCATCGAATTGTCTACATACCTGCAATCGAAACGTAATCACGTTGATCTGAATATTTATTCCTGTTGTGAATATGATACATTTACACTGTACATGTGAATGTGTGTGTAAGCGTTAGAGGACGTCCGGGTATTGGTTGAGACAAAAGACAAGGGCCAGTCGTTAGAAGTATCTGGAAGAGTCGGTTGACAACAGGCGTGCGTGCGAGTAGGATTTTGAGGTCTTAAGAGTATAAGATATATGTATAACAGTTGTGTGCTAAATAAAGGGAATTATTTGTATTTCCGAATCCATTCTATATCTTTTGATGGTAGCAGAGCGTTGTTCATAATTTTGCAAGTTATTTTAGTGCGTGTTTTTCAATATTGCGAGTTAGTTCGAGTGAGTTCTCAGTAAGGAAAGAAACGTTCAAAGGTTACAAAGAGGAAAAATACACTTCGAGCACGTAGGAACGCTTGAGTAAGAGATAAGGAATCATTTAAAATGGAGAGATTGGAAATCATGATACCTATTTTCGATGGATATTCACGGTATGTGGAAGCAAAGAATAACGATGATTCTCAAGTATAGAGAATGCGAGGTTGTCACAACTAGGGTGAAGACAGAAACAGACAGTGAAGACTGGGACAAAAAGAATCCGAAGGCAATAAATATAATTTACAGTGCCGTCACAAATAGACAATTGGAATATATTAGAGAAGAAAAAACGGCGTATGAGATAGTGAAAAAGTTTGATGAAATGTACTTGAAAGAGTCGACGGCACTACAGATCGTATGCAGAAGGAGATTGGAAAAGATAAAACTTGAGAACTACAGTGATTCAGCATCGTTCTTTAGTGATTTCGAAAAATTAATAAACGAATTAAAATGTGCGAGTGCACAAGTGAGTGAGAGGGAAAAACTAAGTTACACGCTGAACACGTTACCCGAAGAATACACCTACATAGCGGATATTGTAGATGCATTGAAAGCAGAAAGTCAAACGGTAGCATATGTAAAAAATAAAATTGAAATAGCGGTGGAGAAGAATAAGTCAAATCGAGGAGAAATGCAAACCAACGCCTTTTCTGCAAAAAAGGGAGGATGCTTCAGATGTGGAAGAGTAGAATATCTGCGAGAGAGTGTCAAAATGGCGTCGAAGCGGGAAGCAGTAACAGTTTTTGGCGTGGGTCAACACGTGGTCGCAGCAGAGGAAGAGGAAACAAAGGAAATACGAGCAGGGGACGTGGAAATTTCCATCGTCAATCAACAACCGGCACGAGCGAGCATGGTAACTCAAGATCAGGCACATGGATAGTGTAACACAAAGTCTTTTCCCCTGACGTCACCTTAGGCGACCACTTCTAAACATTCTCCAGACAGCCGATACTTGAACATTACACATGGCGACCTTGGCGACAATGTATATTGCCGGAGTACCTGAGCGTTCATCTATGTCCTAACGGTCCTTCCACCGAATGTTCTAGAAGCGTAGCAACAGTCACGTACGCCTACAGGGTAGTGGGGATAATGAAGGATGAAAAACAAAAGAAGAAACAGATGTCACCGAAAGTAAGAAAATATTGTAAGAGCCTCAGTCTCGAACGGCCACGGCTAGATTTCAGAAGTGTATAAACGAGGAAAAAATAAAGTTTTCTTCTTTCCTTTAAATTTCTTTCTCATTTTACGTGACAATAGCAACGGCGCACGCAGCACACAGCGGCGAGGCGAACGAGATAAGTAATTATGAAGTAATGTGGCCATTAGATAGCGGTTGCACAGATCACATAATTAACAACGTAAATTATTTCGATAAATCTATTGACCTTAAAGTACCGGTAAATATATGTCGGATTGAAGTCAGGATTATCTAGATGGGCGTTTAATGAATTTTCATTAGAATTAGCCATTGTCGTGATACAATGGAGAGTTTATTAGCACGGGCTTATTAACAAGATTAAGCACTCGTAGCACTAGTGATAATGACCTTAGGTTCGAAACGAATCCGCGGTCACGGGATGGTAAACGTATGTTCTCGCACAGTTCAAGTCTAACTCTTTGTTAACTAGATGTGAGGTATTCACTGGTTGTAAGGTGGCACTGTCATTCGTCGATGAGATCGTACGAAAGAATGAATCTCCGTCTCGACGATGCCGTCGAGGAGAACTATAATGGGTGTGTCTAAGGACATGAGATCCTCGAATTCGTCAACGAAAGCTTTCGTTCCAAAGGCGAGGGAAATTAGCGCTGTTGCTAATTGGTCGATCTCCATATCGGCGTTTTGAAAGAGATGCTGGCCGCCCTTGAGTGGAGGTTGTTGACGGGGGGCAACGTTCGTGGAAGATAGGTTTCTCCTATCTTCCCGTAGTTGCAACAAAGACTACTTGACGGACTTCGCTTGACTAAATCTTAAGATCTATAGCGGGTCCTCACGTTAGCTAAACATACACCACAAAGGCATGCCGACACCCGGCGATCATCTTACCCGGAGGACAAAATCTGCGTGTGGCGGGCCGCGGGATAGAAACTATTGAAGTATTTACTGCCACGTATCGCTACGACTATTTCTTTTAAGGAGAGGTATAGAGTTACTCTGTGCCTTTGTCACATAAAACGTTCATCCCTTTGACCGCAGCTACGTTCGGCGACTGATTGTCGCCTCGAGCCCAAGCTCATGATCATAAATCTCGAATAATCGGTGCGGCATTTGTTTAATCTAAGTTACAGAGTTGCGGTATTCCCGCGAATCCAAGGAGGAGTTCCGGTGTTCTTTCATCTCCGACATATATATTTTGGCGATAATAGATCGATAAAGGCAACAAAATTAGCGAATGTTATAAGTTATTTTGAAGCATTTGGAAAGCAAAATGAAATAAATGTGGATAATGTTTTTTACGCGAAAAAATGTCCGCAAACTTGATTAGTTTAGGCAAGTTAAAAGATAATAGGAACACGGTTATTTCAATAGGAAATATTGCAAAAGTAATAGATGAGGACAATAAGCTTACAGCGGTAGCGGTTAGAGAAAAGGGAACATATAGAATGAAAAGTATATTGAATGGGAAGGAGCACTTAGCATACAGCGCCGAACGTAGTGATATGAGTAAAAAGAAAAGATGGCATAGGATGTTAGGACACGTAAATTTTAAATATTTAAATATTTTGGGTAAAGAGCAGCTAGTTACTGGTATACCGAATGAATTTGAAAAGGTATTTTTGAAATGTAGGGTGTACAGGAAAGGAAAATGCACAATTTACCATTCAAAAATAATCGAACCAAGGCTAGGGAGATAATGGAAATTATTCATTCGGACGTGTGCGGTCCCTTTAAGACTACCGGATTCAATGATGAGAAATAGTTCATCTCATTTATCGATGATTATAGCAAAATAGCTAGAATTTATTGTATAAAATCAAAGGGCGATGTCTTTGATTGTTTCGTACAGTTTGTAAATGAAGCCGAGAATTTAACGGGCAAGTGGTTTAAAATATTGAGATATGATAATGGAGAAGAGTACTGGAATAATCGAATTTATAAATTTGCTGGGGATAAAGGTATCAGAATAAATAACTGCCCAACCTACGTACATGAATTAAACGGGACAACGGAAAGGTATAATAGAACAGTGATAGACATGGCGCGTTGCTTGTTAGCGGAAGCGAAAGTACATAAAAGGTACTGGCTGGAAATAGATTGGACAGCGGTATACTTGAAGAATCGAATACTGGCAAATACTATAGAGAGAAAGACACCTTTTGAAATATTCTTCGGGAGAAAACCAAGTGTTGAAAATCTACATCTATATGGAAGTAAAGTTTTTGTAAGAACAAAAGAGAGTTTCTAAATGGGATAAGAAGGCAGATATGGGAATTTTGTTAGAATATAGTGAAGTAGGTTACAGAGTCTTATTAGGTAGGAAAATAACAATAGCGAGACATGTAGAGGTCATAGGAACAGACACAAAATGTATCGGCGTTGCGGAAAATTCATTCGATAAAGATAACAATGACAATGGGGATAATGATTTATTGGTAAACATGAATAAGGAAGAGTTAGAAAGTAGGGAAGATGAAAATGATAACAGTCTTGAAAGCTTAAACATCCCTAGAAGGTCTACACGTAATAAGAGAACTCCAGTAAGATATCCAGAAAAAGAAAACATTAGTGAAATCCATGCAAATTATTGTAGTGTAGATATCCCTTGTACATTTGAGGAGGCGATTTGTTGTGAAGATAGTGAAGATTGGAAACAAGCTATGAATAAGGAAATAGAATGTCTTTATAAGAATAAAACTTGGAAATTGGTAGAAAGGGTAAAAGGCAAAAACGTATTAGATGTAAAATGGGTTTACACGAGAAAATCAGATGACAGGTATAAGGCTAGATTAGTGGTAAGATGATTCCAACAAAGAAACGTAGCCGATGACATATACTCCCCAGTAGCGAGTAATGAGACCTTTAAGATATTGCTATCATATCGTTGTCAAAATGGATTAATTATTGAGCAAATGAATGTAGAAACTGCTTTTTTAAATGGTGAAGTAACCTCGGAGGTATATGTAAATCAACCAAAGGGATATGCGGACGGAACGAATAGAGTTTGTAAACTATCGAAAGCGCTTTATGGGTTAAAAAAAAGTCGAAGGGAGTGGTATGAGTGTCTTAATAAGTATCTGACGAGATTAGGTTTTAAGAAGAATAACATAGAGTTGTGCCTATATATACATGGAGAGGGAGAAAATGTTGTTTATTTGCTAATGTATGTAGACTATTTGCTAATTTGTAGTAAAAATAAAAGGAAGATACAAAGGGTAAAGAAGTTATTAACTAATAGATTTGAAATGAAAGATTTAGGTGAAGTCAAAGAATATCTTGGAATAAATATAGACTATGATTATTTCAAAAATGAAATAAGATTATGCCAAAGGAAATACATTGAATCATTAGCAAACAAATGTAAGTTACAAAATAGCAAATTGTACTGTGCACCTATGGAGACCAACTTAAAAATTGAAAAAGCTGTGATAAATAGAGAGGATATTGGATACAAAAATTTAATTGGCGCATTGTTGTATATTAGTGAAAATACCAGACCCGATATAAGTTATAGTGTGAATTATTTGAGTAGATTTCAAGATTGTTGTAATGAGACACATTTTAAATTTGCTTTCTGAATATTGAAATATTTGTACCGGACTAGAGACTTAAGATTAGATTATAAAAGGAATGAAAAATGTGAAACGATAGATTGTTATGTGGACGCTGATTAGGCAGGAGATCATTTAGAAAAGAAATCGACTTCTGAATATGTAATTAGATTGTGTGGAAATGTAATTGGTTGGAAGTCTAAAAAACAAAGGTGTGTGACAAAAGCCTCGACGTATGCAGAGTATGTAGCTCTATCGGAAGCGGTGAGTGAATTAATGTCCATTATGGAAATTATGAAAATCTTTAATGTAAATCTAGACGATAACCCTGTAAAAATTGATGAGGATAACTCTGGAGTGATAAGTATAGCAACGCACGGAAATTTTACAAAAAATTCTAAACACATTGAAGTTCATTACCACTATGTTCACGAGTGCTTAAAGGAGAACATGATAAAGATATTTAAAGTTATTACAGGCGAAAATACAGGCACTGTGTACGGAGAGAGAAATTCGAAAGGTTTAGGTCATGGATGAATGTAAACTAAGAGAAATGTAGATAAAGCAATAAGTGTTAAAGTTTCTGTTACGTAATTCGTCAAAGCATGTAAATACGATTAAGTGTACAGTATAAATATAAGGAGACGTGTTAGAAACATGATATATTTAAACTGTACATGTAAATGTGCATGTAAGCGTCAGAGGACGTCCAGGCCTCAGTTGGGACGAAAGACAAGAGTCAGGCGTTAGAAGTATCTGGAGGAGCCGGTTGACAACAAGCGTGCGTGCTAGTAGCATTTCGAGGTCTTTAGAGTATAAGATATATGTATAAATGTTGTGTGCTAAATAAAGGGAATTATTTGTATTTCCGAATCCATTCTATACCATTACAAATACACTAACGTACCAGAATATTATAATATTCAGTAACAACGATAGAATTAACCAGTTCGCAAGTATAAAAAAGACACATTTTACACTGTGACGAAATAATATTCAAGAAATCTGATGTAACATACATGGAAAATACACGAATCAGACTGAGAAACCACTGTAAGCGTCAGAGGACTTCCAGGCCTTAGTTGGGACAAAAGACAAGAGTCAGGCGTTAGAAGTATCTGGAGGAGCCGGTTGACAACAAGCGTGCGTGCTAGTAGCATTTCGAGGTCTTTAGAGTATAAGATATATGTACAACAGTTGTGTGCTAAATAAAGGGAATTATTTGTATTTCCGAATCCATTCTATATCTTTTCAATTCCTGAACATGCAAAATTGCATTTTGGCAGGTTTTGGCAGAGACCAGAGTTGACATAGCTCAAACAAACTGATGAGTAATGTAACTGTAGCAAATGTAGAGTATAAGGCGTATCGAATTGTCGACATATGTGCAAAACAAGCGGAGAGACGTTGAAAGCAATATTTAAGCATTAATAGCAAAAACTGCAATTATGCTAGAATTTACAGGGTCCAGAGTTGGCATAGCACAAACCGGCTGATTTGGCATCAGATGTGGAATATAAGGCGCATCGTATGGCCAACGTTTCTGCAAAACAGGCGGAGATACCTCGATTCGAATATGCAAGCATTAATATCCAAAACTGCAGTCACGGTGGATTTCACCGAGTCCAGTCTTGACCATGTGCAAACTGTCTAATGTGTGCTGTATTTGGCAGCAAATGTGGAGTATAACATGCATCCTATTGTGAACATACTTACTATGAAAACGGAGATACATTCACTTGAATATTTAGGCTTGAATGTGCAAAACTACAAATACGCTGGATTTGACTCGTTCCGTATTTAACATGGCTTAAACCAGATGAAGCGCCCAGTGTATGGCAGTCTATGTGGAATATAACGCGCACTGTTTTGTCGACATATCTGCAATAGAAACTGAGTCACGTCGATCTGAATATTGAACCCAGATCATGCATTACTGCATTTACGCTTGATTTCACAGGGTCCGGATTTGACATAGCGCAAACCAGATGATGTGAGCTGTATTTAGTAGCAACTACGGAGTATAAAGCGCATCTAATTTTCCACATATCTGTAATCCAAACGGAGATTCGTTAATTTGATTATTTAGGTTTGATAATGCAAAACTGCAGTTGCGTTGGGTTTGACCGGACCAGAGTGGACATAGCGCTAATTGGATGATATTGGTTTAATTTGCAAGAAATGTGGAATACAAGGCAAATCGTATTGTCGACACATCTCCAACAGTAACGGAGATGCGTGGATTTGAATATATAATAATTTATATGAAAAACTGCAATTAACTATTAAACTGCATATAACAGAGACCAGAGTCGATGTTCTGCCGCGCAACACATCTGCACTCAATCCCGCGCGGCTTGACAGCCACCGGTCCACGTGCCATCCTTCGAATCCTCCATAGGCCCAAGGACCCACCATAAAGATGAAATCCTAACTGCATTGTTCGCACATATGGTCTAAGTCAATCTGTTTGTCCGAAAAGACTTTCTAATTCTAGAATTGTTGTCGGTCGGTTTTTAGAAAGGTCCTTGGGTTTATTACGCGCTCTTAAGAATTACGGAGAAAGCGGGTAGTGGCCTGACGAAAAAAGCGGACATCTACCCAACGGAAAATCTGGGTTTTCCCATAAACAATGTCGCCTAGGACCCACGTTGGTAGGAGGATTCTTCCTCCTCTCTTCCTTCCTAATATTAGTCATAACCAATCGGCATCGCGGATCATTGCCCTCACTTTCCTAACTAACAATGTAAGCAACGAATCCGTGTTCTTCGTTCAAAGGGCACACCCATACCGAGCTTCGTACTCACATCAGAATAAGCTTTAGAGTTACATCATCTCTCACGGTGACTAGAGTTCCTGCAATCCCTATAACTCTCACCGTTCCTATATCTCTCAGAGTTCCATCGTCTCTCACGGTGACTAAAGTTCCTGCAATCCCTATAACTCTCACCGTTCCTATATCTCTAAGAGCCTCCTATTTCTCTCACAGTATCCAGAAGTCCGACAGCTCCTACTGCTCTCACGGACCTAGAGCACCTATAGCCCACACTCTCATCTAAGAATAATCCTTCTCTTCGTTATTTGTATGTTAAGCAACGGCGTTTTTACTCAGTGTGATTGTATAAATCGTTGGAAATACATATATTTTTTGTATTTTCGAGCTATCGCGGGGAGACGCGGTCGTTAGAATACGCGCCAACGGGAGTCGTAAATTCCCGTTACGATTAGAATGATCGACACCACGAATAGTTCGATCCCCGTATTTCGATTAAGATAATAGGGGTGATTCAGGTATGATAACACTGTGGCTCACAGAGTTAAAATTTATATTTCCAACACTTAGTATACACGATTGAATAGATATAATCACTTAATAACTTAGCACGGTATGAGACTTAATGTTAGAAGTTAAGCAACGGCGTTCTTACTCAGTGTGATTGTATAAATCGTTGGAAATACATATATTTTTTATAACTTTGTGACTCCCAGTGTTATACCACAACGACTACACCTATTATCCTAAGCGAAATACGGGGATCGAACTATTCGTGGTGTCGATTATTCCAATCGTAACGGGAATTTACGACTCCCATTGACGCGTATTCAAACGACCGCGTCTCCCCGCGACAGTTCGAAAATACAGTCGACATAGCGCAAACCGGATAAGTACTGTATTTGGCTGTAATTGTGGAGTATAGCGCGCATCGCATTTGCGACATGTATCCAATAGCAGCGCTGATACGTTGGTTTGAACATTTAGGCATGAATATGCAAAACAGAAATTACGCTGAATCTGTCAGTGACCAGAGCAGACTTAAGACAGAAGAGAAGATAGAATCGGAAAATGTGCTCTGTGCTCACCAGAAAATCAGGAGCATAACGCTCACCGAATTGTCGTCATATCTGCCGTAGAAACGAAGATACGTTGCTTTCGATATTCAAGCATGACTATGCTAAACTGCAATTATGGTGTATTTGACAGGGACAAGGGTGAACAAAACGCTAACCTACTGATGTGCGCTGTATATGACATCAGATGTCAAATATAAGGCGCACCGAATTGTCTGTAAGTGTGCCATAGAAACGGAGATTCGTTGATTCGAATATTTAATACTGAATATGTAAAACTGCAAATACGCAGGGTTCGGCTGGGTCCCGATTTTACATGCATCAAACGGGATAACGTGCACTGTGTTTGGCAGCAAATTTGGAGTATAACGAGCCTCTAATTGTAGCCATATGTGAAGTAGAATCGGAGATACGTCGGTTTGAATACTTAATCCTGAACATACGAAACTGCAACTACGCTGGATCTGGCTGGGTCCAGATTTTACATAGCGTAAACCGTATGATGTGCACTGTACTTGGCATCAGATGTGGAATATAACGCGCATCGTATGGCCAATGTTTCTGCAAAACAAGCGGAGATACCTTCATTCGAATATGTAAGCATTAATATCCAAAACTGCAATCACGCTGGATTTCGCCGTGTCCAATCTTGACAGTGTGCAAACGGGCTGATGTGTGCTGTATTTGGCAGCAAATATGCAGTGTTACGCTCATCCTGTTGTTGACGTACCTGCAATGGATACGGAGATAGTTTCACTTGAATAACTAGGCTTGAACTTTCAAAACTACAAATACGCTGGATTTGACTCGTTCCGGATTTAACACGGCTTAAACCAGATGAAGCGCTCTGCGTATGGAAGTCAATGTGGAATATAGCGCGCATCGACATATGTGCTATGGAATCGGAGTCACGTTGATTTGAATATTTAAGCCTGAACATATAAAATTGCATTTGGGCTGGATTTTGCAGGGACCAGAGTTTACGCTGCGCAGGCGAGCTGATGGGTAATGTAACTACAGCAAATGCGGAGTACAAGGCGTATGGAATTGTCGACATATGTGCAAAAGAAGCGGCGAAGCTTGGAATGCAATATTTAAGCATTAACAACAAAAACTACAATTACGCTGTATTTTACAGGGTCCAGAGTTGACATAGCACAGACCGGCTGATTTGGTATCATATGTGGAGTATTCTGCGCATCGAATAGGCGACATAGAAACCGAGATACGTTCATTTGAATATGTAATATTTGAATATTTCGCCTGTAAATGCATAATTGCAAATACCCTGAGTTTGGCTGCGCCCACACGTTACATAACTCAAACTATATAATATGCATTGTGTTTGGCGGCAAAAGTGGCGTATATCGCGAATCGAATTGTCGGCATATCTGCAATGCAAACGGCGATACGGTGATTTGAATAATTAATCATGAATATGTAAAGCAGCAATTTCGCTAGGTTTGACAGAGGGCAGAGTTGACATGGTACAAACAAGCAGATGTGCGGTGCACATGACATCGGATGTGTAATGTAACGGGCATCGCTTTGTCGCCATATGTGTAATAGAAACGTAGATACATTCATTTGAATATGTTAACCTTAATTTGTAAAACTGCAATTACGCTTGATATGTCGAGGACCATAGATGATATAATAGCACGAGCCAGCTGATGTGAGCTGTATTTGGCAGGCAATGAGGAGTATATCTCGCATCTAATTGACGGCAAATCTCCAATCGCAGCGGTGATACGACTTATTTAATATTCAATAATGGGCCTGTTACGATACCGATAGTATTAGCGTGACTAAAACACATTGCCGTCTCAGTAAAACCATTTTATTTCAAGCTTCACGCTACAGTTCTGAATCCGGATAAGACCGTTTCAAGTTCTCGCAAGAGCAAGCAGTCAAATTAAGGTACTTACGCGAGTTAGAGTCTAATACATTTTATTGGCCCAACATCGATGGGGCGATCTCGCATCGAAATTTTCGGAGGACCGCGTAAGCTTCCAACGACGGCCGCCGTACGAGCAGCGGATAAACTTATTTCGTGCCTTAGGTTGCCCTCACCCCGTCCTAAACTTCTTGATTTTTGGTTGGTAGCTTTAGCGGCTGCAGGTCCGAGAAATTGCATCTTGATCCGCTTTCTCGTATGTCGCATGTGACGTCTCACTTTCCGCCGTAGACATTTGTCGGATCTACATACGTTGAATCATTTGCGCGAGACAAGCGCGGCGCTCTGCAGGGACGAGGGATCCAATTTTCGAAGTATCAAGTGCGAAACCTCCAGTGGTAGTTCGGAAATGATATCTACCTTACTTGGCACGAACAAACCAACGACGCGTAGTAGAGATCTAAAAAATTCCATGTTGCTTCTACTGTTGCGCGAGCACGACTGACGGTCTGGCTAAGAGTGGAAGCTTATATATGTGCTGTTCGTCACGGTGCACTGCGAGTTCCGGTTCCGGGTGAGAGTGCTGGTGAGGCAGAATCGATGGTATGTGCATGTATTTTCACTTACATCGGTTTCACATTATGATTAGAGTTAGAGGCGCGAAACGAATCTTCATTTGGTTTAGACGTTGTTGTTATGCAATAGAGCAGATATTTACTAGTATAAATTTGATTGATATATAATTTGACAAGTAGTCGTGATAATTAGGTACTCGGGAAGCTAATGACAGTGATCCTGGTTTCAATAACAAAGCCGCGGTCAACGGGATAACAGAATTCGTTTTCACCCTGATTCGAAGTTGTACCATCAGTTCAAATGATGGCGGCAAGCAGAACGGACACGTGCACGTTGCTCCGTAGGCATAACCGAAATATCTGGGTATATTAAAGAATTCGGGCGGAAAGTGCACGAAAGTGAAGTTTCTAGTGCTCCGGAATGAGTGGGAACACAGGAGATAGGTGAGCTCGCTGGTATAAAAGCGAGAGAAACGATTGAAAGTGCTGTGTGTGAAAAGTGCGGTTAGGGGCAGAGCGGGGGTCATCTTGGGTCGCGCGACCGAAGCGCCACCGTGCGGGCTACCTGGGTAACCAAGGAGTGGTGGAGAGCGCCCCGTGGAGGGCCAGTCAAAACTCCCCGCGTCGAACAGACACGAATCGCATACACACGGAAAGATACAGTGGGATTATACGACGACCGGCTACGTCGAAGGACATCCATCTCAAACATACATATATATGTATATATGTATATTAAGACAAACACAATATGGACAAGTACTGTAAGTCAAGTAAACTTACGGCTCAGGGTGTTTCGGAGCTTCCAGGCCCCGTCGGGGATTCGAGTAGCGTCCCAGGCTCGACCCGACGGTCACCCAACGACTGGACGAACGGCGAGGGGAAGGTCGATCCCAGGGCCTCCCCTCGTTCGGTAAACACGACCGGGGACCAAGAAACACCCGCAGTTGTCACAGAGGAAAAGACGTGCAAGAAAAGCACTAGAAGATACCTCGAATTTGATGAAGACATCGCCGGGAATCATCGAGGATGTCGAGATGCCAATACAGGCACTCAAGGATAAGACACCACCCACCGAAAAGGCGACCCAAATCGCCAAGGAAAAAATCTTCAAAGGTGACAAGATCACCAGATATATGAGAAAGTCACCAGTGGAGGGGAGCGCGTGCAAGACAACGAGAAGCCTGGCCAGGAGCCAGCTGAGGGCAACTAGGGACGAAGCGGCCAGCACCTCGGAGCTAGACACACCGGCGGAAATGTCGGACAGCGGCAGCGAAGCGGCGGCACCAAGGGCATGTCTCAGGAGGAAGGCCATGGCGAACAGAGCAACGGCTGAGACCGAAGGCAACGACGAGGACAGTATCGTCATTAAGATGAGCGAATGGAAGGCGATGACGGAAATCATCACAGAAGTCTTCCGCGAAATCCAATACATAGGTAGCAGACTCTACCTCATGAGCAAAAAGGATACCGACATCAAGAAAAGGAGGGACGACATCAGTAAAAAAGCGATCAAGCTCCACTCGATGTTGGACGAGATGAGGCTCAAGAGGAACGCGAGGACAGTCGCGGCCACCACGATGACCACCCGTCCGGGGAGGAGTGAGGAGAAGGAAGGAAAAAGGAAGGAGATATCGCCTGTCGAGGGGAAGGGCGACACCAAGAGAAAGAGACCAACGACCGTGGAGGCCTCATACGCAGGAGCCTGTGCCGGCAACAGCTCGGCAAAAGCGACTACGGAATGCACGGACAGCGATGTAAAGGAAGACTGGATCCCTGTCCGCGGAAGGAGAGGAAAAGGAACGGACACCCCGACGGTAGTCAGGAAGGCGAACGCAGGAAGGGCGGCATTGGACAAGCCAAAGAGGCCGGAGGGACCGACGAGGATACGTAACAGACCCGAAGCCATCCTCGTCAAAGTAGGGCAGGACAAGGAGTGGATCCAGGTCTACAAAGACTTGATGGGGGCAAGGGAGACCCTAAAAGAGAGCTGTGAGATTAGGAGGACCAGAACAGGTGACATCCTGATCGAGCTGAAAGCAGGTAGCAACGCCAAAAAGACCGCGGCGGATATGAACACGGCGCTAAGAGGCAAGGTGAGAGCGCTACCAATGCGCGACAAGACCTCCGTAGAGATCAGGGATATAGACCCGCTCGTAGGCAAGGAAGAACTAGCCAGGGAGATAGTAGTGCAACTGGGCGTAAGCGACATCACTGAGGTCGAAGTAAAGACCCTAAAAATGGCGCCGTGGGGCACCCAATCGGCAATAGTGACGATGCCGAAAGCCTATCTGGGCAAAGAGGGGGCGAGCCGGAAGATCAGAACCGGCTTGACGATAGCCTCGATAAAGGCACTACCCAATGTGGTAAAGTGCTTCAGATGTCACATGTTTGGGCATATCGCGAACAAGTGCACGGCGATAAGCCCTGGAAAGGAGATTTGCTGGAAGTGCGGAGCCAAAGACCACACGATAGCTGCCTGCGTCAACGCACCCTGCTGCTCCATCTGCAGCAAGGAGAAAGGAGTGAAATTTGACCACGTAACCGGATCCCTGGCTTGTCCAGAATATAGAAGGCGGTTGAAAGCGAGTAAATGAGGATACTGCAGATAAACCTCAACAGATGCAAGCTGGCGCAGGACATGATGCACCAATGCGCGATCGAACTTAGACCGGATATAATAATAATTTCCGAGCCGAACAGGCAGCTACCGCACTGGTTTAATGACACCAAAGGAGACGCCTCGATATGGGTCACACTCCTCAATTGCAAGCTGCATGATGAAACAACGGAGATCAAGAGCGACGGGATAGTGGGCGTCCGCGTTGGCGACGTCTTCTGCTTCAGCGGATACTGTTCACCCAACATAAATAAGCCAGCATACTGCAAATACATAGACACGCTGTCTGCTGTGACGAAGAGCGTTGCTAGAAGACACGACAAGGTCGTCGTGGCCGGAGACTTCAACGCAAAGTCAACCTGTTGGGGAGGATCGACCACAGACAAGAGAGGGAGAGTCTTAATGGAGGCACTAAGCGCCCACCGGGTGTTTCCATTGAGGCTCAAGGCAAAGTACACCTTCTTCATGAACGGGAAGATGAGCTTCCCCGACATAATAAGCGTAACCAACGAGGTCAGCGAGATACACGCCGGAAGCGCGGTCTTGGACAAATACTCGGCCTCGGACCATCTGTACGTGCTCCACAGGTTTAAGACGAGGAAGACCCGAACCGAATCGAAGTTCTACAGGTACGTGACCAAGGACATGTCGCCGGAGGAGTTCCTGAGCAGATTCGACGACACACTGAAGAAGGAGGACCTCAACGCGGCTATCGGAGAGGATGGCGTCGAGCCCTTGCAAAAGAGCATCGAAGGTACGTGCGAAGGGATGCTAAGGAAGTCGAACGGTGCGGCGAGCCGCAAGTACGCGAACTACTGGTGGAACCCGATGATCGCGGAACTGAGAGCGCAGGCGCACAAAGCGCTCAGGAAGGTGACGAGAGAAAGAAAGAAGAATGCCGGCAACACCGAGCCCCTCGTCAACGCCTACAAGGAGATCCGTAGGCAGTTATAAAAGGAGATCGCCTGTAGCAAAAAAACAGCTTGTGCAGAATACTGCAAGATACTGGAGAGCGACCCTTGGGGCAAACCCTATCGCACGGTCATGAAGAAATGTAAAAGCAAGGGACCAACAAACGACATGCCGATCGACATGGTGAAGGCAGTCCTACAGAGGCTATTCACCTTGGGACACGGACCCCCCCATTATGAGGGCCGCGAAGAGACCGAAGAAGAAGGAGATATTAGCCTCAGCGTCGCCATCGGCGAAGGCGATGTCGTCGATGCCGCCGGAAGAATGAACACCAAGAAGGCTGCAGGAGTCGATGGCGTGCCGGGCGAGATCGCGAAGCTGGTAGCGAGTCGTAGGAGCGAGCTCGTGACAAGGGCATCACCGAATCAGGAAGGATCCCAGACTGCTGGAAGACGGCCAGAGTAATACTGCTAAGGAAACCGGGAAAGGATCCCAGTCTCCCCAACGCGTACCGGCCGATAAGCATACTCCCAACCATGAGCAAGATCTGGGAAAAATGCTTTAAGAGGATCATCGAGAGATGTATCGGGACGGAACCGTTCCATCGGAGGCAATATGGCTTCAGAAAGAAGAGGAGCACGGTAGATGCCATCACGCAGGTGATGAAGTTTGCCAACATCTGCAAACAGAAGAAGGTAATATGCGAGATAATCACCCTGGATATTAGCAATGCCTTCAATTCGCTCAGCTGGAAGAGCATATACGAGGAATTTGACAAGAGGAAGCTGCCATGGAAGGTCAAAAGGCTAATCGGCAGTTATCTATCCGGAAGGAGGATCATCGTGAGCAACCAGCACGGCACGGTGGAGCACGAGGTGGCGGCGGGAGTTCCGCAGGGATCCATCCTCGGACCATTCCTGTGGAACTTGGTATACGACAGGTTGCTCGAGAGACTCGACAACATGCCAATGGTCAGAGCAACCGCCTTCGCGGATGATCTGGCCATCACATGTTCCGTCGGGAGGAACGAAGATGCCTCCGTCAAGGTCAACACGATGCTAAGGATCGCCAACTATTGGTGCACCAGTGTCGGTCTCACCCTGGCGAGGGAAAAGACGGAGGTCATGCTCATCACAAGCTTGCGTGTGCCGAGAGTGGTGAAAATCAGGTTGGGCTCCTCGGACATCGAAACGGTCGATCGCACCAGGTATCTCGGAGTCGTCATCGACTCCAGTCGGAGGTTCGGTGCGCATATCGAGATGGTGTGTAACAGAGCCGACAAGTTAATAGGAGCCCTTAGGGGAATTCTACTCAACATCAACGGGCCGCCCAGCTTGGCTCGTAGGCTCTACTACAATGTGTGGGAGTCCATCGTAACTTACGGAGCACCGGTGTGGGCTAGAGCAGCGAATACCGATAAGAACAGGAAAAAGCTGAAACGAGCACAACGAACGGCCCTGTACATAACAACGACGGCATACCGTACCGTCTCCCACGCGGCACTTTGCGTGTTGACCGGGAATCTCCCGATTTACATAAAGATAAAGATACTCGGAGAGACCTACGAGAGGAACAAGATCCATGGGTCCAGGATTGGCACGGATGACGGCTCCAAGCTGAAGGAGGAACTGGAGGCGACTCGCATGAAGGCCCAAGAGGACTGGCAGAAGGAGTGGAACAACTACAAAAAAGAAAATATCACAAAGAAGCTAATACCGAGTGCGCTGCTATTTACCAAAAAGAAGATGGACATCGATCACCACACCATGCAGCTGCTAACCGGGCATGGGAGCTTCGGTGTCTATAGGAAAAGGATTGGCAGGGACAGCGACAGCAACTGTCTCGACTGTGGAGACCCGAACGACGATGCAGAGCACGCCCTCTTCGCGTGCCCGAAGTGGACGGACAGAAGGATCGAGCTGGAGAACGCTCTGGGAGGAAAGATAGACGTGGGCAATCTGATCGCCACGGTGACCGCCAAGGACGAGAGCTGGAATAAATTCAGGCCATTCTGCAAGACCGTCATGTGTCACAGGAGGGTGACAGCGAGGGCCTAGGAAGAGGCAAGGAGGAGAACGAGCGTAACAACAACTACGCGGAGCAATGAGGGCAAGAACATGGAACAACGAAAAACCGCAGAAGGAGACGAGCCCAGTATTCTGAACTGGCTGAGAGGACGACATGAGCAGTAACTGCACGAAGAAGTAGATACAACGGGGCACGAAAGGACAACCCTGATGACTGCCGACAGGTTTTACCGGGGTTGTCTGCCCTCTAAGCGGAGGAAGAAGGAGGAGGGGTTTTTAGTGGGTATGGCAACGATATCCGACCGACTCCCACATAACCCAGTCACTGGGCATGCGTAATAGCATTTTCCCAACCCCACGCAAAAAAAAAAGTTGTACCATACTTGCTTATCTACGGTATAGGTAGGACTGAACAAACTCTTTGTCAAAACATAGAATATCCACCGAGTGTTAAGGCTCTTTGTTACTGGCTAATGTGACCTCACGAGAGAATGATTTTCCGGCACGATGATGCTGCAGTGGAAAACAATGATGGGTGTGTCTAAGGGCACCGGAACATCGGATTCGTGGAAAAAAGACTTCGCTCGGAAAGAGATTGATAGTGACGTTACTGTTAATTGGACAATTTCCATGTTGATGGTTAGAGAAGGATGCTAGTATCCCTTGAGGTAACGTTGCTAGCGGGAAGCGTCGTCCGTGGAAAAATAGATTTCACCTATCATGCCGTAGTTGGAACGAAGACTGTTTGCCTGTTTAGGACTGTTAAGGACTTTAATTAACTAAATCTCAAGGTTTATAATGGGCCCTCAGGCTAGCTAAACATATACTGTTGAGATGCGTTGACATCTGGCAATCATCTTATCCGACGGATGGAGTCTGCGTGTGGCGAGAAACGGGACAGAAACCGTTGGAATGTTTACTGTCACGTGCCACTACGATTATTTCATTTAAGGAAAGCTATAGAATTACTCCATGCCTTTATTAGAGAAAAAGTTCATCCCTTGACCGCGGCTAAGTTCGGTGACTGGTTGTCGCCTCGAGGCCAATTGCAGTATCACAAGTTTCGAACAATTACAAACGGACTGGATGGTTACAATTGTTGAATTACAGCTATGGTAGAATCTAGATTACAATGTTACGGGATTATCCCAAAATTCCAAACGGAAGGTTCCCGTGTTCTTTCATCTCCGATTTATATTTATTCTTGATCTGTCTGGGACCAGTCTGGATATAGCGCAAACTGGCTGGTAAACGATGTATTTGGCAAGAAATGTGGAGTACCAGGCACATCGAATTGTCGACATATCAGCAACAGCAACGGAGATACGTGGAGTTGAATATTTGAGTCTGAATCTGCAAAACAACAATTACACTGCATATAACAGAGACCAGAGTCGATGTTCTGCCGCGCAACACATCTGCACTCAATCCCTCGCGGCTTGACAGCCACCGGTCCACGTGCCATCCTTCGAATCCTCCATCGGCCCAAGGACCCACCATAAAGATGGAATCCTAACTGCATTGTTCGCACATATGGTCTAAGTCAATCTGTTTGTCCAAAAAGACTTTCTAATTCTAGAAGGGTTGTCGGTCGGTTTTTAGAAAGGTCCTTGGGTTTATTACGCGCTCTTAAGAATTACGGAGAAAGCGGGTAGTGGCCTGACGAAAAAAGGGAACATCTACCTAACGGAAAATCTGAGTTTTCCCATAAACAATGTCGCCTAGGACCCACGTTGGTAGGAGGATTCTTCCTCCTCTCCTCCTTCCTAACATTAGTCATAACCAATCGGCATCGCGGATCATTGCCCTCACTTTCCTAACTAACAATGTAAGCAACGAATCCGTGTTCTTCGTTCAAAGGGCACACCCATACCGAGCTTCGTACTCACATCAGAATAAACTTTAGAGTTACATCATCTCTCACGGTGACTAGAGTTCCTGCCATCCCTATAACTCTCACCGTTCCTATATCTCTCAGAGTTCCATCGTCTCTCACGGCGACTAAAGTTCCTGCGATCCCTACAACTCTCACCGTTCCTATATCTCTAAGAGCCTCCTATGGCTCTCACAGTATCCAGAAGTCCGACAGGTCCTACAGCTCTCACGGACCTAGAGCTCCTATAGCTCACACTCTCATCTAAGAATAATCCTTCTCTTCGTTATCTGTATCTTAAGCAACGGCGCTCTTACTCAGTGTGATTGTATAAATCGTTGGAAATACATATATTTTTTATAACTCTGTGACTCCCAGTGTTATACCACAACAACTACACCTATTATCCTAAGCGAAATACGGGGATCGAACTTTTCGTGGTGTCGATTATTCCAATCGTAACGGGAAATTACGACTCCCATTGACGCGTATTCAAACGACCGCGTCTCCCCGCGATAGTTCGAAAATACAGTCGACATAGCGCAAACCGGATAAGTACTGTGTTTGGCTGTAATTGTGGAGTATAGCACGTATCGCATTTGCGACATGTATCAAATAGCAGCGCTGACACGTTGGTTTGAACATTTAGGCATGAATATGCAAAACAGCAATTACGCTGAATCTGTCAGTGACCAGAGAAGACATAAGACAGAAGAGCAGATAGAATCGGAAGATGTGCCCTGTGCTCACCAGCAAATCAGGAGCATAACGCTCACCGAATTGTCGTCATATCTGCCATAGAAACGAAGATACGTTGCTTTCGATATTCGAGCATGAATATGCTAAACTGCAATTATGGTGTATTTAACAGAGACAAGAGTGAACAGAACGCTAAGCTACTGATGTGCGCTGTATATGACATCAGATGTCAAATATAACGCACACCGAATTGTCTGAAGTGTGCCATAGAAACGGAGATTCGTTGGTTCGAATATTTAATACTGAATATGTAAAACTGCAAATACGCAGGGTTCGGCTAGGTCCCGATTTTACATGCATCAAACGGGATAACGTGCACTGTGTTTGGCAGCAAATTTGGAGTATAACGAGCCTCTAATTGTAGCCATATGTGCCATAGAATCGGAGATACGTCGGTTTGAATACTTAATCCTGAATATACGAAATTGCAACAACGCTGGATCTGGCTGCGTCCAGATTTTACATAGCGTAAACCGGATGATGTGCACTGTTCTTGGCATCAGATTTGGAATATAACGCGCATCGAATTGTCTACATACCTGCAATCGAAACGTAGTCACGTTGATCTGAATATTTATTCCTGTTGGGAATATGATACATTTACACTGTACATGTGAATGTGTGTATAAGCGTCAGAGGACGTCCAGGCCTTAGTTGGGACAAAAGAGAAGAGTCAGTCGTTAGAAGTATCTGGAAGAGTCGGTTGACAACAGGCGTGCGTGCGAGTAGGATTTTGAGGTCTTAAGAGTATAAGATATATGTATAACAGTTGTGTGCTAAATAAAGGGAATTATTTGTATTTCCGAATCTATTCTATATCTTTTCATGGTAGCAGAGCGTGGTTCATAATTTTGCAAGTTATTTTAGTGCGTGTTTTTCAATATTGCGAGTTAGTTCGAGTGAGTTCTCAGTAAGGAAAGAAACGTTCAAAGGTTACAAAGAGGAAAAATACACTTCGTGCACGTAGGAACGCTTGAGTAAGAGATAAGGAGTCATTTAAAATGGAAAGATCGGAAATCATGATACCTATTTTCGATGGATATTTACGGTATGTGGAAGCAAAGAATAACGATGTTTCGCAAGTATAGAGAATGCGAGGTTGTCACAACTAGGGTGAAGACAGAAACAGACAGTGAAGACTGGGACAAAAAGGATCGAAGGCAATAAATATAATTTATAGTGCCATCACAAACAGACCATTGGAATATATTAGAGAAGAAAAAACGGCGTATCAGATAGTAAAAAAGTTTGATGAAATGTACTTGAAAGAGTCGACGGCACTACAGGTCGTATGCAGAAGGAGACTGGAAAAGATAAAACTTGAGAACTACAGTGATTCAACATCGTTCTTTAGCGATTTCGAAAAATTAATAAACGAATTAAAATGTGCGGGTGCACAAGTGAGTGAGAGGGAAAAACTATCTTACATGCTGAATACGTTACCCGAAGAATACAGCTACATAGCGGATATAGTAGATGCACTGAAAGCCGAAAATCAAACGGTAGCGTATTTAAAAAATAAAATTGAAATAGCGGAGAGGAAAAATAAGTCCAATCGAGGAGAAATGCAAACCAGCGCCTTTTCTGCAAAAAAGGAAGGATGCTTCAGATGTGGAAGAGTAGGACATTTTGCGAGAGAGTGTCAAAATGGCGTCGAAGCGGGAAACAGTATCAGTTTTTGGCTTGGGTCAACACGTGGTCGCAGCAGAGGAGGAGGAAACAAAGGAAATACAAGCAGGGGACATGGAAATTTCCATCGTCAGTCAACAACCGGCACGAGCGAGTATCACGACCGGCATACTTCAAATCCGATGGACCGATGATGGAGACAGAGATGTGGTGGCCTTGGCGACAATGTATATCGCCGAAGTGCCTAATGAGTCATCTGTATCCTAACGGTCCTTCCACCGGATGTCCTAGAAGTGTGACAACGGTCACGTACGCCTACAGGGTAGTGGGGATATTGAGGGATGACAAACAAAGAAGAAACAGATGTTACCGAAAGTCAAATTGTAAGAGCTTCAGTCTTGGAAAGTCACGGCTGGAGCTCAGAACAAAATCGCAGTCAGTGTAAATTCAGAATACAAGAAATAAATTCTCTTGTTTTTTTTGTTACCTTAATTTTTTTCTTTTCGTTCGAGCCTCCTGCTTTTTATTTTACGTGACACGAGCATGGTAACTCAAGATCAAGCACATGGATAGCAACGGCGCACGCAGCACACAGCGGCGAGGCGAACGAGATAAGTAATTATGAAGTAATGTGGCCATTAGATAGCGGTTGCACAGATCACATAATTAACAACGTAAATTATTTCGATAAATCTATTGACCTTAAAGAAGCGGTAAATATATATTTAGGCGATAATAGATCAATAAAGGCAACAAAATTAGCGAATGTTATAAGTTATTTTGAAACATTTGGAAAGCAAAATGAAATAAATGTGCATAATGTTTTTTACGCAAAAGAAATGTCCGCAAACTTCATTAGTTTAGGCAAGTTAAAAGATAATAGGAACACGGTTATTTCAATAGGAAATATTGCAAAAGTAATAGATGAGGACAATAAACTTACAGCGGTAGCGGTTAAAGAAAAGGGAACATATAGAATGAAAAGTATATTGAAAGGGAAGGAGCACTTAGCAAACAGCGCCGAACGTAGTGATATGAGTAAAAAGAAAAGATGGCATAGGATGCTAGGACACGTAAATTTTAAATATTTAAATATTTTGGGTAAAGAGCAGCTAGTTACTGGTATACCGAAAGAATTTGAAAAGGAATTTTTGAAATGTAGGGTGTGCATGGAAAGGAAAATGCAAAATTTACCATTCAAAAATAATCGAACCAAGGCTAGGGAGATAATGGAAATTATTCATTCGGACGTGCGCGGTCCCTTTAAGACTACCGGATTCAATGAAGAGAAATATTTCATCTCATTTATCGATAATTATAGCAAAATAGCTAGAAGTTATTGTATAAAATCAAAAGATGAGGTGTTTGATTGTTTCGTACAGTTTGTAAATGAAGCCGAGAATTTAACGGGCAAGAGGTTTAAAATATTGAGATGTGATAATGAAAAAGAGAACTTGAATAATCGAATTTATAAATTTGCTAGGGATAAAGGTATCAGAATAAATAACTGCCCAACCTACGTACATGAATTAAACGGGACAACGGAAAGGTATAATAGAACAGTTATGGACATGGCGCGTTGCTTGTTAGCGGAAGCGAAAATACATAAAAGGTACTGGCTGGAAATAGATTGGACAGCGGTATACTTGAAGAATCGAATACTGGCAAATACTATAGAGAGAAAGACACCTTTTGAAATATTCTTCGGGAGAAAACCAAGTGTTGAAAATCTACATCTATATGGAAGTAAAGTTTTTGTAAGAACAAAAGAGAGTTTCTAAATGGGATAAGAAGGCAGATATGGGAATTTTGTTAGAATATAGTGAAGTAGGTTACAGAGTCTTATTAGGTAGGAAAATAACAATAGCGAGACATGTAGAGGTCATAGGAACAGACACAAAATGTATCGGCGTTGCGGAAAATTCATTCGATAAAGATAACAATGACAATGGGGATAATGATTTATTGGTAAACATGAATAAGGAAGAGTTAGAAAGTAGGGAAGATGAAAATGATAACAGTCTTGAAAGCTTAAACATCCCTAGAAGGTCTACACGTAATAAGAGAACTCCAGTAAGATGTCCAGAAAAAGAAAACATTAGTGAAATCCATGCAAATTATTGTAGTGTAGATATCCCTTGTACATTTGAGGAGGCGATTTGTTGTGAAGATAGTGAAGATTGGAAACAAGCTATGAATAAGGAAATAGAATGTCTTTATAAGAATAAAACTTGGAAATTGGTAGAAAGGGTAAAAGGCAAAAACGTATTAGATGTAAAATGGGTTTACACGAGAAAATCAGATGACAGGTATAAGGCTAGATTAGTGGTAAGATGATTCCAACAAAGAAACGTAGCCGATGACATATACTCCCCAGTAGCGAGTAATGAGACCTTTAAGATATTGCTATCATATCGTTGTCAAAATGGATTAATTATTGAGCAAATGAATGTAGAAACTGCTTTTTTAAATGGTGAAGTAACCTCGGAGGTATATGTAAATCAACCAAAGGGATATGCGGACGGAACGAATAGAGTTTGTAAACTATCGAAAGCGCTTTATGGGTTAAAAAAAAGTCGAAGGGAGTGGTATGAGTGTCTTAATAAGTATCTGACGAGATTAGGTTTTAAGAAGAATAACATAGAGTTGTGCCTATACTGTATTCAACTTTTTCCACATTTCATGTGCTGTTGTGCAACATAAAAGAAGATCCAACGGTTTCCTTCCTACTGAGGTCACAATTAATTTTCCTGCTAGCCGATCTGCCTTCAAAAATCTTTTACGGGCGATTTCTTTCTCCGCACTGTTACTTGGATGACACAGATTCCCTTCACACACGTTGAACAGGTCGTCATATTCCTCCAAAAGTGTACGCATGACAAAACGCCACTGGAGCCAGTTTTCTTCGCCTCGTAACATCTCGATCTTCGCACTTGCTGATTCCATTTTAGCACTATCACTTACTTTACTAAGCACAATACTTTGACAATTTATTCACTTCGCGTTGCTATCTTACACTCTACAGCCCTGGGCCCATAACCTGTTGAGGTTATTCGGTATATAAAGAGCGAAAAACGCGTGGATAAAGTGTGTATTTTCGAGCTATCGCGGGGAGGCGCGGTCGTTAGAATACGCGCCAACGGGAGTCGTAAATTCCCGTTACGATTAAAATGATCGACACCACGAATAGTTCGATCCCCGTATTTCGATTAAGATAATAGGGGTGATTCAGGTATGATAACACTGTGACTCACAGAGTTAAAATTTATATTTCCAACAACTAGTCTACACGATTGAAAAGATATAAACAATTAACAACTTTATCGCACGCAGATAATGTAAATATATACAGTATCGAGCAAGGCTCTTACACTTGAAGTTAGTCTCTTGGTGGACGTAGCACGATATGATACTTAACAGAATAAGCGAATGTTTGGCAATGTGTACTGTTCGACGCGTCACAAGGAACTGATCGACTTTGGATGATTTCTTTGTCTCATCTTTAAGACGACCCCCACCATCCTTAGGTCACGCCACCGTTCGCGCCTATGATCACGTATGTCCGCTCTTGCGTGGAAAACGTAACGGACCAAATTCGACGTTTCGAGAACTCGCTGCTTGGCAACAGCTATGCGCTCGTCGATACATTGTATATGATCCGGCGGTCAGATAAGACGATCTGACTGAGACATTGTAGGGCCGCGAGTGACGGTTAGAAAATACAGCCTGTGTTAAACCTCGTGGCGTAACATCCTCCCCCCGTTGAGAGGGTACCGATCAAATGATATGGTGTGGAGTCAGTTGCGTCGCTGGCGAATCTCCTTGGCTCCGTGTGGGTGGTCAGACTCGTCTGGATCTGGGTGAATGGGTAAGGGGACCAGTCTTTTGACGCCACGATCCAGGGTAGTTGTTGCCGTCTGCACGGTGGCGGTCCGTATGATTCCGTCGACTCCTGGATGGACCTTGATCACGCGGCCCAAAGGCCATTGCATGGATGGTACGTTATCCTCCCTGAGAACTACTACGGTGCCTTCTCGGATATCATGTTTGCCCTTATCCCATTTATTGCGGCGGGTTAGCTCGTTGAGGTACTCTCGATGCCATCTGCTCCAGAACTGCTGTTTGATCTGGTGGATGCGCTGCCAACTTGATAGCCGCCCTGATGGAACTGTCCTGAAATCACGCTCCCGTAAATTCGTGAGTGTGTCACCGATTAGAAAATGACCGGGAGTGAGGACAGGGGGATCTTTCGGATCGGATGATATGGGAGTCAGTGGGCGTGAATTAAGGATGGCTTCAATTTCAACCACAAGAGTATGAAGGTGCTCAAAGGTCAAGAGTTCCGTGCCGACGACGCGGATGAGATGGCGCTTGAAGGATTTCACCGCGGCTTCCCATAAACCGCCAAAGTGTGGTGAGTTTGGAGGGTTGAAACGCCATTGGATCTGTCGGTCGGCGAGAAAAGTCTGTACCCTCTCCTTGTGGTCGTCAGACTGCAATAGGGTCCGGAGTTCTTGCAGCTCCCGGTTGGCCCCGACGAAATTGGTGCCATTGTCGGTAAGGATGGTTGCGCAATGTCCTCGCCGCGAAATGAATCGACGTAAGGCGGCTAGGAAAGCGTCGGTGGTTAGATCGCTGACTAGCTCTATGTGGACAGCCTTGGTTGCTAGACAAACGAATATGGCAGCGTATATTTTTATTTTACGTCGGTTGCGATCCCTCCTCTCCTTGATGTAGAATGGGCCGCAGTAGTCGATTCCGACGTTCGTAAACGGACGCGATTCGGTAATGCGCGCCTCTGGCAAATCACCCATCAAATATTCCACTGGCGGCGGGTTGGCTCTGCAGCAGCGGACGCACCTTTTAATGGTACGCCACACTTGGCTACGACCGTCGATCGGCCAATAGCGCAATCTTACCGCGTACAGGGTAGCTTGTGTCCCGGTGTGGTGGTTTTTCCGATGCTCCTGGTCTATGATGAGCTCTGTAACAGATGCTTTGGGCAATATAATGGGGTGTTTTTGATTGAAGGGTATAGAAGAGTTGGTTAGTCGTCCTCCGACTCGTAATATCCCATCTTCGTCGAGGAAGGGATTTAATGGCTGTAGTTTTCCTCCAACGTCCCTGCTTCGATCTTTCTGTAGTGTCCGAATTTCCGTCGCAAAATGACCGGATTGTATGATTTTGATCACCCTGTTGTGAGCCCTGGTTAATTCGTCGGTTGTTAGATGGGCAGCTAGGTGTTGTTTATGTTTCCATCGAAGACACCAAGCGACGACTCTGATTAGTCTGGTCCAGGACGAGTATCGGTGGAGGAGGGGGTTATCGTTGTTATTCGTCGTTAGACAGATCGTTTTTTTCTGTTCCGGGATGTCCCCCGACGGTGTAAGGATCCAGATCGGCCAGTTCTCCGGCTGCTGCTTGAGCCATTCGGGTCCGTGTTTCCAGATGTTTGGACGCAGGAATTCCTTGGGAGCCTGCCCTCGGGAGATCAGATCCGCTGGGTTGTCATCCGTAGGCACATGCCGCCAATCGGCTGTGGTAATGTGAAACGAATGTGTGCCCGATTGCGTGGATGGGCTCCCCCCGATAACCCAACCGAAGCGAGTTTTTTGCAAACATAACTCAGTATCGATGGATTGTGGTATTTTAATCTGCCCGACACATAATGAGGCTAACGTTGGTCCCGAGCTTAGTAATATTTCGATAGGGCTTGGTATGTGAAATGTTGGATCGGCTAATTTTAGATTTTTGGGTATCTGGAGAGCGGACCGATCGATTGGATGGTCTGGGACTTCCGATGATATTGTTGGGATTACTAAAAACGTTGCTGTGCGTTCATATTTGCCATCCGTAGAAACAATGGTGGTCGTTAGTTGGCTCCTTGCGATAGTGGTTAAGTCGTCGAGGGCTCCGATTGGGACCGAACATCTCTTTCGTTTTATACCGAGGGAGTTTGCGAATTTCTCAGTCATGAAATTCATACTAGAGCCAGTATCTAGCAGTGCTCTGGCTCGAATTGGAGATGCTCTCTTGTCTAGCACATCGATCTGTGTTGTGACCAGCAGATCATGATGCGGCGTAACGTCTAGAGATATATGTGTCGTTTCGGTCCCTTCCTTTGCGGCCCGTTTGTCTAGTCAGTTTTGACCTGGGTGGGTTTTGGACGCGGATTCTGGGACATTACCCTTGGTCCGTGATGCGCGTGACTCATACGAAGTGTGAGCTTTCGTATCGCTTGGGGCCGAAGGTGTAGGGTTATTTGAATGTTTGGCGGGTCGTCTCGAATGGTGGACCGAACGCGGTTTCGATGATCCGGATGGCGATTGTCCATGAGAGGATCGTTTGTACGATGAACGACCTCCCGACGATCGACCGCTTGATGAACGACTGTCTGACCACGACCGACCGCTCGATGAACGATTGCCCGACGCCCGACCGCTCGATGAACAACTATCCGACGACTGAATGCTTGGCGACCGACCCTTTGACGACCGACCGCAGGACGACCGAGGATTTTCTTGTATTTGTTCTCGATGTAGGTACGTATGATGTCGTCGCCCGCAGATATGACACGAACGCGCGGTGCACTGTGTTATCGAATGTCCGTTGCCTAGACAGTTTGTACACAGCGATGCCATTTTTACGAGTTGAAGACGTTCTATGGTTGATTTGGCTTTGAAAACCTTACAGTCTCTGAGTTTGTGGGGTCCGTCGCAGGTCGGACACACCAGCGCCCTGCTGGTTGTGGCATAGGTTCGTCCACGTGGTAGGTTATATCGGCGACGAGGAGGTTTGGGGGGTGACTCCTTTGTTTTCGTTACTTTAGAGAGGAGCTGATTCCCGTTGGCTCGTGTTTTTAGGAATTCCATCAGCTGATGGTAGGAAGGTACTTCCTGATTTGGCAACGTACGTTGCCATTTACGCATACTGGACGCAGGCAATTTTGACGCGATCAACTCGATCAGTACTACATCTGAAGTTACCGACTGTCCTAATCTTTCGAGCGCTTTGAGATTTACGCTGATGGTTTCCATCAAATCCTCAATGGCTTCAGGAGTTTCCTTTTCTATTTCGGGATAACCGCGCATCAATTCCCAATGGCGCATACAGATCCGGAGGGGGCAATTGAATTTCTCCTTCAATGTGTTAAGCGCGATGGGGTAGTTGGCATCTGTGGGTTCCAATGATTGGATGCTCCGTGCGGCCCGTCCAGTGATAGCTGCGCGTAGATATTGAAATTTCTGGACATTTGTTAAATTTTCATTGCGATCTACCGTGGATGAGAACGTGTCATAAAAATAGGTCCAGTTCTCGAGGGCACCGTCGAACTGAGGAGCGCGGACCTCTGGTAGGGTGAGTGATGTCGGCTCGGGCTTCACGCCTGAATCGCGCGTTTTAGTTGGCGAGGGGTTTGGTGCGGGTATTTTATCAAGGAGACCTGTGAACCGTACGTCAATCTCCAGCTTCTCTTGATACAACGCGGCGGCCCGACCGACTTCCCCTTCATCTAACCCTTCTAACTCGTCTTGAACCGCGACTAACTTCTTCCAGATGTCGTCGAACGCTTGACGGCAAGATACTAAGTAACCGTTGTTTACTTGACCAGACTCTTCGTATTCATCGAGTTGGCGTTTCGTGATTGTAAAGCGGTTGGCGAGGCCGCTGCGTCTCCGCCTCAATGTGCTGATCGAGTCAGGTTGAGCCATGTTTGGTGTTAATGGTAGGAACGATCTTACCTTGATCAAATGGGCGTTGATCTGAGAGTCGTTTTTTACTCGCTACAGTGTGGTGTGGTCTCGTGTAGATGCTGAACGAAGGAGGTGTTCCTCTCCGGTGGCGGCTCCTTTGGTCAGTTGACTAAGATGTTGGAGTGTGGATTTCACGTGACACTGTATAGTCACTGGTCAGTACACTTCTTTGGTGGCACGTGATCCGGCTCGAAGGACCATGTATTTTCGAGCTATCGCGGGGAGGCGCGGTCGTTAGAATACGCGCCAACGGGAGTCGTAAATTCCCGTTACGATTAAAATGATCGACACCACGAATAGTTCGATCCCCGTATTTCGATTAAGATAATAGGGGTGATTCAGGTATGATAACACTGTGACTCACAGAGTTAAAATTTATATTTCCAACAACTAGTCTACACGATTGAAAAGATATAAACAATTAACAACTTTATCGCACGCAGATAATGTAAATATATACAGTATCGAGCAAGGCTCTTACACTTGAAGTTAGTCTCTTGGTGGACGTAGCACGATATGATACTTAACAGAATAAGCGAATGTTTGGCAATGTGTACTGTTCGACGCGTCACAAGGAACTGATCGACTTTGGATGATTTCTTTGTCTCATCTTTAAGACGACCCCCACCATCCTTAGGTCACGCCACCGTTCGCGCCTATGATCACGTATGTCCGCTCTTGCGTGGAAAACGTAACGGACCAAATTCGACGTTTCGAGAACTCGCTGCTTGGCAACAGCTATGCGCTCGTCGATACATTGTATATGATCCGGCGGTCAGATAAGACGATCTGACTGAGACATTGTAGGGCCGCGAGTGACGGTTAGAAAATACAGCCTGTGTTAAACCTCGTGGCGTAACAAAGTGTAAGATACAAAGTATATATTTGACTTAATAATGAAATACAGGAATACAATTTGAGCTGGTCCAGATCCGCACGCTAGCAGTGTTACTTTATGACTGAGAACCCCGAAGCCAACGTCGCCTGTCTACCGTTTATGGTCTGCCTCCCTGCTATTCTTTTGTCTATATGCTGTCGATGTCTTCAGCGCTTGAGAATGCTAAAAAGACCAGATGTGGAGTTTTCCTAGAAGTGGTGACCACATCAACAAAAAGGTCGAGCAGGTTGTAATAAAAAAGGAGAGAAATTTAAGTAACGAATCAGAAGAAAAACTTGAGGACATAGAAAATAATTTGAGAAGGCCAGGACGGGAAACAAAGAAACCTGAAAGATATGGCCAAACGGGCTCATATTTCATTTATGTGAATGTAGTTAGCGCAGGCAGTCCTCAAACCTATGAAGAAGCATTAAGTGGAGATGACAGCAGATCATGGAAAGAAGCAATGGATCGAGAAATGAATAGTTTAGTCAAAAATAAAAACCTGGCAATTAGTAGAGAAACCAAAAGATAAAAAGGTATTAGATTTGAAATGGGTATATACGAATAAATCCGATAATCGTAAGAAAGCGCGACTAGTTGTTCGGGGCTTCCAACAAAAGGAAATACCGGAAGATTTATACTCTCCAGTGGCAAAAATGCAAACGCTGAAGTTATTACTATCTTATTGTTGTCAATATGGTTCGATGATTATGCAAATGGATGTAGAAACAGCATTCCTAAACGGAACTATAAAATCGGAAGTATTTGTAAAATAACCTATGGGTTACGCCGATAAAAGCGGGAAAGTGTGTAAACTATCAAAGGCGTTATATGGATTGCGTGTGAGTTCATGGGTTTGGTATGAATGTTTCGACGAGTATATTAAAAAATTAGATTCTCAAAGAAGTGAGAGTGATTATTGTCTGTATATGAAGTATGAGAGCGATCATGTTATATACTTAATTCTATTCGTGGATGACTTATTAATGTGTGGAAAAAACAAAAGAAAAATCGATGAAATTAAAAATAAATTGTCAAACAAATTTGCGATGAGGGACTTAGGTGAAGTAAAGACTTACTTAGGAATATACATTGAATACGATCATAAGAAGTGTGAGATGAAATTAGATAAAAGTAGTTATATAGAGTCATTAGCGAAACGATAGTATATAGGAAATAGTAAACTATATTTTACACCAAAGGAAAAAAACTTAAATTTAGAACCCGCACAGTCAGCCTCAGACGATATAAGATATAGAAACCTCATAGGAGCTTCATAATTTATTAGTACTGGAACAAGATTATACGTTAACTTATAGTGTAAACAATTTAAGTCGATTTCAAAACAGTTACGACGGGACCCATTATAAATATGCGTTGAGAATTTTGTAATACTTATATTTAACCAGAAAATTAAAGTTGACTTATGAAAGAAATTTGAACGCTGAAATCATTTATTGCTTTGTTGACGGTGATTTATCATAAGACTACTACAAGACTACTACGGGATTTATCATAAGATTTTTCGGAAACGCAATTTACTGGAATCGACAAAGCGAAACAGCGTGACAAAATCATCAACAGCCGCCGAGTAAGTAGTTTTGTCAGAAGCAGGGAGTGAAATAAAATTTCTAAAGAAATTATTGAAAAATTTCAAAATAATGATCGAGAGACCAATAAAAATTTACGAACATAATTCTGGAGCGATTGCGATATCAAAATTCGGAAACTTGACAAAAAATTATGAGTACATTGAAGTACATTTCCATTTTGTAAATGAAAGTTGGGAAAATAAAGAGATTGACGTTATAAAAGTAAATTCAGAAAACAATGTAGCAGATATCCAAACGAATGCTCTAGGGAGAAATAATTTTGAAAATTTTAGATTACTTTTAAAAATAATTTAATTTTCACAAAAGGAAATGAATATGCAGCACAATAATTAAGGAGGTGTATTGAGATATGTAAAATTTTTGTGCTGGACTAGGTCGAGTGCGTGGTGGAGATGTTTGTATGTGGATATCAGTGTGTGGAGATATGTGTGTGCGCGGCGACTGAAAAACAGACGAATGTAAACAGTTCGGTCGGTTAACAGTCTACATAAGGTCGGGTATGGAAGAAAGTGCTGAGACGCGTGCAGCTGTGTAACGATATATATTCTAAAAATCGTTTATAAAATAAATATGTGTCTACGTTAATAGTAAAGGCCAGTGTAAATTTTATGTTTCCATAACAATATTTCGGCCATCAAGATCCACAATTCTCATCAATAACACTGTTGGTCGCAGAGTTATACCACCGCAACCACCCTACTATCTTAACGGATATCAGGGGATCGATCAATACGCGGTGTCGTTTCCTAGAATCGTAACGGGAATTTGCGACTCCCGTTGACTCGCTTCCACGCGATCAAATCTCTCCACGGTTGGACAAATTGACATCAACTCTGGCCAATGTAAAATCCAGGCGTAAACCCTCCATTTTTACATTTTCATACTTAAATATTCAAACCAACCTATCTCCGTTGCTAATGCAGATATGCAGACAATACGATGTGCATTGTTCTCCACATTTCCTGCCAAATACAGTTCACATCTGCTAGTTAGAGCTACGTCAAGTCTGAACCCTGTCAAATCCAGTGTAATTGCAGATTTGCATATTCATGCCTGAACATTCAGATCAACGTATCGCTGTTTCTATTGATATGTCGATATGTCGACAAATGGATGCGCGATATACTCCATATTTGCTGATAAATACAGTGCAGATCATACGAATTACGCTATATAAAATCAGTATCGATTCAAATCCAGCTAATTGCAGTTTTTAATATACATTATTAAATATTCAAAACCACGCAACTCCGTTACTGTTGGAGATGTGTCGACAATACGATATGCCTGGTACTCCACATTTCTTGCCAAATACATCGCTTACCAGCCAGTTTGCGCTATATCTGCACTGGTCCCAGACAGATCAAGCATAAATATAAGTCAGAAATGAAATATCACGGGAACCTTCCCTTTGGAATTTTGGGAAACTCCCGTAACATTGTAATCTAGATTCTACCATAGCTCTAATTAAACTATCGCATCAGGGAAGTCCTGGCTGCAGTGGACGATACGAGTATCGAGAAACTGACCAGGACAGCGGATAAAATCTATGAGGCGTATAGTCGTAACGGGCAGCGCGCTCACAAGGTAGTCACAATCGAGCCACCGGCATCACACGAAGGCAAAAACGACGCACTGGCCGCCGAGGTCAGCAGACTGCGAGAACAGATTAAGGCTATGGGAATCGGCGGGTATCATCGATCACGAAGACGTTCGAATTCTCTCACTCGACCCCGCCGCCGTTCGCGTTCGCGAGACTATCCGCGCCAGGACGGAATTTGCTTCTATCATGCGAGGTTCGGCGATCGCGCCACGCTTGTAAGTGGAAGTCGGGAAACGACCCCAGCCGTCCGTAAAAGCGGAGGACGGCGACGGCTCGGGATCTCGCCGCATCTTTATTTTGGACCAGAGAACGAAGACTTCGTTCTTAGTTGACACCGGTGCTGATATCGGCGTTCATCCCCGAAGCAGGCTATCTAGGGACGTAAAGAAAACAACGTATGAACTATTCGCTGCCAATGGGACGCGCATCGCAACGTACGGCACTATAGCGATGGAGCTGAACCTGTCCCTTAGACGTGCCTTCAAATGGCACTTCACTGTCGCCGATGTGCAAACTCTCATCATCGGCCTAGATTTCCTAAGTCATTACGGGTTGCTTGTGGATCCAAGAAAAAGACGACTTCTCGACACAACAAACCAGCTATCGACCAGGGGATACGCCGCCAACAGCGAACAGCTTATGATTAAGACCGTAAACGGGGATTTGGTCTACCACCAATTGTTGGCGAAATGTCCAGATCTAACGCGCCCACCGGCCTTAGGGTGAGAGAAAATACGGCACAGTGTGGAGCACCACATCGAAACCACACCCCGCCCTCCCGTATATTGCAAACCCCGCCCTCTCGCACCGGACCGTCTCAAGCCAATCAAGGCGGAATTTGCAACACTTATCGAGCAAGGAGTCATGCGCCCATCGAAGAGTTCCCGGACATCTCGACTACACGTTGTCCCAAACAAGGATGGAAGTCTGCGACATTGCGGTGACTACAGGGCGCTGAACGCCCGCACTGTACCCGACAGGTACTCTCCACCGCACATACAAGACTTCGCGCAGCATTTACACGGTCGGCGAATATTCTGAAAAATTGATTTATTGCGCGCCTACCATCAAATCTCAATCGCGCCTGAGGACGTTACAAAAACCGCGATTTCGACACCATTCGGCCTTTTCGGGGCAAACAACATGATGTTTGGGCTTCGAAACGCCGCGCAAACGTGTCAAACATTTGTCGACGTAATCACGCGAGGCTTAGATTTCGTTTACGCGTACATAGATGACTTCTTGGTAGCTTCGGAAACCGAGGAGCAGCACCGCGGGCACTTGCGGATCTTGTTCGAATGTCTAAACCAGTACGGCGTAGTAATCATCCTCGCAAAGTGCGAGTTCGGCATTAATGAAATAGCCTTCCTAGGCCATACGGTAAACGCGCACGGAATGAAACCGCTCGCCGATCGCGTTAGAGCCATAAATGAAGCACCGCTCCCCGCGAACATCAAGGCACTACGCGGATACCTCGGTATGATTAACTTTTACGGACGTTTCATACCGGGGGCAGCTAAAATTTTGCAACCCCTCAACGATTTGTTACAAGGGGCGAAAAAGGGCAACATGGCCATTATTTAGTCGGAGGAAGCCAAAACGAG
Source organism: Bombus terrestris (assembly GCF_910591885.1). NCBI lineage: Eukaryota > Metazoa > Arthropoda > Insecta > Hymenoptera > Apidae > Bombus > Bombus terrestris. The sequence continues at coordinate 667,562 of NW_025963549.1, forward strand.
CTTTAGCGAGTCAAAACGCGCCCTAGCTGACGCTACGATGTTAGGGCATCCTATACCTGGCGCGCCCACCAGCCTCGCAGTAGACGCGACCGACTTTGCAATAGGGGCGGTGTTGCAGTAACGCGCGAATGACACTTGGCAACCGTTGGGTTTCTTAACTAAAGCCTCAAATTTCGCGCAGCGAAAATATAGCGCGTACGATCGCGAATTACTCGCTATGTATACCGCGGTCATGCGATTTAGACACGCCGTAGAGGGGAGGAATTTCATTATTTTCATAGATCACAAACACCACACCTATGCGTTCAGTCAGAATCCCGACAGGTGTTCGCCGAGACAATTCCGTCAACTAGATTAGATCGGGCAGTTCACGACCGATATAAGGCATATAAAAAGACTGAATAACAATGCAGCCGACGCCCTATCTCGCATCGAAGCCATAGGAAAATCCGTGGATCACAAAACTCTCGCCGCCGCGCAAGAAATGGGCAAGGAGCTCCGCGACATCATCAACTCCGATATATCCGCGTTGCAGGTTAAGAAAATTCGTTTTCCGGATTACGACGCGGAAATATACTGCGACGTATCAGGCGACATCGTACGACCGTACGTACCGAAACCCTTGCGGCGCGACGTATTCAATTCGCTCCACGGACTTTCCCATCTAGGGATACGCGCGACCCAAAAATTCGTAAAATCGCGTATAGTTTGGCCGGCGGTAAACAAAAATTGCCAAACATGGACACGGCAATACATCCCGTGTCAATAATGTAAAATAACGAGACACGTATCAACGCCGACCGGAACATTCGGAGAGCTCGCAGGACGATTCGAGCATATACATTTAGACATCATCGTCATGCAATATTCACAAGGCTACCGATATTGTCTAACATGTATCGACCGTTTTTCACGTTGGCTCGAAGCGATTCCAATACCAGATATGGAAGCGACGACCGTTGCCTCGGCTCTTCTTTCCACATGGATAGCGCGTTTTGTCGTCCCAGCAAAAATAATAACCGATCAAGGACACCAATTCGAATCCAGTCTTTTAAACGAACTATGCCGGATGCTCGGCATTAAGCATTTGCGTACCACAGCCTACCACCTCGCGTCCAACGGGATGGTAGAGCGCTTTCACAGGCAGCTTAATGCCGCAATCAAATGCCACAATTCGAGCAACTGGGTTGAAAGCCTTCCCATAGTTCTTTTAGGCATTAGAACCGCTATCAAGGAGGACCTGAGCGCAACGGCAGCCGAAATGATTTATGGTACGGACATACGATTGCCAGCAGAATTCTTTGTACCAGAAAAACTACCGGCCAACGCGGAGTTCGCAAACTGTCTGCGTGAGCGAATGAGCGATATTAGACCTCTGCCCATTTCACGACACGGCGAAAAGAAAACGTTCATGTTCCGCGATTTAGAAACGTCGCTGTGCGTTTTCGTACGCCACGATGCAATCGGAGGTCCACTGCAACCACCATACGATGGCCCCTATCAGGTTACACAGCGTGGGATGAAAAGCATTACCATACGGATGAAGGACAAAAACGTGAAAGTCTCCGTAGATCGTCTAAAACCCGCCTTCATCGTGTCGGAAGATATTGAGCATCTGGAAAGGAGCGCAGAAGCCTACCACGTATTTTTACCTGGGAAAATCTTCCGACCGCAAAGCAGCGAGCAAGCGCAACAAAGCGACTGAGACGCAAGAACCAATTATACCACACGTTCGGGCAGGAGAGTTCGTTTTCCTCATCGCTTTCAAACGGGTTTGAATTAGGCGGTTAGCAAGAGCACCGCGCTAACATAGGTAAACAAACATAAGAAGAAGTAACGCTAATACTGGCAGGCGGGTACTGTAGCGGCACTCGTCGGTAAAATTCATAACGGTTTTGGTCCAGTGAACCCGCTACACAAAAAATCGTGTTTACTGAAAGATGAGTTTATTATAGATCCGACAACCTCAGGCGGTTACCGAAGGTTAATCAAAATCCGTAGACTTTGTCGTGATCATATGCCCTCGAGTCAACTACCCGAAATGTCAACATTTGTAATCAAGGTCGAGAGTTCAGCGTCCGTTGTGATTTTTCGAGAACACCTTGGAAATTTAAATCCCAACGCATTTTGTCAGCACCGACGCATATAAATATAGCGAACACGGTAGCGAGGCATTCTTTGTTATCGAATGACACGAGCAGTAGCAGTTAAGTCGATACTTCTTTGCGCCGATCTATTCGTAATCACAAATCAAGACAACAAGTGTATTATACGACTAGTGTACACGTAGGGTATATTTTAATAAACTACATAGTTAAATATACTCTTGTGCTTTTAAACCTAAATTGCTACCATACACCTCAAATCAAATTCGCGCTAGTGAATATCTGCTCTATTGCATAACAACAACGTCTAATCCAAATGAAGATTCGTTTCACGCATCTAACACTAATCATAATGTGAACCAGATCTATATGAAGATACATGCACATGCGATCGATTCTGACTGTCCAGGACTCTCACCGGAGCCGGAACTCGCAGTGCACCGTGACGAACGGCACATATATAAGCCTCCACTCTTAGCCAGACCGTCAGTCGTGCTCGCGCAACAGTAGAAGCAATATGGAGTTTTTTAGATCTCTAATACGCGTCGTTGATTTGTTCGTCCCAAGTAAGGTAGATATCATTTCCGAACTTCCACTGGAGGTTTCGCACTTGATACTTCGAAAATTGGATCCCTCGTCCCTGCAGAGCGCCGCGCTTGTCTCGCGCAAATGGTTCAACGTATGTAGATCCGACAAGTGTCTACGGTGGAAAGTGAGACGTCACATGCGCCATACGAGAAAGCGGGTCAAGATGCAATTTCTCGGACCTGCAGCCGCTAAAGCTACCAACCAAGAATCAAGAAGTAGAGGACGTGGTGAGGGCTACCTAAGGCACGAAATAAGTTTATCCGCTGCTCGTACGGCGGTCGTCGTTGGAAGGTTACGCGGTCCTCCGAAAATTTCGATGCGAGATCGCCCCATCGATGTTGGACCAATAAAATGTATTAGACTCTAACTCGTGTAAGTACCTTAATTTGACTGCTTGCACTTGCGAGAACTTGAAACGGTCTTGTCCGGATTCAGAACTGTAGCGTGAAGCTTGAAATAAAATGGTTTTACTGAGACGGCGATGTGTTACAGTCACGCTAATACTATCGGTATCGTAACAAGCCCATTATTGAATATTAAATAAAACGTATCACCGCTGCGATTGGAGATTTGCCGTCAGTTAGATGCGAGATATACTCCTCATTGCCTGCCAAATACAGCTCACATCAGCTGGCTCGTGCTATTATATCATCTCTGGTCCTCGACATATCAAGCGTAATTGCAGTTTTGCAAATTAAGGTTAACATATTCAAATGAATGTATCTCCGTTTCTATTGCACATATGGCGACAAAGCGATGCCCGTTACATTTCACATCCGATGTCATGTGCACCGCACATCTGCTGGTTTGTACCATGTCAACTCCGGTCTCTGTCAAACCTAGCGAAATTGCTGCTTTACATATTCATGATTAATCGTTCAAATCACCGTATCGCCGTTTGCATTGCTGATATGCCGACAATTCGATGCGCGATATACGCCACTTTTGCTGCCAAACACAATGCATATTATCTGGTTTGAGTTATGTAACGTGTGGACGCAGCCAAACTCAGCGTATTTGCAATTATGCATTTTCAGGCGAAATATTCAAATATTACATATTCAAACGAACGTATCTTGGTTTCTATGTCGCCTATTAGATGCACAGAATACTCCACATAAGATGCCAAATCAGCCGGTCTGTGCTATGTCAACTCTGGACCCTGTAAAATCCAGCGTAATAGTAGTTTTTGTTGTTAATGCTTAAATATTGCATTCAAAGCTTCGCCGCTTCTTTTGCACATATGTCGACAATTCCATACGCCTTGTACTCCGCATTTGCTGTAGTTACATTGCCCATCAGCTCGCTTGCGCTGCGTAAACTCTGGTCCCTGCAAAATCCAGCCCAAATGCAATTTTGTATGTTCAGGCTTAAATATTCAAATCAACGTGACTCCGATTCCATAGCACATATGTCGACAATACGATGCGCGCTATATTCCACATTGACTGCCATACGCAGAGCGCTTCATCTGGTTTAAGCCGTGTTATATCGGGACGGAGTCAAATCCAGCGTATTTGTAGTTTTGCATATTCAAGCCTAGTTTTTCAAGTGAAAGTACCTGCGTATCCATTGTAGGTACGTCGACAATAGGATGTACGTAATACTGCATATTTGCTGCCAAATACAGCACGCATCAGCCCGTTTGCACACTGTCAAGACTGGACCCGAAGAAATCCAGCGTGATTGCAGTTTTGGATATTAATGCTTACATATTCGAATGAAGGTATCTCCGCTTGTTTTGCAGAAACATTGGCCATACGATGCGCATTATATTCCACATCTGATGTCAAGTACAGTGCACATCATACGGTTTACGCTATGTAAAATCTGGACCCAGCCAGATCCAGCGTAGTTGCAGTTTCGTATATTCAGGATTAAGTATTCAAACGACGCTAACGTAGGGTAGAGCTCAGCATCCGTTGACCGCGGAAACGTTGCCGGAGCCGAGACCATTGTCATAGTGCCGCGAATGTCGAAACAGTGCGATTACATATCGACGCTGTAATCTTTCTAATTTGTGTCAATAAACTCAACTATTGTTACACCGCACCGATGGCTAATTTCAACGAAGATTCATCGAACACCCCCACCCCTAATCCTGACGTTGACCCGAAAAATATATCTTATACTCTGAAGACATCGAAAACCTAGTCGCACGCACGTTTGTTGTCAACCGACCCTTTAAAATGTTTCTAACGGCTGCCAATTGCCCTTTGGCCCAACTAAGGCCTGGACACTCTCTGACGCCTACACACACATTCACATGTACAGTTCAAATGTATCATCTTCCTAACACTATTTTATATTTGGTTACTGTCAAATGCAATGTAATTGCAGTTTCGCATAGTCATGCTTAAGTATTCAAATCAACGTATCTCCGCTGCTATCGCAGATATGCCGACATTTCGATTCGCGTTATACTCCAGATTTGCAGGCAAATACAGAACACACCAGCCGCTTTGCGCTTCGTCCTCTCTGGACCTTGTGAAGTGCAGCGTAAATGAAGTATTGCGTATTAAGGAATAAACATTCAGATCAATGTGTCTTCGCCTCTATAGCAAATATGCCGACAACCAATCCACATTTGCTGCCAAATACAGAGCACATTAGCTGGTCAGCGTTATGTCGACTCTGGTCCCCGTTATATGCAGTGTAATTGTAGTTCTGCAGATTCAGACTCAAATATTCAACTAAACGTATCTCCGTTGCTGTTGCTGGTATGTCGACAATTCGATATGGCTGGTACTCCACATTTCTTGCCACATACAGCGCTCATCAGCCAGTTTGCGCTATATCCACATGAATTGTCCCAGACGAATCAAGCGTATTTGCAGTTTTGCATAATCAGGATAAAATATTCATACCCACGTATCTCCGTTTCTGTTGCAAATATGTTGACAATTCGATGTGCCTTATACTGCACATTTGCTGCCAAATATAGTGCACACCAGCCGTTTTTTCACTAATTCAACTGTTACCTTGCGTGATAGGAACCGTGCGACGTCCCTCGATATTTAGCCACTAAGGGGCCGCTGACCGTTATTTACACCCTCATCAAACCTAAGGACCCACCATAAACTTAGACTTTTTAAGTAATTCTAGATGGTCCCTTTCTTCTTGCACGTCCAATTTCTTAAATGTTTTTGATTGATGTGTATTCCTTAGAAAAGTCCTTATGTTTATTCTACGCTCTTAGAAATTACGGAAAAGCTGGTAGTTATGTAATGGGAAAACCGGTAATTATATAATATTAAACCGGACATTTATCTGATGAAAATGTGTGTATTTACCCATGAACAAGGTCATCCATGAGCCACGTTGGTAGGATGCTTACTCCTCCTATCTTCATTCATTAACTGTAAAATTCGAGCTATCGCGGGGAGACGCGGTCGTTAGAATACGCGTCAACGAGAGTCGTAAATTCCCGTTACGATTAGAATAATCGACACCACGAATAGTTCGATCCCCGTATTTCGGTTAGGATAATCGGGGTGGTTGATGCGGTATAACACTGAGAGTCACAGAATTATAATAATGTATATTTCCAACAATTAGTCTACACGATTGAAAAGATATCAACAATTAACAACCTTATCGCACGCAGATAACATAGATGTATACAATATAGATCAAGGCTCTTACGATTGAGCTTAGTCTCTTGGTGGACGTAGCACGATATGATACTTAATAGAATAAGCGAATGTTTGGCTCAATGTGTAACGTTCGACGCGTCACAAGGAACTGATCGACTTTGGATGATTTCTTTGTCTCATCTTTAAGACGACCCCCACTATACTTAGGTCACGCCACCGTTCGCGCCTATGATCACGTATGTCTGTTCTTGCGTGGAAAACGTAACGGACCAAATTCGACGTTTCGAGAACTCGCTGCTTGGCGACAGCTATGCGCTCGTCGATACATTGTATATGATCCGGCGGTCAGATAAGACGATCTGACTGAGACATTGTAGGGCCGCGAGTGACGGTTAGAAAATACAGCCTGTGTTAAGCCTCGTGGCGTGACATTAACGCTGATCATACCCAATGGGTATCGCGAATCTTTGTCCTCCCTTTTCATAAAAAAAAGAGTGAACAACGAATCGGCTTCCCTTGATCAAAAATTACCTACATACCGAGCTTTCCTCCGTAAGTATATAAGAGGGGAATTCGAGTTATATCTCGGTTCGAAAACTCTCCACACCCATGACTTCTTCGAAGACCACCTATCTATGCATACTCAATCTAGGTTTTCAGATCAGTCAATATATCTACCCGGATTCTCTCATATCAGATCAATCCATTTCTTCGTCACCTATACCTTAATCGGCGGAGTTACTAACTTGTGCTGTTGTACAAAGTTGTTGGAAATACATACTTCATAAATATTGAAATATGTATAATTTTGTGCTGGACTAGGTCCAGTGCGTAGTGGAGATCTTTGTAACGGGATATCACTGTGTGGAGATATGTGTATGCGCGGCGACTGAGAAACAGACGAACATAAACAGTTCTATCGGTTAACAGTCTTCAAAAGGTCGGGTATGAATGAAAGTGCTGAGACTCGTGCAAATGTATATCGATAAATATTCTAGAAATCGTTTATAAAATAAATATGTGTCTACGTTAATAGTAATGCCCAGCGTAAATTTAATGTTTCCAAAACAATATTTCGGCCATCAAGATCCACAATTCCCATCAATAACATTGTTGGTCGCAGAGTTATACCGCCGCAACCACCCTATTATCTTAACGTAAATCAGGGGATCGATCAATACGCGGCGTCGCTTCTTAGAATTGTAACGGGAATTCGCGACTCCCGTTGACGCTCTTCCTCGCGATCAGATCTCCCCACGGTTGGACAAATTGACATCAACTCTGGCCGATGTCAAATCCGGGCGTAAACCCTCCATTTTTACATTTTCAGACTTAAATATTCAAACCAACCTATCTCCGTTTCTAATGCAGATATGCAGACAATACGATGTGCCTTGTTCTCCACATTTCCTGCCAAATACAGATACAGTTACAGTTCCATACAATACAGTTCACATCTGCTAGTTAGAGCTACGTCAAGTCTAAACTCTGCCAAATCCAGTGTAATTCTAGTTTTGCATATTCATGCTTGAACATTCAGATCAACGTATCGCTGTTTCTGTTGCAGATATGTCGAAATCTTAATGCGCGATATACTCCACATTTGTTGATAAATACAGTGCAGATCATACGAATTGAGCTATATCAAATCCGCGTCGAGTCAAATCCAGCGTGATTGCAGCTTTGCATATACAGGTAAAATATTCAAATTTATGTGTTCTCCGTTGCTGCTACAGGTATGCCGACAAATGCCATCTTCGATCACCGACAAATCCAGCGTAATTGCAGTTTTTCATATACATTATTAAATATTCAAAGCCACGCATCTCCGTTACTGTTGGAAATGTGTCACAGTACGATGTGCCTTGTACTCCACATTTCGTCCGAATTAAGCCAACAACATCCAATTAGCCCTATGTCCACTGTGGTCCGGTCAAACACAACGTAACTGCAGTTTTGCATTTTTACACCGAAATACTCAAATAAACGAATCTCCGTTTCGATTGCAGATATGTCGATAATTCGATGCGCGTTATACTCCGTAATTGTTACTAAATACAGCTCACATCATCTGGTTCGCGCTATGTCAAATCCGGACCCTGCGAAATCAAGCGTAAATGCAGTAATGCATGATCAGGGTTCAATATTCAGATCGACGTGACTCAGTTTCTATTGCAGATATGTCGACAAAACGGTGCGCGTTATATTCCACATAGACTGCCATACACTGGGCGCTTCATCTGGTTTAAGCCATGTTAAATACGGAACCAGTCAAATCCAGCGTATTTGTAGTTTTGCACATTCAAGCCTAAATATTCAAGTGAATGTATCTCCGTTTTCATGGTAAGTATGTTCACAATAGGATGCGTGTTATACTCCACATTTGCTGCCAAATACAGCACACATCAGACAGTTTGCACATTGTCAAAACTGGACTCGGTGAAATCCAGCGTGACTGCAGTTTTGGATATTAATGCTTACATATTCGAATCAAGGTATCTGAGCTTGTTTTGCAGAAACATTGTCCATACGATGCGCGTTATATTCCACATCTGATGCCAAATCAGCCGGTTTGTGCTATGCCAACTCTGGACCCTGTAAAATCTAGCAGAATTGCAGTTTTTGCTATTAATGCTTAAATATTGCTTTCAAAGTCTCTCCGCTTGTTTTGCACATACGTCGACAATTCGATACGCCTTATACTCTACATTTGCTACAGTTACATCACCCATCAGCTAGTTTGAGCTATGTCAACTCTGGTCTCTGCCAAAACCTGCCAAAATGCAATTTTGCATTTTCAGGAATAAATATTCAGATCAACGTGACTACATTTCGATTGCAGGTATGTGGACAATTCGATGCGCGTTATATTCCACATTGAGTCAAATCCAGCGTATTTGTAGTTTTGCATATTCAAGCCTAGTTATTCAAGTGAAAGTATCTCCGTATCCATTGTAGGTATGTCGACAATAGGATGCACGTAATACTGCACATTTGCTGCCAAATACAGCATACTCCAGCCGGTTTGCTCTATGTCAACTCTGGGCCGTGTCAAATAATGCGTCATTGCAGGTTTGCATATTCAGAATCAAATGGTCAAATCCCCGTATTTCCGTTGCTGTTGCAGACATGCCGAGTATTCGATGTGCCCGGTACTCCAGATTTCTTGCCCAATTCAGCGCACACTAGACAATTGGCGCTATGTCCGCACTGATCCCTGTCAAATCGAGCGTATCAGGTCTATAAATATGAAACCAGAATTTGCCTATAGATGGCCCTAGCTCATAGTGTAGTTATCACTATACTATGTCATTGATGCCAAAAGTCGTTGTTGACATCTCACGAACATTTTCGACTGAGAACAGTACAATGATTCTGGCAATGATTCTTTGGAAGAAATTGCACACTTCATCCTATAGGCATACCGGACGATACAAGGGCTGGTCGTCCCTTCTTCCGAAGCAATACCAGCCTCGCCGTGCGCCATATCCGAGGGTTGGCACCCTCCTTCGAACACGATGTAAATAGGTGTCGCAGTCTAGGTGCCATGACCCGCATCATCTCCCCTCATACCCGCGGGACTCCTTCAGGGCCAGACCATACTTCGCGGGAGGCTATCATCCTCGCCTCATCCATCACCTCCCCGTGTGCATATACGCCGACGCAGCGTCATACTAGCTTTTGCGATGGCGTGAACGATATTGAAATATGTAACCAAACCTAGTAGCACTGTAAATTACTTTCCTACAGTACTTCAGCTTATTATATTTTTTAGATAGTTCATAAGTACTTATTCATGAGCACAAACTATAAAAATTTGTTGCAGCACATGAGCCAGAGGGAAATTCAAATCCTATTGTTACTTTGCCTCGGAGTATCAGGATCGTAAGGATACAAGTAAATACACTCGGAGCATAAAAATGTTGCCGCTACTTCGAACAAAGACGATTTTGAATCTTCCGACTTCTGCCCCGACCAGTATAAATAAACCGAGGCAACCCAAAGAGTAAAGTATCTTCGAATACCTACGAGTATCAACGAGCGATCTGCTGAATTTCGTGACGAACATTTATGGAATATTTTTACACATTGTATCTACGACTCAGGGCCCATAGGCTGTACCTTACTTTATTATTTTAAGTAAATTCGACGATTACGACGACAATCGATAACCTCAAATAAGTCTGACGGTCAAACTTCCCATATACCGTGTCCTCTACATATTTCATTATAAAAGACCTGAGTCAAATATTGATGTTGGGAAGTAATGGATTGTAGACTAAGGTACTGCAACTTATTCTATTATGGGAGCAGCTGCCACAAGCAGTTATCTAATCATACTAAATAAAGACAAATTGTGTCGACTAAATATTTGTTATACAAATAGTATTGTCTTTTGGTAACGGGTGCTTTCCTCGGATACAATTCCACACAGTAGCCGGGCCCCCTAGGACTATAGGGGTTGAGATTACGCCCAACCATCGCACAAGGCACCCAATACCTTGCTCCCTGAATCAGCTTAGCCTGCAGGAGCTGTCGCTCGTATCAGGTCGAACGGGGCACATTCTAAGCCCTCCCGTCTCACCAGTACGGTTTCGGAGCAGGTGGGACGCTGCTTACCCGCCGAAGGCCATTCGGTGGAGTGTCCACCTTAAATCGGCCCTCTTGCCAGCATCTTGGCCTCCGGGCTGTAACTCGACCGCCCGTGGTACCAACCTAGTCGTTGGTGGGACTATCGTATGGATGTGCGGCCACGTGACTGTCGGCCAGCGACCTGCTAACCGAGCTCGGCAGTTCCAGATGGGACTCACGTAAGCGGGGGCCTCAAGGTACTTTTGTACCCGGGAACTTATCCCGGCGGTCCCATCCACGGCATCATTATCGTGCGTTACTGCCCAAGGCCACGTAGAGAGAATGTAATAGTAATTAAACGTCTTACACCCCCGACGATCTTCACTGCGGAGTACATAGGGACTCACGTAAGCGGGACGCTTGTCCCGACGGTCCCCCTGGCTTCGGGAAAGTGGGTTTGCCAGCCCTTATAGGCTCACATAAGCGAGCCCTCCCTGCGGGAAATATTTGTTATACAATTATAAAATATGCTATGTAATCGTATCGTACAGTTTAACGTCATCATTCTTTCCTATAATCATTCAGTTATTATATGAAATGCCGCATATGATTTGAAAAAGTATATTTCATCTCAAATAGTATTGCAATTAGACCACTCAGAAGACCATCTTATTAATTATATTTTCCGGTATTACCTCTGTAGTTGTCGTGTGTGAAGAGGACGAAGGTCATGTGGACTAATAACGGAGTCTTTGTTGTTGTAACCGTCAGATGTATTTGAGTTAAGGCTACCTATACTAGTCGTTGGGGGGGGGGGTTGAAAGAATTCGTATTTGCCTACCTGACGACAATTGCTGGTTGCGGTGACATTGTTTTTACATTAATTGTAGCTCAGCGGTCTAGGTACTTCGAGGCGACAACGACGTAATTTGCTTTGTACTATGACTCATGTACCGCTACACTTCTATTTCTATAGAAATATAATGCTAAATACTAAAATATATCACAAGTATTTCATATTTGAAATAACAGTCAAATTAACGGAATTAATCTGTTTGACATCTATGCGGTTCAAGTTTTGTACGAATATATGTACAGCCTGTAGTTTTAATATTCCATGCGCGTATTGTATGCCGGACACTTATCTTTAATAAATTTTGTAAATCTGTTTATAGTAAGTGATGAATCATTAGGCGAATGACAAATAAGGCGACCTTTAAAAGATTAAACGAAACTTGCTTCTGCTGAACTTGGTCTATGAAGGTCGAATAGCTTCTCGTTTGTTTTTCAATTAAAGACATACTTTATGGAATGTGTTTTACTGACATACCGATTCCAAGGATGTCCGGTGCTTCTTAAAAATATTACACTCTGTTGTATGAAATATAATTTGTCCTTATTATAACCATTAACATCTAATGTCTTTCTGGAAGTTCGTATACTAAGGCATCGGAATTATTTTTCATTTTACGCTGTGTTACTCGCAACTTTTCACAGATATATGTACCAACTGGAAGTAGTTCTTTGGCACGTATTCGAGTATAGTTATTTCCTGCTGGTTTCCACAAAGCTTCACAGAACAACGTCGCTTCCTCGTTCCTTTAAACAACAGTCATACATTAGTATCACATGAACGTACTCCTTGAAAAAAAATTTCATTACTGGAAATCTAAAAGTTTATTGTTGATCTCAATAAGAGTCACTTGCTTACCTGCTCCTCAAATATTTTTTGCTAATGTCCACTTCTCCTAAGCAGAATGCATCTATAATATGCAATGCAAGTACTTTTTGCTGATATATAAACTCCTTAGTCATTTCATATACAACCTCTGCGTTCACAAGTGTATTTGGTGGTAATTCTATGCCAATGTCATCGACACTAACCCAAGAATTCTTTGTATATTTATATACGTTGCTCCTTCCCACGCCCATATAAAATGTAGCGTGCTTCTTATCATCATCAGACCTTGGCTTTGTACCACATGGCACACAAAACCAGTCATATAGTGATAAAAATGCATTTTCAATGTTAAATTCCATCAATTGTGCTGGATTAATAGAAAGAAATGAAGTATCTTTCAAAAGAGTATTCCATTTGTCTTTGGTTTCATGTGTCTTGCGATTGTCCTAGTTTCATCTGGAAGTTTCCAATACTCTAGATATTGTTTGCGCATATCAGCTTGTTTCGTCTCAACAAGAGTATTATCCGCATAAATTGCTGCAATTTTACACAGGTCGATTATTTGTTTTCCGGCCAAATCTTTGTTAGAAGCACGTAGATATTGAACAAATTGTTTCTCTCTTTTTAATTCATTATATGATAATAGTTGTAAAACGTCGTCATTTACACCACCATTTAAAAGCAAACGATTAACATGCTTCAGATATTCAACAACAACATGTACCCCAGATCGTTTCTTCTTACATATTAAGTAACGTTCTGAATTTCCTGATCTAGAAGTGTTTGGTGTAAAAATACAAACTTCTTCAAAGCAGCGATACATTAAATAAACTAAACCAGCACTAAGGGGTGTAAAAAGGTTGAATAATTTTGTCACAAAATCGCCACCCTCTCTTTCAACCATCAATGCTATTGAACATCGACAAAGATACAGTTGTTTTGAAAGAATTTCTTGTACATTTCCTTGTCGTTCTACTGAGAATCCTCAATCAGACATCACAAAATGTACTCCTTTGCCATGGGTATGCTGCATTATAAGATTTGTAAATGCCTCTTCATTATCTGGGTCAAAGACATCACCACTTTCCTTTGGTCCGTAGTATTGATGAAATGTTTCACAAGGACCCGCATAAAAGTCTTCTAATTTGAAATCATGTTCATTTTCTAATGTAAGAGCAAATCCTTTAGCACGTCATTTCTTTCGCCATAGAACATGTTCACTAAAACCTCCTGCTCCAGCACATACATCTGCAAAGTATAGCAGCCCATTCTCCCTCAAACCTTTTGGGTTAGTAAACATAAAGTTACATGCTCTATCTGTATTCGCCATTTTAACAGTAGCACGATTTAAAAAAAGTGTTAAAAAAAGTTTTCGCATTGATAACAGTTTTCACTATATCTTCACAACAGAAATCAATTTCATCATCTGTGGTCAACTTTTCATATCACCATTTCATATCTTTTACACACTTTATAACTTCCTCTGCAGGATTCCATTTAAGACCTGAATCTTCATGTCCAGGAACATGATGTCCAAAGCCTCTGCGACCATGCTGTCTAGGTGCTTGAACTGGCTCTAAACGACCTTGTTCATTATTTCCGAGGCCGTGACCTCCTTATATCCCATCATTCGCACCATCCTTTTGCCGTTATCCAGGAGATTGTTTGACTCTTGTGTTATTAGTTGTATTCTTCTATTCTCAACTACCTTTTCATCAATATCCTCCCCGTCAGATTCACTTGAACATCTGCGAATTTTTTGTCGTTTACTATGACTATAAGTATCTCTTTCACAGTTCTTCCTTTTTGTCCTAGTTTCCAATTCTTCTTGCATGGTATGTTGATGCATCAGTCGCATAACAATTCTGCTAGGAACATGATACATTTACACTGTACATGTGAATGTGTGTATAAGCGTCAGAGGACGTCCAGGCCTTAGTTGGGACAAAAGACAAGAGTCAGTCGTTAGAAGTATCTGGAAGAGTCTGTTGACATCAAGCGTGTGTGCGAGTAGGGTTTAGAGGTCTTTAGAGTGTAAGATATATGTATAACTGTTGTGTGCTAAATAAAGGGAATTATTTGTATTTCCGAATCCATTCTATATCTTTACATGGTAGCAGAGCGTGGTTCATAGTTTTGCCAGTTATTTTAGTTATTTGCATGGTTTTCAATATTGCGAGTTAGGTCGAGTGACTCTTCAGTAAGGAAAAAAACGTTCAAATGCTACAAAGAGGAAAAATACACTTCGAGCACGTAGGAACGCTTGAGTAAGAGATAAGGAATCATTTAAAATGGAGAGATTGGAAATCATGATACCTATTTTCGATGGATATTTACGGTATGTGGAAGCAAAGAATAACGATGTTTCTCAAGTATACAGAATGCGAGGTTGTCACAACTAGGGTGAAGACAGAAACAGACAGTGAAGACTGGGAGAAAAAGGATCCGAAGGCAATAAATATCGTTTATAGTGCCATCACAAACAGACCATTGGAATGTATTAGAGAAGAAAAAACGGCGTATGAGATAGTAAAAAAGTTTGATGAAATGTACTTGAAAGAGTCGACGGCACTACAGGTCGTATGCAGAAGGAGATTGGAAAAGATAAAACTTGAGAACTACAGTGATTCAGCATCGTTCTTTAGCGATTTCGAAAAATTAATAAACGAATTAAAATGTGCGGGTGCACAAGTGAGTGAGAGGGAAAAACTAACTTACATGCTGAATACGTTACCCGAAGAATACAGCTACATAGCGGATATAGTAGATGCACTGAAAGCCGAAAATCAAACGGTAGCGTATTTAAAAAATAAAATTGAAATAGCGGAGAGGAAAAATAAGTCCAATCGAGGAGAAATGCAAGCCAACGCCTTTTCTGCAAAAAAGGAAGGATGCTTCAGATGTGGAAGAGTAGGACATTTTGGGAGAGAGTGTCAAAATGGCGTCGAAGCGGGAAACAGTATCAGTTTTTGGCTTGGGTCAACACATGGTCGCAGCAGAGGAGGAGGAAACAAAGGAAATACGAGCAGGGGACATGGAAATTTCCATCGTCAGTCAACACCCGGCACGAGCGAGTGTCACGACCGGCATACTTCAAATCCGATGGACCGATGATGGAGATAGAGATGTGGCGGCCTTGGCGACAATGTATATCGCCGAAGTGCCTAATGAGTCATCTGTATCCTAACGGTCCTTCCACCGAATGTCCTAGAAGTGTGACAACGGTCACGTACGCCTACAGGGTAGTGGGGATATTGAGGGATGACAAACAAAGAAGAAACAGATGTTACCGAAAGTCAAATTGTAAGAGCTTCAGTCTTGGAAAGTCACGGCTGGAGCTCAGAACAAAATCGCAATCAGTGGAAATTCAGAATACAAGAAATAAATTCTCTTGTTTTTTTTGTTACCTTAATTTTTTTCTTTTCGTTCGAGCCTCCTGCTTTTTATTTTACGCGACATTTTTGGCGATTACTCCCAGCATAGTGAAAAGTGTTTGTCCGGAAACCAAAAGACATTCATCATCTACGGAAGATAGAATTATTTGGGACTACGGTCATCCGCAACAACGAAGTAACTATCACGAACCGAGTGAAGTGACAAAGGAAGGTAAACTGGATTCCTTCGTACGTTACCGTGAAAGAAAATCTAGCTTCAGTAGCGAAGACTCATCTTCGTCCGAAAGCAGGAAGATGTCTAAGACAAACGAATCTCAAACTTCTACCTCAACGGATCCAACGTTGCGAACAATATTGGATAGCATTCAAAAACAGCAAGAGAGTATTGCCCGTTTACAAGAGGATATGTTACGTTTGTCTATGCAAAGTGACGAAACAAATAGATGCTGGGTAGCAGAAATCGGAAGTCTTAGGAGAACCGTCGCAGAGCTACGGACTGGGTTCGGATCCCTTGCGACGGATGATTCTGGTTCCATCATTACTGAAGGCAACGAAAGTGAATCGACGGCGATTAATCGCACCGGGAGTACGGTTAGGGCACGCGAACCGACCGGGTTAACGATTCCAGGCATCCCACCTGCGCACATCGACACCGAACAACCCGAGGTTGAAGAAAGAGGCTATTTTCCACCCGCTCTTTCCACTCTACGAGTTAAGGCTGCAATACGTTGTATTCCAATGCTCAACGGAGACGATGACGTAGGTGTGGAAGAATTCATCAAAGAAGTGAGCAGTATGAAAGACCGTTGCATGGAGCAAGATTTATTGCTAAAAGCAATAAAGGTAGGAAAAATCGTAGGAAAAGCAGCTCAAAGTATCCGCAACATCCCCATTGTGTGCTACAGTGATCTGTACAACGCACTGAGGAACAATGTGGCAGCTCAAGTGACTTCGGAAGAATATCGGGAACAATTAAAAGAGTTGAGACAGGGACGGGAAGAATCAGTGCAGAGTTTTAATATTCGGTTCAGAAGAGTACTCAACCGTTTACTGTACGCAGTAACCAACGAGTACCCACAACCACTTCTACGCAAGCTAATGATCGAAGAAACTACAAAGAAGAATGTCCGTGTGTACCTAAAGGGACTCAGGCGCGACATAGGCCGAACATTATTAATCATTGAACCCGTGAAGCTTGAAGAAGCTGAAAAGAAAGCAGCCGACTTAGAACGCTACTCACGAGAAGAACGGCAAGCCAATTGGTCAAGTAGTCGCTTGCCTTCCGCTAGTAATCGCCTCAACAATCAATCAATGCAGGTAAGACGATCTAATACACTATCTAGATCGCCTAACGCACCAGTAGCTCAGAAACCTACCACATTCGACCAAGTAGAGAATGGGCCACCCGATAAACGCGCGCAAATGAAGTGTTTCAAATGCGGAAAGCTGGGACACATGGCCAGCAAATGCCAAAATTTTCTACAACCGAGCCAGTACGACCGACCACCCGCAAGAATTCAAGCAGTCCAGGAAAGGGACGAAACACGAGAAGTAACGTCGAACCAGAGTATAGACGAACCGCGCGAAACGACGCGAGTCAACATCACCACAGGAAGATTATTCACAATACCTTTGTCAACCCGAACCACAGAGCGAGTATTTCTGGTCGACACAGGAGCAGGGATAAACCTAGTGAAACGTAACAAAACTGTCAACGCGATACAAATAGGGCCTAGACAAAAATTTTCTATGGGACGAGACAAATACGAAACGAACGAATACGTAACGAAACGAATTTTTGGACAAGACCACATCTTTCACATAGTACCGGACAACTTCCCAATCATCGAAGACGGAATCATTGGGCTACCATGTTTAGAGAAGTATAACTATTCGATATCCAATGACAGAATCCGACTAAATGACAAAACCATTTTCTTTCAGAAACCAATACAATTAACTCCTGGAGAAAACAGAGTTCAAACAATCTATCTGGAAAGCAAACCAACTAAAGTATGTTTTATCAACACTGGTGAGCAAAACATTGAAATTTCTAATAATATCCAAAATTCTCATGATGTTTGCAACGTATCAAAACTAAAAAGCCTAGTGAAAACAGATCACATTGAAAAGCCAACCCGCGAATCCATAGAAAAGATTATTCTGCACTACGTTGACATCTTTAATTTAGAAACCGACCTTTTGCCCTGTACTAATTTAACCCAGCAGACAATTTCCTTAACCAAAGATAAAATCATTAACACACGATCGTATAGACCACCGGAATGTCATCGAGACGAAATTTCGCGACAAATAGGAGACATGTTAAAGAAAAATATCATAGAAGAATCCGATTCCCCTTATAACTCTCCGGTATGGGTAGTTCCGAAAAAATTAGACGCCTCAGGAAAACAGAAATGGAGGATAGTCACTGATTTTAGGAAACTAAATGAACTCACGGAACAAGACGCTTATCCTTTACCTGACATAGACGACATTTTGACACAACTAGGAAACGCGAAATTCTTTTCGGCGCTTGATTTATCCTCAGGATTTCATCAAATTCCAATGAACGAGGAATCCAAAAAATATACCGCTTTTTCGACACCGCAGGGCCACTTTCAGTTCAATCGAATGCCATTCGGCCTTAAAAACGCACCCGTTACTTTTCAAAGATTAATGGACAGAGCCTTAACTGGACTTGTAGGTAAATATTGCCTTGTTTATTTGGACGACATATTGATATTCGGTAAAACGATTCAAGAACATAATGAAGACCTCGCGATAGTATTTCAGAGACTCAGAGAATTAGGACTTAAATTGCAACCGGATAAGTGCGAATTCGTAAAACCTGAACTAGAATGCTTAGGCCACGTAGTTTCAGCCGAAGAAGTTAAACCAAACTCCAAGAAATTAGACGCTGCAAAAAACTTTCGATTACCCCGCAATGCCACGGACGTTAAATCATTCTTAGGTTTAGCAGGTTATTACCGCAAATTTATTCGGAATTTTTCTAAAATCGCGAAAAGCCTTACAGACTTAACAAAAAAGGACACACCATTCCATTGGACTGACAAGCACCAGACTAGCTTTGATACTTTAAAGGACAAACTCTGTAATTCCCCAATACTAGCTTATCCGGACTTTAACAAAACCTTTACCCTAACCACCGACGCAAGTAACGAAGGACTAGGAGCAATACTGTCACAAGACGATCATCCTTGCTGTTACATTTCAAGGACACTAAACCCACCCGAACGAAACTATACCACGACAGAAAAGGAACTCTTGGCCATCGTATGGGCCGTGATAAGACTTAGGTAGTACTTGTTAGGACGACGGTTCATTATTCGAACCGACCACCAAGCCCTTAAGAGGCTACACAATTGCAAAGACCCCTCTAGTCGACTGATTCGTTGGAGACGTAGACTCGAAGAATACAGCTATGAAATCGAATACATAAAGGGTAAAGATAATACTGCTGCAGACGCCTTGTCTAGCGTTCACGCGGTAACTCGCAACGAAATAGTTAATCTCGACCTATTAATTGACCACACTAATTCATTCAACGAATGGAAAAACAACAACGAAAACCCGAAACTCTTAGAAGTTAAACCGAATGATCAAACATTTTACCAATTAACTCGAAACGATTTAGGAGAATACGACGAGACACTTTGGATCAGAAAACTTTACAAAATCCTTAAAAATACAACAAAAATCGGCATAGGAAATAACGATTTCACTGAATTAGAGAAAACACAGATTAAACTCATGCTAATATATTTTAACGACACATACAACGAAATTACTTATGCGCCCAATCCCATTTTAAAACTAGACGAAAGCGAAATACTACAAGCAATAAAGGAAAACCGTAACGACACCGTAGGACATTTAGGGATACAGAAAACGTATCAACGGATTAAGGATAAGTTCAAAATCCCCGGCCTTTTTGAAAGAGTAGAAAACTTCGTGAAGACATGCGACACATGTCAAAAGGAGAAACTAACACCTATCAGACCCAATGAGTCCCCACAGATCTCAGACACACCACTTCACCCTAACGACAAAATCGCTATGGACATCATAGGACCGATGACGAAAACCAAACGCGGAAATCAAAATATACTTTCAATTCACGACGAACTTACGAAATATCTGATCCTTGTTCCCCTCAAAACGCAACGAACTGAATCTATAATTAACGCGCTCATTGAGCACTATATTTACATATTTTCGGCACCAAAGACGATTCTGACAGACCAAGGACAAAATTTTGTTAGCGATTTAATGACGAAATTTGAAGAGGCCTTTAAAATCAAAAACGTCAAAACAACTTCATTTCACCCACAGAGTAACGGATCCCTCGAAAGAACACATGCCTCGGTTAAAGGTTTAATTCGTACTGCGTTACACGACAATGACAAAGAATGGGACGAAGTACTTAATTTCATTTGTTTAGGATACAACACTGCAAAACATGAAGGAACAGGATTCTCCCCCTTCGAATTGACTTTTGGGCGAAAAGCGAACTTACCTTCCGCAATGTCCAAATTCCCCACATTTACCTATGACGATATGTACTCACTTTGGCAAAAACAGTTAAATAAATATTGGGAAACAGCTCACAAAACACTTATTCAAAATAAGCAACGCTACAAGCGAGACCATGAAAGAAAGATTGTTAAAACTCAGACCGTGTTTAGGAAAGGAGACTTTGTTTTAATTCACAATGACCATAAAAGAGATAAGTTGGACATTGAATGGTTAGGACCCTATAGAATCAATGATGTGAAAACTCCTTACTACATTATATCTATCGACAATATTAAGAAAAAGATTCATGGTACCGATTGAAAACGTATTTTTTCCACGATAATGCTGACCCTAGCACTAGTAACAATACCCTTGGTTAGTTGTCTTAAATTCACAGGATAGGAATTACGATTTATAAACAAATCCAACCAATTCTACTACGCTCTTAGAGGACCTAGATCAATCTAAACTGGTGGGTATGTCACGACCGGCATACTTCAAATCCGATGGACCGATGATGGAGATAGAGATGTGACGGCCTTGGCGACAATGTATATCGCCGAAGTGCCTAATGTGTCATCTGTATCCTAACGGTCCTTCCACCGAATGTCCTAGAAGAGTGACAACGGTCACGTACGCCTACAAGGTAGTGGGGATATTGAGAGATGACAAACAAAGAAGAAACAGATGTTACCGAAAGTCAAATTGTAAGAGCGTCAGTCTTGGAAAGTCACGGCTGGAGCTCAGAACAAAATCGCAATCAGTGTAAATTCAGAATACAAGAAATAAATTCTCTTGTTTTTTTTGTTACCTTAATTTTTTTCTTTTCGTTCGAGCCTCCTGCTTTTTATTTTACGTGACACGAGCATGGTAACTCAAGATCAAGCACATGGATAGCAACGGCGCACGCAGCACACAGCGGCGAGGCGAACGAGATAAGTAATTATGAAGTAATGTGGCCATTAGATAGCGGTTGCACAGATCACATAATTAACAACGTAAATTATTTCGATAAATCTATTGACCTTAAAGTACCGGTAAATATATGTCGGATTGAAGTCAGGATTATGGAGATGGGCGTTTAATGAATTTTCATTAGAATTAGCCATTGTCGTGATACAATGGAGAGTTTATTAGCACGGGCTTATTAACAAGATTAAGCACTCGTAGCACTAGTGATAATGACCTTAGGTTCGAAACGAATCCGCGGTCACGGGATGGTAAACGTATGTTCTCGCACAGTTCAAGTCTAACTCTCTCTGTTAACTAGATGTGTGGTATTCACTGGTTGTAAGGCGGCACTGTCATTCGTCGATGAGATCGTACGAAAGAATGAATCTCCGTCTCGACGATGCCGTCGAGGAGAACTATAATGGGTGTGTCTAAGGACATGAGATCCTCGAATTCGTCAACGAAAGCTTTCGTTCCAAAGGCGAGGGAAATTAACGCTGTTGCTAATTGGTCGATCTCCATATCGGCGTTTTGAAAGTGATGCTGGCCGCCCTTGAGGGGCGGTTGTTGACGGGGGGCAACGTTCGTGGAAGATAGGTTTCTCCTATCTTCCCGTAGTTGCAGCAAAGACTACTTGACGGACTTCGCTTGACTAAATCTTAAGATCTATAGCGGGTCCTCACGTTAGCTAAACATACACCACAAAGGCATGCCGACACCCGGCGATCATCTTACCCGGAGGACAAAATCTGTGTGTGGCGGGCCGCGGGATAGAAACTATTGAAGTATTTACTGCCACGTATCGCTACGACTATTTCTTTTAAGGAGAGGTATAGAGTTACTCTGTGCCTTTGTCAGATAAAACGTTCATCCCTTTGACCGCGGCTACTTTCGGCGACTGATTGTCGCCTCGAGCCCAAGCTCACGATCATAAATCTCGAATAATCGGTGCGGCATTTGTTTAATCTAAGTTACAGAGTTGCGGTATTCCCGCGAATCCAAGGAGCAGTTCCGGTGTTTTTTCATCTCCGACATATATATTTAGGCGATAATAGATCGATAAAGGCAACAAAATTAGCGAATGTTATAAGTTATTTTGAAGCATTTGGAAAGCAAAATGAAATAAATGTGGATAATGTTTTTTACGCGAAAAAAATGTCCGCAAACTTGATTAGTTTAGGCAAGTTAAAAGATAATAGGAACACGGTTATTTCAATAGGAAATATTGCAAAAGTAATAGACGAGGACAATAAGCTTACAGCGGTAGCGGTTAAAGAAAAGGGAACATATAGAATGAAAAGTATATTGAATGGGAAGGAGCACTTAGCAAACAGCGCCGAACGTAGTGATGTGAGTAAAAAGAAAGATGGCATAGGATGTTAGGACACGTAAATTTTAAATATTTAAATATTTTGGGTAAAGAGCAGCTAGTTACTGGTATACCGAATGAATTTGAAAAGGAATTTTTGAAATGTAGGGTGTGCAAAAATAATCGAACCAAGGCTAGGGAAATAATAGAAATTATTCATTCGGACGTGTGCGGTCCCTTTAAGACTACCGGATTCAATGAAGAGAAATAGTTCATCTCATTTATCGATGATTATAGCAAAATATCTAGAAGTTATTCTATAAAATCAAAAAATGAGGTCTTTGATTGTTTCGTATAGTTTGTAAATGAAGACGAGAATTTAACGGGCAAGAGGTTTAAAATATTGAGATGTGATAATGGAAAAGAGAACTTGAATAATCGAACTTATAAATTTGCTAGGGATAAAGGTATCAGAATAAATAACTGTCCAACCTACGTACATGAATTAAACGGGACAACGGAAAGGTATAAAAGAACAGCGATGGACATGGCGCGTTGCTTGATAGCGGAAGCGAAAGTAGATAAAAGGTACTGGCTGGAAATAGATTGGACAGCGGTATACTTGAAGAATCGAATACTGGCAAATACTATAGAGAGAAAGACACCTTTTGAAATATTCTTCGGGAGAAAACCAAGTGTTGAAAATCTACATCTATATGGAAGTAATGTTTTTGTAAGAACAAAAGAGAGTTTCTAAATGGGATAAGAAGGCAGATATGGGACTTTAGTTTGGATATAGTGAAGTAGGTTACAGAGTCTTATTAGGTGGGAAAATAACAATAGCGAGACATGTAGAGGTCATAGAAACAGACACAAAATGTATCGGTTTTGTGGAGAATTCATTCATAAAGATAACGATGACATTGAGGATAATGATTTATTGGTAAACATGAATAAGAAAGAGTTAGAAAGTAGGGAAGATGAAAATGATAACAGTCTTGAAAGCTTAAACATCCCTGGAAGATCTACACGTAATAAGAGAACTCCAGTAAGATATCCAGAAAAAGAAAACATTAGTGAAATCCATGCAAATTATTGTAGTGTAGATATCCCTTGTACATTTGAGGAGGCGATTTGTTGTGAAGATAGTGAAGATTGGAAGCAAGCTATGAATAAGGAAATAGAATGTCTTTATAAGAATAAAACTTGGAAATTGGTAGAAAGGGTAAAAGGCAAAGACGTATTAGATGTAAAATGGGTTTACACGAGAAAATCAGATGACAGGTATAAGGCTAGATTAGTGGTAAGAGGATTCCAACAAAGAAACGTAGCCGATGACATATACTCCCCAGTAGCGAGTAATGAGACCTTTAAGATATTGCTATCATATTGTTGTCAAAATGGATTAATTATTCAGCAAATGAATGTAGAAACTGCGTTTTTAAATGGTGAAGTAACCTCGGAGGTATATGTAAATCAACCAAAGGGAAATGCGGACGGAACGAATAGAGTTTGTAAACTATCGAAAGCGCTTTATGGGTTAAAAGAAAGTCGAAGAGAGTGGTATGAGTGTCTTGATAAGTATGTGACGAGATTAGGTTTTAAGAAGAATAACATAGAGTTGTGCATATATATACATGGAGAGGGAGAAAATGTTGTTTATTTGCTAATGTATGTAGACGATTTGCTAATTTGTAGTAAAAATAGAAGGAAGATACAAAGGGTAAAGAAGTTATTAACTAATAGATTTGAAATGAAAGATTTAGGTGAAGTCAAAGAATATCTTGGAATAAATATAGACTATGATTATTTCAAAAATGAAATAAGATTAAGCCAAAAGAAATACATTGAATCATTAGCAAACAAATGTAAGTTACAAAATAGCAAATTGTACTGTGCACCTATGGAGACCAACTTAAAAATTGAAAAAGCTGTGATAAATAGAGAGGATATTGGATACAAAAATTTAATTGGCGCATTGTTGTATGTTAGTGTAAATACCAGACCCGATATAAGTTATAGTGTGAATTATTTGAGTAGATTTCAAGATTGTTGTAATGAGACACATTTTAAATATGCTTTGCGAATATTGAAATATTTGTACCGGACTATAGATTTAAGATTAGATTATAAAAGGAATGAAAAATGTGAAACGATAGATTGTTATGTGGACGCTGATTGGGCAGGAGATCATTTAGATAGGAAATCGACTTCTGGATATGTAATTATATTGTATGGAAATGTAATTGGTTGGAAGTCTAAAAAAACAAAGGTGTGTGACAAATGCCTCGACGTATGCAGAGTATGTAGCTCTATCGGAAGCGGTGAGTGAATTAATGTCCATTAGGGAAATTATGAAAATCTTCAATGTAAATCTAGACGATAACCCTGTAAAAATTGATGAGGATAACTCTGGAGTGATAAGTATAGCAAAGCACGGAAATTTTACAAAAAATTCTAAACACATTGAAGTTCATTACCACTATGTTCACGAGTGCTTAAAGGAGAACAAGATAAACATACTTAAAGTAAGTACAGACGAAAATACTGCGGATATTTTTACGAAGGCACTGTGTACAGAGAGAGAAATTCGAAAGGTTTAGGTCATGGATGAATGTAAACTAAGAGAAATGTAGATAAAGCAATAAGTGTTAAAGTTTCTGTTATGTAATTCGTCAAAGCATGTAAATACGATTAAGTGTACAGTATAAATGTAAGGAGGCGCGTTAGGAACATGATACATTTAAACTGTACATGTAAATGTGCGCGTAAGCGTCAGAGGACGTCCAGGCCATAGTTGGGACAAAAGACAAGAGTCAGGCGTTAGAAGTATCTGGAGGAGCCGGTTGACAAGAAGCGTGCGTGCTAGTAGCATTTCGAGGTCTTTAGAGTATAAGATATATGTATAAATGTTGTGTGCTAAATAAAGGGAATTATTTGTATTTCCGAATCCATTCTATACCATTACAAATACACTAACGTACAAGAATATTATAATATTCAGTAACAACGATAGAATTAACCAGTTCGCAAGTATAAAAAAGACACATTTTACACTGTGACGAAATAATATTCAAGAAATCTGATATAACATACATGGAAAATACACGAATCAGACTGAGAAACCACTGCGCACTTTCGTCACTAACTTCGACACAACCGTTACCAACTACTCGCGGAGTGAGATTGACCGAAGCGGCCCAGAGGCATCGCCCACGTACCCCAAGCGGCTGCTGCCCCGCCACCAATAGTAACCCGACAGCACAGGATAGTACCTGAATTCGTTGTTCCCTAAATTTTGAATTTATTTACCTCAACAATATATATAATGTACAAAAATTTATAATAATTTATAATACAGTTCATAATAACATGTAAATTATATTAATTATCTGACGAACGCAATGAGAGAAAGGTAAAGACCAGCGTGTCCGATGCGGCACTAACTCTACATCCGGTTGACCTCAATTTACCTACCTACGTACCTACACAGTGACGCCTACGCTTTAAAACTTTTGTCGAAATTTTAAAGTTTTAATGGTAAACTCTTCGTTCTTATAATATCTAACTGACAGGCATGCACCATTTATAAAAGAATCAACATAAATTTCGTAGTTGAGGATTATTAAAAGTCTCTAATTTAATTCAGAAAGGCAATAATTTGTTTAACGAAATAAGCCATTTATTTATCATCCGGGTTTCTACCATGACATTTATGTTATAATAGCAATATGAAAATAAGGCAATCTGAGTAAAGTAATACTATTTCAAATCATTTTCGCCCATACTTCTTAAGTGGTTTATAAATGATTCGTGTATTCCCTCCTTTCCTTCTGCCCCTACTCAGGCGAAACTATAACTAGCATTTAAACAAAATCAACTATGTTTCGCGTCAACGAGAGTCGTAAATTCCCGTTACCATCGGATATTCGACGCCACTGTAAGGATATAGAAGGGGTTCGGAAATACAAATAATTCCCTTTATTTAGCACACAACAGTTATACATATATCTTATACTCTAAAGACCCCGAAATCCTACTCGCACGCACGCTTGTTGCCAACCGACTCTTCCAGATACTTGTAACGACTGACTCTTGTCTTTTGTCCCAACTAAGGCCTGGACGTCCTCTGACGCTTACACACACATTCACATGTACAGTGTAAATGTATCATGTTCCTAACAGCCACGAACAGATCGATAACCTTATTTCTGTTAGGATAATCGGGGTGGTTCAATTAAGTATACACTGATTTAACAGGTATAAATTACAGTTCATTCAAACAACTTGACTAGAGAAATATAAACTGCTAGAGCATAATTAGGAACCTAGACGCTGGGCAAATTCCTCAGCGATTAACAGCTACAGGACGTCAAAGACCTTATGACAAACCCCCCCAGGCACGGGACGTTAGGATACCGACATTGCCAGGCGAAAATCAATCGTTTTTCGCGTTAGACCGAAGCCGTTCCCATCGCCGACATGGAGGCGGCAACCGTTGTTTCAGCCCTCCTTTCCACGTGGATATTCCGTTTCGACGTACCTTTAAGGATAAGGACCGATCAAGGACGCCAGTTCGAATCAAACTTATTTAACGAATTATGCCTGTTCCTCGGCATTAGGCATTTACGAACGACAGCCTATCACCCCGCTACCAACGGGATGGTAGAGCGCCTGCCCCGACAACTAAAAGCAGCAATCAAATGCACGATATGAGCAACTGTGTAGAAATCTTGCCAATAGTTTTATTAGGCATACGAACAGCTATTACGGACGTGAAAACGACGACAGCCGAAATGCTTTATGGCACCGGCATACGATTGCCGGCAGAATTCTGTGTACCAACGAAGCAACAGGCCAAGTCGAAATACGGAAGCCGCCTAAAACTACGAATAGAAAAGATCAGGCCTCACCCCATTACGCGACACGGCGAAAAAGAAACCTCCGTGTTCCACTCGAAACATCGTCTTACGTATTGCTACGTCACGATGCCATCGGAAACCCTTTACAACCACCCCACGGCGGACCGCATCAATTTATATCGAGAGCAAAAAGGACCATTGCGATTGAAGTTAGCAACAAGAACGTAATCGTACCCGTAGACCGTCCGAAACGCGTGAATTTTTATTGCACGATAACATTGAACACCATTACAGCGAAAATCTCGAAGTAATAATACCACCTGATGTTTGAAACGAGCAAAACGAAGACGACTCAGGAATTCATCACTCCAGGCGCTCGTGCAGAAAAGTTCGCTGCCCTGATCGTTCCCAGCCAGGCCGTCGATAAGCTAATGCGTAAGAACTACCAGTGACATAAATATAAGTCGGAGATGAAAGAACACCGCAACATTCTGTTTGGAATTTTGGGAAAATCCCGTAAAATTGTAATCTAGATTCTACCATAGCTGTAATTCAATAATTTTAGCCATCCAGTCCGATTGTAATTGTTCGAAACCTGTGATACTGCACTTGGCCTCGAGGCGACAACCAGTCACCGAACGTAGCCGCGGTCAAGGGATGAACGTTTTGTCTAATAAAGGCATGGAGTAATTCTATAGCTGTCCTTAAATGAAATAATCGTAGCGGCACGTGACAGTAAACATTCCAACGGTTCATGTCCCGTGTCTCGCCACACGCAGACTCTATCCGTCGGATAAGATGATTGCGAGATGTCAACGCATCTCCACAGTATATGTTTAGCTAGCCTGAGGACCCATTATAAACCTTAAGATTTGGTAAATTAAAGTCCTTAGCAGTCCTAAACAGGCAAACAGTCTTTGTTCCAACTACGGGAGGATAGGTGGAATTTATTTTTCCACGGACGAAGCTTCCCGCTAGCAACGTTCCCTCAAGGGCTACCAGCTTCCTTCTCTAACCATTAACGTGGAAATTGTCCAATTAACAGTAACGTCACTTTCAATCCCTTTCCGAGCGAAGTCTTTTCTCCACGAATCCGATGTTCTGGTGCCCTTAGACACACCCATCACAGTTTTCCACTGCAGCATCATCGTGCCGGAAAATCATTCTCTCGTGAGATCACATTAGCCAGTTGCAAAAAGCCTTAACACTCGGTGGATATTCTATGTTTTGACAAAGAGTTCGTTCCGTCCTACCTATACCGTAGATAAGGAAGTATGGTACAACTTGGAATAAGGATGAAAACGAATTCTGTTATCCCGTTGACCGCGGCTTTGTTATTGAACCCAGGATCATTGTCATTAGCTTCTCGAGTACCTAATTACCACGATTACTTGTCAAATTATATAACAATCAAATTTACACTAGTAAATATCTGCTGTATTGCATAACTACAACGTCTAAACCAAATGAAGATTCGTTTCGCGCCTCTAACTCTAATCATAATGTGAACCCGATGTAAGTGAAAATACATGCACATCGATTGTGCATGTATATGCTTCACTTAATATGCAAATACGATACATCGATTCTGCCTGACCAGGACTCTCACCCCTAACCGGAACTCGCAGTGCACCGTGACGAACAGCACATATATAAGCCTCCACTCTTAGCCAGACTGTCAGTCGTGCTCGCGCAACAGTAGAAGCAACATGGAGTTTTTTAGATCTCTACTACGCGTCGTTGGTTTGTTCGTGCCAAGTAAGGTAGATATCATTTCCGAACTACCACTGGAGGTTTCGCACTTGATACTTCGAAAATTGGATCCCTCGTCCCTGCAGAGCGCCGCGCTTGTCTCGCGCAAATGGTTCAACGTATGTAGGTCCGAAAAGTGTCTACGGCGAAAAGTGAGACGTCACATGCGACATACGAGAAAGCGGGTCAAGATGCAATTTCTCGGACCTGCAGCCACTAAAGCTATCAACCAAGAATCAAGAAGTAGAGGACGTGGTGAGGGCAACCTAAGGCACGAAATAAGTTTATCCGCTGCTCGTACGGCGGTCGTCGTTGGAAGGTTACGCGGTCCTCCGAAAATTTCGATGCGAGATCGCCCCATCGATGTTGGACCAATAAAATGTATTAGACTCTAACTCGTGTAAGTACCTTAATTTGACTGCTTGCTCTTGCGAGAACTTGAAACGGTCTTGTCCGGATTCAGAACTGTGGCGTGAAGCTTGAAATAAAATGGTTTTACTGAGACGGCAGTGTTAACATATTCAAATGAATTTATCTCCGTTTCTATTGCACATATGGCGACAAAGCGATGCCCGTTGCATTACACATCCGATGTCATGTGCACCGCACATCTGGTGGTTTGTACCATGTCAACTCCGGTCTCTGTCAAACCTAGCGAAATTGCTGCTTTACATATTCATGATTAATTATTCAAATCACCGTATCGCTGTTTGCATTGCAGATATGCCGACGATTCTATGAGCGATATACGCCACTTTTGCTGCCAAACACAATGCATATTATCTGGTTTGAGTTATGTAACGTGTGGGCGCAGCCAAACTCAGGGTATTTGCAATTATGCATTTACAGGCGAAATATTCAAATATTACATATTCAAATGAACGTATCTTGGTTTCTATGTCGCCTATTCGATGCGCAGAATACTCCACATATGCTGCCAAATCAGCTAGTTTGTGCCATGTTAACTCTGGATCCGACCAAATTCTGTGTAGTTGCAGATTTGCATATTCAGCCTTAAATATTCAAATCAATGTATCTCTGTTTCTAATGCAGATATGACGGTGAATTGATGCGTGTTAGACTCTACATTGGCTGCCAACTGGAGCACACATTAGCCCGTTTGTGCTATTTGTAAAGATATATGAGGGAGTCGGAAATACAAATAATTTGCTTTATTTAGCACACAACAGTTATAAATATGTCGGAGATGAGAGAACACCGGAGCCTCCACTTTGGAGCGTTGGGAGGACCCCTTAGTGCTGTAATCCAGATTTCACCATAACCGCACTAAGAAACTGTTGTCATTCGATTCGGATGTACTTATTCGACATTTATGATAGTGAGTTCGGGCTCGAGGCGACAACCAGTCGCCGAAAGTAGTCGCGGTCAAGGGATGAACGTATTGTCTAAGAAAGGCATGAAGTAACTTTATAGCTCTCCTTAAAAGAAATACTTGGGACGGGGCACGACAGTAAAATTTCAACGATTTCTGTCCCATGGCTCGCCACACACAGACTTTGTCCTTCGGGTAAGATGATGGCCAGATGTCGACGGATCCTCAGAGTATATGTGTAGCTGGCCGAGGGCCCGCTACGAATATTAAGATTCAATTATACAAAGTATTTCATATAGACAAATAGCCTGTGCCCCAACTACGGGAAGATAAGAGAAATCTATCCTTCTACGAACGCTACCCACTGGCAACTCTCCCCAAGGACGGTAAGCACCCTTCTCTAACCACCAACATGGAAATTGACCAATTAACAGTAACGTCAATTTCCCTCACTTTCTGAACGAACACTTTTCTCCACGAATCCGA
This sequence comes from Bombus terrestris, assembly GCF_910591885.1. Lineage (NCBI taxonomy): Eukaryota > Metazoa > Arthropoda > Insecta > Hymenoptera > Apidae > Bombus > Bombus terrestris. The sequence goes on from NW_025963549.1 coordinate 698,731, forward strand.
TGATCTCGTGCCCTTAGACACACCCATCATAGTTTTCCTCGACAGCGTCGCCGTGATGTAGAGACACTCTCTAGTGCGAACTCATCAGCAATCGACCTGTCTTTCTTATACGTAGTAATTGCTCCTTTCTCTAACATGTAGTGCAACTTAGACGTTAACGTAGGGTAGAGCTCAGCATCCGTTGACCGCGGAAACGTTGCCGGAGCCGAGACCATTGTCATAGTGCCGCGAATGTCGAAACATTGCGATTACATATCGACGCTGTAATCTTTCTAATTTGTGTCAATGAACTCAACTATTGTTACACCGCACCGCTGGCTAATCACAACGAAGATTCATCGAACACCCCCACCCCTAATCCTGACGTTGACCCGACAAATATATCTTATACTCTGAAGAGATCGAAAACCTAGTCGCACGCACGTTTGTTGTCAACCGACCGTTTAAAATGTTTCTAACGGCTGCCAATTGCCCTTTGGCCCAACTAAGGCCTGGACACTCTCTGACGCCTACACACACATTCACATGTACAGTTCAAATGTATCATCTTCCTAACACTATTTTATATTTGGTTACTGTCAAATGCAATATAATTGCAGTTTCGCATAGTCATGCTTAAATATTCAAACCAACGTATCTCCGCTGCTATCGCAGATATGCCGACATTTCGATTCGCGTTATACTCCAGATTTGCAGGCAAATACAGAACACACCAGCCGCTTTGCGCTTCGTCCTCTCTGGACCTTGTGAAGTGCAGCGTAACTGAAGTATTGCGTATTCAGGAATAAACATTCAGATCAATGTGTCTTCGCCTCTATAGCAAATATGCCGACAACCAATCCACATTTGCTGCCAAATACAGAGCACATTAGCTGGTCAGCGTTATGTCGACTCTGGTCCCGTTATATGCAGTGTAATTGTAGCTCTGCAGATTCAGACTCAAATATTCAACTAAACGTATCTCCGTTGCTGTTGCTGGTATGTCGACAATTCGATGTGGACGGTACTCCACATTTCTTGCCACATACAGCGCTCATCAGCCAGTTTGCGCTATATCCACATGTATTGTCCCAGACGAATCAAGCGTAATTGCAGTTTTCCATAATCAGGATAAAATATTCATACCCACGTATCTCCGTTTCTGTTGCAAATATGTCGACAATTCGATGTGCCTTATACTGCACATTTGCTGCCAAATATAGTATACACCAGCCATTTTTTCACTATATCAACTGTTCCCTTGCGTGATTGGAACCGTGCGACGACCCTCGATATTTAGCCGCCAAGGGGCCGCTGACCGTTATTTACACCCTCATCAAACCAAAGGACCCACCATAAACTTAGACTTTTTAAGTAATTCTAGATGGTCCCTTTCATCTTGCACGCCCAATTTCTTAAATGTTTTTGATTGATGTGTATTCCTTAGAAAAGTCCTTATGTTTATTGTGCGCTCTTAGAAACTACGGAAAAGCTGGTAGTTATATAATGGGAAAACCGGTAATTATATAATATTAAACCGGACATTCGGAATTCGAGTTATATCTCGGTTCGAATACTCTCTACACCCATGACTTCTTCGAAAACCACTTATCTATGCATACGCAATCTAGGTTTTCAGATCAGTCAATATATCTACCCGGATTCTCTCATATCAGATCAATCCATTTCTTCGTCACCGATATCTTAAACGGCGGAATTACTAACTTGTGTTGTTGTACAAAGTTGTTGGAAATACATATTTCATAAATAATGAAATATGTATAATTTTTGTGCTGGACTAGGTCCAGTGCGTAGTGGAGATCTTTGTAACGGGATATCACTGTGTGGAGATATGTGTGTGCGCGGCGACTGACAAACAGACGAATGTAAACAGTTCTATCAGTTAAGAGTCTTCAAAAGGTCGGGTATGAATAAAAGTGCTGAGACGCGCGCAAGTGTACAGCGATAAATATTCTAGAAATCGTTTATAAAGTAAATATGTGTCTACGTTAATAGTAATGGCCAGCGTAAATTTAATGTTTCCATAACAATATTTCGGCCATCAGGATTCATAATTCTCAACATAGTAGCAAAAATCGTGGTTGACGGGATTTAAGGTTATGGGACCACGTGTAACCGGGAGTGAATGTATAAAAAAGGTTCATTTTGAAAGAATTGGAAATATGTTCTGAAGAGATAAAAAGGCTGTTTGCGGAGCAGATAAAAGGAATCTGTATAGTGAGGAGAACTGTTTTTGAAAAAAGGGTGAAGATGAAAAGACGAATCAAGATGCCAATGGACGATAAAACTAAAATTCAAGTATTCGATGTACGTGATTACAAAGCGTGGAAGAAAAGAATATTAATGTATTTAAAGTGTAAAAAATGTTGTGAACTGGCTACACGAGAGAAAATGGACACGGACGCGAAACATAATTGGGATGAAAAGAATCAATGGGCGATGAACTACATCTATAGTAGTATAACAAAGGAGCAATTAGAATTTGTTGGTGATCAAGACACTGTTTACAAAATAATTACAAAATTCGATGAGATGCATATGAAGGAATCAACAGCATTGCAACTTTCTATAAGACGTAGACTCGACATGATGAGGTTGAAAGATATTGAGGAATCAGGTTCATTTTTCACGGAATTTGAGAAGACGATAAATGAATTAAAGAGTGCTGGTGCAAACGTAAGCGAACGTGAAAAACTCGATTACGTGCTGAAAACACTACCAGAATCAATGATTTATATTGATGACTTAATCGACTCATTGAAAGGAAGTGATTGAACTTGTGATTTTTTAAAAAATAAAATTATAATGTGGGAAATGCGTAGGGAGGGTAAAAGTGATAGGAAATGGTCAAATGTTTTCAAAGTTGAGAAAAGAGAGAAATAAAGTGCCATGGCTGTGGAAAGTACGGCCACGTGATAAGAAATTGCACGAATACATGCAGAGGCGGAATCAATGGAGGAGCGCAATGGCAAGGAGGTGCGTTTCAGCCATAGCAGAATAGGGGTCGCGGCGGACGAGGTTCTGGCCACAGAAGACGAGGATATGTTCAGCGTGGATTTGGTCAACGAGGACGAAGCAGAGGTTGGCAGCAACGCTACAATGGGGCAAGTCGACAAGAGGCAAATTATTTAAACAGCCAGGACTACGACGACCAAGGAATTCACTCCTTCCTAACGCGAGTGCAGCCCGATAATACTAAGGATACTATCACAGTATATACCAGCGATACTCGAAAAATAGATTGGATATTGGATAGTGAATGTTCAGATCAGATTGTAAATGATGACTCGTATTTTATTGAGTACGAAATATTAAAGAACCCGATAAATGTAAAACTAGGAGACGGTAGAACATTAAAAGGAACAAAAGTTGGAAAAATTTTAACTTACTTTGAAGTAAACAAATGAAGGGTTAATATTATAATGTCAAATGTATTTTATGTGGAAGAAATGGATAATAACTTGGTTAGCTATGCGAGAGTAACGAATAAAAATAAGATACTCTCAGCAGGGAATACTTCAAAGATCTATAACAAATATTGAAAGTTGATAGGGACCGCATTCAAAGATCATGGTTCATATAAAATAACTAGTTACATTGGAAGGCAAGAATCACACGCCAAATATGTAGAATAAATGACGAACAGGGAAAAATTTCACAGAATCCGAGGACATGTAAACTTTAATTATTTAGATACGATGTGTAAGAAAAAATTAATTGAGGGAATGCCAGAAAAATTGGAGCAAGTTCAATTAAAATGTGGTGCGTGTATGCAAAATAAGTAGCACAATGTACCTATCCAGAGTAACCGTAGTAGAGCACGCGAGATTTTAGAATTAGTACATACCGATTTAAATGGAACTTATAAAAATACCGAGTTTGATGGATCTAAATATTTCTTAACATTTATGGACGATTATAGTAAGTGCGCATTAATTTATACTTTGAAATCGAAAGATGAGGTTTACGATTGAATCCTTGATTATATAAATAAAGTTGAAAATCTTACTGGTAAGAAGATAAAGAGACTAAGATGCGATAATGGAAAAGAATATATGAACAAAAACATGTACAATCTAATTAGGGAAACGGGAATTCTCCTAGAACCATGCCCACCTTATGTTCACTAGTTAAATGGAACAGCTGAGCGCTACAATAGAACAATCACGAATTCCGTTAGAAGCTTATTACATGATTCGAAACTAAATATTAAATATTGGTCGAAAATAGTTAGAACCGCGGTGTACTTAAAAAATAGAACCATTACGAAAACATGTGAAAATAAAACACCAATCGAAATATTGTTAAGAAGGAAACCGAATATAAATAATTTAAGATTGTACGGGAGTATAGTTTTCGTAAGAATATCTGAATTTAAAATAAATTCGAAATGGCACAAAAAGGCAGATATTGGAATACTTGTAGGTTATGAAAACGTTGGATATAGGATCTTAGTTAATAATAAAATTATAATTGCAAGACACGTAGAATTTATAGGTGAAAATGATAATTTAGTAGGATTTCAAGGAATGGATGAATCAGATAATGAAACGGAAAAGGATTTTGAAGAACATTCGGATACAAACGAAATTCATGAAAGTGAAACAAGTGACGAAAAGTGTTGAGGTTATTCGGTATATAAAGAGAGAAAAACGCGTGGATAAAGTGTAAGATACAAAGTATATATTTGACTTAATAATGAAATACAGGAATACAATTTGAGCTGGTCCAGATCCGCACGCTAGCAGTGTTACTTTATGACTGAGAACCCCGAAGCCAACGTCGCCTGTCTACCGTTTATGGTCTGGCTCCCTGCTATTCTTTTGTCTATATGCTGTCGATGGCTTCAGCGCTTGAGAAAGCTAAAAAGACCAGATGTGGAGTTTTCCTAGAAGTGGCGACCACTTCAACAAAAAGGTCGAGCAGGTTGTAATAAAAAAGGAGAGAAATTTAAGTATCGAATCAGAAGAAAAATTTGAGGACATAGAAAATAATTTGAGAAGGCCAGGACGGGAAACAAAGAAACCTCAAAGATATGGCCAAACGAGCTCATATTTCATTTATGTGAATGTAGTTAGCGCAGGCAGTCCTCAAACCTATGAAGAAGCTTTAAGTGGAGATGACAGCAGATCATGGAAAGAAGCAATGGATCGAGAAATGAATAGTTTAGTCAAAAATAAAAACCTGGCAATTAGTAGAGAAACCAAAAGATAAAAAGGTATTAGATTTGAAATGGGTATATACGAATAAATCCGATAATCGTAAGAAAGCGCGACTAGTTGTTCGGGGCTTCCAACAAAAGGAAATACCGGAAGATTTATACTCTCCAGTGGCAAAAATGCAAACGCTGAAGTTATTACTATCTTATTGTTGTCAATATGGTTCGATGATTATGCAAATGGATGTAGAAACAGCATTCCTAAACGGAACTATAAAATCGGAAGTATTTGTAAAATAACCAATGGGTTACGCCGATAAAAGCGGGAAAGTATGTAAACTAGGTTTGTAAGTATATAAAATAGGTTTTCAAAGAAGTGAGAGTGATTATTGTCTGTATATGAAGTATGAGAGCGATCATGTTAAATACTTAATTCTATTCGTGGATGACTTATTAATGTTTGTGGAAAAAAACAAAAGAAAAATCGATGAAATTAAAAATAAATTGTCAAACAAATTTGCGATAAAGGACTTAGCTGAAGTGAAGACTTACTTAGGAATAAATATTGAATACAATCATAAGAAATGTGAGATGAAATTAGATCAAAGTAGTTATATAGAGTCATTAGCGAAACGATAGAATATAGAAAATAGTAAACTATATTTTACACCAAAGGAAAAAAATTCAAATTTAGAACCCGCATAGTCAACCTCAGACGATATAAGATATAGAAACCTCATAGGAGCTTCATAATTTATTAGTACTGGAACAAGATTAGACGTTAGTTATAGTGTAAGCTATATAAGTCTATTTTAAAACAGTTACGACAGGACCCATTATAAATATGCGTTGAGAATTTTGTAATACTTCTATTTAACCAGAAAATTAAGGTTGACTTATCAAAGAAATTTGAACGCTGAAATCATTGATTGTTTTGTGGACGGTGATTTATCATAAGACTACTACAAGACTACTACGGGATCTATCATAAGATTTTTCGGAAACGCAATTTACAGGAAATCGAGAAAACGAAACAGCGTGACAAAATCATCAACAGCCGCCGAGTATGTAGCTTTGTCAGAAACAGCGAGTGAAATAAAGTTTGTAAAGAAATTATTGTAAAATTTCAAAATAATGATCTTGAGACCAATAAAAATTTACGAAGATAATTCTGGAGCGATTGCGATATCAAAATTTGGAAACTTGACAAAAAATTATGAGTACATTGAAGTTCATTTCCATTTTGTAAATGAAAGTTAGGAAAATAAAGAGATTGACCTTATAAAAGTAAATTCAGAAAACAATGTAGCAGATATTCTAACGAAGGCTCTAGGGAGAAATAATTTTGAAAATTTTAGATTACTTTTAAAAATGGTTTAATTTTAACAAAAGGAAATGAAAATGCAGCACAATAATTAAGGAGGTGCATTAAGATATATAAAATTTTTGTGCTGGACTAGGTCGAGTGCGTAGTTGAGATGTTTGTATGTGGATATCATTGTGTGGAGATATGTGTGTGCGCGGCGGCTGAAAAACAGACGAATGTAAACAGTTCGGTCGGTTAACAGTCTACATAAGGTCGGGTATGGAAGAAAGTGCTGAGACGCGTGCATCTGTGTAACGATATATATTCCAAAAATCGTTTATAAAATAAATATGTGTCTACGTTAATAGTAAAGGCCAGTGTAAATTTTATGTTTCCATAACAATATATCGGCCATCAAGATCCAGAATTCTCATCAATAACACTATTGGTCGCAGAGTTATACCACCGCAACCACCCTATTATCTTAACGTAAATCAGGGGATTGATCAATACGCGGCGTCGCTTCTTAGAATTGTAACGGGAATTTGCGACTCCCGTTGACGCTCTTCCTCGCGATCAGATCTCCCCACGGTTGGACAAATTGTCATCAACTCTGGCCAATGTAAAATCCAGGCGTAAACCCTCCATTTTTACATTTTCAGACTTAAATATTCAAACCAACCTATCTCCGTTTCTAATGCAGAAATGCAGACAATACGATGTGCCTTGTTCTCCAAATTTCCTGCCAAATACAGTTCACATCTGCTAGTTAGAGCTACGTCAAGTCTGAACCCTGTCAAATCCAGTGTAATTGCAGATTTGCATATTCATGCCTGAACATTCAGATCAACGTATCGCTGTTTCTATTGCAGATATGTCGACAACTGGATGCGCGATATACTCCATATTTGCTGATAAATACAGTGTAGATCAAACGAATTACGCTATATAAAATCAGTGTCGATTCAAATCCAGCTAATTGCAGTTTTTAGTATGCATTATTAAATATTCAAATCCACGCATCTCCGTTACTGTTGGAAATGTGTCGACAATACGATATGCCTGGTACTCCACATTCCTTGCCAAATACATCGTTTACCAGCCAGTTTGCGCTATATCTGCACTGGTCCCAGACAGATCAAGCATAAATATAAGTCGGAGATGAAATATCACGGGAAACTTCCGTTTGGAATTTTGGGAAAATCCCGCAACATTGTAATCTAGATTCTACCATAGCTGTAATTCAACAATTGTAGCCATCCAGTTCGATTGTAATTGTTCGAAACTTGTGATACTGAACTAGGCCTCAAGGCGACAACCAGTCACCGAACGTAGCCGCGGTCAAGGGATGAACGTTTTATCTATTAAAGGCATGGAGTAATTCTATAGCTGTCCTTAAATGAAATAATCGTAGCGGCACGTGACAGTAAACATTCCAACGGTTTCTGTCCCGTGTCTCGCCGCACGCAGACCCTATCCTTCCGATGAGATGAGTGCCAGATGTCAACGCATCTCCACAGTATATGTTTAGCTAGCCTGAGGATTCATTATACACCTATAGCGGCACTCGTCTGTAAAATTCATAACGGATTCGGTCGAGTGAACCCGCTACACAACAAATCGTGTTTACTGTAAGATGAGTTTATTATAGATCCGACAACCTTAGGCGGTTACCGAAGGTTAATCAAATTCCGTCGTTTTTGTCGTGATCATATGCCCTCTAGTCAACTACCCGAAATGTCAGCATTTGTAATCAAGGTCGAGAGTTCAGCGTCCGTTGTGATTTTTCGAGAACACCTTGGAAATTTAAATCCCAACGCCTTTTGTCAACTCCGACGCATATAAATATAGCGAACAGGCTAGCGAGGCATTCTTTGTTATCGAACAACACGAGCAGTAGCAGTTAAGTCGATACTTCTTTGCGCCGATTTATTCGTAATCACGAATCAAGACAACAAGTGTATTATACGTCTAGTGTACACGTAGGGTATATTTTAATAAACTACACAGTTAAATATACTCTTGTGTTTTTAAGCCTAAATCTCTACCATACATCTGAAACTGGTGACACCGACGTGATTTTTGTGTAAGAGGTGACAGCGATAGCCTAGTCGCAGTTTGAATATCATAGTCCGCAACTCACACAATGGAAAAGGAGAGCAAACGAACTCCAGCCGGCTCATCGTTCCGCGTGCCGCCCTTTATGCCCACCATGACCAGGATTTGGTTTTACATTTTAGAGAAATATTTCGGGGTAGCCGGCATCTTCCACGACGATGAAAAATCCTTAGCCCTCATGGGATTCTTCGACCCACATTACCTCGCGAAGATTGAGGATACAGTGACCAACCTCCCCGCCACAGGCCAGTACGATAAATTGAAGAGCGAGCTGATCCGCGCCCTGACCGAATCGGACAGCGCCAAGTTCGAAAGGTTAGTCGAACGTGAAGAGATGGGCAACAGAAAACCCTCACAGTTTTATAATGACTTAAAAAATTAGCCAGCCCCCTCGCTTCCGATGAATTCATCCACATCTTGTGGAGGAATCGCCTCCCTGATCGCATCAGGGAAGTCCAGGCTGCAGTGGACGATACGAGTATCGAGAAACTGACCAGGACAGCGGATAAAATCGATGAGGCGTATAATCGTAACGGGAAGCGCGCTCACAAGGTAGTCACAATCGAGCCACCGGCGTCACACGAAGGCAAAAACGACGCACTGGCCGCCGAGGTCAGCAGACTGCGAGAACAGATTAAGGCTATGGGAAGCGGCGGGTATCATCGACCACGAAGACGTTCGAATTCTCTCACTCGACCCCGCCACCGTTCGCGTTCGCGAGACCATCCTCGCCAGGACGGAATTTGCTTCTATCATGCGAGGTTCGGCGATCGCGCCACGCTTGTAGTTGGAAGTCGGGAAACGACCCCAGCCGTCCGTAAAAGCGGAGGACGGCGACGGCTTGGGATCTCGCCGCATCTTTATTTTGGACCAGAGAACGAAGACTTCGTTCTTAGTTGACACCGGTGCTGATATCGGCGTTCATCCCCGAAGCAGGCTATCTAGGGACGTAAAGAAAACAACGTATGAACTATTCGCTGCCAATGGGACGCGCATCGCAACGTACGGCACTATAGCGATGGAGCTGAAACTGTCCCTTAGACGTACCTTCCAATGGCACTTCACTGTCGCCGATGTGCAAACCCTCATCATCGGCCTAGGTTTCCTAAGTCATTACGGGTTGCTTGTGGATCCAAGAAAAAGACGACTTCTCGACACAACAAACCAGCTATCGACCAGGGGATACGCCGCCAACTGCGAACAGCTTATGACTAAGACCGTAAGCAGGGATTTGGTCTACCACCAATTGTTGGCGAAATGTCCAGATCTAACGCGCCCACCGGCCTTTGGGTGAGAGAAAATGCGACACTGTGTGGAGCACCACATCGAAACCACACCCCGCCTGCCCGTATATTGCAAACCCCGCCCTCACGCACCGGACCGTCTCAAGCCAATCAAGGCGGAATTTGTAACACTTATCGAGCAAGGAGTCATGCGCCCATCGAAGAGTTCCCGGGCATCTCGACTACACGTCGTCCCAAAGAAGGATGGAAGTCTGCGACATTGCGATGACTACAGAGCGCTGAACGCCCGCACTGTACCCGATAGGTACTCTCCACCGCACATACAAGACTTCGCGCAGCATTTACACGGTCGGCAAATATTCTCAAAAACTGCTTTAGTGCGCGCCTACCATCAAATCTCAATCGCGCCTGAGGACGGTACAAAAACCGCGGTTTCGACACCATTCGGCCTTTTCGAGGCAAACAACATGATGTTTGGGCTTCGAAACGCCGCGCAAACGTGTCAAAGATTTGTCGACGTAATCACGCGAGGCTTAGATTTCGTTTACGCGTACATAGATGACTTCTTGGTAGCTTCGGAAACCGAGGAGCAGCACCGCGGGCACTTGCGGATCTTGTTCGAACGTCTAAACCAGTAAGGCGTAGTAATCAATCTCGCAAAGTGCGAGTTCGGCATTAATGAAATAGCCTTCCTAGGCCATACGGTAAACGCGCACGGAATAAAACCGCTCACCGATCGCGTTAGAGCCATAAATGAAGCACCGCTCCCCGCGAACATCAAGGCACTACGCGGATTCCTCGGTATGATTAACTTTTACCGACGTTTCATACCGGGGGCAGCTAAAATTTTGCAACCCCTCAACGACTTGTTACAAGGGGCGAAAAAGGGCAACATGCCCATTATTTAGTCGGAGGAAGCCAAAACGAGCTTTAGCGAGTCAAAACGCGCCCTAGCTGACGCTACGATGTTAGGGCATCCTATACCTGGCGCGCCCATCAGCCTCGCAGTAGACGCGGCCGACTTTGCAATAGGGGCGGTGTTGCAGTAACGCGCGAATGACACTTGGCAACCGTTGGGTTTCTTAACTAAAGCCTCAAATTTCGCGCAGCGAAAATATAGCGCGTACGATCGCGAATTACTCGCTATGTATACCGCGGTCAAGCGATTTAGACACGCCGTAGAGGGGAGGAATTTCATTATTTTCATAGATCACAAACACCACACCTATGCGTTCAGTCAGAATCCCGACAAGTGTTCGCCGAGACAATTCCGTCAACTAGATTAGATCGGGCAGTTCACGACCGATATAAGGCATATAAAAAGGCTGAATAACAATGCAGCCGACGCCCTATCTCGCATCGAAGCCATAGGAAAATCCGTGGATCACAAAACTCTCGCCGCCGCACAAGAAAAAGGCAAGGAGCTCCGCGACATCATCAACTCCGATATATCCGCGTTGCAGGTTAAGAAAATTCGTTTTCCGGATTACGACGCGGAAATATAATGCGACGTATCAGGCGACATCGTACGACCGTACGTACCGAAACCCTTGCGGCGCGACGTATTCAATTCGCTCCACGGACTTTCCCATCTAGGGATACGCGCGACCCAAAAATTCGTAAAATAGCGTATAGTTTGGCCGGTGGTAAACAAAAATTGCCAAACATGGACACGGCAATACATCCCGTGTCAATAATGTAAAATAACGAGACACGTATCAACGCCGACCGGAACATTCGCAGAGCTAGCAGGACGATTCGAGCATGTACATTTAGACATCATCGTCATGCAATATTCACAAGGCTACCGATATTGTCTAACATGTACCGACCGTTTTTCACGTTGGCCCGAAGCGATTCCAATCCCAGATATGGAAGCGACGACCGTTGCCTCGGCTCTTCTTTCCACATGGATAGCGCGTTTTGGCGTCCCAGCAAAAATAACAACCGATCAAGGACGCCAATTCGAATCCAGTCTCTTCAACGAACTATGCCGGATGCTCGGCATTGATCATTTGCGTACCACAGCCTACCACCTCGCGTCCAACGGGATGGTAGAGCGCTTTCACAGGCAGCTTAAGGCCGCAATCAAATGCCACAATTCGAGCAACTGGGTTGAAAGCCTTCCCATAGTTCTTTTAGACATTAGAACCGCTATCAAGGAGGACCTGAGCGCAACCGCAGCCGAAATGATTTACGGTACGGACATACGATTGCCAGCAGAATTCTTTGTACCAGCAAAACAACCGGCCAACGCGGAATTCGCAAACTGTCCGCGAGAGCGAATGAGCGATATTAAACCTCTGCCGACTTCACGACACGGCGAAAAGAAAACGTTCATGTTCCGCTATTTAGAAACGTCGCCGTGCGTTTTCGTACGCCACGATGCAATCGGAGGTCCACTGCAACCACCATACGATGGCCCCTATCAGGTTACACAGCATGGGATGAAAACCATTACCATACGGATGAAGGACAAAAGCGTGAAAGTCTCCGTAGATCGTCTAAAACCCGCCTTCATCGTGTCGGAAGATATTGAGCATCTGGAAAGGAGCGCAGAAACCTACGACGTATTTTTACCTGGGAAAATCTTCCGACCGCAAAGCAGCGAGCAAGCGCAACAAAGCGACGGAGACGCAAGAACCAATTATACCACGCGTTCGGGCAGGAGAGTTCGTTCTCCTCACCGCTTTCAAACGGGTTTGAATTAAGCGGTTAGCAAGGGCACCGCGCTAACATACGTAAACAAACATAAAAAGAAGTAACGTTAACACTGGCAGGCGGGTACTGTAGCGGCACTCGTAGGTAAAATTCATAACGGTTTCGGTCTAGTGAACCCGCTACACAACAAATCGTGTTTACTGAAAGATGAGTTTATTATAGATCCGACAACCTTAGGCGGTTACCGAAGGTTAATCAAAATCCGTAGATTTTGTCGTGAGCATATGCCCTCGAGTCAACTACCCGAAAATTCAATATTTGTAAACAAGGTCGAGAGTTTAGCGTCAGTTGCGATTTTTCTAGAACACCTTCAAAATTCAAATCCCAACGCCTTTTGTCAACTCCAGCGCATACGAATATACCTAGCAGGGTAGGAGGCATTCTTTTTTATCGAGTGACACGAGCAGTAGCAGCTAAGTCGATACTTCTTTGCGCCCATCTATTCGTAATCATGAATCAAGACAACAAGTGTATTATACGACTAGTGTACACGTAGGGTATATTTTAATAACCTACATAGTTAAATATACTCTTGTGCTTTTAAATCCCAAATAGCTACCATACACCTCAAATCGAATTCGCACTAGTGAATATCTGCTCTATTCCATAGCAACAACGTCTAATCCAAATGAAGATTCGTTTCACGCATCTAACACTAATCATAATGTGAACCCGATCTATATGAAGATACATGCACATGCGATCGATTCTGACTGTCCAGGACTCTCACCGGAGTTGGAACTCGCAGTGCACCGTGACGAACGGCACATGTGTAAGAATTCATTCTCAGCCAGACCGTCAGTCGTGCTCGCGCCACAATAGAAGCAACATGGAGTTTCTTTAGATCTCTGCTACGCGTCGTTGGCTTGTTCGTGCCAAGTAAGGTAGATATCATTTCCGAACTACCACTGGAAGTTTTGCACTTGATACTTCGAAAATTGGATCCCTCGTCCCTGCAGAGCGCCGTGCTTGTCTCGCGCAAATGGTTCAACGTATGTAGATCCGACAAGTGTCTACGGCGGAAAGCGAGACGTCACATGAGGCATACGAGAAAGCGGGTCAAGATGCAATTTCTCAGACCTGCAGCCGCTAAAGCTACCAACCAAGAATCAAGAAGTAGAGGACGTGGTGAGGGCAGCCTAAAGCACGAAATAAGCTTATCCGCTACTCGTACGGCGGTCATCGTTGGAATGTTACGCGGTCCTCCGAAAATTTAAATGCGAGATCGCTCCATCGATGTTGGACCAGTAAAATGTATTAGACTCTAACTCATCTATGTACCGTAATATGACTGCTTGCTTTTGCGAGAAATTGAAACGGTCTTGTCCGGATTCAGAACTGTAGAGTGAAGCTTGAAATAAAATGGTTTTACTGAGACGGCAATGTGTTTCAGTCACGACAATACTATCTGTATCGTAATAGGCCCATTATTGAATATTAACTACAATGTATCACCGCTGCAATTGCAGATTTGTCGTCAATTAGGTGCAAGATATACTCCTCATTGGCTGCCAAATACAGCGCACTTCAGCTGGCTCGAGCTACTATATCATCTCTGCTCCTCGACATATCAAGCGTAATTGCAGTTTTACAAATTAAGGTTAACATATTCAAATGAATGTATCTCCGTTTCTATTGCACATGTGGCTACAATTCGATGTCCGTTACATTTCACATCTGATGACAAATGCAGCACACATCCGCAGGTTTGTACTATGTCAACTCCGGGCTCTGTCAAATCCAGCGAAATTGCTGTTTTGCATATTCATGCTTAACTATTCAAATCACCGTATAGCCGTTTGCATTGCAAATATGCCGACAGCACGAAGCACGTTATACTCCATATTCGCTGCCAAATACAGTGCATATTATCTGGTTTGAGTTATGTAACGTGTGGACGCAGCCAACCTCAGTGCATTTGCATTTTTGTATATTCAGGCTTAAATATTCAAGTCAACATATTGTAGTATCGTGCGGAAAAAGCCTCATTAGAAATCGATCAAAACAATGTCGAATGTCCTTCGGTTGTTACTTTACATCGGGGAGAAAGCCTATGTGACTAAAGTCACCTTGTACTTGCTGAGCGTTAACAGAATGGGGTTAGAGAGTTGGAAAACCAAACGCTAATGGTAGGGGACGATTTAACTTTAAAGATTGGCTGATCGAGAAGCGTTGAGCGGTTGATCGAGAAATAAGAGTGAGTCGAGAGGTCGGAGTTAATCGAGGAGTCGAAGAGTAGAGTTGTTAGCGCTGTCGAGTTGCGGGAGTTGTTAGCGTTGTTGAGAGTGGAGTTGTTAGCGTTGTCGAGTTGTGAGAGGTATCAGCGTTGCCGAGAGTAGAGTTGTTAGGGCTTTCCATTTTCAGGATTAAATATTCAAATCAAGCTATTTCCGATTCCGTTGCTGATATGTCCACAATTCGAGTTAGCGTCGTACTGCCAAATGTATTGCTCATCAGCCGGTTTGCGCTATGTCGTTTCTGACCATTGTTAAATCCAGCGCAATTGCAATTTGGGATACTCATGCACGAATAATCAAATCAGCGTATCTCCGTTTTTGTGGCAAATATGTCGAGAATTCGATGTGACTTGTACCCCACATTTCTTGCCAAATGCAGCGCACACCAGCCTGTTTCCGTTATGTCCTCTCTGGTTTCAGTCAAAGCCGGCATGATTGTAGTTTCCCATATTCATGCCTAAATGATCAAATAAACCTATACAGCGCATATCTGCCACTTTGCGCAATGTCAATTCTGGATCGTGTCAAATCCAGCGTATTTGCAGTTTTGCATACTCAGTCTGAAATATTGAAATCCACGTATCTACGCCTCAAGAGCTCAAATGACGAGCATTCGATGCGCATAATACTGCACATATGCTGCCAAATCAGCCGGTTTGTGCCACGTCAACTCTGGACCCGATCAAATTCTGTGTAATTGCAAATTTGCATATTCAGGCTTAAATATTCAAATGAAGGTATCTTCGTTCCTATTACAGATATGTCGACAATACTATGCAAGTTGTATTCCACATTTACTACCAAATACAGCGCGCATCATCCGGGATGCGACTTTTCAACTGTGAACGCTGTAAAAGCCAATGTAATTGCGGATTTGCATGTTAAGGCTGAATTACTCGTTAGAACGTAGCCGCACTGGTATTGGATATATGTCGAAAATGCTATGCGCGGTAGCTCCACATTTGCTGCCAAATAGAGCGCACATCAGTGGGCTGGCGCTAAGTTAACTCTGGACCGTGTGAAATCCAGCGAAATTGCAGTTTTGCATATTCAGTCCTAAATATTCAAATCTACGTATCTCTGTTTCTAATGCAGATATGACGATGAATTTCTGTGTGTTATACTCCACATTGGCTCCCAAATTTGGCAAACATCGGAGGGTTTTTGCTATGTCATCTGTGTATTATGTGAAATCCAATGTAATTGCAGTTTTGCTTACATAGGCTGAATCCTCCATCAGAAAACATTGCACTGTTATTAGCTGTATACATATTATGTATGTCGGAAATACGATGCACGCTACACTCCACATTTGCTGCCAGATACAGTGAACACGATCCGGTTTGAGCTGTGTCAACTCTGGACCTTGTACATGCAGCGTAATTGCCGTTTTACATATTCGGTCTCAGATATTTGAATCATCTTTTCTCCTCTTTTATAGCACACATGCTGAGAACTCGATGCATCTTATACTCCACAGTTGCTGCCAAATACAGCCCACATCAGCTGCTTTGAGCTATGTCATCTCTGTTCTCCGATAAATCCAACGTCGTTTCAGCTTTGCATATTCAGGCTGAAATATTCTAATCAACGTATCTCCGCTTCCGTTGCAGATATGCCGACAACGTAAAGCGTGTTATACGCCAAAATTGTTGCCAAATACTGCACACATCAGCCGCTTTGGGCTATGTGGATTCTGGACCCTGTGAAGTGCAGCGTAATTGTAGTTTTGCATACTCAGGAATAAACGTTCAGATCAATGTGTCTCCGCCTCTATAGCATATGTGCCGACATCCACTCCATATTTGCTGCCAAATACAGCGCACATTAGTGGGCTGGCGCTATGTCAACTCTGGCCCGTGTCAAACCCGCGTAATTGCAGTTTTGCAAATTCGTGCATAAATATTCAAATCAACGTATCTACGATTCTGTTACAGATATGCCGACAATTCGAATCAGGTTATACTTTACATTTGCTGCCAATACAGTGCACATCATTCGATTTAAACTATGTCATCTCCGATCACCGACAAATCCAGCGTCATTGCAGTTTTTCATATACATTATTATATATTGAAATCCACGCATCTCCGTTACTGTTGGAAATGTGTCGACAATACGATTTGCCTTGTATTCCACATTTCTTGCAAATTAAACCAATATCATCCAATTAGCGCTTTGTCCACTCTGGTCCGGTCAAACCCAACGCAACTGCAGTTTTGCATTATGAAACCTAAATAATCAAATCAACTAATCTCCGTTTCGATTGCAGATATGTGGAAAGTTCGATGCGCTTTATACTCCGTAGTTGCTACTAAATACAGCTCACATCATCTGGTTTGCGCTATGTCAAATCCGGACCCCGTGAAATCAAGCGTAAATGCAGTAATGCATGATCAGTGTTCAATACTCAGATCGACGTGACTCAGTTTCTGTTGCAGATATGTCGACAAAACGGTGCGCGTTATATTCCACATCGACTGCCATACACTGGGCGCTTCATCTGGTTTAAGCCATGTTAAATACGGAACGAGTCAAATCCAGCGTATTTGTAGTTTTGCACATTCAAGCCTAATATTCAAGTGAATGTATCTCCGTTTTCATAGTAAGTATGTTCACAATAGGATGCATGTTATACTCCACATTTGCTGCCAAATACAGCACACATCAGACAGTTTGCACATTGTCAAGACTGGACTCGGTGAAATCCAGTGTGACTGCAGTTTTGGATATTAATGCTTACATATTCGAATCGAGGTATCTCCGCTTGTTTTGCAGAAACGTTGGCCATACAATGCGCCTTATATTCCACATCTGATGCCAAATCAGCCGGTTTGTGCTATGCCAACTCTGGACCCTGTAAATTCTAGCATAATTGCAGTTTTTGCTATTAATGCTTAAATATTGCTTTCAAAGTCTCTCCGCTTGCTTTGCACATATGTCGACAATTCGATACGCCTTATACTCTACATTTGCTACAGTTACATTACTCATCAGTTTGTTTGAGCTATGTCAACTCTGGTCTCTGCCAAAACCTGCCAAAATGCAATTTTGCATGTTCAGGAATTGAAAAGATATACAATGGATTCGGAAATACAAATAATTCCCTTTATTTAGCACACAACTGTTATACATATAACATATACTCTAAAGACCTCGAAATGCTACTAGCACGCACGCTTGTTGTCAACCGGCTCCTCCAGATACTTCTAACGCCTGACTCTTGTCTTTTGTCCCAACTAAGGCCTGGACGTCCTCTGACGCTAACGCGCACATTTACATGTACAGTTTAAATGTATCATGTTCCTAACACGCCTCCTTACATTTATACTGTACACTTAATCGTATTTACATGCTTTGACGAATTACGTAACAGAAACTTTGACACTTATTGCTTTATCTACATTTCTCTTAGTTTACATTCATCCATGACCTGAACCTTTCGAATTTCTCTCTCTGTACACAGTGCCTTCGTAAAAATATCCGCAGTATTTTCGCCTGTAATTACTTTAAATGTTTATCTTGTTCTCCTTTAAGCACTCGTGAACATAGTGGTAATGAACTTCAATGTGTTTAGAATTTTTTGTAAAATTTCCGTGCTTTGCTATACTTATCACTCCAGAGTTATCCTCATCAATTTTTACAGGGTTATCGTCTAGATTTACATTGAAGATTTTCATAATTTCCCTAATGGACATTAATTCACTCACCGCTTCCGATAGAGCTACATACTCTGCATACGTCGAGGCATTTGTCACACACCTTTGTTTTTTTAGACTTCCAACCAATTACATTTCCATACAATATAATTACATATCGAGAAGTCGATTTCCTATCTAAATGATCTCCTGCCCAATCAGCGTCCACATAACAATCTATCGTTTCACATTTTTCATTCCTTTTATAATCTAATCTTAAATCTATAGTCCGGTACAAATATTTCAATATTCGCAAAGCATATTTAAAATGTGTCTCATTACAACAATCTTGAAATCTACTCAAATAATTCACACTATAACTTATATCGGGTCTGGTATTTACACTAACATACAACAATGCGCCAATTAAATTTTTGTATCCAATATCCTCTCTATTTATCACAGCTTTTTCAATTTTTAAGTTGGTCTCCATAGGTGCACAGTACAATTTGCTATTTTGTAACTTACATTTGTTTGCTAATGATTCAATGTATTTCTTTTGGCTTAATCTTATTTCATTTTTGAAATAATCATAGTCTATATTTATTCCAAGATATTCTTTGACTTCACCTAAATCTTTCATTTCAAATCTATTAGTTAATAACTTCTTTACCCTTTGTATCTTCCTTTTATTTTTACTACAAATTAGCAAATCGTCTACATACATTAGCAAATAAACAACATTTTCTCCCTCTCCATGTATATATATGCACAACTCTATGTTATTCTTCTTAAAACCTAATCTCGTCACATACTTATCAAGACACTCATACCACTCTCTTCGACTTTCTTTTAACCCATAAAGCGCTTTCGATAGTTTACAAACTCTATTCGTTCCGTCCGCATTTCCCTTTGGTTGATTTACATATACCTCCGAGTTTACTTCACCATTTAAAAACGCAGTTTCTACATTCATTTGCTGAATAATTAATCCATTTTGACAACAATATGATAGCAATATCTTAAAGGTCTCATTACTCGCTACTGGGGAGTATATGTCATCGGCTACGTTTCTTTGTTGGAATCCTCTTACCACTAATCTAGCCTTATACCTGTCATCTGATTTTCTCGTGTAAACCCATTTTACATCTAATACGTCTTTGCCTTTTACCCTTTCTACCAATTTCCAAGTTTTATTCTTATAAAGACATTCTATTTCCTTATTCATAGCTTGCTTCCAATCTTCACTATCTTCACAACAAATCGCCTCCTCAAATGTACAAGGGATATCTACACTACAATAATTTGCATGGATTTCACTAATGTTTTCTTTTTCTGGATATCTTACTGGAGTTCTCTTATTACGTGTAGATCTTCGAGGGATGTTTAAGCTTTCAAGACTGTTATCATTTTCATCTTCCCTACTTTCTAACTCTTCCTTATTCATGTTTACCAATAAATCATTATCCTCAATGTCATCGTTATCTTTATCGAATGAATTTTCCGCAACGCCGATACATTTTGTGTCTGTTCCTATGACCTCTACATGTCTCGCTATTGTTATTTTCCTACCTAATAAGACTCTGTAACCTACTTCACTATATTCTAACAAAATTCCCATATCTGCCTTCTTATCCCATTTAGAAACTCTCTTTTGTTCTTACAAAAACTTTACTTCCATATAGATGTAGATTTTCAACACTTGGTTTTCTCCCGAAGAATATTTCAAAAGGTGTCTTTCTCTCTATAGTATTTGCCAGTATTCGATTCTTCAAGTATACCGCTGTCCAATCTATTTCCAGCCAGTACCTTTTATGTACTTTCGCTTCCGCTAACAAGCAACGCGCCATGTCCATCACTGTTCTATTATACCTTTCCGTTGTCCCGTTTAATTCATGTACGTAGGTTGGGCAGTTATTTATTCTGATACCTTTATCCCTAGCAAATTTATAAATTCGATTATTCAAGTACTCTTTTCCATTATCACATCTCAATATTTTAAACCCCTTGCCCGTTAAATTCTCGCCTTCATTTTCAAACTGTACGAAACAATCAAACACCTCATCTTTTGATTTTATACAATAACTTCTAGCTATTTTGCTATAATTATCGATAAATGAGATGAAATATTTCTCTTCATTGAATCCGGTAGTCTTAAAGGGACCGCACACGACCGTATGAATAATTTCCATTATCTCCCTAGCCTTGGTTCGAATATTTTTGAATGGTAAATTGTGCATTTTACTTTCTATACACAGCCTATATTTCAAAAATTCCTGCTCAAATTCTTTCGGTATACCAGTAACTAGCTGCTCTTTAACCAAGATATTTAAATATTTAAAATTTACGTGCCCTAACATCCTATGCCATCTTTCCTTTTTACTCATACCACTACGTTCGGCGCTGTTTGCTAAGTGCTCCTTCCCTTTCAATATACTTTTCATTCTATATGTTCCCTTTTCTTTAACCGCTACCGCTGTAAGCTTATTGTCCTCATCTATTACTTTTGCAATATTTCCTTTTGAAATAACCGTGTTTTTATTATCTGTTAACTTGCCTAAACTAATCAAGTTTGCGGACATTTCTTTCGCGTAAAAAACATTATTCATATTTATTTCATTTTGCTTTCCAAATGCTTCAAAATAACTTATAACATTCCCTACTTTTGTTGCCTTTATCGATCTCTTATCGCCTAAATATATATTTTCCGGTTCTTTAAGGTCAATAGATTTATCGAAATAATTTACGTTATTAATTATGTGATCTGTGCAACCGCTATCTAATAGCCACATTACTTCATTATTACTTATCTCGTTCGCCTCGCCGCTGTGTGCTGCGTGCGCCGTTGCTATTGTCACGTAAAATGAGAAAGAAATTTAAAGGAAAGAAGAAAACTTTATTTTTTCCTCGTTTATACACTTCTGAACTCTAGCCGTGGCCGTTCGAGACTGAGGCTCTTACAATATTTTCTTACTTTCGGTGACATCTGTTTCTTCTTTTGTTTTTCATCCTTCATTATCCCCACTACCCTGTAGGCGTACGTGACTGTTGCTACGCTTCTAGAACATCCGGTGGAAGGACCGCTAGGACATAGATGAACCCTCAGGTACTGCGGCAATATACATTGTCGCCAAGGTCGCCATGTGTAATGTTCAAGTATCGGTTGTCTGGAGAATGTTTAGAAGTGGTCGCCTAAGGTGACGTCATGGCAAAAGTGTTTGTGGTTACACTCCCCCCTCCTTAGAATGAACTTAGTCCTCGAAGTTCCTTTTCCTCTTTAAGATAGATGGGTGAAATTTTGCCTTGGGTGTTTCCAGGTCGAAGGTTACTTGCGAATCGTTGCTGGTGCTGGGCACAGGTAGAATCGGGGTGAATACGTTGATAGGTGCCGGGTTGATTGGCATCGGAGCGCTGGCTGGTGGATTGTTATTTGTCGTGTTTCGCTTGATTTTACAACAGAATAAATGAAAACACAATTTCGGCATTCCTATTTTGTTGAGAAAGTATAACCATATGAGAGCAATGGATAAATATCCTATAATTTGTAATATAGATATTCCCCGTGATTCAACTTGATCGATTCTATGAGCAAAAGTTAGTTGATTCGTTTGATCTTCGATTCCATCCAGAGTGTTTTTGTATCCGTAATTATCGTTAATAAGTTTTGGAGTTTTCTCTAGTTTATTTAGTAAAATAATCCAGTCTGAATCATTAGTTACATTGACTGTTTTGATTTTAATCTCGTAAGAAATTTCCTTGCTACTACCACTTATTCTCATATGGTTATTCTTGTACAATATGTCTACGGTTTTAAGAGTTTGTAACAAAGATGGTTTCTCTAGTCTAACAATTCGATGTGTCTTTTCTTCGAAAATGCTCAGATCTAATGGTTTTTCTGGTATAGCTATAAAATGATTCTCAGCGTTTAATGGGATAAAAGTTATATCTTCAATGTTATAAACTACTAAGTTACAGAATTTGACAGTGTTTTCTGCGCTTAAGATTTCAGAGTTACAATCGTGCTTCACTCGACGGTCGTGAATCGGCTGAGTTTGTTTGCAAATGTAAAAGTCAGATATAGAACGGCATTGCTTATCCAAGTAGTTTTGATCGACATTGATGTAATTTAGTCCTGACGTTAAAAATATCGGATGAACTACTAAAGGTGCTAAAAACACTTTGTTCGTGAGAGATGGTATGGGATATATTTGCTCTATATCCCATTCCATGTCCATAACTGTTGGTACAGAAATTACAAAGAAAACTTTATTTCGTCGAGTAAACAATGTGAGTTCTGAGATATCTAAAATATTTTGGAAATTCTCTTCCTTTGGTATAAAAGCGTTTCCTACTGTTTTGCTACCTAGTACTTGGGCGTAATTGTTAATAAAAGTTCCGGGATCAATAATCTGTGGGCTTATTATTCCTTGTTTTCCTAAGATGATTAAATTGAATATTTCGTCGATTTGGAAATGTAAGTCAGAGAGTGAGCTTTCTAGAGCTATGACTTTTATTAAGGTAATCTCATTTTTGTTAAGCGTTTTAAGTTCGTTTGTTACACCTGTATCTACTTGTTTCAGTCGCTGGATGACGTCGTTATTTAAAATTCGTTTAATCAAAGCTGTCTGGTTAGCTACTATGGTTTTTAGGCTGTTCTTCAAAGAGTTTGTCTATATTTTTGTTGATTATATCTAGATCGTTCGCGGCTAGGGTTCCAAAAAGAGTTTTACTAATAGATCCGATAGCGTCTACTAGTCCTCATCTACTTCTGAGATGAATGTGAGCTAAGGATCGTAATTCGATGCTAAGTGTTCTGACGTTATTTAGTTTTGCTTGTAAAGGGCGTATTTCTGGTAATATGTTACAGTCTTTAAGTGTCTCGCAATGATTCCTAACTTCGGCTACTCCCTTTTCAATATATCTTACTTGTTCCAATACAGCACTAATATCTAGTCCTATAATAACATTCATGTGTTCGCTATAAAGATATGCTTTGGATATTTTCTCATGATTTATTCCATTATTGTCAATAGGGGTTATTTTTAATCCGTTAAGGGTGGTAAAGCCGACGGCAAGGGTGATCGTCCTGAAAAATAAGGTTTTATTCGGTTACCGTGGATTTTCTTAACTCGATCTGTAATGAGAATCTCATAATACGGTGTCTTGACTGATTTAATAACGGAGGGTCCTAACCATTCGTCGTCCAATTTATCCGACTTATGATCGTTGTGAAGGAGTATACGATCTCCTTCCTTAAATAAGGTTTGAGTTCTAATGATTTTTCTTGTCTGATCTCTCATGTACCTCTTTCTACTTTGTTCAAGAGTGTTCTTCGCTATCATTCTATATTTTTGCAATTGTTTTTGCCATAGTGCAAACATTTCTTCGTAGGTGTAATTGAAAGATCGGGATACGGAAGACGGGAGGTTGGCTTTTCTTCCAAATGTTAGTTCGAAGGGTGAAAATCCAGTTGCATCGTGTATCGCGGTATTATACCCTAGGCAAATAAAGTCTAATACCTGATCCCATTCTTTATTAGAATCGTGTAGGCTCGTGCGAATCATGTCTTTTACTGTGGCGTGTGTTCGTTCTAAGGATCCGTTAGATTGAGGATGAAAACTAGTGGTCTTTATATGTTTGATTTTAAATGCTTCCTCGAATTTTTCCATTAGTTCCCTAATAAAGTTTTGTCCCTGGTCTGTTAGTATCGTTTTGGGTGCTGAGAAGATGTAAATGTAGTGGTGTAGTAATGCATCGATAATCGATTCGGTTCGTTGTGTTTTAAGTGGTACTAAAACGAGATATTTCGTTAGGTCATCGTGAATCGAAAGAATGTATTGATTTCCACGTGTGGTTTTAGGCATCGGACCAATTAGATCCATGGCTATCTTTTCGTTTGGTTCTACTGGTGTCTGAGGAATTACGGGTTGTTCCTTGGGTCTGATTCTAACTAGCTTTTGTCGTTGACAAGCTTCGCAATTTTTTATAAAATCTTCTATCCTCTCCATGAGGCGTGGGATTTTGAATTGGTCTTTGATTTCACTATATGTCTTTTGAATACCCAAGTGTCCACTAATGTCGTTATGGTTTTCGCGTATAATGTCTAGAGCTTGTTCGTCAGTTATGGTTTGTATTGGTACGTATGCAAAAGTTATTTCTTCAATTTGGTCATTAATAAACATGAGTGTTACTTTGATCCTAGCTTTTTCGGTTTCGGTAAAACTATTGTCTTCTATCCCAATTTTCTTGCGTTTCTTGGTTAGTTCAAAAATTTTTCGAATCCAAGTATCTTTGTCGAATGGACCTAATGTTTCTCTATTCAATTGATAGAAGGTGTGATCGTTTGGCGTGATTTTAAGTCGTCTCGGGGGTGTCGCGTCTTCTGACCATGTGTTAAAGTGTTCTACAATATTTTCGGAGTTTGCAGGTGTGTCTGGGACTGATTTGTCGGTAATTTGGTAAATTTTTCTGGAAAGTGCGTCGGCTGCTGTGTTCTCTTTACCTTTGCAATACTGAATATCGTACTCGTATTCTTCGAGTTTAAGTCTCCATCTAATCAAACGCGAAGAAGGGTCTTTGCAATTTTTGAGCCAAGTGAGTGCTTGGTGATCGGTTCGAATAACGAATCGTCTTCCTAACAGGTATTGCCTGAGTCTTTTAACTGCCCATACGATAACTAATAATTCCTTTTCTGTGGTAGAATAATTTTTCTCTGGGGGGTTGAGTGTCCGTGATATGTAACAACAAGGATGTCCGTCTTGTGATAAGATTGCGCCTATTCCTTCATTGGAAGCGTCTGTGGTGAGTGTGAATGTTTTCGTGTAGTCTGGGTATGCTAAAAAACTGGGGCTGAGCATAGCTTTTCCTTTAGTGTGTCAAAGCTTGTCTGTTGCGTTTCTGTCCATCTAAAAGGATTGTCTTTCTTTGTGAGATCTGTTAATGGTTTGGCGAGTTTGGAAAAGTTTTTAATGAATTTTCTGTAGTATCCAGCTAATCCGAGAAATGACTTTACGTCTGTTGGTGTTTTGGGAATCTTAAAGTCTTTAACTGCGGAGATCTTTTTAGGATTTGGCTTTATGCCCTCGTGTGTTATGACATGTCTAAGTATTCTAATTCAGGTTTTAGAAACTCGCATTTGTCGGGTTGGATTTTTAGTCCTAACTATTTTAATCCTTGCAATACTATAGCAAGGTTTTCATTGTGTTGTTGAATTGTACTACCGAATATTATTATGTCGTCAAGGTATACAAAGCAGTATTTGTTCAATAATCCTCGTAACGCGGTATCCATCATGCGTTGGAAGGTGGCTGGGGCGATTTTTAAACCGAATGGCATGCGATTATAGTGAAAGTGTCCCTGAGGTGTGCTAAAGGCTGTATATTTCTTTGAGTCGGGGTCCGTAGGTATTTGATGGAATCCCGAAGATAAATCTAGAGCAGAGAAGAATTTGGCGTTGCCTAATTGTGATAGAATGTCGTCGATTGTCGGTAGTGGGTAGGCGTCTTGATCGGTAAGTTCATTTAATTTTCGAAAGTCGATAACTATACGCCATTTCTGTTTGCCTGATGCGTCTGATTTCTTGGGTACTACCCATACTGGACTGTTGTAAGGAGAATCTGATTCTTCAATGATATTTTTATGTAACATTTTTTTCATTTGTTTTTCAATTTCTGCTTTATGGGCTTCGGGAGGTCGGTACGATTTGGTATTGACGATTCTGTTTTCGCGTAGGGTAATAGTGTGTTTTGTTAGGTTAGTACAAGGTAGGGTATCGGATTCTAGGTCAAACACGTCTATGTAATGTAGGAGGATCTTTTCGATAGGAATACGAAGTTTGTCTTCAATATGGTCTAGTCTAATTATTTGTTTCATTTTAGCAATTTTATCGAGATCGTGTTCATAAGAAAGATCATTAGTGATTATAGTTGGTTGCTCACCAGTATTGCAGAAACATACTCTCGTCGGAACTTTATCCAGATAAATTGTTTCGATTTTGGTTTGCCCTGGGAGAATGGTTTTCGGCGCCTGGAAAAATATTTCGTTCCCGTTTAATTGTATTGATTCGTTGTTAATTCGATATGAGTAGTTAGAGAGCATCGGTAAACCAATTATTCCGTCTTCTATTAAAGGAAAATCGTCTGGCACAACGTACAATGTGTTCATGATGTTAAAGAATTGAAAGTCTACTGTTTCGTCAGTTTGGTATTTGTCATTGCCCATGTAAAATGTTTTAGCTACTGTCTTTTTAGGTTTAAATATGGCACTTGATCTTTTAACTAAATTTATTCCTGCACCGGTATCGATTAAATATCGTTTGATTTCTGTTCCCGATCGAACTCCAATGGATATAAGTTTTCCTGTTGTTGCGTGTACTCGTACGACGTCTCTCGAGGTTCTGGTAGCGCTGTTTCCTCTTCTCGTCCCGCATTCTCCATGTTTATATTGTAACTGCGCGGTGGCGGAAGATTTCGCTGGCTGGCCGGTTGAAAATTTCGGCAGTAATTTGCGGTATGTCCTATTTGGTGGCACTTAAAACATTTCATTCTTCCTCCGTTGTTTATTTGAGTGCTTGTCGGCAGGCGATTGAGCGTAGTCATCGGACCGCTCCTAAGTGGGGATTTGCGTTGTGACGAAACATTCCCTCGGGCGAATGAGTGAGCTCTTATTTGCTGCCTGCACTGATTTCCGCGGTTTCGCTCAATTTCTCCGATTAATAGTTCTGCTTCGAACGCGGCATCTTGTGCTTCTTGTAACATGCGCGGTTTCATGCTTGATGTTCTGATTTCTATCTCGGGTTTTAAATTTATTATGAACGTTTTGGTTGCGCGTTCGTTCTCTAGGTCTATCGCGACTGATCGTCGAATAGGATCGCGAATTTCCTGTTGCAATGCGTATATAAGTTCATTAAGACCTTGTCGAAATCTTTTGACGTATCCGTGTACTGATTCGTTAAAACTTTGCCGAGTTCTTTGTAATTTATCGCGTGCACCGTTTGAAGTTACGCTAATCGATACGAACTTCCTCAGATTTTCGAATAAGGCGCCGTACGTCTCGATAACCGAATGTCTAATGCCTCTTTCGGCTTCGCCGACAATGCGTTTGGTTAGAATTAATTTCAATAAAGCACGCTTTTCCTTACATTCCGATCTAGCTTCGCTTACCCGCTTGATGAATCCCTCCACTCCAATGTCATCTTGACCGTTGAGGACTGGGATGAACTCGATGCTGGTTTTCGCGTCGAACATATGTCGTTCGTACGAGGCTGATTCTTCTTCCTCATCCTCGGAGTTCGCTGGGTCGGAGGTTTCTGGAGTTTCTTTGATCCGAACGCGTTCTTCCGGAGATTTCACTATGCAGGTGTCCCGAGTAGTGCTTTTGCTGGCAGAACTAGTATCGTCTGTCATAATTGAGTTGAACTCAGACGTATCTACGGAGGATTGTACTCCTAGCTTGAGTTCGGCCACAGTCTTCCCTATTAGTTCCATTTCCTTGATCCGTTGAGTGCTTTCATCGCGGATTAGTTTATACAAATCATTTATAACTGCCTTATGTTCTTCGTGGCACTGCATCATATCCAAAATTGCCCGCAGGTTTGGATCACCGCTAGTCGAAGCGACAGGTGTAACTTTCTTATCGTCCCTTTTGTCCATTTCAGAGTAATAGATCGTCGGAGTCTGACGTTATCGAATGCAATCGATCGATCCTTTTAGAGGAAATGGTTCTACTTACTAATAAAACCGTTCTTAGTAGTCCAGGTTGCTTGATACACCTTTGGTCGGATGTCCCGAAGGCCAAAACCGTAATCTTGTTTTATCCAACGTTGATGTATCCTGGCAGGATCGCCAAAATGTCACGTAAAATGAGAAAGAAATTTAAAGGAAGGAAGAAAACTTTATTTTTTCCTCGTTTATACACTTCTGAAATCTAGCCGTGGCCGTTCGAGACTGAGGCTCTTACAATATTTTCTTACTTTCGGTGACATCTGTTTCCTCTTTTGTTTTTCATCCTTCATTACCTCCACTACCCTGTAGGCGTACGTGACTGTTGCTACGCTTCTAGAACATTCGGTGGAAGGACCGTTAGGACATAGATAAACGCTCAGGTACTCCGGCAATATACATTGTCGCCAAGGTCGCCATGTGTAATGTTCAAGTATCGGCTGTCTGGAGAATGTTTAGAAGTGGTCGCCTAAGGTGACGTCAGGGCAAAAGAGTTTGTGTTACACTATCCATGTGCCTGATCTTGAGTTGCCATGCTCGCTCGTGCCGGTTGTTGATTGACGATGGAAATTTCCACGTCCCCTGCTCGTATTTCCTTTGTTTCCTCTTCCTCTGCTGCGACCACGTGTTGACCCACGCCAAAAGCTGTTACTGCTTCCCGCTTCGACGCCATTTTGACACTCTCTCGCAGATGTTCTACTCTTCCACATCTGAAGCATCCTTCCTTTTTTGCAGAAAAGGCGTTGGTATGCAATTCTCCTCGATTGGACTTATTCTTCTTCTCCGCTATTTCAATTTTATTTCTTACATATGCTACCGTTTGATTATCTGCTTTCAATGCATCTACTATATCCGCTATGTAGGTGTATTCTTCGAGTAACGTATTCAGCGTGAAATTTAGTTTCTCCCTCTCACTCACTTGTGCACTCGCACATTTTAATTCGTTTATTAATTTTTCGAAATTACTAAAAAACGATGCTTAATCAATGTAGTTCTCAAGTCTTATCTTTTCCAATCTCCTTCTGCATACGATCTGTAGTGCCGTCGAATCTGTCAAGTACATTTCATCAAACTTTTTCACTATCTCATACGCCGTTTTTTCTTCTCTAATATATTCCAATTGTCTATTTGTGACGGCACTATAAATAATATTTATTGCCTTCAGATCCTTTTTGTCCCAGTCTTCATTGTCTGTTTCTGTCTTCACCCTAGTTGTGACAATCTCGCATTCTTTATATCTGAGAAACATCGTTATTCTTTGCTTCCACATACCGTAATCCTCACCATCGCAAATAGGTATCATGATTTCCGATCTATCCATTTTAAATGATTCCTTATCTCTTACTCAAGCGTTCCTACGTGCACGAAGTGTATTTTTCCTCTTTGTAACCTTTGAACGTTTCTTTCCTTACTGAGAACTCACTCGAACTAACTCGCAATATTGAAAAACACGCACTAAAATAACTTGCAAAATTATGAACCACGCTCTGCTACCATGAAAAGATATAGAATGGATTCGGAAATACAAATAATTCCCTTTATTTAGCACACAACTGTTATACATATATCTTATACTCTTAAGACCTCAAAATCCTACTCACACGCACGCCTGTTGTCAACCGACTCTTCCAGATACTTCTAACGACTGGCTCTTGTCTTTTGTCTCAACCAATACCCGGACGTCCTCTCACGCTTACACACACATTCACATGTACAGTGTAAATGTATCATATTCCCAACAGGAATAAATACTCAGATCAACGTGACTACGTTTCGATTGCAGGTATGTAGACAATTCGATGCGCGTTATATTCCATATCTGATGCCAAGTACAGTGCACATCATCCGGTTTACGCTATGTAAAATCTGGACCCAGCCAGATCCAGCGTTGTTGCAATTTCGTATATTCAGGATTAAGTATTCAAACCGACGTATCTCCGATTCTATGGCACATATGGCTACAATTAGAGGCTCGTTATACTCCAAATTTGCTGCCAAACACAGTGCACGTTATCCCGTTTGATGCATGTAAAATCGGGACACAGCCGAACCCTGCGTATTTGCAGTTTTGCATATTCAGTATTAAATATTCGAATCAACGAATCTACGTTTCTATGGCACACTTACAGACAATTCGGTGCGCGTTATATTTCACAGCTGATGTCATATACAGCGCACATCAGTAGGTTAGCGTTTTCTTCACCCTTGTCCCTGTCAAATACATCATAATTGCAGTTTAGCATATTCATGCTTGAATATCGAAAGCAACGTATCTTCGTTTCTATGGCAGATATGACGAAAATTCGGTGAGCGTTATGCTCCTGATTCGCTGGTGAGCACAGAGCACATCTTCCGATTCTATCTTCTCTTCTGTCTCATGTCTTCTCTGGTCACTGACAGATTCAGCGTAATTGCTGTTTTGCATATTCATGCCTAAATGTTCAAACCAACGTATCAGCGCTGCTATTGGATTCATGTCGCAAATGCGATGCGCACAATACTCCGCAATTACAGCCAAATACAGTACTTATCCGGTTTGCGCTATGTCGACTGTATTTTCGAGCTATAGCGGGGAGACGCGGTCGTTTGAATACGCGTCAATGGGAGTCGTAAATTCCAGTTACGATTGGAATAATCGACACCACGAATTGTTCGATCCCCGTATTTCGCTTAGGATAATAGGTGTAGTCGTTGTGGTATAACACTGGGAGTCACAGAGTTATAAAAAATATATGTATTTCCAACGATTTATACAATCACACTGAGTAAGCACGCCGTTGCTTAAGATACAGATAACGAAGAGAAGGATTATTCTTAGATGAGAATGTGAGCTATAGGAGCTCTAGGTCCGTGAGAGCTGTAGGAGCTGTCGGACTTCTGGATACTGTGAGAGAAATAGGAGGCTCTTAGAGATATAGGAACGGTGAGAGTTGTAGGGATTGCAGGAACTTTAGTCACCGTGAGAGACGATGGAACTCTGAGAGATATAGGAACGGTGAGAGTTATAGGGATTGCAGGAACTCTAGTCACCGTGAGAGATGATATAACTCTAAAGTTTATTCTGATGTGAGTACGGAGCTCGGTATGGTTGTGCCCTTTGAACGAAGAACGCGGATTCGATGCTTACATTGTTAGTTAGGAAAGTGAGGGCAATGATCCGCGATGCCGATTGGTTATGACTAATGTTAGGAAGGAAGAGAGGAGGAAGAAGCCTCCTACCAACGTGGGTCCTAGGCGACATTGTTTATGGGAAAACTCAGATTTTCCGTTAGGTAGATGTCCGCATTTTTCGTTAGGCCACTACCCGCTTTCTCCGTAATTCTTAACAGCGCGTAATAAACCCAAGGACCTTTCTAAAAACCGACCGACAACACTTCTAGAGTTAAAAAGTCTTTTCGGACAAACAGATTGACTTAGACCATATGTGCGAACAATGCAGTTAGGATTTCATCTTTATGGTGGGTCCTTGGGCCTATGGAGGATTCGAAGGATGGCACGTGGACCGTTGGCTGTCAAGCCGCGCGGGATTGAGTGCAGATGTGTTGCGCGGCAGAACATCGACTCTGGTCTCTGTTATATGCAGTGTAATTGTTGTTTTGCAGATTCAGACTCAAATATTCAACTCCACGTATCTCCGTTGCTGTTGCTGATATGTCGACAATTCGATGTGCCTGGTACTCCACATTTCTTGCCAAATGCATCGTTTACCAGCCAGTCTGCGCTATATCCAGACTGGTCCCAGACAGATC
Source organism: Bombus terrestris (assembly GCF_910591885.1). Taxonomy (NCBI): domain Eukaryota; kingdom Metazoa; phylum Arthropoda; class Insecta; order Hymenoptera; family Apidae; genus Bombus; species Bombus terrestris. The sequence continues at coordinate 730,621 of NW_025963549.1, forward strand.
AAGCAAATATAAATCGGAGATGAAAGAACACGGAAACCTTCCGTTTGGAATTTTGGAAAAATCCCGTGACATTGTAATCTATATTCCACCATAGCAGTAATTCAACAATTGTAGCCATCCAGTCCGATTGTAATTGTTCGAAACTTGTGATACTGCAATTGGCCTCGAGGCGACAACCAGTCACCGAACGTAGCCGCGGTCAAGGGATGAACGTTTTGTCTAATAAAGGCATGGAGTAATTCTATAGCTGTCCTTAAATGAAATAATCGTAGCGGCACGTGACAGTAAACATTCCAACGGTTTCTGTCCCGTGTCTCGCCACTCGCAGACTCTATCCGTCGGATAAGATGATTGCCAGATGTCAACGCATCTCAACAGTATATGTTTAGCTAGCCTGAGGACCCATTATAAACCTTAAGATTTTGTTAATGAAAGTCCTTAACAGTCCTAAACAGGCAAACAGTCTTCGTTCCAACTACGGGATGATAGGTGAAATCTATTTTTCCACGGACGACGCTTCCCGCTAGCAACGTTCCCTCAAGGGCTACTAGCATCCTTCTCTAACCATCAACATGGACATTGTCCAATTAACAGTAACGTCACTATCAATCTCTTTCCGAGCGAAGTCTTTTCTCCACGAATCCGATGTTCCTGTGCCCTTAGACACACCCATCATTGTTTTCCACTGCAGCATCATCGTGCCGGAAAATCATTCTCTCGTGAGGTCACATTAGCCAGTTACAAAGAGCCTTAACACTCGGTGGATATTCTATGTTTTGACAAAGAGTTTGTTCAGTCCTACATATACCGTAGATAAGTAAGTATGGTACAACTTGGAATCAGGATGAAAACGAATTCTGTTATCCCGTTGACCGCGGCTTTGTTATTGAACCCAGGATCATTGTCATTAGCTTCTCGTGTACCTAATTACCACGACTACTTGTAAAATTATATAACAATCAAATTTACACTAGTAAATATCTGCTCTATTGCATAACTTCAACGTCTAAACCAAATGAAGATTCGTTTCGCGCCGCTAACTCTAATCATAATGTGAACCCGATGTAAGTGAAAATACATGCACATACCATCGATTCTGCCTAACCAGGACTCTCACCTGGAACCGGAACTCGCAGTGCACCGTGACGAACGGCACATATATAAGAATTCATTCTCAGCCAGAACGTCAGTCGTGTTCGCTCCACAATAGAAGCAACATGGAGTTTCTTTAGATCTCTGCTACGCGTCGTTGGTTTGTTCGTGCCAGGTAAGGTAGATATCATTTCCGAACTACCACTGGAGGTTTCGCACTTGATACTTCAAAAATTGGATCCCTCGTCCCTGCAGAGCGCCGCGCTTGTCTCGCGCAAATGGTTCAACGTATGTAGATCCGACAAGTGTCTACGGCGGAAAGCGAGACGTCACATGAGGCATACGAGAAAGCGGGTCAAGATGTAATTTCTCGGACCTGCAGCCGCTAAAGCTACCAACCAAGAATCAAGAAGTAGAGGACGTGGTGAGGGCAGCCTAAGGCACGAAATAAGCTTATCCGCTGCTCGTACGGCGGTCGTCGTTGGAAGGTTACGCCGTCCTCCGAAAATTTCGATGCGAGATCGCCCCATCGATGTTGGACCAATAAAATGTATTTGACTCTAACTCGTGTAAGTACCTTAATTGGACTGCTTGCTATTGCGAGAACTTGAAACGGTCTGGTCCGGATTCAGAACTGTAGAGTGAAGCTTGAAATAAAATGGTTTTGCTGAAACGGCAATGTGTTTCAGTCACGATAATACTATCTGTATCGTAATAGGCCCATTATTGAATATTAAATAAAACGTATCATCGCTGCAATTGCAGATTTGTCGTCGACTAGGTGCGAGATATACTCCTCATTGCCTGCCAAATACAGCTCACATCAGCTGGCTCGTGCTATTATATCATCTCTGGTCCTCGACATATCAAGCGTAATTGCAGTTTTACAAATTAAGGTTAACATATTCAAATGAATGTATCTCCGTTTCTATTGCACATATGGCGACAAAGCGATGCCCGTTGCATTACACATCCGATGTCATGTGCACCGCACATCTGGTGGTTTGTACCATGTCAACTCCGGTCTCTGTCAAACCTAGCGAAATTGCTGCTTTACATATTCATGATTAATCATTCAAATCACCGTATCGCCGTTTGCATTGCAGATATGCCGACAATTCGATGCGCGATATACGCCACTTTTGCTGCCAAACACAATGCATATTATCTGGTTTGAGTTATGTAACGTGTGGGCGCAGCCAAACTCAGCGTATTTGAAATTATGCATTTTCAGGCGAAATATTCAAATATTACATATTCAAACAAACGTATCTTGGTTTCTATGTCGCCTATTCGATGCGCAGAATACTCCACATATGATGCCAAATCAGCCGGTCTGTGCTATGTCAACTCTGGACCCTGTAAAATCCAGCGTACTTGTAGTTTTTGTTGTTAATGCTTAAATATTGCATTCAAAGCTTCGCCGCTTCTTTTGCACATATGTCGACAATTCCATACGCCTTGTACTCCGCATTTGCTGTAGTTACATTGCCCATCAGCTCGCTTGCGCTGCGTAAACTCTGGTCCCTGCAAAATCCAGCCCAAATGCAATTTTGTATGTTCAGGCTTAAATATTCAAATCAACGTGACTCCGATTCCATAGCACATATGTCGACAATTCGATGCGCGTTATATTCCACATTGACTGCCATACGCAGAGCGCTTCTGGTTTAAGCCGTGTTAAATCCGGACCGAGTCAAATCCAGCGTATTTGTAGTTTTGCATATTGGCACATGGCACACAAAACCAGTCATATAGTGATAAAAATGCATTTTCAATGTTAAATTCCATCAATTGTGCTGGATTAATAGAAAGAAATGAAGTATCTTTCAAAAGAGTATTCCATTTGTCTTTGGTTTCATGTGTCTTGCGATTGTCCTAGTTTCATCTGGAAGTTTCTAATACTCTAGATATTGTTTGCGCATATCAGCTTGTTTTGTCTCAACAAGAGTATTATCCGCATAAAATGCTGCAATTTTACACAGGTCGATTATTTGTTTTCCGGCCAAATCTTTGTCAGAAGCACGTAGATATTGAACAAATTGTTTCTCTCTTCTTAATTCATTATATGAAACTAGGTGTAAAACGTCCTCATTTACACCACCTTTTAAAAGCAGACGATTAACATGCTTCAGATATTCAACAACATCTTGTACCCCAGATCGTTTATTCTTACATATTAAGTAACGTTCTGAATTTCCTGGTCTAGAAGAGTTTGGTGTAAAAATACAAACTTCTTCATAGCAGCGATACATTAAATAAACTAAACCAGCACTAAAGGGTGTAAAAAGGTTGAATAATTTTGTCACAAAATCACCACCCTCTCTTTCAGCCATCAATGCTATTAAACATCGACAAAGGTACAGTTGTTTTGAAAGAATTTCTTGTACATTTTCTTGTCGTTCTACTGAGAATCCTCAATCAGACATCACAAAATGTACTCCTTTGCCATGGGTATGCTGCATTACAGGATTTGTAAATGCCTCTTCATTATCTGGGTCAAAGACATCACCACTTTCCTTTGGTCCGTAGTATGGATGAAATGTTTCACAGGACCCGCATAAAAGTCTTCTAATTTGAAATCATGTTCATTTTCTAAAGTAAGAGCAAATCCTTTAGCACGTCATTTCTTTCGCCATCGAACATGTTCACTAAAACCTCCTGCTCCAGCACATACATTTGCAAAGTATAGCAGCCCATTCTCCCTCAAACCTTTTGGGTTAGTAAACATAAAGTTACATGCTCTATCTGTATTCGCCATTTTAACAGTAGCACGATTTAAAAAAAGTGCACCACGAATTGTTTCATGAGGATTACAACGTGTCCTTGCTCGACGCACTTCAACGTCATCCAAATGAGCCAATACCATGTTCGCATTGATAACAGTTTTCACTATATCTTCACAACAGAAATCAATTTCATCATCTGTGGTCAACTTTTCATATCACCATTTCATATCTTTTACACACTTTATAACTCCCTCTGCAGGATGCCATTTAAGACCTGAATCTTCATGTCCAAGAACATGATGTCCAAAGCCTCTGCGACCATGCTGTCTAGGTGCTTGAACTGGCTCTAAACGACCTTGTTCATTATTTCCGAGGCCGTAACCTCCTTATATCCGATCATTCGCACCATCCTTTTGTCGTTATCGAGGAGATTGTTTGACTCTTGTGTTATTACTTGTATTCTTCTATTTTCAACTACCTTTTCATCAATATCCTCCTCGTCAGATTCACTTGAACATCTACAAATTTTTTGTCGTTCACTATGATTATAAGTATCTCTTTCACAGTTCTTCCTTTTTGTCCTAGTTTCCAATTCTTCTTGCATGGTATGTTGATGCATCAGTCGCATAACAATTCTGCTAGGAACATGATACATTTACAATGTACATGTGAATGTGTGTATAAGCGTCAGAGGACGTCAGGCCTTAGTGGGGACAAAAGACAAGAGTCAGTCCTTAGAAGTATCTGGAGGAGCCGGTTGACAACAAGCGTGCGTGCGAGTAGGGTTTCGAGGTCTTTAGAGTATAAGATATATGTATAACAGTTGTGTAACAAATAAAGGGAATTATTTGTATTTCCGAATCCATTCTATATCTTTACATGGTAGCAGAGCGTGGTTCATAGTTTTGCCAGTTATTTTAGTGCATGGTTTTCAATATTGCCAGTTAGATCGAGTGAGTCTTCAGTAAGGAAAGAAATGTTCAAATGTTACAAAGAGGAAAAATACACTTCGAGCACGTAGGAACGCTTGAGTAAGAGATAAGGAATCATTTAAAATGGAGAGATTGGAAATCATGATACCTATTTTCGATGGATATTTACGGTATGTGGAAGCAAAGAATAACGATGTTTCTCAAGTATAGAGAATGCAAGATTGTCACAACTAGGGTGAAGACAGAAACAAACAGTGAAGACTGGGACAAAAAGGATCCGAAGGCAATAAATATAATTTATAGTGCCATCACAAACAGACAGTTGGAATATATTAGAGAAGAAAAAACGGCGTATGAGATAGTAAAAAAGTTTGATGAAATGTACTTGAAAGAGTCGACGGCACTACAGGTCGTATGCAGAAGGAGATTGGAAAACATAAAACTTGAGAACTACAGTGATTCAGCATCGTTCTTTAGCGATTTCGAAAAATTAATAAACGAATTAAAATGTGCGGGTGCACAAGTGAGTGAGAGGGAAAAACTAACTTACATGCTGAATACGTTACCCGAAGGATACAGCTACATAGCGGATATAATAGATGCACTGAAAGCCGAAAATCAAACGGTAGCGTATGTAAAAAATAAAATTGAAATAGCGGAGAAGAAAAATAAGTCCAATCGAGGAGAAATGCAAACCAACGCCTTTTCTGCAAAAAAGGAAGGATGTTTCAGATGTGGAGGAGTAGGATATTTTGCGATAGAGTGTCAAAATGGCGTCGAAGCGGGAAGCAGTAACAGTTTTTGGCGTGGGTCAACACGTGGTCGCAGCAGTGGAAGAGGAAACAAAGGAAATACGAGCAGGGGACGTGGAAATTTCCATCGTCAATCAACAACCGGCATGAGCGAGCATGGTAACTCAAGATCAGGCACATGGATACCAACGGCGCACGCAGCACACAGCGGCGAGGCGAACGAGATAAGTAATAATGAAGTAATGTGGCTATTAGATAGCGGTTGCACAGATCACATGATTAACAACGTAAATTATTTCGATAAATCTATTGACCTTAAGGAACCGGTAAATATATATTTAGGCGATAATAGATCGATAAAGGCAACAAAAGTAGGGAATGTTATAAGTTATTTTGAAGCATTTGGAAAGCAAAATGAAATAAATATGAATAATGTTTTTTACGCGAAAGAAATGTCCGCAAACTTGATTAGTTTAGGCAAGTTAACAGATAATAAAAACACGGTTATTTCAAAAAGAAATAATGCAAAAGTAATAGATGAGGACAATAAGCTTACAGCGGTAGCGGTTAAAGAAAAGGGAACATATAAAATCAAATGTATATTGAAAGGGCAGGAGCACTTAGCAAACAGCGCCGAACGTAGTGGTATGAGTAAAAAGGAAAGATGGCATAGGATGTTAGGGCACGTAAATTTTAAATATTTAAATATCTTGGTTAAAGAGCAGCTAGTTACTGGTATACCGAAAGAATTTGAGAAGGAATTTTTGAAATATAGGGTGTGTATAGGAAGTAAAATGCACAATTTACCATTCAAAAATAATCGAACCAAGGCTAGGGAGATAATGGAAATTATTCATACGGTCGTGTGCGGTCCCTTTAAGACTACCGGATTCAATGAAGAGAAATATTTCATCTCATTTAACGATGATTATAGCAGAATAGCTAGAATTTATTGTATAAAATCGAAGGGTGAGGTCTTTGATTGTTTCGTACAGTTTGTAAATGAAGCCGAGAATTTAACGAGTAAGAGGTATAAAATATTGAGATGTGATAATGGAAAAGAGTATTTGAATGATCGAATTTATAAATTTGCTAGGGATAAAGGTATCAGAATAAATAACTGCCCAACCTACGTACATGAATTAAACGGGACAACGGAAAGGTATAATAGAACAGTGATGGACATGGCGCGTTGCTTGTTAGCGGAAGCGAAAGTACATAAAAGGTACTGGCTGGAAATAGATTGGACAGCGGTATACTTGAAGAATCGAATATTGGCAAATACTATAGAGAGAAAGACACCTTTTGAAATATTCTTCGGGAGAAAACCAAGTGTTGAAAATCTACATCTATATGGATGTAATGTTTTTGTAAGAACAAAAGAGAGTTTCTAAATGGGATAAGAAGGCAGATATGGGAATTTAGTTTGGATATAGTGAAGTAGGTTACAGAGTCTTATTAGGTGGGAAAATAACAATAGCGAGACATGTAGAGGTCATAGAAACAGACAAAAAATGTATCGGTTTTGTGGAGAATTCATTCATAAAGATAACGATGACATTGAGGATAATGATTTATTGGTAAACATGAATAAGGAAGAGTTAGAAAGTAGGGAAGATGAAAATGATAACAGTCTTGAAAGCTTAAACATCCCTGGCAGATCTACACGTAATAAGAGAACTCCAGTAAGATATCCAGAAAAAGAAAACATTAGTGAAATCCATGCAAATTATTGTAGTGTAGATATCCCTTGTACATTTGAGGAGGCGATTTGTTGTGAAGATAGTGAAGATTGGAAACAAGCTATGGATAAGGAAATAGAATGTCTTTATAAGAATAAAACTTGGAAATTGGTAGAAAGGGTAAAAGGCAAAGACGTATTAGATGTAAAATGGGTTTACACGAGAAAATCAGATGACAGGTATAAGGCTAGATTAGTGGTAAGAGGATTCCAACAAAGAAACGTAGCTGATGACATATACTTCCCAGTAGCGAGTAATCAGACCTTTAAGATATTGCTATCATATTGTTGTCAAAATGGATTAATTATTGAGCAAATGGATGTAGAAACTGCCTTTTTAAATGGTGAAGTAACCTCGGAGGTATATGTAAATCAACCAATGGGATATGCGGACGGAACGAATAGAGTTTGTAAACTATCGAAAGCGCTGTATGGGTTAAAAGAAAGTCCAAGGGACTGATATGAGTGTTTTGATAAGTATGTGACGAGATTGGGTTTTAAAAAGAATAACATAGAGTTGTGCCTATATACACATGGAGAGGGAGAAATTGTTGCATATTTGCTAATATATGTAGACGATTTGCTAATTTGTAGTAAAAACAAAAGGAAGATACAAAGTGTAAAGAAGTTACTAACTAATAGATTTGAAATGAAAGATTTAGGTGAAGTCAAAGAATAGAGAGGATATTGGATGCAAAAATTTAATTGGCGCATTGCTGTATGTTAGTGTAAATACCAGACCCGATATGAGTTATAGTGTGAATTATTTGGGTAGATTTCAAGATTGTTGTAATGAGATACATTTTAAATATGCTTTGCGAATATTGAAATATTTGTACCGGACTAGAGATTTAAGATTAGCTTATAAAAGGAATGAGAAATGTGAAACGATAGATTGTTATGTGGACGCTGATTGGGCAGGAGATCATTTAGATAGGAACTCGACTTCTGGATATGTAATTAGATTGTATGGAAATGTAATTGGTTGGAAGTCTAATGAAACAAAGGTGTGTGACAAAAGCCTCGACGTATGCAGAGAATGTAGCTCTATCGGAAGCGGTGAGTGAATTAATGTCTATTAGGGAAATTATGAAAATCTTCAATGTAAATCTAGACGATAACCCTGTAAAAATTTATGAGGATAACTTTGGAGTGATAGCAAAGCACGGAAATTTTACAAAAAGTTCTAAACACATTGAAGTTCATTACCATTATGTTCACGAGTGCTTAAAGGAGAACAAGATAAACATGTTTAAAGTTATTACAGGCGAAAATACTGCGGATATTTTTACGAAGGCACTGTGTACAGAGAGAGAAATTCGAAAGGTTTAGGTCATGGATGAATGTAAACTAAGAGAAATGTAGATAAAGCAATAAGTGTTAAAGTTTCTGTTACGTAATTCGTCAAAGCATGTAAATACGATTAAGTGTACAGTATAAATGTAAGGAGGCGTGTTCGGATCATGATACATTTAAACTGTACGTGTAAATGTGCGTGTAAGCGTCAGAGGACTTCCAGGCCTTAGTTGGGACAAAAGACAAGAGTCAGGCGTTAGAAGTATCTGGAGGAGCCGGTTGACAACAAGCGTGCGTGCGAGTAGGGTTTAGGGTCTTTAGAGTATAGGATATATGTATAACAGTTGTGTGCTAAATAAAGGGAAATATTTGTATTTCCGAATCCATTCTATATCTTTTCAATTCCTGAACATGCAAAATTGCATTTTGGCAGGTTTTGGCAGAGACCAGAGTTGACATAGCTCAAACAAACTGATGAGTAATGTAACTGTAGCAAATGTAGAGTATAAGGCGTATCGAATTGTCGACATATGTGCAAAACAAGCGGAGAGACCTTGAAAGCAATATTTAAGCATTAATAGCAAAAACTGCAATTATGCTAGAATTTACAGGGTCCAGAGTTGGCATAGCACAAACCGGCTGATTTGGCATCAGATGTGGAATATAAGGCGCATCGTATGGCCAACGTTTCTGCTAAACAAGCGGAGATACCTCGATTCGAATATGTAAGCATTAATATCCAAAACTGCAGTCACGCTGGATTTCACCGAGTCCAGTCTTGACAATGTGCAAACTGTCTGATGTGTGCTGTATTTGGCAGCAAATGTGGAGTATAACATGCGTCCTATTGTGAACATACTTACTATGAAAACGGAGATACATTCACTTGAATATTAGGCTTGAATGTGCAAAACTACAAATACGCTGGATTTGACTCGTTCCGTATTTAACATGGCTTAAACCAGATGAAGCGCCCAGTGTATGGCAGTCGATGTGGAATATAACGCGCACCGTTTTGTCGACATATCTGCTATAGGAACTGAGTCACGTCGATCTGAATATTGAACCCTGATCATGCATTACTGCATTTACGCTTGATTTCTCAGGGTCCGGATTTGACATAGCGCAAACCAGATGATGTGAGCTGTATTTAGTAGCAACTACGGAGTATAAAACGCATCGAATTTTCCACATATCAGCAATCGAAACGGAGATTCGTTGATTTGATTATTTAGGTTTGATAATGCAAAACTGCAGTTGCGTTGGGTTTGACCGGACCAGAGTGGACATAGCGCTAATTGGATGATATAGGTTTAATTTGCAAGAAATGTGGAATACAAGGCAAATCGTATTGTCGACACATTTCCAACAGTAACGGAGATGCGTGGATTTGAATATATAATAATTTGTATGAAAAACTGCAATTACGCTGGATTTGTCGGTGATCGGAGATGACATAGTTTAAATCGAATGATGTGCACTGTATTGGCAGCAAATGTGCAGTATAACCTGAGTCGAATTGTCGGCAAATCTGTAACAGAATCGTAGATACGTTGATTTGAATATTTATGCACGAATTTGCAAAACTGCAATTACGCGGGTTTAACACGGGCCAGAGTTGACATAGCGCCAGCCACTAATGTGCGCTGTATTTGGCAGCAAATATGGAGTGGATGTCGGCACATATGCTATAGAGGCGGAGACACATTGATCTGAACGTTTATTCCTGAGTATGCAAAACTACAATTACGCTGTACTTCACAGGGTCCAGAATCGACATAGCGCAAAGCGGCTGATGTGTGCTGTATTTGGCAACAATTTTGGCGTATAACACGCTTTACGTTGTCGGCATATCTGCAACGGAAGCGGAGATACGTTGATTAGAATATTTCAGCCTGACTATGCAAAGCTGAAACTACGTTGGATTTATCGGAGACCAGAGATGACATAGCTCAAAGCAGCTGATGTGGGCTGTATTTGGCAGCAACTGTGGAGTATAAGATGCATCGAGTTCTCAGCATGTGTGCTATAAAAGAGGAGAAAAGTTGATTCAAATATCTGAGACCGAATATGTAAAACAGCAATTACGCTGCATGTACAAGGTCCAGAGTTGACACAGCGCAAACCAGTTAATGCGCCCTGTATTCGGCAGCAAATGTGGAGTATAACGCGTATCGAATTGTCGGCACATCAGCAAGAGATGCGGAGATACGTCGGTTTGAATGCATAATACTGAATATACAAAACTGAAAATACGCTGGATCTGGCTAGGTCTAGGTTTTGCATAGCTCAAACCTGATTGTGTTCACTGCATCTGGCAGCAAATGTGGAGTGTAGCGTGCATCGTATTTCCGACATACATAATATGTATACAGCTAATAACAGCGCAATGTTTTCCAATGGAGGATTCAGCCTATGTAAGCAGAACTGCAATTACATTGGGTTTCACAGGATACACAGATGACATAGCACAAACCCTCCGATGTGTGATAAATTTGGGAGCCAATGTGGAGTATAACACACATAAATTCATCGTCATATCTGCATTAGAAACAGAGATACGTAGATTTGAATATTTAAGCCTGAATATGCATAACTGCATATTCGCTGCATTTCACACGGTCCAGAGTTAACTTAGCGCCAGCCCACTGATGTGCGCTCTATTTGGCAGCATATGTGGAGCTACCGCGCATAGCATTTTCGACATATATTCAATACCAGTGCAGCAGCTGAAAAGTCGCATCCCGGATGATGCGCGCTGTATTTGGTAGTAAATGTGGAATACAACTTGCATAGTCTTGTCGAAATATCTGTAATAGGAACGAAGATACCATCATTTGAATATTTAAGCCTGAATATGCAAATTTGCAATTGCACAGAATTTGATCGGGTCCATAGTTGACGTGGCACAAACCGGCTGATTTGGCAGCATATGTGCAGTATTATGCGCATCGAATGGTCGTCATTTGAGCTCTTGAGGCGGAGATACGTGGATTTCAATATTTCGGACTGAGTATGCAAAACTGCAAATACGCTGGATTTGACACGGTCCAGAATTGACATTGCGCATACTGGCAGATATGCGCTGTAGCGGTTTATTTGAACATTTAGGCATGAATATGCGAAACTACAATCATGCCGGCTTTGACTGAAACCAGAGAGGACATAACGGAAACAGGCTGGTGTGCGCTGCATTTGGCAAGAAATGTGGGGTACGGAGATACGTTGATTTGATTATTAGTGCATGAGTATCCAAAATTGCAATTGCGCTGGATTTAACAATGGTCAGAATCGACATAGCGCAAACCGGCTGATGAGTAATACATTTGGCAGTACGACGCTAACTGGAATTGTGGACATATCTGCAACGGAATCGGAAATAGCTTGATTTGAATATTTAATCCTGAAAATGGAAAGCGCTAACAACTCTACTCTCAGCAACGCTGACACCTCTCACAACTCGACAACGCTAACAACTCCACTCTCAACAACGCTAACAACTCTCGCAACTCGACAGCGCTAACAACTCTACTCTTCGACTCCTCGATTAACTCTGACCTCTCGACTCACTCCTATTTCTCGATCAACCGTTCAACGCTTCTCGATCATCCAATCTTTAAAGTTAAATCGTCCCCTACCATTAGCGTTAGTTTTTCCATCTCTCTAACTCCATTCTGTTAACGCTCAGCAAGTACAAGGTGACTTTAGTCACATACGCTTTCTCCCCGATGTAAAGTAACAACCGAAGGACAGACGACATTGTTTTGATCGATTTCTAATGAGGCTTTTTCCTCACGATACTACAATATGTTGACTTGAATATTTAAGCCTGAATATGCAAAACTGCAATTGCGCTGAGGTTGGCTGCGTCCACACGTTACATAACTCAAACCAGGTAATATGCACTGTATTTGGCAGCGAATATGGAGTATAACGTGCTTCGTGCTGTCGGCATATTTGCAATGCAAACGGCTATACGGTGATTTGAATAGTTAAGCATGAATATGCAAAACAGTAATTTCGCTGGATTTGACAGAGCCCGGAGTTGACATAGTACAAACCTGCTGATGTGTGCTGCATGTGACATCAGATGTGAAATGTAACGGACATCGAATTGTAGCCATATGTGCAATAGAAACGGAGATACATTCATTTGAATATTTTAACCTGAATATGTAAAACTACAATTACGCTGGATTTGACAGGGACCAGAGTTGACATAGCGCAAACCAGCTGACATGCAGTGCACATGACAGCAAATGTGACATATAACGCGCATCGAATTTTCCGAAAATGTTCCGTAGAAACGGACATACCATGATTTGAATATTTACGACTGCAGACGCAATACTACAATTGCGATGGATGTTTCAAGGACCAGATCTGATATAGCTGTAACCAGCTAGAGTGCGGTGTATCTGAGTGCAAACATTAATTGTAACGCGCTATTTATAGTCGAAATACATGCAATAGAAGCGGAGATATGTTTTTGTGAATATGTAAGCCTGAATATGCGCAACAGCAATTACGCTGTGTTTGACAGAGCCCAGAGTTGACCGCAAACTTGCTGATGTGCGCTGGTTATGACATGGGATATGGAATATAACGGGCGTCGCATTGTAGCCATTTGCTCTATAGAAACGGAGATACATTCATTTGAATATTTTAACCTGAATATGCAAAACTACAATTACGCTTGATATGTCAAGGACCAGAGATGATATAGTAGCTCGAGCCAGCTGAAGTGCGCTGTATTTGGCAGCCAATGAGGAGTATATCTCGCACCTAATCGACGACAAATCTGCAATTGCAGCGATGATACGTTTTATTTAAAATTCAATAATGGGCCTATTACGATACAGATAGTATTATCGTGACTGAAACACATTGCCGTTTCACTAAAACCATTTTATTTCAAGCTTCACTCTACAGTTCTGAATCCGGAGCAGACCGTTTCAAGTTCTTGCAAGAGCAAGCAGTCAAATTAAGGTACTTACACGAGTTAGAGAGAAATACATTTTATTGGTCCAACATCGATAGGGCGATCTCGCATCCAAATTTTCGGAGGACCGCGTAACCTTCCAACGACGACCGCCGTACGAGCAGCGGATAAGCTTATTTCGTGCCTTAGGCTGCCCTCACCACGTCCTCTACTTCTTGATTCTTGGTTGGTAGCTTTAGCGGCTGCAGTTCCGAGAAATTGCATCTTGACCCGCTTTCTCGTATGCCTCATGTGACGTCTCGCTTTCTGCCGTGGACACTTGTCAGATCTACATACGTTGAACGATTTGCGCGATACAAGCGCGGCGCTCTGCAGGGACGAGGGATCCAATTTTCGAAGTATCAAGTGCAAAACCTCCAGTGGTAGTTCGGAAATGATATCTACCTTACTTGGCACGAACAAGCCAACGACGCGTAGCAGAGATCTAAAGAAATTCCATGTTGCTTCTATTGTGGCGCGAGTACGACTGACGGTCTGGCTGAGAATGAATTCTTATATATGTGCCGTTCGTCACGGTGCACTGCGAGTTCCGGCTCCGGTGAGAGTCCTGGACAGTCAGAATCGATCGCATGTGCATGTGTCTTCATATAGATCTGGTTCACATTATGATTAGTGTTAGATGCGTGAAACGAATCTTCATTTGGATTAGACGTTGTTGTTATGCAATAGAGCAGATATTCACTAGCGCGAATTTGATTTGAGGTGTATGGTAGCAATTTAGGTTTAAAAGCACAAGAGTATATTTAACTATGTAGTTTATTAAAATATACCCTACGTGTACACTAGTCGTATAATACACTTGTTGTCTTGATTCGTGATTACGAATAGATCGGCGCAAAGAAGTATCGACTTAACTGCTACTGCTCGTGTCATTCGATAACAAAGAATGCCTCGCTACCGTGTTCGCTATATTTATATGCGTCGGTGCTGACAAAATGCGTTGGGATTTAAATTTCCAAGGTGTTCTCGAAAAATCACAACGGACGCTGAACTCTCGACCTTGATTACAAATGTTGACATTTCGGGTAGTTGACTCGAGGGCATATGATCACGACAAAGTCTACGGATTTTGATTAACCTTCGGTAACCGCCTGAGGTTGTCGGATCTATAATAAACTCATCTTTCAGTAAACACGATTTTTTGTGTAGCGGGTTCACTGGACCGAAACCGTTATGAATTTTACCGACGAGTGCCGCTACAGTACCCGCCTGCCAGTGTTAGCGTTACTTCTTCTTATGTTTGTTTACCTATGTTAGCGCGGTGCTCTTGCTAACCGCCTAATTCAAACCCGTTTGAAAGCGATGAGGAAAACGAACTCTCCTGCCCGAACGTGTGGTATAATTGGTTCTTGCGTCTCAGTCGCTTTGTTGCGCTTGCTCGCTGCTTTGCGGTCGGAAGATTTTCCCAGGTAAAAATACGTCGTAGGTTTCTGCGCTCCTTTCCAGATGCTCAATATCTTCCGACACGATGAAGGCGGGTTTTAGACGATCTACGGAGACTTTCACGTTTTTGTCCTTCATCCGTATGGTAATGGTTTTCATCCCACGCTGTGTAACCTGATAGGGGCCATCGTATGGTGGTTGCAGTGGACCTCCGATTGCATCGTGGCGTACGAAAACGCGCAGCGACGTTTCTAAATCGCGGAACATGAACGTTTTCTTTTCGCCGTGTCGTGAAATGGGCAGAGGTCTAATATCGCTCATACGCTCACGCAGACAGTTTGCGAACTCCGCGTTGGCCGGTAGTTTTTCTGGTACAAAGAATTCTGCTGGCAATCGTATGTCCGTACCATAAATCATTTCGGCTGCCGTTGCGCTCAGGTCCTCCTTGATAGCGGTTCTAATGCCTAAAAGAACTATGGGAAGGCTTTCAACCCAGTTGCTCGAATTGTGGCATTTGATTGCGGCATTAAGCTGCCTGTGAAAGCGCTCTACCATCCCGTTGGACGCGAGGTGGTAGGCTGTGGTACGCAAATGCTTAATGCCGAGCATCCGGCATAGTTCGTTTAAAAGACTGGATTCGAATTGGTGTCCTTGATCGGTTGTTATTTTTGCTGGGACGACAAAACGCGCTATCCATGTGGAAAGAAGAGCCGAGGCAACGGTCGTCGCTTCCATATCTGGTATTGGAATCGCTTCGGGCCAACGTGAAAAACGGTCGATACATGTTAGACAATATCGGTAGCCTTGTGAATATTGCATGACGATGATGTCTAAATGTATATGCTCGAATCGTCCTGCGAGCTCTCCGAATGTTCCGGTCGGCGTTGATACGTGTCTCGTTATTTTACATTATTGACACGGGATGTATTGCCGTGTCCATGTTTGGCAATTTTTGTTTACCGCCGGCCAAACTATACGCGATTTTACGAATTTTTGGGTCGCGCGTATCCCTAGATGGGAAAGTCCGTGGAGCGAATTGAATACGTCGCGCCGCAAGGGTTTCGGTACGTACGGTCGTACGATGTCGCCTGATACGTCGCAGTATATTTCCGCGTCGTAATCCGGAAAACGAATTTTCTTAACCTGCAACGCGGATATATCGGAGTTGATGATGTCGCGGAGCTCCTTGCCCATTTCTTGCGCGGCGGCGAGAGTTTTGTGATCCACGGATTTTCCTATGGCTTCGATGCGAGATAGGGCGTCGGCTGCATTGTTATTCAGTCTTTTTATATGCCTTATATCGGTCGTGAACTGCCCGATCTAATCTAGTTGACGGAATTGTCTCGGCGAACACCTGTCGGGATTCTGACTGAACGCATAGGTGTGGTGTTTGTGATCTATGAAAATAATGAAATTCCTCCCCTCTACGGCGTGTCTAAATCGCTTGACCGCGGTATACATAGCGAGTAATTCGCGATCGTACGCGCTATATTTTCGCTGCGCGAAATTTGAGGCTTTAGTTAAGAAACCCAACGGTTGCCAAGTGTCATTCGCGCGTTACTGCAACACCGCCCCTATTGCAAAGTCGGTCGCGTCTACTGCGAGGCTGATGGGCACGCCAGGTATAGGATGCCCTAACATCGTAGCGTCAGCTAGGGCGCGTTTTGACTCGCTAAAGCTCGTTTTGGCTTCCTCCGACTAAATAATGGGCATGTTGCCCTTTTTCGCCCCTTGTAACAAATCGTTGAGGGGTTGCAAAATTTTAGCTGCCCCCGGTATGAAACGTCGGTAAAAGTTAATCATACCGAGGTATCCGCGTAGTGCCTTGATGTTCGCGGGGAGCGGTGCTTCATTTATGGCTCTAACGCGATCGGCGAGCGGTTTCATTCCGTGCGCGTTTACCGTATGGCCTAGGAAGGCTATTTCATTAATGCCGAACTCGCACTTTGCGAGGATGATTACTACGCCGTACTGGTTTAGACATTCGAACAAGATCCGCAAGTGCCCGCGGTGCTGCTCCTCGGTTTCCGAAGCTACCAAGAAGTCATCTATGTACGCGTAAACGAAATCTAAGCCTCGCGTGATTACGTCGACAAATCTTTGACACGTTTGCGCGGCGTTTCGAAGCCCAAACATCATGTTGTTTGCCTCGAAAAGGCCGAATGGTGTCGAAATCGCGGTTTTTGTAACGTCCTCAGGCGCGATTGAGATTTGATGGTAGGCGCGCAATAAATCAATTTTTCAGAATATTCGCCGACCGTGTAAATGCTGCGCGAAGTCTTGTATGTGCGGTGGAGAGTACCTGTCGGGTACAGTGCGGGCGTTCAGCGCCCTGTAGTCACCGCAATGTCGCAGACTTCCATCCTTGTTTGGGACAACGTGTAGTCGAGATGTCCGGGAACTCTTCGATGGGCGCATGACTCCTTGCTCGATAAGTGTTGCAAATTCCGCCTTGATTGGCTTGAGACGGTCCGGTGCGAGAGGGCGGGGTTTGCAATATACGGGAGGGCGGGGTGTGGTTTCGATGTGGTGCTCCACACTGTGCCGTATTTTCTCTCACCCTAAGGCCGGTGGGCGCGTTAGATCTGGACATTTCGCCAACAATTGGTGGTAGACCAAATCCCTGTTTACGGTCTTAATCATAAGCTGTTCGCTGTTGGCGACGTATCCCCTGGTCGATAGCTGGTTTGTTGTGTCGAGAAGTCGTCTTTTTCTTGGATCCACAAGCAACCCGTAATGACTTAGGAAATCTAGGCGGATGATGAGAGTTTGCACATCGGCGACAGTGAAGTGCCATTTGAAGGCACGTCTAAGGGACAGGTTCAGCTCCATCGCTATAGTGCCGTACGTTGCGATGCGCGTCCCATTGGCAGCGAATAGTTCATACGTTGTTTTCTTTACGTCCCTAGATAGCCTGCTTCGGGGATGAACGCCGATATCAGCACCGGTGTCAACTAAGAACGAAGTCTTCGTTCTCTGGTCCAAAATAAAGATGCGGCGAGATCCCAAGCCGTCGCCGTCCTCCGCTTTTACGGACGGCTGGGGTCGTTTCCCGACTTCCACTTACAAGCGTGGCGCGATCGCCGAACCTCGCATGATAGAAGCAAATTCCGTCCTGGCGCGGATAGTCTCGCGAACGCGAACGGCGGCGGGGTCGAGTGAGAGAATTCGAACGTCTTCGTGATCGATGATACCCGCCGATTCCCATAGCCTTAATCTGTTCTCGCAGTCTGCTGACCTCGGCGGCCAGTGCGTCGTTTTTGCCTTCGTGTGATGCCGGTGGCTCGATTGTGACTACCTTGTGAGCGCGCTGCCCGTTACGACTATACGCCTCATAGATTTTATCCGCTGTCCTGGTCAGTTTCTCGATACTCGTATCGTCCACTGCAGCCAGGACTTCCCTGATGCGATAGTTTAATTAGAGCTATGGTAGAATCTAGATTACAATGTTACGGGATTTTCCCAAAATTCCAAAGGGAAGGTTCCCGTGATATTTCATTTCTGACTTATATTTATGCTTGATCTGTCTGGGGCCAGTGCAGATATAGCGCAAACTGGCTGGTAAGCGATGTATTTGGCAAGAAATGTGGAGTACCAGGCATATCGTATTGTCGACACATCTCCAACAGTAACGGAGTTGCGTGGTTTTGAATATTTAATAATGTATATTAAAAACTGCAATTAGCTGGATTTGAATCGATACTGATTTTATATAGCGTAATTCGTATGATCTGCACTGTATTTATCAGCAAATATGGAGTATATCGCGCATCCATTTGTCGACATATCGACATATCAATAGAAACAGCGATACGTTGATCTGAATGTTCAGGCATGAATATGCAAATCTGCAATTACACTGGATTTGACAGGGTTCAGATTTGACGTAGCTCTAACTAGCAGATGTGAACTGTATTTGGCAGGAAATGTGGAGAACAATGCACATCGTATTGTCTGCATATCTGCATTAGCAACGGAGATAGGTTGGTTTGAATATTTAAGTCTGAAAATGTAAAAATGGAGGGTTTACGCCTGGATTTTACATTGGCCAGAGTTGATGTCAATTTGTCCAACCGTGGAGAGATTTGATCGCGTGGAAGCGAGTCAACGGGAGTCGCAAATTCCCGTTACGATTCTAGGAAACGACACCGCGTATTGATCGATCCCCTGATTTCCGTTAAGATAGTAGGGTGGTTGCGGTGGTATAACTCTGCGACCAACAGTGTTATTGATGAGAATTGTGGATCTTGATGGCCGAAATATTGTTATGGAAACATAAAATTTACACTGGCCTTTACTATTAACGTAGACACATATTTATTTTATAAACGATTTTTAGAATATATATCGTTACACAGCTGCACGCGTCTCAGCACTTTCTTCCATACCCGACCTTATGTAGACTGTTAACCGACCGAACTGTTTACATTCGTCTGTTTTTCAGTCGCCGCGCACACACATATCTCCACACACTGATATCCACATACAAACATCTCCACCACGCACTCGACCTAGTCCAGCACAAAAATTTTACATATCTCAATACACCTCCTTAATTATTGTGCTGCATATTCATTTCCTTTTGTGAAAATTAAATTATTTTTAAAAGTAATCTAAAATTTTCAAAATTATTTCTCCCTAGAGCATTCGTTTGGATATCTGCTACATTGTTTTCTGAATTTACTTTTATAACGTCAATCTCTTTATTTTCCCAACTGTCATTTACAAAATGGAAATGTACTTCAATGTACTCATAATTTTTTGTCAAGTTTCCAAATTTTGATATCGCAATCGCTCCAGAATTATGTTCGTAAATTTTTATTGGTCTCTCGATCATTATTTTGAAATTTTTCAATAATTTCTTTAGAAATTTTATTTCACTCCCTGCTTCTGACAAAACTACTTACTCGGCGGCTGTTGATGATTTTGTCACGCTGTTTCGCTTTGTCGATTTCCAGTAAATTGCGTTTCCGAAAAATCTTATGATAAATCCCGTAGTAGTCTTGTAGTAGTCTTATGATAAATCACCGTCAACAAAGCAATAAATGATTTCAGCGTTCAAATTTCTTTCATAAGTCAACTTTAATTTTCTGGTTAAATATAAGTATTACAAAATTCTCAACGCATATTTATAATGGGTCCCGTCGTAACTGTTTTGAAATCGACTTAAATAGTTTACACTATAACTAACGTATAATCTTGTTCCAGTACTAATAAATTATGAAGCTCCTATGAGGTTTCTATATCTCATATCGTCTGAGGCTGACTATGCGGGTTCTAAATTTGAATTTTTTTCCTTTGGTGTAAAATATAGTTTACTATTTTCAATATTCTATCGTTTCGCTAATGACTCTATATAACTACTTTTATCTAATTTCATCTCACACTTCTTATGATCGTATTCAATGTATATTCCTGCGTAAGTCTTTACTTCACCTAAGTCCCTCATCGCAAATTTGTTTGACAATTTATTTTTAATTTCATCGATTTTTCTTTTGTGTTTTCCACACATTAATAAGTCATCCACGAATAGAATTAAGTATATAACATGATCGCTCTCATACTTCATATACAGACAATAATCACTCTCACTTCTTTGAAAACCTATTTTACATACTTACAAACCTAGTTTACATACTATCCTGCTTTTATCGGCGTAACCCATAGGTTGTTTTACAAATACTTCCGATTTTATAGTTCCGTTTAGGAATGCTGTTTCTACATCCATTTGCATAGTCATCGAACCATGTTGACAACAATAAGATAGTAATAACTTCAGCGTTTGCATTTTTGCCACTGGAGAATATAAATCTTCCGGTATTTCCTTTTGTTGGAAACCCCGAACAACTAGTCGCGCTTTCTTACGATTATCGGATTTATTCGTATATGCCCATTTCAAATCTAATACCTTTTTATCTTTTGGTTTCTCTACTAATTGCCAGGTTTTTATTTGTGACTAAACTATTCATTTCTCGATCCATTGCTTCTTTCCATGATCTGCTGTCATCTCCACTTAAAGCTTCTTCATAGGTTTGAGGACTACCTGCGCTAACTACATTCACATAAATGAAATATGAGCTCGTTTGGCCATATCTTTGAGGTTTCTTTGTTTCCCGTCCTGGCCCTCTCAAATTATTTTCTATGTCCTCAAGTTTTTCTTCTGATTCGTTACTTAAATTTCTCTCCTTTTTTATTACAACCTGCTCGACCTTTTTGTTGATGTGGTCACCACTTCTAGGAAAACTCCACATCTGGTCTTTTTAGCTTTCTCAAGCGCTGAAGACATCGACAGCATATAGACAAAAGAATAGCAGGGAGGCAGACCATAAACGGTAGACAGGCGACGTTGGATTCGGGGTTCTCAGTCATAAAGTAACACTGCTAGCGTGCGGATCTGGACCAGCTCAAATTGTATTCCTGTATTTCATTATTAAGTCAAATATATACTTTGTATCTTACACTTTATCCACGCGTTTTTCGCTCTTTATATACCGAATAACCTCAACACTTTTCGTCACTTGTTTCACTTTCATGAATTTCGTTTGTATCCGAATGTTCTTCAAAATCCTTTTCCGTTTCATTATCTGATTCATTCATTCCTTGAAATCCTACTAAATTATCATTTTCACCTATAAATTCTACGTGTCTTGCAATTATAATTTTACTATTAACTAAGATCCTATATCCAACGTTTCCATAACCTACAAGTATTCCAATATCTGCCTTTTTGTGCCATTTCGAATTTATTTTAAATTCAGATATTCTTACGAAAACTATACTCCCGTACAATCTTAAATTATTTATATTCGGTTTCCTTCTTAACAATATTTCGATTGGTGTTTTATTTTCACATGTTTTCGTAATGGTTCTATTTTTTAAGTACACCGCGGTTCTAACTATTTTCGACCAATATTTAATATTTAGTTTCGAATCATGTAATAAGCATCTAGCGGAATTCGTGATTGTTCTATTGTAGCGCTCAGCTGTTCCATTTAACTAGTGAACATAAGGTGGGCATGGTTCTAGGAGAATTCCCGTTTCCCTAATTAGATTGTACATGTTTTTGTTCATATATTCTTTTCCATTATCGCATCTTAGTCTCTTTATCTTCTTACCAGTAAGATTTTCAACTTTATTTATATAATCAAGGATTCAATCGTAAACCTCATCTTTCGATTTCAAAGTATAAATTAATGCGCACTTACTATAATCGTCCATAAATGTTAAGAAATATTTAGATCCATCAAACCCGGTATTTTTATAAGTTCCATTTAAATCGGTATGTACTAATTCTAAAATCTCGCGTGCTCTATTACGGTTACTCTGGATAGGTACATTGTGCTACTTATTTTGCATACACGCACCACATTTTAATTGAACTTGCTCCAATTTTTCTGGCATTCCCTCAATTAATTTTTTCTTACACATCGTATCTAAATAAGTAAAGTTTACATGTCCTCGGATTCTGTGAAATTTTTCCCTGTTCGTCATTTTTTCTACATTTTTGGCGTGTGATTCTTGCCTTCCAATGTAACTAGATATTTTATATAAACCATGATCTTTGAATGCGATCCCTATCAACTTTCAATATTTGTTATAGATCTTTGAAGTATTCCCTACTGAGAGTATCTTATTTTTATTCGTTACTCTCGCATAGCTAACCAAGTTATTATCCATTTCTTCCACACAAAATACATTTGACATTATAATTTTAACCCTTCTTTTGTTTACTTCAAAGTAAGTTAAAATTTTTCCAACTTTTGTTCCTTTTAATGTTCTACCGTCTCCTAGTTTTACGTTTATCGGGTTCCTTAAGTTTTCGTATTCAAAAAAATACGAGTCATCATTTACAATGTGATCTGAACATTCACTATCCAATATCCAATCTATTTTTCGCGTATCGCTGGTATATACTGTGATAGTATCCTTACTATTATCGGGCTGCACTCGCGTTAGGAAGGAGTCAATTCCTTGGTCGTCGTAGTCCTCGCTGTTTAAATAATTTGCGTCTTGTCGACTTGCCCCATTGTAGCGTTGCTGCCAACCTCTGCTTCGTCCTCGTTGACCAAATCCACGCTGAACATATCCTCGTCTTCTGTGGCCACAACCTCGTCCGCCGCGACCCCTATTCTGCTATGGCTGATACGCACCTCCTTGCCATTGCGCTCCTGTATTGATTCCGCCTCTGCATGTATTCGTGCAATTTTTTATCACGTGGCCGTACTTTCCACAGCCATGGCACTTTATTTCTCTCTTTTCTCAAATTTGAAAACATTTGACCATTTCCTATCACTTTTACTCTCCCTACGCATTTCCCACATTATAATTTTATTTTTTAAAAAATCACAAGTTCAATCACTTTCTTTCAATGAGTCGATTAAGTCATCAATATATATCAATGATTCTGGTAGTGTTTTCAGCATGTAAGCGAGTTTTTCACGTTCACTTACGTTTGCACCAGCACTCTTTAATTCATTTATCGTCTTCTCAAATTCCGTGAAAAATGAACCTGGTTCCTCAAAATCTTTCAACCTCATCATGTCGAGTCTACGTCTTATACAAAGTTGCAATGCTGTTGATTCCTTCATATACATCTCATCAAATATTGTAATTATTTTGTAAACAGTGTCTTGATCACCAACAAATTCTAATTGCTCATTTGTTATACTACAATAGATGTAGTTCATCGCCCATTGATTATTTTTATCCCAAATATCTTTCGCATCCGTGTCCATTGTCTCTCGTGTAGCCAGTTCATAACATTTTTTACATTTTAAATACATTAATATTCTTTTCTTCCACGCTTTGTAATCACGTACATCGAATACTTGAATTTTAGTTTTATCGTCCATTGGCATCTTGATTCGTCTTTTCATCTTCACCCTTTTTTCAAAAACAGTTCTCCTCACTATACAGATTCCTTTTATCTGTTCCGCCAACAGCCTCTTTATCTCTTCAGAACATATTTCCAATTATTTCAAAATGAACCTTTTCTATACATTCACTCCCGGTTACACGTGGTCCCATAACCTTAAATCCCGTCAACCACGAATTTTGCTACCATGTTGAGAATTGTGGATCCTGATGGCCGAAATATTGTTATGGAAACATTAAATTTACGATGGCCATTACTATTAACGTAGACACATATTTACTTTATAAACGATTTCTAGAATATTTATCGTTGTACACTTGCGGGCGTCTCAGCACTTTTATTCATACCCGACCTTTTGAAGACTGTTAACCGATAGAACTGTTTACATTCGCCTGTTCCTCAGTCGCCGCGCACACACATATCTCCACACAGTGATATCCCGTTACAAAGATCTCCACTACGCACTGGATCGAAATGTCGGCATATCTGCGATAGCAGCGGAGATACGTTGATTTGAATATTTAAGCATGACTATGCGAAACTGCAATTACATTGCATTTGACAGTAACCAAATATAAAATAGTGTTAGGAAGATGATACATTTGAACTGTACATGTGAATGTGTGTAGGCGTCAGAGAGTGTCCAGGCCTTAGTTGGGCCAAACGGCAATTGGCAGCCGTTAGAAACATTTTAAAGGGTCGGTTGACAACAAACGTGCGTGCGACTAGGTTTTCGATGTCTTCAGAGTATAAGATATATTTGTCGGGTCAACGTCAGGATTAGGGGTGGGGGTGTTCAATGAATCTTCGTTGAAATTAGCCATTGGTGCGGTGTAACAATAGTTGAGTTTATTGACACAAATTAGAAAGATTACAGCGTCGATATGTAATCGCAATGTTTCGACATTCGCGGCACTATGACAATGGTCTCGGCTCCGGCAACGTTTCCGCGGTCAACGGATGCTGAGCTCTACCCTACGTTAGCGTCTAAGTTGCACTACATTTTAGAGCAAGGAGCAATTACTACGTATAAGAAAGACAGGTCGATTGCTGATGAGCCCGCACTAGAGAGTGTCTCTCCATCACGGCGACGCTGTCGAGGAAAACTATGATGGGTGTGTCTAAGGGCTCGGATTCGTGGAGAAAAGTCTTCGTTCAGAAAGTGAGGGAAATTGACGTTACTGTTAATTGGTCAATTTCCATGTTGGTGGTTAGAGAAGGGTGCTTACCGTCCTTGGGGAGAGTTGCCAGTGGGAAGCGTTCGTAGACGGATAGATTTCTCTTATCTTCCCGTAGTTGGGGCACAGGCTATTAGTCTATTTGAAATACTTTGTATAATTGAAACTTAATATTCGTAGCGGGCCCTCAGCCAGCTAAACATATACCCTGAGGATGCGTCGACATCTGGCAATCATCTTACCCGAAGGACAAAGTCTGCGTGTGGCGAGCCACGGGACAAAAATCGTTGAAATTTTTACCGTCGTGCCCCGTCCCAAGTATTTCTTTTAAGGAGAGCTATAGAGTTACTTCATGCCTTTGTTAAACAAAACGTTCATCCCTTGACCGCGACTACGTTCGGCGACTGATTGTCTCCTCGAGTCCGAGCTCACCATCATAAATCTCTGTAGCGGCAGTCGACAGCAAACTTCCCAACGGTTTCTGTCCCGTGCCTCGCTACACAAGGACTCTACCTTTCGAACAGATGGTTGCCAGATGTCTATCAGATACAGATTCTCACCGAATATTTACAGCGAGCCTAAGGACCCGCTATAAATCTTAGGATTCATGCAGCTGAGATTCTCTAAAGGGACAAATAGTCTTTGTCTCAATAGTCCCTACACATACCACCCACTACGGGAAATCTGCTTTTTCTCACGTACGACGCTCCTCGCTAGCAACTTTCTCTCAAGGGCAGTTGTCATCCCTTTCCAACAACCAACTCACAATTTTGCCAATTAACAGCGACGTCCGTTTCCCTCACTCTCTGAACTAACACTTTTCTTAACGAATCCGATGATCCCGTATCCTTAGACACACCCAAACACAGTTTTCCTAAGGAGCATCATCGCGACAAAAATTCATTCTGTTCTATCGCGAGCCGCGAGGCAAGTTGGAAGACGCCTTCTGGATTGTTCGTCCGCAGTCCTACGTAATAGCGAATCTGAATCTCTCGACATATGTGCAATCGTCTCGACTCGAACCACCGCGTAAAGTATCGCGCCGAGCTTGAACTTGTAATCTTGAATCGATAATTGTACCGTGCTTTCGGCGCGCTAGTGTATACCACGAACACAAGCAAATAAACAGTTATTGTTAAACAATACCGAGTGATTCTTCTATACCTATCACGCACGTTATCTCATCTCAAATAAGTACAGTCGGATCGAATGACAACAGTTTCATAATACGGCTATGGTGAAGTCTAAATTACAGTACTAGGGGTCTTCCCAAAGTTCCGAAGGGAAGTTTCAGGTGTTCTTTCATCTCCGACACGGCCATTCTGACTATCACACGTCCTCGTGTGTAACTAAAATATTGAGTTTCCTAACATTAGACTCGATACAATTAACATTATTCACAATTTAACTAGATGTTCGAATAAGGCAAGGGTCCAGTGTAGCAACAAATCCTGTTCGGGGATTTGGCAGCAAAAAAATAAAAGATTATGAAAATTAGTAGCGTTATAGTTAGTATCCAAGGTGATAGTTGCATCCTGCAAGTTATCAGTCGGATCGTAACGGCATGATGGACCATTTTCGATTTCGCACTCCAAAGGATCTCGGCCTTCTAGATCGTATGAGCACATAGAGCTTCGTTCCACGGTCTCACTGAGCCTTATCATATTGTCACCCCGAAAAGCATGCAAGTCCCATCGCATGTTCTCACTGAGCCTTATCATATTGTTACCATGAAAAGCGTGTGAGCCACATCACACGTTCTCTCTGAGCTGTATCACACTGTTACCATGAAAAGCGTGTGGGCCACATCACACGTTCTCTCTGAGCTTTATCACATTATCACCCCGAAACACGTGCGAACTCGCCCTGCCGGGTGTTATTGGCATAGTGCTACTAATCTTCCGAGATCGAAGTACTCATATCGTCATGGCCACTGTTATGGTCTTCACTACAGACATCCAACTCGGCTGGGGTGCAACCATCTGGCATTTTCCTCAACATGTCGTGACTGTACTTGAACGATCGCTTACCGTTTAATACCTTTAAGATATACCTGTCTCCTTCCAAAACATCTGCTATTACAAATGGACCTCTAAATTTTGGATCTAATTTGGTTTGATTTCTTTCCTCATTTTGCGTAATACGAAATCACCGAGGTTAAACCTAACCGCTTTAACTTTAGTTTTGTCAAATCCATCCTCATCATACCTAGCACTAGTTTCCATCCACTTTATTGCCTGTCGTCTTATATTGGAGATATCGATACTTTTGATGTTATCGGGTAACAACAGATCGCACGGTCTTGTCGTTCTACCTATTAGTAGTTCTAATGAGCTCGAGTTTGTCACGCGGTTGGTGGTGCAATTCAAAGCCCACTGTATTTCCCCAATCGCGTCTTGCCACGGCCGCCCGGTCGATTCCACTACCGTGAACATAATTTTCAATGCACCCATAACACGCTCTACCTGTCCATTGGCTCTACTAGCACCGGTCGCTATTAAGTGAACTTTAATTCGTTTGCTTTCGCAGAATTCTCGAAATTCCTTACCCTTAAAACATATTCCCTGATCTGCTATTATCCGGCAGGGACTCCCGAATAAAAATATAGCGGATTTAAGCGCTTTAATGGTATTAAGGGAATCTATCTTACGAGTATGATGCAGGTATACGAATTTAGTGAAGACGTCGGTCAAAACAATGACGTGCTCCTTTTAGTCGCTTTTACCATTCAACTTGCCTGTTATGTCCATGTGGACCGTATGCCAGGGTATGCTGGTCTTAGGTATAGGATGCAGTTCGGCTTGTATCTTACCTAAACTAGCTTTCAAATCTTGACAAGCATGACAGTTCTCAATGAATCGGCGAACGTACTTCGCCATCCCTTCGAAACAGTAATACTCGTATAGTTTCTCGAGCGTTTTCTCCCAACCTTAGTGCATAATTGACTGGTGCACATGGTTAATAACAGACTATCTAAAACCACTTGGGACTATAGGTAAACAGAGAGTCCTGCCGTTTCTTTGTATCCTACGGTAAATAGTACCGGACCGTAATTCGTATGTATTCGCGATGTCCCCCGCGAGCCCATCGTTTTGCAATTCCTTGACGATTTCCAAGATTTCAGAATCACGACGTTGTTCCGCTAACAGCCAATCTTCCGAAATATCTGCCAGATTAACTATTTTCTCTTTGATTTTGTCGAATTTAATAGGGTCAACGCCTGTGCGGTTTCGCGTAAAGAAATCTACGCGAGCCGTCCGTTTACTTTCCCGACACATAATGTCATAAATAAAAGTCTGCAAGTAAGTCCATCACCTGTGGTCCCTGTCATTTAAATGTACTTTATTACTCAGCGCTTTCAACGAGTTGCAATCCGTGACGACAAGAAATTTCCGTCCATGTAGGTAGCGACGGAAATGTTTTACGGCGTTTACGATAGCTAATGTTTCGAGTTCATAGGAGTGATATCTAGATTCCGCGGAGCTGGTCCTTTTATTGTAATACTCTATTACCTTGTTCTTACCTTCGGCTTGATGCGTCAAAATCGCCCCGTAACTCTCCGAGCTAGCATCAGTATGTAGTTCTATCGGGTAATTGGGATTGAATATTATTAGCACCGGCGCGTCGGTCAGGACGGAAACTACCTGTTGTCTTATTCTCTCGTGTCTATCTGTCCAAGTTATATTTCTGTTTTCTGAGATGAGCGCGTAGTTTCCTCATCTGTGAGAATTTAGGGATGAACTGTGTGACGGTGGTTGGCACAGGTTAAGAACTTAAGGTGTGTATTTTACCCGGGTCGGGACGAACTTCTCCGTTATGAATTACACATCTCAAATAAAGCACCGATGTCCTTAAGAGAACGTTTCGCAAAGTTAAAAGAGAATCCGGCTTTTACGAGGGTATCTAATACGGTGTTTCAATCTTTCTAAAGCTTGATCTATCGAGTCGGTAATAATTAGGACGTTATCGAAATAAATATCAACGTACGAATGAGCGAGGTAGCCTGGGGCGTTACGAATGGCCCTCCGAAAGACGGACGGTGCAATTTTTCAGTCCAAACGGCATCGTTATCAATTCATATTGTCTGTCGGGGGTAACGAACGCTGTATACTCCGCTGAATTAGGATAAATAGGAATTTGGTGAAACCCGATGACCATGTCCAGGCTAATAAAGTATCTCGCCTCTTGCAATCTCGCGACTTGATCCGCAATAAGGAGTAAAGGGTACCGATCCGCGACCATATTTTGACTTAGCTCTCGGGAACCTGCTCATAATCTATCTGAGTCGTTTTTCTTCTTCACGAGTTATGTAGGGCTCGCAAATGGCGAATTACTAGGCCTTATGATCTTTGCTTTAATTAAAACGCTTGTTTTCTCACGTACCGCTCTTCGCTTCTCCTCGCTAAGTCTATAAGAACTTCCTCGTACGGTGGTGTTAGGATCAATTAATCGTATTTCTAACCGGCCTGTATTTGCGCGAATACGTAGGAAACCCGTAACGAATGAATCTTTGAATTTGTCGAGAAGAGAAATTGATCGACTTTTATTATTACCATGTACATCAGTGTCAACTTCATTAACGACGATCTCGTTTGCAGTGGTTTCATTACAGACATTAATTATTTTTGTTTTACACATAGCGAGGCTATTTTGTGTAATGTTACGTCAAAATCCAGACTTAGAGTTCCGCAACTAATCGCGATATCATATTTTAAATAACTGTCAGGATGGACATGAGAAATTATCTTCGATGTAAAAATCATTAATACACACAATGAACAAATGGGTGGCATTTGTTTAATACAGGTATTCCCTACTCCTCGCATTACTAATATGTCAGACATTCCTTTGCCAGAAAATCTCGAGGCCGCGGACTCTTTAATTAGTGAACGCTCGGCTCCCGAATCGGAATAAAATGGAAACGATTAACCCAGATGACTTGATCTCTCCGTTGATGCTTCCAGTACGCACGAGTCGACACGCCGCTCGTTATTGAAATTATAGTTTCCTTCCATAATCAGGTTGGCAGCTGCGCCCCATGCAGCGGAGTCGGAGCACGCGATTTTAAGGGTTAAAACGTGGTAGCGAAAAATTGTTAGGTTTCACACTCGATTTTTGTACTAGCGACTGAATTACTTGCGCACGATGGTCGTAAGTTCTAGCACTGTTATAGTCGGCACTGATCCCACTTCAGATGTCGGGTTGGCGTTAAGATTAGAGTTAGGGTTAAGGGCGTGAAACGAATCCCTATTGGCGCTAGACGTGATCATTATGCAATAGAGGTGATATTTACTAGTGCAAATATGACTATGATGGAAATGGACAAGTAATCGCGATAATTAGATACTCGAGAAGCTAATGACAATGATCCTAGGCTCAATAACGAATCCGCGGTCAACGGGATGACGAACTCTACTTTTCTTCAGCGTCTAAGTTGTACTCAATGTTAATGCATGGGGCAATCACTACGTATCAAAGGGTTACTTGAATCGTCGTTGAGATCGCACGGGAGAGTGGTTCTCCATCACGGTAACGCTGTCGAGGAAAACTATGATGGGTGTGCCTAAGGGCACGAAATCATCGGATTCGTGGAGAAAAGTCTTCGTTCGGAAAGTGAGGGAAATTGACGTTACTGTTAATTGGTCAATTCCCATGTTGGTGGTTAGGGAAGGGTGCTAGCCGCCCTTAAGAGAGAGTTCGAGAAGAGGAAGCGTCGTTCGTGAGAAAAATAGATTTCTCCTATTTTCTCGTAGTTGGAACGAGGATTGTTTTTCGGTTTGAAGGACATTAGTTAAACAAATCATAAGATTTATAGCGGGTCCTCGGACTAGCTGATCATGTACTTACTCAAATAATAGAGTCTGCGTGTGCCGAGCCACGGGGCAGAAATCGTTGAAATTTTTACCGTCGTGCCCCGTCCCAAGCATTTCTTTTAAGGACAGCTATAGAATTACTCCATGCCTTTATTAGACAAAACGTTCATCCCTTGATCGCGGCTACGTTCGGTGACTGGTTGTCGCCTCGAGGCCAATTGCAGTATCACAAGTTTCGAACAATTACAATCGGACTGGATGGCGACAATTGTTGAATTACAGCTATGGTAGAATCTAGATTACAATGTTACGGGATTTTCCCAAAATTCCAAACGGACGGTTCCCGTGTTCTTTCATCTCCGATTTATATTTATGTCGCTGGTAGTTCTCACGCATTAGCTTATCGACGTCCTGGCTGGGAACGATCAGGGAAGCGAACCTTTCTGCCCGAGCGCCTGGAGTGATGAATTCCTGAGTCGTCTTTGTTTTCCTCGTTTCAAACATCAGGTGGTATTATTACTTCGCGATTTTCGCTGTAATGGTGTTCAGTGTTATCGTGCAATAAAAATTCACGCGTTTCGGACGGTCTACGGGTACGATTACGTTCTTGTTGCTAACTTCAATAGCAATGGTCCTTTTTGCTCTCGATATAAATTGATGCGGTCCGCCGTAGGGTGGTTGTAAGGGGTTTCCGATGGCATCGTGACGTAGAAATACGTAAGACGATGTTTCGAGTGGAACACGGAGGTTTCTTTTTCGCCGTGTCGCGTGATCGGGTGAGGCCTGATCTTTTCTATTCGTAGTTTTAGACGGCTTCCGTATTTCGACTTGGCCTGTTGCTTCGTTGGTACACAGAATTCTGCCGGCAATCGTATGCCGGTGCCATAAACCATTTCGGCTGTCGTCGTTTTCACGTCCGTAATAGCTGTTCGTATGCCTAATAAAACTATTGGCAAGATTTCTACACAGTTGCTCGTATCGTGGCATTTGATTGCTGCTTTTAGTTGTCGGGGCAGGCGCTCTACCATCCCGTTGGTCGCGGGGTGATAGGCTGTCGTTCGTAAATGCCTAATGCCGAGGAGCAGGCATAATTCGTTAAATAAGTTTGATTCGAACTGGCGTCCTTGATCGGTCCTTATCCTTAAAGGTACGTCGAAACGGAATATCCACGTGGAAAGGAGGGCTGAAGCAACGGTTGCCGCCTCCATGTCGGCGATGGAAACGGCTTCGGTCTAACGCGAAAAACGATCGATTTTCGCCAGGCAGTGTCGGTATCCTAGCGTCCCGTGTCTGGGGGGGGGGTTTGTCATGAGGTCTTCGACGTCCTTTAGCTGTTGATCGCTGAGGCATTTGCCTAGCGTCACGTTCCTAATTATGCTCTAGCAGTTTATATTTCTCTAATCAAGTTGTTTGAATGAACTGTAATTTATACCTGTTAAATCAGTGTATACTTAATTGAACCACCCCGATTATCCTAGCAGAAATAAGGTTATCGATCTGTTCGTGGCTGTTAGGAACATGATACATTTACACTGTATATGTGAATATGTGTGTAAGCGTCAGAGGACGTCCAGGCCTTAGTTGGGACAAAAGACAAGAGTCAGTCGTTACAAGTATCTGGAAGAGTCGGTTGGCAACAAGCGTGCGTGCGAGTAGGATTTCGAGGTCTTTAGAGTATAAGATATATGTATAACTGTTGTGTGCTAAATAAAGGGAATTATTTGTATTTCCGAATCCATTCTATACGGTTTTATTAGTTTGTAACAAAGATGGTTTCTCTAGTCTAACAATTCGATGTGTCTTTTCTTCGAAAATGCTCAGATCTATTGGTTTTTCTGGTATAGCTATAAAATGATTCTCAGCGTTTAATGGGATAAAAGTTATATCTTCAATGTTATAAACTACTACCTTACAGAATTTGACAGTGTTTTCTGCGCTTAAGATTTCAGAGTTACAATCGTGCTTCACCCGACGGTCGTGAATCGGCTGAGTTTGTTTGCAAATGTAAAAGTCAGATATAGAACGGCATTGCTTATCCAAGTAGTTTTGATCGACATTGATGTAATTTAGTCCTGACGTTAAAAATATCGGATGAACTACTAAAGGTGCTAAAAACACTTTGTTCGTGAGAGATGGTATGGGATATATTTGCTCTATATCCCATTCCATGTCCATAACTGTTGGTACAGAAATTACAAAGAAAACTTTGTTTTGTCGAGTAAACAATGTGAGTTCTGAGATATCTAAAATATTTTGGAAATTCTCTTCCTTTGGTATAAAAGCGTTTCCTACTGTTTTGCTACCTAGTACTTGGGCGTAATTGTTAATAAAAGTTCCGGGATCAATAATCTGTGGGCTTATTATTCCTTGTTTTCCTAAGATGATTAAATTGAATATTTCGTCGATTTGGAAATGTAAGTCAGAGAGTGAGCTTTCTAGAGCTATGACTTTTATTAAGGTGATCTCGTTTTTGTTAAGCGTTTTAAGTTCGTTTGTTACACCTGTGTCTACTTGTTTCAGTCGCTGGATGACGTCGTTATTTAAAATTCGTTTAATCAAAGCTGTCTGGTTAGCTACTATGGTTTTTAGGCTGTTACCTTCTTCAAAGAGTTTGTCTATATTTTTGTTGATTATATCTAGATCGTTCGCGGCTAGGGTTCCAAAAAGGGTTTTACTAATAGATCCGATAGCGTCTACTAGTCCTCATCTACTTCTGAGATGAATGTGAGCTAAGGATCGTAATTCGATGCTAAGTGTTCTGACGTTATTTAGTTTTGCTTGTAAAGAGCGTATTTCTGGTAATATGTTACAGTCTTTTCGTGTCTCGCAATGATTCCTAACTTCGGCTACTCCCTTTTCAATATATCTTATTTGTTCCAATACAGCACTAATATCTAGTCCTATAATAACATTTATGTGTTCGCTATAAAGATATGCTTTGGATATTTTCTCATGAAATATTCCATTATTGTCAATAGGGGTTATTTTTAATCCGTTAAGGGTGGTAAAGCCGACGGCAAGGGTGATCGTCCTGAAAAATAAGGTTTTATTCCGTTACCGTGGATTTTCTTAACTCGATCTCTAATGAGAATCTCATAATACGGTGTCTTGACTGATTTAATAACGTAGGGTCCTAACCATTCGTCGTCCAATTTATCCGACTTATGATCGTTGTGAAGGAGTATACGATCTCCTTCCTTAAATAAGGTTTGAGTTCTAATGATTTTTCTTGTCTGATCTCTCATGTACCTCTTTCTACTTTGTTCAAGAGTGTTCTTCGCTATCATTCTATATTTTTGCAATTGTTTTTGCCATAGTGCAAACATTTCTTCGTAGGTGTAATTGGAAGTTCGGGATACGGAAGACGGGAGGTTGGCTTTTCTTCTAAATGTTAGTTCGAAGGGTGAAAATCCAGTTGCATCGTGTATCGCGGTATTATACCCTAGGCAAATAAAGTCTAATACCTGATCCCATTCTTTATTAGAATCGTGTAGGCTCGTGCGAATCATGTCTTTTACTGTGGCGTGTGTTCGTTCTAAGGATCCATTAGATTGAGGATGAAAACTAGTGGTCTTTATATGTTTGATTTTAAATGCTTCCTCGAATTTTTCCATTAGTTCGCTAATAAAGTTTCGTCCCTGGTCTGTTTGTATCGTTTTGGGTGCTGACAAGATGTAAATGTAGTGATGTAGTACTGCATCGATAATCGATTCGGTTCGTTGTGTTTTCAGTGGTACTAAAACGAGATATTTCGTTAGGTCATCGTGAATCGAAAGAATGTATTGATTTCCAGGTGTGGTTTTAGGCATCGGACCAATTAGATCCATGGCTATCTTTTCGTTTGGTTTTACTGGTGTCTGAGGAATTACGGGTTGTTCCTTGGGTCTGATTCTAACTAGCTTTTGTCGTTGACAAGCTTCGCAATTTTTTATAAAATCTTCTATCCTCTCCATGAGGCGTGGGATTTTGAATTGGTCTTTGATTTTACTATATGTCTTTTGAATACCCAAGTGTCCACTAATGTCGTTATGGTTTTCGCGTATAATGTCTAGAGCTTGTTCGTCAGTTATGGTTCGTATTGGTTCGTATGCAAAAGTTATTTCTTCAATTTGGTCATTATTAAACATGAGTGTTACTTTGATCCTAGCTTTTTCGGTTTCGGTAAAACTATTGTCTCCTATCCCAATTTTCTTGCGTTTCTTGGTTAGTTCAAAAATTTTTCGAATCCAAGTATCTTTGTCGAATGGACCTAATGTTTCTCTATTCAATTGATAGAAGGTGTGATCGTTTGGCGTGATTTTAAGTCGTCTCGGGGGTGTCGCGTCTTCTGACCATGTGTTAAAGTGTTCTACAATATTTTCGGAGTTTGCAGGTGTGTCTGGGACTGATTTGTCGGTAATTTGGTAAATTTTTCTGGAAAGTGCGTCGGCTGCTGTGTTCTCTTTACCTTTGCAATACTGAATATCGTACTCGTATTCTTCGAGTTTAAGTCTCCATCTAATCAAACGCGAAGAAGGGTCTTTGCAATTTTTGAGCCAAGTGAGTGCTTGGTGATCGGTTCGAATAACGAATCGTCTTCCTAACAGGTATTGCCTGAGTCTTTTAACTGCCCATACGATAACTAATAATTCCTTTTCTGTGGTAGAATAATTTTTCTCTGGGGGGTTGAGTGTCCGTGATATGTAACAACAAGGATGTCCGTCTTGTGATAAGATTGCGCCTATTCCTTCATTGGAAGCGTCTGTGGTGAGTGTGAATGTTTTCGTGTAGTCTGGGTATGCTAAAACTGGGGCTGAGTATAGCTTTTCTTTTAGTGTGTCAAAGCTTGTCTGTTGCGTTTCTGTCCATCTAAAAGGATTGTCTTTCTTTGTGAGATCTGTTAATGGTTTGGCGAGTTTGGAAAAGTTTTTAATGAATTTTCTGTAGTATCCAGCTAATCCGAGAAATGACTTTACGTCTGTTGGTGTTTTGGGAATCTTAAAGTCTTTAACTGCGGAGATCTTTTTAGGATTTGGCTTTATGCCCTCGTGTGTTATGACATGTCTAAGTATTCTAATTCAGGTTTTAGAAACTCGCATTTGTCGGGTTGGATTTTTAGTCCTAACTCTTTTAATCTTTGCAATACTATAGCAAGGTTTTCATTGTGTTGTTGAATTGTACTACCGAATATTATTATGTCGTCAAGGTATACAAAGCAGTATTTGTTCAATAATCCTCGTAACGCGGTATCCATCATGCGTTGGAAGGTGGCTGGGGCGTTTTTTAAACCGAATGGCATGCGATTATAGTGACAGTGTCCCTGAGGTGTGCTAAAGGCTGTATATTTCTTTGAGTCGGGGTCCATAGGTATTTGATGGAATCCCGAAGATAAATCTAGAGCAGAGAAGAATTTGGCGTTGCCTAATTGTGATAGAATGTCGTCGATTGTCGGTAGTGGGTAGGCGTTTTGATCGGTAAGTTCATTTAATTTTCGAAAGTCGATAACTATACGCCATTTCTGTTTGCCTGATGCGTCTGATTTCTTGGGTACTACCCATACTGGACTGTTGTAAGGAGAATCTGATTCTTCAATGATATTTTTATCTAACATTTTTTTCATTTGTTTTTCAATTTCTGCTTTATGGGCTTCGGGAGGTCGGTACGATTTGGTATTGACGATTTTGTTTTCGCGTAGGGTAATAGTGTGTTTTGTTAGGTTAGTACAAGGTAGGGTATCGGATTCTAGGTCAAACACGTCTATGTAATGTAGGAGGATCTTTTCGATAGGAATACGAAGTTTGTCTTCAATATGGTCTAGTCTAATTATTTGTTTCATTTTAGCAATTTTATCGAGATCGTGTTCATAAGAAAGATCATTAGTGATTATAGTTGGTTGCTCACCAGTATTGCAGAAACATACTCTCGTCGGAACTTTATCCAGATAAATTGTTTCGATTTTGGTTTGCCCTGGGAGAATGGTTTTCGGCGCCTGGAAAAATATTTCGTTCCCGTTTAATTGTATTGATTCGTTGTTAATTCGATATGAGTAGTTAGAGAGCATCGGTAAACCAATTATTCCGTCTTCTATTAAAGGAAAATCGTCTGGCACAACGTACAATGTGTTCATGATGTTAAAGAATTGAAAGTCTACTGTTTCGTCAGTTTGGTATTTGTCATTGCCCATGTAAAATGTTTTAGCTACTGTCTTTTTAGGTTTAAATATGGCACTTGATCTTTTAACTAAATTTATTCCTGCACCGGTATCGATTAAATATCGTTTGATTTCTGTTCCCGATCGAACTCCAATGGATAGAAGTTTTCCTGTTGTTGCGTGTACTCGTACGACGTCTCTCGAGGCTCTGGTAGCGCTGTTTCCTCTTCTCGTCCCGCATTCTCCATGTTTATATTGTAGCTGCGCGGTGGCGGAAGATTTCGCTGGCTGGCCGGTTGAAAATTTCGGCAGTAATTTGCGGTATGTCCTATTTGGTTGCACTTAAAACACTTCATTCTTCCTCCGTTGTTTATTTGAGTGCTTGTCGGCAGGCGATTGAGCGTAGTCATCGGACCGCTCCTAAGTGGGGGTTTGCGTTGTGACGAAACATTCCCTCGGGCGAATGAGTGAGCTCTTATTTGCTGCCTGCACTGATTTCCGCGGTTTCGCTCAATTTCTCCGATTAATAGTTCTGCTTCGAACGCGGCATCTTGTGCTTCTTGTAAGGTGCGCGGTTTCATGTTTGATGTTCTGATTTCTATCTCGGGTTTTAAATTTAGTATGAACGTTTTGGTTGCGCGTTCGTTCTCTAGGTCTATCGCGACTGCTCGTCGAATAGGATCGCGAATTACCTGTTGCAATGCGTATATAAGTTCATTAAGACCTTGTCGAAATCTTTTGACGTATCCGTGTACTGATTCGTTAAAACTTTGCCGAGTTCTTTGTAATTTATCGCGTGCACCGTTTGAGGTTACGCTAATCGATACGAACTTCCTCAGATTTTCGAATAAGGCGCCGTACGTCTCGATAACCGAATGTCTAATGCCTCTTTCGGCTTCGCCGACAATGCGTTTGGTTAGAATTAATTTCAATAAAGCACGCTTTTCCTTACATTCCGATCTAGCTTCGCTTACCCGCTTGATGAATCCCTCCACTCCAATGTCATCTTGACCGTTGAGGACTGGGATGAACTCGATGCTGGTTTTCGCGTCGAACATATGTCGTTCGTACGAGGCTGATTCTTCTTCCTCATCCTCGGAGTTCGCTGGGTCGGAGGTTTCTGGAGTTTCTTTGATCCGAACGCGTTCTTCCGGAGATTTCACTATGCGGGTGTCTCGAGTAGTGCTTCTGCTGGCAGAACTAGTATCGTCTGTTATAATTGAGTTGAACTCAGTCGTATCTACGGAGAATTGTACTCCTAGCTTGAGTTCGGCCACAGTCTTCCCTATTAGTTCCATTTCCTTGATCCGTTGAGTGCTTTCATCGCGGATTAGTTTATACAAATCATTTATAACTGCCTTATGTTCTTCGTGCTGGCGCTGCATCATATCCAAAATTGCCCGCTGGTTTGGATCACCGCTAGTCGAAGCGACAGGTGTAACTTTCTTATCGTCCCTTTTGTCCATTTCAGAGTAATAGATCGTCGGAGTCTGACGTTATCGAATGCAATCGATCGATCCTTTTGGAGGAAATGGTTCTACTTACTAATAAAACCGTTTTTCGTAGTCCAGGTTGCTTGATACACCTTTGGTCGGATATCCCGTAGGCCAAAACCGTAATTTTGTTTTATCCAACGTTGATGTATCCTGGCAGGATCGCCAAAATGTCACGTAAAATGAGAAAGAAATTTAAAGGAAAGAAGAAAACTTTATTTTTTCCTCGTTTATACAATTCTGAACTCTAGCCGTGGCCGTTCGAGACTGAGGCTCTTACAATATTTTCTTACTTTCGGTGACATCTGTTTCTTCCTTTGTTTTTCATCCTTCATTATCCCCACTACCCTGTAGGCGTACGTGACTGTTGCTACGCTTCTAGAACATTCGGTGGAAGGACCGTTAGGACATAGATGAACCCTCAGGTACTCCGGCAATATACATTGTCGCCAAGGTCGCCATGTATAATGTTCAAGTACCGGCTGTCTGGAGAATGTTTAGAAGTGGTCGCCTAAGGTGACGTCAGGGCAAAAGAGTTTGTGGTTACACTATCCATGTGCCTGATCTTAAGTTACCATGCTCGCTCGTGCCGGTTGTTGATTGACGATGGAAATTTCCACATCCCCTGCTCGTATTTCCTTTGTTTCCTCTTCCTCTGCTGCGACCACGTGTTGACCCACGCCAAAAACTGTTACTGCTTCCCGCTTCGACGCCATTTTGACACTCTCTCGCAGAATGTCCTACTCTTCCACATCTGAAGCATCCTTCCTTTTTTGCAGAAAAGGCGTTGGTTTGCATTTCTCCTCGATTGGACTTATTCTTCTTCTCAGCTACTTCAATTTTATTTGTTACATATGCTACCGTTTGATTTTCTGCTTTCAATGCATCTACTATATCCGCTATGTAGGTGTATTCTTCGGGTAACGTATTCAGCGTGAAATTTAGTTTTTCCCTCTCACTCACTTGTGCACTCGCACATTTTAATTCGTATATTAATTTTTCGAAATTACTAAAAAACGATGCTTAATCAATGTAGTTCTCAAGTCTTATCTTTTCCAATCTCCTTCTGCATACGATCTGTAGTGCCGTCGAATCTGTCAAGTACATTTCATCAAACTTTTTCACTATCTCATACGCCGTTTTTTCTTCTCTAATATATTCCAATTGTCTATTTGTGACGGCACTATAAATAATATTTATTGCCTTCAGATCCTTTTTGTCCCAGTCTTCATTGTCTGTTTCTGTCTTCACCCTAGTTGTGACAATCTCGCATTCTTTATATCTGAGAAACATCGTTATTCTTTGCTTCGACTTACCGTAATCCCCATCATCGAAAATAGGTATCATGATTTCCGATCCTTCCATTTTAAATGACTCCTTATCTCTTACTCAAGCGTTCCTACGTGCACGAAGTGTATTTTTCCTCTTAGTAACCTTTGAACGTTTCTTTCCTTACTGAGAACTCACTCGAACTAACGCGCAATATGGAAAAACACGCACTAAAATAACTTGCAAAATTATGAACCACGCTCTGCTACCAAATTACATCAATGTCGATCAAAACTACTTGGATAAGCAATGCCGTTCTATATCTGACTTTTACATTTGCAAACAAACTCAGCCGATTCACGACCGTCGGGTGAAGCACGATTGTAACTCTGAAATCTTAAGCGCAGAAAACACTGTCAAATTCTGTAAGGTAGTAGTTTATAACATTGAAGATATAACTTTTATCCCATTAAACGCTGAGAATCATTTTATAGCTATACCAGAAAAACCAATAGATCTGAGCATTTTCGAAGAAAAGACACATCGAATTGTTAGACTAGAGAAACCATCTTTGTTACAAACTAATAAAACCGTATAGAATGGATTCGGAAATACAAATAATTCCCTTTATTTAGCACACAACTATTATACATATATCTTATACTCTTAAGACCTCAAAATCCTACTCGCACGCACGCCCGTTGTCAACCGACTCTCCCAGATACTTCTAACGACTGGCTCTTGCCTTTTGTCTCAACCAATACCCGGACGTCCTCTGACGCTTACACACACATTCACATGTACAGTGTGCATGTATCATATTCCCAACAGGAATAAATATTCAGATCAACGTAACTACGTTTCGATTGCAGGTATGTAGACAATTCGATGCGCGTTATATTCCATTTCTGATGCCAAGAACAGTGCACATCATCCGGCTTACGCTATGTAAAATCTGGACCCAGCCAGATCCAGCGTCGTTGCAATTTCGTATATTCAGGATTAAGTATTCAAACCGACGTATCTCCGATTCTATGGCACATATGGCTACAATTAGAGGCTCGTTATACTCCAAATTTGCTGCCAAACACAGTGCACGTTATCCCGTTTGATGCATGTAAAATCGGGACCCAGCCGAACCCTGCGTATTTGCAGTTTTACATATTCAGTATTAAATATTCGAATCAACGAATCTCCGTTTCTATGGCACACTTACAGACAATTCGGTGCGCGTTATATTTGACATCTGATGTGATATACAGCGCACATCAGTAGGTTAGCGTTTTGTTCATCCTTGTCCCTGTCAAAGACACCATAATTGCAGTTTAGCATATTCATGCTTGAATATCGAAAGCAATGTATCTTCGTTTCTACGGCAGATATGACGACAATTCGGTGAGCGTTATGCTCCTGATTTTCTGGTGAGCACAGAGCACATTTTCCGATTCTATCTTCTCTTCTGTCTTATGTCTTCTCTGGTCACTGACAGATTCAGCGTAATTTCTGTTTTGCATATTCATGCCTAAATGTTCAAACCAACGTATCAGCGCTGCTATTGGATACATGTCGCAAATGCGACGCGCGCTATACTCCATAATTACAGCCAAATACAGTACTTATCCGGTTTGCGCTATGTCGACTGTATTTTCGAGCTATCGCGGGGAGACGCGGTCGTTTGAATACGCGTCAATGGGAGTCGAAAATTCCCGTTACGATTGGAATAATCGACACCACGAATAGTTCGATCCCCGTATTTCGCTTAGGATAATAGGTGTAGTCGTTGTGGTATAACACTGGGAGTCACAAAGTCATAAAAAATATATGTATTTCCAACGATTTATACAATCACACTGAGTAAGAACGCCGTTGCTTAAGATACAGATAACGAAGAGAAGGATTATTCTTAGATGAGAATGTGAGCTATAGGAGCTCTAGGTCCGTGAGAGCTGTAGGAGCTGTCGGACTTCTAGATACTGTGAGAGAAATAGGAGGCTCTTAGAGATATAGGAACGGTGAGAGTTGTAGGGATTGCAGGAACTTTAGTCACCGTGAGAGACGATGGAACTCTGAGAGATATCGGAACGGTGAGAGTTATAGGGATTGCAGGAACTCTAGTCACCGTGAGAGATGATGTAACTCTAAAGTTCATTCTGATGTGAGTACGAAGCTCGGTATGGGTGTGCCCTTTGAACGAAGAACGCGGATTCGTTGCTTACATTGTTAGTTAGGAAAGTGAGGGCAATGATACGCGATGCCGA
The DNA here is from genome assembly GCF_910591885.1 of Bombus terrestris. Classification (NCBI taxonomy): domain Eukaryota; kingdom Metazoa; phylum Arthropoda; class Insecta; order Hymenoptera; family Apidae; genus Bombus; species Bombus terrestris. Next base: position 772,564 of record NW_025963549.1, read on the forward strand.
TTGGTTATGACTAATGTTAGGAAGGAAGAGAGGTGGAAGAAGCCTCCTACCAACGTGGGTCCTAGGCGACATTGTCTATGGGAAAACTCAGATTTTCCGTTAGGTAGATGTCCGCTTTTTTCGTTAGGCCACTACCCGCTTTCTCCGTAATTCTTAAGAGCGCGTAATAAACCCAAGGACCTTTCTAAAAACCGACCGACAACACTTCCAGAATTAGAAAGTCTTTTCGAAACAAACAGATTGACTTAGACCATATGTGCGAACAATGCAGTTAGGATTTCATCTTTATGGTGGGTCCTTGGGCCTATGGAGGATTCGAAGGATGGCACGTGGACCGTTGGCTGTCAAGCCGCGCGGGATTGACTGCAGATGTGTTGCGCGGCAGAACATCGACTCTGGTCTCTGTTATATGCAGTGTAATTGTTGTTTTGCAGATTCAGACTCAAATATTCAACTCCACGTATCTCCGTTGCTGTTGCTGAAATGTCGACAATTCGATGTGCCTGGTACTCCACATTTCTTGCCAAATACATCGTTTACCAGCCAGTTTGCGCTATATCCAGACTGGTCCCAGACAGATCAAGCGTATTTGCAGTTTTGCATAATCAGGATAAAATATTCATACCCACGTATCTCCGTTTCTGTTGCAAATATGTTGACAATTCGATATGCCTTATACTGCACATTTGTTGCCAAATATAGTGCACACCAGCCGTTTTTTCACTATTTCAACTGTTACCTTGCGTGATAGGAACCGTGCGACGTCCCTCGATATTTAGCCACTAAGGGGCCGCTGACTGTTATTTACACCCTATCAAACCTAAGGACCCACCATAAATTTAGACTTCTTAAGTAATTCTAGATGGTCCCTTTCTTCTTGAACGTCCAATTTCTTAAATGTTTTTGATTGATGTGTATTCCTTAGAAAAGTCCTTATGTTTATTCTACGCTCTTAGAAATTACGGAAAAGCTGGTAGTTATGTAATGGGAAAACCGATAATTATATAATATTAAACCGCACATTTATCTGATGAAAATGTGTGTATTTACCAATGAACAAGGTCATCCATGAGCCACATTGGTAGGATGCTTACTCCTCCTATCTTCATTCATTAACGCTGATCATACCCAATGGGTATCGCGAATCTTTGTCCTCCCTTTTCATAAAAAAAAAGAGTGAACAACGAATCAGCTTCCCTTGATCAAAAATTACCTACATACCGAGCTTTCCTCCGTAAGTATATAAGAGGGGAATTCGAGTTATATCTCAGTTCGAAAACTATCTACACCCATGACTTCTTCGAAGACCACCTATCTATGCATACTCAATCTAGGTTTTCAGATCAGTCAATATATCTACCCGGATTCTCTCATATCAGATCAATCCATTTCTTCGTCACCTATACCTTAATCGGTGGAGTTACTAACTTGTGCTGTTGTTCAAAGTTGTTGGAAATACATACTTCATAAATATTGAAATATGTATAATTTTGTGCTGGACTAGGTCCAGTGCGTAGTGGAGATCTTTGTAACGGGATATCACTGTGTGGAGATATGTGTGTGCGCGGCGACTGAGAAACAGACGAACGTAAACAGTTCTATCGGTTAACAGTCTTCAAAAGGTCGGGTATGAATGAAAGTGCTGAGACTCGTGCAAATGTATATCGATAAATATTCTAGAAATCGTTTATAAAGTAAATATGTGTCTACGTTAATAGTAATGCCCAGCGTAAATTTAATGTTTCCAAAACAATATTTCGGCCATCAAGATCCACAATTCCCATCAATAACATTGTTGGTCGCAGAGTTATACCGCCGCAACCACCCTATTATCTTAACGTAAATCAGGGGATCGATCAATACGCGGCGTCGCTTCTTAGAATTGTAACGGGAACTCGCGACTCTCGTTGACGCTCTTCCTCGCGATCAGATCTCCCCACGGTTGGACAAATTGACATCAACTCTGGCCGATGTCAAATCCAGGCGTAAACCCTCCATTTTTACATTTTCAGACTTAAATATTCAAACCAACCTATCTCCGTTTCTAATGCGGATATGCAGACAATACGATGTGCCTTGTTCTCCACATTTCCTGCCAAATACAGATACAGTTACAGTTCCATACAATACAGTTCACATCTGCTAGTTAGAGCTACGTCAAGTCTAAACTCTGCCAAATCCAGTGTAATTCTAGTTTTGCATATTCATGCTTGAACATTCAGATCAACGAATCGCTGTTTCTCTTGCAGATATGTCGAAATCTTAATGCGCGATATACTCCACATTTGTTGATAAATACAGTGCAGATCATACGAATTGAGCTATATCAAATCCGCGTCGAGTCAAATCCAGCGTGATTGCAGCTTTGCATATACAGGTAAAATATTCAAATTTATGTGTTATCCGTTGCTGCTACAGATATGCCGACAAATGCCATCTTCGATCACCGACAAATCCAGCGTAATTGCAGTTTTTCATATACATTATTAAATATTCAAAGCCACGCATCACCGTTACTGTTGGAAATGTGTCACAGTACGATGTGCCTTGTACTCCACATTTCGACCGAATTAAACCAACAACATCCAATTAGCCCTATGTCCACTGTGGTCCGGTCAAACACAACGTAACTGCAGTTTTGCATTTTTACACCGAAATACTCAAATCAACGAATCTCCGTTTCAATTGCAGATATGTCGATAATTCGATGCGCGTTATACTCCGTAATTGTTACTAAATACAGCTCACATCATCTGGTTCGCGCTATGTCAAATCCGGACCCTGTGAAATGAAGCGTAAATGCAGTAATGCATGATCAGGGTTCAATATTCAGATCGACGTGACTCAGTTTCTATTGCAGATATGTCGACAAAACGGTGCGCGTTATATTCCACATAGACTGCCATACACTGGGCGCTTCATCTGGTTTAAGCCATGTTAAATACGGAACGAGTCAAATCCAGCGTATTTGTAGTTTTGCACATTCAAGCCTAAATATTCAAGTGAATGTATCTCCGTTTTCATAGTAAGTATGTTCACAATAGGATGCATGTTATACTCCACATTAGCTGCAAAATACAGCACACATCAGACAGTTTGCACATTGTCAAAACTGGACTCGGTGAAATCCAGCGTGACTGCAGTTTTGGATATTAATGCTTACATATTCGAATCAAGGTATCTCCGCTTGTTTTGCAGAAACATTGTCCATACGATGCGCGTTATATTCCACATCTGATGCCAAATCAGCCGGTTTGCGCTATGCCAACTCTGGAGCCTGTAAAATCTAGCAGAATTGCAGTTTTTGCTATTAATGCTTAAATATTGCTTTCAAAGTCTCTCCGCTTGTTTTGCACATACGTCGACAACTCGATACGCCTTATACTCTACATTTGCTACAGTTACATCACCCATCAGCTTGTTTGAGCTATGTCAACTCTGGTCTCTGCCAAAACCTGCCAAAATGCAATTTTGCATTTTCAGGAATAAATATTCAGATCAACGTGACTACATTTCGATTGCAGGTATGGAGACAATTCGATGCGCGTTATATTCCACATTGAGTCAAATCCAGCGTATTTGTAGTTTTGCATATTCAAGCCTAGTTATTCAAGTGAAAGTATCTCCGTATCCATTGTAGGTATGTCGACAATAGGATGCACGTAATACTGCACATTTGCTGCCGAATACAGCAAACTCCAGCCGGTTTGCTCTATGTCATCTATGACATCCCCGGCCGTGTCAAATACGGCGACATTGCAGGTTTCCATATTCAGAATCAAATGGTCAAATCCCCGTACTTCCTTTGCTGTTGGAGACATGCCGAGTATTCGATGTGCTCGGTACTCCAGATTTCTTGCCCAATTCAGCGCACATTAGACAATTGGCGCTATGTCCGCACTGAACCCTGTCAAATCGAGCGTATCAGGTCTATAAATATGAAACCGGAATTTGCCTATAGATGGCCCTAGCTCATAGTGTAGTTATCACTATACTATGTCATTGATGCCAAAAGTCGTTGTTGACATCTCACGAACATTTTCGACTGAGAACAGTACAATGATTCTGGCAATGATTCTTTGGAAGAAATTGCACACTTCATCCTATAGGCATACCGGACGATACAAGGGCTGGTCGTCCCTTCTTCCGAAGCAATACCAGCCTCGCCGTGCGCCATATCCGAGGGTTGGCACACTCCTTCGAACACGATGTAAATAGGTGTCGCAGTCTGGGTGCCATGACCCGCATCATCTCCCCTCATACCCGTCGCGGGACTCCTTCAGGGCCAGGCCCTACTTCGCGGGAGGCTATCATCCTCGCCTCGTCCATCACCTCCCCGTGTGCATATACGCCGACGCAGCGTCATACTAGCTTTTGCGATGGCGCGAACGATATTGAAATATGTAACCAAACCTAGTAGCACTGTAAATTACTTTCCTACAGTACTTCAGCTTATTATATTTTTTAGATAGTTCATAAGTACTTATTCATGAGCACAAACTATAAAAATTTGTTGCGGCATGTGAGCCAGAGGGAAATTCAAATCCTATTGTTACTTTGCCTCGGAGTATCAGGATCGTAAGGATACAAATAATTACACTCGGAACATAAAAATGTTGCCGCTACTTCGAACAAAGACGGTTTTGAATCTTCCAACTTCTGCCCCGACCAGTATAAATAAACCGAGGTAACCCAAAGAGTAAAGTACCCCAAGAGCGATCTGCTGAATTTCGTGACGAACATTTATGGAATATTTTTACACATTGTATCTACGACTCAGGGCCCATAGGTTGTACCTTACTTTATTATTTTATGTAAATTCGAGGATTACGACGACAATCGATAACCTCAAATAAGTCTGACGGTCAAACTTCCCATATACCGTGTCCTCTACATATTTCATTATAAAAGACCTGAGTCAAATATTTATGTTTTTGACCGTCAGATGTATTTGAGTTAAGGCTACCAATACTAGTCGCTGGGGGGGGGGGGCTCGGGGGTAAAAGAATTCGCATTTGCCTACCTGACGACAATAGCTGGTTGCGGTGACATTGTTTTTACATTAATTGTAGCTCAGCGGTCTAGGTACTTCGGGGCGACAACGACGTAATTTGCTTTGTCCTATGACTCATGTACCGCTACACTTCTGTTTCTATAGAAATATAATGCTAAGTACTAAAATATATCACAAGTATTTCATATTTGAAATAACAGTGAAATTAACGGAATTAATCTGTTTGACATCTGTGCGGTTCAAGTCTTGTACGAATATATGTACAGCCTGTAGTTTAATATTCTAAGCGCGTATTGTATGCCGGACACTTATCTTTAATAAATTTTGCAAATCTGTTTATAGTAAGTGATGAATCATTAGGCCAATGACAAATAAGGCGACCATTAAAAGATTTAACGAAACTTGCTTCTGCTGAACTTGGTCTATGAAGGTCGAATAGCTTCTCGTTTGTTTTTCAATTAAAGACATACTTTATGGAATCTGTTTTACTGACATACCGATTCCAAGGATTTCCAATGCTTCTTAAAAATATTACACTCTGTTGTATGAAATATAATTTGTCCTTATTATAACCATTAACATCTAATGTCTTTTCTGGAAGTTCGTATACTAAGGCATTGGAATTATTTTTCATTTTACGCTGCGTTACTCGCAACTTTTCACAGATATATGTACCAACTGGAAGTAGTTCTTTGGCACGTATTCGGGTATAGTTATTTCCTGCTGGTTTCCACAAAGCTTCACAGAACAACGTCGCTTCCTCGTTCCTTTAAAGAACAGTCATACATTAGTATCACATGAACGTACTCCTTGAAAAAACATTTCATTACTGGAAATCTAAAAGATTATTATTGAACTCAATAAGATTCAGTTGCTTACCTGCTCCTGAAATATTTTTTGCTAATGTCCACTCCTCCTAAGTAGAATGCATCTATAATATGCAATGCAAGTACTTTTTGCTGATATATAAACTCCTTAGTCATTTCATATACAACCTTTGCGTTTACAAGTGTATTTGGTGGTAATTGTATGCCAATGTCATCGACACTAACCCAAGAATTCTTTGTACATGTATATACGTTGCTCCTTCTCACGCCCATATAAAATGTAGCGTGCTTCTTATCATCACCAGACCTTGGCTTTGTACCACATGGCATACAAAACCAGTCATATAGTGATCAAAATGCATTTTCAATGTTAAATTCCATCAATTGTGCTGGATTAATAGTAAGAAATGAAGTATCTTTCAAAGGAGTATTCAATTTGTCTTTGGTTTCATGTGTCTTGGGATTGTCCTAGTTTCATCTGGAAGTTTCCAATACTCTAGATATTGTTTGCGCATATCAGCTTGTTTTGTCTCAACAAGAGTATTATCCGCATAAAATGCTGCAATTTTGCACAGGTCGATTATTTGTTTTCCGGCCAAATCTTTGTCAGAAGCACGTAGATATTGAACAAATTGTTTCTCTCTTTTTAATTCATTATATGATACTAGTTGTAAAACGTCGTCATTTACACCACCTTTTAAAAGCAGACGATTAACATGCTTCAGATATTCAACAACATCTTGTACCCCAGATCGTTTCTTCTTACATATTAAGTAACGTTCTGAATTTCCTGGTCTAGAAGAGTTTGGTTTAAAAATAAAAACTTCCTCAAAGCAGCGATACATTAAATAAACTAAACCAGCACTAAAGGGTGTAAAAAGGTTGAATAATTAAGTCACAAAATCACCACCCTCTCTTTCAACCATCAATGCTATTAAACATCGACAAAGATACAGTTGTTTTGAAAGAATTTCTTGTACATCTTCTTGTCGTTCTACTTAGAATCCTCAATCAGACATCACAAAATGTACTCCTTTGCCATGGGTATGCTGCATTATAAGATTTGTAAATGCCTCTTCATTATCTGGGTCAAAGACATCATCACTTTCCTTTGGTCCGTAGTATGGATGAAATGTTTCACAAGGACCCGCATAAAAGTCTTCTAATTTGAAATCATGTTCATTTTCTAAAGTAAGAGCAAATCCTTTAGCACGTCATTTCTTTCGCCATAGAATATGTTCACTAAAACCTCTTGCTCCGGCACATACATCTGCAGAGTATAGCAGCCCATTCTCCCTCAAACCTTTTGGGTTAGTAAACATAAAGTTACATGCTCTATCTGTATTCGCCATTTTAACAGTAGCACGATTTAAAAAACGTGCACCACGAATTGTTTCATGAGGATTACAACGTATCCTTGCTCGACGAACTTCAACGTCATCCAAATGAGCGAATACCGTTTTCGCATTGATAACAGTTTTCACTATATCTGCACAACAGAAATCAATTTCATTATCTGTGGTCAACTTCTCATATCACCATTTCATATCTTTTACACACTTTATAACTCCCTCTGCAGGATACCATTTAAGACCTGAATCTTCATGTCCAAGAACATGATGTCCAAAGCCTCTGCGACCATGCTGTCTAGGTGCTTGAACTGGCTCTAAACGACCTTGTTCATTATTTCCGAGGCCGTAACCTCCTTATATCCCATCATTCGCACCATCCTTTTGTCGTTATCGAGGAGATTGTTTGACTCTTGTGTTATTACTTGTATTCTTCTATTGTCAACTACCTTTTCATCAATATCCTCCTCGTCAGATTCACTGGAACATCTGCGAATTTTTTGTCGTTTACTATGATTATAAGTATCTCTTTCACAGTTCTTCCTTTTTGTCCTAGTTTTCAATTCTTCTTGCATGGTATGTTGATGCATCAGTCGCATAACAATTCTGCTAGGAACATGATACATTTACACTGTACATGTGAATATGTGTATAAGCGTCAGAGGACGTCCAGGCCTTAGTTGGGACAAAAGACAAGAGTCAGTCGTTAGAAGTATCTGAAAGAGTCTGTTGACAACAAGCGTGCGTGCGAGTAGTGTTTCGTGGTCTTTAGAGTATAAGATATATGTATAACTGTTGTGAGCTAAATAAAGGGAATTATTGGTATTTCCGAATCCATTCTATATCTTTACATGGTAGCAGAGCGTGGTTCATAGTTTTGCCAATTATTTCAGTGCATGGTTTTCAATATTGCGAGTTAGGTCGAGTGAGTCTTCAGTAAGGAAAGAAACGTTCAAAGGTTACAAAGAGGAAAAACACACTTCGAGCACGTAGGAACGCTTGAGTAAGAGATAAGGAATCATTTAAAATGGAGAGATTGGAAATCATGATACCTATTTTCGATGGATATTTACGGTATGTGGAAGCAAAGAATAACGATGTTTCTCAAGTATAGAGAATGCGAGGTTTTCACAACTAGGGTGAAGACAGAAACAGACAGTGAAGACTGGGACAAAAAGGATCCGAAGGCAATAAATATAATTTATAGTGCCATCACAAACAGACCATTGGAATATATTAGAGAAGAAAAAACGGCGTATGAGATAGTAAAAAAGTTTGATGGAATGTACTTGAAAGAGTCGACGGCACTACAGGTCGTATGCAGAAGGAGATTGGAAAAGATAAAACTTGAGAACTACAGTGATTCAGCATCGTTCTTTAGCGATTTCGAAAAATTAATAAACGAATTAAAATGTGCGGGTGCACAAGTGAGTGAGAGGGAAAGACTAACTTACATGCTGAATACGTTACCCGAAGAATACAGCTACATAGCGGATATACTAGATGCACTGAAAGCCGAAAATCAAACGGTAGCGTATTTAAAAAATAAAATTGAAATAGCGGAGAGGAAAAACAAGTCCAATCGAGGAGAAATGCAAACCAACGCCTTTTCTGCAAAAAAGGAAGGATGCTTCAGATGTGGAAGAGTAGGACATTTTGGGAGAGAGTGTCAAAATGGCGTCGAAGCGGGAAACAGTATCAGTTTTTGGCTTGGGTCAACACGTGGTCGTAGCAGAGGAGGAGGAAACAAAGGAAATACGAGCAGGGGACATGGAAATTTCCATCGTCAGTCAATAACCGGCACGAGCGAGTGTCACGACCGGCATACTTCAAATCCGATGGACCGATGATGGAGATAGAGATGTGGCGGCCTTGGCGACAATGTATATCGCCGAGGTGCCTAATGAGTCAACTGTATCCTAACGGTCCTTCCACCGAATGTCCTAGAAGTGTGACAACGGTCACGTACGCCTACAGGGTAGTGGGGATATTGAGGGATGACAAACAAAGAAGAAACAGATGTTACCGAAAGTCAAATTGTAAGAGCTTCAGTCTTGGAAAGTCACGGCTGGAGCTCAGAACAAAATCGCAGTCAGTGTAAATTCAGAATACAAGAAATAAATTCTCTTGTTTTTTTTGTTACCTTAATTTTTTTCTTTTTGTCTCTACGTGACACAAGCATGGTAACTCAAGATCAAGCACATGGATAACAGCGGCGCACGCAGCACACAGCGGCGAGGCGAACGAGATTAGTAATTATGAAGTAATGTGGCCATTAGATAGCGGTTGCACAGATCACATAATTAACAACGTAAATTATTTCGATAAATCTATTGACATTAATGAACCGGTAAATATATATTTAGGCGATAATAGATCGATAAAGGCAACAAAAGTAGGGAATGTTATAAGTTATTTTGAAGCATTTGGAAAGCAAAATGAAACAAATGTGAATAATGTTTTTTACGCGAAAGAAATTTCCGCAAACTCGATTAGTTTAGGCAAGTTAAAGGATAATAGGAACACGGTTATTTCAATAGGAAATATTGCAAAAGTAATAGATGAGGACAATAAGCTTACAGCGGTAGCGGTTAAAGAAAAGGGAACATATAGAATGAAAAGTATATTGAAAGGGAAGGAGCACTTAGCAAACAGCGCCGAACGTAGTGATATGAGTAAAAAGAAAAGATGGCATAGGATGCTAGGACACGTAAATTTTAAATATTTAAATATTTTGGGTAAAGAACAGCTAGTTACTGGTATACCGAATGAATTTGAAAAGGAATTTTTGAAATGTAGGGTGTGCATGGAAAGGAAAATGCAAAATGTACCATTCAAAAATAATCGAACCAAGGCTATGGAGATAATGGAAATTATTCATTCGGACGTGCGCGGTCCCTTCAAGACTACCGAATTCAATGAAGAGAAATATTTCATCTCATTTATCGATAATTATAGCAAAATAGCTAGAAGTTATTGTATAAAATCAAAAGATGAGGTGTTTGATTGTTTCGTACAGTTTGTAAATGAAGCCGAGAATTTAACGGGCAAGAGCTTTAAAATATTGAGATGTGATAATGGAAAAGAGTACTTGAATAATCGAATTTATAAATTTGCTAGGGATAAAGGTATCAGAATAAATAACTGCCCAACCTACGTACATGAATTAAACGGGACAACGGAAAAGTATAATAGAACAGTTATGGACATGGCGCGTTGCTTGTTAGTGGAAGCGAAAGTACATAAAATGGCTGGAAATAGATTGGACAGCGGTATACTTGAAAAATCGAATACTGGCAAATACTATAGAGAGAAAGACACCTTTTGAAATATTCTTCGGGAGAAAACCAAGTGTTGAAAATCTACATCTATATGGAAGTAAAGTTTTTGTAAGAATGATGATGACACACCCATCATTGTTTTCCACTGCAGCATCATCGTGCCGGAAAATCATTCTCTCGTGAGGTCACATTAGCCAGTTACAAAGAGCCTTAACACTCGGTGGATATTCTATGTTTTGACAAAGAGTTTGTTCAGTCCTACCTGTACCGTAGATAAGCAAGTATGGTACAACTTTTTTTTGCGTGGGGTTGGGAAAATGCTATTACGCATGTCCAGTGACTGGGTTATGTGGGAGTCGGTCGGATGTCGTTGCCATACCCACTAAAAACCCCTCCTCCTTCTTCCTCCGCTTAGAGGGCAGACAACCCCGGTAAAACCTGTCGCCAGTCATCAGGGTTGTCCTTTCGTGCCCCGTTGTATCTACTTCTTCGGGCAGTTACTGCTCATGTCGTCCTCTCAGCCAGTTCAGAATACTGGGCTGGTCTCCTTCTGCGGTTTTTCGTTGTTCCATGTTCTTGCCCTCATTGCTCCGCGTAGTTGTTGTTACGCTCGTTCTCCTCCTTGCCTCTTCCAAGGCCCTCGCTGTCACCTTTCTGTGACACATGACGGTCTTGCAGAATTGCCCGAATTTATTCCAGCTCTCGTCCTTGGCGGTCACCGTGGCGATCAGATTGCCCACGTCTATCTTCCCTCCCAGAGCGTTCTCCAGCTCGATCCTTCTGTCCGTCCACTTCGGGCACGCGAAGAGGACGTGCTCTGCATCGTCGTTCGGGTCTCCACAGTCGAGGCAGTTGCTGTCGCTGTCCCTGCCAATCCTTTTCCTATAGACACCGAAGCTCCCATGCCCGGTTAGCAGCTGCATGGTGTGGTGATCGATGTCCATCTTCTTTTTGGTAAATAGCAGCGCACTCGGTATTAGCTTCTTTGTGATATTTTCTATTTTGTAGTTGTTCCACTCCTTCTGCCAGTCCTCTTGGGCCTTCATGCGAATCGCCTCCAGTTCCTCCTTCAGCTTGGAGCCGTCATCCGAGCCAATCCTGGACCCATGGATCTTGTTCCTCTCGTAGGTCTCTCCGAGCATCTTTATCTTTATGTAAATCGGGAGATTCCCGGTCAACACGCAAAGTGCCGCGTGGGAGACGGTACGGTATGCCGTCGTTGTTATGCACAGGGCCGTTCGTTGTGCTCGTTTCAGCTTTTTCCTGTTCTTATCGGTATTCGCTGCTCTAGCCCACACCGGTGCTCCGTAAGTTACGATGGACTCCCACACATTGTAGTAGAGCCTACGAGCCAAGCTGGGCGGCCCGTTGATGTTGGGTAAAATTCCCCTAAGGGCTTCTATTAACTTGTCGGCTCTGTTACACACCAACTCGATAGGCGCACCGAACCTCCGACTGGAGTCGATGACGACTCCGAGATACCTGATGCGATCGACCGTTTCGATGTCCGACGAGCCCAACCTGAGTATCACCACTCTCGGCACACGCAAGCTTGTGATGAGCATGACCTCCGTCGTTTCCCTCGCCAGGGTGAGAACGACACTCGTGCACCAATCGTGCATCGTGTTGACCTTGACGGAGGCATCTTCGTTCCTCCCGACGGAACATGTGATGGCCAGATCATCCGCGAAGGCGGTTGCTCTGACCATTGGCATGTTGTCGAGTCTCTCGAGCAACCGGTCGTATACCAAGTTCCACAGGAATGGTCCGAGGATGGATTCCTGCGGAACTCCCGCCGCCACCTCGTGCTCCACCGTGCCGTGCTGGTTGCTCACGATGATCCTCCTTCCGGATAGATAACTGCCGATTAGCCTTTTGACCTTCCATGGCAGCTTCCTCTTGTCAAATTCCTCGTATATGCTCTTCCAGCTGAGCGAATTGAAGGCATTGCTAATATCCAGGGTGATTATCGCGCATATTACCTTCTTCTGTTTGCAGATGTTGGCAAACTTCATCACCTGCGTGATGGCATCTACCGTGCTCCTCTTCTTTCTGAAGCCATATTGCCTCCGATGGAACGGGTCCGTCCCGATGCATCTCTCGATGATTCTGTTAAAGCATCTTTCCCAAATCTTGCTCATGGTTGGGAGTATGCTTATCGGCCGGTACGCGTTGGGTAGACTGGGATCCTTTCCCGGTTTCCTCAGCAGTATTACTCTGGCCGTCTTCCAGCAGTCTGGGATCCTTCCTGATTCGGTGATGCCGTTGAACGCCCTTGTCACGAGCTCGCTCCTGCGACTCGCTACCAGCTTCGCGATCTCGCCCGGCACGCCATCGACTCCTGCAGCCTTCTTGGTGTTCATTCTTCCGGCGGCATCGACGACATCGCCTTCGCCGATGGCGACGCTGAGGCTAATATCTCCTTCTTCTTCGGTCTCTGCCTCTTCGCGGCCCTCATAATGGGGGGGGGGGGTCCGTGTCCCAAGGTGAATAGCCTCTGTAGGACTGCCTTCACCATGTCGATCGGCATGTCGTTTGTTGGTCCCTTGCTTTTACATTTCTTCATGACCGTGCGATAGGGTTTGCCCCAAGGGTCGCTCTCCAGTATCTTGCAGTATTCTGCCCAAGCTGTTTTTTTGCTACAGGCGATCTCCTTTTTTAACTGCCTACGGATCTCCTTGTAGGCGTTGACGAGGGGCTCGGTGTTGCCGGCATTCTTCTTTCTTTCTCTCGTTACCTTCCTGAGCGCTTTGTGCGCCTGCGCTCTCAGTTCCGCGATCATCGGGTTCCACCAGTAGTTCGCGTACTTGCGGCTCGCCGCACCGTTCGACTTCCTTAGCATCCCTTCGCACGTACCTTCGATGCTCTTTTGCAAGGGCTCGGCGCCATCCTCTCCGATAGCCGCGTTGAGGTCCTCCTTCTTCAGTGTGTCGTCGAATCTGCTCAGGAAATCCTCCGGCGACATGTCCTTGGTCACGTACCTGTAGAACTTCGATTCGGTTCGGGTCTTCCTCGTCTTAAACCTGTGGAGCACGTACAGATGGTCCGAGGCCGAGTATTTGTCCAAGACCGCGCTTCCGGCGTGTATCTCGCTGACCTTGTTGGTTACGCTTATTATGTCGGGGAAGCTCGTCTTCCCGTTCATGAAGAAGGTATACTTTTCCTTGAGCCTCAATGGAAACACCCGGTGGGCGCTTAGTGCCTCCATTAAGACTCTCCCTCTCTTGTCTGTGGTCGATCCTCCCCAACAGGTTGACTTTGCGTTGAAGTCTCCGGCCACGACGACCTTGTCGTGTCTTCTAGCAACGCTCTTCGTCATAGCAGACAGCGTGTCTATGTATTTGCAGTATGCTGGCTTATTTATGTTGGGCGAACAGTATCCGCTGAAGCAGAAGACGTCGCCAACGCGGACGCCCACTATCCCGTCGCTCTTGATCTCCGTTGTTTCATCATGCAGCTTGCCATTGAGGAGTGTGAGCCATATCGAGGCGTCTCCTTTGGTGTCATTAAACCAGTGCGGTAGCTGCCTGTTCGGCTCGGAAATTATTATCATATCCGGTCTAAGTTCGATCGCGCATTGGTGCATCATGTCCTGCGCCAGCTTGGCTATCGTCAAGCCGGTTCTGATCTTCCGGCTCGCCCCCTCTTTGGCCAGATAGGCTTTCGGCATCGTCACTATTGCCGATTGGGTACCCCACGGCGCCATTTTTAGGGTCTTTACTTCGACCTCAGTGATGTCGCTTACGCCCAGTTGCACTACTATCTCCCTGGCTAGTTCTTCCTTGCCTACGAGCGGGTCTATATCCCTGATCTCTACGGAGGTCTTGTCGCGCATTGGTAGCGCTCTCACCTTGCCTCTTAGCGCCGTGTTCATATCCGCCGCGGTCTTTTTGGCGTTGCTACCTGCTTTCAGCTCGATCAGGATGTCACCTGTTCTGGTCCTCCTAATCCCACAGCTCTCTTTTAGGGTCTCCCTTGCCCCCATCAAGTCTTTGTAGACCTGGATCCACTCCTTGTCCTGCCCTACTTTGACGAGGATGGCTTCGGGTCTGTTACGTATCCTCTTCGGTCCCTCCGGCCTCTTTGGCTTGTCCAATGCCGCCCTTCCTGCGTTCGCCTTCCTGACCACCGTCGGGGTGTCCGTTCCTTTTCCTCTCCTTCCGCGGACAGGCATCCAGTCTTCCTTTACATCGCTGTCCGTGCATTCCGTAGTCGCTTTTGCCGAGCTGTTGCCGGCACAGGCTCCTGCGTATGAGGCCTCCACGGCCGTTGGTCTCTTTCTCTTGGTGTCGCCCTTCCCCTCGACGGGCGATATCTCCTTCCTTTTTCCTTCCTTCTCCTCACTCCTCCCAGGAGGGGTGGTCATCCTGGTGGCCGCGACTGTCCTCGCGTTCCTCTTGAGCCTCATCTCGTCCAACATCGAGTGGAGCTTGATCGCCTTTTTACTGATGGCGTCCCTCCTTTTCTTGATGTCGGTATCCTTTTTGCTCATGAGGTAGAGTCTGCTACCTATGTATTGGATTTCGCGGAAGACTTCTGTGATGATTTCCGTCATCGCCTTCCATTCGCTCATCTTAATGACGATACTGTCCTCGTCGTTGCCTTCGGTCTCGGCCGTTGCTCTGTTCGCCATGGCCTTCCTCCTGAGACATGCCCTTGGTGCCGCCGCTTCGCTGCCGCTGTCCGACATTTCCGCCGGTGTGTCTAGCTCCGAGGTGCTGGCCGCTTCGTCCCTAGTTGCCCTCAGCTGGCTCCTGGCCAGGCTTCTCGTTGTCTTGCACGCGCTCCCCTCCACTGGGGACTTTCTCATATATCTGGTGATCTTGTCACCTTTGAAGATTGTTTCCTTGGCGATTTGGGTCGCCTTTTCGGTGGGTGGTGTCTTATCCTTGAGTGCCTGCATTGGCATCTCGACATCCTCGATGATTCCCGCGATGTCTTCATCAAATTCGAGGTATCTTCTAGTGCTTTTCTTGCACGTCTTTTCCTCTGTGACAACTGCGGGTGTTTCTTGGTCCCCGGTCGTGTTTACCGGACGAGGGGAGGCCCTGGGATCGACCTTCCCCTCGCCGTTCGTCCAGTCGTTGGGTGACCGTCGGGTCGTGCCTGGGACGCTACTCGAATCCCCGACGGGGCCTGGAAGCTCCGAAACCCCCTGAGCCGTAAGTTTACTTGACTTACAGTACTTGTCCATATTGTGTTTGCCTTAATATACATATATATATATATATATATATATATATATATATATATATATGTTTGAGATGGATGTCCTTCGACGTAGCCGGTCGTCGTATAATCCCACTGTATCTTTCCGCGTGTATGCGATTCGTGTCTGTTCGACGCGGGGAGTTTTGACTGGCCCTCCACGGGGCGCTCTCCACCACTCCTTGGTTACCCAGGTAGCCCGCACGATGGCGCTTCGGTCGCGCGACCCAAGATGACTTCCGCTCTGCCGCTGAACGCACTTTTCACACACAGCACTTTCAATCGTTTCTCTCGCTTTTATAACAGCGAGCTCACCTATCTCTTGCGTTCCCACTCATTCCGGAGCACTAGAAACTTCATTTTCGTGCACTTTCCGCCCGAATTCTTTAATATACCCAGCTATTTCGGTTATGCCTACGGAGCGACGTGCACGTGTCCGTTCTGCTTGCCGCCATCATTTGAACTAATGGTACAACTTGGAATCAGGATGAAAACGAATTCTGTTATCCCGTTGACCGCGGATTTGTTATTGAACCCAGGATCATTGTCATTAGCTTCTCGAGTACCTAATTATCACGACTACTTGTCAAGTTATATATCAATCAAATTTATACTAGTAAATATCTGCTCTATTGCATAACTTCAACGTCTAAACCAAATGAAGATTCGTTTCGCGCCTCTAACTCTAATCATAATGTGAACCCGATGTAAGTGAAAATACATGCACATACCATCGATTCTGCCTCACCAGCACTCTCACCCGGAACCGGAACTCGCAGTGCACCGTGACGAACAGCACATATATAAGCTTCCACTCTTAGCCAGACCGTCAGTCGTGCTCGCGCAACAGTAGAAGCAACATGGAGTTTTTTAGATCTCTACTACGCGTCGTTGGTTTGTTCGTGCCAAGTAAGGTAGATATCATTTCCGAACTACCATTGGAGGTTTCGCACTTGATACTTCGAAAATTGGATCCCTCGTCCCTGCAGAGCGCCGCGCTTGTCTCGCGCAAATGGTTCAACGTATGTAGATCCGACAAGCGTCTACGGCGGAAAGTGAGACGTCACATGCGACATACGAGAAAGCGGGTCAAGATGCAATTTCTCGGACCTGCAGCCGCTAAAGCTACCAACCAAGAATCAAGAAGTAGAGGACGTTGTGAGGGCAACCTAAGGCACGAAATAAGTTTATCCGCTGCTCGTACGGCGGTCGTCGTTGGAAGGTTACGCGGTCCTCCGAAAATTTCGATGCGAGATCGCCCCATCGATGTTGGACCAATAAAATGTATTAGACTCTAACTCGCGTAAGTACCATAATTTGACTGCTTGCTCTTGCGAGAACTTGAAACGGTCTTGTGCGGATTCAGAACTGTAGCGTGAAGCTTGAAATAAAATGGTTTTACTGAGACGGCAATGTGTTTCAGTCACGCTAATACTATCGGTATCGTAACAGGCCCATTATTGAATATTAAATAAAACGTATCACCGCTGCGATTGGAGATTTGCCGTCAATTAGATGCGAGATATACTCCTCATTGCCTGCCAAATACAGCTCACATCAGCTGGCTCGTGCTATTATATCATCTCTGGTCCTCGACATATCAAGCGTAATTGCAGTTTTACAAATTAAGGTTAACATATTCAAATGAATGTATCTCCGATTCTGTTGCACATATGGCGACAAAGCGATGCCCGTTGCATTACACATCCGATGTCATGTGCACCGCACATCTGCTTGTTTGTACCATGTCAACTCTGGTCTCTGTCAAACCTAGCGAAATTGCTGCTTTACATATTCATGATTAATTATTCAAATCACCGTATCGCCGTTTGCATTGCAGATATGCCGACAATTCGATGCGCGATATACGCCACTTTTGCCGCCAAACACAATGCATATGGTTTGAGTAATGTAACGTGTGGGCGCAGCCAAACTCAGCGTATTTGCAATTATGCATTTTCAGGCGAAATATTCAAATATTACATATTCAAATGAACGTATCTCGGTTTCTATGTCGCCTATTCGATGCGCAGAATACTCCACATATGATGCCAAATCAGCCGGTCTGTGCTATGTCAGCTCTGGACCTTGTAAAATCCAGCGTAATTGTAGTTTTTGTTGTTAATGCTTAAATATTGCATTCAAAGCTTCGCCGCTCCTTTTGCACATATGTCGACAATTCCATACGCCTTGTACTCCGCATTTGCTGTAGTTACATTGCCCATCAGCTCGCTTGCGCTGCGTAAACTCTGGTCCCTGCAAAATCCAGCCCAAATGCAATTTTGTATGTTCAGGCTTAAATATTCAAAACAACGTGACTCCGATTCCATAGCACATATGTCGACAATACGATGCGCGCTATATTCCACATTGACTGCCATACGCAGAGCGCTTCATCTGGTTTAAGCCGTGTTAAATCCGGACCGAGTCCAATCCACCGTATTTGTAGTTTTGCGTATTCAAGCCTAGTTATTCAAGTGAAAGTACCTCCGTATCCATTGTTGGTACGTCGACAATAGGATGTACGTAATACTGCATATTGCTGCCAAATACAGCACACATCAGCCCGTTTGCACACTGTCAAGACTGGACTCGGAGAAATCCAGCGTGATTGCAGTTTTGGATATTAATGCTTACATATTCGAATGAAGGTATCTCCGCCTGTTTTGCAGAAACATTGGCCATACGATGCGCGTTATATTCCACATCTGATGCCAAGTACAGTGCACATCATACGGTTTACGCTATGTAAAATCTGGACCCAGCCAGATCCAGCGTAGTTGCAGTTTCGTATATTCAGGATTAAGTATTCAAACCGACGTATCTCCGATTCTATGGCACATATGGCTACAATTAGAGGCTCGTTATACTCCAAATTTGCTGCCAAACACAGTGCACGTTATCCCGTTTGATGCATGTAAAATCGGGACCCAGCCGAACCCTGCGTATTTGCAGTTTTATATATTCAGTATTAAATATTCGAACCAACGAATCTCCGTTTCTATGGCACACTTACAGACAATTCGGTGCGCGTTATATTTGACATCTGATGTCATATACAGCGCACATCAGTAGGTTAGCGGTTTGTTCACCCTTGTCCCTGTCAAATACACCATAATTGCAGTTTAGCATATTCATGCTTGAATATCGAAAGCAACGTATCTTCGTTTCTAGGGCAGATATGACGACAATTAGGTGAGCGTTATGCTCCTGATTTTCTGGTGAGCACAGAGCACATTTTCCGATTCTATCTTCTCTTCTGTCTTATGTCTTCTCTGGTCACTGACAGATTCAGCGTAATTTCTGTTTTGCATATTCATGCCTAAATGTTCAAACCAACGTATCAGCGCTGCTATTGGATACATGTCGCAAATGCGATGCGCGCTATACTCCACAATTACAGCCAAATACAGTACTTATCCGGTTTGCGCTATGTCGACTGTATTTTCGAGCTATCGCGGGGAGACGCGGTCGTTTGAATACGCGTCAATGGGAGTCGCAAATTCCCGTTACGATTGGAATAATCGACACCACGAATAGTTCGATCCCCGTATTTCGCTTAGGATAATAGGTGTAGTCGTTGTGGTATAACACTGGGAGTCACAAAGTCATAAAAAATATATGCATTTCCAACGATTTATACAATCACACTGAGTAAGAACACCGTTGCTTAAGATACAGATAACGAAGAGAAGGATTATTCTTAGATGAGAATGTGAGCTATAGGAGCTCTAGGTCCGTGAGAGCTGTAGGAGCTGTCGGACTTCTGCATACTGTGAGAGAAATAGGAGGCTCTTAGGGATATAGGAACGGATATATGAGAGTTGTAGGGATTGCAGGAACTTTAGTCGCCGTGAGAGACGATGGAACTCTGAGAGATATCGGAACGGTGAGAGTTATAGGGATTGCAGGAACTCTAGTCACAGTGAGAGATGATGAAACTCTAAAGTTTATTCTGATGTGAGTACGAAGCTTGGTATGGTTGTGACCTTTGAACGAAGAACGCGGATTCGTTGCTTACATTGTTAGTCAGGAAAGTGAGGGCAATGATCCGCAATGCCGATTGGTTACGACTGATGTTAGGAAGGAAAAGAGGAGGAAGAAGCCTCCTACCAACGTGGGTCCTAGGCGACATTGTTTATGGGAAAACTCAGATTTTCCGTTAAGTAGATGTCCGCTTTTTCGTTAGGCCACTACCCGCTTTCTCCGTAATTATTAAGAGCGCGTAATAAACCCAAGGACCTTTCTAAAAACCGACCGACAACACTTCTAGAATTAGAAAGTCTTTTCGGACAAACAGATTGAGTTAGACCATATGTGCGAACAATGCAGTTAGGATTTCATCTTTATGGTGGGTCCTTGGGCCTATGGAGGATTCGAAGGATGGCACGTGGACCGTTGGCTGTCAAGCCGCGCGGGATTGAGTGCAGATGTGTTGCGCGGCAGAACATCGACTCTAGTCTCTGTTATATGCAGTGTAATTGTTGTTTTGCAGATTCAGACTCAAATATTCAACTCCACGTATCTCCTTTGCTGTTGCTGATATGTCGACAATTCGATGTGCCTGGTACTCCACATTTCTTGCCAAATACATCGTTTACCAGCCAGTTTGCGCTATATCCAGACTGGTCCCAGCCAGGTCAAGCATAAGTATAAATCGGAGATGAAAGAACACGGGAACCTTCCGTTTGGAATTTTGGGAAAATCCCGTAACATTGTAAACTAGATTCTACCATAGCTGTAATTCAACAATTGTAGCTATCCAGTCCGATTGTAATTGTTCGAAACTTGTGATACTGCAATTGGCCTCGAGGCGACAACCAGTCACCGAACGTAGCCGCGGTCAAGGGATGAACGTTCTGTCTAATAAAGGCATGGTGTAATTCTATAGCTGTCCTTAAATGAAATAATCGTAGCGGCACGTGACAGTAAACATTCCAACGGTTTCTGTCCCGTTTCTCGCCACACGCAGACTCTATCCGTCGGATAAGATGATTGCCAGATGTCAACGCATCTCAACAGTATATGTTTATATTCAATGTATTTCTTTTGGCTTAATCTTATTTCATTTTTGAAATAATCATAGTCTATATTTATTCCAAGATATTCTTTGACCTCATCTAAATCTTTCAATTCGAATCTATTAGTTAATAAATTCTTTACCCTTTGTATCTTCCTTTTATTTTTACTACAAATTAGCAAATCGTCTACATACATTAGCAAATAAACAACATTTTCTCCCTCTCCATGTGTATATAGGCACAACTCAATGTTATTCTTCTTAAAACCTAATCTCGTCACATACTTATCAAGACACTCATACCACTCCCTTCGACTTTCCTTTAACACATAAAGCGCTTTCGATAGTTTACAAACTCTATTCGTTCCGTCCGCATATCCCTTTGGTTGATTTACATATACCTCCGAGGTTACTTCACCATTTAAAAAAGCAGTTTCTACATTCATTTGCTCAATAATTAATCCATATTGACAACAATATGATAGCAATATCTTAAAGGTCTCATTACTCGCTACTGGGGAGTATATGTCATCGGCTACGTTTCTGTGTTGGAATCCTCTTACCACTAATCTAACCTTATACCTGTCATCTGATTTTCTCGTTTAAACCCATTTTACATCTAATACGTCTTTGCCTTTTACCCTTTCTACCAATTTCCAAGTTTTATTCTTATAAAGACATTCTATTTCCTTATTCATAGCTTGTTTCCAATCTTCACTATCTTCACAACAAATCGCCTCCTCAAATGTCCAAGGGATATCTACACTACAATGATTTGCATGGATTTCACTAATGTTTTCTTTTTCTGGATATCTTACTGGAGTTCTCTTATTACGTGCAGATCTTCCAGGGATGTTTAAGCTTTCAAGACTGTTATCATTTTCATCTTCCCTACTTCCTAACTCTTCCTTATTCATGTTTATCAATAAATCATTATCCTCAATGTCATCGTTATCTCTATGAATGAATTCTCCACAAAACCGATACATTTTGTGTCTGTTTCTATGACCTCTACATGTCTCGCTATTGTTATTTTCCCACCTAATAAGACTCTGTAACCTACTTCACTATATCCAAACTAAATTCCCATATCTGCCTTCTTATCCCATTTAGAAACTCTCTTTTGTTCTTACAAAAACATTACTTCCATATAGATGTAGATTTTCAACACTTGGTTTTCTCCCGAAGAATATTTCAAAAGGTGTCTTTCTCTCTATAGTATTTGCCAGTATTCGATTCTTCAAGTATACCGCTGTCCAATCTATTTCCAGCCAGTACCTTTTATGTACTTTCGCTTCCGCTAACAAGCAACGCGCCATGTCCATCACTGTTCTATTATACCTTTCCGTTGTCCCGTTTAATTCATGTACGTAGGTTGGGCAATTATTTATTCTGATACCTTTATCCCTAGCAAATTTATAAATTCGATTATTCAAATACTCTTTTCCATTATCACATCTCAATATTTTTAACTTCTTGCCCGTTAAATTCTCGGCTTCATTTACAAACTGTACGAAACAATCAAAGACCTCACCCTTTGATTTTATACAATAAATTCTAGCTATTTTGCTATAATCATCGATAAATGAGGTGAAATATTTCTCTTCATTGAATCCGGTAGTCTTAAAGGGACCGCACACGTCCGAATGAATAATTTCCATTATCTCCCTAGCCTTGGTTCGATTACTTTTGAATGGTAAATTGTGCATTTTCCTTTCCTGTACACCCTACATTTCAAAAATTCCTTTTCAAATTCATTCGGTATACCAGTAACTAGCTGCTCTTTACCCAAAATATTTAAATATTTAAAATTTACGTGTCCTAACATCCTATGCCATCTTTCTTTTTACTCACATCACTACGTTCGGCGCTGTTTGCTAAGTGCTCCTTCCCATTCAATATACTTTTCATTCTATATGTTCCCTTTTCTTTAACCGCTACCGCTGTAAGCTTATTGTCCTCGTCTATTACTTTTGCAATATTTCCTATTGAAATAACCGTGTTCCTATTATCTTTTAACTTGCCTAAACTAATCAAGTTTGCGGACATTTTTTTCGCGTAAAAAACATTATCCACATTTATTTCATTTTGCTTTCCAAATGCTTCAAAATAACTTATAACATTCGCTAATTTTGTTGCCTTTATCGATCTATTATCGCCTAAATATATATGTCGGAGATGAAAAAACACCGGAACTGCTCCTTGGATTCGCGGGAATACCGCAACTCTGTAACTTAGATTAAACAAATGCCGCACCGATTATTCGAGATTTATGATCGTGAGCTTGGGCTCGAGGCGACAATCAGTCGCCGATCGTAGCCGCGGTCAAAGGGATGAACGTTTTATCTGACAAAGGCACAGAGTAACTCTGTACATCTCCTTATTTCGTCATTAAATCGCCAACAAAATTTTGTCCTTGGTCTGTCAGAATCGTCTTTGGTGCCGAAAATATGTAAATATAGTGCTCAATGAGCGCGTTAATTATAGATTCAGTTCATTGCGTTTTGAGGGGAACAAGGATCAGATATTTCGTAAGTTCGTCGTGAATTGAAAGTATATATTGATTTCCGCGTTTGGTTTTCGTCATCGGTCCTATGATGTCCATAGCGATTTTGTCGTTAGGGTGAAGTGGTGTGTCTGAGATCTGTGGGGACTCTTTGGGTCTGATACGTGTTAGTTTCTCCTTTTGACATGTGTCGCATGTCTTCACGAAGTTTTCTACTCTTTCAAAAAGGCCGGGGATTTTGAACTTATCCTTAATCCGTTGATACGTTTTCTGTATCCCTAAATGTCCTACGGTGTCGTTATGGTTTTCCTTTATTGCTTGTAGTATTTCGCTTTCGTCTAGTTTTAAAATGGGGTTGGGCGCATAAGTAATTTCCTTGTATGTGTCGTTAAAATATATTAGCATGAGTTTAATCTGTGTTTTCTCTAATTCAGTGAAATCGTTATTTCCTATGCCGATTTTTGTTGTATTTTTAAGAATTTTTTAAAGTTTTCTGATCCAAAGTGTCTCGTCGTATTCTCCTAAATCGTTTCGAGTTAATTGGTAAAATGTTTGATCATTCGGTTTAACTTCTAAGAGTTTCGGGTTTTCGTTGTTGTTTTTCCATTCGTTGAATGAATTAGTGTGGTCAATTAATAGGTCGAGATTAACTATTACGTTGCGAGTTACCGCGTGAACGCTAGATAAGGCGTCTGCAGCTGTATTATCTTTACCCTTTGTGTATTCGATTTCATAGCTGTATTCTTCGAGTCTAAGTCTCCAACGAATCAGTCGACTAGAGGGGTCTTTGCAATTGTGTAGCCTCTTAAGGGCTTGGTGGTCGGTTCGAATAATGAAGCGTCGTCCTAACAAGTATTACCTAAGTCTTTTCACGGCCCATACGATGGCCAAGAGTTCCTTTTCTGTCGTGGTATAGTTTCGTTCGGGTGGGTTTAGTGTCCTTGAAATGTAACAGCAAGGATGATCGTCTTGTGACAGTATTGCTCCTAATCCTTCGTTACTTGCGTCGGTGGTTAGGGTAACGGTTTTGTTAAAGTCCGGATAAGCTAGTATTGGGGAATTACAGAGTTTGTCCTTTAAAGTATCAAAGCTAGTCTGGTGTTTGTCAGTCCAATGGAATGCTGTGTCCTTTTTTGTTAAGTCTGTAAGGCTTTTCGCGATTTTAGATAAATTCCGAATAAATTTGCGGTAATAACCTGCTAAACCTAAGAATGATTTAACGTCCGTGGCATTGCGGGGAAATCGAATGTTTTTTGCAGCGTCTAATTTCTTGGAGTTTGGTTTAACTTCTTCGGCTGAAACTACGTGGCCTAAGTATTCTAGTATTCTAGGGTTTTACGAATTCGCACTTATCCGGTTGCAATTTAAGTCCTAATTCTCTGAGTCTCTGAAATACTATCGCGAGGTCTTCATTATGTTCTTGAATCGTTTTTCCGAATATCACTATGTCGTCCAAATAAACAAGGCAATATTTTCCTACAAGTCCAGTTAAGGCTCTGTCCATTAATCTTTGAAAAATAACGGGTGCGTTTTTAAGACCGAATGGCATTCGATTGAACTGAAAGTGGCCTTGCGGTGTCGAAAAAGCGGTATATTTTTTGGATTTCTCGTTCATTGGAATTTGATGAAATCCTGAGGATAAATCAAGCGCCGAAAAGAATTTCGCGTTTCCTAGTTGTGTCAAAATGTCGTCTATGCCAGGTAAAGGATAAGCGTCTTGTTCCGTGAGTTCATTTAGTTTCCTAAAATCAATGACTATCCTCCATTTCTGTTTTCCTGAGGCGTCTAATTTTTTCGGAACTACACATACCGGAGAGTTATAAGGGGAATCGGATTCTTCTATGATATTTTTCTTTAACATGTCTCCTATTTGTCGCGAAATTTCGTCTCGATGACATTCCGGTGGTCTATACGATCGTGTGTTAATGATTTTATCTTTGGTTAAGGAAATTGTCTGCTGGGTTAAATTAGTACAGGGCAAAAGGTCGGTTACTAAATTAAAGATGTCAACGTAGTGCAGAATAATCTTTTCTATGGATTCGCGGGTTGGCTTTTCAATGTGATCTGTTCTCACTAGGCTTTTTAGTTTTGATACGTTGCAAACATCATGAGAATTTTGGATATTATTAGAAATTTCAATGTTTTGCTCACCGGTGTTGATAAAACTTACTTTAGTTGGTTTGCCTACCAGATAGATTGTTTGAACTCTGTTTTCTCCAGGAGTTAATTGTATTGGTTTCTGAAAGAAAATGGTTTTGTCATTTAGTCGGATTCTGTCATTGGATATTGAATAGTTATACTTCTCTAAACATGGTAGCCCAATGATTCCGTCTTCGATGATTGGGAAGTTGTCCGGTACTATGTGAAAGATGTGGTCTTGTCCAAAAATTCGTTTTGTTACGTATTCGTTCGTTTCGTATTTGTCTCGTCCCATAGAAAATTTTTGTCTAGGCCCTATTTGTATCGCGTTGACAGTTTTGTCACGTTTCACTAGGTTTATCCCTGCTTCTGTGTCGACCAGAAATACTCGCTCTGTGGTTCGGGTTGACAAAGGTATTGTGAGTAATCTTCCTGTGGTGATGTTGACTCGCGTCGTTTCGCGCGGTTCGTCTATACTCTGGTTCGATGTTACTTCTCGTGTTTCGTCCCTTTCCTGGACTGCTTGAATTCTTGCGGGTGGTCGGTCGTACTGGCTCGGTTGTAGAAAATTTTGGCATTTGCTGGCCATGTGTCCCAGCTTTCCGCATTTGAAACACTTCATTTGCGCGCGTTTATCGGGTGGCCCATTCTCTACTTGGTCGAATGTGGTAGGTTTCTGAGCTACTGGTGCGTTAGGCGATCTAGATAGTGTATTAGATCGTCTTACCTGCATTGATTGATTGTTGAGGCGATTACTAGCGGAAGGCAAGCGACTACTTGACCAATTGGCTTGCCGTTCTTCTCGTGAGTAGCGTTCTAAGTCGGCTGCTTTCTTTTCAGCTTCTTCAAGATTCACGGGTTCAATGATTAATAATGTTCGGCCTATGTCGCGCCTGAGTCCCTTTAGGTACACACGGACAATCTTCTTTGTAGTTTCTTCGATCATTAGCTTGCGTAGAAGTGGTTGTGGGTACTCGTTGGATACTGCGTACAGTAAACGGTTGAGTATTCTTCTGAACCGAATATTAAAACTCTGCACTGATTCTTCCCGTCCCTGTCTCAACTCTTTTAATTGTTCCCGATATTCTTCCGAAGTCACTTGAGCTGCCACATTGTTCCTCAGTGCGTTGTACAGATTGCTGTAGCACTCAATGGGGATGTTGCGGATACTTTGAGCTGCTTTTCCTACGATTTTTTCTACCTTTATTGCTTTTAGCAATAAATCTTGCTCCATGCAACGGTCTTTCATACTGCTCACTTCTTTGATGAATTCTTCCACACCTACGTCATCGTCTCCGTTGAGCATTGGAATACAACGTATTGCATCCTTAACTCGTAGAGTGGAAAGAGCGGGTGGAAAATAGCCTCTTTCTTCAACTTCGGGTTGTTCGGTGTCGATGTGCGCAGGTGGGATGCCTGGAATCGTTAACCCGGTCGGTTCGCGTGCCCTAACCGTACTCCCGGTGCGATTAATCGCCGTCGATTCACTTTCGTTGCATTCAGTAATGATGGAACCAGAATCATCGGTCGCAAGGGATCCGAACCCAGTCCGTAGCTCTGCGACGGTTCTCCTAAGACTTCCGATTTCTGCTACCCAGCATCTATTTGTTTCGTCACTTTGCATAGACAAACGTAACATATCCTCTTGTAAACGGGCAATACTCTCTTGCTGTTTTTGAATGCTATCCAATATTGTTCGCAACGTTGGATCCGTTGAGGTAGAAGTTTGAGATTCGTTTGTCTTAGACATCTTCCTGCTTTCGGACGAAGATGAGTCTTTGCTACTGAAGCTAGATTTTCTTTCACGGTAACGTACGAAGGAATCCAGTTTACCTTCCTTTGTCACTTCACGCGGTTCGTGATAGTTACTTCGTTGTTGCGGATCACCGTAGTCCCAAATAATTCTATCTTCCGTAGATGATGAATGTCTTTTGGTTTCCGAACAAACACTTTTCACTATGCTGGGAGTAATCGCCAAAAATGTCACGTAAAATAAAAAGCAGGAGGCTCGAACGGAAAGAAAAAATTAAGGTAACAAAAAAAACAAGAGAATTTATTTCTTGTATTCTGAATTTACACTGATTGCGACTTTGTTCTGAGCTCCAGCCGTGACTTTCCAAGACTGAAGCTCTTACAATTTGACTTTCGGTAACATCTGTTTCTTCTTTGTTTGTCATCCCTCAATATCCCCACTACCCTGTAGGCGTACGTGACCGTTCTCACACTTCTAGGACATTCGGTGGAAGGACCGTTAGGATACAGATGACTCATTAGGCAGTTCGGCGATATACATTGTCGCCAAGGCCGCCACATCTCTATCTCCATCATCGGTCCATCGGATTTGAAGTATGCCGGTCGTGACACTCGCTCGTGCCGGTTGTTGAAAGACGATGGAAATTTCCATGTCCCCTGCTCGTATTTCCTTTGTTTCCTCTTCCACTGCTGCGACCACGTGTTGACCCACGCCAAAAACTGTTACTGCTTCCCGGTTCGACGCCATTTTGACACTCTATCGCAAAATGTCCTACTCCTCCACATCTGAAGCATCCTTCCCTTTTTGCAGAAAAGGCGTTGGTTTGCATTTCTCCTCGATTGGACTTATTTTTCTTCTCCGCTATTTCAATTTTATTTTTTACATACGCTACCGTTTGATTTTCGGCTTTTAGTGCATCTATTATATCCGCTATGTAGCTGTATCCTTCGGGTAACGTATTCAGCATGTAAGTTAGTTTTTCCCTCTCACTCACTTGTGCACCCGCACATTTTAATTCGTTTATTAATTTTTCGAAATCGCTAAAGAACGATGCTGAATCATTGTAGTTCTCAAGTTTTATGTTTTCCAATCTCCTTCTGCATACGACCTGTAGTGCCGTCGACTCTTTCAAGTACATTTCATCAAACTTTTTTACTATATCATACGCCGTTTTTTCTTCTCTAATATATTCCAATGGTCTGTTTGTGATGGCACTATAAATTATATTTATTGCCTTCGGATCCTTTTTGTCCCAGTCTTCACTGTCTGTTTCTGTCTTCACCCTAGTTGTGACAATCTCGCATTCTCTATACTTGAGAAACATCGTTATTCTTTGCTTCCACATACCGTAAATATCCATCGAAAATAGGTATCATGATTTCCAATCTCTCCATTTTAAATGATTCCTTATCTCTTACTCAAGCGTTCCTACGTGCTCGAAGTGTATTTTTCCTCTTTGTAACATTTGAACATTTCTTTCCTTACTGAAGACTCACTCGATCTAACTGGCAATATTGAAAACCATGCACTAAAATAAGTGGCAAAACTATGAACCACGCTCTGCTACCATGTAAAGATATAGAATGGATTCGGAAATACAAATAATTCCCTTTATTTATTACACAACAGTTATACATATATCTTATACTCAAAGACCTCGAAACCCTACTCGCACGCACGCTTGTTGTCAACAGACTCTTCCAGATACTTCTAACGACTGACTCTTGTCTTTTGTCCCAACTAAGGCCTGACGTCCTCTGACGCTTATACACACATTCACATGTACATTGTAAATGTATCATGTTCCTAGCAGAATTGTTATGCGACTGATGCATCAACATACCATGCAAGAAGAATTGGAAACTAGGACAAAAAGGAAGAACTGTGAAAGAGATACTTATAATCATAGTAAACGACAAAAAATTCGCAGATGTTCAAGTGAAGTATGTGCTGGAGCAGGAGGTTTTAGTGAACATGTTCGATGGCGAAAGAAATGACGTGCTAAAGGATTTGCTCTTACTTTAGAAAATGAACATGATTTCAAATTAGTAGACTTTTATGCGGGTCCTGTGAAACATTTCATCCATACTACGGACCAAAGGAAAGTGGTGATGTCTTTGACCCAGATAATGAAGAGGCATTTACAAATCCTGTAATGCAGCATACCCATGGCAAAGGAGTACATTTTGTGATGTCTGATTGAGGATTCTCAGTAGAACGACAAGAAAATGTACAAGAAATTCTTTCAAAACAACTGTACCTTTGTCGATGTTTAATAGCATTGATGGCTGAAAGAGAGGGTGGTGATTTTGTGACTTAATTATTCAACCTTTTTACACCCTTTAGTGCTGGTTTAGTTTATTTAATGTATCGCTGCTTTGAAGAAGTTTTTATTTTTAAACCAAACTCTTCTAGACCAGGAAATTCAGAACGTTACTTAATATGTAAGAAGAAACGATCTGGGGTACAAGATGTTGTTGAATATCTGAAGCATGTTAATCGTCTGCTTTTAAAAGGTGGTGTAAATGACGACGTTTTACAACTAGTATCATATAATGAATTAAAAAGAGAGAAACAATTTGTTCAATATCTACGTGCTTCTGACAAAGATTTGGCCGGAAAACAAATAATCGACCTGTGTAAAATTGCAGCATTTTATGCGGATAATACTCTTGTTGAGACAAAACAAGCTGATATGCGCAAACAATATCTAGAGTATTGGAAACTTCCAGATGAAACTAGGACAATCCCAAGACACATGAAACCAAAGACAAATTGAATACTCTTTTGAAAGGTACTTCATTTCTTACTATTAATCCAGCACAATTGATGGAATTTAACATTGAAAATGCATTTTTATCACTATATGACTGGTTTTGTATGCCATGTGGTACAAATCCAAGGTCTGATGATGATAAGAAGCACGCTACATTTTATATGGGCGTGGGAAGGAGCAACGTATATACATGTACAAAGAATTCTTGGGTTAGTGTCGATGACATTGGCATAGAATTACCACCAAATACACTTGTAAACGCAGAGGTTGTATATGAAATGACTAAGGAGTTTATATATCAGCAAAAAGTACTTGCAGTGCATATTATAGATGCATTCTACTTAGGAGGAGTGGACATTAGCAAAAAATATTTGAGGAGCAGGTAAGAAACTGAATCTTATTGAGTTCAATAATAATCTTTTAGATTTCCAGTAATGAAATGTTTTTTCAAGGAGTACGTTCATGTGATACTAATGTATGACTGTTCTTTAAAGGAACGAGGAAGCGACGTTGTTCTGTGAAGCTTTGTGGAAACCAGCAGGAATTAACTATACTCGAATACGTGCCAAAGAACTACTTCCAGTTGGTACATATATCTGTGAACTGTTGCGAGTAACGCAGCGTAAAATGAAAAATAATTCCGATGCCTTAGTATACGAACTTCCAGAAAAGACATTAGATGTTAATGGTTATAATAAGGACAAATTATATTTCATACAACAGAGTGTAATATTTTTAAGAAGCACCGGAAATCCTTGGAATCGGTATGTCAGTAAAACACATTCCATAAAGTATGTCTTTAATTGAAAAACAAACGAGAAGCTATTCGACCTTCATAGACTAAGTTCAGCAGAGGCAAGTTTCGTTAAATCTTTTAAAGGTCGCCTTATTTGTCATTGGCCTAATGATTCATAACTTACTATAAACAGATTTGCAAAACTTATTAAAGATAAGTGTCCGACATACAATACGCGCTTAGAATATTAAAACTACAGGCTGTACATATATTCATACAAGACTTGAACCGTATAGATGTCAAACAGATTAATTCCGTTAATTTGACTGTTATTTCAAATATGAAATACTTTTGGTATATATTGCAGTATTTAGCATTATATTTCTATAGAAATAGAAGTGTAGCGGTACATGAGTCATAGGACAAAGCAAATTACGTCGTTGTCGCCTCGAAGTACCTAGACCGCTCAGCTACGATTAATGTAAAAACAATGTCACCGCAACCAGCTATTGTCGTCAGGTAGGCAAATACGAATTCTTACAAACCCCCCCCCCCCCCTCCGCGGCTAGTATAGGTAGCCTTAACTCAAATACATCTGACGGTTACAACAACAAAGACTCCGTTATTACTCCACATGACCTTCGTCCTCTTCACACACGACAACTACAGAGGTAATACCGGAAAATATAATTAATAAGATGGTCTTCTGAGTGGTTTAATTGCAATACTATTTGAGATGAAATATACTTTTTCAAATCATATGCGGCATTTCATATAATAACTGAATGGTTATAGAAAAGAATGATGACGTTAAACTGTACGATACGATTGCATAGCATATTTTATATTTGTATAACAAATATTTCCCGCAGGGAGGGCTCGCTTATGTGAGCCTATGAGGGCTGGCAAACCCACTTTCCCGAAGCCAGGGGGACCGTCGGGACAAGCGTCCCGCTTACGTGAGTCCCTATGTACTCCGCAGGGAAGGTCGTCGGGGGTGTAAGACGTTTAATTACTATTACATTCTCTCTACGTGGCCTTGGGCAGTAACGCACGATAATGATGCCGTGGATGGGACCGCCGGGATAAGTTCTCGGGTACAAAAGTACCTTGAGGCCCCCGCTTACGTGAGTCCCATCTGGAACTGCCGAGCTCGGTTAGCAGGTCGCTGGCCGACAGTCACGTGGCCGCACATCCATACGATAGTCCCACCAACGACTAGGTTGGTACCACTGGCGGTCG
The DNA here is from genome assembly GCF_910591885.1 of Bombus terrestris. NCBI lineage: Eukaryota > Metazoa > Arthropoda > Insecta > Hymenoptera > Apidae > Bombus > Bombus terrestris. Next base: position 804,415 of record NW_025963549.1, read on the forward strand.
AGTTACAGCCCGGAGGCCAAGATGCTGGCAAGAGGGCCGATTTAAGGTGGAGACTCCACCGAATGGCCTTCGGCGGGTGAGCAGCGTCCCACCTGCTCCGAAACCGTACTGGTGAGACGGGACGGCTTAGAATGTGCCCCGTTCGACCTGATACGAGCGACAGCTCCTGCAGGCTAAGCTGATCCAGGGAGCAAGGTATTGGGTGCCTTGTGCGATGGTTGGGCGTAATCTCAACCCCTATAGTCCTAGGGGGCCCGGCTACTGTGTGGAATTGTATCCGAGGAAAGCACCCGTTACCAAAAGACAATACTATTTGTATAACAAATATTTAGTCGACACAATTTGTCTTTATTTAGTATGATTAGATAACTGCTTGTGGCAGCTGCTCCCATAATAGAATAAGTTGCAGTACCTTAGTCTACAATCCATTACTTCCCAACATCAATATTTGACTCAGGTCTTTTATATTGAAATATGGAGAGGACAGGGTATATGGGAAGTTTGACCGTCAGACTTATTTGAGGTTATCGTTTGTCGTCGTAGTCGTCCAATTTACTTAAAATAATAAAGTAAGGTACAGCCGGATTTGACATAGCGCAAACCAGATGATGTGAGCTGTATTTAGTAGCAACTACGGAGTATAAAGCGCATCGAATTTTCCACATATCTGGAATCGAAACGGAGATTAGTTGATTTGATTATTTAGATTTGATAATGCAAAACTGCAGTTGCGTTGGGTTTGACCGGACCAAAGTGGACATAGCGCTAAATGGATGATATTGGTTTAATTTGCAAGAAATGTGGAATACAAGGCAAATCGTATTGTCGACACATTTCAAACAGTAACGGAGATGCGTGGATTTGAATATATAATAATGTATATGAAAAACTGCAATTACGCTGGATTTGTCGGTGATCGGAGGTGACATAGTTTAAATCGAATGATGTGCACTGTACTGGCAGCAAATGTAAAGTATAACCTGATTCGTATTGTCGGCATATCTGTAACAGAATCGTAGATACGTTGATTTGAATATTTATGCACAAATTTGCAAAACTGCAATTACGCGGGTTTGACACGGGCCAGAGCTGACATAGCGCCACCCCACTAATGTGCGCTGTATTTGGCAGCAAATATGGAGTGGATGTCGGCACATATGCTATAGAGGCGGAGACACATTGATCTGAACGTTTATTCCTGAGTATGCAAAACTACAATTACGCTGCACTTCACAGGGTCCAGAATCGACATAGCCCAAAGCGGCTGATGTGTGCAGTGCTTGGCAACAATTCTGGCGTATAACACGCTTTACGTTGTCGACATACCTGCAACGGAAGCGGAGATACGTTGATTAGAATATTTCAGCCTGAATATGCAAAGCTGAAACTACATTGGATTTATCGGAGACCAGAGATGACATAGCTCAAAGCAGCTGAAGTGGGCTGTATTTGGCAGCAACTGTGGAGTATAAGATGCATCGAGTTCTCAGCATGTGTGCTATAAAAGAGGAAAAAAGTTGATTCAAATATCTGAGACCGAATATGAAAAACAGCAATTACGCTGCATGTACAAGGTCCAGAGTTGACACAGCTCAAACCGGATTGTGTTCACTGTATCTGGCAGCAAATGTGGAGTGTAGCGTGCATCGTATTTCCGACATACATAATATGTATACAGCTAATAACAGCGCAATGTTTTCTAATGGAGGATTCAGCCTATGTAAGCAAAACTGCAATTACATTGGATTTCACAGGATACACAGATGACATAGCACAAACCCTCCGATGTGTGCTAAATTTGGGAGCCAATGTGGAGTATAACACACATAAATTCATCGTCATATCTGCATCAGAAGCAGAGATACGTAGATTTGAATATTTAAGCCTGAATATGCAAAACTGCAATTTCGCTGGATTTCACACGGTCCAGAGTTAACTTAGCGCCAGCCCACTGATGTGCGCTCTATTTGGCAGCAAACGTGGAGCTACCGCGCATAGCATTTTCGACATATATCCAATACCAATGCGGCTACGTTCTAACGAGTAATTCAGCCTTAACATGCAAATCCGCAATTACATTGGCTTTTACAGCGTTCACAGTTGAAAAGTCGCATCCCGGATGATGCGCGCTGTATTTGGTAGTAAATGTGGAATACAACTTGCATAGTATTGTCGACATATCTGTAATATGAACGAAGATACCTTCATTTGAATATTTAAGCCTGAATATGCAAATTTGCAATTACACAGAATTTGATCGGTTCCTGAGTTGACGTGGCACAAACCGGCTGATTTGGCAGCATATGTGCAGTATTATGCGCATCGAATGGTCGTCATTTGAGCTCTTGAGGCGGAGATACGTGGATTTCAATATTTTAGACTGAGTATGCAAAACTGCAAATACGCTGGATTTGGCACGGTCCAGAATTGGCATTGCGCAAGCTGGCAGATATGCGCTGTATAGGTTTATTTGAACATTTAGGCATGAATATGCGAAACTACAATCATGCCGGCTTTGACTGAAACCAGAGAGGACATAACGGAAACAGGCTGGTGTACGCTGCATTTGGCAAGAAATGTGGGGTACAAGTCACATCGAATTCTCGACATATTTGCCACAATAACGGAGATACGTTGATTTGATTATTCGTGCATGAGTATCCACAAATGCAATTGCGCTGGATTTAACAATGGTCAGAATCGACATAGCGCAAACCGGCTGATGAGTAATACATTTGGCAGTACGACGCTAACTCGAATTGTGGACATATCTGCAACGGAATCGGAAATAGCTTGATTTGAATATTTAATCCTGAAAATGGAAAGCGCTAACAACTCTACTCTCAGCAACGCTGACACTTCTCACAACTCGACAACGCTAACAACTCCACTCTCAACAACGCTAACAACTCTCGCAACTCGACAGCGCTAACAACTCTACTCTTCGTCTCCTCGATTAACTCTGACCTCTCGACTCACTCTTATTTCTCGATCAACCGCTCAACGCTTCTCGATCAGCCAATCTTTAAAGTTAAATCGTCCCCTACCATTAGCGTTAGTTTTTCCAACTCTCTAACCCCATTCTGTTAACGCTCAGCAAGTACAAGGTGACTTTAGTCACATAGGCTTTCTCCCCGATGTAAAGTAACAACCGAAGGACATTCGACATTGTTTTGATCGACTTCTAATGAGGCTTTTTCCTCACGATACTACAATATGTTGACTTGAATATTTAAGCCTGAATATGCAAAACTGCAAATGCGCTGAGGCTGGCTGCGTCCACACGTTACATAACTCGAACCAGATAATATGCACTGTATTTGGCAGCGAATATGGAGTATAACGCGCTTCGTGCTGTCGGCATATTTGCAATGCAAACGGCTGTACGGTGATTTGAATAGTTAAGCATGAATATGCAAAACAGTAATTTCGCTGGATTTGTCAGAGCCCGGAGTTGACATAGTACAAACCTGCTGATGTGTGGTGCATATGACATCAGATGTGAAATGTAACGGACATTGAATTGTAGCCATGTGTGCAATAAAAACGGAGATACATTCATTTGAATATTTTAACCGGAATATGCAAAACAACAATTACGCTGGATTTGACAGGGACCAGAGTTGACATAGCGCAAACCAGCAGACATGCAGTGCACATGACAGCAACTGTGACATATAACGCGCATCGAATTTTCCGAAAATGTTCCGTAGAAACGGACATACCATGATTTGAATATTTACGACTGCAAACGCAATACTACAATTGCGATGGATGTTTCAAGGACCAGATCTGACATAGCTGTAACCAGCTAATGTGCGGTGTATCTGAGTGCAAATATGACGTGTAACGCGCTATTTATAGTCGAAATATATGCAATAGAAGCGGAGATACGTTTTTGTGAATATGTAAGCCTGAATATGCGCAGCAGCAATTACGCTGTGTTTGACAGAGACCAAAGTTGACCGCAAACTTGCTGATGTGCGCTAGTTATGACATGGGATATGAAATATAACGGGCATCGCATTGTAGCCATTTGCGCTATAGAAACGGAGATACATTCATTTGAATATTTTAACCTGAATATGCAAAACTACAATTACGCTTGATATGTCAAGGACCAGAGATGATATAGTAGCTCGAGCCAGCTGAAGTGCGCTGTATTTGGCAGCCAATGAGGAGTATATCTCGCACCTAATCGATGACAAATCTGCAATTGCAGCGATGATACGTTTTATTTAATATTTGATAATGGGCCTATTACGATACAGATAGTATTATCGTGACTGAAACACATTGCCGTTTCAGTAAAACCATTTTATTTCAAGCTTCACTCTACAGTTCTGAATCCGGACCAGACCGTTTCAAGTTCTCGCAAGAGCAAGCAGTCAAATTAAGGTACTTACACGAGTTAGAGTCAAATACATTTTATTGGTCCAACATCGATGGGGCGATCTCGCATCGAAATTTTCGGAGGACGGCGTAACCTTCCAACGACGACCGCCGTACGAGCAGCGGATAAGCTTATTTCGTGCCTTAGGCTGCCCTCACCACGTCCTCTACTTCTTGATTCTTGGTTGGTAGCTTTAGCGGCTGCAGATCCGAGAAATTGCATCTTGACCCGCTTTCTCGTATGCCTCATGTGACGTCTCGCTTTCCGCCGTGGACACTTGTCGGATCTACATACGTTGAACGATTTGCGCGATACAAGCGCGGCGCTCTGCAGGGACGAGGGATCCAATTTTCGAAGTATCAAGTGCAAAACCTCCAGTGGTAGTTCGGAAATGATATCTACCTTACTTGGCACGAACAAGCCAACGACGCGTAGCAGAGATCTAAAGAAACTCCATGTTGCTTCTATTGTGGCGCGAGCACGACTGACGGTCTGGCTGAGAATGAATTCTTAAATATGTGCCGTTCGTCACGGTGCACTGCGAGTTCCGGCTCCGGTGAGAGTCCTGGACAGTCAGAATCGATCGCATGTGCATGTATCTTCATATAGATCTGGTTCACATTATGATTAGTGTTAGATGCGTGAAACGAATCTTCATTTGGATTAGACGTTGCTGTTATGCAATAGAGCAGATATTCACTAGTGGGAATTTGATTTGAGGTGTATGGTAGCGATTTAGGTTTAAAAGCACAAGGGTATATTTAACTATGTAGTTTATTAAAATATACCCTACGTGTACACTAGTCGTATAATACACTTGTTGTCTTGATTCGTGATTACGAATAGATCTGCGCAAAGAAGTATCGACTTAACTGCTACTGCTCGTGTCATTCGATAACAAAGAATGCCTCGCTACCCTGTTCGCTATATTTATATGCGTCGATGCTGACAAAATGCGTTGGGATTTAAATTTCCAAGGTGTTCTCGAAAAATTACAACGGACGCTGAACTCTCGACCTTGATTACAAATGTTGACATTTCGGGTAGTTGACTCGAGGGCATATGATCACGACAAAATCTACGGATTTTGAATAACCTTCGGTAACCGCCTAAGGTTGTCGGATCTATAATAAACTCATCTTTCAGTAAACACGTTTTTTTGTGTAGCGGGATCACTGCACCGAAACCGTTATGAGTTTTACCGACGAGTGCCGCTACAGTACCCGCCTGCCAGTGTTAGCGTTACTTATTCTTATGTTTGTTTACCTATGTTAGCGCGGTGCTCTTGCTAACCGCTTAATTCAACCCCGTTTGAAAGCGGTGAGGAAAACGAACTCTCCTGCCCGAACGCGTGGTATAATTGGTTCTTGCGTCTCCGTCGCTTTGTTGCGCTTGCTCGCTGCTTTGCGGTCGGAATATTTTCCCAGGTAAAAATACGTCGTAGGTTTCTGCGCTCCTTTCCAAATGCTCAATATCTTCCGACACGATGAAGGCGGGTTTTAAACGATCTACGGAGACTTTCACGTTTTTGTCCTTCATCCGTATGGTAATGGTTTTCATCCCACGCTGTGTAACCTGATAGGGGCCATCGTATGGTGGTTGCAGTGGAACTCCGATTGCATCGTGGCGTACGAAAACGCACGGCGACGTTTCTAAATCGCGGAACATGAACGTTTTCTTTTCGCCGTGTCGTGAAATCGGCAGAGGTCTAATATCGCTCATTCGCTCTCGCAGACAGTTTGCGAACTCCTCGTTGGCCGGTAGTTTTGCTGGTACAAAGAATTCTGCTGGCAATCGTATGTCCGTACCATAAATCATTTCGGCTGCCGTTGCGCTCAGGTCCTCCTTGATAGCGGTTCTAATGCCTAAAAGAACTATGGGAAGGCTTTCAACCCAGTTGCTCGAATTGTGGCATTTGATTGCGGCCTTAAGTTGCCTGTGAAAGAGCTCTACCATCCCGTTGGACGCGAGGTGGTAGGCTGTGGTACGCAAATGCTTAATGCCGAGCATCCGGCATAGTTCGTTGAAAAGACTTGATTCGAATTGGCGTCCTTGATCGGTTGTTATTTTTGCTGGGACGACAAAACGCGCTATCCATGTGGAAAGAAGAGCCGAGGCAACGGTCGTCCCTTCCATATCTGGTATTGGAATCGCTTCGGGCCAACGTGAAAAACGGTCGATACATGTTGCACAATATCGGTAGCCTTGTGAATATTGCATGACGATGATGTCTAAATGTATATGCTCGAATCGAGCTCTCCGAATGTTCCGGTCGGCGTCGATACGTGCCTCGTTACTTTACATTGTTGACATGGGATGCATTGCCGTGTCCATTTTGGCAATCTTTGTTTACCGCCGGCCAAACTATACGCGATTTTACAAATTTTTGGATCGCGCGTATCCCTAGATGGGAAAGTCCGTGGAGCGAATTGAATACGTCGCGCCGCAAGGGTTTCGGTACGTACGGTCGTACGATGTCGCCTGATACGTTGCATTATATTTCCGCGTCGTAATCCGGAAAACGAATTTTCTTAAGCTGCAACGCGGATATATCGGAGTTGATAATGTCGCGGAGCTCCTTGTCGTTTTCTTGCGCGGCGGCGAGAGTTTTGTGATCCACGGATTTTTCTATGGCTTCGATGCGAGGTAGGGCATCGGCTGCATTGTTATTCAGCCCTTTTATATGCCTTATATCGGTCGTGAACTGCCCGATATAATCTAGTTGACGGAATTGTCTCGGCGAACACTTGTCGGGATTTTGACTGAACGCATAGGTGTGGGGTTTGTGATCTATGAAAATAATGAAATTCCTCCCTTCTACGGCGTGTCTAAATCGCTTGACTGCGGTATACATAGCGAGTAATTCGCCGTCGTACGCGCTATATTTTCGCTGCGCGCAATTTAAGGGTTTAGTTAAGAAACCCAACGGTTGCCAAGTGTCATTCGCGCGTTGCTGCAACACCGCCCCTATTGCAAAGTCGGACGCGTCTACTGCGAGGCTGATGGGCGCGCCAGGTATAGGATGCGCTAACATCTTAGCGTTAGGTAGGGCGCGTTTTGACTCGCTAAAGCTCGTTTTCCTCCGACTAAATAATGGGCATGTTGCCCTTTTTCGCCCCTTGTAACAAATCGTTGAGGGGTTGCAAAATTTTAGCTGCCCCGGTATGAAACTTCGGGTAAAAGTTAATCATACCGAGGTATCCGCGTAGTGCCTTGATGTTCGCGGGGAGCGGTTCTTCATTTATAGCTCTAACGTGATCGGCGAGCGGTTTTATTCCGTGCGCGTTTACCGTATGGCCTAGGAAGGCTATTTCATTAATGCCGAACTCGCACTTTGCGAGGATGATTACTACGCCGTACTGGTTTAGACATTCGAACAAGATCCGCAAATCCCCGCGGTGCTGCTCCTCGGTTTCCGAAGCTACCAAGAAGTCATCTATGTACGCGTAAACGAAATCTAAGCCTCGCGTGATTACGTCGACAAATCTTTGACACGTTTGCGCGGCGTTTCGAATCCCAAACATCATGCTGTTTGCCTCGAAAGGGCTGAATGGTGTCGAAATCGCGGTTTTTGTAACGTCCTCAGGCGCGATTGAGATTTGATGGTAGGCGCGCACTAAAGCAGTTTTTGAGAATATTCGCCGACCGTGTAAATGCTGCGCGAAGTCTTGTATGTGCGGTGGAGAGTACCTGTCGGGTAAAGTGCGGGCGTTCAGCGCCCTGTAGTCACCGCAATGTCGCAGACTTCCATCCTTCTTTGGGACGACGTGTAGTCGAGATGCCCGGGAAATCTTCGATGGGCGCATGACTCCTTACTCAATAAGTGTTACAAATTCCGCCTTGATTGGCTTGAGACGGTCTGGCGCGAGAGGGCGGGGTTTGCAATATACGGGCAGGCGGGGTGTGGTTTCGATGTGGTGCTCCACACTGTGCCGTATTTTCTCTCACCCTAATGCCGGTGGGCGCGTTAGATCTGGACATTTCGCCAACAATTAGTGGTAGACCAAATCCCCGTTTACGGTCTTAATCATAAGCTGTTCGCAGTTGGCGGCGTATCCCCTGGTCGATAGCTGATTTGTTGTGTCGAGAAATCGTCTTTTTCTTGGATCCACAAGCAACCCGTAATGACTTAGGAAGGCTAGGCCGATGATGGGGGTTTGCACATCGGCGACAGTGAAGTGCCATTTGAAGGCACGTATAAGGAACAGGTTCAGCTCCATCGCTATAGTGCCGTATGTTGCGATGCGCGTCCCATTGGCAGCGAATAGTTCATACGTTGTTTTCTTTACGTCCCTAGATAGCCTGCTTCGGGGATGAACGCAGATATCAGCACCGGTGTCAACTAAGAACGAAGTCTTCGTTCTCTGGTCCAAAATAAAGATGCGGCGAGATCCCAAGCCGTCGCCGTCCTCCGCTTTTACGGACGGCTGGGGTCGTTTCCCGACTTCCACTTACAAGCGTGGCGCGATCGCCGAACCTCGCATGATAGAAGCAAATTCCGTCCTGGCGCGGATAATCTCGCGAACGCGAACGGCGGCGGGGTCGAATGAGAGAATTCGAACGTCTTCGTAGTCGATGATACCCGCCGATTCCCATAGCCTTAATCTGTTCTCGCAGTCTGCTGACCTCGGCGGCCAGTGCGTCGTTTTTGCCTTCGTGTGATGCCGGTGGCTCGATTGTGACTACCTTGTGAGCGCGCTGCCCGTTACGATTATACGCCTCATCGATTTTATCCGCTGTCCTGGTCAGTTTCTCGATACCCGTATCGTCCACTGCAGCCAGGACTTCCCTGATGCGATCAGGGAGGCGATTCCTCCACAAGATGTGGATGAATTCATCAGAAGCGAGGGGGCTGGCTAATTTTTTAAGTCATTATAAAACTGTGAGGGTTTTCTGTCGCCCATCTCTTCACGTTCGACTAACCTTTCGATCTTGGCGCTGTCCGATTCGGTCAGGGCGCGGATCAGCTCGCTCTTCAATTTACTGTACTGGCCTGTGGCGGGGAGGTTGGTCACTGTATCCTCAATCTTCGCGAGGTAATGTGGGTCGAGGAATCCCATGAGGGCTAAGGATTTTTCATCGTCGTGGAAGATGCCGGCTACCCCGAAATATTTCTCTAAAATGGAAAACCAAATCCTGGTCATGGTGGGCATAAAGGGTGGCACGCGGAACGATGAGCCGGCTGGAGTTCGTTTGCTCTCCTTTTCCATTGTGTGAGTTGCGGACTATGATATTCAAACTGCGACTAGCCTATCGCTGTCACCTCTTACACAAATATCACGTCGGTGTCACCAGTTTGAGATGTATGGTAGCGATTTAGGCTTAAAAACACAAGAGTATATTTAACTGTGTAGTTTATTAAAATATACCCTACGTGTACACTAGACGTATAATACACTTGTTGTCTTGATTCGTGATTACGAATAGATCGGCGCAAAGAAGTATCGACTTAACTGCTACTGCTCTTATCATTCGATAACAAAGAATGCCTCGCTAGCCTGTTCGCTATATTTATATGCGTCGGAGTTGACAAAAGGCGTTGGGATTTAAATTTCCAAGGTGTTCTCGAAAAATCACAACGGACGCTGAACTCTCGACCTTGATTACAAATGTTGACATTTCGGGTAGTTGACTAGAGGGCATATGATCACGACAAAAACGACGGAATTTGATTAACCTTCGGTAACCGCCTAAGCTAAACATATACTGTGGAGATGCGTTGACATCTGGCAATCATCTCATCCGAAGGATAGAGTCTGCGTGCGGCGAGACACGGGACAGAAACCGTTGGAATGTTTACTGTCACGTGCCGCTACGATTATTTCATTTAAGGAAAGCTATAGAATTACTCCATGCCTTTATTAGAGAAAACGTTCATCCCTTGACCGCGGCTACGTTCGGTGACTGGTTGTCGCCTCGAGGCCAAGTTCAGTATCACAAGTTTCGAACAATTACAATCGGACTGGATGACTACAATTGTTTAATTAGAGCTATGGTAGAATCTAGATTACAATATACGGGATTTTCCCAAAATTCCAAAGGGAAGGTTCCCGTGATATTTCATTTCTGACTTATATTTATGCTTGATCTGTCTGGGACCAGTGCAGATATAGCGCAAACTGGCTGGTAAGCGATGTATTTGGCAAGAAATGTGGAGTACCAGGCATATCGTATTGACGACACATTTCCAACAGTAACGGAGATGCGTGGTTTTGAATATTAAATAATGTATATTAAAAACTGCAATTAGCTGGATTTGAATCGATATAGCGAAATTCGTATGATCTGCACTGTATTTATCAGCAAATATGGAGTATATCGCGCATCCATTTGTCGACATATCGACATATCAAAAGAAACAGCGATACGTTGATCTGAATGTTCAGGCATGAATATGCAAATCTGCAATTACACTGGATTTGACAGGGTTCAGACTTGACGTAGCTCTAACTAGCAGATGTGAACTGTATTTGGCAGGAAATGTGGAGAACAATGCACATCGTATTGTCTGCATATCTGCATTAGCAACGGAGATAGGTTGGTTTGAATATTTAAGTCTGAAAATGCAAAAATGGAGGGTTTACGCCTGGATTTTACATTGGCCAGAGTTGATGTCAATTTGTCCAACCGTGGAGAGATTTGATCGCGTGGAAGCGAGTCAACGGGAGTCGCAAATTCCCGTTACGATTCTAGGAAACGACACCGCGTATTGATCGATTCCCTGATTTCCGTTAAGATAGTAGGGTCGTTGCGGTGGTATAACTCTGCGACCAACAGTGTTATTGATGAGAATTGTGGATCTTGATGGCCGAAATATTGTTATGGAAACATAAAATTTACACTGGCCTTTACTATTAACGTAGACACATATTTATTTTATAAACGATTTTTAGAATATATATCGTTAGACAGCTGCACGCGTCTCAGCACTTTCTTCCATACCCGACCTTATGTAGACTGTTAACCGACCGAACTGTTTACATTCGTCTGTTTTTGAGTCGCCGCGCACACACATATCTCCACACACTGATATCCACATACAAACATCTCCACTACGCACTCGACCTAGTCCAGCACAAAAATTTTACATATCTCAATACACCTCCTTAATTATTGTGCTGCATATTCATTTCCTTTTGTGAAAATTAAACTATTTTTAAAAGTAATCTAAAATTTTCAAAATTATTTCTCCCTAGAGCCTTCGTTTGGATATCTGCTACATTGTTTTCTGAATTTACTTTTATAACGTCAATCTCTTTATTTTCCCAACTTTCATTTACAAAATGGAAATGTACTTCAATGTACTCATAATTTTTTGTCAAGTTTCCAAATTTTGATATCACAATCGCTCCAGAATTATGTTCGTAAATTTTTATTGGTCTCTCGATCATTATTTTGAAATTTTTCAATAATTTCTTTAGAAATTTTATTTCACTCCCTGCTTCTGACAAAACTACTTACTCGGCGGCTGTTGATGATTTTGTCACGCTGTTTCGCTTTCTCGATTTCCAGTAAATTGCGTTTCCGAAAAATCTTATGATAAATCCCGTAGTAGTCTTGTAGTAGTCTTATGATAAATCACCGTCAACAAAGCAATAAATGATTTCAGCGTTCAAATTTCTTTCATAAGTCAACCTTAATTTTCTGGTTAAATAGAAGTATTACAAAATTCTCAACGCATATTTATAATGGGTCCCGTCGTAACTGTTTTGAAATCGACTTAAATAGTTTACACTTGTATAATCTTGTTCCAGTACTAATAAATTATGAAGATCCCATGAGGTTTCTATATCTTATATCGTCTGAGGCTGACTATGCGGGTTCTAAATTTGAATTTTTTTCCTTTGGTGTAAAATATAGTTTACTATTTTCTATATACTATCGTTTCGCTAATGACTCTATATAACTACTTTTGTCTAATTTCATCTCACACTTCTTATGATCGTATTCAATGTATATTCCTAAGTAAGTCTTTACTTCACCTAAGTCCCTCATCGCAAATTTGTTTGACAATTTATTTTTAATTTCATCGATTTTTCTTTTGTTTTTTCCACACATTAATAAATCATCCACGAATAGAATGAAGTATATAACATGATCGCTCTCATACTTCATATACAGACAATAATCACTCTCACTTCTTTGAAAACCTATTTCACATACTTACAAACCTAGCTTACATACTTTCCCGCTTTTATCGGCGTAACCCATAGGTTTATTTACGAATACTTCCGATTTTATAGTTCTGTTTAGGAATGCTGTTTCTACATCCATTTGCATAATCATCGAACCATATTGACAACAATAAGATAGTAATAACTTCAGCGTTTGCATTTTTGCCACTGGAGAGTATAAATCTTCCGGTATTTCCTTTTGTTGGAAGCCCCGAACAACTAGTCGCGCTTTCTTACGATTATCGGATTTATTCGTATATACCCATTTCAAATCTAATACATTTTTATCTTTTGGTTTCTCTACTAATTGCCAGGTTTTTATTTTTGACTAAACTATTCATTTCTCGATCCATTGCTTCTTTCCATGATCTGCTGTCATCTCCACTTAAAGCTTCTTCATAGGTTTGAGGACTGCCTGCGCTAACTACATTCACATAAATGAAATATGAGCTCGTTTGGCCATATCTTTGAGGTTTCTTTGTTTCCCGTCCTGGCCTTCTCAAATTATTTTCTATGTCCTCAAGTTTTTCTTCTGATTCGTTACTTAAATTTCTCTCCTTTTTTCTTACAACCTGCTCGACCTTTTTGTTGATGTGGTCACCACTTCTAGGAAAACTCCATATCTGCTCTTTTTAGCATTCTCAAGCGCTGAAGACATCGACAGCATATAGACAAAAGAATAGCAGGGAGGCAGACCATAAACGGTAGACAGGCGACGTTGGCTTCGGGGTTCTCAGTCATAAAGTAACACTGCTAGCGTGCGGATCTGGACCAGCTCAAATTGTATTCCTGTATTTCATTATTAAGTCAAATATATACTTTGTATCTTACACTTTATCCACGCGTTTTTCGCTCTTTATATACCGAATAACCTCAACAGGTTATGGGCCCAGGGCTGTAGAGTGTAAGATAGCAACGCGAAGTGAATAAATTGTCAAAGTATTGTGCTTAGTAAAGTAAGTGATAGTGCTAAAATGGAATCAGCAAGTGCGAATATCGAGATGTTACGTGGCGAAGAAAACTGGCTCCAGTGGCGTTTTGTCATGCGTACACTTTTGGAGGAAGATGACGACCTGATCAACGTGTGTGAAGGGAATCTGTGTCATCCAAGTAACAGTGCGGAGAAAGAAATCGCCCGTAAAAGATTTTTGAAGGCAGATCGGCTAGCAAGAAAATTGATTGTGACCTCAGTAGGAAGAAAACCGTTGGATCTTCTTTTATGTTGCTCAACAGCACATGAAATGTGGAAAAAGTTGAATACAGTATATGACATGAAGTCGGATGAGAATCTAAGTATGGTCCAGAAGCAGTTCTTCAATTTTAAATGGAAAGAATCTGAAAATGTATCTTACAAATTATCAAAATTGCAATTGATAGCGGCGAAGATGAAAACTCTTGGGAGTGAAATTGGCGAGAAAATGCTGATAACACGCATTTCATCGGTGTTACCGGACAAATTTGACCATTTTCACAGTGCGTGGGATTCGGTGGAAGAAGAAAAGAAGACTTTAGACAAGCTTAGTACCAGGCTGATGGCGGAAGAAATCAGATGGAAGAAAGACGGCCAGGAAACATCGCTGTCGCTGGTAACAAAAGGTAACAATTATAAAAGGGAACAGCAGAAGCAGTCAAGCAAACGTGAATACGAGAAACAAGGACCAAGCTGTTTCAACTGTGGAAAAGTTGGCCATCTATAGAAGGATTGCTTTAGATGCTTTACATGCAAAAGGGAAGGCCACACCAGCAAAAATTGCTTCAAAAATAAGAAAGGAAACAACAGCAGAGACAACCAGGAACCCAGAAATGAAAATCGAGATCACAGCGGAATTGGTCTATTAGGAAGCACCTCAACGATACAAGTGGCAAACCATGATGCTTGGATAATCGACTCAGGAGCTACGAATCACATGACAGGACGACAAGAATGGTTCAGCGTCTTCGAAAAATTCGATAACACGGTGAAGATAGAAATCGGCGATGGTACGTTCATGGATGCGTACGGCAAAGGAAAAATCAAGGTAGAGACTTTTGTGGACGGCAAATGGGTAGCATGTACAATGAACGATGTCTTGTATGTACCAGGTATGAAAAGAAATCTATTTTCCATTAGATCTGTTGCCAGAAGAGGTATAGATTTCTGTATTCTAAGGGAAGGGAAAAACTGCATGTTTTTACAAAATCAGAAAATAATAGCAAGTGGTTCTGTTATTGGAAATTTATGTAAGGTCGACATGCGAGTTATCATACCGTCAGTTTGTAATCTTAGCAATAGAGCGGAGTCAAACGCGGACACACTGCAGTTATGGCACGAACGGATATGTCATCAAAACATCATACACGTTAAGGAATTTTTAAAGAATTCAAATATAAAAGTTGTAGAGGATAGTAACTTTTTCTGTGAAGGTTGCGCGTACGGGAAACACCATAGATCGAGTTTTCACCAGAAAACCAAGCGTGCGACTAAACCTCGCGAAATTATTTATACGGATGTATGTGGACCTATGGAAGTCGAGTCATTAGGCAAAAAATTGTATTTTCTTGCGTTTAAAGATGATTTTTCCAAATTCACAAAGATTTACTTCTTACGACATAAGTCAGAAGTACTCGAAAAGTTGAAAACTTTTTGCATAGAAGTCGAAAATCAATCCAATGATAAGATCAAAGAAATTCATAGTGATGGAGGGAAAGAATTCAAAAATAAAGAGGTTAAAGAATTTTTAAGAAGTCAGGGAATTAAGCATACGATTAACGTCCCATACACTCCTGAACAGAATGGCGTCGCAGAAAGAGAAAATAGAACAATAGTAGAAGCAGGAAGGTCGATGTTATATTCGAAATCTAATCTACCGCTGTTTTTATGGGCCGAAGCCATGAACACCGCAGTGCATGTCATAAATAAGACCGGGCCGACAAGACAAGACAAGAAAACACCATATGAACTGTGGTACGGGAAACCGCCAGATGTAGAAAAGTTTAGAGTTTTCGGTACTGAATGCTTTGCACACATACCTGCGGAAAAGAGAAGGAAATTGGACAGAAAGTCTAACAAAGGATATTTGGTAGGCTATCTAGATGACGGACGAGGGTATCGAGTGTACGTGCCGACCGAAAGAAATATAATATTAAGCCGTGACGTAATATTTAAGCCCGAATTAGAAACTGAAAAATTCGTTAATTTAAGTTTACCGAAAATTGTCGAGCGCGAAGATGTGCGTGCACAGAGCGATAGAGTATGTACGTATGAAAGTGCAGAGAGTGAAACTGAAAAACAACCCTTTATAACTAGCGAGAATGTGAGACAATTGAGAGATAGAGATAAGATCAAGCGAACCGATTTTTATGGTAACCCAGTAACGTACGTAGCGGAAAAATTACCAGTTGATTTTAACGAAGCGATGAGATCCGAAAAGAAAGAAATTATGTGGCTAAAGAAAATATTTCTCGAATGCAAAATAGAGATATTTCAGTATACGCTATGTGTAAATAATACTAGTGCCGTAAAATTAATTAAGAATCCTGAATTCCATCAAAGAAGTAAGCATATTGATATAAGATACTACTTTTTGCGAGATTTATACAATAGAGGCGAAATTGATGTAACATATGTAACAAGCGAAGAGCAACTGGCAGATATATGTACAAAGGCGTTACCAAAACCAAGATTTAAATATTTAAGACAAAAGTTAGGTTCGAAAAATGAAAAAGATGTTAAGAGGTAACCGTTTATAGAGATGTAGAGTTTTTAGGGAAGGTGTCGAAGTGACTATCACTTCTAATAAAAAAAACTCTACATGATCTGTTTAGTCCTGTCGTGTTTTAGTAATAAACTAATTTGAATGGAAAAGAGAAAGGCAGCTGGCAAATGTATTTGTGAAGACATTGACAAAATCAAGAGTTAGAAAAATATTAAGATATAATTGTTTGTAGGGATGTAGAGTTTTAGGGAGGGTGTTGAAGTGGCCAGCACTTCTAGGAAAACTCCACATCTGGTCTTTTTAGCTTTCTCAAGCGCTGAAGCCATCGACAGCATATAGACAAAAGAATAGCAAGGAGGCAGACCATAAACGGTAGACAGGCGACGTTGGCTTCGGGGTTCTCAGTCATAAAGTAACACTGCAAGCGTGCGGATCTGGACCAGCTCAAATTGTATTCCTGTATTTCATTATTAAGTCAAATATATACTTTGTATCTTACACTTTATCCACGCGTTTTTCTCTCTTTATATACCGAATAACCTCAACACTTTTCGTCACTTGTTTCACTTTCATGAATTTCGTTTGTATCCGAATGTTCTTCAAAATCCTTTTCCGTTTCATTATCTGATTCATTCATTCCTTGAAATCCTACTAAATTATCATTTTCACCTATAAATTCTACGTGTCTTGCAATTATAATTTTATTATTAACTAAGATCCTATATCCAACGTTTTCATAACCTACAAGTATTCCAATATCTGCCTTTTTGTGCCATTTCGAATTTATTTTAAATTCAGATATTCTTACGAAAACTATACTCCCGTACAATCTTAAATTATTTATATTCGGTTTCCTTCTTAACAATATTTCGATTGGTGTTTTATTTTCACATGTTTTCGTAATGGTTCTATTTTTTAAGTACACGGCGGTTCTAACTATTTTCGACCAATATTTAATATTTAGTTTCGAATCATGTAATAAGCATCTAGCGGAATTCGTGATTGTTCTATTGTAGCGCTCAGCTGTTCCATTTAACTAGTGAACATAAGGTGGGCATGGTTCTAGGAGAATTCCCGTTTCCCTCATTAGATTGTACATGTTTTTGTTCATATATTCTTTTCCATTATCGCATCTTAGTCTCTTTATTTTCTTACCAGTAAGATTTTCAACTTTATTTATATAATCAAGGATTCAATCGTAAACCTCATCTTTCGATTTCAAAGTATAAATTAATGCGCACTTACTATAATCGTCCATAAATGTTAAGAAATATTTAGATCCATCAAACCCGGAATTTTTATAAGTTCCATTTAAATCGGTATTTACTAATTCTAAAATCTCGCGTGCTCTACTACGGTTACTCTGGATAGGTACATTGTGCTACTTATTTTGCATACACGCACCACATTTTAATTGAACTTGCTCCAATTTTTCTGGCATTCCCTCAATTAATTTTTTCTTACACATCGTATCTAAATAAGTAAAGTTTACATGTCCTCCGATTCTGTGAAATTTTTCCCTGTTCGTCATTTTTTCTACATTTTTGGCGTGTGATTCTTGCCTTCCAATGTAACTAGATATTTTATATAAACCATGATCTTTGAATGCGATCCCTATCAACTTTCAATATTTGTTATAGATCTTTGAAGTATTCCCTACTGAGAGTATCTTATTTTTATTCGTTACTCTCGCATAGCTAACCAAGTTATTATCCATTTCTTCCACACAAAATACATTTGACATTATAATTTTAACCCTTCTTTTGTTTACTTCAAAGTAAGTTAAAATTTTTCCAACTTTTGTTCCTTTTAATGTTCTACCGTTTCCTAGTTTTACGTTTATCGGGTTCCTTAAGTTTTCGTATTCAAAAAAATACGAGTCATCATTTACAATGTGATCTGAACATTCACTATCCAATATCCAATCTATTTTTCGCGTATCGCTGGTATATACTGTGATAGTATCCTTACTATTATCGGGCTGCACTCGCGTTAGGAAGGAGTCAATTCCTTGGTCGTCGTAGTCCTCGCTGTGTAAATAATTTGCGTCTTGTCGACTTGCCCCATTGTAGCGTTGCTGCCAACCTCTGCTTCGTCCTCGTTGACCAAATCCACGCTGAACATATCCTCGTCTTCTGTGGCCACAACCTCGTCCGCCGCGACCCCTATTCTGCTATGACTGATACGCACCTCCTTGCCATTGCGCTCCTCCATTGATTCCGCCTCTGCATGTATTCGTGCAATTTTTTATCACGTGGCCGTACTTTCCACAGCCATGGCACTTTATTTCTCTCTTTTCTCAACTTTGAAAACATTTGACCATTTCCTATCACTTTTACTCTCCCTACGCATTTCCCACATTATAATTTTATTCTTTAAAAAATCACCCGTTCAATCACTTTCTTTCAATGAGTCGATTAAGTCATCAATATATATCAATGATTCTGGTAGTGTTTTTAGCATATAATCGAGTTTTTCACGTTCACTTACGTTTGCACCAGCACTCTTTAATTCATTTATCGTCTTCTCAAATTCCGTGAAAA
Source organism: Bombus terrestris (assembly GCF_910591885.1). Lineage (NCBI taxonomy): Eukaryota > Metazoa > Arthropoda > Insecta > Hymenoptera > Apidae > Bombus > Bombus terrestris. Next base: position 823,220 of record NW_025963549.1, read on the forward strand.
ATGAAGCTGATTCCTCAAAATCTTTCAACCTCATCATGCCGAGTCTACGTCTTATACAAAGTTGCAATGCTGTTGATTCCTTCATATACATCTCATCGAATTTTGTAATTATTTTGTAAACAGTGTCTTGATCACCAACAAATTCTAATTGCTCATTTGTTATACTACAATAGATGTAGTTCATCGCCCATTGATACTTTTTATCCCAATTGTCTTTCGCATCCGTGTCCATTGTCTCTCGTGTAGCCAGTTCATAACATTTTTTACACTTTAAATACATTAATATTCTTTTCTTCCACGCTTTGTAATCACGTACATCGAATACTTGAATTTTAGTTTTATCGTCCATTGGCATCTTGATTCTTCTTTTCAGCTTCACACTTTTTTCAAAAATAGTTCTCCTCACTATACAGATTCCTTTTATCTTCTCCGCCAACAACCTTTTTATCTCTTCAGAACATATTTCCAATTCTTTCAAAATGAACCTTTTTTATACATTCACTCCCGGTTACACGTGGTCCCATAACCTTAAATCTCGTCAACCACGATTTTTGCTACTATGTTGAGAATTGTGGATCCTGATGGCCGAAATATTGTTACGGAAACATTAAATTTACGATGGCCATTACTATTAACGTAGACACATATTTACTTTATAAACGATTTCTAGAATATTTATCGTTGTACACTTGCGCGCGTCTCAGCACTTTTATTCATACCCGGCCTTTTGAAGACTGTTAACCGATAGAACTGTTTACATTCGCCTCTTCCTCAGTCGCCGCGCACACACATATCTCCACACAGTGATATCCCGTTACAAAGATCTCCACTACGCACTGGATCGAAATGTCGGCATATCTGCGGTAGCAGCGGAGATACGTTGATTTGAATATTTAAGCATGACTATGCGAAACTGCAATTACATTGCATTTGACAGTAACCAAATATAAAATAGTGTTAGGAAGATGATACATTTGAACTGTACATGTGAATGTGTGTGTAGGCGTCAGAGAGTGTCCAGGCCTTAGTTGGGCCAAAGGGCAATTGGCAGCCGTTAGAAACATTTTAAAGGGTCGGTTGACAACAAACGTGCGTGCGACTAGGTTTTCGATGTCTTCAGAGTATAAGATATATTTGTCGGGTCAACGTCAGGATTAGGGGTGGGGGTGTTCGATGAATCTTCGTTGAAATTAGCCATCGGTGCGGTGTAACTACAGTTGAGTTTATTGACACAAATTAGAAAGATTACAGCGTCGATATTTAATCGCAATGTTTCGACATTCGCGGCACTATGACAATGGTCTCGGCTCCGGCAACGTTTCCGCGGTCAACGGATGCTGAGCTCTACCCTACGATAGCGTCTAAGTTGCACTACATGTTAGAGAAAGGAGCAATTACTACGTATAAGAAAGACAGGTCGATTGCTGATGAGTTCGCACTAGAGAGTGTCTCTACATCACGGCGACGCTGTCGAGGAAAACTATGATGGGTGTGTCTAAGGGCACGAGATCATCGGATTCGTGGAGAAAAGTGTTCGTTCAGAAAGTGAGGGAAATTGACGTTACTGTTAATTGGTCAATTTCCATGTTGGTGGTTAGAGAAGGGTGCTTACCGTCCTTGGGGAGAGTTGCCAGTGGGAAGCGTTCGTAGAAGGATAGATTTCTCTTATCTTCCGTAGTTGGTGCACAGGCTATTTGTCTATATGAAATACTTTGTATAATTGAAACTTAATATTCGTAGCGGGCCCTCGGCCAGCTAAACATATATTCTGAGGATCCGTCGACATCTGGCAATCATCTTACCCGAAGGACAAAGTCTGCGTGTGGCGAGCCATGGGACAGAAATCGTTGAAATTTTTACTGTCGTGCCCCGTCCCAAGTATTTCTTTTAAGGAGAGCTATAAAGTTACTTCATGCCTTTCTTAGGCAATACGTTCATCCCTTGACCGCGACTACTTTCGGCGACTGGTTGTCGCCTCGAGCCCGAGCTCACTATCATAAATCTCGAATAAGTACAGCCGAATCGAATGACAACAGTTTCTTAGGTTATGGTGAAATCTGGATTACAGCACTAAGGGGTCCTCCCAACGCTCCAAAGTGGAGGCTCCGGTGTTCTCTCATCTCCGATATATTTATAACTGTTGTGTGCTAAATAAAGCAAATTATTTGTATTTCCGACTCCCTCATATATCTTTGCAAATAGCACAAACGGGCTAATGTGTGCTCCAGTTGGTAGCCAATGTAGAGTCTAACACGCATCAATTCACCGTCATATCTGCATTAGAAACAGAGATACATTGATTTGAATATTTAAGCCTGAATATGCAAATCTGCAACTACACAGAATTTGGTCGGATCCAGAGTTAACATGGCACAAACTAGCTGATTTGGCAGCATATGTGGAGTATTCTGCGCATCGAATAGGCGACATAGAAACCAAGATACGTTCATTTGAATATGTAATATTTGAATATTTCGCCAGGAAATGCATAATTGCAAATACCCTGAGTTTGGCTGCGCCCACACGTTACATAACTCAAACCAGATAATATGCATTGTGTTTGGCAGCAAAAGTGGCGTATATCGCGCATCGAATTGTCGGCATATCTGCAATGCAAACGGCGATACGGTGATTTGAATGATTAATCATGAATATGTAAAGCAGCAATTTCGCTAGGTTTGACAGAGACCGGAGTTGACATGGTACAAACCAGCAGATGTGCGGTGCACATGACATCGGATGTGTAATGTAACGGGCATCGCTTTGTCGCCATATGTGCAATAGAAACCGAGATACATTCATTTGAATATGTTAACCTTAATTTGTAAAACTGCAATTACGCTTGATATGTCGAGGACCAGAGATGATATAATAGCACGAGCCAGCTGATGTGAGCTGTATTTGGCAGGCAATGAGGAGTATATCTCGCATCTAATTGACGGCAAATCTCCAATCGCAGCGGTGATACGTTTTATTTAATATTCAATAATGGGTCTGTTACGATACCGATAGTATTAGCGTGACTGAAACACATTGCCGTCTCAGTAAAACCATTTTATTTCAAGCTTCACGCTACAGTTCTGAATCCGGACCAGACCGTTTCAAGTTCTCGCAAGAGCAAGCAGTCAAATTAAGGTACTTACACGAGTTAGAGTCTAATACATTTTATTGGTCCAACATCGATGGGGCGATCTCGCATCGAAATTTTCGGAGGACCGCGTAACCTTCCAACGACGACCGCCGTACGAGCAGCGGATAAACTTATTTCCTGCCTTAGGTTGCCCTCACCACGTCCTCTATTTCTTGATTCTTGGTTGGTAGCTTTAGCGGCTGCAGGTCCGAGAAATTGCATCTTGACCCGCTTTCTCGTATGTCGCATGTGACGTCTCACTTTCCGCCGTAGACACTTGTCGGATCTACATACGTTGAACCATTTGCGCGAGACAAGCGCGGCGCTCTGCAGGGACGAGGGATCCAATTTTCGAAGTATCAAGTGCGAAACCTCCAGTGGTAGTTCGGAAATGATATCTACCTTGCTTGGCACGAACAAACCAACGACGCGTAGTAGAGATCTAAAAAACTCCATGTTGCTTCTACTGTTGCGCGAGCACGACTGACGGTCTGGCTAAGAGTGGAGGCTTATATAAGTGCTGTTCGTCACGGTGCACTGCGAGTTCCGGTTCCGGGTGAGAGTCCTGGTCAGGCAGAATCGATGGTATGTGCATGTATTTTCACTTACATCGGGTTCACATTATGATTAGAGTTAGAGGCGCAAAACGAATCTTCATTTGGTTTAGACGTTGAAGTTATGCAATAGAGCAGATATTTACTAGTGTAAATTTGATTGTTATATAATTTGACAAGTAGTCGTGGTAATTAGGTACTCGAGAAGCTAATGACAATGATCCTGGGTTCAATAACAAAGCCGCGGTCAACGGGATAACAGAATTCGTTTCCATCCTGATTCCAAGTTGTACCATACTTCCTTATCTACGGTATAGGTAGGACTGAACAAACTCTTTGTCAAAACATAGAATATCCACCGAGTGTTAAGGCTCTTTGTAACTGGCTAATGTGACCTCACGAGAGAATGATTTTCCGGTACGATGATGCTGCAGTGGAAAACAATGATGGGTGTGTCTAAGGGCACCGGAACATCGGATTCGTGGAGAAAAGACTTCGCTCGGAAAGAGATTGATAGTGACGTTACTGTTAATTGGACAATTTCCATGTTGTTGATTAGAGAAGGATGCTAGTAGCCCTTGAGGGAACGTTGCTAGCGGGAAGCGTTGTCCGTGGAAAAATAGATTTCACCTATCATCCCGTAGTTGGAACGAAGACTGTTTGCCTGTTTAGGACTGTTAAGGACTTTAATTAACTAAATCTTAAGGTTTATAATGGGTCCTCAGGCTAGCTAAACATATACTGTTGAGATGCGTTGACATCTGGCAATCATCTTATCCGACGGATAGAGTCTGCGTGTGGCGAGACACGGGACAGAAGCCGTTGGAATGTTTATTGTCACGTGCCGCTACGATTATTTCATTTAAGGACAGCTATAGAATTACTCCATGCCTTTATTAGCCAAAACGTTCATCCCTTGACCGCGGCTACGTTCGGTGACTGGTTGTCGCCTCGAGGCCAAGTGCACTATCACAAGTTTCGAACAATTACAATCGGACTGGATGGCCACAATTGTTGAATTACAGTTATGGTAGAATCTAGATTACAATGTTACGGGATTTTCCCAAAATTCCAAACGGAAGGTTCCCGTGTTCTTTCATCTCCGATTTATATTTATGTCGCTGGTAGTTCTCACGCATTAGCTTATCGACGGCCTGGCTGGGAACGATCAGGGAAGCGAACTTTTCTGCCCGAGCGCCTGGAGTGATGAATTCCTGAGTCGTCTTTGTTTTGCTCGTTTCAAACATCAGGTGGTATTATTACTTCGCGATTTTCGCTGTAATGGTGTTCAGTGTTATCGTGCAATAAAAATTCACGCGTTTCGGACGGTCTACGGGTACGATTACGTTCTTGTTGCTAACTTCAATAGCAATGGTTCTTTTTGCTCTCGATATAAATTGATGCGGTCCGCCGTAGGGTGGTTGTAAAGGGTTTCCGATGGCATCGTGCCGTAGAAATACGAAAGACGATGTTTCGAGTGGAATACGGAGGTTTCTTTTTCGCCGTGTCGCGTAATTGGGTGAGGCCTGATCTTTTCTATTCGTAGTTTTAGACGGCTTCCGCATTTCGACTTGGCCTGTTGCATTGTTGGTACACAGAATTCTGCCAGCAATCGTATGCCGGTGCCATAAACCATTTCGGCTGTCGTCGTTTTCACGTCCGTAATAGCTGTTCGTATGCCTAATAAAACTATTGGCAAGATTTCTACACAGTTTCTCGTATCGTGGCATTTGATTGCTGCTTTTAGTTGTCGGGGCAGGCGCTCTACCATCCCGTTGGTCGCGGGGTGATTTATCCTTAAAGGTACGTCGAAACGGAATATCCACGTGGAAAGGAGGGCTGAAGCAACGGTTGCCGCCTCCATGTCGGCGATGGAAACGGCTTCGGTCTAACGCGAAAAACGATCGATTTTCGCCAGGCAGTGTCGGTATCCTAGCGTCCCGTGTCTGGGGGGGTTTGTCATGAGGTCTTCGACGTCCTTTAGCTGTTGATCGCTGAGGCATTTGCCTAGCGTCACGTTCCCAATTATGCTCTAGCAGTTTATATTTCTCTAGTCAAGTTGTTTGAATGAACTGTAATTTATACCCGTTAAATCAGTGTATACTTAATTGAACCACCCCGATTATCCTAACAGAAATAAGGTTATCGATCTGTTCGTGGCTGTTAGAAACATGATACATTTACGCTGTACATGTGAATGTGTGTGTAAGCGTCAGAGGACGTCCAGGCCTTAGTTGGGACAAAAGACAAGAGTCAGTCGTTACAAGTATCTGGAAGAGTCGGTTGGCAACAAGCGTGCGTGCGAGTAGGATTTCGAGGTCTTTAGAGTATAAGATATATGTATAACTGTTGTGTGCTAAATAAAGGGAATTATTTGTATTTCCGAACCCCTTCTATATCCTTACAGTGGCGTCGATTATCTGATGGCAACGGGAATTTACGACTCTCGTTGACGCGAAACATAGTTGATTTTGTTTAAATGCTAGTTATAGTTTCGCGTGAGTAGGGGCAGAAGGAAAGAAGGGTATACACGAATCATTTATAAACCACTTAAGATGTATAGGCGAAAATGACTTGAAATAGTATTTCTTTACTCAGATTGCCTTATTTTCATATTACTATTATAACATAAATGTCATGGTAGAAACCCGGATGATAAATAAATGGCTTATTTCGTTAAACAAATTATTGCCTTTCTGAATTAAATTAGAGACTTTCAATAATCCTCAACTACGAAATTTATGTTGATTCCTTTATAAATGATGCATGCCTGTCAGTTAGATATTATAAGAACGAAGAGTTTACCATTAAAACTTTAAAATTTCGACAAAAGTTTTAAAGCGTAGGCGTCACTGTGTAGGTACGTAGGTAGGTAAATTGAGATCTACCGGATGTAGAGTTAGTGCCGCATCGGCCACGCTGGTCTTTACCTTTCTCTCAATGCGTTCGTCAGATAATTAATATAATTTACATGTTACTATAAACAGTATTATAAATTATTATAAATTTTTTTATAAATTATTTATAAATTATTTATAAATTATTTATAAATTATTTATAAATTATTTATAAATTATTTATAAATTATATTTATAAAATATTATAATTTATATATATAAAATATTATAATTATAATTTATAAAAAAATTTATAATAATTTATAATACTGTTTATAATAACATATAAATTATATTAATTATAAAAAAATTATTTATAAATTTTTGTACATTATATATATTGTTGAGGTAAATAAATTCAAAATTTAGGGAACAACGAATTCAAGTATTATCCTGTTCTGTCGGGTTACTATTGGTGGCGGGGCAGTAGCCGCTTGGGGTACGTGGGCGTTGCCTCTGGACCGCTTCGGTCAATCTCACTCCGCGAGTAGTTGGTAACGGCTGTGTCGAAGTGAGTGACGAAAGTGCGCAGTGGTTTCTCAGTCTGATTCGTGTATTTTCCATGTATGTTATATCAGATTTCTTGGATATTATTTCGTCACAGTGTAAAATCTGTCTTTTTTATACTTGCGAACTGGTTAATTCTATCGTTGTTACTGAATATTATAATATTCTTGTACGTTAGTAATTTGTAGTGGTATAGAATGGATTCCGAAATACAAATAATTCCCTTTATTTAGCACACAACATTTATACATATATCTTATACTCTAAAGACCTCGAAATGCTACTAGCACGCACGCTTGTTGTCAACCGGCTTCTCCAGATACTTCTAACGCCTGACTCTTGTCTTTTGTCCCAACTAAGGCCTGGATGTCCTCTGACGCTTACACGCGCATTCACATGTACAGTGTAAATGTATCATATTCCCAACAGGAATAAATATTCAGGTCAACGTGACTACGTTTCGATTGCAGGTATGTAGACAATTCGATGCGCGTTATATTCCATATCTGATGCCAAGTACAGTGCATATCATCCGGTTTACGCTATGTAAAATCTGGACCCAGCCAGATCCAGCGTTGTTGCAATTTCGTATATTCAGGATTAAGTATTCAAACCGACGTATCTCCGATTCTATGGCACATATGGCTACAATTAGAGGCTCGTTATACTCCAAATTTGCTGCCAAACACAGTGCACGTTATCCCGTTTGATGCATGTAAAATCGGGACCTAGCCGAACCCTGCATGTTTGCAGTTTTACATATTCAGTATTAAATATTCGAATCAACGAATCTCCGATTCTATGGCACACTTACAGACAATTCGGTGCGCGTTATATTTCACATCTGATGTCATATACAGCGCACATCAGTAGGTTAGCGTTTTGTTCACTCTTGTCTCTGTCAAATACACCATAATTACAGTTTAGCATATTCATGCTTGAATATCGAAAGCAACGTATCTTCGTTTCTATGGCAGATATGACGACAATTCGGTGAGCGTTATGCTCCTGATTTGCTGGTGAGCACAGGGCACATCTTCCGATTCTATCTTCTCTTCTGTCTTATGTCTTCTCTGGTCACTGACAGATTCAGCGTAATTGCTGTTTTGCATATTCATGCCTAAATGTTCAAACCAACGTGTCAGCGCTGCTATTTGATAAATGTCGCAAATGCGATGCGCGCTATACTCCACAATTACAGCCAAATACAGTACTTATTCGGTTTGCGTTATTTCGACTGTATTTTCGAGCTCTCGCGGGGAGACGCGGTCGTTTGAATACGCGTCAATGGGAGTCGTAAATTCCCGTTACGATTGGAATAATCGACACCACGAAAAGTTCGATCCCCGTATTTCGCTTAGGATAATAGGTGTAGTTGTTGTGGTATAACACTGGGAGTCACAGAGTTATAAAAAATATATGTATTTCCAACGATTTATACAATCACACTGAGTAAGAACGCCGTTGTTTAAGATACAGATAACGAAGAGAAGGATTATTCTTAGATGAGAGTGTGAGCTATAGGAGCTCTAGGTCCGTGAGAGCTGTAGGAGCTGTCGGACTTCTGGATACTGTGAGAGAAATAGGAGGCTCTTAGAGATATAGGAACGGTGAGAGTTGTAGGGATTGCAGGAACTCTAGTCACCGTGAGAGATGATGTAACTCTAAAGTTTATTCTGATGTGAGTACGGAGCTCGGTATGGTTGTGCCCTTTGAACGAAGAACGCGGATTCGATGCTTACATTGTTAGTTAGGAAAGTGAGGGCAATGATCCGCGATGCCGATTGGTTATGACTAATGTTAGGAAGGAAGAGAGGAGGAAGAAGCCTCCTACCAACGTGGGTCCTAGGCGACATTGTTTATGGGAAAACTCAGATTTTCCGTTAGGTAGATGTCCGCATTTTTCGTTAGGCCACTACCCGCTTTCTCCGTAATTCTTAACAGCGCGTAATAAACCCAAGGACTTTTCTAAAAACCGACCGACAACACTTCTAGAGTTAAAAAGTCTTTTCTCACAAACAGATTGACTTAGACCATATGTGCGAACAATGCAGCTAGGATTTCATCTTTATGGTGGGTCCTTGGGCCTATGGAGGATTCGAAGGATGGCACGTGGACCGTTGGCTGTCAAGCCGCGCGGGATTGAGTGCAGATGTGTTGCGCGGCAGAACATCGACTCTGGTCTCTGTTATATGCAGTGTAATTGTTGTTTTGCAGATTCAGACTCAAATATTCAACTCCACGTATCTCCGTTGCTGTTGCTGATATGTCGACAATTCGATGTGCCTGGTACTCCACATTCCTTGCCAAATACATCGCTTACCAGCCAGTTCGCGCTATATCTGCACTGGTCCCAGACAGATCAAGCATAAATATAAGTCGGAGATGAAATATCGCGGGAACGTACCGTTTGGAATTTTGGGAAAATCCCGTAACATTGTAATCTATATTCTACCATAGCAGTAATTCAACAATTGTAGCCATCCAGTCCGATTCTAATTGTTCGAAACTTGTGATACTGCAATTGGCCTCGAGGCGACAACCAGTCACCGAACGTAGCCGCGGTCAAGGGATGAACGTTTTGTCTAATAAAGGCATGGAGTAATTCTATAGCTGTCCTTAAATGAAATAATCGTAGCGGCACGTGACAGTAAACATTCCAACGGTTTCTGTCCCGTGTCTCGCCACACGCAGACTCTATCTGTCGGATAAGATGCTTGCCAGATGTCAACGCATCTCAACAGTATATGTTTAGCTAGCCTGAGGACCCATTATAAACCTTAAGATTTAGTTAATTAAAGTCCTTAACAGTCCTAAACAGGCAAACAGTCTTCGTTCCAACTACGGGATGATAGGTGAAATCTATTTTTCCACGGACGACGCTTCTCGCTAGCAACGTTCCCTCAAGGGCTACTAGCATCCTTCTCTAACCATCAACATGGAAATTGTCCAATTAACAGTAACGTCACTATCAATCTCTTTCCGAGCGAAGTCTTTTCTCCACGAATCCGATGTTCCGGTGCCCTTAGACACACCCATCATTGCTTTCCACTGCAGCATCATCGTGCCGGAAAATCATTCTCTCTTGAGGTCACATTAGCCAGTAACAAAGAGCCTTAACACTCGCTGGATATTCTATGTTTTGACAAAGAGTTTGTTCAGTCCTACCTATACCGTAGATAAGGAAGTATGGTACAACTTGGAATCAGGATGAAAACGAATTCTGTTATCCCGTTGACCGCGGCTTTGTTATTGAACCCAGGATTATTGTCATTAGCTTCTCGAGTACCTGATTACCACGACTACTTGTCAAATTATATAACAATCAAATTTACACTAGTAAATATCTGCTCTATTGCATAACTTCAACGTCTAAACCAAATGAAGATTCGTTTCGCGCCTCTAACTCTAATCATAATGTGAACCCGATGTAAGTGAAAATACATGCACATACCATCGATTCTGCCTGACCAGGACTCTCACCCGGAACCGGAACTCGCAGTGCACCGTGACGAACAGCACTTATATAAGCCTCCACTCTTAGCCAGACCGTCAGTCGTGCTCGCGCAACAGTAGAAGCAACATGGAGTTTTTTAGGTCTCTACTACGCGTCGTTGGTTTGTTCGTCCCAAGTAAGGTAGATATCATTTCCGAACTACCACTGGAGGATTCGCACTTGATACTTCGAAAATTGGATCCCTCGTCCCTGCAGAGCGCCGCGCTTGTCTCGCGCAAATGGTTCAACGTATGTAGATCCGACAAGTGTCTACGGTGGAAAGTGAGACGTCACATGCGACATACGATTAAGCGGGTCAAGATGCAATTTCTCGGACCTGCAGCCGCTAAAGCTACCAACCAAGAATCAAGAAATAGAGGACGTGGTGAGGGCAACCTAAGGCAGGAAATAAGTTTATCCGCTGCTCGTACGGCGGTCGTCGTTGGAAGGTTACGCGGTCCTCCGAAAATTTCGATGCGAGATCGCCCCATCGATGTTGGACCAATAAAATGTATTAGACTCTAACTCGTGTAAGTACCTTAATTTGACTGCTTGCTCTTGCGAGAACTTGAAACGGTCTGGTCCGGATTCAGAACTGTAGCGTGAAGCTTGAAATAAAATGGTTTTACTGAGACGGCAATGTGTTTCAGTCACGCTAATACTATCGGTATCGTAACAGACCCATTATTGAATATTAAATAAAACGTATCACCGCTGCGATTGGAGATTTGCCGTCAATTAGATGCGAGATATACTCCTCATTGCCTGCCAAATACAGCTCACATCAGCTGGCTCGTGCTATTATATCATCTCTGGTCCTCGACATATCAAGCGTAATTGCAGTTTTACAAATTAAGGTTAACATATTCAAATGAATGTATCTCCGTTTCTATTGCACATATGGCGACAAAGCGATGCCCGTTACATTTCACATCCGATGTCATGTGCACCGCACATCTGCTGGTTTGTACCATGTCAACTCCGGTCTCTGTCAAACCTAGCGAAATTGCTGCTTTACATATTCATGATTAATCATTCAAATCACCGTATCGCCGTTTGCATTGCAGATATGCCGACAATTCGATGCGCGATATACGCCACTTTTGCTGCCAAACACAATGCATATTATCTGGTTTGAGTTATGTAATGTGTGGGCGCAGCCAAACTCAGCGTATTTGCAATTATGCATTTTCAGGCGAAATATTCAAATATTACATATTCAAATGAACGTATCTTGGTTTCTATGTCGCCTATTCGATGCGCAGAATACTCCACATAAGATGCCAAATCAGCCGGTCTGTGCTATGTCAACTCTGGACCCTGTAAAATCCAGCGTAATTGTAGTTTTTATTGTTAATGCTTAAATATTGCATTCAAAGCTTCGCCGCTTCTTTTGCACATATGTCGACAATTCCATACGCCTTGTACTCCGCATTTGCTGTAGTTACATTGCCCATCAGCTCGCTTGCGCTGCGTAAACTCTGGTCCCTGCAAAATCCAGCCCAAATGCAATTTTGTATGTTCAGGCTTAAATATTCAAATCAACGTGACTCCGATTCCATAGCACATATGTCGACAATACGATGCGCGCTATATTCCACATTGACTGCCATACGCAGAGCGCTTCATCTGGTTTAAGCCGTGTTATATCCGGACCGAGTCAAATCCAGCGTATTTGTAGTTTTGCATATTCAAGCCTAGTTTTTCAAGTGAAAGTACCTCCGTATCCATTGTAGGTACGTCGACAATAGGATGTACGTAATACTGCATATTTGCTGCCAAATACAGCACACATCAGCCCGTTTGCACACTGTCAAGACAGGACCCGGAGAAATCCAGCGTGATTGCAGTTTTGGATATTAATGCTTACATATTCGAATGAAGGTATCTCCGCTTGTTTTGCAGAAACATTGGCCATACGATGCGCGTTATATTCCACATCTGATGCCAAGTACAGTGCACATCATACGGTTTACGCTATGTAAAATCTGGACCCAGCCAGATCCAGCGTAGTTGCAGTTTCGTATATTCAGGGTTAAGTATTCAAACCGACGTATCTCCGATTCTACTTCACATATGGCTACAATTAGAGGCTCGTTATACTCCAAATTTGCTGCCAAACACAGTGCACGTTATCCCGTTTGATGCATGTAAAATCGGGACCCAGCCGAACCCTGCGTATTTGCAGTTTTGCATATTCAGTATTAAATATTCGAATCAACGAATCTCTGATTCTATGGCACACTTACAGACAATTCGGTGCGCGTTATATTTCACATCTGATGTCATATACAGCGCACATCAGTAGGTTAGCGTTTTGTTCACCCTTGTCCATGTCAAATACACCATAATTGCAGTTTAGCATATTCAAGCATGAATATCGAAAGCAACGTATCTTCGTTTCTACGGCAGATATGACGACAATTCGGTGAGCGTTATGCTCCTGATTTTCTGGTGAGCACGGAGCACATTTTCCGATTCTATCTTCTCTTCTGTCTTATGTCTTCTCTGGTCACTGACAGATTCAGCGTAATTTCTGTTTTGCATATTCATGCCTAAATGTTCAAACCAACGTATCAGCGAGGCTATTGGATACATGTCGCAAATGCGATGCGCGCTATACTCCACAATTACAGCCAAATACAGTACTTATCCGGTTTGCGCTATGTCGACTGTATTTTCGAGCTATCGCGGGGAGATGCGGTCGTTTGAATACGCGTCAATGGGAGTCGTAAATTCCAGTTACGATTGGAATAATCGACACCACGAATTGTTCGATCACCGTATTTCGCTTAGGATAATAGGTGTAGTCGTTGTGGTATAACACTGGGAGTCACAAAGTTATAAAAAATATATGTATCTCCAACGATTTATACAATCACACTGAGTAAGAACGCCGTTGCTTAAGATACAGATAACGAAGAGAAGGATTATTCTTAGATGAGAATGTGAGCTATAGGAGCTCTAGGTCCGTGAGAACTGTGGGAGCTGTCGGACTTCTGGATACTGTGAGAGAAATAGGAGGCTCTTAGAGATATAGGAACGGTGAGAGTTGTAGGGATTGCAGGAACTCTAGTCACCGTGAGAGATGATGTAACTCTAAAGTTTATTCTGATGTGAGTACGGAGCTCGGTATGGTTGTGCCCTTTGAACGAAGAACGCGGATTCGATGCTTACATTGTTAGTTAGGAAAGTGAGGGCAATGATCCGCGATGCCGATTGGTTATGACTAATGTTAGGAAGGAAGAGAGGAGGAAGAAGCCTCCTACCAACGTGGGTCCTAGGCGACATTGTTTATGGGAAAACTCAGATTTTCCGTTAGGTAGATGTCCGCATTTTTCGTTAGGCCACTACCCGCTTTCTCCGTAATTCTTAACAGCGCGTAATAAACCCAAGTACCTTTCTAAAAACCGCCCGACAACACTTCTAGAGTTAAAAAGTCTTTTCTCACAAACAGATTGACTTAGACCATATGTGCGAACAATGCAGCTAGGATTTCATCTTTATGGTGGGTCCTTGGGCCTATGGAGGATTCGAAGGATGGCACGTGGACCGTTGGCTGTCAAGCCGCGCGGGATTGAGTGCAGATGTGTTGCGCGGCAGAACATCGACTCTGGTCTCTGTTATATGCAGTGTAATTGTTGTTTTGCAGATTCAGACTCAAATATTCAACTCCACGTATCTCCGTAGCTGTTGCTGATATGTCGACAATTCGATGTGCCTGGTACTCCACATTCCTTGCCAAATACATCGCTTACCAGCCAGTTCGCGCTATATCTGCACTGGTCCCAGACAGATCAAGCATAAATATAAGTCGGAGATGAAATATCGCGGGAACGTTCCGTTTGGAATTTTGGGAAAATCCCGTAACATTGTAATCTATATTCTACCATAGCAGTAATTCAACAATTGTAGCCATCCAGTCCGATTCTAATTGTTCGAAACTTGTGATACTGCAATTGGCCTCGAGGCGACAACCAGTCACCGAACGTAGCCGCGGTCAAGGGATGAACGTTTTGTCTAATAAAGGCATGGAGTAATTCTATAGCTGTCCTTAAATGAAATAATCGTAGCGGCACGTGACAGTAAACATTCCAACGGTTTCTGTCCCGTGTCTCGCCACACGCAGACTCTATCCGTCGGATAAGATGCTTGCCAGATGTCAACGCATCTCAACAGTATATGTTTAGCTAGCCTGAGGACCCATTATAAACCTTAAGATTTAGTTAATTAAAGTCCTTAACAGTCCTAAACAGGCAAACAGTCTTCGTTCCAACTACGGGATGATAGGTGAAATCTATTTTTCCACGGACGACGCTTCTCGCTAGCAACGTTCCCTCAAGGGCTACTAGCATCCTTCTCTAACCATCAACATGGAAATTGTCCAATTAACAGTAACGTCACTATCAATCTCTTTCCGAGCGAAGTCTTTTCTCCACGAATCCGATGTTCCGGTGCCCTTAGACACACCCATCATTGCTTTCCACTGCAGCATCATCGTGCCGGAAAATCATTCTCTCTTGAGGTCACATTAGCCAGTAACAAAGAGCCTTAACACTCGCTGGATATTCTATGTTTTGACAAAGAGTTTGTTCAGTCCTACCTATACCGTAGATAAGGAAGTATGGTACAACTTGGAATCAGGATGAAAACGAATTCTGTTATCCCGTTGACCGCGGCTTTGTTATTGAACCCAGGATTATTGTCATTAGCTTCTCGAGTACCTAATTACCACGACTACTTGTCAAATTATATAACAATCAAATTTACGCTAGTAAATATCTGCTCTATTGCATAACTTCAACGTCTAAACCAAATGAAGATTCGTTTCGCGCCTCTAACTCTAATCATAATGTGAACCCGATGTAAGTGAAAATACATGCACATACCATCGATTCTGCCTGACCAGGACTCTCACCCGGAACCGGAACTCGCAGTGCACCGTGACGAACAGCACTTATATAAGCCTCCACTCTTAGCCAGACCGTCAGTCGTGCTCGCGCAACAGTAGAAGCAACATGGAGTTTTTTAGGTCTCTACTACGCGTCGTTGGTTTGTTCGTCCCAAGTAAGGTAGATATCATTTCCGAACTACCACTGGAGGATTCGCACTTGATACTTCGAAAATTGGATCCCTCGTCCCTGCAGAGCGCCGCGCTTGTCTCGCGCAAATGGTTCAACGTATGTAGATCCGACAAGTGTCTACGGTGGAAAGTGAGACGTCACATGCGACATACGAGAAAGCGGGTCAAGATGCAATTTCTCGGACCTGCAGCCGCTAAAGCTACCAACCAAGAATCAAGAAATAGAGGACGTGGTGAGGGCAACCTAAGGCAGGAAATAAGTTTATCCGCTGCTCGTACGGCGGTCGTCGTTGGAAGGTTACGCGGTCCTCCGAAAATTTCGATGCGAGATCGCCCCATCGATGTTGGACCAATAAAATGTATTAGACTCTAACTCGTGTAAGTACCTTAATTTGACTGCTTGCTCTTGCGAGAACTTGAAACGGTCTGGTCCGGATTCAGAACTGTAGCGTGAAGCTTGAAATAAAATGGTTTTACTGAGACGGCAATGTGTTTCAGTCACGCTAATACTATCGGTATCGTAACAGGCCCATTATTGAATATTAAATAAAACGTATCACCGCTGCGATTGGAGATTTGCCGTCAATTAGATGCGAGATATACTCCTCATTGCCTGCCAAATACAGCTCACATCAGCTGGCTCGTGCTATTATATCATCTCTGGTCCTCGACATATCAAGCGTAATTGCAGTTTTACAAATTAAGGTTAACATATTCAAATGAATGTATCTCCGTTTCTATTGCACATATGGCGACAAAGCGATGCCCGTTACATTTCACATCCGATGTCATGTGCACCGCACATCTGCTGGTTTGTACCATGTCAACTCCGGTCTCTGTCAAACCTAGCGAAATTGCTGCTTTACATATTCATGATTAATCATTCAAATCACCGTATCGCCGTTTGCATTGCAGATATGCCGACAATTCGATGCGCGATATACGCCACTTTTGCTGCCAAACACAATGCATATTATCTGGTTTGAGTTATGTAATGTGTGGGCGCAGCCAAACTCAGCGTATTTGCAATTATGCATTTTCAGGCGAAATATTCAAATATTACATATTCAAATGAACGTATCTTGGTTTCTATGTCGCCTATTCGATGCGCAGAATACTCCACATAAGATGCCAAATCAGCCGGTCTGTGCTATGTCAACTCTGGACCCTGTAAAATCCAGCGTAATTGTAGTTTTTATTGTTAATGCTTAAATATTGCATTCAAAGCTTCGCCGCTTCTTTTGCACATATGTCGACAATTCCATACGCCTTGTACTCCGCATTTGCTGTAGTTACATTGCCCATCAGCTCGCTTGCGCTGCGTAAACTCTGGTCCCTGCAAAATCCAACCCAAATGCAATTTTGTATGTTCAGGCTTAAATATTCAAATCAACGTGACTCCGATTCCATAGCACATATGTCGACAATACGATGCGCGCTATATTCCACATTGACTGCCATACGCAGAGCGCTTCATCTGGTTTAAGCCGTGTTATATCCGGACCGAGTCAAATCCAGCGTATTTGTAGTTTTGCATATTCAAGCCTAGTTTTTCAAGTGAAAGTACCTCCGTATCCATTGTAGGTACGACGACAATAGGATGTACGTAATACTGCATATTTGCTGCCAAATACAGCACACATCAGCCCGTTTGCACACTGTCAAGACTGGACCCGGAGAAATCCAGCGTGATTGCAGTTTTGGATATTAATGCTTACATATTCGAATGAAGGTATCTCCGCTTGTTTTGCAGAAACATTGGCCATACGATGCGCGTTATATTCCACATCTGATGCCAAGTACAGTGCACATCATACGGTTTACGCTATGTAAAATCTGGACCCAGCCAGATCCAGCGTAGTTGCAGTTTCGTATATTCAGGGTTAAGTATTCAAACCGACGTATCTCCGATTCTACTTCACATATGGCTACAATTAGAGGCTCGTTATACTCCAAATTTGCTGCCAAACACAGTGCACGTTATCCCGTTTGATGCATGTAAAATCGGGACCCAGCCGAACCCTGCGTATTTGCAGTTTTGCATATTCAGTATTAAATATTCGAATCAACGAATCTCTGATTCTATGGCACACTTACAGACAATTCGGTGCGCGTTATATTTCACATCTGATGTCATATACAGCGCACATCAGTAGGTTAGCGTTTTGTTCACCCTTGTCCATGTCAAATACACCATAATTGCAGTTTAGCATATTCATGCTTGAATATCGAAAGCAACGTATCTTCGTTTCTACGGCAGATATGACGACAATTCGGTGAGCGTTATGCTCCTGATTTTCTGGTGAGCACGGAGCACATTTTCCGATTCTATCTTCTCTTCTGTCTTATGTCTTCTCTGGTCACTGACAGATTCAGCGTAATTTCTGTTTTGCATATTCATGCCTAAATGTTCAAACCAACGTATCAGCGAGGCTATTGGATACATGTCGCAAATGCGATGCGCGCTATACTCCACAATTACAGCCAAATACAGTACTTATCCGGTTTGCGCTATGTCGACTGTATTTTCGAGCTATCGCGGGGAGATGCGGTCGTTTGAATACGCGTCAATAGGAGTCGTAAATTCCAGTTACGATTGGAATAATCGACACCACGAATTGTTCGATCACCGTATTTCGCTTAGGATAATAGGTGTAGTCGTTGTGGTATAACACTGGGAGTCACAAAGTTATAAAAAATATATGTATCTCCAACGATTTATACAATCACACTGAGTAAGAACGCCGTTGCTTAAGATACAGATAACGAAGAGAAGGATTATTCTTAGATGAGAATGTGAGCTATAGGAGCTCTAGGTCCGTGAGAACTGTGGGAGCTGTCGGACTTCTGGATACTGTGAGAGAAATAGGAGGCTCTTAGAGATATAGGAACGGTGAGAGTTGTAGGGATTGCAGGAACTCTAGTCACCGTGAGAGATGATGTAACTCTAAAGTTTATTCTGATGTGAGTACGGAGCTCGGTATGGTTGTGCCCTTTGAACGAAGAACGCGGATTCGATGCTTACATTGTTAGTTAGGAAAGTGAGGGCAATGATCCGCGATGCCGATTGGTTATGACTAATGTTAGGAAGGAAGAGTGGAGGAAGAAGCCTCCTACCAACGTGGGTCCTAGGCGACATTGTTTATGGGAAAACTCAGATTTTCCGTTAGGTAGATGTCCGCATTTTTCGTTAGGCCACTACCCGCTTTCTCCGTAATTCTTAACAGCGCGTAATAAACCCAAGTACCTTTCTAAAAACCGCCCGACAACACTTCTAGAGTTAAAAAGTCTTTTCTCACAAACAGATTGACTTAGACCATATGTGCGAACAATGCAGCTAGGATTTCATCTTTATGGTGGGTCCTTGGGCCTATGGAGGATTCGAAGGATGGCACGTGGACCGTTGGCTGTCAAGCCGCGCGGGATTGAGTGCAGATGTGTTGCGCGGCAGAACATCGACTCTGGTCTCTGTTATATGCAGTGTAATTGTTGTTTTGCAGATTCAGACTCAAATATTCAACTCCACGTATCTCCGTAGCTGTTGCTGATATGTCGACAATTCGATGTGCCTGGTACTCCACATTCCTTGCCAAATACATCGCTTACCAGCCAGTTCGCGCTATATCTGCACTGGTCCCAGACAGATCAAGCATAAATATAAGTCGGAGATGAAATATCGCGGGAACGTTCCGTTTGGAATTTTGGGAAAATCCCGTAACATTGTAATCTATATTCTACCATAGCAGTAATTCAACAATTGTAGCCATCCAGTCCGATTCTAATTGTTCGAAACTTGTGATACTGCAATTGGCCTCGAGGCGACAACCAGTCACCGAACGTAGCCGCGGTCAAGGGATGAACGTTTTGTCTAATAAAGGCATGGAGTAATTCTATAGCTGTCCTTAAATGAAATAATCGTAGCGGCACGTGACAGTAAACATTCCAACGGTTTCTGTCCCGTGTCTCGCCACACGCAGACTCTATCTGTCGGATAAGATGCTTGCCAGATGTCAACGCATCTCAACAGTATATGTTTAGCTAGCCTGAGGACCCATTATAAACCTTAAGATTTAGTTAATTAAAGTCCTTAACAGTCCTAAACAGGCAAACAGTCTTCGTTCCAACTACGGGATGATAGGTGAAATCTATTTTTCCACGGACGACGCTTCTCGCTAGCAACGTTCCCTCAAGGGCTACTAGCATCCTTCTCTAACCATCAACATGGAAATTGTCCAATTAACAGTAACGTCACTATCAATCTCTTTCCGAGCGAAGTCTTTTCTCCACGAATCCGATGTTCCGGTGCCCTTAGACACACCCATCATTGTTTTCCACTGCAGCATCATCGTGCCGGAAAATCATTCTCTCTTGAGGTCACATTAGCCAGTAACAAAGAGCCTTAACACTCGCTGGATATTCTATGTTTTGACAAAGAGTTTGTTCAGTCCTACCTATACCGTAGATAAGGAAGTATGGTACAACTTGGAATCAGGATGAAAACGAATTCTGTTATCCCGTTGACCGCGGCTTTGTTATTGAACCCAGGATTATTGTCATTAGCTTCTCGAGTACCTAATTACCACGACTACTTGTCAAATTATATAACAATCAAATTTACGCTAGTAAATATCTGCTCTATTGCATAACTTCAACGTCTAAACCAAATGAAGATTCGTTTCGCGCCTCTAACTCTAATCATAATGTGAACCCGATGTAAGTGAAAATACATGCACATACCATCGATTCTGCCTGACCAGGACTCTCACCCGGAACCGGAACTCGCAGTGCACCGTGACGAACAGCACTTATATAAGCCTCCACTCTTAGCCAGACCGTCAGTCGTGCTCGCGCAACAGTAGAAGCAACATGGAGTTTTTTAGGTCTCTACTACGCGTCGTTGGTTTGTTCGTCCCAAGTAAGGTAGATATCATTTCCGAACTACCACTGGAGGATTCGCACTTGATACTTCGAAAATTGGATCCCTCGTCCCTGCAGAGCGCCGCGCTTGTCTCGCGCAAATGGTTCAACGTATGTAGATCCGACAAGTGTCTACGGTGGAAAGTGAGACGTCACATGCGACATACGAGAAAGCGGGTCAAGATGCAATTTCTCGGACCTGCAGCCGCTAAAGCTACCAACCAAGAATCAAGAAATAGAGGACGTGGTGAGGGCAACCTAAGGCAGGAAATAAGTTTATCCGCTGCTCGTACGGCGGTCGTCGTTGGAAGGTTACGCGGTCCTCCGAAAATTTCGATGCGAGATCGCCCCATCGATGTTGGACCAATAAAATGTATTAGACTCTAACTCGTGTAAGTACCTTAATTTGACTGCTTGCTCTTGCGAGAACTTGAAACGGTCTGGTCCGGATTCAGAACTGTAGCGTGAAGCTTGAAATAAAATGGTTTTACTGAGACGGCAATGTGTTTCAGTCACGCTAATACTGTCGGTATCGTAACAGGCCCATTATTGAATATTAAATAAAACGTATCACCGCTGCGATTGGAGATTTGCCGTCAATTAGATGCGAGATATACTCCTCATTGCCTGCCAAATACAGCTCACATCAGCTGGCTCGTGCTATTATATCATCTCTGGTCCTCGACATATCAAGCGTAATTGCAGTTTTACAAATTAAGGTTAACATATTCAAATGAATGTATCTCCGTTTCTATTGCACATATGGCGACAAAGCGATGCCCGTTACATTTCACATCCGATGTCATGTGCACCGCACATCTGCTGGTTTGTACCATGTCAACTCCGGTCTCTGTCAAACCTAGCGAAATTGCTGCTTTACATATTCATGATTAATCATTCAAATCACCGTATCGCCGTTTGCATTGCAGATATGCCGACAATTCGATGCGCGATATACGCCACTTTTGCTGCCAAACACAATGCATATTATCTGGTTTGAGTTATGTAATGTGTGGGCGCAGCCAAACTCAGCGTATTTGCAATTATGCATTTTCAGGCGAAATATTCAAATATTACATATTCAAATGAACGTATCTTGGTTTCTATGTCGCCTATTCGATGCGCAGAATACTCCACATAAGATGCCAAATCAGCCGGTCTGTGCTATGTCAACTCTGGACCCTGTAAAATCCAGCGTAATTGTAGTTTTTATTGTTAATGCTTAAATATTGCATTCAAAGCTTCGCCCCTTCTTTTGCACATATGTCGACAATTCCATACGCCTTGTACTCCGCATTTGCTGTAGTTACATTGCCCATCAGCTCGCTTGCGCTGCGTAAACTCTGGTCCCTGCAAAATCCAACCCAAATGCAATTTTGTATGTTCAGGCTTAAATATTCAAATCAACGTGACTCCGATTCCATAGCACATATGTCGACAATACGATGCGCGCTATATTCCACATTGACTGCCATACGCAGAGCGCTTCATCTGGTTTAAGCCGTGTTATATCCGGACCGAGTCAAATCCAGCGTATTTGTAGTTTTGCATATTCAAGCCTAGTTTTTCAAGTGAAAGTACCTCCGTATCCATTGTAGGTACGTCGACAATAGGATGTACGTAATACTGCATATTTGCTGCCAAATACAGCACACATCAGCCCGTTTGCACACTGTCAAGACTGGACCCGGAGAAATCCAGCGTGATTGCAGTTTTGGATATTAATGCTTACATATTCGAATGAAGGTATCTCCGCTTGTTTTGCAGAAACATTGGCCATACGATGCGCGTTATATTCCACATCTGATTCCAAGTATAGTGCACATCATACGGTTTACGCTATGTAAAATCTGGACCCAGCCAGATCCAGCGTAGTTGCAGTTTCGTATATTCAGGATTAAGTATTCAAACCGACGTATCTCCGATTCTACTTCACATATGGCTACAATTAGAGGCTCGTTATACTCCAAATTTGCTGCCAAACACAGTGCACGTTATCCCGTTTGATGCATGTAAAATCGGGACCCAGCCGAACCCTGCGTATTTGCAGTTTTGCATATTCAGTATTAAATATTCGAATCAACGAATCTCTGATTCTATGGCACACTTACAGACAATTCGGTGCGCGTTATATTTCACATCTGATGTCATATACAGCGCACATCAGTAGGTTAGCGTTTTGTTCACCCTTGTCCATGTCAAATACACCATAATTGCAGTTTAGCATATTCATGCTTGAATATCGAAAGCAACGTATCTTCGTTTCTACGGCAGATATGACGACAATTCGGTGAGCGTTATGCTCCTGATTTTCTGGTGAGCACGGAGCACATTTTCCGATTCTATCTTCTCTTCTGTCTTATGTCTTCTCTGGTCACTGACAGATTCAGCGTAATTTCTGTTTTGCATATTCATGCCTAAATGTTCAAACCAACGTATCAGCGAGGCTATTGGATACATGTCACAAATGCGATGCGCGCTATACTCCACAATTACAGCCAAATACAGTACTTATCCGGTTTGCGCTATGTCGACTGTATTTTCGAGCTATCGCGGGGAGATGCGGTCGTTTGAATACGCGTCAATGGGAGTCGTAAATTCCAGTTACGATTGGAATAATCGACACCACGAATTGTTCGATCACCGTATTTCGCTTAGGATAATAGGTGTAGTCGTTGTGGTATAACACTGGGAGTCACAAAGTTATAAAAAATATATGTATCTCCAACGATTTATACAATCACACTGAGTAAGAACGCCGTTGCTTAAGATACAGATAACGAAGAGAAGGATTATTCTTAGATGAGAATGTGAGCTATAGGAGCTCTAGGTCCGTGAGAACTGTGGGAGCTGTCGGACTTCTGGATACTGTGAGAGAAATAGGAGGCTCTTAGAGATATAGGAACGGTGAGAGTTGTAGGGATTGCAGGAACTCTAGTCACCGTGAGTGATGATGTAACTCTAAAGTTTATTCTGATGTGAGTACGGAGCTCGGTATGGTTGTGCCCTTTGAACGAAGAACGCGGATTCGATGCTTACATTGTTAGTTAGGAAAGTGAGGGCAATGATCCGCGATGCCGATTGGTTATGACTAATGTTAGGAAGGAAGAGAGGAGGAAGAAGCCTCCTACCAACGTGGGTCCTAGGCGACATTGTTTATGGGAAAACTCAGATTTTCCGTTAGGTAGATGTCCGCATTTTTCGTTAGGCCACTACCCGCTTTCTCCGTAATTCTTAACAGCGCGTAATAAACCCAAGTACCTTTCTAAAAACCGACCGACAACACTTCTAGAGTTAAAAAGTCTTTTCTCACAAACAGATTGACTTAGACCATATGTGCGAACAATGCAGCTAGGATTTCATCTTTATGGTGGGTCCTTGGGCCTATGGAGGATTCGAAGGATGGCACGTGGACCGTTGGCTGTCAAGCCGCGCGGGATTGAGTGCAGATGTGTTGCGCGGCAGAACATCGACTCTGGTCTCTGTTATATGCAGTGTAATTGTTGTTTTGCAGATTCAGACTCAAATATTCAACTCCACGTATCTCCGTAGCTGTTGCTGATATGTCGACAATTCGATGTGCCTGGTACTCCACATTCCTTGCCAAATACATCGCTTACCAGCCAGTTCGCGCTATATCTGCACTGGTCCCAGACAGATCAAGCATAAATATAAGTCGGAGATGAAATATCGCGGGAACGTTCCGTTTGGAATTTTGGGAAAATCCCGTAACATTGTAATCTATATTCTACCATAGCAGTAATTCAACAATTGTAGCCATCCAGTCCGATTGTAATTGTTCGAAACTTGTGATACTGCAATTGGCCTCGAGGCGACAACCAGTCACCGAACGTAGCCGCGGTCAAGGGATGAACGTTTTGTCTAATAAAGGCATGGAGTAATTCTATAGCTGTCCTTAAATGAAATAATCGTAGCGGCACGTGACAGTAAACATTCTAAAGGTTTCTGTCCCGTGTCTCGCCACACGCAGACTCTATCTGTCGGATAAGATGCTTGCCAGATGTCAACGCATCTCAACAGTATATGTTTAGCTAGCCTGAGGACCCATTATAAACCTTAAGATTTAGTTAATTAAAGTCCTTAGCAGTCCTAA
The DNA here is from genome assembly GCF_910591885.1 of Bombus terrestris. Lineage (NCBI taxonomy): Eukaryota > Metazoa > Arthropoda > Insecta > Hymenoptera > Apidae > Bombus > Bombus terrestris. Next base: position 847,918 of record NW_025963549.1, read on the forward strand.
ACAGGCAAACAGTCTTCGTTCCAACTACGGGATGATAGGTGAAATCTATTTTTCCACGGACGACGCTTCTCGCTAGCAACGTTCCCTCAAGGGCTACTAGCATCCTTCTCTAACCATCAACATGGAAATTGTCCAATTAACAGTAACGTCACTATCAATCTCTTTCCGAGCGAAGTCTTTTCTCCACGAATCCGATGTTCCGGTGCCCTTAGACACACCCATCATTGTTTTCCACTGCAGCATCATCGTGCCGGAAAATCATTCTCTCTTGAGGTCACATTAGCCAGTAACAAAGAGCCTTAACACTCGCTGGATATTCTATGTTTTGACAAAGAGTTTGTTCAGTCCTACCTATACCGTAGATAAGGAAGTATGGTACAACTTGGAATCAGGATGAAAACGAATTCTGTTATCCCGTTGACCGCGGCTTTGTTATTGAACCCAGGATCATTGTCATTAGCTTCTCGAGTACCTAATTACCACGACTACTTGTCAAATTATATAACAATCAAATTTACACTAGTAAATATCTGCTCTATTGCATAACTTCAACGTCTAAACCAAATGAAGATTCGTTTCGCGCCTCTAACTCTAATCATAATGTGAACCCGATGTAAGTGAAAATACATGCACATACCATCGATTCTGCCTGACCAGGACTCTCACCCGGAACCGGAACTCGCAGTGCACCGTGACGAACAGCACTTATATAAGCCTCCACTCTTAGCCAGACCGTCAGTCGTGCTCGCGCAACAGTAGAAGCAACATGGAGTTTTTTAGATCTCTACTACGCGTCGTTGGTTTGTTCGTCCCAAGTAAGGTAGATATCATTTCCGAACTACCACTGGAGGTTTCGCACTTGATACTTCGAAAATTGGATCCCTCGTCCCTGCAGAGCGCCGCGCTCGTATCGCGCAAATCGTTCAACGTATGTAGATCCGAGAAGTGTCTACGGCGGAAAGTGAGACGTCACATGCGACATACGAGAAAGCGGGTCAAGATGCACTTTCTCGGACCTGCAGCCGCTAAAGCAACCAACCAAGAATCAAGAAGTAGAGGACGAGGTGAGGGCAACCTAAGGCACGAAATAAGTTTATCCGCTGTCCGTACGGCGGTCGTCGTTGGAAGGTTACGCGGTCCTCCGAAAATTTCGATGCGAGATCGCCCCATCGATGTTGGACCAATAAAATGTATTAGACTCTAACTCGTGTAAGTACCTTAATTTGACTGCTTGCACTTGCGAGAACTTGAAACGGTCTTGTCCGGATTCAGAACTGTAGCGTGAAGCTTGAAATAAAATTGTTTTACTGAGACGGCAATGTGTTTCAGTCACGCTAATACTGTCGGTATCGTAACAGGCCCATTATTGAATATTAAATAAAACGTATCACCGCTGCGATTGGAGATTTGCCGTCAATTAGATGCGAGATATACTCCTCATTGCCAAATATAGCTCACATCAGCTGGCTCGTGCTATTATATCATCTCTGGTCCTCGACATATCAAGCGTAATTGCAGTTTTACAAATTAAGGTTAACATATTCAAATGAATGTATCTCCGTTTCTATGCCGCAAATGGCTACAATGCGATGCCCGTTATATTTCATATCCCATGTCATAACCAGCGCACATCAGCAAGTTTGCGGTCAACTCTGGGCTCTGTCAAACACAGCGTAATTGCTGTTGCGCATATTCAGGCTTACATATTCACAAAAACGTATCTCCGCTTCTATTGCATATATTTCGACTATAAATAGCGCGTTACACTTCATATTTGCACTCAGATACACCGCACATTAGCTGGTTACAGCTATATCAGATCTGGTCATTGAAACATCCATCGCAATTGTAGTATTGCGTTTGCAGTCGTAAATATCCAAATCATGGTATGTCCGTTTCTACGGAACATTTTCGGAAAATTCGATGCGCGTTATATGTCACATTTGCTGTCAGGTGCACTGCATGTCAGCTGGCTTGCGCTATGTCAACTCTGGTCCCTGTCAAATCCAGCGTAATTGTAGTTTTGCATATTCAGGTTAAAATATTCAAATGAATGTATCTCCGTTTCTATTGCACACATCGCTACAATTCGATGTCCGTTACATTTCACATCTGATGTCATATGCACCACACATCAGCAGGTTTGTACTATGTCAACTCCGGGCTCTGTCAAATCCAGCGAAATTGCCGTTTTGCATATTCATGCTTAACTATTCAAATCATCGTATAGCCGTTTGCATTGCTAATATGCCGACAGCACGAAGCGCGTTATACTCCATATTCGCTGCCAAATACAGCGCATATTATCTGGTTTGAGTTATGTAACGTGTGGACGCAGCCAACATCAGCGCATTTGCAGTTTTGCATATTCAGGCTTAAATACTCAAGTCAACATATTGTAGTATCGCGAGGAAGAAGCCTCATTAGAAATCGATCAAAACAATGTCGTCTGTCCTTCGGTTGTTAGTTTACATCGGGGAGAAAGCCTATGTGACTAAAGTCACCTTGTACTTGCGGAGCGTTTACAGAATGGGGTTAGAGAGTTGGAAAAACTAACGCTAATGGTAGGGGACGATGTAACTTTAAAGATTGGCTGATCGAGAAGCGTTGAACGGTTGATCGAGAAATAAGAGTGAGTCGAGAGGTCAGAGTTAATCGAGGAGTCGAGGAGTAGAGTTGTTAGCGCTGTCGAGTTGCGAGAGGTGTTAGCGTTATTGAGAGTGGAGTTGTTAGTGTTGTCGAGTTGTGAGAGGTCTTAGCGTTGCTGAAAGTAGAGTTGTTAGCGCTTTCCATTTTCAGGATTAAATATTCAAATCAAGCTATTTCCGATTCCGTTGCAGATATGTCCAAAATTCGAGTTAGCGTCGTACTGCCAAATGTATTACTCATCAGCCGGTTTGCGCTATGTCGATTCTGACCATTGTTAAATCCAGCGCAATTGCAATTGTGGATACTCATGCACGAATAATCAAATCAACGTATCTCCGTTTTTGTGGCAAATATGTCGAGAATTCGATGTGACTTGTACCCCACATTTCTTGCCAAATGCAGCGCACACCAGCCTGTTTCCGTTATGTCCTCTCTGGTTTCAGTCAAAGCGGGCATGACTGTAGTTTCGCATATTCATGCCTAAATGTTCAAATAAACCTATATGGCGCATATCTGCCCGTTTGCGCAATGTCAATTCTGGACCGTGTCAAATCCAGCGTATTTGCAGTTTTGCATACTCAAACTAAAATATTGAAATCCACGTACCTCCGCCTCAAGAGCTCAAATGACGACCATTCGATGCGCATAATACTGCACATATGCTGCCAAATCAGCCGGTTTGTGCCACGTCAACTCTGGAACCGATCAAATTCTGTGTAATTGCAAATTTGCATATTCAGGCTTAAATATTCAAATGAAGGTATCTTCGTTCCCATTACAGGTATGTCGACAATACTATGCAAGTTGTATTCCACATTTACTACCAAATACAGCGCGCATCATCCGGGACGCGACTTTTCAACTGTGAACGCTGTAAAAGCCAATGTAATTGCGGATTTGCATGTTAAGGCTGAATTACTCGTTAGAACGTAGCCGCACTGGTATTGGATATATGTCGAAAATGCTATGCGCGGTAGCTCCACATTTGCTGCCAAATAGAGCGCACATCAGTGGGCTGGCGCTAAGTTAACTCTGGACCGTGCGAAATCCAGCGAAATTGCAGTTTTGCATATTCAGGCTTAAATATTCAAATCTACGTATCTCTGTTTCTAATGCAGATATGACGATGAATTTCTGTTTGATATACTCCACACTGCCTCCCAAATTTAGCATACATCGGAGGGTTTGTGCTATGTCATCTGTGTATCCTGTGAAATCCAATGTAATTGCAGTTTTGCTTACATAGGCTGAATCCTCCATTAGAAAACATTGCGCTGTTATTAGCTGTATACATATTATGTATGTCGGAAATACGATGCACGCTACACTCCACATTTGCTGCCAGATACAGTGAACACAATCCGGTTTGAGCTGTGTCAACTCTGGACCTTGTACATACAGCGTAATTGCTGTTTTTCATATTCGGTCTCAGATATTTGAATCAACTTTTCTCCTCTTTTATAGCACACATGCTGAAAACTCGATGCATCTTATACTCCACAGTTGCTGCCAAATACAGCCCACATCAGCTGCTTTGAGCTATGTCATCTCTGGTCTCCGATAAATCCAATGTAGTTTCAGCTTTGCATATTCAGGCTGAAATATTCTAATCAACGTATCTCCGCTTCCGTTGCAGATATGCCGACAACGTAAAGCGTGTTATACGCCAAAATTGTTGCCAAGTACTGCACACATCAGCCGCTTTGGGCTATGTCGATTCTGGACCCTGTGAAGTGCAGCGTAATTGTAGTTTTGCATACTCAGGAATAAACGTTCAGATCAATGTGTCTCCGCCTCCATAGCATATGTGCCGACATCCACTCCATATTTGCTGCCAAATACAGCGCACATTAGTGAGCTGGCGCTATGTCAGCTCTGGCCCGTGTCAAAAACGCGTAATTGCAGTTTTGCAAATTCGTGCATAAATATTCAAATCAACGTATCTACGATTGTGTTACAGATATGCCGACAATACGAATTAGGTTATACTTTACATTTGCTGCCAGTACAGTGCACATTATTCGATTTAAACTATGTCATCTCCGATCACCGACAAATCCAGCGTAATTGCAGTTTTTCATATACATTATTATATATTCAAATCCACGCATCTCCGTTACTGTTGGAAATGTGTCGACAATACGATTTGCCTTGTATTCCACATTTCTTGCAAATTAAACCAATATCATCCAATTAGCGCTATGTCCACTCTGGTCCGGTCAAACCCAACGCAACTGCAGTTTTGCATTATCAAATCTAAATAATCAAATCAACTAATCTCCGTTTCGATTGCAGACATGTGGAAAATTCGATGCGCTTTATACTCCGTAGTTGCTACTAAATATAGCTCACATCATCTGGTTTGCGCTATGTCAAATTCGGACCCCGTGAAATCAAGCGTAAATGCAGTAATGCATGATCAGGGTTCAATATTCAGATCGACGTGACTCAGTTTCTATTGCAGATATATCGACAAAACGGTGTGCGTTATATTCCACATCGACTGCCATACATTGGGCGCTTCATGTGGTTTAAGCCATGTTAAATACGGAACGAGTCAAATCCAGCGTATTTGTAGTTTTGCACATTCAAGCCTAATATTCAAGTGAATGTATCTCCGTTTTCATAGTAAGTATGTTCACAATAGGATGCATGTTATACTCCACATTTGCTGCCAAATACAGCACACATCAGACAGTTTGAACATTGTCAAGACTGGACTCGGTGAAATTTAGCGTGACTGCAGTTTTGGATATTAATGCTTACATATTCGAATCGAGGTATCTCCGCTTGTTTTGCAGAAACGTTGGCCATACGATGCGCCTTATATTCCACATCTGATGCCAAATCAGCCGGTTTATGCTATGCCAACTCTGGACCCTGTAAAATCTAGCATAATTGCAGTTTTTGCTATTAATGCTTAAATATTGCTTTCAAAGTCTCTCCGCTTGTTTTGCACATATGTCGACAATTCGATACGCCTTATACTCTACATTTGCTACAGTTACATTACCCATCAGCTTGCTTGAGCTATGTCAACTCTGGTCTCTGCCAAAACCTGCCAAAATGCAATTTTGCATGTTCAGCATGTTCAATTGAAAAGATATAGAACGGATTCGGAAATACAAATAATTCCCTTTATTTAGCACACAACTGTTATACATATATCTTATACTCTTAAGACCTCAAAATCCTACTCGCACGCACGCTTGTTTTCAACCGACTCTTCCAGATACTTCTAACGACTGGCTCCTGTCTTTTGTCTCATCCAAGACCCGGACGTCCTCTGACGCTTACACACACATTCACATGTACAGTTTAAATGTATCATATTCCCAACACGCCTCCGTACATTTATACTGTACACTTAATCGCATTTACATGCTTTGACGAATTACGTAACAGAAACTTTAACACTTATTTATTTACATTTCTCTTAGTTTACATTCATCCATGACCTAAACCTTTCGAATTTCTCTCTACACAGTGCCTTCGTAAAAATATCCGCAGTATTTTCGTCTGTACTTACTTTAAATGTTTGTCTTGTTCTCCTTTAAGCACTCGTGAACATAGTGGTAATGAACTTCAATGTGTTTAGAATTTTTTGTAAAATTTCCGTGCTTTGCTATACTCATCACTCCAGAGTTATCCTCATCAATTTTTACAGGGTTATCGTCTAGATTTACATTGAAGATTTTCATAATTTCCATAATGGACATTAATTCACTCACCGCTTCCGATAGAGCTACATACTCTGCATACGTCGAGGCTTTTGTCACACACCTTTGTTTTTTAGACTTCCAACCAATTACATTTCCACACAATCTAATTACATGTTCAGAAGTCGATTTCTTTTCTAAATGATCTCCTGCCTAATCAGCGTCCACATAACAATCTATCGTTTCACATTTTTCATTCCTTTTATAATCTAATCTTAAGTCTCTAGTCCGGTACAAATATTTCAATATTCGCAAAGCAAATTTAAAATGTGTCTCATTACAACAATCTTGAAATCTACTCAAATAATTCACACTATAACTTATATCGGGTCTGGTATTTACACTAACATACAACAATGCGCCAATTAAATTTTTGTATCCAATATCCTCTCTATTTATCTCAGCTTTTTCAATTTTTAAGTTGGTCTCCATAGGTGTACAGTACAATCTGCTATTTTGTAACTTACATTTGTTTGCTAATGATTCAATGTATTTCTTTTGGCTTAATCTTATTTCATTTTTGAAATAATCATAGTCTATATTTATTCCAAGATATTCTTTGACTTCACCTAAATCTTTCATTTCAAATCTATTAGTTAATAACTTCTTTACCCTTTGTATCTTCCTTTTATTTTTACTACAAATTAGCAAATCGTCTACATACATAAGCAAATAAACAACATTTTCTCCCTCTCCATGTATATATATGCACAACTCTATGTTATTCTTCTTAAAACCTAATCTCGTCACACACTTATCAAGACACTCATACCACTCTCTTCGACTTTCTTTTAACCCATAAAGCGCTTTCGATAGTTTACAAACTCTATTCGTTCCGTCCGCATATCCCTTTGGTTGATTTACATATACTTCCGAGGTTACTCCACCATTTAAAAAAGCAGTTTCTACATTCATTTGCTCAATAATTAATCCATTTTGACAACAATATGATAGCAATATCTTAAAGGTCTCATTACTCGCTACTGGGGAGTATATGTCATCGGCTACGTTTCTTTGTTGGAATCCTCTTACCACTAATCTAGCCTTATACCTGTCATCTGATTTTCTCGTGTAAACCCATTTTACATCTAATACGTCTTTGCCTTTTACCCTTTCTACCAATTTCCAAGTTTTATTCTTATAAAGACATTCTACTTCCTTATCCATAGCTTGTTTCCAATCTTCACTATCTTCACAACAAATCGCCTCCTCAAATGTTCAAGGGATATCTACACTACAATAATTTGCATGGATTTCACTAATGTTTTCTTTTTCTGGATATCTTACTGGAGTTCTCTTATTACGTGTAGATCTTCCAGGGATGTTTAAGCTTTCAACACTGTTATCATTTTCATCTTCCCTACTTCCTAACTCTTCCTTATTCATGTTTACCAATAAATCATTATCCTCAATGTCATCGTTATCTTTATGAATGAATTCTCCACAAAACCGATACATTTTGTGTCTGTTTCTATGACCTCTACATGTCTCGCTATTGTTATTTTCCCACCTAATAAGACTCTGTAACCTACTTCACTATATCCAAACTAAATTCCCATATCTGCCTTCTTATCCCATTTAGAAACTCTCTTTTGTTCTTACAAAAACATTACTTCCATATAGATGTAGATTTTCAACACTTGGTTTTCTCCCGAAGAATATTTCAAAAGGTGTCTTTCTCTCTATAGTATTTGCCAGTATTCGATTCTTCAAGTATACCGCTGTCCAATCTATTTCCAGCCAGTACATTTTATGTACTTTCGCTTCCGCTAACAAGCAACGCGCCATGTCCATCACTGTTCTATTATACCTTTCCGTTGTCCCGTTTAATTCATGTACGTAGGTTGGACAGTTATTTATTCTGATACCTTTATCCCTAGCAAATTTATAAGTTCGATTATTCAAGTTCTCTTTTCCATTATCACATCCCAATATTTTAAACCTCTTGCCCGTTAAATTCTCGTCTTCATTTACAAACTATATGAAACAATCAAAGACCTCATCTTTTGATTTTATACAATAACTTCTAGCTATTTTGCTATAATCATCGATAAATGAGATGAACTATTTCCCTTCATTGAATCCGGTAGTCTTAAAGGGACCGCACACGTCCGAATGAATAATTTCCATTATCTCCCTAGCCTTGGTTCGATTATTTTTGAATGGTAAATTGTGCATTTTCCTTTCCTGTACACCCTACATTTCAAAAATTCCTTTTCAAATTCATTGGGTATACCAGTAACTAGCTGCTCTTTACCCAAAATATTTAAATATTTAAAATTTACGTGTCCTAACATCCTATGCCATCTTTTCTTTTTACTCATATCACTACGTTCGGCGCTGTTTGCTAAGTGCTCCTTCCCATTCAATATACTTTTCATTCTTTATGTTCCCTTTTCTTTAACCGCTACCGCTGTAAGCTTATTGTCCTCATCTATTACTTTTGCAATATTTCCTATTGAAATAACCGTGTTCCTATTATCTTTTAACTTGCCTAAACTAATCAAGTTTGCGGACATTTTTTTCGCGTAAGAAACATTATCCACATTTATTTCATTTTGCTTTCCAAATGCTTCAAAATAACTTATAACATTCTCTAATTTTGTTGCCTTTATCGATCTATTATCGCCTAAATATATATGTCGGAGATGAAAAAACACCGGAACTCCTCCTTGGATTCGCGGGAATACCGCAACTCTGTAACTTAGATTAAACAAATGCCGCACCGATTATTCGAGATTTATGATCGTGAGCTTGGGCTCGAGGCGACAATCAGTCGCCGAACGTAGCCGCGGTCAAAGGGATGAACGTTTTATCTGACAAAGGCACAGAGTAACTCTATACCTCTCCTTAAAAGAAATAGTCGTAGCGATACGTGGCAGTAAATAGTTCCATAGTTTCTATCCCGCGGCCCGCCACACACAGATTTTGTCCTCCGGGTAAGATGATCGCCGGATGTCGGCATGCCTTTGTGGTGTATGTTTAGCTAACGTGAGGACCCGCTATAGATCTTAAGATTTAGTCAAGCGAAGTCCGTCAAGTAGTCTTTGTTGCAACTACGGGAAGATAGGAGAAACCTATCTTCCACGAACGTTGCCCCCCGTCAACAACCACCCCTCAAGGGCGGCCAGCATCTCTTTCAAAACGCCGATATGGTGATCGACCAATTAGCAACAGCGCTAATTTTCCTCGCCTTTGGAACGAAAGCTTTCGTTGACGAATCCGAGGATCTCATGTCCTTAGACACACCCATTATAGTTCTCCTCGACGGCATCGTCGAGACGGAGATTCATTCTTTCGTACGATCTCATCGACGAATGACAGTGCCACCTTACAACCAGTGAATACCTTACATCTAGTTAACAAAGAGTTAGACTTGAACTGTGCGAGAACATACGTTTACCATCCCGTGACCGCGGATTCGTTTCGAACCTAAGGTCATTATCACTAGTGCTACGAGTGCTTCATCTTGTTAATAAGCCCGTGCTAATAAACTCTCCATTGTATCACGACAATGGCTAATTCTAATGAAAATTCATTAAACGCCCATCTAGATAATCCTGACTTCAATCCGACATATATTTACCGGTACTTTAAGGTCAATAGATTTATCGAAATAATTTACGTTGTTAATTATGTGATCTGTGCAACCGCTATCTAATGGCCACATTACTTCATAATTACTTATCTCGTTCGCCTCGCCGCTGCGTGCTGCGTGCGCCGTTGCTATCCATGTGCTTGATCTTGAGTTACCATGCTCGTGTCACGTAAAATAAAAAGCAGGAGGCTCGAACGAAAAGAAAAAGATTAAGGTAACAAAAAAAACAAGAGAATTTATTTCTTGTATTCTGAATTTACACTGATTGCGATTTTGTTCTGAGCTCCAGCCGTGACTTTCCAAGACTGACGCTCTTACAATTTGACTTTCGGTAACATCTGTTTCTTCTTTGTTTGACATCTCTCAATATCCCCACTACCCTGTAGGCGTACGTGACCGTTGTCACACTTCTAGGACATTCGGTGGAAGGACCGTTAGGATACAGATGACTCATTAGGCACTTCAGCGATATACATTGTCGCCAAGGCCGCCACATCTCTATCTCCATCTTCGGTCCATCGGATTTGAAGTATGCCGGTCGTGACACTCGCTCGTGCCGTTGTTGACTGACGATGGAAATTTCCATGTCCCCTGCTCGTATTTTCTTTGTCTCCTCCTCCTCTGCTGCGACCACGTGTCGACCCAAGCCAAAAACTGATACTGTTTCCCGCTTCGACGCCATTTTGACACTCTCTCCCAAAATGTCCTACTCTTCCACATCTGAAGCATCCTTCCTTTTTTGCAGAAAAGGCGTTGGTTTGCATTTCTCCTCGATTGGACTTATTTTTCCTCTCCGCTATTTCAATTTTATTTTTTAAATACGCTAACGTTTGATTTTCGGCTTTCAGTGCATCTACTATATCCGCTATGTAGCTGTATTCTTCGTGTAACGTATTCAGCATGTAAGTCAGTTTTTCCCTCTCACTCACTTGTGCACCCGCACATTTTAATTCGTTTATTAATTTTTCGAATTCGCTAAAGAACGATGTTGAATCACTGTAGTTCTCAAGTTTTATCTTTTCCAATCTCCTTCTGCATACGACCTGTAGTGCCGTCGACTCTTTCAAATACATTTCATCAAACTTTTTTACTATCTCATACGCCGTTTTTTCTTCTCTAATACATTCCAATGGTCTGTTTGTGATGGCACTATAAATGATATTTATTGCCTTCGGATCCTTTTTGTCCCAGTCTTCACTGTCTGTTTCTGTCTTCACCCTAGTTGTGACAACCTCGCATTCTCTATACTTGAGAAACATCGTTATTCTTTGCTTCCACATACCGTCAATATCCATCGAAAATAGGTATCATGATTTCCAATCTCTCCATTTTAAATGATTCCTTATCTCTTACTCAAGCGTTCCTACGTGCTCGAAGTGTGTTTTTCCTCTTTGTAACCTTTGAACGTTTCTTTCCTTACTGAAGACTCACTCGACCTAACTCGCAATATTGAAAACCATGCACTAAAATAACTGGCAAAACTATGAACCACGCTCTGCTACCATGTAAAGATATAGAATGGATTCGGAAATACAAATAATTCCCTTTATTTAGCACACAACAGTTATACATATATCTTACACTCTAAAGACCTCAAAATCCTACTCACACGCACGCCTGTTGTCAACCGACTCTTCCAGATACTTCTAACGACTGGCTCTTGTCTTTTCTCCCAACTAAGGCCTGGACGTCCTCTGACGCTTATACACACATTCACATGTACAGTGTAAGTGTATCATGTTCCTAGCAGAATTGTTATGCGACTGATGCATCAACATACCATGCAAGAAGAATTGAAAACTAGGACAAAAAGGAAGAACTGTGATAGAGATACTTATAATCATAGTAAACGACAAAAAATTCGCAGATGTTCGAGTGAATCTGACGAGGAGGATATTGATGAAAAGGTAATTGACAATAGAAGAATACAAGTAATAACACAAGAGTCAAACAATCTCCTCGATAACGACAAAAGGATGGTGCGAATGATGGGATATAAGGAGGTCACGGCCTCGGAAATAATGAACAAGGTCGTTTAGAGCCAGTTCAAGCACCTAGACAGCATGGTCGCAGAGGCTTTGGACATCATGTTCCTGGACATGAAGATTCAGGTCTTAAATGGCATCCTGCAGAGGAAGTTATAAAGTGTGTAAAAGATATGAAATGGTGATATGAAAAGTTGACCACAGATGATGAAATTGATTTCTGTTGTGCAGATATAGTGAAAATAGTTATCAATGCGAAAACGGTATTCGCTCATTTGGATGACGTTGAAGTGCGTCGAGCAAGGACACGTTGTAATCCTCATGAAACAATTCGTGGTGCTCGTTTTTTAAATCGTGCTACTGTTAAAATGGCGAATACAGATAAAGCATGTAACTTTATGTTTACTAACCCAAAAGGTTTGAGGGAGAATGGGCTGCTATACTTTGCAGATGTATGTGCCGGAGCAAGAGGTTTTAGTGAACATATTCTATGGCGAAAGAAATGACGTGCTAAAGGATTTGCTCTTACTTTAGAAAATGAACATGATTTCAAATTAGAAGACTTTTATGCGGGTCCTTGTGAAACATTTCATCCATACTACGGACCAAAGGAAAGTGATGATGTCTTTGACCCAGATAATGAAGAGGCATTTACAAATCTTATAATGCAGCATACCCATGGCAAAGGAGTACATTTTGTGATGTCTGATTGAGGATTCTAAGTAGAACGACAAGAAAATGTACAAGAAATTCTTTCAAAACAACTGTATCTTTGTCGATGTTTAATAGCATTGATGGTTGAAAGAGAGGGTGGTGATTTTGTGACTTAATTATTCAACCTTTTTACACCCTTTGGTGCTGGTTTAGTTTATTTAATGTATCGCTGCTTTGAAGAAGTTTTCATTTTTAAACCAAACTCTTCTAGACCAGGAAATTCAGAACGTTACTTAATATGTAAGAAGAAACGATCTGGGGTACAAGATGTTGTTGAATATCTGAAGCATGTTAATCGTCTGCTTTTAAAAGGTGGTGTAAATGACGACGTTTTATAACTAGTATCATATAATGAATTAAAAAGAGAGAAACAATTTGTTCAATATCTACGTGCTTCTAACAAAGATTTGGCAGGAAAACAAATAATCGACCTGTGTAAAATTGCAGCATTTTATGCGGATAATACTCTTGTTGAGACAAAACAAGCTGATATGCGCAAACAATATCTAGAGTATTGGAAACTTCCAGATGAAACTAGGACAATTCCAAGACACATGAAACCAAAGACAAATTGAATACTCTTTTGAAGGATACTTCATTTCTTACTATTAATCCAGCACAATTGATGGAATTTAACATTGAAAATGCATTTTCATCACTATATGACTGGTTTTGTATGCCATGTGGTACAAAGCCAAGGTCTGATGATGATAAGAAGCACGTTACATTTTATATGGGCGTGGGAAGGAGCAACGTATATACATGTACAAAGAATTCTTGGGTTAATGTCGATGACATTGGCATAGAATTACCACCAAATACACTTGTAAACGCAGAGGTTGTATATGAAATGACTAAGGAGTTTATATATCAGCAAAAAGTACTTGCATTGCATATTATAGATGCATTCTACTTAGGAGGAGTGGACATTAGCAAAAAATATTTGAGGAGCAGGTAAGCAACTGAATCTTATTGTGTTCAATAATAATCTTTTAGATTTTCAGTAATGAAATGTTTTTTCAAGGAGTACGTTCATGTGATACTAATGTATGACTGTTCCTTAAAGGAACGAGGAAGCGACGTTGTTCTGTGAAGCTTTGTGGAAACCAGCAGGAAATAACTATACTCGAATACGTGCCAAAGAACTACTTCCAGTTGGTACATATATCTGTGAAAAGTTGCGAGTAACGCAGCGTAAAATGAAAAATAATTCCGATGCCTTAGTATACGAACTTCCAGAAAAGACATTAGATGTTAATGGTTATAATAAGGACAAATTATATTTCATACAACAGAGTGTAATATTTTTAAGAAGCACTGGAAATCCTTGGAATCGGTATGTCAGTAAAACACATTCCATAAAGTATGTCTTTAATTGAAAAACAAACGAGAAGCTATTCGACCTTCATAGACCAAGTTCAGCAGAAGCAAGTTTCGTTAAATCTTTTAAAGGTCGCCTTATTTGTCATTGGCCTAATGATTCATCACTTACTATAAACAGATTTGCAAAATTTATTAAAGATAAGTGTCCGGCATACAATACGCGCTTAGAATATTAAAACTACAGGCTGCACATATATTCGTACAAGACTTGAACCGCATAGTTGTCAAACAGATTAATTCCGTTAATTTGACTGTTATTTCAAATATGAAATACTTGTGATATATTTTAGTACTTAGCATTATATTTCTATAGAAATAGAAGTGTAGCGGTACATGAGTCATAGGACAAAGCAAATTACGTCGTTGTCGCCTCGAAGTACCTAGACCGCTGAGCTACAATTAATGTAAAAACAATGTCACCGCAACCAGCTATTGTCGTCAGGTAGGCAAATACGAATTCTTTCAACCCCCCCCCCCGGCGACTAGTATAGGTAGCCTTAACTCAAATACATCTGACGGTCAAAAACATCAATATTTGACTCAGGTCTTTTATAATGAAATATGTAGAGGACACGGTATATGGGAAGTTTGACCGTCAGACTTATTTGAGGTTATCGATTGTCGTCGTAATTGTCGAATTTACTTAAAATAATAAAGTAAGGTACAGCCTATGGGCCCTGAGTCGTAGATACAATGTGTAAAAATATTCCATAAATGTTCGTCCCGAAATTCAGCAGATCGCTCGTTGATACTCGTAGGTATTCGAAGACACTTTACTCTTTGGGTTGCCTCGGTTTATTTATACTGGTCGGGGCAGAAGTCGGAAGATTCAAAATCGTCTTTGTTCGAAGTAGCGGCAACATTTTTATGCTCCGAGTGTATTTACTTGTATCCTTACGATCCTGATATTCCGAGGCAAAGTAACAATAGGATTTGAATTCCCTCTGGCTCATGTGCCGCAACAAATTTTTATAGTTTGTGCTCATGAATAAGTACTTATGAACTATCTAAAAAATATAATAAGCTGAAGTACTGTAGGAAAGTAATTTACAGTGCTACTAGGTTTGGTTACCTATTTCAATATCGTTCGCGCCATCGCAAAAGCTAGTATGACGCTGCGTCGGCGTATATGCACACGGGGAGGTGATGGACGAGGCGAGGATGATAGCCTCTCGCGAAGTAGGGCCTGGCCCTGAAGTACCGCGACGGGTATGAGGGGAGATGATGCGGGTCATGGCACCTAGACTGCGACACCTATTTACATCGTGTTCGAAGGAGGGTGCCAACCCTCGGATATGGCGCACGGCGAGGCTGGTATTGCTTCGGAAGAAGGGACGACCAGTCCTTGTATCGTCCGGTATGCCTATAGGATGAAGTGTGCAATTTCTTCCAAAGAATCATTGCCAGAATCATTGTACTGTTCTCAGTCGAAAATATTCTTGAGATGTCAACAACGACTTTTGGCATCAATGACAATCTGGAGTACCGGGCACATCGAATACTCGGCATGTCTGCAACAGCAAAGGAAGTACGGGGATTTGACCATTTGATTCTGAATATGGAAACCTGCAATGTCGCCGTATTTGACACGGCCGGGGATGTCATAGATGACATAGAGCAAACCGGCTGGAGTATGCTGTATTTGGCAGCAAATGTGCAGTATTACGTGCATCCTATTGTCGACATACCTACAATGGATACGGAGATACTTTCACTTGAATAACTAGGCTTGAATATGCAAAACTACAAATACGCTGGATTTGACTCGGTCCGGATTTAACACGGCTTAAACCAGAAGCGCTCTGCGTATGGCAGTCAATGTGGAATATAACGCGCATCGAATTGTCGACATATGTGCTATGGAATCGGAGTCACGTTGATTTGAATATTTAAGCCTGAACATACAAAATTGCATTTGGGCTGGATTCTGCAGGGACCAGAGTTTACGCAGCGCAAGCGAGCTGATGGGCAATGTAACTACAGCAAATGCGGAGTACAAGGCGTATGGAATTGTCGACATATGTGCAAAAGAAGCGGCGAAGCTTTGAATGCAATAT
Source organism: Bombus terrestris (assembly GCF_910591885.1). Taxonomy (NCBI): domain Eukaryota; kingdom Metazoa; phylum Arthropoda; class Insecta; order Hymenoptera; family Apidae; genus Bombus; species Bombus terrestris. The sequence goes on from NW_025963549.1 coordinate 864,023, forward strand.
TTAAGCATTAACAACAAAAACTACAATTACGCTGGATTTTACAGGGTCCAGAGTTGACATAGCACAGACCGGCTGATTTGGCATCATATGTGGAGTATTCTGCGCATCGAATAGGCGACATAGAAACCAAGATACGTTCGTTTGAATATGTAATATTTGAATATTTCGCCTGAAAATGCATAATTTCAAATACGCGGAGTTTGGCTGCGCCCACACGTTACATAACTCAAACCAGATAATATGCATTGTGTTTGGCAGCAAAAGTGGCGTATATCGCGCATCGAATTGTCGGCATATCTGCAATGCAAACGGCGATACGGTGATTTGAATGATTAATCATGAATATGTAAAGCAGCAATTTCGCTAGGTTTGACAGAGACCGGAGTTGACATGGTACAAACCACCAGATGTGCGGTGCACATGACATCGGATGTGTAATGCAACGGGCATCGCTCTGTCGCCATATGTGCAATAGAAACGGAGATACATTCATTTGAATATGTTAACCTTAATTTGTAAAACTGCAATTACGCTTGATATGTCGAGGACCAGAGATGATATAATAGCACGAGCCAGCTGATGTGAGCTGTATTTGGCAGGCAATGAGGAGTATATGTCGCACCTAGTCGACGACAAATCTGCAATTGCAGCGATGATACGTTTTATTTAATATTCAATAATGGGCCTATTACGATACAGATAGTATTATCGTGACTGAAACACATTGCCGTTTCAGCAAAACCATTTTATTTCAAGCTTCACTCTACAGTTCTGAATCCGGACCAGACCGTTTCAAGTTCTCGCAATAGCAAGCAGTCCAATTAAGGTACTTACACGAGTTAGAGTCAAATACATTTTATTGGTCCAACATCGATGGGGCGATCTCGCATCGAAATTTTGGGAGGACGGCGTAACCTTCCAACGACGACCGCCGTACGAGCAGCGGATAAGCTTATTTCGTGCCTTAGGCTGCCCTCACCACGTCCTCTACTTCTTGATTCTTGGTTGGTAGCTTTAGCGGCTGCAGGTCCGAGAAATTACATCTTGACCCGCTTTCTCGAATGCCTCATGTGACGTCTCGCTTTCCGCCGTAGACACTTGTCGGATCTACATACGTTGAACCATTTGCGCGAGACAAGCGCGGCGCTCTGCAGGGACGAGGGATCCAATTTTTGAAGTATCAAGTGCGAAACTTCCAGTGGTAGTTCGGAAATGATATCTACCTTACCTGGCACGAACAAACCAACGACGCGTAGCAGAGATCTAAAGAAACTCCATGTTGCTTCTATTGTGGAGCGAACACGACTGACGTTCTGGCTGAGAATGAATTCTTATATATGTGCCGTTCGTCACGGTGCACTGCGAGTTCCGGTTCCAGGTGAGAGTCCTGGTTAGGCAGAATCGATGGTATGTGCATGTATTTTCACTTACATCGGGTTCACATTATGATTAGAGTTAGCGGCGCGAAACGAATCTTCATTTGGTTTAGACGTTGAAGTTATGCAATAGAGCAGATATTTACTAGTGTAAATTTGATTGTTATATAATTTGACAAGTAGTCGTGGTAATTAGGTACACGAGAAGCTAATGACAATGATCCTGGGTTCAATAACAAAGCCGCGGTCAACGGGATAACAGAATTCGTTTTCATCCTGATTCCAAGTTGTACCATACTTACTTATCTACGGTATATGTAGGACTGAACAAACTCTTTGTCAAAACATAGAATATCCACCGAGTGTTAAGGCTCTTTGTAACTGGCTAATGTGACCTCGCGAGAGAATGATCTTCCGGCACGATGATGCTGCAGTGGAAAACAATGATGGGTGTGTCTAAGGGCACAGGAACATCGGATTCGTGGAGAAAAGACTTCGCTCGGAAAGAGATTGATAGTGACGTTACTGTTAATTGGACAATGTCCATGTTGATGGTTAGAGAAGGATGCTAGTAGCCCTTGAGGGAACGTTGCTAGCGGGAAGCGTCGTCCGCGGAAAAATAGATTTCACCTATCATCCCGTAGTTGGAACGAAGACTGTTTGCCTGTTTAGGACTGTTAAGGACTTTCATTAACTAAATCTTAAGGTTTATAATGGGTCCTCAGGCTAGCTAAACATATACTGTTGAGATACGTTGACATCTGGCAATCATCTTATCCGACGGATAGAGTCTGCGTGTGGCGAGACACGGGACAGAAACCGTTGGAATGTTTACTGTCACGTGCCGCTACGATTATTTCATTTAAGGACAGCTATAGAATTACTCCATGCCTTTATTAGACAAAACGTTCATCCCTTGACCGCGGCTACGTTCGGTGACTGGTTGTCGCCTCGAGGCCAATTGCAGTATCACAAGATTCGAACAATTACAATCGGACTGGATGGCTACAATTGTTGAATTACTGCTATGGTGGAATATAGATTACAATGTCACGGGATTTTTCCAAAATTCCAAACGGAAGGTTCCGGTGTTCTTTCATCTCCGATTTATATTTATGCTTGATCTGTCTGGGACCAGTCTGGATATAGCGCAGACTGGCTGGTAAACGATGTATTTGGCAAGAAATGTGGAGTACCAGGCACATCGAATTGTCGACATATCAGCAACAGCAACGGAGATACGTGGAGTTGAATATTTGAGTCTGAATCTGCAAAACAACAATTACACTGCATATAACAGAGACCAGAGTCGATGTTCTGCCGCGCATCACATCTGCACTCAATCCCGCGCGGCTTGACAGCCAACGGTCCACGTGCCATCCTTCGAATCCTCCATAGGCCCAAGGACCCACCATAAAGATGAAATCCTAACTGCATTGTTCGCACATATGGTCTAAGTCAATCTGTTTGTTTCGAAAAGAATTTTAATTCTGGAAGTGTTGTCGGTCGGTTTTTAGAAAGGTCCTTGGGTTTATTACGCGCTCTGATGAATTACGGAGAAAGCGGGTAGTGGCCTAATGAAAAAAGCGGACATCTGCCTAACGGAAAATCTGAGTTTTCCCATAGACAATGTCGCCTAGGACCCACGTTGGTAGGAGGCTTCTTCCTCCTCTCTTCCTTCCTAACATTAGTCATAACCAATCGGTATCGCGGATCATTGCCCTCACTTTCCTATCTAACAATGTAAGCAACGAATCCGCGTTCTTCGTTCAAAGGGCACACCCATACCGAGCTTCGTACTCACATCAGAATAAACTTTAGAGTTACATCATCTCTCACGGTGACTAGAGTTCCTGCAATCCCTATAACTCTCACCGTTCCGATATCTCTCAGAGTTCCATCGTCTCTCACGGTGACTAGAGTTCCTGCAATCCCTACAACTCTCACCGTTCCTATATCTCTAAGAGCCTCCTATTTCTCTCACAGTATCCAGAAGTCCGACAGCTCCCACAGCTCTCACGGACCTAGAGCTCCTATAGCTCACATTCTCATCTAAGAATAATCCTTCTCTTCGTTATCTGTATCTTAAGCAACGGCGTTCTTACTCAGTGTGATTGTATAAATCGTTGGAGATACATATATTTTTTATAACTTTGTGACTCCCAGTGTTATACCACAACGACTACACCTATTATCCTAAGCGAAATACGGTGATCGAACAATTCGTGGTGTCGATTATTCCAATCGTAACTGGAATTTACGACTCCCATTGACGCGTATTCAAACGACCGCATCTCCCCGCGATAGCTCGAAAATACAGTCGACATAGCGCAAACCGGATAAGTACTGTATTTGGCTGTAATTGTGGAGTATAGCGCGCATCGCATTTGCGACATGTATCCAATAGCAGCGCTGATACGTTGGATTGAACATTTAGGCATGAATATGCAAAACAGAAATTACGCTGAATCTGTCAGTGACCAGAGGAGACATAAGACAGAAGAGAAGATAGAATCGGAAAATGTGCTCCGTGCTCACCAGAAAATCAGGAGCATAACGCTCACCGAATTGTCGTCATATCTGCCGTAGAAACGAAGATACGTTGCTTTCGATATTCAAGCATGAATATGCTAAACTGCAATTATGGTGTATTTGACATGGACAAGGGTGAACAAAACGCTAACCTACTGATGTGCGCTGTATATGACATCAGATGTGAAATATAACGCGCACCGAATTGTCTGTAAGTGTGCCATAGAATCAGAGATTCGTTGATTCGAATATTTAATACTGAATATGCAAAACTGCAAATACGCAGGGTTCGGCTGGGTCCCGATTTTACATGCATCAAACGGGATAACGTGCACTGTGTTTGGCAGCAAATTTGGAGTATAACGAGCCTCTAATTGTAGCCATATGTGAAGTAGAATCGGAGATACGTCGGTTTGAATACTTAACCCTGAATATACGAAACTGCAACTACGCTGGATCTGGCTGGGTCCAGATTTTACATAGCGTAAACCGTATGATGTGCACTGTACTTGGCATCAGATGTGGAATATAACGCGTATCGTATGGCCAATGTTTCTGCAAAACAAGCGGAGATACCTTCATTCGAATATGTAAGCATTAATATCCAAAACTGCAATCACGCTGGATTTCTCTGGGTCCAGTCTTGACAGTGTGCAAACGGGCTGATGTGTGCTGTATTTGGCAGCAAATATGCAGTATTACGTACATCCTATTGTCGACGTACCTACAATGGATACGGAGGTACTTTCACTTGAAAAACTAGGCTTGAATATGCAAAACTACAAATACGCTGGATTTGACTCGGTCCGGATATAACACGGCTTAAACCAGATGAAGCGCTCTGCGTATGGCAGTCAATGTGGAATATAGCGCGCATCGTATTGTCGACATATGTGCTATGGAGTCGGAGTCACGTTGATTTGAATTTTTAAGCCTGAACATACAAAATTGCATTTGGGTTGGATTTTGCAGGGACCAGAGTTTACGCAGCGCAAGCGAGCTGATGGGCAATGTAACTACAGCAAATGCGGAGTACAAGGCGTATGGAATTGTCGACATATGTGCAAAAGAAGCGGCGAAGCTTTGAATGCAATATTTAAGCATTAACAATAAAAACTACAATTACGCTGGATTTTACAGGGTCCAGAGTTGACATAGCACAGACCGGCTGATTTGGCATCATATGTGGAGTATTCTGCGCATCGAATAGGCGACATAGAAACCAAGATACGTTCATTTGAATATGTAATATTTGAATATTTCGCCTGAAAATGCATAATTGCAAATACGCTGAGTTTGGCTGCGCCCACACGTTACATAACTCAAACCAGATAATATGCATTGTGTTTGGCAGCAAAAGTGGCGTATATCGCGCATCGAATTGTCGGCATATCTGCAATGCAAACGGCGATACGGTGATTTGAATGATTAATCATGAATATGTAAAGCAGCAATTTCGCTAGGTTTGACAGAGACCGGAGTTGACATGGTACAAACCAGCAGATGTGCGGTGCACATGACATCGGATGTGTAATGTAACGGGCATCGCTTTGTCGCCATATGTGCAATAGAAACGGAGATACATTCATTTGAATATGTTAACCTTAATTTGTAAAACTGCAATTACGCTTGATATGTCGAGGACCAGAGATGATATAATAGCACGAGCCAGCTGATGTGAGCTGTATTTGGCAGGCAATGAGGAGTATATCTCACATCTAATTGACGGCAAACCTTCAATCGCAGCGGTGATACGTTTTATTTAATATTCAATAATGGGCCTGTGACGATACCGATAGTATTAGCGTGACTGAAACACATTGCCGTCTCAGTAAAACCATTTTATTTCAAGCTTCACGCTACAGTTCTGAATCCGGACCAGACCGTTTCAAGTTCTCGCAAGAGCAAGCAGTCAAATTAAGGTACTTACACGAGTTAGAGTCTAATACATTTTATTGGTCCAACATCGATGGGGCGATCTCGCATCGAAATTTTCGGAGGACCGCGTAACCTTCCAACGACGACCGCCGTACGAGCAGCGGATAAACTTATTTCCTGCCTTAGGTTGCCCTCACCACGTCCTCTATTTCTTGATTCTTGGTTGGTAGCTTTAGCGGCTGCAGGTCCGAGAAATTGCATCTTGACCCGCTTTCTCGTATGTCGCATGTGACGTCTCACTTTCCACCGTAGACACTTGTCGGATCTACATACGTTGAACCATTTGCGCGAGACAAGCGCGGCGCTCTGCAGGGACGAGGGATCCAATTTTCGAAGTATCAAGTGCGAAACCTCCAGTGGTAGTTCGGAAATGATATCTACCTTACTTGGGACGAACAAACCAACGACGCGTAGTAGAGATCTAAAAAACTCCATGTTGCTTCTACTGTTGCGCGAGCACGACTGACGGTCTGGCTAAGAGTGGAGGCTTATATAAGTGCTGTTCGTCACGGTGCACTGCGAGTTCCGGTTCCGGGTGAGAGTCCTGGTCAGGCAGAATCGATGGTATGTGCATGTATTTTCACTTACATCGGGTTCACATTATGATTAGAGTTAGAGGCGCGAAACGAATCTTCATTTGGTTTAGACGTTGAAGTTATGCAATAGAGCAGATATTTACTAGTGTAAATTTGATTGTTATATAATTTGACAAGTAGTCGTGGTAATTAGGTACTCGAGAAGCTAATGACAATAATCCTGGGTTCAATAACAAAGCCGCGGTCAACGGGATAACAGAATTCGTTTTCATCCTGATTCCAAGTTGTACCATACTTCCTTATCTACGGTATAGGTAGGACTGAACAAACTCTTTGTCAAAACATAGAATATCCAGCGAGTGTTAAGGCTCTTTGTTACTGGCTAATGTGACCTCAAGAGAGAATGATTTTCCGGCACGATGATGCTGCAGTGGAAAACAATGATGGGTGTGTCTAAGGGCACCGGAACATCGGATTCGTGGAGAAAAGACTTCGCTCGGAAAGAGATTGATAGTGACGTTACTGTTAATTGGACAATTTCCATGTTGATGGTTAGAGAAGGATGCTAGTAGCCCTTGAGGGAACGTTGCTAGCGAGAAGCGTCGTCCGTGGAAAAATAGATTTCACCTATCATCCCGTAGTTGGAACGAAGACTGTTTGCCTGTTTAGGACTGTTAAGGACTTTAATTAACTAAATCTTAAGGTTTATAATGGGTCCTCAGGCTAGCTAAACATATACTGTTGAGATGCGTTGACATCTGGCAAGCATCTTATCCGACAGATAGAGTCTGCGTGTGGCGAGACACGGGACAGAAACCGTTGGAATGTTTACTGTCACGTGCCGCTACGATTATTTCATTTAAGGACAGCTATAGAATTACTCCATGCCTTTATTAGACAAAACGTTCATCCCTTGACCGCGGCTACGTTCGGTGACTGGTTGTCGCCTCGAGGCCAATTGCAGTATCACAAGTTTCGAACAATTAGAATCGGACTGGATGGCTACAATTGTTGAATTACTGCTATGGTAGAATATAGATTACAATGTTACGGGATTTTCCCAAAATTCCAAACGGAACGTTCCCGTGATATTTCATCTCCGACTTATATTTATGCTTGATCTGTCTGGGACCAGTGCAGATATAGCGCGAACTGGCTGGTAAGCGATGTATTTGGCAAGGAATGTGGAGTACCAGGCACATCGAATTGTCGACATATCAGCAACAGCAACGGAGATACGTGGAGTTGAATATTTGAGTCTGAATCTGCAAAACAACAATTACACTGCATATAACAGAGACCAGAGTCGATGTTCTGCCGCGCAACACATCTGCACTCAATCCCGCGCGGCTTGACAGCCAACGGTCCACGTGCCATCCTTCGAATCCTCCATAGGCCCAAGGACCCACCATAAAGATGAAATCCTAGCTGCATTGTTCGCACATATGGTCTAAGTCAATCTGTTTGTGAGAAAAGACTTTTTAACTCTAGAAGTGTTGTCGGTCGGTTTTTAGAAAGGTCCTTGGGTTTATTACGCGCTGTTAAGAATTACGGAGAAAGCGGGTAGTGGCCTAACGAAAAATGCGGACATCTACCTAACGGAAAATCTGAGTTTTCCCATAAACAATGTCGCCTAGGACCCACGTTGGTAGGAGGCTTCTTCCTCCTCTCTTCCTTCCTAACATTAGTCATAACCAATCGGCATCGCGGATCATTGCCCTCACTTTCCTAACTAACAATGTAAGCATCGAATCCGCGTTCTTCGTTCAAAGGGCACAACCATACCGAGCTCCGTACTCACATCAGAATAAACTTTAGAGTTACATCATCTCTCACGGTGACTAGAGTTCCTGCAATCCCTACAACTCTCACCGTTCCTATATCTCTAAGAGCCTCCTATTTCTCTCACAGTATCCAGAAGTCCGACAGCTCCCACAGCTCTCACGGACCTAGAGCTCCTATAGCTCACATTCTCATCTAAGAATAATCCTTCTCTTTGTTATCTGTATCTTAAGCAACGGCGTTCTTACTCAGTGTGATTGTATAAATCGTTGGAGATACATATATTTTTTATAACTTTGTGACTCCCAGTGTTATACCACAACGACTACACCTATTATCCTAAGCGAAATACGGTGATCGAACAATTCGTGGTGTCGATTATTCCAATCGTAACTGGAATTTACGACTCCCATTGACGCGTATTCAAACGACCGCATCTCCCCGCGATAGCTCGAAAATACAGTCGACATAGCGCAAACCGGATAAGTACTGTATTTGGCTGTAATTGTGGAGTATAGCGCGCATCGCATTTGCGACATGTATCCAATAGCAGCGCTGATACGTTGGTTTGAACATTTAGGCATGAATATGCAAAACAGAAATTACGCTGAATCTGTCAGTGACCAGAGAAGACATAAGACAGAAGAGAAGATAGAATCGGAAAATGTGCTCCGTGCTCACCAGAAAATCAGGAGCATAACGCTCACCGAATTGTCGTCATATCTGCCGTAGAAACGAAGATACGTTGCTTTCGATATTCAAGCATGAATATGCTAAACTGCAATTATGGTGTATTTGACATGGACAAGGGTGAACAAAACGCTAACCTACTGATGTGCGCTGTATATGACATCAGATGTGAAATATAACGCGCACCGAATTGTCTGTAAGTGTGCCATAGAATCAGAGATTCGTTGATTCGAATATTTAATACTGAATATGCAAAACTGCAAATACGCAGGGTTCGGCTGGGTCCCGATTTTACATGCATCAAACGGGATAACGTGCACTGTGTTTGGCAGCAAATTTGGAGTATAACGAGCCTCTAATTGTAGCCATATGTGAAGTAGAATCGGAGATACGTCGGTTTGAATACTTAACCCTGAATATACGAAACTGCAACTACGCTGGATCTGGCTGGGTCCAGATTTTACATAGCGTAAACCGTATGATGTGCACTGTACTTGGCATCAGATGTGGAATATAACGCGCATCGTATGGCCAATGTTTCTGCAAAACAAGCGGAGATACCTTCATTCGAATATGTAAGCATTAATATCCAAAACTGCAATCACGCTGGATTTCTCTGGGTCCAGTCTTGACAGTGTGCAAACGGGCTGATGTGTGCTGTATTTGGCAGCAAATATGCAGTATTACGTACATCCTATTGTCGACGTACCTACAATGGATACGGAGGTACTTTCACTTGAAAAACTAGGCTTGAATATGCAAAACTACAAATACGCTGGATTTGACTCGGTCCGGATATAACACGGCTTAAACCAGATGAAGCGCTCTGCGTATGGCAGTCAATGTGGAATATAGCGCGCATCGTATTGTCGACATATGTGCTATGGAATCGGAGTCACGTTGATTTGAATTTTTAAGCCTGAACATACAAAATTGCATTTGGGCTGGATTTTGCAGGGACCAGAGTTTACGCAGCGCAAGCGAGCTGATGGGCAATGTAACTACAGCAAATGCGGAGTACAAGGCGTATGGAATTGTCGACATATGTGCAAAAGAAGCGGCGAAGCTTTGAATGCAATATTTAAGCATTAACAACAAAAACTACAATTACGCTGGATTTTACAGGGTCCAGAGTTGACATAGCACAGACCGGCTGATTTGGCATCTTATGTGGAGTATTCTGCGCATCGAATAGGCGACATAGAAACCAAGATACGTTCATTTGAATATGTAATATTTGAATATTTCGCCTGAAAATGCATAATTGCAAATACGCTGAGTTTGGCTGCGCCCACACGTTACATAACTCAAACCAGATAATATGCATTGTGTTTGGCAGCAAAAGTGGCGTATATCGCGCATCGAATTGTCGGCATATCTGCAATGCAAACGGCGATACGGTGATTTGAATGATTAATCATGAATATGTAAAGCAGCAATTTCGCTAGGTTTGACAGAGACCGGAGTTGACATGGTACAAACCAGCAGATGTGCGGTGCACATGACATCGGATGTGAAATGTAACGGGCATCGCTTTGTCGCCATATGTGCAATAGAAACGGAGATACATTCATTTGAATATGTTAACCTTAATTTGTAAAACTGCAATTACGCTTGATATGTCGAGGACCAGAGATGATATAATAGCACGAGCCAGCTGATGTGAGCTGTATTTGGCAGGCAATGAGGAGTATATCTCGCATCTAATTGACGGCAAATCTCCAATCGCAGCGGTGATACGTTTTATTTAATATTCAATAATGGGCCTGTTACGATACCGATAGTATTAGCGTGACTGAAACACATTGCCGTCTCAGTAAAACCATTTTATTTCAAGCTTCACGCTACAGTTCTGAATCCGGACCAGACCGTTTCAAGTTCTCGCAAGAGCAAGCAGTCAAATTAAGGTACTTACACGAGTTAGAGTCTAATACATTTTATTGGTCCAACATCGATGGGGCGATCTCGCATCGAAATTTTCGGAGGACCGCGTAACCTTCCAACGACGACCGCCGTACGAGCAGCGGATAAACTTATTTCCTGCCTTAGGTTGCCCTCACCACGTCCTCTACTTCTTGATTCTTGGTTGGTAGCTTTAGCGGCTGCAGGTCCGAGAAATTGCATCTTGACCCGCTTTCTCGTATGTCGCATGTGACGTCTCACTTTCCACCGTAGACACTTGTCGGATCTACATACGTTGAACCATTTGCGCGAGACAAGCGCGGCGCTCTGCAGGGACGAGGGATCCAATTTTCGAAGTATCAAGTGCGAAACCTCCAGTGGTAGTTCGGAAATGATATCTACCTTACTTGGGACGAACAAACCAACGACGCGTAGTAGAGATCTAAAAAACTCCATGTTGCTTCTACTGTTGCGCGAGCACGACTGACGGTCTGGCTAAGAGTGGAGGCTTATATAAGTGCTGTTCGTCACGGTGCACTGCGAGTTCCGGTTCCGGGTGAGAGTCCTGGTCAGGCAGAATCGATGGTATGTGCATGTATTTTCACTTACATCGGGTTCACATTATGATTAGAGTTAGAGGCGCGAAACGAATCTTCATTTGGTTTAGACGTTGAAGTTATGCAATAGAGCAGATATTTACTAGTGTAAATTTGATTGTTACATAATTTGACAAGTAGTCGTGGTAATTAGGTACTCGAGAAGCTAATGACAATAATCCTGGGTTCAATAACAAAGCCGCGGTCAACGGGATAACAGAATTCGTTTTCATCCTGATTCCAAGTTGTACCATACTTCCTTATCTACGGTATAGGTAGGACTGAACAAACTCTTTGTCAAAACATAGAATATCCAGCGAGTGTTAAGGCTCTTTGTTACTGGCTAATGTGACCTCAAGAGAGAATGATTTTCCGGCACGATGATGCTGCAGTGGAAAGCAATGATGGGTGTGTCTAAGGGCACCGGAACATCGGATTCGTGGAGAAAAGACTTCGCTCGGAAAGAGATTGATAGTGACGTTACTGTTAATTGGACAATTTCCATGTTGATGGTTAGAGAAGGATGCTAGTAGCCCTTGAGGGAACGTTGCTAGCGAGAAGCGTCGTCCGTGGAGAAATAGATTTCACCTATCATCCCGTAGTTGGAACGAAGACTGTTTGCCTGTTTAGGACTGTTAAGGACTTTAATTAACTAAATCTTAAGGTTTATAATGGGTCCTCAGGCTAGCTAAACATATACTGTTGAGATGCGTTGACATCTGGCAAGCATCTTATCCGACAGATAGAGTCTGCGTGTGGCGAGACACGGGACAGAAACCGTTGGAATGTTTACTGTCACGTGCCGCTACGATTATTTCATTTAAGGACAGCTATAGAATTACTCCATGCCTTTATTAGACAAAACGTTCATCCCTTGACCGCGGCTACGTTCGGTGACTGGTTGTCGCCTCGAGGCCAATTGCAGTATCACAAGTTTCGAACAATTAGAATCGGACTGGATGGCTACAATTGTTGAATTACTGCTATGGTAGAATATAGATTACAATGTTACGGGATTTTCCCAAAATTCCAAACGGAACGTTCCCGTGATATTTCATCTCCGACTTATATTTATGCTTGATCTGTCTGGGACCAGTGCAGATATAGCGCGAACTGGCTGGTAAGCGATGTATTTGGCAAGGAATGTGGAGTACCAGGCACATCGAATTGTCGACATATCAGCAACAGCAACGGAGATACGCGGAGTTGAATATTTGAGTCTGAATCTGCAAAACAACAATTACACTGCATATAACAGAGACCAGAGTCGATGTTCTGCCGCGCAACACATCTGCACTCAATCCCGCGCGGCTTGACAGCCAACGGTCCACGTGCCATCCTTCGAATCCTCCATAGGCCCAAGGACCCACCATAAAGATGAAATCCTAGCTGCATTGTTCGCACATATGGTCTAAGTCAATCTGTTTGTGAGAAAAGACTTTTTAACTCTAGAAGTGTTGTCGGTCGGTTTTTAGAAAGGTCCTTGGGTTTATTACGCGCTGTTAAGAATTACGGAGAAAGCGGGTAGTGGCCTAACGAAAAATGCGGACATCTACCTAACGGAAAATCTGAGTTTTCCCATAAACAATGTCGCCTAGGACCCACGTTGGTAGGAGGCTTCTTCCTCCTCTCTTCCTTCCTAACATTAGTCATAACCAATCGGCATCGCGGATCATTGCCCTCACTTTCCTAACTAACAATGTAAGCATCGAATCCGCGTTCTTCGTTCAAAGGGCACAACCATACCGAGCTCCGTACTCACATCAGAATAAACTTTAGAGTTACATCATCTCTCACGGTGACTAGAGTTCCTGCAATCCCTACAACTCTCACCGTTCCTATATCTCTAAGAGCCTCCTATTTCTCTCACAGTATCCAGAAGTCCGACAGCTCCCACAGCTCTCACGGACCTAGAGCTCCTATAGCTCACATTCTCATCTAAGAATAATCCTTCTCTTCGTTATCTGTATCTTAAGCAACGGCGTTCTTACTCAGTGTGATTGTATAAATCGTTGGAGATACATATATTTTTTATAACTTTGTGACTCCCAGTGTTATACCACAACGACTACACCTATTATCCTAAGCGAAATACGGTGATCGAACAATTCGTGGTGTCGATTATTCCAATCGTAACTGGAATTTACGACTCCCATTGACGCGTATTCAAACGACCGCATCTCCCCGCGATAGCTCGAAAATACAGTCGACATAGGCAAACCGGATAAGTACTGTATTTGGCTGTAATTGTGGAGTATAGCGCGCATCGCATTTGCGACATGTATCCAATAGCAGCGCTGATACGTTGGTTTGAACATTTAGGCATGAATATGCAAAACAGAAATTACGCTGAATCTGTCAGTGACCAGAGAAGACATAAGACAGAAGAGAAGATAGAATCGGAAAATGTGCTCCGTGCTCACCAGAAAATCAGGAGCATAACGCTCACCGAATTGTCGTCATATCTGCCGTAGAAACGAAGATACGTTGCTTTCGATATTCAAGCATGAATATGCTAAACTGCAATTATGGTGTATTTGACATGGACAAGGGTGAACAAAACGCTAACCTACTGATGTGCGCTGTATATGACATCAGATGTGAAATATAACGCGCACCGAATTGTCTGTAAGTGTGCCATAGAATCAGAGATTCGTTGATTCGAATATTTAATACTGAATATGCAAAACTGCAAATACGCAGGGTTCGGCTGGGTCCCGATTTTACATGCATCAAACGGGATAACGTGCACTGTGTTTGGCAGCAAATTTGGAGTATAACGAGCCTCTAATTGTAGCCATATGTGAAGTAGAATCGGAGATACGTCGGTTTGAATACTTAACCCTGAATATACGAAACTGCAACTACGCTGGATCTGGCTGGGTCCAGATTTTACATAGCGTAAACCGTATGATGTGCACTGTACTTGGCATCAGATGTGGAATATAACGCGCATCGTATGGCCAATGTTTCTGCAAAACAAGCGGAGATACCTTCATTCGAATATGTAAGCATTAATATCCAAAACTGCAATCACGCTGGATTTCTCTGGGTCCAGTCTTGACAGTGTGCAAACGGGCTGATGTGTGCTGTATTTGGCAGCAAATATGCAGTATTACGTACATCCTATTGTCGACGTACCTACAATGGATACGGAGGTACTTTCACTTGAAAAACTAGGCTTGAATATGCAAAACTACAAATACGCTGGATTTGACTCGGTCCGGATATAACACGGCTTAAACCAGATGAAGCGCTCTGCGTATGGCAGTCAATGTGGAATATAGCGCGCATCGTATTGTCGACATATGTGCTATGGAATCGGAGTCACGTTGATTTGAATTTTTAAGCCTGAACATACAAAATTGCATTTGGGTTGGATTTTGCAGGGACCAGAGTTTACGCAGCGCAAGCGAGCTGATGGGCAATGTATCTACAGCAAATGCGGAGTACAAGGCGTATGGAATTGTCGACATATGTGCAAAAGAAGCGGCGAAGCTTTGAATGCAATATTTAAGCATTAACAACAAAAACTACAATTACGCTGGATTTTACAGGGTCCAGAGTTGACATAGCACAGACCGGCTGATTTGGCATCATATGTGAAGTATTCTGCGCATCGAATAGGCGACATAGAAACCAAGATACGTTCATTTGAATATGTAATATTTGAATATTTCGCCTGAAAATGCATAATTGCAAATACGCTGAGTTTGGCTGCGCCCACACGTTACATAACTCAAACCAGATAATATGCATTGTGTTTGGCAGCAAAAGTGGCGTATATCGCGCATCGAATTGTCGGCATATCTGCAATGCAAACGGCGATACGGTGATTTGAATGATTAATCATGAATATGTAAAGCAGCAATTTCGCTAGGTTTGACAGAGACCGGAGTTGACATGGTACAAACCAGCAGATGTGCGGTGCACATGACATCGGATGTGTAATGTAACGGGCATCGCTTTGTCGCCATATGTGCAATAGAAACGGAGATACATTCATTTGAATATGTTAACCTTAATTTGTAAAACTGCAATTACGCTTGATATGTCGAGGACCAGAGATGATATAATAGCACGATCCAGCTGATGTGAGCTGTATTTGGCAGGCAATGAGGAGTATATCTCGCATCTAATTGACGGCAAATCTCCAATCGCAGCGGTGATACGTTTTATTTAATATTCAATAATGGGTCTGTTACGATACCGATAGTATTAGCGTGACTGAAACACATTGCCGTCTCAGTAAAACCATTTTATTTCAAGCTTCACGCTACAGTTCTGAATCCGGACCAGACCGTTTCAAGTTCTCGCAAGAGCAAGCAGTCAAATTAAGGTACTTACACGAGTTAGAGTCTAATACATTTTATTGGTCCAACATCGATGGGGCGATCTCGCATCGAAATTTTCGGAGGACCGCGTAACCTTCCAACGACGACCGCCGTACGAGCAGCGGATAAACTTATTTCCTGCCTTAGGTTGCCCTCACCACGTCCTCTATTTCTTGATTCTTGGTTGGTAGCTTTAGCGGCTGCAGGTCCGAGAAATTGCATCTTGACCCGCTTTCTCGTATGTCGCATGTGACGTCTCACTTTCCACCGTAGACACTTGTCGGATCTACATACGTTGAACCATTTGCGCGAGACAAGCGCGGCGCTCTGCAGGGACGAGGGATCCAATTTTCGAAGTATCAAGTGCGAAACCTCCAGTGGTAGTTCGGAAATGATATCTACCTTACTTGGGACGAACAAACCAACGACGCGTAGTAGAGATCTAAAAAACTCCATGTTGCTTCTACTGTTGCGCGAGCACGACTGACGGTCTGGCTAAGAGTGGAGGCTTATATAAGTGCTGTTCGTCACGGTGCACTGCGAGTTCCGGTTCCGGGTGAGAGTCCTGGTCAGGCAGAATCGATGGTATGTGCATGTATTTTCACTTACATCGGGTTCACATTATGATTAGAGTTAGAGGCGCGAAACGAATCTTCATTTGGTTTAGACGTTGAAGTTATGCAATAGAGCAGATATTTACTAGTGTAAATTTGATTGTTATATAATTTGACAAGTAGTCGTGGTAATTAGGTACTCGAGAAGCTAATGACAATAATCCTGGGTTCAATAACAAAGCCGCGGTCAACGGGATAACAGAATTCGTTTTCATCCTGATTCCAAGTTGTACCATACTTCCTTATCTACGGTATAGGTAGGACTGAACAAACTCTTTGTCAAAACATAGAATATCCAGCGAGTGTTAAGGCTCTTTGTTACTGGCTAATGTGACCTCAAGAGAGAATGATTTTCCGGCACGATGATGCTGCAGTGGAAAACAATGATGGGTGTGTCTAAAGGCACCGGAACATCGGATTCGTGGAGAAAAGACTTCGCTCGGAAAGAGATTGATAGTGACGTTACTGTTAATTGGACAATTTCCATGTTGATGGTTAGAGAAGGATGCTAGTAGCCCTTGAGGGAACGTTGCTAGCGGGAAGCGTCGTCCGTGGAAAAATAGATTTCACCTATCATCCCGTAGTTGGAACGAAGACTGTTTGCCTGTTTAGGACTGTTAAGGACTTTAATTAACTAAATCTTAAGGTTTATAATGGGTCCTCAGGCTAGCTAAACATATACTGTTGAGATGCGTTGACATCTGGCAAGCATCTTATCCGACAGATAGAGTCTGCGTGTGGCGAGACACGGGACAGAAACCTTTAGAATGTTTACTGTCACGTGCCGCTACGATTATTTCATTTAAGGACAGCTATAGAATTACTCCATGCCTTTATTAGACAAAACGTTCATCCCTTGACCGCGGCTACGTTCGGTGACTGGTTGTCGCCTCGAGGCCAATTGCAGTATCACAAGTTTCGAACAATTAGAATCGGACTGGATGGCTACAATTGTTGAATTACTGCTATGGTAGAATATAGATTACAATGTTACGGGATTTTCCCAAAATTCCAAACGGAACGTTCCCGCGATATTTCATCTCCGACTTATATTTATGCTTGATCTGTCTGGGACCAGTGCAGATATAGCGCGAACTGGCTGGTAAGCGATGTATTTGGCAAGGAATGTGGAGTACCAGGCACATCGAATTGTCGACATATCAGCAACAGCTACGGAGATACGTGGAGTTGAATATTTGAGTCTGAATCTGCAAAACAACAATTACACTGCATATAACAGAGACCAGAGTCGATGTTCTGCCGCGCAACACATCTGCACTCAATCCCGCGCGGCTTGACAGCCAACGGTCCACGTGCCATCCTTCGAATCCTCCATAGGCCCAAGGACCCACCATAAAGATGAAATCCTAGCTGCATTGTTCGCACATATGGTCTAAGTCAATCTGTTTGTGAGAAAAGACTTTTTAACTCTAGAAGTGTTGTCGGTCGGTTTTTAGAAAGGTCCTTGGGTTTATTACGCGCTCTTAAGAATTACGGAGAAAGCGGGTAGTGGCCTAACGAAAAATGCGGACATCTACCTAACGGAAAATCTGAGTTTTCCCATAAACAATGTCGCCTAGGACCCACGTTGGTAGGAGGCTTCTTCCTCCTCTCTTCCTTCCTAACATTAGTCATAACCAATCGGCATCGCGGATCATTGCCCTCACTTTCCTAACTAACAATGTAAGCATCGAATCCGCGTTCTTCGTTCAAAGGGCACAACCATACCGAGCTCCGTACTCACATCAGAATAAACTTTAGAGTTACATCATCTCTCACGGTGACTAGAGTTCCTGCAATCCCTACAACTCTCACCGTTCCTATATCTCTAAGAGCCTCCTATTTCTCTCACAGTATCCAGAAGTCCGACAGCTCCCACAGCTCTCACGGACCTAGAGCTCCTATAGCTCACATTCTCATCTAAGAATAATCCTTCTCTTCGTTATCTGTATCTTAAGCAACGGCGTTCTTACTCAGTGTGATTGTATAAATCGTTGGAGATACATATATTTTTTATAACTTTGTGACTCCCAGTGTTATACCACAACGACTACACCTATTATCCTAAGCGAAATACGGTGATCGAACAATTCGTGGTGTCGATTATTCCAATCGTAACTGGAATTTACGACTCCCATTGACGCGTATTCAAACGACCGCATCTCCCCGCGATAGCTCGAAAATACAGTCGACATAGCGCAAACCGGATAAGTACTGTATTTGGCTGTAATTGTGGAGTATAGCGCGCATCGCATTTGCGACATGTATCCAATTGCAGCGCTGATACGTTGGTTTGAACATTTAGGCATGAATATGCAAAACAGAAATTACGCTGAATCTGTCAGTGACCAGAGAAGACATAAGACAGAAGAGAAGATAGAATCGGAAAATGTGCTCCGTGCTCACCAGAAAATCAGGAGCATAACGCTCACCGAATTGTCGTCATATCTGCCGTAGAAACGAAGATACGTTGCTTTCGATATTCAAGCATGAATATGCTAAACTGCAATTATGGTGTATTTGACATGGACAAGGGTGAACAAAACGCTAACCTACTGATGTGCGCTGTATATGACATCAGATGTGAAATATAACGCGCACCGAATTGTCTGTAAGTGTGCCATAGAATCAGAGATTCGTTGATTCGAATATTTAATACTGAATATGCAAAACTGCAAATACGCAGGGTTCGGCTGGGTCCCGATTTTACATGCATCAAACGGGATAACGTGCACTGTGTTTGGCAGCAAATTTGGAGTATAACGAGCCTCTAATTGTAGCCATATGTGAAGTAGAATCGGAGATACGTCGGTTTGAATACTTAACCCTGAATATACGAAACTGCAACTACGCTGGATCTGGCTGGGTCCAGATTTTACATAGCGTAAACCGTATGATGTGCACTGTACTTGGCATCAGATGTGGAATATAACGCGCATCGTATGGCCAATGTTTCTGCAAAACAAGCGGAGATACCTTCATTCGAATATGTAAGCATTAATATCCAAAACTGCAATCACGCTGGATTTCTCTGGGTCCAGTCTTGACAGTGTGCAAACGGGCTGATGTGTGCTGTATTTGGCAGCAAATATGCAGTATTACGTACATCCTATTGTCGACGTACCTACAATGGATACGGAGGTACTTTCACTTGAAAAACTAGGCTTGAATATGCAAAACTACAAATACGCTGGATTTGACTCGGTCCGGATATAACACGGCTTAAACCAGATGAAGCGCTCTGCGTATGGCAGTCAATGTGGAATATAGCGCGCATCGTATTGTCGACATATGTGCTATGGAATCGGAGTCACGTTGATTTGAATTTTTAAGCCTGAACATACAAAATTGCATTTGGGTTGGATTTTGCAGGGACCAGAGTTTACGCAGCGCAAGCGAGCTGATGGGCAATGTAACTACAGCAAATGCGGAGTACAAGGCGTATGGAATTGTCGACATATGTGCAAAAGAAGCGGCGAAGCTTTGAATGCAATATTTAAGCATTAACAACAAAAACTACAATTACGCTGGATTTTACAGGGTCCAGAGTTGACATAGCACAGACCGGCTGATTTGGCATCTTATGTGGAGTATTCTGCGCATCGAATAGGCGACATAGAAACCAAGATACGTTCATTTGAATATGTAATATTTGAATATTTCGCCTGAAAATGCATAATTGCAAATACGCTGAGTTTGGCTGCGCCCACACGTTACATAACTCAAACCAGATAATATGCATTGTGTTTGGCAGCAAAAGTGGCGTATATCGCGCATCGAATTGTCGGCATATCTGCAATGCAAACGGCGATACGGTGATTTGAATGATTAATCATGAATATGTAAAGCAGCAATTTCGCTAGGTTTGACAGAGACCGGAGTTGACATGGTACAAACCAGCAGATGTGCGGTGCACATGACATCGGATGTGAAATGTAACGGGCATCGCTTTGTCGCCATATGTGCAATAGAAACGGAGATACATTCATTTGAATATGTTAACCTTAATTTGTAAAACTGCAATTACGCTTGATATGTCGAGGACCAGAGATGATATAATAGCACGAGCCAGCTGATGTGAGCTGTATTTGGCAGGCAATGAGGAGTATATCTCGCATCTAATTGACGGCAAATCTCCAATCGCAGCGGTGATACGTTTTATTTAATATTCAATAATGGGCCTGTTACGATACCGATAGTATTAGCGTGACTGAAACACATTGCCGTCTCAGTAAAACCATTTTATTTCAAGCTTCACGCTACAGTTCTGAATCCGGACCAGACCGTTTCAAGTTCTCGCAAGAGCAAGCAGTCAAATTAAGGTACTTACACGAGTTAGAGTCTAATACATTTTATTGGTCCAACATCGATGGGGCGATCTCGCATCGAAATTTTCGGAGGACCGCGTAACCTTCCAACGACGACCGCCGTACGAGCAGCGGATAAACTTATTTCCTGCCTTAGGTTGCCCTCACCACGTCCTCTATTTCTTGATTCTTGGTTGGTAGCTTTAGCGGCTGCAGGTCCGAGAAATTGCATCTTGACCCGCTTTCTCGTATGTCGCATGTGACGTCTCACTTTCCACCGTAGACACTTGTCGGATCTACATACGTTGAACCATTTGCGCGAGACAAGCGCGGCGCTCTGCAGGGACGAGGGATCCAATTTTCGAAGTATCAAGTGCGAAACCTCCAGTGGTAGTTCGGAAATGATATCTACCTTACTTGGGACGAACAAACCAACGACGCGTAGTAGAGATCTAAAAAACTCCATGTTGCTTCTACTGTTGCGCGAGCACGACTGACGGTCTGGCTAAGAGTGGAGGCTTATATAAGTGCTGTTCGTCACGGTGCACTGCGAGTTCCGGTTCCGGGTGAGAGTCCTGGTCAGGCAGAATCGATGGTATGTGCATGTATTTTCACTTACATCGGGTTCACATTATGATTAGAGTTAGAGGCGCGAAACGAATCTTCATTTGGTTTAGACGTTGAAGTTATGCAATAGAGCAGATATTTACTAGTGTAAATTTGATTGTTATATAATTTGACAAGTAGTCGTGGTAATTAGGTACTCGAGAAGCTAATGACAATAATCCTGGGTTCAATAACAAAGCCGCGGTCAACGGGATAACAGAATTCGTTTTCATCCTGATTCCAAGTTGTACCATACTTCCTTATCTACGGTATAGGTAGGACTGAACAAACTCTTTGTCAAAACATAGAATATCCAGCGAGTGTTAAGGCTCTTTGTTACTGGCTAATGTGACCTCAAGAGAGAATGATTTTCCGGCACGATGATGCTGCAGTGGAAAACAATGATGGGTGTGTCTAAGGGCACCGGAACATCGGATTCGTGGAGAAAAGACTTCGCTCGGAAAGAGATTGATAGTGACGTTACTGTTAATTGGACAATTTCCATGTTGATGGTTAGAGAAGGATGCTAGTAGCCCTTGAGGGAACGTTGCTAGCGAGAAGCGTCGTCCGTGGAAAAATAGATTTCACCTATCATCCCGTAGTTGGAACGAAGACTGTTTGCCTGTTTAGGACTGTTAAGGACTTTAATTAACTAAATCTTAAGGTTTATAATGGGTCCTCAGGCTAGCTAAACATATACTGTTGAGATGCGTTGACATCTGGCAAGCATCTTATCCGACAGATAGAGTCTGCGTGTGGCGAGACACGGGACAGAAACCGTTGGAATGTTTACTGTCACGTGCCGCTACGATTATTTCATTTAAGGACAGCTATAGAATTACTCCATGCCTTTATTAGACAAAACGTTCATCCCTTGACCGCGGCTACGTTCGGTGACTGGTTGTCGCCTCGAGGCCAATTGCAGTATCACAAGTTTCGAACAATTAGAATCGGACTGGATGGCTACAATTGTTGAATTACTGCTATGGTAGAATATAGATTACAATGTTACGGGATTTTCCCAAAATTCCAAACGGAACGTTCCCGCGATATTTCATCTCCGACTTATATTTATGCTTGATCTGTCTGGGACCAGTGCAGATATAGCGCGAACTGGCTGGTAAGCGATGTATTTGGCAAGGAATGTGGAGTACCAGGCACATCGAATTGTCGACATATCAGCAACAGCTACGGAGATACGTGGAGTTGAATATTTGAGTCTGAATCTGCAAAACAACAATTACACTGCATATAACAGAGACCAGAGTCGATGTTCTGCCGCGCAACACATCTGCACTCAATCCCGCGCGGCTTGACAGCCAACGGTCCACGTGCCATCCTTCGAATCCTCCATAGGCCCAAGGACCCACCATAAAGATGAAATCCTAGCTGCATTGTTCGCACATATGGTCTAAGTCAATCTGTTTGTGAGAAAAGACTTTTTAACTCTAGAAGTGTTGTCGGTCGGTTTTTAGAAAGGTCCTTGGGTTTATTACGCGCTGTTAAGAATTACGGAGAAAGCGGGTAGTGGCCTAACGAAAAATGCGGACATCTACCTAACGGAAAATCTGAGTTTTCCCATAAACAATGTCGCCTAGGACCCACGTTGGTAGGAGGCTTCTTCCTCCTCTCTTCCTTCCTAACATTAGTCATAACCAATCGGCATCGCGGATCATTGCCCTCACTTTCCTAACTAACAATGTAAGCATCGAATCCGCGTTCTTCGTTCAAAGGGCACAACCATACCGAGCTCCGTACTCACATCAGAATAAACTTTAGAGTTACATCATCTCTCACGGTGACTAGAGTTCCTGCAATCCCTACAACTCTCACCGTTCCTATATCTCTAAGAGCCTCCTATTTCTCTCACAGTATCCAGAAGTCCGACAGCTCCCACAGTTCTCACGGACCTAGAGCTCCTATAGCTCACATTCTCATCTAAGAATAATCCTTCTCTTCGTTATCTGTATCTTAAGCAACGGCGTTCTTACTCAGTGTGATTGTATAAATCGTTGGAGATACATATATTTTTTATAACTTTGTGACTCCCAGTGTTATACCACAACGACTACACCTATTATCCTAAGCGAAATACGGTGATCGAACAATTCGTGGTGTCGATTATTCCAATCGTAACTGGAATTTACGACTCCCATTGACGCGTATTCAAACGACCGCATCTCCCCGCGATAGCTCGAAAATACAGTCGACATAGCGCAAACCGGATAAGTACTGTATTTGGCTGTAATTGTGGAGTATAGCGCGCATCGCATTTGCGACATGTATCCAATAGCCTCGCTGATACGTTGGTTTGAACATTTAGGCATGAATATGCAAAACAGAAATTACGCTGAATCTGTCAGTGACCAGAGAAGACATAAGACAGAAGAGAAGATAGAATCGGAAAATGTGCTCCGTGCTCACCAGAAAATCAGGAGCATAACGCTCACCGAATTGTCGTCATATCTGCCGTAGAAACGAAGATACGTTGCTTTCGATATTCAAGCATGAATATGCTAAACTGCAATTATGGTGTATTTGACATGGACAAGGGTGAACAAAACGCTAACCTACTGATGTGCGCTGTATATGACATCAGATGTGAAATATAACGCGCACCGAATTGTCTGTAAGTGTGCCATAGAATCAGAGATTCGTTGATTCGAATATTTAATACTGAATATGCAAAACTGCAAATACGCAGGGTTCGGCTGGGTCCCGATTTTACATGCATCAAACGGGATAACGTGCACTGTGTTTGGCAGCAAATTTGGAGTATAACGAGCCTCTAATTGTAGCCATATGTGAAGTAGAATCGGAGATACGTCGGTTTGAATACTTAACCCTGAATATACGAAACTGCAACTACGCTGGATCTGGCTGGGTCCAGATTTTACATAGCGTAAACCGTATGATGTGCACTGTACTTGGCATCAGATGTGGAATATAACGCGCATCGTATGGCCAATGTTTCTGCAAAACAAGCGGAGATACCTTCATTCGAATATGTAAGTGTCACGTAAAAATAAATAGAAATTTTATTAGGAAGGAGAACACTTTATTCTTATTTCGTTTATACAAGTATAAGACACTTCCGAACTCTAGCCGTGACCGTACGAGAGTGAGTCCCTACAAGCTTTTTACTTTCGGTCATCTGTTCTCTCATTACCCCCCACTACCCTGTAGGCGTACGTGACCGTTGCTACGCTTCTGGAACATTTTATGGTAGGACCGTTAGGCCATAAATGAATCCTTAGGTACTCTGCCAATATACATTGTCGCCAAGGTCACCATGTGTTCCTCTCGTCGGTGCATCGGGTGCGAAGTATGCCGACCGGGACACCATCCTGCCCGAGGTGTGTGTGTGTCCTGGTCTCTGATGTAATTTACGTTACATACCTCCCTCCTTAGATTGATTTTGGTCCTCTAAAATCTCAGTGTTTCTTCAGGATTGTTTTATGGAGGCTAATTGGCTAAAAGTGTGTTTTCTTCTTTGTCTTAATCGACAAGACAAAATAAAAACAAAGTGCATAACAGCTACTTATGGAGAAGGTGAAGACCGTCCTGGAAAATAAGGTTTAATACGATTACCATGTATTTTCCTAATCGAGTCATTCACCATTATTTCGTAATAAGGGGTTTTTACTTTTTCAATGGTGTATGGCCCTAGCCATTCAGTATCTAACTTGTGTTTTTTATGATCATTATGAACTAATATCAAATCTCCTTCTCTAAAAATGGATTGAGGTTTAATAATTTTTTTTCTTTTATCTCTTTGGTATCTTTGTTTACTCTTCATTAGAGTTTCCCTGGCTTTAAGTAGCTTGGCATCCCATTCTCGTTTCCTGAAGCTGACCTCATCAGCGTATGTTCTTTGCGGATTTTGGGATATGGTAGATGGGAGATTGGCCTTGTGTCCAAATGTTAGTTCGAAAGGGGTATATCCAGTGGCATCATGAACCATAGTGTTATATGCTAGACACACAAAATTTAGGTTTTGATCCCATTCTGTTTCATTATCGTTTTGTATAGCTTTTAACATGTCGGATATTACAGCATGTGTTCGTTCTAGGCTTCCGTTGGATTGTGGATGGAATGAGGTGGTTTTTATGTGTTTGATCTTAAATGCTTCTTCGTACCGTTGCATTAGCTCGCTAATGAAACTTTGTCCTCTGTCAGTTAATATACGTTTCGGTGCGGAGAATATATAAATGTAATGATTCAGTAAAGCATTCCAGATTGATTGGGTCTGTTGTGTTTTTAGGGGCACAAGTATTAAATATTTGGTTAGTTCATCGTGTATAGAGAGAATGTATTGGTTTCCTATCTTGGTCTTTTTCAACGGGCCTATCACATCCATAGCGATTTTGTCGTTAGATTCTAACGGGGTGTCGGTTATCTGTGGTTCCTCCTTTCCTCTTATCCGAGTAGTCTTTGATGTTTGACATGTCGCGCAAGTTCCTATTCTGCCTTTTATTCTGTCTATTAGATGTGGGATATCATATTTGCCTCGGATTCTGTCGTACGTCTTTTGTATTCCGGGATGTCCTACCAAGTCATGATTTTCTTTTAGTACTTGTTCTATTTCCTCTTCGCTTAAACTCTGTATTGGTTCGTAAGCAAATTCTATGTCGTCGCGTTGGTCATTGAAAAATAAAAGAAATCTTTTTATGTGTGCTTTGTCTTGTGCGTTTAAGTTATTGTCTCCTATTCCTATCTTTCTATTTGTTTTAAGTATGTCTGATATTTTCTGTAACCATACGGTTTCGTCATATGGGCCCAGATATGGTTTTGTTAATTGGAAAAAGTTGTCTTTGTTAGATGTTAGTTTCAATAATTTTGGTATTTCTTCTGATTTTTCCCAGTCTCTGAATTGTCTTAATAAAACGTCAGTTTGTGTTATCGCGTGTACTCTGGATAGGGTGTCAGCGGCTACGTTTTCCTTCCCTTTTACGTACTCTATATCGTATTCGTATTCCTCTAATCTCAATCTCCATCGAATCAATCGACTAGAGGGGTCCTTGCAGTTGTGCAGCCATTTAAGGGCTTGGTGGTCTGTTTGAATTTTGAATTTGCGGCCTAATAAATATTGCCTAAATCTTCTAACTGCCCAAACGATGGCCAATAATTCTTTTTCCGTCGTAGTATAATTTCGTTCAGGGGGGTTTAATGTCCTTGAAATGAAGCAACAAGGGTGTCCATCTTGTGAAAGGATGGCTCCTAGACCTTCATTACTGGCGTCCGTTGTTAACGTAAATGTTTTCGTATAGTCGGGGTATTTTAGTACCGGTGCTTGGCATAGTCTTTCTTTTAATGTATCGAAGCTAAGTTGTGTTTTGTCAGTCCAATGGAATTGTATATCTTTCTTAGTTAGTTCCGTTAACGGTTTGGCAATTTTCGAGAAATTCCTAATAAATTTTCTATAGTATCCGGCTAACCCAAGGAACGATTTTACATCCGTAGGATTTTTGGGTAGTTTGAAGTTCTTTACTGCTTCTATCTTTTCAGGGTTAGGTTTTACTCCGTTTGCTGTCACTAAGTGTCCTAAATATTCCAATTCGGGTTTTAGGAATTCACATTTATCCGGTTGTACTTTTAGACCTACTTCCCTGAGTCTTTGGAGTATAATGGCTAAGTTTTTATTATGTTCCTCTATCGATTGCCCGAATATAATGATATCATCGAGATAGACGAAACAATGATTATTAATTAAACCTCTTAACGCGGTGTCCATCATTCTTTGAAAGGTAGCGGGTGCGTTCTTGAGCCCGAATGGCATTCTGTTATAGTGGAAGTGTCCTTGTGGTGTGCTAAATGCAGTGTACTTCCTCGAATTCTCATCCATGGGTATTTGGTGGAATCCCGAGGATAAGTCTAAAGCGGAGAAATATTTTGCGTTCCCTAGTTGCGATAGTATATCGTCAATATCGGGTAATGGATATGCGTCTTGGTCCGTTAATTCGTTTAACTTCCGAAAGTCAATCACTATTCGCCACTTTTGTTTCCCCGACGCGTCGATTTTCTTTGGGACGACCCAGACGGGAGAGTTATAGGGAGAGTCGGAGGGTTCTATAATCTTTTTGTCTAACATTTCCGTCATTTGTTTGTTTATTTCGAGTTTATGGTGTTCGGGAGGACGGTAGGATTTTACGTTGATGATTTTATCTTCTTTCAATGTAATGGAATGTTTAGCAAGAGATGTACACGGTAATGTTTCGCTGTCTAAATTAAATACATCCATGTAATAGAGAAGAATCTTTTCTATAGGTTCTCTGAGAGGTTTTTCTATGTGCGATAGTCGAATCGAAGATTTGAATTTTTGGATTTGATCTATGGTATTTGTATTTTCAATAATGTTAGAAACTTGAATTGAGGACTTACCACCATTGATAAAGCACACTGGCGTTGGCTTCCCTTCGAGGTATACAATTTTTTGAATGGTTTCTCCTGGTGCAAGGGTTGGTTCTTGTTGCAGCAGAAGGGTGTTGTTATCTAATTTCAATGTTTCGTTGGAGAGTTCGAATCGATATTGATTCAAACCGGGTAAGCCTAATACGCCATCTTCTATAATTGGGAAATCGTCATCTATTAAAGAGAAGTCTATCTTTTTGTCGAACAAATTCAATTTGACTTTGGAATTAGATTCGTATTCGGAATGTCCCATGGAGAATTTCTTTGTGTCTGGTATTGTTGTCTTTCCTGGGTAGCATCTTTGTTTAAGCAAGTTGATTCCTGCCCCGGAGTCAACGAGAAATCGCAATCCTGGTCGTCCTGGTAATTGTAATAGTATTGTGGGTAATCTTCCTGAGGTAGCATTGTTAATTCTGATTGTTCTTGAACGTAGTTTATTCCTGGAGGGGCTTTTCTTTGAGGCGGTATCGGAAAATTTTGGCATTGATTTGGAAGGTGTCCCAATCGATTGCATTTGGGGACATTTCGCTTGCGTCCTTTCGCTTAATGGTCTGTTCCCAAACTTCGTAAAATTGTTCGTTCTTGGTAGAATATTTTGTGTGAGTGAAGTTTTATTATTTGTGTTACTTGTAATAGCGAGGCGATTGTCTACTGGATGAGAAGCCTGGTTACGATAAAATGGCGGGGCGGTTGTTTGTCGCGTCATCTGTCTGCGAGAGCTGTGCTCGCGAAAGTATCTTTCCATATTCATTGCTTTCCTTTCTGCTTCGATGAGATTTGGGGGGAGATTAGCCATTAGCGCCTGCCCTATTTCTGGACGAAGGCCTCTTACATAGTCGGTCACAGAGTCCATGTATAGTTGCTCGTTCATCACCCGTCGAGTTAGTTCGTCTCTATACTCGTTGGTAATGCTGTGTTGGAGTTTGTTAAAAACGCTTCGAAATCTGATGTTATAGTTTTGCACGCTCTCAGTTAATCCTTGCCTCATTCCTCTTAATTCGTCCTGTTGTTCTCTCACTGATACTTGCGCAGCTACATTACGTCTCAATGCTTCATACAGAGATTCGAATTCGGTAATACGAATATTGCGGATTGCCATTGCGGCTTTTCCTACAATCTTCTCTATTTTAATCATTTTTAGTAATAGTGTTGGTTCGCTACACATCATTCTTACTTCTTGTATTTCATGAATAAAATCCTCCACGTCTATATCATCCTTTCCGTTTAATATCGGAATGCATTTTAATGCACTCTCAGCTTTTAGCTCTGGTTGCGTATATTGTTCAGGAAAAGTCCTTTCCCAGGATGGTTGAGGTGGTGATTGAAGTAATGGGCGAGGTTCTCGAAGGACCGATTGATCTTTAGCGGTGTGGGTTACTTCGTCTACGGTTATTAAGGAACTGGCCTCCGATACATTTCCCGTTTTTGTTTTTGCTACAACTTCATCCATACGCAGTGCAAGCATACTCATTTGTTTCTGCATTGCATCAAGCAAAGCTTTAACTGTTGGGTCTATTCCGCTGTTAGTTAAAGCGGCGCTAACAGTTTCGGTTTTGTCTTCTCGTGGCGTTGCCATTGTTATACTAATTGTGCTGTCTGTTCTCGATCTGTATTTGACAAAAGAATCCAGGGCTTGCTCACCTTGATCGTTTAACCCGTAGGAAAGGTTCCGTTGCGGTGTTCCTTTGTCGAAACGTCGAAAGTGTCTGCTCTGTTACAGTGGTCCACTGATCCTCAATCTTCAAAGTTGACCGTAGCCCGAAATGCGTAATTTCGTTTTCTTGAAGTTGATGGATCCTGGCAGGATCGCCAAAATGTCACGTAAAAATAAATAGAAATTTTATTAGGAAGGAGAACACTTTATTCTTATTTCGTTTATACAAGTATAAGACACTTCCGAACTCTAGCCGTGACCGTACGAGAGTGAGTCCCTACAAGCTTTTTACTTTCGGTCATCTGTTCTCTCATTACCCCCCACTACCCTGTAGGCGTACGTGACCGTTGCTACGCTTCTGGAACATTTTATGGTAGGACCGTTAGGCCATAAATGAATCCTTAGGTACTCTGCCAATATACATTGTCGCCAAGGTCACCATGTGTTCCTCTCGTCGGTGCATCGGGTGCGAAGTATGCCGACCGGGACACCATCCTGCCCGAGGTGTGTGTGTGTCCTGGTCTCTGATGTAATTTACGTTACATAAGCATTAATATCCAAAACTGCAATCACGCTGGATTTCTCTGGGTCCAGTCTTGACAGTGTGCAAACGGGCTGATGTGTGCTGTATTTGGCAGCAAATATGCAGTATTACGTACATCCTATTGTCGACGTACCTACAATGGATACGGAGGTACTTTCACTTGAAAAACTAGGCTTGAATATGCAAAACTACAAATACGCTGGATTTGACTCGGTCCGGATATAACACGGCTTAAACCAGATGAAGCGCTCTGCGTATGGCAGTCAATGTGGAATATAGCGCGCATCGTATTGTCGACATATGTGCTATGGAATCGGAGTCACGTTGATTTGAATTTTTAAGCCTGAACATACAAAATTGCATTTGGGTTGGATTTTGCAGGGACCAGAGTTTACGCAGCGCAAGCGAGCTGATGGGCAATGTAACTACAGCAAATGCGGAGTACAAGGCGTATGGAATTGTCGACATATGTGCAAAAGAAGCGGCGAAGCTTTGAATGCAATATTTAAGCATTAACAATAAAAACTACAATTACGCTGGATTTTACAGGGTCCAGAGTTGACATAGCACAGACCGGCTGATTTGGCATCTTATGTGGAGTATTCTGCGCATCGAATAGGCGACATAGAAACCAAGATACGTTCATTTGAATATGTAATATTTGAATATTTCGCCTGAAAATGCATAATTGCAAATACGCTGAGTTTGGCTGCGCCCACACGTTACATAACTCAAACCAGATAATATGCATTGTGTTTGGCAGCAAAAGTGGCGTATATCGCGCATCGAATTGTCGGCATATCTGCAATGCAAACGGCGATACGGTGATTTGAATGATTAATCATGAATATGTAAAGCAGCAATTTCGCTAGGTTTGACAGAGACCGGAGTTGACATGGTACAAACCAGCAGATGTGCGGTGCACATGACATCGGATGTGAAATGTAACGGGCATCGCTTTGTCGCCATATGTGCAATAGAAACGGAGATACAGTCATTTGAGTATGTTAACCTTAATTTGTAAAACTGCAATTACGCTTGATATGTCGAGGACCAGAGATGATATAATAGCACGAGCCAGCTGATGTGAGCTGTATTTGGCAGGCAATGAGGAGTATATCTCGCATCTAATTGACGGCAAATCTCCAATCGCAGCGGTGATACGTTTTATTTAATATTCAATAATGGGTCTGTTACGATACCGATAGTATTAGCGTGACTGAAACACATTGCCGTCTCAGTAAAACCATTTTATTTCAAGCTTCACGCTACAGTTCTGAATCCGGACCAGACCGTTTCAAGTTCTCGCAAGAGCAAGCAGTCAAATTAAGGTACTTACACGAGTTAGAGTCTAATACATTTTATTGGTCCAACATCGATGGGGCGATCTCGCATCGAAATTTTCGGAGGACCGCGTAACCTTCCAACGACGACCGCCGTACGAGCAGCGGATAAACTTATTTCCTGCCTTAGGTTGCCCTCACCACGTCCTCTATTTCTTGATTCTTGGTTGGTAGCTTTAGCGGCTGCAGGTCCGAGAAATTGCATCTTGACCCGCTTTCTCGTATGTCGCATGTGACGTCTCACTTTCCACCGTAGACACTTGTCGGATCTACATACGTTGAACCATTTGCGCGAGACAAGCGCGGCGCTCTGCAGGGACGAGGGATCCAATTTTCGAAGTATCAAGTGCGAAACCTCCAGTGGTAGTTCGGAAATGATATCTACCTTACTTGGGACGAACAAACCAACGACGCGTAGTAGAGATCTAAAAAACTCCATGTTGCTTCTACTGTTGCGCGAGCACGACTGACGGTCTGGCTAAGAGTGGAGGCTTATATAAGTGCTGTTCGTCACGGTGCACTGCGAGTTCCGGTTCCGGGTGAGAGTCCTGGTCAGGCAGAATCGATGGTATGTGCATGTATTTTCACTTACATCGGGTTCACATTATGATTAGAGTTAGAGGCGCGAAACGAATCTTCATTTGGTTTAGACGTTGAAGTTATGCAATAGAGCAGATATTTACTAGTGTAAATTTGATTGTTATATAATTTGACAAGTAGTCGTGGTAATTAGGTACTCGAGAAGCTAATGACAATAATCCTGGGTTCAATAACAAAGCCGCGGTCAACGGGATAACAGAATTCGTTTTCATCCTGATTCCAAGTTGTACCATACTTCCTCATCTACGGTATAGGTAGGACTGAACAAACTCTTTGTCAAAACATAGAATATCCAGCGAGTGTTAAGGCTCTTTGTTACTGGCTAATGTGACCTCAAGAGAGAATGATTTTCCGGCACGATGATGCTGCAGTGGAAAGCAATGATGGGTGTGTCTAAGGGCACCGGAACATCGGATTCGTGGAGAAAAGACTTCGCTCGGAAAGAGATTGATAGTGACGTTACTGTTAATTGGACAATTTCCATGTTGATGGTTAGAGAAGGATGCTAGTAGCCCTTGAGGGAACGTTGCTAGCGAGAAGCGTCGTCCGCGGAAAAATAGATTTCACCTATCATCCCGTAGTTGGAACGAAGACTGTTTGCCTGTTTAGGACTGTTAAGGACTTTAATTAACTAAATCTTAAGGTTTATAATGGGTCCTCAGGCTAGCTAAACATATACTGTTGAGATGCGTTGACATCTGGCAAGCATCTTATCCGACAGATAGAGTCTGCGTGTGGCGAGACACGGGACAGAAACCGTTGGAATGTCTACTGTCACGTGCCGCTACGATTATTTCATTTAAGGACAGCTATAGAATTACTCCATGCCTTTATTAGACAAAACGTTCATCCCTTGACCGCGGCTACGTTCGGTGACTGGTTGTCGCCTCGAGGCCAATTGCAGTATCACAAGTTTCGAACAATTAGAATCGGACTGGATGGCTACAATTGTTGAATTACTGCTATGGTAGAATATAGATTACAATGTTACGGGATTTTCCCAAAATTCCAAACGGAACGTTCCCGTGATATTTCATCTCCGACTTATATTTATGCTTGATCTGTCTGGGACCAGTGCAGATATAGCGCGAACTGGCTGGTAAGCGATGTATTTGGCAAGGAATGTGGAGTACCAGGCACATCGAATTGTCGACATATCAGCAACAGCAACGGAGATACGTGGAGTTGAATATTTGAGTCTGAATCTGCAAAACAACAATTACACTGCATATAACAGAGACCAGAGTCGATGTTCTGCCGCGCAACACATCTGCACTCAATCCCGCGCGGCTTGACAGCCAACGGTCCACGTGCCATCCTTCGAATCCTCCATAGGCCCAAGGACCCACCATAAAGATGAAATCCTAGCTGCATTGTTCGCACATATGGTCTAAGTCAATCTGTTTGTGAGAAAAGACTTTTTAACTCTAGAAGTGTTGTCGGTCGGTTTTTAGAAAGGTCCTTGGGTTTATTACGCGCTGTTAAGAATTACGGAGAAAGCGGGTAGTGGCCTAACGAAAAATGCGGACATCTACCTAACGGAAAATCTGAGTTTTCCCATAAACAATGTCGCCTAGGACCCACGTTGGTAGGAGGCTTCTTCCTCCTCTCTTCCTTCCTAACATTAGTCATAACCAATCGGCATCGCGGATCATTGCCCTCACTTTCCTAACTAACAATGTAAGCATCGAATCCGCGTTCTTCGTTCAAAGGGCACAACCATACCGAGCTCCGTACTCACATCAGAATAAACTTTAGAGTTACATCATCTCTCACGGTGACTAGAGTTCCTGCAATCCCTACAACTCTCACCGTTCCTATATCTCTAAGAGCCTCCTATTTCTCTCACAGTATCCAGAAGTCCGACAGCTCCCACAGCTCTCACGGACCTAGAGCTCCTATAGCTCACATTCTCATCTAAGAATAATCCTTCTCTTCGTTATCTGTATCTTAAGCAACGGCGTTCTTACTCAGTGTGATTGTATAAATCGTTGGAGATACATATATTTTTTATAACTTTGTGACTCCCAGTGTTATACCACAACGACTACACCTATTATCCTAAGCGAAATACGGTGATCGAACAATTCGTGGTGTCGATTATTCCAATCGTAACTGGAATTTACGACTCCCATTGACGCGTATTCAAACGACCGCATCTCCCCGCGATAGCTCGAAAATACAGTCGACATAGCGCAAACCGGATAAGTACTGTATTTGGCTGTAATTGTGGAGTATAGCGCGCATCGCATTTGCGACATGTATCCAATAGCAGCGCTGATACGTTGGTTTGAACATTTAGGCATGAATATGCAAAACAGAAATTACGCTGAATCTGTCAGTGACCAGAGAAGACATAAGACAGAAGAGAAGATAGAATCGGAAAATGTGCTCCGTGCTCACCAGAAAATCAGGAGCATAACGCTCACCGAATTGTCGTCATATCTGCCGTAGAAACGAAGATACGTTGCTTTCGATATTCAAGCATGAATATGCTAAACTGCAATTATGGTGTATTTGACAGGGACAAGGGTGAACAAAACGCTAACCTACTGATGTGCGCTGTATATGACATCAGATGTGAAATATAACGCGCACCGAATTGTCTGTAAGTGTGCCATAGAATCAGAGATTCGTTGATTCGAATATTTAATACTGAATATGCAAAACTGCAAATACGCAGGGTTCGGCTGGGTCCCGATTTTACATGCATCAAACGGGATAACGTGCACTGTGTTTGGCAGCAAATTTGGAGTATAACGAGCCTCTAATTGTAGCCATATGTGAAGTAGAATCGGAGATACGTCGGTTTGAATACTTAACCCTGAATATACGAAACTGCAACTACGCTGGATCTGGCTGGATCCAGATTTTACATAGCGTAAACCGTATGATGTGCACTGTACTTGACATCAGATGTGGAATATAACGCGCATCGTATGGCCAATGTTTCTGCAAAACAAGCGGAGATACCTTCATTCGAATATGTAAGCATTAATATCCAAAACTGCAATCACGCTGGATTTCTCTGGGTCCAGTCTTGACAGTGTGCAAACGGGCTGATGTGTGCTGTATTTGGCAGCAAATATGCAGTATTACGTACATCCTATTGTCGACGTACCTACAATGGATACGGAGGTACTTTCACTTGAAAAACTAGGCTTGAATATGCAAAACTACAAATACGCTGGATTTGACTCGGTCCGGATTTAACACGGCTTAAACCAGATGAAGCGCTCTGCGTATGGCAGTCAATGTGGAATATAGCGCGCATCGTATTGTCGACATATGTGCTATGGAATCGGAGTCACGTTGATTTGAATTTTTAAGCCTGAACATACAAAATTGCATTTGGGTTGGATTTTGCAGGGACCAGAGTTTACGCAGCGCAAGCGAGCTGATGGGCAATGTAACTACAGCAAATGCGGAGTACAAGGCGTATGGAATTGTCGACATATGTGCAAAAGAAGCGGCGAAGCTTTGAATGCAATATTTAAGCATTAACAACAAAAACTACAATTACGCTGGATTTTACAGGGTCCAGAGTTGACATAGCACAGACCGGCTGATTTGGCATCTTATGTGGAGTATTCTGCGCATCGAATAGGCGACATAGAAACCAAGATACGTTCATTTGAATATGTAATATTTGAATATTTCGCCTGAAAATGCATAATTGCAAATACGCTGAGTTTGGCTGCGCCCACACGTTACATAACTCAAACCAGATAATATGCATTGTGTTTGGCAGCAAAAGTGGCGTATATCGCGCATCGAATTGTCGGCATATCTGCAATGCAAACGGCGATACGGTGATTTGAATGATTAATCATGAATATGTAAAGCAGCAATTTCGCTAGGTTTGACAGAGACCGGAGTTGACATGGTACAAACCAGCAGATGTGCGGTGCACATGACATCGGATGTGAAATGTAACGGGCATCGCTTTGTCGCCATATGTGCAATAGAAACGGAGATACATTCATTTGAATATGTTAACCTTAATTTGTAAAACTGCAATTACGCTTGATATGTCGAGGACCAGAGATGATATAATAACACGAGCCAGCTGATGTGAGCTGTATTTGGCAGGCAATGAGGAGTATATCTCGCATCTAATTGACGGCAAATCTCCAATCGCAGCGGTGATACGTTTTATTTAATATTCAATAATGGGTCTGTTACGATACCGATAGTATTAGCGTGACTGAAACACATTGCCGTCTCAGTAAAACCATTTTATTTCAAGCTTCACGCTACAGTTCTGAATCCGGACCAGACCGTTTCAAGTTCTCGCAAGAGCAAGCAGTCAAATTAAGGTACTTACACGAGTTAGAGTCTAATACATTTTATTGGTCCAACATCGATGGGGCGATCTCGCATCGAAATTTTCGGAGGACCGCGTAACCTTCCAACGACGACCGCCGTACGAGCAGCGGATAAACTTATTTCCTGCCTTAGGTTGCCCTCACAACGTCCTCTACTTCTTGATTCTTGGTTGGTAGCTTTAGCGGCTGCAGGTCCGAGAAATTGCATCTTGACCCGCTTTCTCGTATGTCGCATGTGACGTCTCACTTTCCACCGTAGACACTTGTCGGATCTACATACGTTGAACCATTTGCGCGAGACAAGCGCGGCGCTCTGCAGGGACGAGGGATCCAATTTTCGAAGTATCAAGTGCGAAACCTCCAGTGGTAGTTCGGAAATGATATCTACCTTACTTGGGACGAACAAACCAACGACGCGTAGTAGAGATCTAAAAAACTCCATGTTGCTTCTACTGTTGCGCGAGCACGACTGACGGTCTGGCTAAGAGTGGAGGCTTATATATGTGCTGTTCGTCACGGTGCACTGCGAGTTCCGGTTCCGGGTGAGAGTCCTGGTCAGGCAGAATCGATGGTATGTGCATGTATTTTCACTTACATCGGGTTCACATTATGATTAGAGTTAGAGGCGCGAAACGAATCTTCATTTGGTTTAGACGTTGAAGTTATGCAATAGAGCAGATATTTACTAGTGTAAATTTGATTGTTATATAATTTGACAAGTAGTCGTGGTAATTAGGTACTCGAGAAGCTAATGACAATAATCCTGGGTTCAATAACAAAGCCGCGGTCAACGGGATAACAGAATTCGTTTTCATCCTGATTCCAAGTTGTACCATACTTCCTTATCTACGGTATAGGTAGGACTGAACAAACTCTTTGTCAAAACATAGAATATCCAGCGAGTGTTAAGGCTCTTTGTTACTGGCTAATGTGACCTCAAGAGAGAATGATTTTCCGGCACGATGATGCTGCAGTGGAAAACAATGATGGGTGTGTCTAAGGGCACCGGAACATCGGATTCGTGGAGAAAAGACTTCGCTCGGAAAGAGATTGATAGTGACGTTACTGTTAATTGGACAATTTCCATGTTGATGGTTAGAGAAGGATGCTAGTAGCCCTTGAGGGAACGTTGCTAGCGAGAAGCGTCGTCCGTGGAAAAATAGATTTCACCTATCATCCCGTAGTTGGAACGAAGACTGTTTGCCTGTTTAGGACTGTTAAGGACTTTAATTAACTAAATCTTAAGGTTTATAATGGGTCCTCAGGCTAGCTAAACATATACTGTTGAGATGCGTTGACATCTGGCAAGCATCTTATCCGACAGATAGAGTCTGCGTGTGGCGAGACACGGGACAGAAACCGTTGGAATGTTTACTGTCACGTGCCGCTACGATTATTTCATTTAAGGACAGCTATAGAATTACTCCATGCCTTTATTAGACAAAACGTTCATCCCTTGACCGCGGCTACGTTCGGTGACTGGTTGTCGCCTCGAGGCCAATTGCAGTATCACAAGTTTCGAACAATTAGAATCGGACTGGATGGCTACAATTGTTGAATTACTGCTATGGTAGAATATAGATTACAATGTTACGGGATTTTCCCAAAATTCCAAACGGAACGTTCCCGTGATATTTCATCTCCGACTTATATTTATGCTTGATCTGTCTGGGACCAGTGCAGATATAGCGCGAACTGGCTGGTAAGCGATGTATTTGGCAAGGAATGTGGAGTACCAGGCACATCGAATTGTCGACATATCAGCAACAGCTACGGAGATACGTGGAGTTGAATATTTGAGTCTGAATCTGCAAAACAACAATTACACTGCATATAACAGAGACCAGAGTCGATGTTCTGCCGCGCAACACATCTGCACTCAATCCCGCGCGGCTTGACAGCCAACGGTCCACGTGCCATCCTTCGAATCCTCCATAGGCCCAAGGACCCACCATAAAGATGAAATCCTAGCTGCATTGTTCGCACATATGGTCTAAGTCAATCTGTTTGTGAGAAAAGACTTTTTAACTCTAGAAGTGTTGTCGGTCGGTTTTTAGAAAGGTCCTTGGGTTTATTACGCGCTCTTAAGAATTACGGAGAAAGCGGGTAGTGGCCTAACGAAAAATGCGGACATCTACCTAACGGAAAATCTGAGTTTTCCCATAAACAATGTCGCCTAGGACCCACGTTGGTAGGAGGCTTCTTCCTCCTCTCTTCCTTCCTAACATTAGTCATAACCAATCGGCATCGCGGATCATTGCCCTCACTTTCCTAACTAACAATGTAAGCAACGAATCCGCGTTCTTCGTTCAAAGGGCACAACCATACCGAGCTCCGTACTCACATCAGAATAAACTTTAGAGTTACATCATCTCTCACGGTGACTAGAGTTCCTGCAATCCCTACAACTCTCACCGTTCCTATATCTCTAAGAGCCTCCTATTTCTCTCACAGTATCCAGAAGTCCGACAGCTCCCACAGCTCTCACGGACCTAGAGCTCCTATAGCTCACATTCTCATCTAAGAATAATCCTTCTCTTCGTTATCTGTATCTTAAGCAACGGCGTTCTTACTCAGTGTGATTGTATAAATCGTTGGAGATACATATATTTTTTATAACTTTGTGACTCCCAGTGTTATACCACAACGACTACACCTATTATCCTAAGCGAAATACGGTGATCGAACAATTCGTGGTGTCGATTATTCCAATCGTAACTGGAATTTACGACTCCCATTGACGCGTATTCAAACGACCGCATCTCCCCGCGATAGCTCGAAAATACAGTCGACATAGCGCAAACCGGATAAGTACTGTATTTGGCTGTAATTGTGGAGTATAGCGCGCATCGCATTTGCGACATGTATCCAATAGCAGCGCTGATACGTTGGTTTGAACATTTAGGCATGAATATGCAAAACAGAAATTACGCTGAATCTGTCAGTGACCAGAGAAGACATAAGACAGAAGAGAAGATAGAATCGGAAAATGTGCTCCGTGCTCACCAGAAAATCAGGAGCATAACGCTCACCGAATTGTCGTCATATCTGCCGTAGAAACGAAGATACGTTGCTTTCGATATTCAAGCATGAATATGCTAAACTGCAATTATGGTGTATTTGACATGGACAAGGGTGAACAAAACGCTAACCTACTGATGTGCGCTGTATATGACATCAGATGTGAAATATAACGCGCACCGAATTGTCTGTAAGTGTGCCATAGAATCAGAGATTCGTTGATTCGAATATTTAATACTGAATATGCAAAACTGCAAATACGCAGGGTTCGGCTGGGTCCCGATTTTACATGCATCAAACGGGATAACGTGCACTGTGTTTGGCAGCAAATTTGGAGTATAACGAGCCTCTAATTGTAGCCATATGTGAAGTAGAATCGGAGATACGTCGGTTTGAATACTTAATCCTGAATATACGAAACTGCAACTACGCTGGATCTGGCTGGGTCCAGATTTTACATAGCGTAAACCGTATGATGTGCACTGTACTTGGCATCAGATGTGGAATATAACGCGCATCGTATGGCCAATGTTTCTGCAAAACAAGCGGAGATACCTTCATTCGAATATGTAAGCATTAATATCCAAAACTGCAATCACGCTGGATTTCTCTGGGTCCAGTCTTGACAGTGTGCAAACGGGCTGATGTGTGCTGTATTTGGCAGCAAATATGCAGTATTACGTACATCCTATTGTCGACGTACCTACAATGGATACGGAGGTACTTTCACTTGAAAAACTAGGCTTGAATATGCAAAACTACAAATACGCTGGATTTGACTCGGTCCGGATTTAACACGGCTTAAACCAGATGAAGCGCTCTGCGTATGGCAGTCAATGTGGAATATAGCGCGCATCGTATTGTCGACATATGTGCTATGGAATCGGAGTTACGTTGATTTGAATTTTTAAGCCTGAACATACAAAATTGCATTTGGGTTGGATTTTGCAGGGACCAGAGTTTACGCAGCGCAAGCGAGCTGATGGGCAATGTAACTACAGCAAATGCGGAGTACAAGGCGTATGGAATTGTCGACATATGTGCAAAAGAAGCGGCGAAGCTTTGAATGCAATATTTAAGCATTAACAACAAAAACTACAATTACGCTGGATTTTACAGGGTCCAGAGTTGACATAGCACAGACCGGCTGATTTGGCATCATATGTGGAGTATTCTGCGCATCGAATAGGCGACATAGAAACCAGGATACGTTCATTTGAATATGTAATATTTGAATATTTCGCCTGAAAATGCATAATTGCAAATACGCTGAGTTTGGCTGCGCCCACACGTTACATAACTCAAACCAGATAATATGCATTGTGTTTGGCAGCAAAAGTGGCGTATATCGCGCATCGAATTGTCGGCATATCTGCAATGCAAACGGCGATACGGTGATTTGAATGATTAATCATGAATATGTAAAGCAGCAATTTCGCTAGGTTTGACAGAGACCGGAGTTGACATGGTACAAACCAGCAGATGTGCGGTGCACATGACATCGGATGTGTAATGTAACGGGCATCGCTTTGTCGCCATATGTGCAATAGAAACGGAGATACATTCATTTGAATATGTTAACCTTAATTTGTAAAACTGCAATTACGCTTGATATGTCGAGGACCAGAGATGATATAATAACACGAGCCAGCTGATGTGAGCTGTATTTGGCAGGCAATGAGGAGTATATCTCGCATCTAATTGACGGCAAATCTCCAATCGCAGCGGTGATACGTTTTATTTAATATTCAATAATGGGTCTGTTACGATACCGATAGTATTAGCGTGACTGAAACACATTGCCGTCTCAGTAAAACCATTTTATTTCAAGCTTCACGCTACAGTTCTGAATCCGGACCAGACCGTTTCAAGTTCTCGCAAGAGCAAGCAGTCAAATTAAGGTACTTACACGAGTTAGAGTCTAATACATTTTATTGGTCCAACATCGATGGGGCGATCTCGCATCGAAATTTTCGGAGGACCGCGTAACCTTCCAACGACGACCGCCGTACGAGCAGCGGATAAACTTATTTCCTGCCTTAGGTTGCCCTCACCACGTCCTCTATTTCTTGATTCTTGGTTGGTAGCTTTAGCGGCTGCAGGTCCGAGAAATTGCATCTTGACCCGCTTTCTCGTATGTCGCATGTGACGTCTCACTTTCCGCCGTAGACACTTGTCGGATCTACATACGTTGAACCATTTGCGCGAGACAAGCGC
This sequence comes from Bombus terrestris, assembly GCF_910591885.1. Classification (NCBI taxonomy): domain Eukaryota; kingdom Metazoa; phylum Arthropoda; class Insecta; order Hymenoptera; family Apidae; genus Bombus; species Bombus terrestris. Next base: position 905,354 of record NW_025963549.1, read on the forward strand.
GGCGCTCTGCAGGGACGAGGGATCCAATTTTCGAAGTATCAAGTGCGAAACCTCCAGTGGTAGTTCGGAAATGATATCTACCTTACTTGGGACGAACAAACCAACGACGCGTATTAGAGATCTAAAAAACTCCATGTTGCTTCTACTGTTGCGCGAGCACGACTGACGGTCTGGCTAAGAGTGGAGGCTTATATAAGTGCTGTTCGTCACGGTGCACTGCGAGTTCCGGTTCCGGGTGAGAGTCCTGGTCAGGCAGAATCGATGGTATGTGCATGTATTTTCACTTACATCGGGTTCACATTATGATTAGAGTTAGAGGCGCGAAACGAATCTTCATTTGGTTTAGACGTTGAAGTTATGCAATAGAGCAGATATTTACTAGTGTAAATTTGATTGTTATATAATTTGACAAGTAGTCGTGGTAATTAGGTACTCGAGAAGCTAATGACAATAATCCTGGGTTCAATAACAAAGCCGCGGTCAACGGGATAACAGAATTCGTTTTCATCCTGATTCCAAGTTGTACCATACTTCCTTATCTACGGTATAGGTAGGACTGAACAAACTCTTTGTCAAAACATAGAATATCCAGCGAGTGTTAAGGCTCTTTGTTACTGGCTAATGTGACCTCAAGAGAGAATGATTTTCCGGCACGATGATGCTGCAGTGGAAAACAATGATGGGTGTGTCTAAGGGCACCGGAACATCGGATTCGTGGAGAAAAGACTTCGCTCGGAAAGAGATTGATAGTGACGTTACTGTTAATTGGACAATTTCCATGTTGATGGTTAGAGAAGGATGCTAGTAGCCCTTGAGGGAACGTTGCTAGCGAGAAGCGTCGTCCGTGGAAAAATAGATTTCACCTATCATCCCGTAGTTGGAACGAAGACTGTTTGCCTGTTTAGGACTGTTAAGGACTTTAATTAACTAAATCTTAAGGTTTATAATGGGTCCTCAGGCTAGCTAAACATATACTGTTGAGATGCGTTGACATCTGGCAAGCATCTTATCCGACAGATAGAGTCTGCGTGTGGCGAGACACGGGACAGAAACCGTTGGAATGTTTACTGTCACGTGCCGCTACGATTATTTCATTTAAGGACAGCTATAGAATTACTCCATGCCTTTATTAGACAAAACGTTCATCCCTTGACCGCGGCTACGTTCGGTGACTGGTTGTCGCCTCGAGGCCAATTGCAGTATCACAAGTTTCGAACAATTAGAATCGGACTGGATGGCTACAATTGTTGAATTACTGCTATGGTAGAATATAGATTACAATGTTACGGGATTTTCCCAAAATTCCAAACGGAACGTTCCCGTGATATTTCATCTCCGACTTATATTTATGCTTGATCTGTCTGGGACCAGTGCAGATATAGCGCGAACTGGCTGGTAAGCGATGTATTTGGCAAGGAATGTGGAGTACCAGGCACATCGAATTGTCGACATATCAGCAACAGCTACGGAGATACGTGGAGTTGAATATTTGAGTCTGAATCTGCAAAACAACAATTACACTGCATATAACAGAGACCAGAGTCGATGTTCTGCCGCGCAACACATCTGCACTCAATCCCGCGCGGCTTGACAGCCAACGGTCCACGTGCCATCCTTCGAATCCTCCATAGGCCCAAGGACCCACCATAAAGATGAAATCCTAGCTGCATTGTTCGCACATATGGTCTAAGTCAATCTGTTTGTGAGAAAAGACTTTTTAACTCTAGAAGTGTTGTCGATCGGTTTTTAGAAAGGTCCTTGGGTTTATTACGCGCTCTTAAGAATTACGGAGAAAGCGGGTAGTGGCCTAACGAAAAATGCGGACATCTACCTAACGGAAAATCTGAGTTTTCCCATAAACAATGTCGCCTAGGACCCACGTTGGTAGGAGGCTTCTTCCTCCTCTCTTCCTTCCTAACATTAGTCATAACCAATCGGCATCGCGGATCATTGCCCTCACTTTCCTAACTAACAATGTAAGCATCGAATCCGCGTTCTTCGTTCAAAGGGCACAACCATACCGAGCTCCGTACTCACATCAGAATAAACTTTAGAGTTACATCATCTCTCACGGTGACTAGAGTTCCTGCAATCCCTACAACTCTCACCGTTCCTATATCTCTAAGAGCCTCCTATTTCTCTCACAGTATCCAGAAGTCCGACAGCTCCCACAGCTCTCACGGACCTAGAGCTCCTATAGCTCACATTCTCATCTAAGAATAATCCTTCTCTTCGTTATCTGTATCTTAAGCAACGGCGTTCTTACTCAGTGTGATTGTATAAATCGTTGGAGATACATATATTTTTTATAACTTTGTGACTCCCAGTGTTATACCACAACGACTACACCTATTATCCTAAGCGAAATACGGTGATCGAACAATTCGTGGTGTCGATTATTCCAATCGTAACGGGAATTTACGACTCCCATTGACGCGTATTCAAACGACCGCATCTCCCCGCGATAGCTCGAAAATACAGTCGACATAGCGCAAACCGGATAAGTACTGTATTTGGCTGTAATTGTGGAGTATAGCGCGCATCGCATTTGCGACATGTATCCAATAGCAGCGCTGATACGTTGGTTTGAACATTTAGGCATGAATATGCAAAACAGAAATTACGCTGAATCTGTCAGTGACCAGAGAAGACATAAGACAGAAGAGAAGATAGAATCGGAAAATGTGCTCCGTGCTCACCAGAAAATCAGGAGCATAACGCTCACCGAATTGTCGTCATATCTGCCGTAGAAACGAAGATACGTTGCTTTCGATATTCAAGCATGAATATGCTAAACTGCAATTATGGTGTATTTGACATGGACAAGGGTGAACAAAACGCTAACCTACTGATGTGCGCTGTATATGACATCAGATGTGAAATATAACGCGCACCGAATTGTCTGTAAGTGTGCCATAGAATCAGAGATTCGTTGATTCGAATATTTAATACTGAATATGCAAAACTGCAAATACGCAGGGTTCGGCTGGGTCCCGATTTTACATGCATCAAACGGGATAACGTGCACTGTGTTTGGCAGCAAATTTGGAGTATAACGAGCCTCTAATTGTAGCCATATGTGAAGTAGAATCGGAGATACGTCGGTTTGAATACTTAATCCTGAATATACGAAACTGCAACTACGCTGGATCTGGCTGGGTCCAGATTTTACATAGCGTAAACCGTATGATGTGCACTGTACTTGGCATCAGATGTGGAATATAACGCGCATCGTATGGCCAATGTTTCTGCAAAACAAGCGGAGATACCTTCATTCGAATATGTAAGCATTAATATCCAAAACTGCAATCACGCTGGATTTCTCTGGGTCCAGTCTTGACAGTGTGCAAACGGGCTGATGTGTGCTGTATTTGGCAGCAAATATGCAGTATTACGTACATCCTATTGTCGACGTACCTACAATGGATACGGAGGTACTTTCACTTGAAAAACTAGGCTTGAATATGCAAAACTACAAATACGCTGGATTTGACTCGGTCCGGATATAACACGGCTTAAACCAGATGAAGCGCTCTGCGTATGGCAGTCAATGTGGAATATAGCGCGCATCGTATTGTCGACATATGTGCTATGGAATCGGAGTCACGTTGATTTGAATTTTTAAGCCTGAACATACAAAATTGCATTTGGGTTGGATTTTGCAGGGACCAGAGTTTACGCAGCGCAAGCGAGCTGATGGGCAATGTAACTACAGCAAATGCGGAGTACAAGGCGTATGGAATTGTCGACATATGTGCAAAAGAAGCGGCGAAGCTTTGAATGCAATATTTAAGCATTAACAACAAAAACTACAATTACGCTGGATTTTACAGGGTCCAGAGTTGACATAGCACAGACCGGCTGATTTGGCATCTTATGTGGAGTATTCTGCGCATCGAATAGGCGACATAGAAACCAAGATACGTTCATTTGAATATGTAATATTTGAATATTTCGCCTGAAAATGCATAATTGCAAATACGCTGAGTTTGGCTGCGCCCACACGTTACATAACTCAAACCAGATAATATGCATTGTGTTTGGCAGCAAAAGTGGCGTATATCGCGCATCGAATTGTCGGCATATCTGCAATGCAAACGGCGATACGGTGATTTGAATGATTAATCATGAATATGTAAAGCAGCAATTTCGCTAGGTTTGACAGAGACCGGAGTTGACATGGTACAAACCAGCAGATGTGCGGTGCACATGACATCGGATGTGAAATGTAACGGGCATCGCTTTGTCGCCATATGTGCAATAGAAACGGAGATACATTCATTTGAATATGTTAACCTTAATTTGTAAAACTGCTATTACGCTTGATATGTCGAGGACCAGAGATGATATAATAGCACGAGCCAGCTGATGTGAGCTGTATTTGGCAGGCAATGAGGAGTATATCTCGCATCTAATTGACGGCAAATCTCCAATCGCAGCGGTGATACGTTTTATTTAATATTCAATAATGGGTCTGTTACGATACCGATAGTATTAGCGTGACTGAAACACATTGCCGTCTCAGTAAAACCATTTTATTTCAAGCTTCACGCTACAGTTCTGAATCCGGACCAGACCGTTTCAAGTTCTCGCAAGAGCAAGCAGTCAAATTAAGGTACTTACACGAGTTAGAGTCCAATACATTTTATTGGTCCAACATCGATGGGGCGATCTCGCATCGAAATTTTCGGAGGACCGCGTAACCTTCCAACGACGACCGCCGTACGAGCAGCGGATAAACTTATTTCCTGCCTTAGGTTGCCCTCACCACGTCCTCTATTTCTTGATTCTTGGTTGGTAGCTTTAGCGGCTGCAGGTCCGAGAAATTGCATCTTGACCCGCTTTCTCGTATGTCGCATGTGACGTCTCACTTTCCACCGTAGACACTTGTCGGATCTACATACGTTGAACCATTTGCGCGAGACAAGCGCGGCGCTCTGCAGGGACGAGGGATCCAATTTTCGAAGTATCAAGTGCGAAACCTCCAGTGGTAGTTCGGAAATGATATCTACCTTACTTGGGACGAACAAACCAACGACGCGTAGTAGAGATCTAAAAAACTCCATGTTGCTTCTACTGTTGCGCGAGCACGACTGACGGTCTGGCTAAGAGTGGAGGCTTATATAAGTGCTGTTCGTCACGGTGCACTGCGAGTTCCGGTTCCGGGTGAGAGTCCTGGTCAGGCAGAATCGATGGTATGTGCATGTATTTTCACTTACATCGGGTTCACATTATGATTAGAGTTAGAGGCGCGAAACGAATCTTCATTTGGTTTAGACGTTGAAGTTATGCAATAGAGCAGATATTTACTAGTGTAAATTTGATTGTTATATAATTTGACAAGTAGTCGTGGTAATTAGGTACTCGAGAAGCTAATGACAATAATCCTGGGTTCAATAACAAAGCCGCGGTCAACGGGATAACAGAATTCGTTTTCATCCTGATTCCAAGTTGTACCATACTTTCTTATCTACGGTATAGGTAGGACTGAACAAACTCTTTGTCAAAACATAGAATATCCAGCGAGTGTTAAGGCTCTTTGTTACTGGCTAATGTGACCTCAAGAGAGAATGATTTTCCGGCACGATGATGCTGCAGTGGAAAACAATGATGGGTGTGTCTAAGGGCACCGGAACATCGGATTCGTGGAGAAAAGACTTCGCTCGGAAAGAGATTGATAGTGACGTTACTGTTAATTGGACAATTTCCATGTTGATGGTTAGAGAAGGATGCTAGTAGCCCTTGAGGGAACGTTGCTAGCGAGAAGCGTCGTCCGTGGAAAAATAGATTTCACCTATCATCCCGTAGTTGGAACGAAGACTGTTTGCCTGTTTAGGACTGTTAAGGACTTTAATTAACTAAATCTTAAGGTTTATAATGGGTCCTCAGGCTAGCTAAACATATACTGTTGAGATGCGTTGACATCTGGCAAGCATCTTATCCGACAGATAGAGTCTGCGTGTGGCGAGACACGGGACAGAAACCGTTGGAATGTTTACTGTCACGTGCCGCTACGATTATTTCATTTAAGGACAGCTATAGAATTACTCCATGCCTTTATTAGACAAAACGTTCATCCCTTGACCGCGGCTACGTTCGGTGACTGGTTGTCGCCTCGAGGCCAATTGCAGTATCACAAGTTTCGAACAATTAGAATCGGACTGGATGGCTACAATTGTTGAATTACTGCTATGGTAGAATATAGATTACAATGTTACGGGATTTTCCCAAAATTCCAAACGGAACGTTCCCGTGATATTTCATCTCCGACTTATATTTATGCTTGATCTGTCTGGGACCAGTGCAGATATAGCGCGAACTGGCTGGTAAGCGATGTATTTGGCAAGGAATGTGGAGTACCAGGCACATCGAATTGTCGACATATCAGCAACAGCAACGGAGATACGTGGAGTTGAATATTTGAGTCTGAATCTGCAAAACAACAATTACACTGCACATAACAGAGACCAGAGTCGATGTTCTGCCGCGCAACACATCTGCACTCAATCCCGCGCGGCTTGACAGCCAACGGTCCACGTGCCATCCTTCGAATCCTCCATAGGCCCAAGGACCCACCATAAAGATGAAATCCTAGCTGCATTGTTCGCACATATGGTCTAAGTCAATCTGTTTGTGAGAAAAGACTTTTTAACTCTAGAAGTGTTGTCGGTCGGTTTTTAGAAAGGTCCTTGGGTTTATTACGCGCTCTTAAGAATTACGGAGAAAGCGGGTAGTGGCCTAACGAAAAATGCGGACATCTACCTAACGGAAAATCTGAGTTTTCCCATAAACAATGTCGCCTAGGACCCACGTTGGTAGGAGGCTTCTTCCTCCTCTCTTCCTTCCTAACATTAGTCATAACCAATCGGCATCGCGGATCATTGCCCTCACTTTCCTAACTAACAATGTAAGCATCGAATCCGCGTTCTTCGTTCAAAGGGCACAACCATACCGAGCTCCGTACTCACATCAGAATAAACTTTAGAGTTACATCATCTCTCACGGTGACTAGAGTTCCTGCAATCCCTACAACTCTCACCGTTCCTATATCTCTAAGAGCCTCCTATTTCTCTCACAGTATCCAGAAGTCCGACAGCTCCCACAGCTCTCACGGACCTAGAGCTCCTATAGCTCACATTCTCATCTAAGAATAATCCTTCTCTTCGTTATCTGTATCTTAAGCAACGGCGTTCTTACTCAGTGTGATTGTATAAATCGTTGGAGATACATATATTTTTTATAACTTTGTGACTCCCAGTGTTATACCACAACGACTACACCTATTATCCTAAGCGAAATACGGTGATCGAACAATTCGTGGTGTCGATTATTCCAATCGTAACTGGAATTTACGACTCCCATTGACGCGTATTCAAACGACCGCATCTCCCCGCGATAGCTCGAAAATACAGTCGACATAGCGCAAACCGGATAAGTACTGTATTTGGCTGTAATTGTGGAGTATAGCGCGCATCGCATTTGCGACATGTATCCAATAGCAGCGCTGATACGTTGGTTTGAACATTTAGGCATGAATATGCAAAACAGAAATTACGCTGAATCTGTCAGTGACCAGAGAAGACATAAGACAGAAGAGAAGATAGAATCGGAAAATGTGCTCCGTGCTCACCAGAAAATCAGGAGCATAACGCTCACCGAATTGTCGTCATATCTGCCGTAGAAACGAAGATACGTTGCTTTCGATATTCAAGCATGAATATGCTAAACTGCAATTATGGTGTATTTGACATGGACAAGGGTGAACAAAACGCTAACCTACTGATGTGCGCTGTATATGACATCAGATGTGAAATATAACGCGCACCGAATTGTCTGTAAGTGTGCCATAGAATCAGAGATTCGTTGATTCGAATATTTAATACTGAATATGCAAAACTGCAAATACGCAGGGTTCGGCTGGGTCCCGATTTTACATGCATCAAACGGGATAACGTGCACTGTGTTTGGCAGCAAATTTGGAGTATAACGAGCCTCTAATTGTAGCCATATGTGAAGTAGAATCGGAGATACGTCGGTTTGAATACTTAACCCTGAATATACGAAACTGCAACTACGCTGGATCTGGCTGGGTCCAGATTTTACATAGCGTAAACCGTATGATGTGCACTGTACTTGGCATCAGATGTGGAATATAACGCGCATCGTATGGCCAATGTTTCTGCAAAACAAGCGGAGATACCTTCATTCGAATATGTAAGCATTAATATCCAAAACTGCAATCACGCTGGATTTCTCTGGGTCCAGTCTTGACAGTGTGCAAACGGGCTGATGTGTGCTGTATTTGGCAGCAAATATGCAGTATTACGTACATCCTATTGTCGACGTACCTACAATGGATACGGAGGTACTTTCACTTGAAAAACTAGGCTTGAATATGCAAAACTACAAATACGCTGGATTTGACTCGGTCCGGATATAACACGGCTTAAACCAGATGAAGCGCTCTGCGTATGGCAGTCAATGTGGAATATAGCGCGCATCGTATTGTCGACATATGTGCTATGGAATCGGAGTTACGTTGATTTGAATTTTTAAGCCTGAACATACAAAATTGCATTTGGGTTGGATTTTGCAGGGACCAGAGTTTACGCAGCGCAAGCGAGCTGATGGGCAATGTATCTACAGCAAATGCGGAGTACAAGGCGTATGGAATTGTCGACATATGTGCAAAAGAAGCGGCGAAGCTTTGAATGCAATATTTAAGCATTAACAACAAAAACTACAATTACGCTGGATTTTACAGGGTCCAGAGTTGACATAGCACAGACCGGCTGATTTGGCATCTTATGTGGAGTATTCTGCGCATCGAATAGGCGACATAGAAACCAAGATACGTTCATTTGAATATGTAATATTTGAATATTTCGCCTGAAAATGCATAATTGCAAATACGCTGAGTTTGGCTGCGCCCACACGTTACATAACTCAAACCAGATAATATGCATTGTGTTTGGCAGCAAAAGTGGCGTATATCGCGCATCGAATTGTCGGCATATCTGCAATGCAAACGGCGATACGGTGATTTGAATGATTAATCATGAATATGTAAAGCAGCAATTTCGCTAGGTTTGACAGAGACCGGAGTTGACATGGTACAAACCAGCAGATGTGCGGTGCACATGACATCGGATGTGAAATGTAACGGGCATCGCTTTGTCGCCATATGTGCAATAGAAACGGAGATACATTCATTTGAATATGTTAACCTTAATTTGTAAAACTGCAATTACGCTTGATATGTCGAGGACCAGAGATGATATAATAGCACGAGCCAGCTGATGTGAGCTGTATTTGGCAGGCAATGAGGAGTATATCTCGCATCTAATTGACGGCAAATCTCCAATCGCAGCGGTGATACGTTTTATTTAATATTCAATAATGGGCCTGTTACGATACCGATAGTATTAGCGTGACTGAAACACATTGCCGTCTCAGTAAAACCATTTTATTTCAAGCTTCACGCTACAGTTCTGAATCCGGACCAGACCGTTTCAAGTTCTCGCAAGAGCAAGCAGTCAAATTAAGGTACTTACACGAGTTAGAGTCTAATACATTTTATTGGTCCAACATCGATGGGGCGATCTCGCATCGAAATTTTCGGAGGACCGCGTAACCTTCCAACGACGACCGCCGTACGAGCAGCGGATAAACTTATTTCCTGCCTTAGGTTGCCCTCACCACGTCCTCTATTTCTTGATTCTTGGTTGGTAGCTTTAGCGGCTGCAGGTCCGAGAAATTGCATCTTGACCCGCTTTCTCGTATGTCGCATGTGACGTCTCACTTTCCACCGTAGACACTTGTCGGATCTACATACGTTGAACCATTTGCGCGAGACAAGCGCGGCGCTCTGCAGGGACGAGGGATCCAATTTTCGAAGTATCAAGTGCGAAACCTCCAGTGGTAGTTCGGAAATGATATCTACCTTACTTGGGACGAACAAACCAACGACGCGTAGTAGAGATCTAAAAAACTCCATGTTGCTTCTACTGTTGCGCGAGCACGACTGACGGTCTGGCTAAGAGTGGAGGCTTATATAAGTGCTGTTCGTCACGGTGCACTGCGAGTTCCGGTTCCGGGTGAGAGTCCTGGTCAGGCAGAATCGATGGTATGTGCATGTATTTTCACTTACATCGGGTTCACATTATGATTAGAGTTAGAGGCGCGAAACGAATCTTCATTTGGTTTAGACGTTGAAGTTATGCAATAGAGCAGATATTTACTAGTGTAAATTTGATTGTTATATAATTTGACAAGTAGTCGTGGTAATTAGGTACTCGAGAAGCTAATGACAATAATCCTGGGTTCAATAACAAAGCCGCGGTCAACGGGATAACAGAATTCGTTTTCATCCTGATTCCAAGTTGTACCATACTTCCTTATCTACGGTATAGGTAGGACTGAACAAACTCTTTGTCAAAACATAGAATATCCAGCGAGTGTTAAGGCTCTTTGTTACTGGCTAATGTGACCTCAAGAGAGAATGATTTTCCGGCACGATGATGCTGCAGTGGAAAACAATGATGGGTGTGTCTAAGGGCACCGGAACATCGGATTCGTGGAGAAAAGACTTCGCTCGGAAAGAGATTGATAGTGACGTTACTGTTAATTGGACAATTTCCATGTTGATGGTTAGAGAAGGATGCTAGTAGCCCTTGAGGGAACGTTGCTAGCGAGAAGCGTCGTCCGTGGAAAAATAGATTTCACCTATCATCCCGTAGTTGGAACGAAGACTGTTTGCCTGTTTAGGACTGTTAAGGACTTTAATTAACTAAATCTTAAGGTTTATAATGGGTCCTCAGGCTAGCTAAACATATACTGTTGAGATGCGTTGACATCTGGCAAGCATCTTATCCGACAGATAGAGTCTGCGTGTGGCGAGACACGGGACAGAAACCGTTGGAATGTTTACTGTCACGTGCCGCTACGATTATTTCATTTAAGGACAGCTATAGAATTACTCCATGCCTTTATTAGACAAAACGTTCATCCCTTGACCGCGGCTACGTTCGGTGACTGGTTGTCGCCTCGAGGCCAATTGCAGTATCACAAGTTTCGAACAATTAGAATCGGACTGGATGGCTACAATTGTTGAATTACTGCTATGGTAGAATATAGATTACAATGTTACGGGATTTTCCCAAAATTCCAAACGGAACGTTCCCGTGATATTTCATCTCCGACTTATATTTATGCTTGATCTGTCTGGGACCAGTGCAGATATAGCGCGAACTGGCTGGTAAGCGATGTATTTGGCAAGGAATGTGGAGTACCAGGCACATCGAATTGTCGACATATCAGCAACAGCTACGGAGATACGTGGAGTTGAATATTTGAGTCTGAATCTGCAAAACAACAATTACACTGCATATAACAGAGACCAGAGTCGATGTTCTGCCGCGCAACACATCTGCACTCAATCCCGCGCGGCTTGACAGCCAACGGTCCACGTGCCATCCTTCGAATCCTCCATAGGCCCAAGGACCCACCATAAAGATGAAATCCTAGCTGCATTGTTCGCACATATGGTCTAAGTCAATCTGTTTGTGAGAAAAGACTTTTTAACTCTAGAAGTGTTGTCGGTCGGTTTTTAGAAAGGTCCTTGGGTTTATTACGCGCTGTTAAGAATTACGGAGAAAGCGGGTAGTGGCCTAACGAAAAATGCGGACATCTACCTAACGGAAAATCTGAGTTTTCCCATAAACAATGTCGCCTAGGACCCACGTTGGTAGGAGGCTTCTTCCTCCTCTCTTCCTTCCTAACATTAGTCATAATCAATCGGCATCGCGGATCATTGCCCTCACTTTCCTAACTAACAATGTAAGCATCGAATCCGCGTTCTTCGTTCAAAGGGCACAACCATACCGAGCTCCGTACTCACATCAGAATAAACTTTAGAGTTACATCATCTCTCACGGTGACTAGAGTTCCTGCAATCCCTACAACTCTCACCGTTCCTATATCTCTAAGAGCCTCCTATTTCTCTCACAGTATCCAGAAGTCCGACAGCTCCCACAGCTCTCACGGACCTAGAGCTCCTATAGCTCACATTCTCATCTAAGAATAATCCTTCTCTTCGTTATCTGTATCTTAAGCAACGGCGTTCTTACTCAGTGTGATTGTATAAATCGTTGGAGATACATATATTTTTTATAACTTTGTGACTCCCAGTGTTATACCACAACGACTACACCTATTATCCTAAGCGAAATACGGTGATCGAACAATTCGTGGTGTCGATTATTCCAATCGTAACTGGAATTTACGACTCCCATTGACGCGTATTCAAACGACCGCATCTCCCCGCGATAGCTCGAAAATACAGTCGACATAGCGCAAACCGGATAAGTACTGTATTTGGCTGTAATTGTGGAGTATAGCGCGCATCGCATTTGCGACATGTATCCAATAGCAGCGCTGATACGTTGGTTTGAACATTTAGGCATGAATATGCAAAACAGAAATTACGCTGAATCTGTCAGTGACCAGAGAAGACATAAGACAGAAGAGAAGATAGAATCGGAAAATGTGCTCCGTGCTCACCAGAAAATCAGGAGCATAACGCTCACCGAATTGTCGTCATATCTGCCGTAGAAACGAAGATACGTTGCTTTCGATATTCAAGCATGAATATGCTAAACTGCAATTATGGTGTATTTGACATGGACAAGGGTGAACAAAACGCTAACCTACTGATGTGCGCTGTATATGACATCAGATGTGAAATATAACGCGCACCGAATTGTCTGTAAGTGTGCCATAGAATCAGAGATTCGTTGATTCGAATATTTAATACTGAATATGCAAAACTGCAAATACGCAGGGTTCGGCTGGGTCCCGATTTTACATGCATCAAACGGGATAACGTGCACTGTGTTTGGCAGCAAATTTGGAGTATAACGAGCCTCTAATTGTAGCCATATGTGAAGTAGAATCGGAGATACGTCGGTTTGAATACTTAACCCTGAATATACGAAACTGCAACTACGCTGGATCTGGCTGGGTCCAGATTTTACATAGCGTAAACCGTATGATGTGCACTGTACTTGGCATCAGATGTGGAATATAACGCGCATCGTATGGCCAATGTTTCTGCAAAACAAGCGGAGATACCTTCATTCGAATATGTAAGCATTAATATCCAAAACTGCAATCACGCTGGATTTCTCTGGGTCCAGTCTTGACAGTGTGCAAACGGGCTGATGTGTGCTGTATTTGGCAGCAAATATGCAGTATTACGTACATCCTATTGTCGACGTACCTACAATGGATACGGAGGTACTTTCACTTGAAAAACTAGGCTTGAATATGCAAAACTACAAATACGCTGGATTTGACTCGGTCCGGATTTAACACGGCTTAAACCAGATGAAGCGCTCTGCGTATGGCAGTCAATGTGGAATATAGCGCGCATCGGATTGTCGACATATGTGCTATGGAATCGGAGTCACGTTGATTTGAATTTTTAAGCCTGAACATACAAAATTGCATTTGGGTTGGATTTTGCAGGGACCAGAGTTTACGCAGCGCAAGCGAGCTGATGGGCAATGTAACTACAGCAAATGCGGAGTACAAGGCGTATGGAATTGTCGACATATGTGCAAAAGAAGCGGCGAAGCTTTGAATGCAATATTTAAGCATTAACAATAAAAACTACAATTACGCTGGATTTTACAGGGTCCAGAGTTGACATAGCACAGACCGGCTGATTTGGCATCATATGTGGAGTATTCTGCGCATCGAATAGGCGACATAGAAACCAAGATACGTTCATTTGAATATGTAATATTTGAATATTTCGCCTGAAAATGCATAATTGCAAATACGCTGAGTTTGGCTGCGCCCACACGTTACATAACTCAAACCAGATAATATGCATTGTGTTTGGCAGCAAAAGTGGCGTATATCGCGCATCGAATTGTCGGCATATCTGCAATGCAAACGGCGATACGGTGATTTGAATGATTAATCATGAATATGTAAAGCAGCAATTTCGCTAGGTTTGACAGAGACCGGAGTTGACATGGTACAAACCAGCAGATGTGCGGTGCACATGACATCGGATGTGTAATGTAACGGGCATCGCTTTGTCGCCATATGTGCAATAGAAACGGAGATACATTCATTTGAATATGTTAACCTTAATTTGTAAAACTGCAATTACGCTTGATATGTCGAGGACCAGAGATGATATAATAACACGAGCCAGCTGATGTGAGCTGTATTTGGCAGGCAATGAGGAGTATATCTCGCATCTAATTGACGGCAAATCTCCAATCGCAGCGGTGATACGTTTTATTTAATATTCAATAATGGGCCTGTTACGATACCGATAGTATTAGCGTGACTGAAACACATTGCCGTCTCAGTAAAACCATTTTATTTCAAGCTTCACGCTACAGTTCTGAATCCGGACCAGACCGTTTCAAGTTCTCGCAAGAGCAAGCAGTCAAATTAAGGTACTTACACGAGTTAGAGTCTAATACATTTTATTGGTCCAACATCGATGGGGCGATCTCGCATCGAAATTTTCGGAGGACCGCGTAACCTTCCAACGACGACCGCCGTACGAGCAGCGGATAAACTTATTTCCTGCCTTAGGTTGCCCTCACCACGTCCTCTATTTCTTGATTCTTGGTTGGTAGCTTTAGCGGCTGCAGGTCCGAGAAATTGCATCTTGACCCGCTTTCTCGTATGTCGCATGTGACGTCTCACTTTCCACCGTAGACACTTGTCGGATCTACATACGTTGAACCATTTGCGCGAGACAAGCGCGGCGCTCTGCAGGGACGAGGGATCCAATTTTCGAAGTATCAAGTGCGAAACCTCCAGTGGTAGTTCGGAAATGATATCTACCTTACTTGGCACGAACAAACCAACGACGCGTAGTAGAGATCTAAAAAACTCCATGTTGCTTCTACTGTTGCGCGAGCACGACTGACGGTCTGGCTAAGAGTGGAGGCTTATATAAGTGCTGTTCGTCACGGTGCACTGCGAGTTCCGGTTCCGGGTGAGAGTCCTGGTCAGGCAGAATCGATGGTATGTGCATGTATTTTCACTTACATCGGGTTCACATTATGATTAGAGTTAGAGGCGCGAAACGAATCTTCATTTGGTTTAGACGTTGAAGTTATGCAATAGAGCAGATATTTACTAGTGTAAATTTGATTGTTATATAATTTGACAAGTAGTCGTGGTAATTAGGTACTCGAGAAGCTAATGACAATAATCCTGGGTTCAATAACAAAGCCGCGGTCAACGGGATAACAGAATTCGTTTTCATCCTGATTCCAAGTTGTACCATACTTCCTTATCTACGGTATAGGTAGGACTGAACAAACTCTTTGTCAAAACATAGAATATCCAGCGAGTGTTAAGGCTCTTTGTTACTGGCTAATGTGACCTCAAGAGAGAATGATTTTCCGGCACGATGATGCTGCAGTGGAAAACAATGATGGGTGTGTCTAAGGGCACCGGAACATCGGATTCGTGGAGAAAAGACTTCGCTCGGAAAGAGATTGATAGTGACGTTACTGTTAATTGGACAATTTCCATGTTGATGGTTAGAGAAGGATGCTAGTAGCCCTTGAGGGAACGTTGCTAGCGGGAAGCGTCGTCCGTGGAAAAATAGATTTCACCTATCATCCCGTAGTTGGAACGAAGACTGTTTGCCTGTTTAGGACTGTTAAGGACTTTAATTAACTAAATCTTAAGGTTTATAATGGGTCCTCAGGCTAGCTAAACATATACTGTTGAGATGCGTTGACATCTGGCAAGCATCTTATCCGACAGATAGAGTCTGCGTGTGGCGAGACACGGGACAGAAACCGTTGGAATGTTTACTGTCACGTGCCGCTACGATTATTTCATTTAAGGACAGCTATAGAATTACTCCATGCCTTTATTAGACAAAACGTTCATCCCTTGACCGCGGCTACGTTCGGTGACTGGTTGTCGCCTCGAGGCCAATTGCAGTATCACAAGTTTCGAACAATTAGAATCGGACTGGATGGCTACAATTGTTGAATTACTGCTATGGTAGAATATAGATTACAATGTTACGGGATTTTCCCAAAATTCCAAACGGAACGTTCCCGTGATATTTCATCTCCGACTTATATTTATGCTTGATCTGTCTGGGACCAGTGCAGATATAGCGCGAACTGGCTGGTAAGCGATGTATTTGGCAAGGAATGTGGAGTACCAGGCACATCGAATTGTCGACATATCAGCAACAGCTACGGAGATACGTGGAGTTGAATATTTGAGTCTGAATCTGCAAAACAACAATTACACTGCATATAACAGAGACCAGAGTCGATGTTCTGCCGCGCAACACATCTGCACTCAATCCCGCGCGGCTTGACAGCCAACGGTCCACGTGCCATCCTTCGAATCCTCCATAGGCCCAAGGACCCACCATAAAGATGAAATCCTAGCTGCATTGTTCGCACATATGGTCTAAGTCAATCTGTTTGTGAGAAAAGACTTTTTAACTCTAGAAGTGTTGTCGGTCGGTTTTTAGAAAGGTCCTTGGGTTTATTACGCGCTGTTAAGAATTACGGAGAAAGCGGGTAGTGGCCTAACGAAAAATGCGGACATCTACCTAACGGAAAATCTGAGTTTTCCCATAAACAATGTCGCCTAGGACCCACGTTGGTAGGAGGCTTCTTCCTCCTCTCTTCCTTCCTAACATTAGTCATAACCAATCGGCATCGCGGATCATTGCCCTCACTTTCCTAACTAACAATGTAAGCATCGAATCCGCGTTCTTCGTTCAAAGGGCACAACCATACCGAGCTCCGTACTCACATCAGAATAAACTTTAGAGTTACATCATCTCTCACGGTGACTAGAGTTCCTGCAATCCCTACAACTCTCACCGTTCCTATATCTCTAAGAGCCTCCTATTTCTCTCACAGTATCCAGAAGTCCGACAGCTCCCACAGCTCTCACGGACCTAGAGCTCCTATAGCTCACATTCTCATCTAAGAATAATCCTTCTCTTCGTTATCTGTATCTTAAGCAACGGCGTTCTTACTCAGTGTGATTGTATAAATCGTTGGAGATACATATATTTTTTATAACTTTGTGACTCCCAGTGTTATACCACAACGACTACACCTATTATCCTAAGCGAAATACGGTGATCGAACAATTCGTGGTGTCGATTATTCCAATCGTAACTGGAATTTACGACTCCCATTGACGCGTATTCAAACGACCGCATCTCCCCGCGATAGCTCGAAAATACAGTCGACATAGCGCAAACCGGATAAGTACTGTATTTGGCTGTAATTGTGGAGTATAGCGCGCATCGCATTTGCGACATGTATCCAATAGCAGCGCTGATACGTTGGTTTGAACATTTAGGCATGAATATGCAAAACAGAAATTACGCTGAATCTGTCAGTGACCAGAGAAGACATAAGACAGAAGAGAAGATAGAATCGGAAAATGTGCTCCGTGCTCACCAGAAAATCAGGAGCATAACGCTCACCGAATTGTCGTCATATCTGCCGTAGAAACGAAGATACGTTGCTTTCGATATTCAAGCATGAATATGCTAAACTGCAATTATGGTGTATTTGACATGGACAAGGGTGAACAAAACGCTAACCTACTGATGTGCGCTGTATATGACATCAGATGTGAAATATAACGCGCACCGAATTGTCTGTAAGTGTGCCATAGAATCAGAGATTCGTTGATTCGAATATTTAATACTGAATATGCAAAACTGCAAATACGCAGGGTTCGGCTGGGTCCCGATTTTACATGCATCAAACGGGATAACGTGCACTGTGTTTGGCAGCAAATTTGGAGTATAACGAGCCTCTAATTGTAGCCATATGTGAAGTAGAATCGGAGATACGTCGGTTTGAATACTTAATCCTGAATATACGAAACTGCAACTACGCTGGATCTGGCTGGGTCCAGATTTTACATAGCGTAAACCGTATGATGTGCACTGTACTTGGCATCAGATGTGGAATATAACGCGCATCGTATGGCCAATGTTTCTGCAAAACAAGCGGAGATACCTTCATTCGAATATGTAAGCATTAATATCCAAAACTGCAATCACGCTGGATTTCTCTGGGTCCAGTCTTGACAGTGTGCAAACGGGCTGATGTGTGCTGTATTTGGCAGCAAATATGCAGTATTACGTACATCCTATTGTCGACGTACCTACAATGGATACGGAGGTACTTTCACTTGAAAAACTAGGCTTGAATATGCAAAACTACAAATACGCTGGATTTGACTCGGTCCGGATATAACACGGCTTAAACCAGATGAAGCGCTCTGCGTATGGCAGTCAATGTGGAATATAGCGCGCATCGTATTGTCGACATATGTGCTATGGAATCGGAGTTACGTTGATTTGAATTTTTAAGCCTGAACATACAAAATTGCATTTGGGTTGGATTTTGCAGGGACCAGAGTTTACGCAGCGCAAGCGAGCTGATGGGCAATGTAACTACAGCAAATGCGGAGTACAAGGCGTATGGAATTGTCGACATATGTGCAAAAGAAGCGGCGAAGCTTTGAATGCAATATTTAAGCATTAACAACAAAAACTACAATTACGCTGGATTTTACAGGGTCCAGAGTTGACATAGCACAGACCGGCTGATTTGGCATCTTATGTGGAGTATTCTGCGCATCGAATAGGCGACATAGAAACCAAGATACGTTCATTTGAATATGTAATATTTGAATATTTCGCCTGAAAATGCATAATTGCAAATACGCTGAGTTTGGCTGCGCCCACACGTTACATAACTCAAACCAGATAATATGCATTGTGTTTGGCAGCAAAAGTGGCGTATATCGCGCATCGAATTGTCGGCATATCTGCAATGCAAACGGCGATACGGTGATTTGAATGATTAATCATGAATATGTAAAGCAGCAATTTCGCTAGGTTTGACAGAGACCGGAGTTGACATGGTACAAACCAGCAGATGTGCGGTGCACATGACATCGGATGTGAAATGTAACGGGCATCGCTTTGTCGCCATATGTGCAATAGAAACGGAGATACATTCATTTGAATATGTTAACCTTAATTTGTAAAACTGCAATTACGCTTGATATGTCGAGGACCAGAGATGATATAATAGCACGAGCCAGCTGATGTGAGCTGTATTTGGCAGGCAATGAGGAGTATATCTCGCATCTAATTGACGGCAAATCTCCAATCGCAGCGGTGATACGTTTTATTTAATATTCAATAATGGGCCTGTTACGATACCGATAGTATTAGCGTGACTGAAACACATTGCCGTCTCAGTAAAACCATTTTATTTCAAGCTTCACGCTACAGTTCTGAATCCGGACCAGACCGTTTCAAGTTCTCGCAAGAGCAAGCAGTCAAATTAAGGTACTTACACGAGTTAGAGTCTAATACATATTATTGGTCCAACATCGATGGAGCGATCTCGCATCAAAATTTTCGGAGGACCGCGTAACCTTCCAACGACGACCGCCGTACGAGCAGCGGATAAACTTATTTCCTGCCTTAGGTTGCCCTCACCACGTCCTCTATTTCTTGATTCTTGGTTGGTAGCTTTAGCGGCTGCAGGTCCGAGAAATTGCATCTTGACCCGCTTTCTCGTATGTCGCATGTGACGTCTCACTTTCCGCCGTAGACACTTGTCGGATCTACATACGTTGAACCATTTGCGCGAGACAAGCGCGGCGCTCTGCAGGGACGAGGGATCCAATTTTCGAAGTATCAAGTGCGAAACCTCCAGTGGTAGTTCGGAAATGATATCTACTTTACTTGGCACGAACAAACCAACGACGCGTAGTAGAGATCTAAAAAACTCCATGTTGCTTCTACTGTTGCGCGAGCACGACTGACGGTCTGGCTAAGAGTGGAGGCTTATATAAGTGCTGTTCGTCACGGTGCACTGCGAGTTCCGGTTCCGGGTGAGAGTCCTGGTCAGGCAGAATCGATGGTATGTGCATGTATTTTCACTTACATCGGGTTCACATTATGATTAGAGTTAGAGGCGCGAAACGAATCTTCATTTGGTTTAGACGTTGAAGTTATGCAATAGAGCAGATATTTACTAGTGTAAATTTGATTGTTATATAATTTGACAAGTAGTCGTGGTAATTAGGTACACGAGAAGCTAATGACAATGATCCTGGGTTCAATAACAAAGCCGCGGTCAACGGGATAACAGAATTCGTTTCCATCCTGATTCCAAGTTGTACCATACTTCCTTATCTACGGTATAGGTAGGACTGAACAAACTCTTTGTCAAAACATAGAATATCCACCGAGTGTTAAGGCTCTTTGTTACTGGCTAATGTGACCTCAAGAGAGAATGATTTTCCGGCACGATGATGCTGCAGTGGAAAGCAATGATGGGTGTGTCTAAGGGCACCGGAACATCGGATTCGTGGAGAAAAGACTTCGCTCGGAAAGAGATTGATAGTGACGTTACTGTTAATTGGACAATTTCCATGTTGATGGTTAGAGAAGGATGCTAGTAGCCCTTGAGGGAACGTTGCTAGCGAGAAGCGTCGTCCGTGGAGAAATAGATTTCACCTATCATCCCGTAGTTGGAACGAAGACTGTTTGCCTGTTTAGGACTGTTAAGGACTTTAATTAACTAAATCTTAAGGTTTATAATGGGTCCTCAGGCTAGCTAAACATATACTGTTGAGATGCGTTGACATCTGGCAAGCATCTTATCCGACAGATAGAGTCTGCGTGTGGCGAGACACGGGACAGAAACCGTTGGAATGTTTACTGTCACGTGCCGCTACGATTATTTCATTTAAGGACAGCTATAGAATTACTCCATGCCTTTATTAGACAAAACGTTCATCCCTTGACCGCGGCTACGTTCGGTGACTGGTTGTCGCCTCGAGGCCAATTGCAGTATCACAAGTTTCGAACAATTAGAATCGGACTGGATGGCTACAATTGTTGAATTACTGCTATGGTAGAATATAGATTACAATGTTACGGGATTTTCCCAAAATTCCAAACGGAACGTTCCCGCGATATTTCATCTCCGACTTATATTTATGCTTGATCTGTCTGGGACCAGTGCAGATATAGCGCGAACTGGCTGGTAAGCGATGTATTTGGCAAGGAATGTGGAGTACCAGGCACATCGAATTGTCGACATATCAGCAACAGCTACGGAGATACGTGGAGTAGAATATTTGAGTCTGAATCTGCAAAACAACAATTACACTGCATATAACAGAGACCAGAGTCGATGTTCTGCCGCGCAACACATCTGCACTCAATCCCGCGCGGCTTGACAGCCAACGGTCCACGTGCCATCCTTCGAATCCTCCATAGGCCCAAGGACCCACCATAAAGATGAAATCCTAGCTGCATTGTTCGCACATATGGTCTAAGTCAATCTGTTTGTGAGAAAAGACTTTTTAACTCTAGAAGTGTTGTCGGGCGGTTTTTAGAAAGGTACTTGGGTTTATTACGCGCTGTTAAGAATTACGGAGAAAGCGGGTAGTGGCCTAACGAAAAATGCGGACATCTACCTAACGGAAAATCTGAGTTTTCCCATAAACAATGTCGCCTAGGACCCACGTTGGTAGGAGGCTTCTTCCTCCTCTCTTCCTTCCTAACATTAGTCATAACCAATCGGCATCGCGGATCATTGCCCTCACTTTCCTAACTAACAATGTAAGCATCGAATCCGCGTTCTTCGTTCAAAGGGCACAACCATACCGAGCTCCGTACTCACATCAGAATAAACTTTAGAGTTACATCATCTCTCACGGTGACTAGAGTTCCTGCAATCCCTACAACTCTCACCGTTCCTATATCTCTAAGAGCCTCCTATTTCTCTCACAGTATCCAGAAGTCCGACAGCTCCCACAGCTCTCACGGACCTAGAGCTCCTATAGCTCACATTCTCATCTAAGAATAATCCTTCTCTTCGTTATCTGTATCTTAAGCAACGGCGTTCTTACTCAGTGTGATTGTATAAATCGTTGGAGATACATATATTTTTTATAACTTTGTGACTCCCAGTGTTATACCACAACGACTACACCTATTATCCTAAGCGAAATACGGTGATCGAACAATTCGTGGTGTCGATTATTCCAATCGTAACTGGAATTTACGACTCCCATTGACGCGTATTCAAACGACCGCATCTCCCCGCGATAGCTCGAAAATACAGTCGACATAGGCAAACCGGATAAGTACTGTATTTGGCTGTAATTGTGGAGTATAGCGCGCATCGCATTTGCGACATGTATCCAATAGCAGCGCTGATACGTTGGTTTGAACATTTAGGCATGAATATGCAAAACAGAAATTACGCTGAATCTGTCAGTGACCAGAGAAGACATAAGACAGAAGAGAAGATAGAATCGGAAAATGTGCTCCGTGCTCACCAGAAAATCAGGAGCATAACGCTCACCGAATTGTCGTCATATCTGCCGTAGAAACGAAGATACGTTGCTTTCGATATTCAAGCATGAATATGCTAAACTGCAATTATGGTGTATTTGACATGGACAAGGGTGAACAAAACGCTAACCTACTGATGTGCGCTGTATATGACATCAGATGTGAAATATAACGCGCACCGAATTGTCTGTAAGTGTGCCATAGAATCAGAGATTCGTTGATTCGAATATTTAATACTGAATATGCAAAACTGCAAATACGCAGGGTTCGGCTGGGTCCCGATTTTACATGCATCAAACGGGATAACGTGCACTGTGTTTGGCAGCAAATTTGGAGTATAACGAGCCTCTAATTGTAGCCATATGTGAAGTAGAATCGGAGATACGTCGGTTTGAATACTTAACCCTGAATATACGAAACTGCAACTACGCTGGATCTGGCTGGGTCCAGATTTTACATAGCGTAAACCGTATGATGTGCACTGTACTTGGCATCAGATGTGGAATATAACGCGCATCGTATGGCCAATGTTTCTGCAAAACAAGCGGAGATACCTTCATTCGAATATGTAAGCATTAATATCCAAAACTTGGTCTAGTTGAACTTGGTCTATGAAGGTCGAATAGCTTCTCGTTTGTTTTTCAATTAAAGACATACTTTATGGAATGTGTTTTACTGACATACCGATTCCAAGGATTTCCAGTGCTTCTTAAAAATATTACACTCTGTTGTATGAAATATAATTTGTCCTTATTATAACCATTAACATCTAATGTCTTTTCTGGAAGTTCGTATACTAAGGCATCGGAATTATTTTTCATTTTACGCTGCGTTACTCGCAACTTTTCACAGATATATGTACCAACTGGAAGTAGTTCTTTGGCACGTATTCGAGTATAGTTATTTCCTGCTGGTTTCCACAAAGCTTCACAGAACAACGTCGCTTCCTCGTTCCTTTAAACAACAGTCATACATTAGTATCACATGAACGTACTCCTTGAAAAAAAATTTCATTACTGGAAATCTAAAAGTTTATTGTTGATCTCAATAAGATTCACTTGCTTACCTGCTCCTCAAATATTTTTTGCTAATGTCCACTCCTCCTAAGTAGAGTGCATCTATAATATGCAATGCAAGTACTCTTTGCTGATATATAAACTCCTTAGTCATTTCATATACAACCTCTGCGTTTACAAGTGTATTTGGTGGTAATTCTATGCCAATGTCATCGACACTAACCCAAGAATTCTTTGTATATTTATATACGTTGCTCCTTCCCACGCCCATATAAAATGTAGCGTGCTTCTTATCATCATCAGACCTTGGCTTTGTACCACATGGCATACAAAACCAGTCATATAGTGATAAAAATGCATCTTCAATGTTAAGTTCCATCAATTGTGCTGGACTAATAGTAAGAAATGAAGTATCTTCCAAAAGAGTATTCAATTTGTCTTTGGTTTCATGTGTCTTGGGATTGTCCTAGTTTCATCTGGAAGTTTCCAATACTCTAGATATTGTTTGCGCATATCAGCTTGTTTTGTCTCAACAAGAGTATTATCCGCATAAACTGCTGCAATTTAACACAGGTCGATTATTTGTTTTCCGGCCAAATCATTGTTAGAAGCACGTAGATATTGAACAAATTGTTTCTCTCTTTTTAATTCATTATATGATACTAGTTGTAAAACGTCGTCATTTACACCACCATTTAAAAGTAGACGATTAACATGCTTCAGATATTCAACAACAACTTGTACCCCAGATCGTTTCTTCTTACATATTAAGTAACGTTCTGAATTTCCTGGTCTAGAAGAGTTTGGTGTAAAAATACAAACTTCTTCAAAGCAGCGATACATTAAATAACCTAAACCAGCACTAAAGGGTGTAAAAAGGTTGAATAATTTTGTCACAAAATCACCACCCTCTCTTTCAACCATCAATGCTATTAAACATCGACAACGATACAGTTGTTTTGAAAGAATTTCTTGTACATTTTCTTGTCGTTCTACTGAGAATCCTCAATCAGACAACACAAAATGTACTCCTTTGCCATGGGTATGCTGCATTATAAGATTTGTAAATTCCTCTTCATTATCTGGGTCAAAGACATCACCACTTTCCCCTGGTCCGTAGTATGGATGAAATGTTTCACAAGGACCCGCATAAAAGTCTTCTAATTTGAAACCATGTTCATTTTCTAAAGTAAGAGCAAATCCTTTAGCACGTCATTTCTTTCGCCACAGAACATGTTCACTAAAACCTCCTGCTCCAGCACATACATCTGCAAAGTATAGCAGCCCATTCTCCCACAAACCTTTTGGGTTAGTAAACATAAAGTTACATGCTCTATCTGTATTCGCCATTTTAACAGTAGCACGATTTAAAAAAAGTGTTAAAAAAAGTTTTCGCATTGATAACAGTTTTCACTATATCTTCACAACAGAAATCAATTTCATCATCTGTGGTCAACTTTTCATATCACCATTTCATATCTTTTACACACTTTATAACTCACTCTGCAGGATGCCATTTAAGACCTGAATCTTCATGTCCAAGAACATGATGTCCAAAGCCTCTGCGACCATGCTGTCTAGGTGCTTGAACTGGCTCTAAACGACCTTGTTCATTATTTCCGAGGCCGTAACCTCCTTATATCCCATCATTCGCACCATCCTTTTGTCGTTATCGAGGAGATTGTTTGACTCTTGTGTTATTACTTGTATTCTTCTATTGTCAACTACCTTTTCATCAATATCCTCCTCGTCAGATTCACTTGAACATCTGTGAATTTTTTGTCGCTTACTATGATTATAAGTATCTCTTTCACAGTTCTGCCTTTTTGTCCTAGTTTCCAATTCTTCTTGCATGGTATGTTGATTGCATCAGTCGCATAACAATTCTGCTAGGAACATGATACATTTACATTGTACATGTGAATGTGTATATAAGCGTCAGAGGACGTCCAGGCCTTAGTTGGGACAAAAGACAAGAGTCAGTCGTTAGAAGTATCTGAAAGAGTCTGTTGACAACAAGCGTGCGTGCGAGTAGGGTTTCGTGGTCTTTAGAGTTTAAGATATATGTATAACTGTTGTGTGCTAAATAAAGGGAATTATTGGTATTTCCGAATCCATTCTATATCTTTACATGGTAGCAGAGCGTGGTTCATAATGTTGCCAATTATTTTAGTGCATGGTTTTTAATATTGCGAGTTAGGTCGAGTGAGTCTTCAGTAAGGAAAGAAACGTTCAAAGGTTACAAAGAGGAAAAATACACTTGGAGCACGTAGGAACGCTTGAGTAAGAGATAAGGAATCATTTAAAATGGAGAGATTGGAAATCATGATACTTTTCGATGGATATTTACGGTATGTGGAAGCAAAGAATAACGATGTTTCTCAAGTATAAAGAATGCGAGGTTGTCACAACTAGGGTGAAGACAGAAACAGACAGTGAAGACTGGGACAAAAAGGATCCGAAGGCAATAAATATAATTTATAGTGCCATCACAAACAGACCATTGGAATATATTAGAGAAGAAAAAACGGCGTATGAGATAGTTAAAGAGTTTGATGAAATGTACTTGAAAGAGTCGACGGCACTACAGGTCGTATGCAGAAGGAGATTGGAAAAGATAAAACTTGAGAACTACAGTGATTCAGCATCGTTCTTTAGCGATTTCGAAAAATTAATAAACGAATTAAAATGTGCGGGTGCACAAGTGAGTGAGAGGGAAAAACTAACTTACATGCTGAATACGTTACCCGAAGAATGCAGCTACATAGCGGATATAGTAGATGCACTGAAAGCCGAAAATCAGAAGGTAGCGTATTTAATAAATAAAATTGAAATAGCGGAGAGGAAAAATAAGTCCAATCGAGGAGAAATGCAAACCAACGCCTTTTCTGCAAAAAAGGAAGGATGCTTCAGTTGTGGAAGAGTAGGACATTTTGGGAGAGAGTGTCAAAATGGCGTCGAAGCGGGAAACAGTATCAGTTTTTGGCTTGGGTCAACACGTGGTCGCAGCAGAGGAGGAGGAAACAAAGGAAATACGAGCAGGGGACATGGAAATTTCCATCGTCAGTCAACAACCGGCACGAGCGAGTGTCACGACCGGCATACTTCAAATCCGATGGACCGATGATGGAGATAAAGATGTGGCGGCCTTGGCGACAATGTATATCGCCGAACTGCCTAATGAGTCATCTGTATCCTAACGGTCCTTCCACCGAATGTCCTAGAAGTGTGACAACGGTCACGTACGCCTACAGGGTAGTGGGGATATTGAGCGATGACAAACAAAGAAGAAACAGATGTTACCGAAAGTCAAATTGTAAGAGCTTCAGTCTTGGAAAGTCACGGCTGGAGCTCAGAACAAAGTCGCAACCAGTGTAAATTCAGAATACAAGAAATAAATTCTCTTGTTTTTTTTTGTTTTCTCTTGTTTTTTTTAGGACACGTAAATTTTAAATATTTAAATATTTTGGGTAAAGAACAGCTAGTTATACCGAATGAATTTGAAAAGGAATTTTTGAAATGTAGGGTGTGCATGGAAAGGAAAATGCAAAATTTACCATTCAAAAATAATCGAACCAAGGCTAGGGAGATAATGGAAATTATTCATTCGGACGTGCGCGGTCCCTTCAAGACTACCGGATTCAATGAAGAGAAATATTTCATCTCATTTATCGATAATTATAGCAAAATAGCTAGAAGTTATTGTATAAAATCAAAAGATGAGGTGTTTGATTGTTTCGTACAGTTTGTAAATGAAGCCGAGAATTTAACGGGCAAGAGGTTTGAAATATTGAGATGTGATAATGGAAAAGAGCACTTGAATAATCGAATTTATAAATTTGCTAGGGATAAAGGTATCAGAATAAATAACTGCCCAACCTACGTACATGAATTAAACGGGACAACGGAAAGGTATAATAGAACAGTTATGGACATGGCGCGTTGCTTGTTAGCGGAAGCGAAAGTACATAAAATGGCTGGAAATAGATTGGACCGCGGTATACTTGAAGAATCGAATACTGGCAAATACTCTAGAGAGAAAGACACCTCTTGAAATATTCTTCGGGAGAAAACCAAGTGTTGAAAATCTACATCTATATGGAAGTAAAGTTTTTGTAAGAACAAAAGAGAGTTTCTAAATGGTATAAGAAGGCAGATATGGGAATTTAGTTTGGATATAGTGAAGTAGGTTACAGAGTCTTATTAGGTGGGAAAATAACAATAGCGAGACATGTAGAGGTCATAGAAACAGACACAAAATGTATCGGTTTTGTGGAGAATTCATTCGATAAAGATAACGATGACATTGAGGATAATGATTTATTGGTAAACATGAATAAGGAAGAGTTAGGAAGTAGGGAAGATGAAAATGATAACAGTCTTGAAAGCTTAAACATCCCTGGAAGATCTACACGTAACAAGAGAACTCCAGTAAGATATCCAGAAAAAGAAAACATTAGTGAAATCCATGCAAATTATTGTAGTGTAGATATCCCTTGTACATTTGAGGAGGCGATTTGTTGTGAAGATAGTGAAGATTGGAAACAAGCTATGAATAAGGAAATAGAATGTCTTTATAAGAATAAAACTTGGAAATTGGTAGAAAGGGTAAAAAGCAAAGACGTATTAGATGTAAAATGGGTTTACACGAGAAAATCAGGTGACAGGTATAAGGCTAGATTAGTGGTGAGAGGTATAAAATCGAGCTATCGCGGGGAGACGCGGTCGTTAGAATACGCGTCAACGAGAGTCGTAAATTCCCGTTACGATTAGAATAATCGACACCACGAATAGTTCGATCCCCGTATTTCGGTTAGGATAATCGGGGTGGTTGATGCGGTATAACACTGAGAGTCACAGAATTATAATAATGTATATTTCCAACACTTAGTCTACACGATTGAAAGATATCAACAATTAACAACCTTATCGCACGCAGATAATATAGATGTATACAATATAGAGCAAGGCTCTTACAATTGAGCTTAGTCTCTTGGTGGACGTAGCACGATATGATACTTAATAGAATAAGTGAATGTTTGGCTCAATGTGTAATGTTCGACGCGTCACAAGGAACTGATCGACTTTTGGATGATTTCTTTGTCTCGTCTTTAAGACGACCCCCACTATACTTAGGTCACGCCACCGTTCGCGCCTATGATCACGTATGTCTGTTCTTGCGTGGAAAACGTAACGGACCAAATTCGACGTTTCGAGAACTCGCTGCTTGGCGACAGCTATGGGCTCGTCGATACATTGTATATGATCCGGCGGCCAGATAAGACGATCTGACTGAGACATTGTAGGGCCGCGAGTGACGGTTAGAAAATACAGCCTGTGTTAAGCCTCGTGGCGTAACATCCTCCCCCCGTTGAGAGGGTACCGATCAAATGATATGGTGTGGAGTCAGGTGCGTCGCTGGCGAATCTCCTTCGCTCCGTGTGGGTGGTCGGACTCGTCTGGATCTGGGTGAATGGGTAAGGGGACCAGTATTTTGACGCCACGATCCAGGGTAGGTGCCGTCTGCACGGTGGCGGTCGGTATGATTCCGTCGACTCCTGGATGGACCTTGATCACGCGGCCCAAAGGCCATTGCATGGATGGTACGTTATCCTCCCTGAGGACTACTACGGTGCCTACTCGGATGTCGTGACTGCCCTTGCTCCATTTATTTCGGATGTTCAGCTCGTTCAGGTATTCTCGATGCCAGCGGCGCCAGAAATGTTGTTTGACCCTTTGAATATGTTGCCAGCTGGAGAGACGATTGGATGGAGTGTCTCGGAAATCTCGTTCTCGAAAGCTTGTTAGTGCATCTCCGATGAGGAAGTGACCGGGAGTAAGGACAAGAAGATCGTTTGGGTCAGATGATATTGGAGTCAGAGGACGGGAGTTGAGGATAGACTCGATTTCAATGATCAGTGTGTTCAAATTTTCGTATGTTAAGAGCTCGTTACCTGCGACACGTCTGAGATGTCGTTTGAAGGACTTCACCGCAGCCTCCCACAGCCCGCCGAAGTGAGGTGAGTTGGGAGGAATGAAGTGCCATTCGATTCGTCGATCGGCTAAAAAGGACTGAATCTTTACCTTATGATCGTCGGACTGCAGGAGGTTTTGGAGCTCTCGTAATTCATTGTTGGCGCCAACGAAGTTGGTGCCGTTGTCAGAATAAATTGTAACACAGAATCTTCGGCGAGCGATGAATCTTCGCAGAGCAGCAATGAAGGCCTCGCTAGTGAGATCGGTGACCAGCTCGAGGTGGACTGCTTTAACTGCAAGGCATACGAAGATTGCTACATATACCTTGATTTTTCGTCGGTTGCGATCCTTTCGTTCCTTGATGTAGAACGGTCCGCAATAATCGATTCCGACGTTGGTAAATGGACGAGATTCCGTTATCCGTGCAGCTGGAAGGTCGCCCATTACGTACTCTACTGGAGGTGGATTTGCTCGGCAGCAACGTACGCACTTCTTCAGCGTGCTCCAAACTTGACTACGGCCGTCGATAGGCCAGTAAGATCTCCTCAAGGCATATAAGGTAGCTTGAGTTCCGGAGTGGAGATTTAGGAGGTGTTCATGCTCGATTATGAGTGCTGTAACTGAGGATTTGGGTAGAATGATTGGGTGTTTCTGAGTGAAGGGCATTGGTGAATGACTGAGTCGGCCTCCGACTCGCAATATCTCGTCCTTGTCCAGAAATGGATTGAGTCGTTGCAGCTTCCCCTTCACTGCAGAATTTCGATCTGTGCGGAGAGTACGTATTTCATCTGGAAAATAACAGAGTTGTAACAATTTGACCAATTTGTTATGCGCATTGGTTAAATCATGTGTGGTTAGAGGTCCCCCCGATCCTGTTTTTGCCTCCATCGGAGGCAACGAGCGGCAATTCTTATCAGCTTGGGCCAAGAAGAATATCTCTCCAGTAGACTGTGGTCAGGCGGAGTCACGGACAGACATGTTGCCTTCTTTTGCTCTGGTATTTCAACTAATGGTACTGGGTTCCACGAC
Organism: Bombus terrestris; assembly: GCF_910591885.1. Lineage (NCBI taxonomy): Eukaryota > Metazoa > Arthropoda > Insecta > Hymenoptera > Apidae > Bombus > Bombus terrestris. Next base: position 935,813 of record NW_025963549.1, read on the forward strand.
GGCCAGTATTTTTCAGGTTGTTGGAGCCATTCTGGTCCATGTTGCCAAATGGTAGATCGCAGGAAGTCTTGGGGTGATTGGCCTCGAGATATGAGATCTGCAGGGTTATCGGTAGTGGGAATGTGGCGCCAATCTGAGGTGTGAGTCTTTTGTTGAATCTCTGTCACACGATTGGCGACGAAGGTTTTCAGCGTATGCGGTGATGTATTAATCCAGTGTAAAACGATTGTAGAATCAGTCCAGTAAACGGTCCGAGAAATGTTGCTTGGTAACGCTTGAAGGACTGTAGTGGCCAATGATGCGAGAAGAAGTGCTCCACTCAGTTCCAGCCTTGGAATGGTTTGTGATTTGAGTGGAGCCACCTTTGACCTTGCAGTGAGGAGTCGTGTCCAAACATGACCATCCGGAGTGATGGTGCGAAGGTAGACGCATGCCCCACACGCCCTTTCGCTGGCGTCGCAGAATCCGTGTAATTCAATTTCCGCTGCAGTCTTGATTATAGTTTTACGTGGAAACTTCACGTTATTTAGCAAAGGTAGCTGTGAATAATATTTGCTCCATTCTGTGTGTACGTCAGCCGGAAGAGATTCGTCCCAGTCAAGTTTTAAAGTCCAAAGTCGTTGGAGCAACATCTTAGCGCGAACGATCACTGGTGCCAGTAATCCAAGAGGGTCGTAGATCTTGGCAATTTCGGAGCTGATTGTTCTCTTCGTAATTCGAGAGGCGGTAGGATTGATTTTGACGGAATATAGGATCGAATCGTCAAAGGAATTCCAAACAACACCCAGAGTTTTGAAAGTTTGCGATTCGCCTAGTAGCAGCTTATCGTTTATGTCCTGCTCGGAAAGTCCTCGTAGCAGTTCCCGGTCGTTCGCTGCCCATTTTCGGATGTTTAAGCCGGCTAATTTAAGCAATTCTATGAGCTCCGTTCTCAGTGATTGTGCCTCGTTCTTTGTATCGGCTCCTGTGAGAACATCGTCGACGTAGAAGTCTCGCTGTAAGACCATCGCTGCTCGTGGGTATCGATGTCCCTCGTCGTCTACCAGTTGTTTGAGGCACCGAATGGCTAGATAGGGGGCCGCTGACAGCCCGAATGTCACTGTGTTAAGTTGATAGATGTCCACTTCTCCGTCCGAGTTGCGCCACAAGATTTGTTGGAATTTCCGATCCTCTGGACGCACAAGAAATTGTCGATACATCTTTTCGACATCGCCTGTAATGACATACTGATGAAAACGAAATCTTAAAAGGATAAGAAATATGTCGTCTTGTAGTTTCGGTCCCGTATGAAGTACGTCGTTTAATGAAACTCCGGTGGTGGTTGGTGCAGATCCGTCGAACACAACTCGGAGTTTTGTAGTCCGGCTGGATTCTTTGATCACGCCGTGATATGGCAGAAAATATCCGTCGTCCGTGCAGTGGTCCGTGGTGATCTTCGTCATATGTCCTAATTCCAAGTATTCTTGTATTACGGCGTGATAGTCGGCTTCGAATTGTTTGTCTCGTTGGAATCGACGGCAGAGGGAAGTGAGTCGCTTCATTGCCATGGCTTTCGAAGATCCAAGCGGAGGAGTTGTTTCGTTGAATGGGAGAGCGACAACGTATCGCCCTTCGTTGTTGCGTTGAACGTGATTTCGAAAGTGCTCCTCGCACTGTCGTTCCGATTCCGAAATTCGTGCGGTGGGCGGTCCCTCGTCGATTTCCCAAAAACGGGCGAGGTCCGCCTGTAAAGCCGTCGTGGAGGTGTGAAATGCGTATGCTAATGATTGTGAGGTTGGGCTCCCCCCGATGACCCTTCCGAATCTCGTCTTTTGCAGACGCAAGTCGGGCCCGTTTGCTTGACTGATATCAAGTTGGCCGACACAGAGTGATGCTAGTGTTGGTCCGGCGCTCAACAATATTTCGATCGGAGCGGGTCTATGGAATCTTGGATCGGCTAATTGGAGATTCCTAGGTATCTGTATCGTTGAGCGATCTACGGGTTGGTTTGGGACCCAAGACGCGATAGTCGGTATGATCAGAAACGTCAAGTTGCGTTCGTATGTGCCGTCAATAGAGGTGATCGTGGCCGTGATGTAGCGTTTCGAGGTCGTCGATAACGTGTTGAGTGCTCCGATTGGGACCGAACATTTCTGTTGATTGAGTTTTAATGAGTTAGCGAGCCTTTCGGTGATAAAGTTCATGCTAGAGCCGGTATCTAGCAGAGCTCTACAACGAACTGGTTGAATTTCATTATTCAAGATGTTGACCTGCGCTGTGACTAACAAGTCGTGTTGCAATTGTTCAAAAGGGAGCGGGGTCGATGAGTCCGTTTTCTGTGGTTCGGTCCCTAACAGGCTCGTCTGATGACGTCATTGTTTTCCGTGTCGTTTAGGACTGGACGATATGGTCGATCCCGATGCCGCCGATCGCGGAAACCGAGATTCGCGTGTCGGGGATGTTCGCGGAGACGTTCGGGGAGAGTCTTGGCGAGAATCTCGACGAGACGCTCGGGGAGACGTTCGGGGAGACACTCGGGGAGACGTTCGGGGAGACGTTCGGGGAGACGTTCGGGGAGACGCTCGGGGAGACTCTCGGCGAGAATCTCGGCGAGAATACCGGCGAGACGCTCGGGGAGACGAAGATGAGCGTCTCGAACGATGTGACGAACGCGGGGACGGTGAACTGGGCGAAGATCGACCGCTGGATGATCGGTCGCTCGACGATCGACCGCTCGATGTTCGGTCGACACGTGTTCGTGTTTTGCTATGCCCCTGGTCTTGATGCAGATACGTGTGATGTCGCTGTCTACAGATGCGACATGATCCCGCGGAGCGTTGAGTGAGAGCGTGTCCCTTGCCTAAACAATTGGTACAGAGCGACGCCCTTTTGGCGATTTCCAGGCGTTCTTTGGGCGTCTTCGTTTTGAAGACATGGCAATTCCATAATTTGTGTTGTCCGTGGCAGTTCGGACACAACAACGTATTATGTGTAGTTACGAATGTATAGCTTCGCGGCGCGTCCTGTCGCCGACGGTCGCGTTGATCGGACGCCCCTTTTTTGACGGTTAATGATGAACACGCTCTGTCGCTATTCGTCCGTGTTTTTAGAAAATCTACTAAATGCGTATATGGCGGCAATTTCTTGTCCGGTAGGGTATGTTGCCATTCGCGAACAACGGCTGAGGGTAACTTCGACGTGACAAGCTTTATGAGAATGGCGTTTGACGTGACTGGGTCCCCGAGTCTTTCTAACGCTTGGAGATGTACTTTGACTGTCTCGATAAGATCGTCTATAGCTTCGGGTGTTTCTTTAGTTATTTTGGGATAGTCGGAAAGCAAATCCCAGTGACGCATGCAGATCTGACGGTGGCAGTCGAATTTTTCCCTAAGAGCGTCCATGCCGATTGCGTAATTTGCGTCGGTGATGGGTAATGACTGTATGCTTCGCGCGGCCCAGCCAGTCAAGGCTGTTCGGAGATGATGAAATTTCTGAACCGGTGCTAAATTTTCATTCCTATCTATCGCTGATGAGAAGGCATCCTGAAACGACTGCCAATCTTCAAGAGCGCCATCAAATGTAGGTATGCGAACCTCCGGTAGTTTGAGCGACGCGGACTCGCGGCCGACGGCTGATTCGCCGCTTGTCGACTGTGACGGCGTACTTCGTCGTGTATTGATTAATTGTTTGGCTACTCGGCATTGCAGCCTTTCGTATTCTTCCGCTAGCTCACTGCCGCGCGCGATCTCTCCCTCGTCTAAAGTTACGATCTGGTGTTGTAATGCACGGATTTCCTTCTCGAAGGTTTCTAGACGTTCTTTAATTTGAAGCAAGTCGATCTCGTCCGGACAGCCTGATTGTTCGATGTCTTTCAGTTTTTTTGCGAGGCGTGTAAACTGGGCGCTACAGTAGCCCCGGCGACGATGCAAGTTGGCGAGCTCGTCTCCGGTTGCCATTATTTTTTATGCAATTGATAGTGAAATCGTTTGGACTTACTTCTGTTGGCGATTGTCCACCTTGCGGTAGGAGGATGTGTGGTTGCGTTTCAACCACCGAATTATACCTCTTCAAAAGTGCCGACCCTTAACGTTACTGACCTCGCTGGGGTGGTAACGTTTCCGCTGCTGGTTGTGTTGGATTCACGTGGCACTGTATTGTAGTGGGTGTCACTGGCGTGCACTATTCACTTGACACTGAATCCGGCTCGAAGGACCATATAAAATCGAGCTATCGCGGGGAGACGCGGTCGTTAGAATACGCGTCAACGAGAGTCGTAAATTCCCGTTACGATTAGAATAATCGACACCACGAATAGTTCGATCCCCGTATTTCGGTTAGGATAATCGGGGTGGTTGATGCGGTATAACACTGAGAGTCACAGAATTATAATAATGTATATTTCCAACACTTAGTCTACACGATTGAAAAGATATCAACAATTAACAACATTATCGCACGCAGATAATATAGATGTATACAATATAGAGCAAGGCTCTTACAATTGAGCTTAGTCTCTTGGTGGACGTAGCACGATATGATACTTAATAGAATAAGTGAATGTTTGGCTCAATGTGTAATGTTCGACGCGTCACAAGGAACTGATCGACTTTTGGATGATTTCTTTGTCTCGTCTTTAAGACGACCCCCACTATACTTAGGTCACGCCACCGTTCGCGCCTATGATCACGTATGTCTGTTCTTGCGTGGAAAACGTAACGGACCAAATTCGACGTTTCGAGAACTCGTTGCTTGGCGACAGCTATGGGCTCGTCGATACATTGTATATGATCCGGCGGTCAGATAAGACGATCTGACTGAGACATTGTAGGGCCGCGAGTGACGGTTAGAAAATACAGCCTGTGTTAAGCCTCGTGGCGTAACAAGAGGATTCCAACAAAGAAACGTAGCCGATGACATATACTCCCCAGTAGCGAGTAATGAGACCTTTAAGATATTGCTATCATATTGTTGTCAAAATGGATTAATGATTGAGCAAATGAATGTAGAAACTGCTTTTTTAAATGGTGAAGTAACCTCGGAGGTATATGGAAATCAACCAAAGGGATATGCGGACGGAACGAATAGAGTTTGTAAACTATCGAAAGGGCTTTATGGGTTAAAAGAAAGTCGAAGAGAGTGGTATGAGTGTCTTGATAAGTATGTGACGAGATTAGGTTTCAAGAAGAATAACATAGAGTTGTGCATATATATACATGGAGAGGGAGAAAATGTTGTTTATTTGCTAATGTATGTAGACGATTTGCTAATTTGTAGTAAAAATAAAAGGAAGATACAAAGGGTAAAGAAGTTAGTAACTAATAGATTTGAAATGAAAGATTTAGGTGAAGTCAAAGAATATCTTGGAATAAATATAGACTATGATTATTTCAAAAATGAAATAAGATTAAGCCAAAAGAAATACATTGAATCATTAGCAAACAAATGTAAGTTACAAAATAGCAAATTGTACTGTGCACCTATGGAGACCAACTTAAAAATTGAAAAAGCTGTGATAAATAGAGAGGATATTGGATACAAAAATCTAATTGGCGCATTGTTGTATATTAGTAAAAATACAAGACCCGATATAAGTTATAGTGTGAATTATTTGAGTAGATTTCAAGATTGTTGTAATGATACACATTTTAAATTTGCTTTGCGAATATTGAAATATTTGTACCGGACTAGAGACTTAAGATTAGATTATAAAAGGAATGAAAAATGTGAAACGATAGATTGTTATGTGGACGCTGATTAGGCAGGAGATCATTTAGAAAGGAAATCGACTTCTGAATATGTAATTAGATTGTGTGGAAATGTAATTGGTTGGAAGTCTAAAAAACAAAGGTGTGTGACAAAAGCCTCGACGTATGCAGAGTATGTAGCTCTATCGGAAGCGGTGAGTGAATTAATGTCCATTAGGGAAATTATGAAAATCCTCAATGTAAATCTAGACGATAACCCTGTAAAAATTGATGAGGATAACTCTGGAGTGATAAGTATAGCAAAGCACGGAAATTTTACAAAAAATTCTAAACACATTGAAGTTCATTACCACTATGTTCACGAGTGCTTAAAGGAGAACAAGATAAACATACTTAAAGTAAGTACAGACGAAAATACTGCGGATATTTTTACGAAGGCACTGTGCACAGAGAGAGAAATTCGAAAGGTTTAGGTCATGGATGAATGTAAACTAAGAGAAATGTAGATAAAGCAATAAGTGTTAAAGTTTCTGTTACGTAATTCGTCAAAGAATGTAAATACGATTAAGTGTAGAGTATAAATGTAAGGAGGCGCGTTAGGAACATGATACATTTAAACTGTACATGTAAATGTGCGCGTAAGCGTCAGAGGACGTCCAGGCCTTAGTTGGGACAAAAGACAAGAGTCAGGCGTTAGAAGTATCTGGAGGAGCCGGTTGACAACAAGCGTGCGTGCTAGTAGCATTTCGAGGTCTTTAGAGTATAAGATATATGTATAAATGTTGTGTGCTAAATAAAGGGAATTATTTGTAATGGTATAGAATGGATTCGGAAATACAAATAATTCCCTTTATTTAGCACACAACATTTATACATATATCTTATACTCTAAAGACCTCGAAATGCTACTAGCACGCACGCTTGTTGTCAACCGGCTCCTCCAGATACTTCTAACGCCTGACTCTTGTCTTTTGTCCCAACTAAGGCCTGGACGTCCTCTGACGCTTACACACACATTCACATGTACAGTGTAAATGTATCATGTTCCTAACAGCCACGAACAGATCAATAACCTTATTTCTGTTAGGATAATCGGGGTGGTTCAATTAAGTATACACTGATTTAACAGGTATAAATTACAGTTCATTCAAACAACTTTACTAGAGAAATATAAACTGCTAGAGCATAATTGGGAACGTGACGCTAGGCAAATGCCTCAGCGATCAACAGCTAAAGGACGTCGAAGACCTCATGACAAACCCCCCCAGACACGGGACGCTAGGATACCGACACTGCCTGGCGAAAATCGATCGTTTTTCGCGTTAGACCGAAGCCGTTTCCATCGCCGACATGGAGGCGGCAACCGTTGCTTCAGCCCTCCTTTCCACGTGGATATTCCGTTTCGACGTACCTTTAAGGATAAGGACCGATCAAGGACGCCAGTTCGAATCAAACTTATTTAACGAATTATGCCTGTTCCTCGGCATTAGGCATTTACGAACGACAGCCTATCACCCCGCGACCAACGGGATGGTAGAGCGCCTGCCCCGACAACTAAAAGCAGCAATCAAATGCCACGATACGAGCAACTGTGTAGAAATCTAGCCAATAGTTTTATTAGGCATACGAACAGCTATTACGGACGTGAAAACGACGACAGCCGAAATGGTTTATGGCACCGGCATACGATTGCTGGCAGAATTCTGTGTACCAACGAAGCAACAGGCCAAGTCGAAATACGGAAGCCGTCTAAAACTACGAATAGAAAAGATCAGGCCTCACCCCATTACGCGACACGGCGAAAAAGAAACCTCCGTGTTCCACTCGAAACATCGTCTTACGTATTTCTACGTCACGATGCCATCGGAAACCCCTTACAACCACCCTACGGCGGACCGCATCAATTTATATCGAGAGCAAAAAGGACCATTGCTATTGAAGTTAGCAACAAGAACGTAATCGTACCCGTAGACCGTCCGAAACGCGTGAATTTTTATTGCACGATAACACTGAACACCATTACAGCGAAAATCGCGAAGTAATAATACCACCTGATGTTTGAAACGAGCAAAACAAAGACGACTCAGGAATTCATCACTCCAGGCGCTCGGGCAGAAAAGTTCGCTTCCCTGATCGTTCCCAGCCAGGCCGTCGATAAGCTAATGCGTGAGAACTACCAGCGACATAAATATAAATCGGAGATGAAAGAACACGGAACCGTCCGTTTGGAATTTTGGGAAAATCCCGTAACATTGTAATCTAGATTCTACCATAACTGTAATTCAACAATTGTAGCCATCCAATCCGATTGTAATTGTTCGAAACTTGTGATACTGCAATTGGCCTCGAGGCGACAACCAGTCACCGAACGTAGCCGCGGTCAAGGGATGAACGTTTTGTCTAATAAAGGCATGGAGTAATTCTATAGCTCTCCTTAAATGAAATAATCGTAGCGGCACGTGACAGTAAACATTCCAACGGTTTCTCTCCCGTGTCTCGCCACACGCAGACTCTATCCGTCGGATAAGATGATTGCCAGATGTCAACGCATCTCAACAGTATATGTTTAGCTAGCCTGAGGACCCATTATAAACCTTAAGATTTAGTTAATTAAAGTCCTTAACAGTCCTAAACAGGCAAACAGTCTTCGTTCCAACTACGGGATGATAGGTGAAGTCTACTTTTCCACGGACGACGCTTCCCGCTAGCAACGTTCCCTCAAGGACTACTAGCATCCTTCTCTAACCATCAACATGGAAATTGTCCAATTAACAGTAACGTCACTATCAATCTCTTTCCGAGCGAAGTCTTTTCTCCACGAATCCGATGTTGCGGTGCCCTTAGACACACCCATCATTGTTTTCCACTGCAGCATCATCGTGCCGGAAAATCATTCTCTCGTGAGGTCACATTAGCCAGTTACAAAGAGCCTTAACACTCGGTGGATATTCTATGTTTTGACAAAGAGTTTGTTCAGTCCTACCTATACCGTAGATAAGGAAGTATGGTACAACTTTTTTTTTTGCTTGGGAGGGGAAAATGCTATTACGCATGCCCAGTGACCCGCATCACTGGGTTATGTGGGAGTTGGTCGGATGTCGTTGCCATACCCACTAAAAACCCCTCCTCCTTCTTCCTCCGCTTAGAGGGCAGACAACCCCGGTAAAACCTGTCGGCAGTCATCAGGGTTGTCCTTTCGTGCCCCGTTGTATCTACTTCTTCGGGCAGTTACTGCTCATGTCGTCCTCTCAGCCAGTTCAGAATAGTGGGCTGGTCTCCTTCTGCGGTTTTTCGTTGTTCCATGTTCTTGCCCTCATTGCTGCGCGTAGTTGTTGTTACGCTCGTTCTCCTCCTTGCCTCTTCCTAGGCCCTCGCTGTCACCCTCTTGTGACACATGACGGTCTTGCAGAATTGCCTGAATTTATTCCAGCTCTCGTCCTTGGCGGTCACCGTGGCGATCAGATTGGTCACGTCTATCTTCCCTCCCAGAGCGTTCTCCAGCTCGATCCTTCTGTCCGTCCACTTCGGGCACGCGAATAGGGCGTGCTCTGCATCGTCGTTCGGGTCTCCACAGTCGAGACAGTTGCTGTCGCTGTCCCTGCCAATCCTTTTCCTATAGACACCGAAGCTCCCATGCCCGGTTAGCAGCTGCATGGTGTGGTGATCGATGTCCATCTTCTTTTTGGTAAATAGCAGCGCACTCGGTATTAGCTTCTTTGTGATATTTTCTTTTTTGTAGTTGTTCCACTCCTTCTGCCAGTCCTCATGGGCCTTCATGCGAATCGCCTCCAGTTCCTCCTTCAGCTTGGCGCCGTCATCCGTGCCAATCCTGGACCCATGGATCTTGTTCCTCTCGTAGGTCTCTCCGAGCATCTTTATCTTTATGTAAATCGGGAGATTCCCGGTCCACACGCAAAGTGCCGCGTGGGAGACGGTACGGTATGCCGTCGTTGTTATGCACAGGGCCGTTCGTTGTGCTCGTTTCAGCTTTTTCCTGTTCTTATCGGTATTCGCTGCTCTAGTCCACACCGGTGCTCCGTAAGTTACGATGGACTCCCACACATTGTAGTAGAGCCTACGATCCAAGCTGGGCGGCCCGTTGATGTTGGGTAGAATTCCCCTAAGGGCTCCTATTAACTTGTCGGCTCTGTTACACACCATCTCGATATGCGCACCGAACCTCCGACTGGAGTCGATGACGACTCCGAGATACCTGATGCCATCGACCGTTTCGATGTCCGAGGAGCCCAACCTGAGTTTCACCACTCTCGGCACTCGCAAGCTTGTGATGAGCATGACCTCCGTCTTTTCCCTCGCCAGGGTGAGCCCGACACTCGTGCACCAAACGTTGGCGATCCTTAGCATCGTGTTGACCTTGACGGAGGCATCTTCGTTCCTCCCGACGGAACATGTGATGGCCAGATCATCCGCGAAGGCGGTTGCTCTGACCATTGGCATGTTGTCGAGTCTCTCGAGCAACCGTTCGTATACCAGGTTCCACAGGAATGGTCCGAGGATGGATCCCTGCGGAACTTCCGCCGCCACCTCGTGCTCCACCGTGCCGTGCTGGTTGCTCACGATGATCCTCCATCCGGATAGATAACTGCCGATTAGCCTTTTGACCTTGTATGGCAGCTTCCTCTTGTCAAATTACTCGTATATGCTCTTCCAGCTGAGCGAATTGAAGGCATTGCTAATATCCAGGGTGATCATCACGCATATTACCTTCTTCTGTTTGGAGATGTTGGCAAACTTCATCACCTGCGTGATGGCATCTACCGTGCACCTCTTCTTTCTGAAGCCATATTGCCTCCGATGGAACGGGTCCGTCCCGATGCATCTCTCTATGATCCTCTTAAAGCATTTTTCCCAGATCTTGCTCATGGTTGGGAGTATGCTTATCGGCCGGTACGCGTTGGGGAGACTGGGATCCTTTCCCGGTTTCCTTAGCAGTATTACTCTGGCCGTCTTCCAGCAGTCTGGGATCCTTCCTGATTCGGTGATGCCGTTGAACGCCCTTGTCACGAGCTCGCTCCTGCGACTCGCTACCAGCTTCGCGATCTCGCCCGGCACGCCATCGACTCCTGCAGCCTTCTTGGTGTTCATTCTTCCGGCGGCATCGACGACATCGCCTTCGCCGATGGTGACGCTGAGGCTAATATCTCCTTCTTCTTCGGTCTCTGCCTCTTCGCGGCCCTCATAATGGGGGGGTCCGTGTCCCAAGGTGAATAGCCTCTGTAGGACTGCCTTCACCATGTCGATCGGCATGTCGTTTGTTGGTTCCTTGCTTTTACATTTCTTCATGACCGTGCGATAGGGTTTGCCCCAAGGGTTGTTCTCCAGTATCTTGCAGTATTCTGCCCAAGCTGTTTTTTTGCTACAGGCGATCTCCTTTTTTAACTGCCTACGGATCTCCTTGTAGGCGTTGACGAGGGGCTCGGTGTTGCCGGCATTCTTCTTTCTTTCTCTCGTCACCTTCCTGAGCGCTTTGTGCGCCTGCGCTCTCAGTTCCGCGATCATCGGGTTCCACCAGTAGTTCGCGTACTTGCGGCTCGCCGCGCCGCTCGACTTCCTTAGCATCCCTTCGCACGTACCTTCAATGATCTTTTGCAAGGGCTCGGCCCCATCCTCTCCGATAGCCGCGTTGAGGTCCTCCTACTTCAGTGTGTCGTCGAATCTGCTCAGGAACTCCTCCGGCAACATGTCCTTGGTCACGTACCTGTAGAACTTCGATACGGTTCGGGTCTTCCTCGTCTTAAACCTGTGGAGCACGTACAGATGGTCCGAGGCCGAGTATTTGTCCAAGACCGCGCTTCCGGCGTGTATCTCGCTGACCTTGTTGGATACGCTTATTATGTCGGGGAAGCTCGTCTTCCCGTTCATGAAGAATGTGTACTTTTCCTTGAGCCTCAATGGAAACACCCGGTGGGCGCTTAGTGCCTCCATTAAGACTCTCCCTCTCTTGTCTGTGGTCGATCCTCTCCAACAGGTTGACTTTGCGTTGAAGTCTCCGGCCATGACGACCTTGTCGTGCCTTCTAGCAACGTTCTTCGTCATAGCAGACAGCGTGTCTATGTATTTGCAGTATGCTGGCTTATTTATGTTGGGCGAACAGTATCCGCTGAAGCAGAAGACGTCGCCACCGCGGACGCCCACTATCCCGTCGCTCTTGATCTCCGTTGTTTCATCATGCAGCTTGCCATTGAGGAGTGTGAGCCATATCGAGGCGTCTCCTTTGGTGTCATTAAACCAGTGCGGTAGCTGCCTGTTCGGCTCGGAAATTATTATTATATCCGGCCTAAGTTCGATCGCGCATTGGTGCATCATGTCCTGCGCCAGCTTGCATCCGTTGGGGTTTATCTGCAGTATCCTCATTTACTCGCTTTCAACCGCCTTCTATATTCTGGACAAGCCAGGGATCCGGTTACGTGGTCAAATTTCACTCCTTTCTCCTTGCTGCAGATGCAGCAGCAGGGTGCGTTGACGCAGGCAGCTATCGTGTGGTCTTTGGCTCCGCACTTCCTGCAAATCTCCTTTCCAGGGCTTATCGCCGTGCACTTGTTCGCGATATGCCCAAACATGTGACATCTGAAGCACTTTACCACATTGGGTAGTGCCTTTATCGAGGCTATCGTCAAGCCGGTTCTGATCTTCCGGCTCGCCCCCTCTTTGGCCAGATAGGCTTTCGGCATCGTCACCATTGCCGATTGGGTGCCCCACGACGCCATTTTTAGGGTCTTTACTTCGACCTCAGTGATGACGCTTACGCCCAGTTGCACTACTATCTCCCTGGCTAGTTCTTCCTTGCCTACGAGCGGGTCTATATCCCTGATCTCTACGGAGGTCTTGTCGCGCATTGGTAGCGCTCTCACCTTGCCTCTTAGCGCCGTGTTCATATCCGCCGCGGTCTTTTTGGCGTTGCTACCTGCTTTCAGCTCGATCAGGATGTCACCTGTTCTGGTCCTCCTAATCCCACAGCTCTCTTTTAGGGTCTCCCTTGCCCCCATCAAGTCTTTGTAGACCTGGATCCACTCCTTGTCCTGCCCTACTTTGACGAGGATGGCTTCGGGTCTGTTACGTATCCTCTTCGATCCCTCCGGCCTCTTTGGCTTGTCCAATGCCGCCCTTCCTGCGTTCGCCTTCCTGACCACCGTCGTGGTGTCCGTTCCTTTTCCTCTCCTTCCGCGGACAGGGATCCAGTCTTCCTTTACATCGCTGTCCGTGCATTCCGTAGTCGCTTTTGCCGAGCTGTTGCCGGCACAGGCTCCTGCGTATGAGGCCTCCAGGGTCGTTGGTCTCTTTCTCTTGGTGTCGCCCTTCCCCTCGACGGGCGATATCTCCTTCCTTTTTCCTTCCTTCTCCTCACTCCTCCCCGGAGGGGTGGTCATCCTGGTGGCCGCGACTGTCCTCGCGTTCCTCTTGAGCCTCATGTCGTCCAACATCGAGTGGAGCTTGATCGCTTTTTTACTGATGGCGTCCCTCCTGTTCTTGATGTCGGTATCCTTTTTGCTCATGAGGTAGAGTCTGCTACCTATGTATTGGATTTCGCGGAAGACTTCTGTGATGATTTCCGTCATCGCCTTCCATTCGCTCATCTTAATGACGATACTGTCCTCGTCGTTGCCTTCGGTCTCGGCCGTTGCTCTGTTCGCCATGGCCTTCCTCCTGAGACATGCCCTTGGTGCCGCCGCTTCGCTGCCGCTGTCCGACATTTCCGCCGGTGTGTCTAGCTCCGAGGTGCTGGGCGCTTCGTCCCTAGTAGCCCTCAGCTGGCTCCTGGCCAGGCTTGTCGTTGTCTTGCACGCGCTCCCCTCCACTGGGGACTTTCTCATATATCTGGTGATCTTGTCACCTTTGAAGATTTTTTCCTTGGCGATTTGGGTCGCCTTTTCGGTGGGTGGTGTCTTATCCTTGAGTGCCTGCATTGGCATCTCGACATCCTCGATGATTCCCGCGATGTCTTCATCAAATTCGAGGTATCTTCTAGTGCTTTTCTTGCACGTCTTTTCCTCTGTGAAAACTGCGGGTGTTTCTCGGTCCCCGGTCGTGTTTACCAAACGAGGGGAGGCCCTGGGATCGACCTTCCCCTCGCCGTTTGTCCAGTCGTTGGGTGACCGTCGGGTCGAGCCTGGGACGCTACTCAAATCCCCGACGGGGCCTGGAAGCTCCGAAACCCCCTGAGCCATAAGTTTACTTGACTTACAGTACTTGTCCATATTGTGTTTGTCTTAATATACATATATACATATATATGTATGTTTGAGATGGGTGTCCTTCGATGTAGCCGGTCGTCGTATAATCCCACTGTATCTTTCCGCGTGTATGCGATTCGTGTCTGTTCGACGCGGGGAGTTTTGACTGGCCCTCCACGGGGCGCTCTCCACCACTCCTTGGTTACCCAGGTAGCCCGCACGGTGGCGCTTCGGTCGCGCGATCCAAGATGACCCCCGCTCTGCCCCTAACCACATTTTTCACACACAGCACTTTCAATCGTTCCTCTCGCTTTTATACAAGCGAGCTCACCTATCTCTTGTGTTCCCACTCATTCCGGAGCACTAGAAACTTCACTTTCGTGCACTTTCCGCCCGAACTCTTTAATATACCCAGATATTTCGGTTATGCCTACGGAGCGACGTGCACGTGTCCGTTCTGCTTGCCGCCATCATTTGAACTGATGGTACAACTTGGAATCAGGATGAAAACGAATTCTGTTATCCCGTTGACCGCGGCTTTGTTATTGTACCCAGGATCATTGTCATTAGCTTCTCGAGTACCTAATTATCACGACTACTTGTCAAATTATATATCAATCAAATTTATACTAGTAAATATCTGCTCTATCGCATAACAACAACGTCTAAACCAAATGAAGATTCGTTTCGCGCCTCTAACTCTAATCATAATGTGAACCCGATGTAAGTGAAAATACATGCACATACCATCGATTCTGCCTCACCTGCACTCTCACCCGGAACCGGAACTCGCAGTGCACCGTGACGAACAGCACAAATATAAGCTTCCACTCTTAGCTAGACCGTCAGTCGTGCTCGCGCAACAGTAGAAGCAACATGGAGTTTTTTAGATCTCTACTACGCGTCGTTGGTTTGTTCGTTCCAAGTAAGGTAGATATCATTTCCGAACTACCACTGGAGGTTTCGCACTTGATACCTCGAAAATTGGATCCCTCGTCCCTGCAGAGCGCCGCGCTTGTCTCGCGCAAATGGTTCAACGTATGTAGATCCGACAAGTGTCTACGGCGGAAAGTGAGACGTCACATGCGACATACGAGAAAGCGGGTCAAGATGCAATTTCTCGGACCTGCAGCCGCTAAGGCTACCAACCAAGAATCAAGAAGTAGAGGACGTTGTGAGGGCCATCTAAGGCACGAAATAAGTTTATCCGCTGCTCGTACGGCGGTCGTCGTTGGAAGGTTACGCGGTCCTCCGAAAATTTCGATGCGAGATCGCCCCATCGGTGTTGGACCAATAAAATGTATTAGACTCTAACTCGTGTAAGTACCTTAATTTGACTGCTTGCTCTTGCGAGAACTTGAAACGGTCTTGTCCGGATTCAGAACTGTAGCGTGAAGCTTGAAATAAAATGGTTTTATTGAGACGGCAATGTGTTTCAGTCACGATAATACTATCTGTATCGTAATAGGCCCATTATTGAATATTAACTACAATGTATCACCGCTGCAATTGCAGATTTGTCGTCAATTATGTGCGAGATATACTCCTCATTGGCTGCCAAATACAGCGCACTTCAGCTGGCTCGAGCTACTATATCATCTCTGCTCCTCGACATATCAAGCGTAATTGCAGTTTTACAAATTAAGGTTAACATATTCAAAAGAATGTATCTCCGTTTCTATTGCACATATGGCTATAATTCGATGTCCGTTACATTTCACATCTGATGTCATATGCACCACACATCAGCAGGTTTGTACTATGTCAACTCCGGGCTCTGTCAAATCCAGCGAAATTGCTGTTTTGCATGTTCATGCTTAACTATTCAAATCATCGTATAGCCGTTTGCATTGCAAATATGCCGACAGCACGAAGCGCGTTATACTCCATTTTCGCTGCCAAATACAGCGCATATTATCTGGTTTAAGTTATGTAACGTGTGGACGCAGCTAACCTCAGCGCATCTGCAGTTTTGCATATTCAGGCTTAAATATTCAAGTCAACATATTGTAGTAACGTGAGGAAAAGGCCTCATTAGAAATCGATCAAAACAATGTCGTCTGTCCTTCGGTAGTTAGTTTACATCGGGGAGAAAGCCTATGTGACTAAAGTCACCTTGTACTTGCGGAGCGTTTACAGAATGGGGTTAGAGAGTTGGAAAAACTAGCGCTAATGGTTGGGGGACGATGTAACTTTAAAGATTGACTGATCGAGAGGCGTTGAACGGTTGATCGAGAAATAAGAGTGAGTCGAGAGGTCAGAGTTAATCGAGCAGTCGACGAGTAGAGTTGTTAGCGCTGTCGAATTGCGAGAGGTGTTAGCGTTGTTGAGAGTGGAGTTGTTAGCGTTGCCGCTGGTGAGAGGTGTTAGCGCTTTCCATTTTCAGGATTAAATATTCAAATCAAGCTATTTCCGATTCCGTTGCAGATATGTCCACAATTCGAGTTAGCGTCGTACTGCCAAATGTATTACTCATCAGCCGGTTTGCGCTATGTCGATTCTGACCATTGTTAAATCCAGCGCAATTGCATTTGTGGATACTCATGCACGAATAATCAAATCAACGTATCTCCGTTATTGTGGCAAATATGTCGAGAATTCGATGTGACTTGTACCCCACATTTCTTGCCAAATGCAGCGTACACCAGCCTGTTTCCGTTATGTCCTCTCTGGTTTCAGTCAAAGCCGGCATGATTGTAGTTTCGCATATTCATGCCTAAATGTTCAAATAAACCTATACGGCGCATATCTGCCAGTTTGCGCAATGTCAATTCTGGACCGTGTCAAATCCAGCGTATTTGCAGTTTTGCATACTCAGTCTAAAATATTGAAATCCACGTATCTACGCCTCAAGAGCTCAAATGACGAGCATTCGATGCGCATAATACTGCACATATGCTGCCAAATCAGCCGGTTTGTGCCACGTCAACTCTGGACCCGATCAAATTCTGTGTAATTGCAAATTTGCATATTCAGGCTTAAATATTCAAATGAAGGTATCTTCGTTCCTATTACAGATATGTCGACAATACTATGCAAGTTGTATTCCACATTTACTACCAAATAAAGCGCGCATCATCCGGGATGCGACTTTTCAACTGTGAACGCTGTAAAAGCCAATGTAATTGCGGATTTGCATGTTAAGGCTGAATTACTCGTTAGAACGTAGCCGCACTGGTATTGGATATATGTCGAAAATGCTATGCGCGGTAGCTCCACATTTGCTGCCAAATAGAGCGCACATCAGTGCGCTGGCGCTAAGTGTGAAATCCAGCGAAATTGCAGTTTTGCATATTCAGGCTTAAATATTCAAATCTACGCATCTCTGTTTCTAATGCAGATATGACGATAAATTTATGTGGGTTATACTCCACATTTGCTTCCAAATTTATCACACATCGGAGGGTTTGTGCTATGTCATCTGTGTATCCTGTGAAATCCAATGTAATTGCAGTTTTGCTTACATAGGCTGAATTCTCCATTAGAAAACATTGCGCTGTTATTAGCTGTATACATATTATGTATGTCGGAAATACGATGCACGCTACACTCCACATTTGCTGCCAGATACAGTGAACACAACCCGGTTTGAGCTATGCAAAATCTAGACCTAGCCAGATCCAGCGTATTTTCAGTTCTGTATATTCAGTATTATGTATTCAAACCGACGTATCTCCGCATCTGTTGCTGATATGCCGACAATTCGATACGCGCTATACTCCACATTTGCTGCCGAATACAGGGCACATTAACTGGTTTGCGCTGTGTCAACACTGGACCTTGTACATGCAGCGTAATTGCTGTTTTACATAATCGGTCTCAGATATTTGAATCATCATTTCTCCTCTTTTATAGCACACATGCTGAGAACTCGATGCATCCTATACTCCACAGTTGCTGCCAAATACAGCCCACATCAGCTGCTTTGAGCTATGTCATCTCTGGTCTCCGATAAATCCAACGTCGTTTCAGCTTTGCATATTCAGGCTGAAATATTCTAATCAACGTATCTCCGCTTCCGTTGCAGATATGCCGACAACGTAAAGCGTGTTATACGCCAAAATTGTTGCCTAATATAGCACACATCAGCCGCTTTGGGCTTTGTCGATCCTAGACCCTGTGAAGTGCAGCGTAATTGTAGTTTTTTAAACTCAGGAATAAACGTTCAGATCAATGTGTCTCCGTCTCTATAGCATATGTGCCGACATCCACTCCATATTTGCTGCCAAATACAGCGCACATTAGTGGGCTGGCGCTATGTCAACTCTGGCCCGTGTCAAACCCGCGTAATTGCAGTTTTGCAAATTCGTGCATAAATATTCAAATCAACGTATCTACGATTCTGTTACAGATATGCCGACAATTCGAATCAGGTTATACATTACATTTGCTGCCAATACAGTGCACATCATTGGATTTAAACTATGTCATCTCCGATCACCGACAAATCCAGCGTAATTGCAGTTTTTCATATACATTATTATATATTCAAATCCACGCATCTCCGTTACTGTTGGAAATGTGTCGACAATACGATTTGCCTTGTATTCCACATTTCTTGCAAATTAAACCAATATCATCCAATTAGCGTTATGTCCACTCTGGTCCGGTCAAACCCAACGCAACTGCAGTTTTGCATTATCAAACCTAAATAATCAAATCAGCGAATCTCCGTTTCGATTGCAGAAATGTGGAAAATTCGATGCGCTCTATACTCCGTAGTTGCTACTAAATACAGCTCACATCATCTGGTTCGCGCTATGTCAAATCCGGATCCTGAGAAATCAAGCGTAAATGCAGTAATGCATGATCAGGGTTCAATATTAAGATCGACGTGACTCAGCTCCTATTGCAGATATGTCGACAAAACGGTGCGCGTTATATTCCACATGGACTGCCATACACTGGGCGCTTTATCTGGTTTAAGCCATGTTAAATACGGAACGAGTCAAATCCAGCGTATTTGTAGTTTTGCACATTCAAGCCTAAATATTCAAGTGAATGTATCTCCGTTTTCATAGTAAGTATGTTCACAATAGGATGCATGTTATACTCCACATTTGCTGCCAAATACAGCACACATCAGACAGTTTGCACATTCTCAAGACTGGACTCGGTGAATTCCAGCGTGACTACAGTTTTGGATATTAATGCTTACATATTCGAATCAAGGTATCTCCGCTTGTTTTGCGGAAACGTTGGCCATACGATGCGCCTTATATTCCACATCTGATGCCAAATCAGCCGGTTTGTGCTATGCCAACTCTGGACCCTGTAAATTCTAGCATAATTGCAGTTTTTGCTATTAATGCTTAAATATTGCTTTCAAAGTCTCTCCGCTTGTTTTGCACATATGTCGACAATTCGATACGCCTTATACTCTACATTTGCTACAGTTACATTACTCATCAGTTTGTTTGAGCTATGTCAACTCTGGTCTCTGCCAAAACCTGCCAAAATGCAATTTTGCATGTTCAGGAATTGAAAAGATATAGAATGGATTCGGAAATACAAATAATTCCCTTTATTTAGCACACAACTGTTGTACATATATCTTATACTCTAAAGACCTCGAAATGCTACTAGCACGCACGCTTGTTGTCAACCGGCTCCTCCAGATACTTCTAACGCCTGACTCTTGTCTTTTGTCCCAACTAAGGCCTGGAAGTCCTCTGACGCTTACAGTGGTTTCTCAGTCTGATTCGTGTATTTTCCATGTATGTTATATCAGATTTCTTGAATATTATTTCGTCACAGTGTAAAATGTGTCTTTTTTATACTTGCGAACTGGTTAATTCTATCGTTGTTACTGAATATTATAATATTCTTGTACGTTAGTGTATTTGTAATGGTATAGAATGGATTCGGAAATACAAATAATTCCCTTTATTTAGCACACAACATTTATACATATATCTTATACTCTAAAGACCTCGAAATGCTACTAGCACGCACGCTTGTTGTCAACCGGCTCCTCCAGATACTTCTAACGCCTGACTCTTGTCTTTTGTCCCAACTAAGGCCTGGACGTCCTCTGACGCTTATACACACATTTACATGTACAGTTTAAATGTATCATGTTCCTAACGCGCCTCCTTTCATTTATACTGTACACTTAATCGTATTTACATGCTTTGACGAATTACGTAACAGAAACTTTAACACTTATTGCTTTATCTACATTTCTCTTAGTTTACATTCATCCATGACCTAAACCTTTCGAATTTCCCTCTCTGTACACAGTGCCTTCGTAAAAATATCCGCAGTATTTTCGTCTGTACTTACTTTAAGTATGTTTACTGCGAAACTCGATAATTTCCCGAATTAATTTGGGCGCTCCAATTTTGGCATGTTGATCCGCCCGCATCAGGGTTAGTTCGCTACCGGTATCTATCAACGCGCTCAGTTCGCAATTTCCAATTCTAACACTTTTACAACCCGCTCGCAGCGACTTTTGTGTATTGCAAACCTCTTTAGAGGACTTACCCAGATCGCTGCATTTCGATGCGACGTGTCCGTACTCTCTACACTTGAAACACTTAGGACCTCTCGATCCGTTCGGGCAATCCGCGCTTACATGTGCTTTATCGCCGCAATTGTAGCAACGCGTCTTTCTCGCACTTCCGCATTGACTGGGACTGTTGTTTCTCTCAACTCTGGCCGACTTCGCATCCGACTTCGTCCTTCGGCTCTTCTGCTCCTCGTACGCGATTAGCCTCTTCCTTAGCTCCTTGATGGATGCAGCACCATACAGCATAGATTTATGAACTTCTTCGTCTATTATCCCGTCTATGATGTACTCTACTTTGACTTCTTCCTCTATATCGGCATGACTGGCTATTTCCAGCATGCGATACATGTAGGCCAAGCACGCCTCGTCGCTTTTCTTTCTCGTCCCACTAAGCTTTTGGTGTACTTGCCTACTGTTGGACTTTCTGGAGAACTCTCCGATTAGTCCCTTCTTCAGCTCATGCCAAGTCCTGGCATGGCACTCGAAGCTTGCGAATATTTTCGCCGATCCCCTCAGCAGCTTCCTCGCGTAGACTGCCTTCTGACCGTCGGACCACATACACGTGTCCGCGACTTCTTCGAATGATTCGAACCATCGCTCCACGTTTTCACCTTTGTCGCCGCTAAACAATTCTAATGCGTCTTCGACGTCTTTAAAGCTTAATACCGAGACGGTACCTGCCTTTTGGCGATATTCATCATGGTCCGAGCACATCGCTCGCGTACCTCCCTCGTGTTTTATCACGTCTCTCTCATCTTCTTCATTGTCACTTTCGTCGTCGCTTTCTTCTTCCGACGATACGTTGTCTCCTTCCAGGGCCGCCCGTAGCCGTGCGCGTAGTTCAGATTTTCTCCCTGTGACCTTTAACCCCAAGCTAGCGAGGCGCGCTCTCAACTCCTTCGTCCTCAGCTTCTCGAGGTCTTCGTCTCCATCCTGATCGCGCTCAGCTCTCTGCCCACTCCTTAGGTTTCGCTGATTTACCGATTCCTCATCGCGCTTCGATTCCTTCGGAGTTGATTGACCAGCCTTATACGCTCGGTTCAGCCTGGCCATCAGCACTGACTTCGAACCTGATATCGGCAGATTCAGACTTGCGAGCTTTTTTCTTAGCTCCTCCAGCGTCGAACCCTCTTCAGTCGAAAACTGTTCCTCTTCACAATTTGCCATTTTCAACTCTTTTTTTTCAACACAATTAGTTTCGTTAAACGTGTCGTTCTCTGTCTGGTTTCAATCCCGGCTGAGCCCCCAATTTGTAGTATCGGAAAAAGGATAGGATTAGGATAATTTAGGTTTGTAAAATTCTCCTAATACTATTTATTAAGATAAA
Source organism: Bombus terrestris (assembly GCF_910591885.1). Taxonomy (NCBI): domain Eukaryota; kingdom Metazoa; phylum Arthropoda; class Insecta; order Hymenoptera; family Apidae; genus Bombus; species Bombus terrestris. Next base: position 957,527 of record NW_025963549.1, read on the forward strand.
TAAAAATAACAAAGATTGATTGGACAGAGAACGATGAATGTTCAACTTGAACTAAAACACAAAAGTCTTATTCCGCTCAAATCACTCTCTATAACTCTCGTCTTCGGCATCCGCACTCACACGCTCTCGCTTCTCAACTCATACTGTTCGTCTTTTGCATTCGTTCTCGCCGGCGTCTCAACTAACATTGCCTTTAGCATCTCTTTTGTCTTTTCCCGCCCTATCGCGCACGTGTCCCGAAAACGCCCGTGGCCAAGGTCACGCAGGCCTTCCCCACGAAACTGTTCACTTGAAAAGGACCGACGACACATTGATGTACCCGACGATGCCGCGGCTCTCGCGACATTGTTTACGATTCGGCCGATATCTTAGGCCTTTTGTCCACGATACTACACTATATTTATTCCAAGATATTCTTTGACTTCATCTAAATCTTTCATTTCGAATCTATTAGTTAATAACTTCTTTACCCTTTGTATCTTCCTTTTATTTTTACTACAAATTAGCAAATCGTCTACATACATTAGCAAATAAACAACATTTTCTCCCTCTCCATGTGTATATAGGCACAACTCTATGTTATTCTTCTTAAAACCTAATCTCGTCACATACTTATCAAGACACTCATACCACTCTCTTCGACTTTCTTTTAACCCATAAAGCGCTTTCGATAGTTTACAAACTCTATTCTTTCCGTCCGCATATCCCTTTGGTTGATTTACATATACCTCCGAGGTTACTTCACCATTTAAAAAAGCAGTTTCTACATTCATTTGCTCAATAATTAATCCATTTTGACAACAATATGATAGCAATATCTTAAAGGTCTCATTACTCGCTACTGGGGAGTATATGTCATCGGCTACGTTTCTTTGATGGAATCCTCTTACCACTAATCTAGCCTTATACCTGTCATCTGATTTTCTCGTGTAAACCCACTTTACATCTAATACGTCTTTGCCTTTCACCCTTTCTACCAATTTCCAAGTTTTATTCTTATAAAGACATTCTATTTCCTTATTCATAGCTTGCTTCCAATCTTCACTATCTTCACAACAAATCGCCTCCTCAAATGTACAAGGGATATCTACACTACAATAATTTGCATGGATTTCACTAATGTTTTCTTTTTCTGGATATCTTACTGGAGTTCTCTTATTACGTGTAGATCTTCCAGGGATGTTTAAGCTTTCAAGACTGTTATCATTTTCATCTTCCCTACTTTCTAACTCTTCCTTATTCATGTTTACCAATAAATCATTATCCTCAATGTCATCGTTATCTTTATGAATGAATTCTCCACAAAACCGATACATTTTGTGTCTGTTTCTATGACCTCTACATGTCTCGCTATTGTTATTTTCCCACCTAATAAGACTCTGTAACCTACTTCACTATATCCAAACAAAATTCCCATATCTGCCTTCTTATCCCATTTAGAAACTCTCTTTTGTTCTTACAAAAACTTTACTTCCATATAGATGTATATTTTCAACACTTGGTTTTCTCCCGAAGAATATTTCAAAAGGTGTCTTTCTCTCTATAGTATTTGCCAGTATTCGATTCTTCAAGTATACCGCTGTCCAATCTATTTCCAGCCAGTACCTTTTATGTACTTTCGCTTCCGCTAACAAGCAACGCGCCATGTCCATAACTGTTCTATTATACCTTTCCGTTGTCCCGTTTAATTCATGCACGTAGGTTGGGCAGTTATTTATTCTGATACCTTTATCCCTAGCAAATTTATAAATTCGATTATTCAAGTACTCTTTTCCATTATCACATCTCAATATTTTAAACCTCTTGCCCGTTAAATTCTCGTCTTCATTTACAAACTATACGAAACAATCAAAGACCTCATCTTTTGATTTTATACAATAACTTCTAGCTATTTTGCTATAATCATCGATAAATGAGATGAACTATTTCTCTTCATTGAATCCGGTAGTCTTAAAGGGACCGAACACGTCCGAATGAATAATTTCCATTATCTCCCTAGCCTTGGTTCGATTATTTGTGAATGGTAAATTGTGCATTTTCCTTTCCTGTACACCCTACATTTCAAAAATTCCTTTTCAAATTCATTCGGTATACCAGTAACTAGCTGTTCTTTACCCAAAATATTTAAATATTTAAAATTTACGTGTCCTAGCATCCTATGCCACCTTTTCTTTTTACTCATATCACTACGTTCGGCGCTGTTTGCTAAGTGCTCCTTCCCATTCAATATACTTTTCATTCTTTATGTTCCCTTTTCTTTAACCGCTACCGCTGTAAGCTTATTGTCCTCATCTATTACTTTTGCAATATTTCCTATTGAAATAACCGTGTTCCTATTATCTTTTAACTTGCCTAAACTAATCAAGTTTGCGGACATTTTTTTCGCGTAAAAAACATTATCCACATTTATTTCATTTTGCTTTCCAAATGCTTCAAAATAACTTATAACATTCGCTAATTTTGTTACCTTTATCGATCTATTATCGCCTAAATATATATGTCGGAGATGAAAGAACACCGGAACTCCTCCTTGGATTCGCGGGAATACCGCAACTCTGTAACTTAGATTAAACAAATGCCGTACCGATTATTCGAGATTTATGATCATGAGCTTGGGCTCGAGGCGACAATCAGTCGCCGAACGTAGCCGCGGTCAAAGGGATGAACGTTTTATCTGACAAAGGCACAGAGTAACTCAATACCTCTCCTTAAAAGAAATAGTCGTAGCGATACGTGGCAGTAAATACTTCAATAGTTTCTATCCCGCGGCCCGCCACACGCAGATTTTGTCCTCCGGGTAAGATGATCGCCGGGTGTCGGCATGCCCTTGTGGTGTATGTTTAGCTAACGTGAGGACCCGCTATAGACCTTAAGACTTAGTCAAGCGAAGTCCGTCAAGTAGTCTTTGTTGCAACTACGGGAAGACAGGAGAAACCTATCTTCCACGAACGTTGCCCCCCGTCAACAACCTCCCCTCAAGGGCGGCCAGCATCTCTTTCAAAACGCCGATATGGAGATCGACCAATTAGCAACAGCGCTAATTTCCCTCGCCTTTGGAACGAAAGCTTTCGTTGACGAATCCGAGGATCTCATGTCCTTAGACACACCCATTATAGTTCTCCTCGACGGCATCGTCGAGACGGAGATTCATTCTTTCGTACGATCTCATCGACGAATGACAGTGCCACCTTACAACCAGTGAATACCTCACATCTAGTTAACAAGGAGTTAGACTTGAACTGTGCGAGAACATACGTTTACCATCCCGTGACCGCGGATTCGTTTCGAACCTAAGGTCATTATCACTAGTGCTACGAGTGCTTAATCTTGTTAATAAGCCCGTGCTAATAAACTCTCCATTGTATCACGACAATGGCTAATTCTAATGAAAATTCATTAAACGCCCATCTCCATAATCCTGACTTCAATCCGACATATATTTACCGGTACTTTAAGGTCAATAGATTTATCGAAATAATTTACGTTGTTAATTATGTGATCTGTGCAACCGCTATCTAATGGCCACATTACTTCATAATTACTTATCTCGTTCGCCTCGCCGCTGTGTGCTGCGTGCGCCGTTGCTATCCATGTGCTTGATCTTGAGTTACCATGCTCGTGTCACGTAAAATAAAAAGCAGGAGGCCCGAACGAAAAGAAAAAAATTAATGTAACAAAAAAAACAAGAGAATTTATTTCTTGTATTCTGAATTTACACTGATTGCGATTTTGTTCTGAGCTCCAGCCGTGACCTTCCAAGACTGAAGCTCTTACAATTTGACTTTCGGTAACATCTGTTTCTTCTTTGTTTGTCATCCCTCAATATCCCCACAACCCTGTAGGCGTACGTGACCGTTGTCACACTTCTAGGACATTCGGTGGAAGGACCGTTAGGATACAGATGACTCATTAGGCACTTCGGCGATATACATTGTCGCCAAGGCCGCCACATCTCTATCTCCATCATCGGTCCATCGGATTTGAAGTATGCCGGTCGTGACACTCGCTCGTGCCGGTTGTTGACTGACGATGGAAATTTCCATGTCCCCTGCTCGTATTTCCTTTGTTTCCTCCTCCTCTGCTGCGACCACGTGTTGACCCAAGCCAAAAACTGATACTGTTTCCCGCTTCGACGCCATTTTGACACTCTCTCCCAAAATGTCCTACTCTTCCACATCTGAAGCATCCTTCCTCTTTTGCAGAAAAGGCGCTGGTTTGCATTTCTCCTCGATTCTTTTCCGCTATTTCAATTTTATTTTTTAAATACGCTACCGTTTGATTTTCGGCTTTCAGTGCATCTACTATATCCGCTATGTAGCTGTATTCTTCGGGTAACGTATTCAGCATGTAAGTTAGTTTTTCCCTCTCACTCACTTGTGCACCCGCACATTTTAATTCGTTTATTAATTTTTCGAAATCGCTAAAGAACGATGCTGAATCACTGTAGTTCTCAAGTTTTATCTTTTCCAATCTCCTTCTGCATACGATCTGTAGTGCCGTCGAATCTGTCAAGTACATTTCATCAAACTTTTTTACTATCTCATACGCCGTTTTTTCTTCTCTAATATATTCCAATGGTCTGTTTGTGATGGCACTATAAATTATATTTATTGCCTTCGGATCCTTTTTGTCCCAGTCTTCACTGTCTGTTTCTGTCTTCACCCTAGTTGTGAAAACCTCGCATTCTCTATACTTGAGAAACATCGTTATTCTTTGCTTCCAGATACCGTAAATATCCATCGAAAATAGGTATCATGATTTCCAATCTCTCCATTTTAAATGATTCCTTATCTCTTACTCAAGCGTTCCTACGTGCTCCAAGTGTATTTTTCCTCTTTGTAACCTTTGAACGTTTCTTTCCATACTGAAGACTCACTCGACCTAACTCGCAATATTGAAAACCACGCACTAAAATAATTGGCAAAACTATGAACCACGCTCTGCTACCATGTAAAGATATAGAATGGATTCGGAAATACCAATAATTCCCTTTATTTAGCACACAACAGTTATACATATATCTTAAACTCTAAAGACCACGAAACCCTACTCGCACGCACGCTTGTTGTCAACAGACTCTTTCAGATACTTCTAATGACTGACTCTTGTCTTTTGTCCCAACTAAGGCCTGGACGTCCTCTGACGCTTATACACACATTCACATGTACAGTGTAAATGTATCATGTTCCTAGCAGAATTGTTATGCGACTGATGCATCAACATACCATGCAAGAAGAATTGGAAACTAGGACAAAAAGGAAGAACTGTGAAAGAGATACTTATAATCATAGTAAACGACAAAAAATTCGCAGATGTTCAAGTGAATCTGACGAGGAGGATATTGATGAAAAGGTAGTTGACAATAGAAGAATACAAGTAATAACACAAGAGTCAAACAATCTCCTCGATAACGACAAAAGGATGGTGCGAATGATGGGATATACGGAGGTTACGGCCTCGGAAATAATGAACAAGGTCGTTTAGAGCCAGTTGAAGCACCTAGGCAGCATGGTCGCAGAGGCTTTGGACATCATGTTCTTGGACATGAAGATTCAGGTCTTAAATGGCATCCTGCAGAGGGAGTTATAAAGTGTGTAAAAGATATGATATGGTGATATGAAAAGTTGACCACAGATGAAGAAATTGATTTCTGTTGTCAGATATAGTGAAAACTGTTATCAATGCGAAAACGGTATTCGCTCATTTGGATGACGTTGAAGTGCGTCGAGCAAGGACACATTGTAATCCTCATGAAACAATTCGTGGTGCACGTTTTTTAAATCGTGCTACTGTTAAAATGGCGAATACAGATAGAGCATGTAACTTTATGTTTACTAACCCAAAAGGTTTGAGGGAGAATGGGCTGCTATACTCTGCAGATGTATGTGCCGGAGCAAGAGGTTTTACTGAACATATTCTATGGCGAAAGAAATGACGTGCTAAAGGATTTGCTCTTACTTTAGAAAATGAACATGATTTCAAATTAGAAGACATTTATGCGGGTCCTTGTGAAACATTTCATCCATACTACGGACCAGAGGAAAGTGATGATGTCTTTGACCCAGATAATGAAGAGGCATTTGCAAATCTTATAATGCAGCATACCCATGGAAAAGGAGTACATTTTGTGATGTCTGATTGAGGATTCTAAGTAGAACGACAAGAAAATGTATAAGAATTTCTTTCAAAACAACTGTATCTTTGTCGATGTTTAATAGCATTGATGGTTGAAAGAGAGGGTGGTGATTTTGTGACTTAATTATTCAACCTTTTTACACCCTTTAGTGCTGGTTTAGTTTATTTAATGTATCGCTGCTTTGAAGAAGTTTTTATTTTTAAACCAAACTCTTCTAGACCATGAAATTCAGAACGTTACTTAATATGTAAGAAGAAACGATCTGGGGTACAAGATGTTGTTGAATATCTGAAGCATGTTAATCGTCTGCTTTTAAAAGGTTGTGTAAATGACGACGTTTTACAACTAGTATCATATAATGAATTAAAAAGAGAGAAACAATTTGTTCAATATCTACGTGCTTCAAACAAAGATTTGGCCGGAAAACTAATAATCGACCTGTGTAATATTGCAGCAGCTTATGCGGATAATACTCTTGTTGAGACAAAACAAGCTGATATGCGCAAACAATATCTAGAGTATTGGAAACTTCCAGATGAAACTAGGACAATCCCAAGACACATGAAACCAAAGACAAATTGAATACTCCTTGAAAGATACTTCATTTCTTACTATTAATCCAGCACAATTGATGGAATTTAACATTGAAAATGCATTTTTATCACTATATGACTGGTTTTGTATGCCATGTGGTACAAAGCCAAGGTCTGATGATGATAGGAAGCACGCTACATTTTATATGGGCGTGGGAAGGAGCAACGTATATAAATATACAAAGAATTCTTGGCTTAGTGTCGATGACATTGGCATAGAATTACCACCAAATACACTTGTAAACGCAGAGGTTGTATATGAAATGACTAAGGAGTTTATATATCAGCAAAAAGTACTTGCATTGCATATTATAGATGCATTCTACTTAGGAGGAGTGGACATTAGCAAAAAATATTTGAGGAGCAGGTAAGCAAGTGAATCTTATTGAAATCAATAATAAACTTTTAGATTTCCAGTAATGAAATGTTTTTTCAAGGAGTACGTTCATGTGATACTAATGTATGACTGTTGTTTAAAGGAACGAGGAAGCGACGTTGTTCTGTGAAGCTTTGTGGAAACCAGCAGGAAATAACTGTACTCGAATACGTGCCAAAGAACTACTTCCAGTTGGTACATATATCTGCGAAAAGTTGCGAGTAACGCAGCGTAAAATGAAAAATAATTCCGATGCCTTAGTATACGAACTTCCAGAAAAGACATTAGATGTTAATGGTTATAATAAGGACAAATTATATTTCATACAACAGAGTGTAATATTTTTAAGAAGCACTGGAAATCCTTGGAATCGGTATGTCAGTAAAACACATTCCATAAAGTATGTCTTTAATTGAAAAACAAACGAGAAGCTATTCGACCTTCATAGACCAAGTTCAGCAGAAGCAAGTTTCGTTAAATCTTTTAAAGGTCGCCTTATTTGTCATTGGCCTAATGATTCATCACTTACTATAAACAGATTTGCAAAATTTATTAAAGAGAAGTGTCCGGCATACAATACGCGCTTAGAATATTAAAACTACAGGCTGTACATATATTCGTACAAGACTTGAACCGCATAGATGTCAAACAGATTAATTCCGTTAATTTGACTGTTATTTCAAATATGACATACTTGGGATATATATTGTAGTATTTAGCATTATATTTCTATAGAAATAGAAGTGTAGCGGTACATGAGTCATAGGACAAAGCAAATTACGTCGTTGTCGCCTCGAAGTACCTAGACCGCTGAGCTACAATTAATGCAAAAACAATGTCACCGCAACCAGCTATTGTCGTCAGGTAGGCAAATACGAATTCTTTCAACCCCCCCCCCCCCATCGACTAGTATAGGTAGCCTTAACTCAAATACATCTGTCGGTCAAAAACATCAATCAGGTCATTGATGTTCGACACATGACTCAGGTCATTTATAATGAAATATGTAGAGGACACGGTATATGGGAAGTTTGACCGTCAGACTTATTTAAGGTTATCGATTGTCGTCGTAATCCTCGAATTTACATAAAATAATAAAGTAAGGTACAACCTATGGGCCCTGAGTCGTAGGTACAATGTGTAAAAATATTCCATAAATGTTCGTCACGAAATTCAGCAGATCGCTCGTTGATACTCGTAGGTATTCGAAGATACTTTACTCTTTGGGTTGCCTCGGTTTATTTATACTGGTCGGGGCAGAAGTCGGAAGATTCAAAATCGTCTTTGTTCGAAGTAGCGGCAACATTTTTATGTTCCGAGTGTATTTACTTGTATTCTTACGATCCTGATACTCCGAGGCAAAGTAACAATAGGATTTGAATTTCCCTCTGGCTCATATGCCGCAACAAATTTTTATAGTTTGTGCTCATGAATAAGTACTTATGAACTATCTAAAAAATATAATAAGCTGAAGTACTGTAGGAAAGTAATTTACAGTGCTACTAGGTTTGGTTACATATTTCAATATCGTTCGCGCCATCGCAAAAGCTAGTATGACGCTGCGTCGCCGTATATGCACACGGGGAGGTGATGGACGAGGCGAGGATGATAGCCTCCCGCGAAGTAGGGCCTGGCCCTGAAGGAGTCCCGCGACGGGTATGAGGGGAGATGATGCGGGTCATGGCACCTAGACTGCGACACCTATTTACATCGTGTTCGAAGGAGGGTGCCAACCCTCGGATATGGCGCACGGCGAGGCTGGTATTGCTTCGGAAGAAGGGACGACCAGCCCTTGTATCGTCCGGTATGCCTATAGGATGAAGTGTGCAATTTCTTCCAAGGAATCATTGCCAGAATCATTGTACTGTTCTCAGTCGAAAATGTTCGTGAGATGTCAACAACGACTTTTGGCATCAATGACATAGTATAGTGATAACTACACTATGAGTTAGGGCCATCTATAGGCAAATTCCGGTTTCATATTTATAGACCTGATACGCTCGATTTGACAGGGATCAGTGCGGACATAGCGCCAATTGTCTAGTGTGCGCTGAATTGGGCAAGAAATCTGGAGTACCGGGCACATCGAATACTCGGCATGTCTGCAACAGCAAAGGAAGTACGGGGATTTGACCATTTGATTCTGAATATGGAAACCTGCAATGTCGCCGTATTTAACACGGCCCAGAGTTGACATAGAGCAAACCGGCTGGAGTATGCTGAATTTGGCAGCAAATGTGCAGTATTACGTGCATCATATTGTCGACATACCTACAACGGATACGGAGATACTTTCACTTGAATAACTAGGCTTGAATATGAAAAACTACAAATACTCGATTTGACTCGGTCCGGATTTAACACGGCTTAAACAAGATGAAGCGCTCTGCGTATGGCAGTCAATGTGGAATATAACGCGCATCGAATTGTCTACATAACTGCAATCGAAATGTAGTCACGTTGATCTGAATATTTATTCCTGAACATGCAAAATTGCATTTTGGCAGGTTTTGGCAGAGACCAGAGTTGACATAGCTCAAACAAGCTGATGAGTAATGTAACTGTAGCAAATGTAGAGTATAAGGCGTGTCGCATTGTCGACATATGTGCAAAACAAGCGGAGAGACTTTTAAAGCAATATTTAAGCATTAATAGCAAAAACTGCAATTCTGCTAGATTTTACAGGGTCCAGAGTTGGCATAGCACAAACCGGCAGATTTGGCATCAGATGTAGAATATAACGCGCATCGTATGGCCAATGTTTCTGCAAAACAAGCGGAGATACCTTCATTCGAATATGTAAGCATTAATATCCAAAACTGCAATCACGCTGGATTTCTCCGGGTCCAGTCTTGACAGTGTGCAAACGGGCTGATGTGTGCTGTATTTGGCAGAAAATATGCAGTATTACGTACATCCTATTGTCGACGTACCTACAATGGATATGGAGGTACTTACACTTGAAAAACTAGACTTGAATATGCAAAACTACAAATACGCTGGATTTGACTCGGTCCGGATATAACACGGCTTAAACCAGATGAAGCGCTCTGCGTATGGCAGTCAATGTGGAATATAGCGCGCATCGTATTGTCGACATATGTGCTATGGAATCGGAGTCACGTTGATTTGAATATTTAAGCCTGAACATACAAAATTGCATTTGGGCTGGATTTTGCAGGGACCAGAGTTTACGCAGCGCAAGCGAGCTGATGGGCAATGTAACTACAGGAAATGCGGAGGACAAGGCGTATGGAATTGTCGACATATGTGCAAAAGAAGCGGCGAAGCTTTGAATGCAATATTTAAGCATTAACAACAAAAACTACAATTACGCTGGATTTTACAGGGTCCAGAGTTGACATAGCACAGACCGGCTGATTTGGCATCTTATGTGGAGTATTCTGCGCATCGAATAGGCGACATAGAAACCATGATACGTTCATTTGAATATGTAATATTTGAATATTTCAACTGAAAATGCATAATTGCAAATACGCTGAGTTTGGCTGCGCCCACAGGTTACATAACTCAAACCAGATAATATGCATTGTGTTTGGCAGCAAAAGTGGCGTATATCGCGCATCGAATTGTTGGCATATCTGCAATGCAAACGGCGATACGGTGATTTGAATAATTAATCATGAATTTGTAAAGCAGCAATTTCGCTAGGTTTGACAGAGACCGGAGTTGACATGGTACAAACCAGCAGATGTGCGGTGCACATGACATCGGATGTGTAATGTAACGGGCATCGCTTTGTCGCCATATGTGCAATAGAAACGGAGATACATTCATTTGAATATGTTAACCTTAATTTGTAAAACTGCAATTACGCTTGATATGTCGAGGACCAGAGATGATATAATAGCACGAGCCAGCTGATGTGAGCTGTATTTGGCAGGCAATGAGGAGTATATCTCGCATCTAATTGACGGCAAATCTCCAATCGCAGCGGTGATAAGTTTGATTTAATATTCAATAATGGGCCTGTTACGATACCGATAGTATTAGCGTGACTGAAACACATTGCCGTCTCAGTAAAACCATTTTATTTGAAGCTTCACGCCACAGTTCTGAATCCGGACAAGACCGTTTCATGTTCTCGCAAGAGCAAGCAGTCAAATTAAGGTACTTACACGAGTTAGAGTCTAATACATTTTATTGGTCCAATATCGATGTGACGATCTCGCATCGAAATTTTCGGAGGACCGCGTAACCTTCCAACGACGACCGCCGTACGAGCAGCGGATAAACTTATTTCGTGCCTTAGGTTGCCCTCACAACGTCCTCTACTTCTTGATTCTTGGTTGGTAGCTTTATCGGTTGCAGGTCCGAGAAATTGCATATTGACCCGCTTTCTCGTATGTCGCATGTGACGTCTCACTTTCCGCCGTAGACACTTGTCGGATCTATATACGTTGAACCATTTGCGCGAGACAAGCGCGGCGCTCTGCAGGGACGACGGATCCAATTTTCGAAGTATCAAGTGCGAAACCTCCAGTGGTAGTTCGGAAATGATATCTACCTTGCTTGGCACGAACAAACCAACGACGCGTAGTAGAGATCTAAAAAACTCCATGTTGCTTCTACTGTTGCGCGAGCACGACTGACGGTCTGGCTAAGAGTGGAAGCTTATATATGTGCTGTTCGTCACGGTGCACTGCGAGTTCCGGTTCCGGGTGAGAGTGCTGGTCAGGCAGAATCGATGGTATGTGCATGTATTTTCACTTACATCGGGTTCACATTATGATTAGAGTTAGAGGCGCGAAACGAATCTTCATTTGGTTTAGACGTTGTAGTTATGCAATAGAGCAGATATTTACTAGAATAAATTTGATTGTTATATAATTTGACAAGTAGTCGTGATAATTAGGTACTCGAGAAGCTAATGACAATGATCCTGGGTTCAATAACAAAGCCGCGGGCAACGGGATAACAGAATTCGTTTTCATCCTGATTCCAAGTTGTACCATACTTCCTTATCTATGTTATAGGTAGGACTGAACAAACTCTTTGTCAAAACATAGAATATCCACCGAGTGTTAAGGCTCTTTGTTATTGGCTAATGTGACCTCACGAGAGAATGATTTTCCGGCACGATGATGCTGCAGTGGAAAACAATGATGGGTGTGTCTAAGGGCACCGGAACATCGGATTCGTGGGGAAAAGACTTCGCTCGGAAAGAGATTGATAGTGACGTTACTGTTAATTGGACAATTTCCATGTTGATGGTTAGAGAAGGATGCTAGTAGCCCTTGAGGGAACGTTGCTAGCGGGAAGCGTCGTCCGTGGAAAAATAGATTTCACCTATCATCCCGTAGTTGGAACGAAGACTGTTTGCCTGTTTAGGACTGTTAAGGACTTTAATTAACTAAATCTTAAGGTTTATAATGGGTCCTCAGGCTAGCTAAACATATACTGTTGAGATGCGTTGACATCTGGCAATCATCTTATCCGACGGATAGAGTCTGCGTGTGGCGAGACACGGGACAGAAACCGTTGGAATGTTTACTGTCACGTGCCGCTACGATTATTTCATTTAAGGACAGCTATAGAATTACTCCATGCCTTTATTAGCCAAAACGTTCATCCCTTGACCGCGGCTACATTCGGTGACTGGTTGTCGCCTCGAGGCCAAGTGCAGTATCACAAGTTTCGAACAATTACAATCGGACTGGATGGCTACAATTGTTGAATTACAGTTATGGTAGAATCTAGATTACAATATTACGGGATTTTCCCAAAATTCCAAACGGAAGATTCCCGTGTTCTTTCATCTCCGATTTATATTTATGTCGCTGGTAGTTCTTACGCATTAGCTTATCGACGGCCTGGCTGGGAACGATCAGGGAAGCGAACTTTTCTGCACGAGCGCCTGGAGTGATGAATTCCTGAGTCGTCTTTGTTTTGCTCGTTTCAAACATCAGGTGGTATTATTACTTCGCGATTTTCGCTGTAATGGTGTTCAGTGTTATCGTGCAATAAAAATTCACGCGTTTCGGACGGTCTACGGGTACGATTACGTTCTTGTTGCTAACTTCAATAGCATTGGTTCTTTTTGCTCTCGATATAAATTGATGCGGTCCGCCGTAGGATGGTTGTAAGGGGTTTCCGATGGCATCGTGACGTAGAAATACGTAAGACGATGTTTCGAGTGGAACACGGAGGTTTCTTTTTCGCCGTGTCGCGTAATCCGGTGAGGCCTGATCTTTTCTATTCGTAGTTTTAGACGGCTTCCGTATTTTGACTTGGCCTGTTGCTTCGTTGGTGCACAGAATTCTGCCGGCAATCGTATGCCGGTGCCATAAACTATTTCGGCTGTCGTCGTTTTCACGTCCGTAATAGCTGTTCGTATGCCTAATAAAACTATTGGCAAGATTTCTACACAGTTGCTCGTATCGTGGCATTTGATTGCTGCTTTTAGTTGTCGGGGCAGGCGCTCTACCATCCCGTTGGTCGCGGGGTGATAGGCTGTCGTTCGTAAATGCCTAATGCCGAGGAACAGACATAATTCGTTAAATAAGTTTGATTCGAACTGACGTCCTTGATCGGTCCTTATCCTTAAAGGTACGTCGAAACGGAATATCCACGTGGAAAGGAGGGCTGAAGCAACGGTTGCCGCCTCCATGTCGGCGATGGAAACGGCTTCGGTCTAACGCGAAAAACGATCGATTTTCGCCAGGCAGTGTCGGTATCCTAGCGTCCCGTGTCTGGGGGGGGGGGGTTTGTCATGAGGTCTTCGATGTCCTTTAGCTGTTGATCGCTGAGGCATTTGCCTAGCGTCACGTTCCTAATTATGCTCTAGCAGTTTATATTTCTCTAATCAAGTTATTTGAATGAACTGTAATTTATACCTGTTAAATCAGTGTATACTTAATTGAACCACCCCGATTATCCTAACAGAAATAAGGTTATTGATCTGTTCGTGGCTGTTAGGAACATGATACATTTACACTGTACATGTGAATGTGTGTGTAAGCGTCAGAGGACGTCCAGGCCTTAGTTGGGACAAAAGACAAGAGTCAGTCGTTACAAGTATCTGGAAGAGTCGGTTGGCAACAAGCGTGCGTGCGAGTAGGATTTCGAGGTCTTTAGAGTATAAGATATATGTATAACTGTTGTGTGCTAAATAAAGGGAATTATTTCTATTTCCGAACCCCTTCTATATCCTTACAGTGGCGTCGATTATCTGATGGTAACGGGAATTTACGACTCTCGTTGACGCGAAACATAGTTGATTTTGTTTAAATGCTAGTTATAGTTTCACGTGAGTAGTGGCAGAAGGAAAGAAGGGTATACACGAATCATTTATAAACCACTTAAGATGTATAGGCGAAAATGACTTGAAATAGTATTCCTTTACTCAGATTGCCTTATTTTCATATTGCTATTATAACATAAATGTCATGGTAGAAACCCGGATGATAAATAAATGGCTTATTTCGTTAAACAAATTATTGCCTTTCTGAATTAAATTAGAGACTTTCAATAATACTCAACTACGAAATTTATGTTGATTCTTTTATAAATGGTGCATGCCTGTCAGTTAGATATTATAAGAACGAAGAGTTTACCATTAAAACTTTAAAATTTCGACAAAAGTTTTAAAGCGTAGGCGTCACTGTGTAGGTACGTAGGTAGGTAAATTGAGGTCAACCGGATGTAGAGTTAGTGCCGCATCGGCCACGCTGGTCTTTACCTTTCTCTCATTGCGTTCGTCAGATAATTAATATAATTTACATGTTATTATAAATAGTATTATAAATTATTCTAAATTTTTGTACATTATATATATTGTTGAGGTAAATAAATTCAAAATTTAGGGAACAACGAATTCAAGTATTATCCTGTTCTGTTGGGTTACTATTGGTGGCGGGGCAGTAGCCGCTTGGGGTACGTGGGCGTTGTCTCTGGACCGCTTCGGTCAATCTCACTCCGCGAGTAGTTGGTAACGGTTGTGTCGAAGTTAGTGACGAAAGTGCGCAGTGGTTTCTCAGTCTGTTTCGTGTATTTTCCATGTATGTTATATCAGATTTCTTGGATATTATTTCGTCACAGTGTAAAATGTGTCTCTTTTATACTTGCGAACTGGTTAATTCTATCGTTGTTACTGAATATTATAATATTCTTGTACGTTAGTGTATTTGTAATGGTATAGAATGGATTCGGAAATACAAATAATTCCCTTTATTTAGCACACAACATTTATACATATATCTTATACTCTAAAGACCTCGAAATGCTACTAGCACGCACGCTTGTTGTCAACCGGCTCCTCCAGATACTTCTAACGCCTGACTCTTGTCTTTTGTCCCAACTAAGGCCTGGACGTCCTCTGACGCTTACACGCACATTTACATGTACAGTTTAAATGTATCATGTTCCTAACACGCCTCCTTACATTTATACTGTACACTTAATCGTATTTACATGCTTTGACGAATTACGTAACAGAAACTTTAACACTTATTGCTTTATCTACATTTCTCTTAGTTTACATTCATCCATGACCTAAACCTTTCGAATTTCTCTCTCTGTACACAGTGCCTTCGTAAAAATATCCGCAGTATTTTCGTCTGTACTTACCTTAAGTATGTTTATCTTGTTCTCCTTTAAGCACTCGTGAACATAGTGGTAATGAACTTCAATGTGTTTAGAATTTTTTGTAAAATTTCCGTGCTTTGCTATACTCATCACTCCAGAGTTATCCTCATCAATTTTTACAGGGTTATCGTCTAGATTTACATTGAAGATTTTCATAATTTCCATAATGGACATTAATTCACTCACCGCTTCCGATAGAGCTACATACTCTGCATACGTCGAGGCTTTTGTCACACACCTTTGTTTTTTAGACTTCCAACCAATTACATTTCCACACAATCTAATTACATATTCAGAAGTCGATTTCTTTTCTAAATGATCTCCTGCCTAATCAGCGTCCACATAACAATCTATCGTTTCACATTTCTCATTCCTTTTCTAATCTAATCTTAAGTCTCTAGTCCGGTACAAATATTTCAATATTCGCAAAGCAAATTTAAAATGTGTCTCATTACAACAATCTTGTAATCAACTCAAATAATTCACACTATAACTTATATCGGGTCTGGTATTTTTACTAATATACAACAATGCGCCAATTAAATTTTTGTATCCAATATCCTCTGTATTTATCACAGCTTTTTCAATTTTTAAGTTGGTCTCCATAGGTGCACAGTACAATTTGCTATTTTGTAACTTACATTTGTTTCCTAATGATTCAATGTATTTCTTTTGGCTTAATCTTATTTCATTTTTGAAATAATCATAGTCTATATTTATTCCAAGATATTCTTTGACTTCACCTAAATCTTTCATTTCAAATCTATTAGTTAATAACTTCTTTACCCTTTGTATCTTCCTTTTATTTTTACTACAAATTAGCAAATCGTCTACATACATTAGTAAATAAACAACATTTACTCCCTCTCCATGTATATATAGGCACAACTCTATGTTATTCTTCTTAAAACCTAATCTCGTCACATACTTATCAAGACACTCATACCACTCCCTTCGACTTTCTTTTAACCCATAAAGCGCTTTCGATAGTTTATAAACTCTATTCGTTCCGTCCGCATATCCCGTTGGTTGATTTACATATACCTCCGAGGTTACTTCACCATTTAAAAAAGCAGTTTCTACATTCATTTGCTCAATAATTAATCAATCCACTTTGATAGCAATATCTTAAAGGTCTCATTACTCGCTACTGGGGAGTATATGTCATCGGCTACGTTTCTTTGTTGGAATCCTCTTACCACTAATATAGCTTTATACCTGTCATCTGATTTTCTCGTGTAATCCCATTTTACATCTAATACGTCTTTGCCTTTTACCCTTTCTACCAATTTCCAAGTTTTATTCTTATAAAGACATTCTATTTCCTTATTCATAGCTTGTTTGAAATCTTCACTATCTTCACAACAAATCGCCTCCTCAAATGTACAAGGGATATCTACACTACAATAATTTGCATGGATTTCACTAATGTTTTCTTTTTCTGGATATCTTACTGGAGTTCTCTTATTACGTGTAGATCTTCCGGGGATGTTTAAGCTGTCAAGACTGTTATCATTTTCATCTTTCCTACTTTCTAACTCTTCCTTACTCATTCCTTATTCATGTTTACCAATAAATCATTATCCTCAATGTCATCGTTTTCTTTATCGAATGAATTCTCCACAAAACCGGTACATTTTGTGTCTGTTTCTATGACCTCTACATGTCTCGCTATTGTTATTTTCCCACCTAATAAGACTCTGTAACCTACTTCACTATATCCAAACAAAATTCCCATATCTGCCTTCTTATCCCATTTAAAAACTCTCTTTTGTTCTTACAAAAACTTTACTTCCATATAGATGTATATTTTCAACACTTGGTTTTCTCCCGAAGAATATTTCAAAAGGTGTCTTTCTCTCTATAGTATTTGCCAGTATTCGATTCTTCAAGTATACCGCTGTCCAATCTATTTCCAGCCAGTACCTTTTGTGTACTTTCGCTTCCGCTAACAAGCAACGCGCCATGTCCATCACTGTTCTATTATACCTTTCCGTTGTCCCGTTTAATTCATGTACGTAGGTCGGGCAGTTATTTATTCTGATACCTTTATCCCTAGCAAATTTATAAATTCGATTATTCCAGTACTCTTCGCCATTATCATATCTCAATATTTTAAACCACTTGCCCGTTAAATTCTCGGCTTCATTTACAAACTGTACGAAACAATCAAAGACCTCACCCTTTGATTTTATACAATAAATTCTAGCTATTTTGCTATAATCATCGATAAATGAGATGAAATATTTCTCTTCATTGAATCCGGTAGTCTTAAAGGGACCGCACACGACCGTATGAATAATTTCCATTATCTCCCTAGCCTTGGTTAGATTATTTTTGAATGGTAAATTGTGCATTTTACTTTCTATACACACCCTATATTTCAAAAATTCCTTCTCAAATTCTTTCGGTATACCAGTAACTAGCTGCTCTTTAACCAAAATACTTAAATATTTAAAATTTACGTGTCCTAACATCCTATGTCATCTTTCCTTTTTACTTATACCACTACGTTCAGCGCTGTTTGCTAAGTGCTCCTTCCCTTTCAATATACTTTTCATTCTATATGTTCCCTTTTCTTTAACCGCTACCGCTGTAAGCTTATTGTCCTCATCTATTACTTTTGCAATATTTCCTTTTGAAATAACCGTGTTTTTATTATCTGTTAACTTGCCTAAACTAATCAAGTTTGCGGACATTTCTTTCGCGTAAAAAACATTATTCATATTTATTTCATTTTGCTTTCCAAATGCTTCAAAGCAACTTATAACATTCCCTACTTTTGTTGCCTTTATCGATCTATTATCGCCTAAATATATATTTACCGGTTCTTTAAGGTCAATAGATCTATCGAAATAATTTACGTTATTAATTATGTGATCTGTGCAACCGCTATCTAATAGCCACATTACTTCATTATTACTTATCTCGTTCGCCTCGCCGCTGTGTGCTGCGTGCGCCGTTGCTATTGTCACGTAAAATGAGAAAGAAATTTAAAGGAAAGAAGAAAACTTTATTTTTTCCTCGTTTATATACTTCTGAACTCTAGCCGCGGCCGTACGAGACTGAGGCTCTTACAATATTTTCTTACTTTCGGTGACATCTGTTTCTTCTTTTGTTTTTCATCCTTCATTATCCCCACTACCCTGTAGGCGTACGTGACTGTTGCTACGCTTCTTGAACATTCGGTGGAAGGACCGTTAGGACATAGATGAACCCTCAGGTACTCCGGCAATATACATTGTCGCCAAGGTCGCCATGTGTAATGTTCAAGTATCAGCTGTCTGGAGAATGTTTAGAAGTGGTCGCCTAAGGTGACGTCAGGGCAAAAGTGTTTGTGGTTACACTCCCCCCTCCTTAGAATGAACTTAGTCCTCGAAGTTCCTCTTCCTGTTTAAGATAGATGGGTGAAATTTTGCCTTGGGTGTTTCCAGGTCGAAGGTTACTTGTGAATCGTTGCTGGTGCTGGGCACAGGTAGAATCGGGGTGAATACGTTGATAGGTGCCGGGTTGATTGGCGTCGGAGCGCTGGCTGGTGGATTGTTATTTGTCGTGTTTCGCTTGATTTTGCAACAGAATAAATGAAAACACAATTTCGGCATTCCTATTTTGTTGAGAAAGTATAACCATATGAGAGCAATGGATAAATATCCTATAATTTGTAATATAGATATTCCCCGTGATTCAACTTGATCGATTCTATGAGCAAAAGTTAGTTGATTCGTTTGATCTTCGATTCCATCCAGAGTGTTTTTTTATCCGTAATTATCGTTAATAAGTTTTGGAGTTTTCTCTAGTTTATTTAGTAAAATAATCCAGTCTGAATAATGATTCAGACTGGATTATTTTACTAAATAAACTACAGTTACATTGACTGTATTGATTTTAATCTCGTAAGAAATTTCCTTGCTACTACCACTGATTCTCATATGGTTATTCTTGTACAATATGTCTACGGTTTTATTAGTTTGTAACAAAGATGGTTTCTCTAGTCTAACAATTCGATGTGTCTTTTCTTCGAAAATGCTCAGATCTATTGCTTTTTCTGGTATAGCTATAAAATGATTCTCAGCGTTTAATGGGATAAAAGTTATATCTTCAATGTTATAAACTACTACCTTACAGGATTTGACAGTGTTTTCTGCGCTTAAGATTTCAGAGTTACAATCGTGCTTCACCCGACGGTCGTGAATCGGCTGAGTTTGTTTGCAAATGTAAAAGTCAGATATAGAACGGCATTGCTTATCCAAGTAGTTTTGATCGACATTGTTGTAATTTAGTCCTGACGTTAAAAATATCGGATGAACTACTAAAGGTGCTAAAAACACTTTGTTCGCGAGAGATGGTATGGGATATATTTGCTCTATATCCCATTCCATGTCCATAACTGTTGGTACAGAAATTACAAAGAAAACTTTGTTTTGTCGAGTAAACAATGTGAGTTCTGAGATATCAAAATATTTTGGAAATTCTCTTCCTTTGGTATAAAAGCCTTTCCTACTGTTTTGCTACCTAGTACTTGGGCGTAATTGTTAATAAAAGTTCCGGGATCAATAATCTGTGGGCTTATTATTCCTTGTTTTCCTAAGATGATTAAATTGAATATTTCGTCGATTTGGAAATGTAAGTCAGAGAGTGAGCTTTCTAGAGCTATGACTTTTATTAAGGTGATCTCGTTTTTGTTAAGCGTTTTAAGTTCGTTTGTTACACCTGTGTCTACTTGTTTCAGACGCTGGATGACGTCGTTATTTAAAATTCGTTTAATCAAAGCTGTCTGGTTAGCTACTATGGTTTTTAGGCTGTTACCTTCTTCAAAGAGTTTGTCTATATTTTTGTTGATTATATCTAGATCGTTCGCGGCTAGGGTTCCAAAAAGAGTTTTACTAATAGATCCGATAGCGTCTACTAGTCCTCATATACTTCTGAGATGAATGTGAGCTAAGAATCGTAATTCGATGCTAAGTGTTCTGACGTTATTTAGTTTTGCTTGTAAAGAGCGTATTTCTGGTAGTATGTTACAGTCTTTTCGTGTCTCGCAATGATTCCTAACTTCGGCTACTCCCTTTTCAATATATCTTACTTGTTCCAATACAGCACTAATATCTAGTCCTATAATAACATTTATGTGTTCGCTATAAAGATATGCTTTGGATATTTTCTCATGAAATATTCCATTATTGTCAATAGGGGTTATTTTTAATCCGTTAAGGGTGGTAAATCCGACGGCAAGGGTGATCGTCCTGAAAAATAAGGTTTTATTCCGTCACCGTGGATTTTCTTAACTCGATCTCTAATGAGAATCTCATAATACGGTGTCTTGACTGATTTAATAACGTAGGGTCCTAACCATTCGTCGTCCAATTTATCCGACTTATGATCGTTGTGAAGGAGTATACGATCTCCTTCCTTAAATAAGGTTTGAGTTCTAATGATTTTTCTTGTCTGATCTCTCATGTACCTCTTTCTACTTTGTTCAAGAGTGTTCTTCGCTATCATTCTATATTTTTGCAATTGTTTTTGCCATAGTGCAAACATTTCTTCGTAGGTGTAATTGGAAGTTCGGGATACGGAAGACGGGAGGTTGGCTTTTCTTCCAAATGTTAGTTCGAAGGGTGAAAATCCAGTTGCATCGTGTATCGCGGTATTATACCCTAGGCAAATAAAGTCTAATACCTGATCCCATTCTTTATTAGAATCGTGTAGGCTCGTGCGAATCATGTCTTTTACTGTGGCGTGTGTTCGTTCTATGGATCCATTAGATTGAGGATGAAAACTAGTGGTCTTTATATGTTTGATTTTAAATGCTTCCTCGAATTTTTCCATTAGTTCGCTAATAAAGTTTCGTCCCTGGTCTGTTAGTATCGTTTTGGGTGCTGACAAGATATAAATGTAGTGATGTAGTACTGCATCGATAATCGATTCGGTTCGTTGTGTTTTCAGTGGTACTAAAACGAGATATTTCGTTAGGTCATCGTGAATCGAAAGAATGTATTGATTTCCAGGTGTGGTTTTAGGCATCGGACCAATTAGATCCATGGCTATCTTTTCGTTTGGTTTTACTGGTGTCTGAGGAATTACGGGTTGTTCCTTGGGTCTGATTCTAACTAGCTTTTGTCGTTGACAAGCTTCGCAATTTTTTATAAAATCTTCTATCCTCTCCATGAGGCGTGGGACTTTGAATTGGTCTTTGATTTTACTATATGTCTTTTGAATACCCAAGTGTCCACTAATGTCGTTATGGTTTTCGCGTATAATGTCTAGAGCTTGTTCGTCAGTTATGGTTCGTATTGGTTCGTATGCAAAAGTTATTTCTTCAATTTGGTCATTATTAAACATGAGTGTTACTTTGATCCTAGCTTTTTCGGTTTCGGTAAAACTATTGTCTCCTATCCCAATTTTCTTGCGTTTCTTGGTTAGTTCAAAAATTTTTCGAATCCAAGTATCTTTGTCGAATGGACCTAATGTTTCTCTATTCAATTGATAGAAGGTGTGATCGTTTGGCGTGATTTTAAGTCGTCTCGGGGGTGTCGCGTATTCTGACCATGGGTTAAAGTGTTCTACAATATTTTCGGAGTTTGCAGGTGTGTCTGGGACTGATTTGTCGGTAATTTGGTAAATTTTTCTGGAAAGTGCGTCGGCTGCTGTGTTCTCTTTACCTTTGCAATACTGAATATCGTACTCGTATTCTTCGAGTTTAAGTCTCCATCTAATCAAACGCGAAGAAGGGTCTTTGCAATTTTTGAGCCAAGTGAGTGCTTGGTAATCGGTTCGAATAACGAATCGTCTTCCTAACAGGTATTGCCTGAGTCTTTTAACTGCCCATACGATAACTAATAATTCCTTTTCTGTGGTAGAATAATTTTTCTCTGGGGGGTTGAGTGTCCGTGATATGTAACAACAAGGATGTCCGTCTTGTGATAAGATTGCGCCTATTCCTTCATTGGAAGCGTCTGTGGTGAGTGTGAATGTTTTCGTGTAGTCTGGGTATGCTAAAACTGGGGCTGAGCATAGCTTTTCTTTTAGTGTGTCAAAGCTTGTCTGTTGCGTTTCAGTCCATCTAAAAGGATTGTCTTTCTTTGTGAGATCTGTTAATGGTTTGGCGAGTTTGGACAAGTTTTTAATGAATTTTCTGTAGTATCCAGCTAATCCGAGAAATGACTTTACGTCTGTTGGTGTTTTGGGAATCTTAAAGTCTTTAACTGCGGAGATCTTTTTAGGATTTGGCTTTATGCCCTCGTGTGTTATGACATGTCTAAGTATTCTAATTCAGGTTTTAGAAACTCGCATTTGTCGGGTTGGATTTTTAGTCCTAACTGTTTTAATCTTTGCAATACTATAGCAAGGTTTTCATTGTGTTGTTGAATTGTACTACCGAATATTATTATGTCGTCAAGGTATACAAAGCAGTATTTGTTCAATAATCCTCGTAACGCGGTATCCATCATGCGTTGGAAGGTGGCTGGGGCGTTTTTTAAACCGAATGGCATGCGATTATAGTGAAAGTGTCCCTGACGTGTGCTAAAGGCTGTATAATTCTTTGAGTCGGGGTCCATAGGTATTTGATGGAATCCCGAAGATAAATCTAGAGCAGAGAAGAATTTGGCGTTGCCTAATTGTGATAGAATGTCGTCGATTGTCGGTAGTGGGTAGGCGTCTTGATCGGTAAGTTCATTTAATTTTCGAAAGTCGATAACTATACGCCATTTCTGTTTGCCTGATGCGTCTGATTTCTTGGGTACTACCCATACTGGACTGTTGTAAGGAGAATCTGATTCTTCAATGATATTTTTATCTAACATTTTTTTCATTTGTTTTTCAATTTCTGCTTTATGGGCTTCGGGAGGTCGGTACGATTTGGTATTGACGATTTTGTTTTCGCGTAGGGTAATAGTGTGTTTTGTTAGGTTAGTACAAGGTAGGGTATCGGATTCTAGGTCAAACACGTCTATGTAATGTAGGAGGATCTTTTCGATAGGAATACGAAGTTTGTCTTCAATATGGTCTAGTCTAATTATTTGTTTCATTTTAGCAATTTTATCGAGATCGTGTTCATAAGAAAGATCATTAGTGATTATAGTTGGTTGCTCACCAGTATTGCAGAAACATACTCTCGTCGGAACTTTATCCAGATAAATTGTTTCGATTTTGGTTTGCCCTGGGAGAATGGTTTTCGGCGCCTGGAAAAATATTTCGTTCCCGTTTAATTGTATTGATTCGTTGTTAATTCGATATGAGTAGTCAGAGAGCATAGGTAAACCAATTATTCCGTCTTCTATTAAAGGAAAATCGTCTGGCACCACGTGAAATGTGTTCATGATGTTAAAGAATTGAAAGTCTACTGTTTCGTCAGTTTGGTATTTGTCATTGCCCATGTAAAATGTTTTAGCTACTGTCTTTTTAGGTTTAAATATGGCACTTGATCTTTTAACTAAATTTATTCCTGCACCGGTATCGATTAAATATCGTTTGATTTCTGTTCCCGATCGAACTCCAATGGATAGAAGTTTTCCTGTTGTTGCGTGTACTCGTACGACGTCTCTCGAGGTTCTGGTAGCGCTGTTTCCTCTTCTCGTCCCGCATTCTCCATGTTTATATTGTAGCTGCGCGGTGGCGAAAGATTTCGCTGGCTGGCCGGTTGAAAATTTCGGCAGTAATTTGCGGTATGTCCTATTTGGTTGCACTTAAAACACTTCATTCTTCCTCCGTTGTTTATTTGAGTGCTTGTCGGCAGGCGATTGAGCGTAGTCATCGGACCGCTCCTAAGTGGGTATTTGCGTTGTGACGAAACATTCCCTCGGGCGAATGAGTGAGCTCTTATTTGCTGCCTGCACTGATTTCCGCGGTTTCGCTCAATTTCTCCGATTAATAGTTCTGCTTCGAACGCGGCATCTTGTGCTTCTTGTAAGGTGCGCGGTTTCATGCTTGATGTTCTGATGCTGATGTTCTGATTTCTATCTCGGGTTTTAAATTTATTATGAACGTTTTGGTTGCGCGTTCGTTCTCTAGGTCTATCGCGACTGCTCGTCGAATAAGATCGCGAATTTCCTGTTGCAATGCGTATATAAGTTCATTAAGACCTTGTCGAAATCTTTTGACGTATCCGTGTACTGATTCGTTAAAACTTTGCCGAGTTCTTTGTAATTTATCGCGTGCACCGTTTGAAGTTACGCTAATCGATACGAACTTCCTCAGATTTTTGAATGAGGCGCCGTACGTCTCGATAACCGAATGTCTAATGCCTCTTTCGGCTTCGCCGACAATGCGTTTGGTTAGAATTAATTTCAATAAAGCACGCTTTTCCTTACATTCCGATCTAGCTTCGCTTACCCGCTTGATGAATCCCTCCACTCCAATGTCATCTTGACCGTTGAGGACTGGGATGAACTCGATGCTGGTTTTCGCGTCGGACATATGTCGTTCGTACGAGGCTGATTCTTCTTCCTCATCCTCGGAGTTCGCTGGGTCGGAGGTTTCTGGAGTTTCTTTGATCCGAACGCGTTCTTCCGGAGATTTCACTATGCGGGTGTCCCGAGTAGTGCTTCTGCTGGCAGAACTAGTATCGTCTGTCATAATTGAGTTGAACTCAGACGTATCTACGGAGGATTGTACTCCTAGCTTGAGTTCGGCCACAGTCTTCCCTATTAGTTCCATTTCCTTGATCCGTTGAGTGCTTTCATCGCGGATTAGTTTATACAAATCATTTATAA
This sequence comes from Bombus terrestris, assembly GCF_910591885.1. Lineage (NCBI taxonomy): Eukaryota > Metazoa > Arthropoda > Insecta > Hymenoptera > Apidae > Bombus > Bombus terrestris. The sequence goes on from NW_025963549.1 coordinate 982,946, forward strand.
CTGCCTTATGTTCTTCGTGCTGGCGCTGCATCATATCCAAAATTGCCCGCAGGTTTGGATCACCGCTAGTCGAAGCGACAGGTGTAACTTTCTTATCGTCCCTTTTGTCCATTTCAGAGTAATAGATCGTCGGAGTCTGACGTTATCGAATGCAATCGATCGATCCTTTTAGAGGAAATGGTTCTACTTACTAATAAAACCGTTTTTCGTAGTCCATGTTGCTTGATACACCTTTGGTCGGATGTCCCGTAGGCCAAAACCGTATTCTTGTTTTATCCAAGGTTGATGTATCCTGGCAGGATCGCCAAAATGTCACGTAAAATGAGAAAGAAATTTAAAGGAAAGAAGACTGAGGCTCTTACAATATTTTCTTACTTTCGGTGATATCTGTTTCTTCTTTTGTTTTTCATCCTTCATTATCCCCACTACTCTGTAGGCGTACGTGACTGTTGCTACGCTTCTAGAACATTCGGTGGAAGGACCGTTAGGACATAGATGAACCCTCAGGTACTCCGGCAATATACATTGTCGCCAAGGTCGCCATGTGTAATGTTCAAGTACCGGCTGTCTGGAGAATGTTTAGAAGTGGTCGCCTAAGGTGACGTCAGGGCAAAGGAGTTTGTGGGTCCACTATCCATGTGCCTGATCTTGAGTTACCATGCTCGCTCGTGCCGGTTGTTGATTGACGATGGAAATTTCCACGTCCCCTGCTCGTATTTCCTTTGTTTCCTCTTCCTCTGCTGCGACCACGTGTTGACCCACGCCAAAATCTGTTACTGCTTCCCGCTTCGACGCCATTTTGACACTCTCTCGCAGAATGTCCTACTCTTCCACATCTGAAGCATCCTTCCTTTTTTGCAGAAAAGGCGTTGGTTTGCATTTCTCCTCGGTTGGACTTATTCTTCTTCTCAGCTATTTCAATTATATTTGTTACATATGCTACCGTTTGATTTTCTGCTTTCAATGCATCTACTATATCCGCTACGTAGGTGTATTCTTCGGGTAACGTATTCAGCGTGAAATTTAGTTTTTCCCTCTCACTCACTTGTGCACTCGCACATTTTAATTCGTTTATTAATTTTTCGAAATTACTAAAAAACGATGCTGAATCAATGTAGTTCTCAAGTCTTATCTTTTCCAATCTCCTTCTGCATACGATCTGTAGTGCCGTCGAATCTGTCAAGTACATTTCATCAAACTTTTTCACTATCTCATACGCCGTTTTTTCTTCTCTAATATATTCCAATTGTCTATTTGTGACGGCACTGTAAATAATATTTATTGCCTTCAGATCCTTTTTGTCCCAGTCTTCATTGTCTGTTTCTGTCTTCACCCTATTTGTGACAATCTCGCATTCTTTATATCTGAGAAACATCGTTATTCTTTGCTTCCACATACCGTAATCCTCACCATCGAAAATAGGTATCATGATTTCCGATCTTTCCATTTTAAATGACTCCTTATCTCTTACTCAAGCGTTCCTACGTGCACGAAGTGTATTTTTCCTCTTTGTAACCTTTGAACGTTTCTTTCCTTACTGAGAACTCACTCGAACTAACTCGCAATATTGAAAAACACGCACTAAAATAACTTGCAAAATTATGAACCACGCTCTGCTACCATGAAAAGATATAGAATAGATTCGGAAATACAAATAATTCCCTTTATTTAGCACACAACTGTTATACATGTATCTTATACCCTTAAGACCTCAAAATCCTACTCGCACGCACGCCTATTGTCAACCGACTCTTCCAGATACTTCTAACGACTGGCTCTTGTCTTTTGTCTCAACCAATACCCGGACGTCCTCTGACGCTTACACACACATTCACATGTACAGTGTAAATGTATCACATTCCCAACAGGAATAAATATTCAGATCAACGTGACTACGTTTCGATTGCAGGTATGTAGACAATTCGCGTATGTAGACGATGAGCGTTATATTCCATATCTGATGCCAAGAACAGTGCACATCATCCCGTTTACGCTATGTAAAATCTGGACCCAGCCAGATCCAGCGTTGTTGCAGTTTCGTATATTCAGTATTAAGTATTCAAACCGACGTATCTCCGATTCTATGGCACATATGGCTACAATTAGAGGCTCGTTATACACCAAATTTGCTGCCAAACACAGTTCACGTTGTCCCGTTTGATGCATGTAAAATCGGGACCCAGCCGAACCCTGCGTATTTGCAGTTTTACATATTCAGTATTAAATATTCGAACCAACGAATCTCCGTTTCTATGGCACACTTCCAGACAATTCGGTGCGCGTTATATTTCACATCTGATGTCATATACAGCGCACATCAGTAGGTTAGCGTTTTGTTCACTCTTGTCTCTGTCAAATACACCATAATTGCAGTTTAGCATATTCATGCTTGAATATCGAAAGCAACGTATCTTCGTTTCTACGGCAGATATGACGACAATTCGGTGAGCGTTATGCTCCTGATTTTCTGGTGAGCACAGAGCACATTTTCCGATTCTATCTTTTCTTCTGTCTTAAGTCTGCTCTGGTCACTGATAGATTGAGCGTAATTTCTGTTTTGCATATTCATGCCTAAATGATCAAACCAACGTATCAGCGCTACTATTGGATACATGTCGCAAATGCGATGCGCGCTACACTCCACAATTACAGCCAAATACAGTACCTACACGGTTTGTGCTATGTCGACTGTATTTTCGAGCTATCGCGGGGAGACGCGGTCGTTTGAATACGCGTCAGTGGGAGTAGTAAATTCCCGTTACGATTGGAATAATCGACACCACGAATAGTTCGATCTCCGTATTTCGCTTAGGATAATAGGTGTAGTCGTTGTGGTATAACACTGGGAGTCACAAAGTTATAAGAAATATATGTATTTCCAACGATTTATACAATCACACTGAGTAAGAACGCCGTTGCTTAAGATACAGATAACGAAGAGAAGGATTATTCTTAGATGAGAGTGTGAGCTATAGGAGCTCTAGGTCCGTGAGAGCTGTAGGAGCTGTCGGACTTCTGGATACTGTGAGAGAAATAGGAGGCTCTTAGAGATATAGGAACGGTGAGAGTTATAGGGATTGCAGAAACTCTAGTCACCGTGAGAGATGATGTAACTCTAAAGTTTATTCTGATGTGAGTACGAAACTCGGTATGGGTGTGCCCTTTGAACGAAGAACGCGGATTCGATGCATACATTGTTAGTTAGGAAAGTGAGGGCAATGATCCGCGATGCCGATTGGTTATGACTAATGTTAGGAAGGAAGAGAGGAGGAAGAAGCCACCTACCAACGTGAGTCCTAGGCGACATTTTTTATGGGAAAACTCAGATTTTCCGTTAGGTAGATGTCCGATTTTTTCGCTAGGCCACTACCCGCTTTCTCCGTAATTCTTAAGAGCGCGTAATAAACCCAAGGACCTTTCTAAAAACCGACGGACAACACTTCTAGAATTAGAAAGTCTTTTCGGGCAAACTGATTGACTTAGAAAATATGTGCGAAAAATGCAGTTAGGATTTCATCTTTATGGTGGGTCCTTGGGCCTATGGGGGATTCGAAGGATGGCACGTGGACCGTTGGCTGTCAAGCCGCGCGCGATGGAGTGCAGATGTGTTGTGCGGCAGAACATCGACTCTGGTCTCTGTTATATGCCGTGTAATTGTTGTTTTACAGATTCAGACTCAAATATTCATCTCCACGTATCTCGTTGCTGTTGCTGATATGTCGACAATACGATGTGCCTGGTACTCCACATTTCTTGCCAAATACATCGCTTACCAGCCAGTTTGCGCTATATCCACACTGGTTCCACACAGATCAAGCGTATTTGCAGTTTTGCATAATCAGGATAAAATATTCATACCCACGTATCTCCGTTTCTGTTGCAAATATGTTGACAATTCGATATGCCTTATACTGCACATTTGCTGCCAAATATAGTGCACACCAGCCGTTTTTCACTATTTCAACTGTTACCTTGCGTGATAGGAACCGTGCGACGTCCCTCGATATTTAGCCACTAAGGGGCCGCTGAGCGTTATTTACACCCTATCAAACCTAAGGACCCACCATAAACTTAGACTTTTTAAGTAATTCTAGATGGTCCCTTTCTTCTTGCACGTCCAATTTCTTAAATGTTTTTGATTGATGTGTATTCCTTAGAAAAGTCCTTATGTTTATTCTACGCTCTTAGAAATTATGGAAAAGCTGGTAGTTAAGTAATGGGAAAACCGGTAATTATATAATATTAAACCGGATTAATTTATCTGATGAAAATGTGTGGATTTTCCCATGAACAAGGTCATCCATGAGCCACTTTGGTAGGATGCTTACTCCTCCTATCTTCATTCATTAACGCTGATCATACCCAATGGGTATCGCGAATCTTTGTCCTCCCTTTTCATAACAAAAAGAGTGAACAACGAATCGGCTTCCCTTGATCAAAAATTACCTACATACCGAGCTTTCCTCCGTAAGTATATAAGAGGGGAATTCGAGTTATATCTCGGTTCGAAAACTATCTACACCCATGACTTCTTCGAAGACCACCTATCTATGCATACTCAATCTAGGTTTTCAGATCAGTCAATATATCTACCCGGATTCTCGCATATCAGATCAATCCATTTCTTCGTCACCTATACCTTAATCGGCGGAGTTACTAACTTGTGCTGTTGTACAAAGTTGTTGGAAATACATACTTCATAAATATTGAAATATGTATAATTTTGTGCTGGACTAGGTCCAGTGCGTAGTGGAGATCTTTGTAACGGGATATCACTGTGTGGAGATATGTGTGTGCGCGGCGACTGAGAAACAGACGAACGTAAACAGTTCTATCGGTTAACAGTCTTCAAGAGGTCGGGTATGAATGAAAGTGCTGAGACTCGTGCAAATGTATATCGATAAATATTCTAGAAATCGTTTATAAAATAAATATGTGTCTACGTTAATAGTAATGCCCAGCGTAAATTTAATGTTTCCAAAACAATATTTCGGCCATCAAGATCCACAATTCCCATCAATAACATTGTTGGTCGCAGAGTTATACCGCCGCAACCACCCTATTATCTTAACGTAAATCAGGGGATCGATCAATACGCGGCGTCGCTTCTTAGAATTGTAACGGGAATTCGCGACTCCCGTTGACGCTCTTCCTCGCGATCAGATCTCCCCACGGTTGGACAAATTGACATCAACTCTGGCCGATGTCAAATCCAGGCGTAAACCCTCCATTTTTAGATTTTCAGACTTAAATATTCAAACCAACCTATCTCCGTTTCTAATACAGATATGCAGACAATACGATGTGCCTTGTTCTCCACATTTCCTGCCAAATACAGATACAGTTACTGTTCCATACAATACAGTTCACATCTGCTAGTTAGAGCTACGTCAAGTCTAAACTCTGCCAAATCCAGTGTAATTCTAGTTTTGCATATTCATGCTTGAACATTCAGATCAACGTATCGCTGTTTCTCTTGCAGATATGCCGAAATCTTAATGCGCGATATAGTCCACATTTGTTGATAAATACAGTGCAGATCATACGAATTGAGCTATATCAAATCCGCGTCGAGTCAAATCCAGCGTGATTGCAGCTTTGCATATACAAGTAAAATATTCAAATTTATGTGTTATCCGTTGCTGCTACAGATATTCCGACAAATGCCATCTTCGATCACCGACATATCCAGCGTAATTGCAGTTTTTCATATACATTATTAAATATTCAAAGCCGCGCATCTCCGTTACTGTTGGAAATGTGTCACAGTACGATGTGCCTTGTACTCCACATTTCGACCGAATTAAACCAACAACATCCAATTAGCCCTATGTCCACTGTGGTCCGGTCAAACACAACGTAACTGCAGTTTTGCATTTTTACACCGAAATACTCAAATCAACGAATCTCCGTTTCAATTGCAGATATGTCGATAATTCGATGCGCGTTATACTCCGTAATTGTTACTAAATACAGCTCACATCATCTGGTTCGCTCTATGTCAAATCCGGACCCTGTGAAATGAAGCGTAAATGCAGTAATGCATGATCAGGGTTCAATATTCAGATCGACGTGACTCAGTTTCTATTGCAGATATGTCGACAAAACGGTGCGCGTTATATTCTACATAGACTGCCATACACTGGGCGCTTCATCTGGTTTGCACATACGTCGACAACTCGATACGCCTTATACTCTACATTTGCTACAGTTACATCACCCATCAGCTTGTTTGAGCTATGTCAACTCTGGTCTCTGCCAAAACCTGCCAAAATGCAATTTTGCATTTTCAGGAATAAATATTCAGATCAACGTGACTACATTTCGATTGCAGGTATGGAGACAATTCGATGCGCGTTATATTCCACATTGAGTCAAATCCAGCGTATTTGTAGTTTTGCATATTCAAGCCTAGTTATTCAAGTGAAAGTATCTCCGTATCCATTGTAGGTATGTCGACAATAGGATGCACGTAATACTGCACATTTGCTGCCAAATACAGCATACTCCAGCCGGTTTGCTCTATGTCATCTATGACATCCCCGGCCGTGTCAAATACGGCGACATTGCAGGTTTCCATATTCAGAATCAAATGGTCAAATCCCCGTACTTCCTTTGCTGTTGCAGACATGCCGAGTATTCGATGTGCCCGGTACTCCAGATTTCTTGCCCAATTCAGCGCACAGTAGACAATTGGCGCTATGTCCGCACTGATCCCTGTCAAATCGAGCGTATCAGGTCTATAAATATGAAACCGGAATTTGCCTATAGATGGCCCTAACTCATAGTGTAGTTATCACTATACTATGTCATTGATGCCAAAAGTCGTTGTTGACATCTCACGAACATTTTCGACTGAGAACAGTACAATGATTCTGGCAATGATTCCTTGGAAGAAATTGCACACTTCATCCTATAGGCATACCGGATGATACAAGGGCTGGTCGTCCCTTCTTCCGAAGCAATACCAGCCTCGCCGTGCGCCATATCCGAGGGTTGGCACCCTCCTTCGAACACGATGTAAATAGGTGTCGCAGTCTAGGTGCCATGACCCGCATCATCTCCCCTCATACCCGTCGCGGGACTCCTTCAGGGCCAGGCCCTACTTCGCGGGAGGCTATCATCCTCGCCTCGTCCATCACCTCCCCGTGTGCATATACGGCGACGCAGCGTCATACTAGCTTTTGCGATGGCGCGAACGATATTGAAATATGTAACCAAACCTAGTAGCACTGTAAATTACTTTCCTACAGTACTTCAGCTTATTATATTTTTTAGATAGTTCATAAGTACTTATTCATGAGCACAAACTATAAAAATTTGTTGCGGCATATGAGCCAGAGGGAAATTCAAATCCTATTGTTACTTTGCCTCGGAGTATCAGGATCGTAAGAATACAAGTAAATACACTCGGAACATAAAAATGTTGCCGCTACTTCGAACAAAGACGATTTTGAATCTTCCGACTTCTGCCCCGACCAGTATAAATAAACCGAGGCAACCCAAAGAGTAAAGTATCTTCGAATACCTACGAGTATCAACGAGCGATCTGCTGAATTTCGTGACGAACATTTATGGAATATTTTTACACATTGTATCTACGACTCAAGGCCCATAGGTTGTACCTTACTTTATTATTTTATGTAAATTCGGGGATTACGACGACAATCGATAACCTCAAATAAGTCTGACGGTCAAACTTCCCATATACCGTGTCCTCTACATATTTCATTATAAAAGACCTGAGTCAAATATTGATGTTTTTGACCGTCAGATGTATTTGAGTTAAGGCTACCTATACTAGTCGCCGGGGGGGGGGGGGGGTTGAAAGAATTCGTATTTGCCTACCTGACGACAATAGCTGGTTGCGGTGACATTGTTTTTACATTAATTGTAGCTCAGCCGTCTAGGTACTTCGAGGCGACAACGACGTAATTTGCTTTGTCCTATGACTCATGTACCGCTACACTTCTATTTCTATAGAAATATAATGCTAAATACTAAAATATATCACAAGTATTTCATATTTGAAATAACAGTCAAATTAACGGAATTAATCTGTTTGACATCTATGCGGATCAAGTCGTGTACGAATATATGTACAGCATGTAGTTTTAATATTCTAAGCGCGTATTGTATGCCGGACACTTATCTTTAATAAATTTTGCAAATCTGTTCATGTTAAGTGATGAATCATTAGGCCAATGACAAATAAGGCGACCTTTAAAAGATTTATCGAAACTTGCTTCTGCTGAACTTGGTGTATGAAGGTCGAATAGCTTCTCGTTTGTTTTTCAATTAAAGACATACTTTATGGAATGTGTTTTACTGACATACCGATTCCAAGGATTCCCGGTGCTTCTTAAAAATATTACACTCTGTTGTATGAAATATAATTTGTCCTTATTATAACCATTAACATCTAATGTCTTTTCTGGAAGTTCGTATACTAAGGCATCGGAATTATTTTTCATTTTACGCTGCGTTACTCGCAACTTTTCGCAGATATATGTACCATCTGGAAGTAGTTCTTTGGCACGTATTCGAGTACAGTTATTTCCTGCTGGTTTCCACAAAGCTTCACAGAACAACGTCGCTTCCTCGTTCCTTTAAACAACAGTCATACATTAGTATCACATGAACGTACTCCTTGAAAAAACATTTCATTACTGGAAATCTAAAAGTTTATTATTGATTTCAATAAGATTCACTTGCTTACCTGCTCCTCAAATATTTTTTGCTAATGTCCACTCCTCCTAAGTAGAATGCATCTATAATATGCAATGCAAGTACTTTTTGCTGATATATAAACTCCTTAGTCATTTCATATACAACCTCTGCGTTTACAAGTGTATTTGGTGGTAATTCTATGCCAATGTCATCGACACTAAGCCAAGAATTCTTTGTATATTTATATACGTTGCTCCTTCCCACGCCCATATAAAATGTAGCGTGCTTCCTATCATCATCAGACCTTGGCTTTGTACCACATGGCATACAAAACCAGTCATATAGTGATAAAAATGCATTTTCAATGTTAAATTCCATCAATTGTGCTGGATTAATAGTAAGAAATGAAGTATCTTTCAAGGAGTATTCAATTTGTCTTTGGTTTCATGTGTCTTGGGATTGTCCTAGTTTCATCTGGAAGTTTCCAATACTCTAGATATTGTTTGCGCATATCAGCTTGTTTTGTCTCAACAAGAGTATTATCCGCATAAGCTGCTGCAATTTTACACAGGTCGATTATTAGTTTTCCGGCCAAATCTTTGTTTGAAGCACGTAGATATTGAACAAATTGTTTCTCTCTTTTTAATTCATTATATGATACTAGTTGTAAAACGTCGTCATTTACACAACCTTTTAAAAGCAGACGATTAACATGCTTCAGATATTCAACAACATCTTGTACCCCAGATCGTTTCTTCTTACATATTAAGTAACGTTCTGAATTTCATGGTCTAGAAGAGTTTGGTTTAAAAATAAAAACTTCTTCAAAGCAGCGATACATTAAATAAACTAAACCAGCACTAAAGGGTGTAAAAAGGTTGAATAATTAAGTCACAAAATCACCACCCTCTCTTTCAACCATCAATGCTATTAAACATCGACAAAGATACAGTTGTTTTGAAAGAAATTCTTATACATTTTCTTGTCGTTCTACTTAGAATCCTCAATCAGACATCACAAAATGTACTCCTTTTCCATGGGTATGCTGCATTATAAGATTTGCAAATGCCTCTTCATTATCTGGGTCAAAGACATCATCACTTTCCTCTGGTCCGTAGTATGGATGAAATGTTTCACAAGGACCCGCATAAATGTCTTCTAATTTGAAATCATGTTCATTTTCTAAAGTAAGAGCAAATCCTTTAGCACGTCATTTCTTTCGCCATAGAATATGTTCAGTAAAACCTCTTGCTCCGGCACATACATCTGCAGAGTATAGCAGCCCATTCTCCCTCAAACCTTTTGGGTTAGTAAACATAAAGTTACATGCTCTATCTGTATTCGCCATTTTAACAGTAGCACGATTTAAAAAACGTGCACCACGAATTGTTTCATGAGGATTACAGCGTGTCCTTGCTCGACGCACTTCAACGTCATCCAAATGAGCGAATACCGTTTTCGCATTGATAACAGTTTTCACTATATCTGACAACAGAAATCAATTTCTTCATCTGTGGTCAACTTTTCATATCACCATATCATATCTTTTACACACTTTATAACTCCCTCTGCAGGATGCCATTTAAGACCTGAATCTTCATGTCCAAGAACATGATGTCCAAAGCCTCTGCGACCATTCTGTCTAGGTGCTTCAACTGGCTCTAAACGACCTTGTTCATTATTTCCGAGGCCGTAACCTCCGTATATCCCATCATTCGCACCATCCTTTTGTCGTTATCGAGGAGATTGTTTGACTCTTGTGTTATTACTTGTATTCTTCTATTGTCAACTACCTTTTCATCAATATCCTCCTCGTCAGATTCACTTGAACATCTGCGAATTTTTTGTCGTTTACTATGATTATAAGTATCTCTTTCACAGTTCTTCCTTTTTGTCCTAGTTTCCAATTCTTCTTGCATGGTATGTTGATGCATCAGTCGCATAACAATTCTGCTAGGAACATGATACATTTACACTGTACATGTGAATGTGTGTATAAGCGTCAGAGGACGTCCAGGCCTTAGTTGGGACAAAAGACAAGAGTCAGTCATTAGAAGTATCTGAAAGAGTCTGTTGACAACAAGCGTGCGTGCGAGTAGGGTTTCGTGGTCTTTAGAGTTTAAGATATATGTATAACTGTTGTGTGCTAAATAAAGGGAATTATTGGTATTTCCGAATCCATTCAATATCTTTACATGGTAGCAGAGCGTGGTTCATAGTTTTGCCAATTATTTTAGTGCGTGGTTTTCAATATTGCGAGTTAGGTCGAGTGAGTCTTCAGTATGGAAAGAAACGTTCAAAGGTTACAAAGAGGAAAAATACACTTGGAGCACGTAGGAACGCTTGAGTAAGAGATAAGGAATCATTTAAAATGGAGAGATTGGAAATCATGATACCTATTTTCGATGGATATTTACGGTATCTGGAAGCAAAGAATAACGATGTTTCTCAAGTATAGAGAATGCGAGGTTGTCACAACTAGGGTGAAGACAGAAACAGACAGTGAAGACTGGGACAAAAAGGATCCGAAGGCAATAAATATAATTTATAGTGCCATCACAAACAGACCATTGGAATATATTAGAGAAGAAAAAACGGCGTATGAGATAGTAAAAAAGTTTGATGAAATGTACTTGACAGATTCGACGGCACTACAGATCGTATGCAGAAGGAGATTGGAAAAGATAAAACTTGAGAACTACAGTGATTCAGCATCGTTCTTTAGCGATTTCGAAAAATTAATAAACGAATTAAAATGTGCGGGTGCACAAGTGAGTGAGAGGGAAAAACTAACTTACATGCTGAATACGTTACCCGAAGAATACAGCTACATAGCGGATATAGTAGATGCACTGAAAGCCGAAAATCAAACGGTAGCGTATTTAAAAAATAAAATTGAAATAGCGGAGAAGAATCGAGGAGAAATGCAAACCAGCGCCTTTTCTGCAAAAGTCGAAGGATGCTTCAGATGTGGAAGAGTAGGACATTTTGGGAGAGAGTGTCAAAATGGCGTCGAAGCGGGAAACAGTATCAGTTTTTGGCTTCTGTCAACACGTGGTCGCAGCAGAGGAGGAGGAAACAAAGGAAATACGAGCAGGGGACATGGAAATTTCCATCGTCAGTCAACAACCGGCACGAGCGAGTGTCACGACCGGCATACTTCAAATCCGATGGACCGATGATGGAGATAGAGATGTGGCGGCCTTGGCGACAATGTATATCGCCGAAGTGCCTAATGAGTCATCTGTATCCTAACGGTCCTTCCACCGAATGTCCTAGAAGTGTGACAACGGTCACGTACGCCTACAGGGTTGTGGGGATATTGAGGGATGACAAACAAAGAAGAAACAGATGTTACCGAAAGTCAAATTGTAAGAGCTTCAGTCTTGGAAGGTCACGGCTGGAGCTCAGAACAAAATCGCAATCAGTGTAAATTCAGAATACAAGAAATAAATTCTCTTGTTTTTTTTGTTACATTAATTTTTTTCTTTTCGTTCGGGCCTCCTGCTTTTTATTTTACGTGACACGAGCATGGTAACTCAAGATCAAGCACATGGATAGCAACGGCGCACGCAGCACACAGCGGCGAGGCGAACGAGATAAGTAATTATGAAGTAATGTGGCCATTAGATAGCGGTTGCACAGATCACATAATTAACAACGTAAATTATTTCGATAAATCTATTGACCTTAAAGTACCGGTAAATATATGTCGGATTGAAGTCAAGATTATGGAGATGGGCGTTTAATGAATTTTCATTAGAATTAGCCATTGTCGTGATACAATGGAGAGTTTATTAGCACGGGCTTATTAACAAGATTAAGCACTCGTAGCACTAGTGATAATGACCTTAGGTTCGAAACGAATCCGCGGTCACGGGATGGTAAACGTATGTTCTCGCACAGTTCAAGTCTAACTCCTTGTTAACTAGATGTGAGGTATTCACTGGTTGTAAGGTGGCACTGTCATTCGTCGATGAGATCGTACGAAAGAATGAATCTCCGTCTCGACGATGCCGTCGAGGAGAACTATAATGGGTGTGTCTAAGGACATGAGATCCTCGGATTCGTCAACGAAAGCTTTCGTTCCAAAGGCGAGGGAAATTAGCGCTGTTGCTAATTGGTCGATCTCCATATCGGCGTTTTGAAAGAGATGCTGGCCGCCCTTGAGGGGAGGTTGTTGACGGGGGGCAACGTTCGTGGAAGATAGGTTTCTCCTGTCTTCCCGTAGTTGCAACAAAGACTACTTGACGGACTTCGCTTGACTAAGTCTTAAGGTCTATAGCGGGTCCTCACGTTAGCTAAACATACACCACAAAGGCATGCCGACACCCGGCGATCATCTTACCCGGAGGACAAAATCTGCGTGTGGCGGGCCGCGGGATAGAAACTATTGAAGTATTTACTGCCACGTATCGCTAAGACTATTTCTTTTAAGGAGAGGTATTGAGTTACTCTGTGCCTTTGTCAGATAAAACGTTCATCCCTTTGACCGCGGCTACGTTCGGCGACTGATTGTCGCCTCGAGCCCAAGCTCATGATCATAAATCTCGAATAATCGGTACGGCATTTGTTTAATCTAAGTTACAGAGTTGCGGTATTCCCGCGAATCCAAGGAGGAGTTCCGGTGTTCTTTCATCTCCGACATATATATTTAGGCGATAATAGATCGATAAAGGTAACAAAATTAGCGAATGTTATAAGTTATTTTGAAGCATTTGGAAAGCAAAATGAAATAAATGTGGATAATGTTTTTTACGCGAAAAAAATGTCCGCAAACTTGATTAGTTTAGGCAAGTTAAAAGATAATAGGAACACGGTTATTTCAATAGGAAATATTGCAAAAGTAATAGATGAGGACAATAAGCTTACAGCGGTAGCGGTTAAAGAAAAGGGAACATAAAGAATGAAAAGTATATTGAATGGGAAGGAGCACTTAGCAAACAGCGCCGAACGTAGTGATATGAGTAAAAAGAAAAGGTGGCATAGGATGCTAGGACACGTAAATTTTAAATATTTAAATATTTTGGGTAAAGAACAGCTAGTTACTGGTATACCGAATGAATTTGAAAAGGAATTTTTGAAATGTAGGGTGTACAGGAAAGGAAAATGCACAATTTACCATTCACAAATAATCGAACCAAGGCTAGGGAGATAATGGAAATTATTCATTCGGACGTGTGCGGTCCCTTTAAGACTACCGGATTCAATGAAGAGAAATAGTTCATCTCATTTATCGATGATTATAGCAAAATAGCTAGAAGTTATTGTATAAAATCAAAAGATGAGGTCTTTGATTGTTTCGTATAGTTTGTAAATGAAGACGAGAATTTAACGGGCAAGAGGTTTAAAATATTGAGATGTGATAATGGAAAAGAGTACTTGAATAATCGAATTTATAAATTTGCTAGGGATAAAGGTATCAGAATAAATAACTGCCCAACCTACGTGCATGAATTAAACGGGACAACGGAAAGGTATAATAGAACAGTTATGGACATGGCGCGTTGCTTGTTAGCGGAAGCGAAAGTACATAAAAGGTACTGGCTGGAAATAGATTGGACAGCGGTATACTTGAAGAATCGAATACTGGCAAATACTATAGAGAGAAAGACACCTTTTGAAATATTCTTCGGGAGAAAACCAAGTGTTGAAAATATACATCTATATGGAAGTAAAGTTTTTGTAAGAACAAAAGAGAGTTTCTAAATGGGATAAGAAGGCAGATATGGGAATTTTGTTTGGATATAGTGAAGTAGGTTACAGAGTCTTATTAGGTGGGAAAATAACAATAGCGAGACATGTAGAGGTCATAGAAACAGACACAAAATGTATCGGTTTTGTGGAGAATTCATTCATAAAGATAACGATGACATTGAGGATAATGATTTATTGGTAAACATGAATAAGGAAGAGTTAGAAAGTAGGGAAGATGAAAATGATAACAGTCTTGAAAGCTTAAACATCTCTGGAAGATCTACACGTAATAAGAGAACTCCAGTAAGATATCCAGAAAAAGAAAACATTAGTGAAATCCATGCAAATTATTGTAGTGTAGATATCCCTTGTACATTTGAGGAGGCGATTTGTTGTGAAGATAGTGAAGATTGGAAGCAAGCTATGAATAAGGAAATAGAATGTCTTTATAAGAATAAAACTTGGAAATTGGTAGAAAGGGTGAAAGGCAAAGACGTATTAGATGTAAAGTGGGTTTACACGAGAAAATCAGATGACAGGTATAAGGCTAGATTAGTGGTAAGAGGATTCCATCAAAGAAACGTAGCCGATGACATATACTCCCCAGTAGCGAGTAATGAGACCTTTAAGATATTGCTATCATATTGTTGTCAAAATGGATTAATTATTGAGCAAATGAATGTAGAAACTGCTTTTTTAAATGGTGAAGTAACCTCGGAGGTATATGTAAATCAACCAAAGGGATATGCGGACGGAAAGAATAGAGTTTGTAAACTATCGAAAGCGCTTTATGGGTTAAAAGAAAGTCGAAGAGAGTGGTATGAGTGTCTTGATAAGTATGTGACGAGATTAGGTTTTAAGAAGAATAACATAGAGTTGTGCCTATATACACATGGAGAGGGAGAAAATGTTGTTTATTTGCTAATGTATGTAGACGATTTGCTAATTTGTAGTAAAAATAAAAGGAAGATACAAAGGGTAAAGAAGTTATTAACTAATAGATTCGAAATGAAAGATTTAGATGAAGTCAAAGAATATCTTGGAATAAATATAGTGTAGTATCGTGGACAAAAGGCCTAAGATATCGGCCGAATCGTAAACAATGTCGCGAGAGCCGCGGCATCGTCGGGTACATCAATGTGTCGTCGGTCCTTTTCAAGTGAACAGTTTCGTGGAGAAGGCCTGCGTGACCTTGGCCACGGGCGTTTTCGGGACACGTGCGCGATAGGGCGGGAAAAGACAAAAGAGATGCTAAAGGCAATGTTAGTTGAGACGCCGGCGAGAACGAATGCAAAAGACGAACAGTATGAGTTGAGCAGCGAGAGCGTGTGAGTGCGGATGCCGAAGACGAGAGTTATAGAGAGTGATTTGAGCGGAATAAGACTTTTGTGTTTTAGTTCAAGTTGAACATTCATCGTTCTTTGTCCAATCAATCTTTGTTATTTTTATTTATCTTAATAAATAGTATTAGGAGAATTTTACAAACCTAAATTATCCTAATCCTATCCTTTTTCCGATACTACAAATTGGGGGCTCAGCCGGGATTGAAACCAGACAGAGAACGACACGTTTAACGGAACTAATTGTGTTGAAAAAAAAAGAGTTGAAAATGGCAAATTGTGAAGAGGAACAGTTTTCGACTGAAGAGGGTTCGACGCTGGAGGAGCTAAGAAAAAAGCTCGCAAGTCTGAATCTGCCGATATCAGGTTCGAAGTCAGTGCTGATGGCCAGGCTGAACCGAGCGTATAAGGCTGGTCAATCAACTCCGAAGGAATCGAAGCGCGATGAGGAATCGGTAAATCAGCGAAACCTAAGGAGTGGGCAGAGAGCTGAGCGCGATCAGGATGGAGACGAAGACCTCGAGAAGCTGAGGACGAAGGAGTTGAGAGCGCGCCTCGCTAGCTTGGGGTTAAAGGTCACAGGGAGAAAATCTGAACTACGCGCACGGCTACGGGCGGCCCTGGAAGGAGACAACGTATCGTCGGAAGAAGAAAGCGACGACGAAAGTGACAATGAAGAAGATGAGAGAGACGTGATAAAACACGAGGGAGGTACGCGAGCGATGTGCTCGGACCATGATGAATATCGCCAAAAGGCAGGTACCGTCTCGGTATTAAGCTTTAAAGACGTCGAAGACGCATTAGAATTGTTTAGCGGCGACAAAGGTGAAAACGTGGAGCGATGGTTCGAATCATTCGAAGAAGTCGCGGACACGTGTATGTGGTCCGACGGTCAGAAGGCAGTCTACGCGAGGAAGCTGCTGAGGGGATCGGCGAAAATATTCGCAAGCTTCGAGTGCCATGCCAGGACTTGGCATGAGCTGAAGAAGGGACTAATCGGAGAGTTCTCCAGAAAGTCCAACAGTAGGCAAGTACACCAAAAGCTTAGTGGGACGAGAAAGAAAAGCGACGAGGCGTGCTTGGCCTACATGTATCGCATGCTGGAAATAGCCAGTCATGCCGATATAGAGGAAGAAGTCAAAGTAGAGTACATCATAGACGGGATAATAGACGAAGAAGTTCATAAATCTATGCTGTATGGTGCTGCATCCATCAAGGAGCTAAGGAAGAGGCTAATCGCGTACGAGGAGCAGAAGAGCCGAAGGACGAAGTCGGATGCGAAGTCGGCCAGAGTTGAGAGAAACAACAGTCCCAGTCAATGCGGAAGTGCGAGAAAGACGCGTTGCTACAATTGCGGCGATAAAGCACATGTAAGCGCGGATTGCCCGAACGGATCGAGAGGTCCTAAGTGTTTCAAGTGTAGAGAGTACGGACACGTCGCATCGAAATGCAGCGATCTGGGTAAGTCCTCTAAAGAGGTTTGCAATACACAAAAGTCGCTGCGAGCGGGTTGTAAAAGTGTTAGAATTGGAAATTGCGAACTGAGCGCGTTGATAGATACCGGTAGCGAACTAACCCTGATGCGGGCGGATCAACATGCCAAAATTGGAGCGCCCAAATTAATTCGGGAAATTATCGAGTTTCGCAGTAAACATACTTAAAGTAAGTACAGACGAAAATACTGCGGATATTTTTACGAAGGCACTGTGTACAGAGAGGGAAATTCGAAAGGTTTAGGTCATGGATGAATGTAAACTAAGAGAAATGTAGATAAAGCAATAAGTGTTAAAGTTTCTGTTACGTAATTCGTCAAAGCATGTAAATACGATTAAGTGTACAGTATAAATGAAAGGAGGCGCGTTAGGAACATGATACATTTAAACTGTACATGTAAATGTGTGTATAAGCGTCAGAGGACGTCCAGGCCTTAGTTGGGACAAAAGACAAGAGTCAGGCGTTAGAAGTATCTGGAGGAGCCGGTTGACAACAAGCGTGCGTGCTAGTAGCATTTCGAGGTCTTTAGAGTATAAGATATATGTATAAATGTTGTGTGCTAAATAAAGGGAATTATTTGTATTTCCGAATCCATTCTATACCATTACAAATACACTAACGTACAAGAATATTATAATATTCAGTAACAACGATAGAATGAACCAGTTCGCAAGTATAAAAAAGACACATTTTACACTGTGACGAAATAATATTCAAGAAATCTGATATAACATACATGGAAAATACACGAATCAGACTGAGAAACCACTGTAAGCGTCAGAGGACTTCCAGGCCTTAGTTGGGACAAAAGACAAGAGTCAGGCGTTAGAAGTATCTGGAGGAGCCGGTTGACAACAAGCGTGCGTGCTAGTAGCATTTCGAGGTCTTTAGAGTATAAGATATATGTACAACAGCTGTGTGCTAAATAAAGGGAATTATTTGTATTTCCGAATCCATTCTATATCTTTTCAATTCCTGAACATGCAAAATTGCATTTTGGCAGGTTTTGGCAGAGACCAGAGTTGACATAGCTCAAACAAACTGATGAGTAATGTAACTGTAGCAAATGTAGAGTATAAGGCGTATCGAATTGTCGACATATGTGCAAAACAAGCGGAGAGACTTTGAAAGCAATATTTAAGCATTAATAGCAAAAACTGCAATTATGCTAGAATTTACAGGGTCCAGAGTTGGCATAGCACAAACCGGCTGATTTGGCATCAGATGTGGAATATAAGGCGCATCGTATGGCCAACGTTTCCGCAAAACAAGCGGAGATACCTTGATTCGAATATGTAAGCATTAATATCCAAAACTGTAGTCACGCTGGATTTCACCGAGTCCAGTCTTGAGAATGTGCAAACTGTCTGATGTGTGCTGTATTTGGCAGCAAATGTGGAGTATAACATGCATCCTATTGTGAACATACTTACTATGAAAACGGAGATACATTCACTTGAATATTTAGGCTTGAATGTGCAAAACTACAAATACGCTGGATTTGACTCGTTCCGTATTTAACATGGCTTAAACCAGATAAAGCGCCCAGTGTATGGCAGTCCATGTGGAATATAACGCGCACCGTTTTGTCGACATATCTGCAATAGGAGCTGAGTCACGTCGATCTTAATATTGAACCCTGATCATGCATTACTGCATTTACGCTTGATTTCTCAGGATCCGGATTTGACATAGCGCGAACCAGATGATGTGAGCTGTATTTAGTAGCAACTACGGAGTATAGAGCGCATCGAATTTTCCACATTTCTGCAATCGAAACGGAGATTCGCTGATTTGATTATTTAGGTTTGATAATGCAAAACTGCAGTTGCGTTGGGTTTGACCGGACCAGAGTGGACATAACGCTAATTGGATGATATTGGTTTAATTTGCAAGAAATGTGGAATACAAGGCAAATCGTATTGTCGACACATTTCCAACAGTAACGGAGATGCGTGGATTTGAATATATAATAATGTATATGAAAAACTGCAATTACGCTGGATTTGTCGGTGATCGGAGATGACATAGTTTAAATCCAATGATGTGCACTGTATTGGCAGCAAATGTAATGTATAACCTGATTCGAATTGTCGGCATATCTGTAACAGAATCGTAGATACGTTGATTTGAATATTTATGCACGAATTTGCAAAACTGCAATTACGCGGGTTTGACACGGGCCAGAGTTGACATAGCGCCAGCCCACTAATGTGCGCTGTATTTGGCAGCAAATATGGAGTGGATGTCGGCACATATGCTATAGAGACGGAGACACATTGATCTGAACGTTTATTCCTGAGTTTAAAAAACTACAATTACGCTGCACTTCACAGGGTCTAGGATCGACAAAGCCCAAAGCGGCTGATGTGTGCTGTATTAGGCAACAATTTTGGCGTATAACACGCTTTACGTTGTCGGAATATCTGCAACGGAAGCGGAGATACGTTGATTAGAATATTTCAGCCTGAATATGCAAAGCTGAAACTACGTTGGATTTATCGGAGACCAGAGATGACATAGCTCAAAGCAGCTGATGTGGGCTGTATTTGGCAGCAACTGTGGAGTATAGGATGCATCAAGTTCTCAGCATGTGTGCTATAAAAGAGGAGAAAAGATGATTCAAATATCTGAGACCGATTATGTAAAACAGCAATTACGCTGCATGTACAAGGTCCAGTGTTGACACAGCGCAAACCAGTTAATGTGCCCTGTATTCGGCAGCAAATGTGGAGTATAGCGCGTATCGAATTGTCGGCATATCAGCAACAGATGCGGAGATACGTCGGTTTGAATACATAATACTGAATATACAAAACTGAAAATACGCTGGATCTGGCTAGGTCTAGATTTTGCATAGCACAAACCGGGTTGTGTTCACTGTATCTGGCAGCAAATGTGGAGTGTAGCGTGCATCGTATTTCCGACATACATAATATGTATACAGCTAATAACAGCGCAATGTTTTCTAATGGAGAATTCAGCCTATGTAAGCAAAACTGCAATTACATTGGATTTCACAGGATACACAGATGACATAGCACAAACCCTCCGATGTGTGATAAATTTGGAAGCAAATGTGGAGTATAACCCACATAAATTTATCGTCATATCTGCATTAGAAACAGAGATGCGTAGATTTGAATATTTAAGCCTGAATATGCAAAACTGCAATTTCGCTGGATTTCACACTTAGCGCCAGCGCACTGATGTGCGCTCTATTTGGCAGCAAATGTGGAGCTACCGCGCATAGCATTTTCGACATATATCCAATACCAGTGCGGCTACGTTCTAACGAGTAATTCAGCCTTAACATGCAAATCCGCAATTACATTGGCTTTTACAGCGTTCACAGTTGAAAAGTCGCATCCCGGATGATGCGCGCTTTATTTGGTAGTAAATGTGGAATACAACTTGCATAGTATTGTCGACATATCTGTAATAGGAACGAAGATACCTTCATTTGAATATTTAAGCCTGAATATGCAAATTTGCAATTACACAGAATTTGATCGGGTCCAGAGTTGACGTGGCACAAACCGGCTGATTTGGCAGCATATGTGCAGTATTATGCGCATCGAATGCTCGTCATTTGAGCTCATGAGGCGTAGATACGTGGATTTCAATATTTTAGACTGAGTATGCAAAACTGCAAATACGCTGGATTTGACACGGTCCAGAATTGACATTGCGCAAACTGGCAGATATGCGCCGTATAGGTTTATTTGAACATTTAGGCATGAATATGCGAAACTACAATCATGCCGGCTTTGACTGAAACCAGAGAGGACATAACGGAAACAGGCTGGTGTACGCTGCATTTGGCAAGAAATGTGGGGTACAAGTCACATCGAATTCTCGACATATTTGCCACAATAACGGAGATACGTTGATTTGATTATTCGTGCATGAGTATCCACAAATGCAATTGCGCTGGATTTAACAATGGTCAGAATCGACATAGCGCAAACCGGCTGATGAGTAATACATTTGGCAGTACGACGCTAACTCGAATTGTGGACATATCTGCAACGGAATCGGAAATAGCTTGATTTGAATATTTAATCCTGAAAATGGAAAGCGCTAACACCTCTCACCAGCGGCAACGCTAACAACTCCACTCTCAACAACGCTAACACCTCTCGCAATTCGACAGCGCTAACAACTCTACTCGTCGACTGCTCGATTAACTCTGACCTCTCGACTCACTCTTATTTCTCGATCAACCGTTCAACGCCTCTCGATCAGTCAATCTTTAAAGTTACATCGTCCCCCAACCATTAGCGCTAGTTTTTCCAACTCTCTAACCCCATTCTGTAAACGCTCCGCAAGTACAAGGTGACTTTAGTCACATAGGCTTTCTCCCCGATGTAAACTAACTACCGAAGGACAGACGACATTGTTTTGATCGATTTCTAATGAGGCCTTTTCCTCACGTTACTACAATATGTTGACTTGAATATTTAAGTCTGAATATGCAAAACTGCAGATGCGCTGAGGTTAGCTGCGTCCACACGTTACATAACTTAAACCAGATAATATGCGCTGTATTTGGCAGCGAATATGGAGTATAACGCGCTTCGTGCTGTCGGCATATTTGCAATGCAAACGGCTATACGATGATTTGAATAGTTAAGCATGAACATGCAAAACAGCAATTTCGCTGGATTTGACAGAGCCCGGAGTTGACATAGTACAAACCTGCTGATGTGTGGTGCATATGACATCAGATGTGAAATGTAGCGGACATCGAATTATAGCCATATGTGCAATAGAAACGGAGATACATTCTTTTGAATATGTTAACCTTAATTTGCAAAACTGCAATTACGCTTGATATGTCGAGGAGCAGAGATGATATAGTAGCTCGAGCCAGCTGAAGTGCGCTGTATTTGGCAGCCAATGAGGAGTATATCTCGCACATAATTGACGACAAATCTGCAATTGCAGCGGTGATACATTGTAGTTAATATTCAATAATGGGCCTATTACGATACAGATAGTATTATCGTGACTGAAACACATTGCCGTCTCAGTAAAACCATTTTATTTCAAGCTTCACGCTACAGTTCTGAATCCGGACAAGACCGTTTCAAGTTCTCGCAAGAGCAAGCAGTCAAATTAAGGTACTTACGCGAGTTAGAGTCTAATACATTTTATTGGTCCAACATCGATGGGGCGATCTCGCATCGAAATTTTCGGAGGACCGCGTAACCTTCCAACGACGACCGCCGTACGAGCAGCGGATAAACTTATTTCGTGCCTTAGGTTGCCCTCACCCCGTCCTATACTTCTTGATTCTTGGTTGGTAGCTTTAGCGGCTGCAGGTCCGAGAAATTGCATCTTGACCCGCTTTCTCGTATGTCGCATGTGACGTCTCACTTTCCGCCGTAGACACTTGTCGGATCTACATACGTTGAACCATTTGCGCGAGACAAGCGCGGCGCCCTGCAGGGACGAGGGATCCAATTTTCGAAGTATCAAGTGCGAAACCTCCAGTGGTAGTTCGGAAATGATATCTACCATACTTGGCACGAACAAACCAACGACGCGTAGTAGAGATCTAAAAAACTCCATCTTGCTTCTACTGTTGCGCGAGCACGACTGACGGTCTGGCTAAGAGTGGAGGCTTATATAAGTGCTGTTCGTCACGGTGCACTGCGAGTTCCGGTTCCGGCTGAGAGTCCTGGTCAGGCAGAATCGATGGTATGTGCATGTATTTTCACTTACATCGGGTTCACATTATGATTAGAGTTAGAGGCGCGAAACGAATATTCATTTGGTTTAGACGTTGAAGTTATGCAATGGAGCAGATATTGACTAGTGTAAATTTGATTGTTATATAATTTGACAAGTAGTCGTGGTAATTAGGTACTCGAGAAGCTAATGACAATGATCCTGGGTTCAATAACATAGCCGCGGTCAACGGGCTAACAGAATTCGTTTTCACAAATAGACAATTGGAATATATTAGAGAAGAAAAAACGGCGTAAGAGATAGTGAAAAAGTTTGATGAAATGTACTTGACAGATTCGACGGCACTACAGATCGTATGCAGAAGGAGATTGGAAAAGATAAGACTTGAGAACTACATTGATTCAGCATCGTTTTTTAGTAATTTCGAAAAATTAATAAACGAATTAAAATGTGCGAGTGCACAAGTGAGTGAGAGGGAAAAACTAAATTTCACGCTGAATACGTTACCCGAAGAATACACCTACGTAGCGGATATAGTAGATGCATTGAAAGCAGAAAATCAAACGGTAGCATATGTAACAAATATAATTGAAATAGCTGAGAAGAAGAATAAGTCCAACCGAGGAGAAATGCAAACCAACGCCTTTTCTGCAAAAAAGGAAGGATGCTTCAGATGTGGAAGAGTAGGACATTCTGCGAGAGAGTGTCAAAATGGCGTCGAAGCGGGAAGCAGTAACAGTTTTTGGCGTGGGTCAACACGTGGTCGCAGCAGAGGAAGAGGAAACAAAGGAAATACGAGCAGGGGACGTGGAAATTTCCATCGTCAATCAACAACCGGCACGAGCGAGCATGGTAACTCAAGATCAGGCATATGGATAGTGTAACCACAAACTCCTTTGCCCTGACGTCACCTTAGGCGACCACTTCTAAACATTCTCCAGACAGCCGATACTTGAACATTACACATGGCGACCTTGGCGACAATGTATATTGCCGGAGTACCTGAGGGTTCATCTATGTCCTAACGGTCCTTCCACCGAATGTTCTAGAAGCGTAGCAACAGTCACGTACGCCTACAGGGTAGTGGGGATAATGAAGGATGAAAAACAAAAGAAGAAACAGATGTCACCGAAAGTAAGAAAATATTGTAAGAGCCTCAGTCTCGAACGGCCACGGCTAGAGTTCAGAAGTGTATAAACGAGGAAAAAATAAAGTTTTCTTCTTTCCTTTAAATTTCTTTCTCATTTTACGTGACATTTTGGCGATCCTGCCAGGATACATCAACCTTGGATAAAACAAGAATACGGTTTTGGCCTACGGGACATCCGACCAAAGGTGTATCAAGCAACATGGACTACGAAAAACGGTTTTATTAGTAAGTAGAACCATTTCCTCTAAAAGGATCGATCGATTGCATTCGATAACGTCAGACTCCGACGATCTATTACTCTGAAATGGACAAAAGGTACGATAAGAAAGTTACACCTGTCGCTTCGACTAGCGGTGATCCAAACCTGCGGGCAATTTTGGATATGATGCAGCGCCAGCACGAAGAACATAAGGCAGTTGTAAATGATTTGTATAAACTAATCCGCGATGAAAGCACTCAACGGATCAAGGAAATGGAACTAATAGGGAAGACTGTGGCCGAACTCAAGCTAGGAGTACAATCCTCCGTAGATACGTCTGAGTTCAACTCAATTATGACAGACGATACTAGTTCTGCCAGCAGAAGCACTACTCGGGACACCCGCATAGTGAAATCTCCGGAAGAACGCGTTCGGATCAAAGAAACTCCAGAAACCTCCGACCCAGCGAACTCCGAGGATGAGGAAGAAGAATCAGCCTCGTACGAACGACATATGTCCGACGCGAAAACCAGCATCGAGTTCATCCCAGTCCTCAACGGTCAAGATGACATTGGAGTGGAGGGATTCATCAAGCGGGTAAGCGAAGCTAGATCGGAATGTAAGGAAAAGCGTGCTTTATTGAAATTAATTCTAACCAAACGCATTGTCGGCGAAGCCGAAAGAGGCATTAGACATTCGGTTATCGAGACGTACGGCGCCTCATTCAAAAATCTGAGGAAGTTCGTATCGATTAGCGTAACTTCAAACGGTGCACGCGATAAATTACAAAGAACTCGGCAAAGTTTTAACGAATCAGTACACGGATACGTCAAAAGATTTCGACAAGGTCTTAATGAACTTATATACGCATTGCAACAGGAAATTCGCGATCTTATTCGACGAGCAGTCGCGATAGACCTAGAGAACGAACGCGCAACCAAAACGTTCATAATAAATTTAAAACCCGAGATAGAAATCAGAACATCAGCATCAGAACATCAAGCATGAAACCGCGCACCTTACAAGAAGCACAAGATGCCACGTTCGAAGCAGAACTATTAATCGGAGAAATTGAGCGAAACCGCGGAAATCAGTGCAGGCAGCAAATAAGAGCTCACTCATTCGCCCGAGGGAATGTTTCGTCACAACGCAAATACCCACTTAGGAGCGGTCCGATGACTACGCTCAATCGCCTGCCGACAAGCACTCAAATAAACAACGGAGGAAGAATGAAGTGTTTTAAGTACAACTAAATAGGACATACCGCAAATTACTGCCGAAATTTTCAACCGGCCAGCCAGCGAAATCTTCCGCCACCGCGCAGCTACAATATAAACATGGAGAATGCGGGGCGAGAAGAGGAAACAGCGCTACCAGAACCTCGAGAGACGTCGTACGAGTACACGCAACAACAGGAAAACTTCTATCCATTGGAGTTCGATCGGGAACAGAAATCAAACGATATTTAATCGATACCGGTGCAGGAATAAATTTAGTTAAAAGATCAAGTGCCATATTTAAACCTAAAAAGACAGTAGCTAAAACATTTTACATGGGCAATGACAAATATCAAACTGACGAAACAGTAGACTTTCAATTCTTTAACATCATGAATACATTTCACGTTGTGCCAGACGATTTTCCTTTAATAGAAGACGGAATAATTGGTTTACCTATGCTCTCTAACTACTCATATCGAATTAACAACGAATCAATACAATTAAACGGGAACGAAATATTTTTCCAGGCGCCGAAAACCATTCTCCCAGGGCAAACCAAAATCGAAACAATTTATCTGGATAAAGTTCCGACGAGAGTATGTTTCTGCAATACTGCTGAGCAACCAACTATAATCACTAATGATCTTTCTTATGAACACGATCTCGATAAAATTGCAAAAATGAAACAAATAATTAGACTAGACCATATTGAAGACAAACTTCGTATTCCTGTCGAAAATATCCTCCTACATTACATAGACGTGTTTGACCTAGAATCCGATACCCTACCTTGTACTAACCAAACAAAACACACTATTACCCTACGCGAAAACAAAATCGTCAATACCAAATCGTACCGACCTCCCGAAGCCCATAAAGCAGAAATTGAAAAACAAATGAAAAAAATGTTACATAAAAATATCATTGAAGAATCAGATTCTCCTTACAACAGTCCAGTATGGGTAGTACCCAAGAAATCAGACGCATCAGGCAAACAGAAATGGCGTATAGTTATCGACTTTCGAAAATTAAATGAACTTACCGATCAAGACGCCTACCCACTACCGACAATCGACAACATTCTATCACAATTAGGCAACGCCAAATTCTTCTCTGCTCTAGATTTATCTTCGGGATTCCATCAAATACCTATGGACCCCGACTCAAAGAAATATACAGCCTTTAGCACACGTCAGGGACACTTTCACTATAATCGCATGCCATTCGGTTTAAAAAACGCCCCAGCCACCTTCCAACGCATGATGGATACCGCGTTACGAGGATTATTGAACAAATACTGCTTCGTATACCTTGACGACATAATAATATTCGGTAGTACAATTCAAGAACACAATGAAAACCTTGCTATAGTATTGCAAAGATTAAAAGAGTTAGGACTAAAAATCCAACCCGACAAATGCGAGTTTCTAAAACCTGAATTAGAATACTTAGACATGTCATAACACACGAGGGCATAAAGCCAAATCCTAAAAAGATCTCCGCAGTTAAAGACTTTAAGATTCCCAAAACACCAA
This sequence comes from Bombus terrestris, assembly GCF_910591885.1. Lineage (NCBI taxonomy): Eukaryota > Metazoa > Arthropoda > Insecta > Hymenoptera > Apidae > Bombus > Bombus terrestris. The sequence continues at coordinate 1,009,948 of NW_025963549.1, forward strand.
CAGACGTAAAGTCATTTCTCGGATTAGCTGGATACTACAGAAAATTCATTAAAAACTTTTCCAAACTCGCCAAACCATTAACAGATCTCACAAAGAAAGACAATCCTTTTAGATGGACTGAAACGCAACAGACAAGCTTTGACACACTAAAAGAAAAGCTATGCTCAGCCCCAGTTTTAGCATACCCAGACTACACGAAAACATTCACACTCACCACAGACGCTTCCAATGAAGGAATAGGCGCAATCTTATCACAAGACGGACATCCTTGTTGTTACATATCACGGACACTCAACCCCCCAGAGAAAAATTATTCTACCACAGAAAAGGAATTATTAGTTATCGTATGGGCAGTTAAGAGACTCAGGCAATACCTGTTAGGAAGACGATTCGTTATTCGAACCGATCACCAAGCACTCACTTGGCACAAAAATTGCAAAGACCCTTCCGCGCGTTTGATTAGATGGAGACTTAAACTCGAAGAATACGAGTACGATATTCAGTATTGCAAAGGTAAAGAGAACACAGCAGCCGACGCACTTTCGAGAAAAATTTACCAAATTACCGACAAATCGGTCCCAGACACACCTGCAAACTCCGAAAATATTGTAGAACACTTTAACGCATGGTCAGAAGACGCGACACCCCCGAGACGACTTAAAATCGCGCCAAACGATCACACCTTCTATCAATTGAATAGAGAAACATTAGGTCCATTCGACGAAGATACTTGGATGCGAAAAATTTTTGAACTAACCAAGAAACACAAGAAAATTGGGATAGGAGACAATAGTTTTACCGAAACCGAAAAAGCTAGGATCAAAGTAACACTCATGTTTATTAATGACCAAATTGAAGAAATAACTTTAGCATACGAACCAATACAAACCATAACTGACGAACAAGCTCTAGACATTATACGCGAAAACCATAACGACATTAGTGGACACTTGGGTATTCAAAAGACATATAGTAAAATCAAAGACCAATTCAAAATCCCACGCCTCATGGAGAGGATAGAAGATTTTATAAAAAATTGCGAAGCTTGTCAACGACAAAAGCTAGTTAGAATCAGACCCAAGGAACAACCCGTAATTCCTCAGACACCAGTAGAACCAAACGAAAAGATAGCCATGGATCTAATTGGTTCGATGCCTAAAACCACACGTGGAAATCAATACATTCTTTCGATTCACGATGACCTAACGAAATATCTCGTTTTAGTACCACTGAAAACACAACGAACCGAATCGATTATCGATGCATTACTACACCACTACATTTACATCTTCTCAGCACCCAAAACGATACTAACAGACCAGGGACAAAACTTTATTAGGGAACTAATGGAAAAATTCGAGGAAGCATTTAAAATCAAACATATAAAGACCACTAGTTTTCATCCTCAATCTAACGGATCCTTAGAACGAACACACGCCACAGTAAAAGACATGATTCGCACGAGCCTACACGATTCTAATAAAGAATGGGATCAGGTATTAGACTTTATTTGCCTAGGGTATAATACCGCGATACACGATGCAACTGGATTTTCACCCTTCGAACTAACATTTGGAAGAAAAGCCAACCTCCCGTCTTCCGTATCCCGAACTTCCAATTACACCTACGAAGAAATGTTTGCACTATGGCAAAAACAATTGCAAAAATATAGAATGATAGCGAAGAACACTCTTGAACAAAGTAGAAAGAGGTACATGAGAGATCAGACAAGAAAAATCATTAGAACTCAAACCTTATTTAAGGAAGGAGATCGTATACTCCTTCACAACGATCATAAGTCGGATAAATTGGACGACGAATGGTTAGGACCCTACGTTATTAAATCAGTCAAGACACCGTATTATGAGATTCTCATTAGAGATCGAGTTAAGAAAATCCACTGTAACGGAATAAAACCTTATTTTTCAGGACGATCACCCTTGCCGTCGGCTTTACCACCCTTAACGGATTAAAAATAACCCCTATTGACAATAATGGAATATTTCATGAGAAAATATCCAAAGCATATCTTTATAGCGAACACATAAATGTTATTATAGGACTAGATATTAGTGCTGTATTGGAACAAGTAAGATATATTGAAAAGGGAGTAGCCGAAGTTAGGAATCATTGCGAGACACGAAAAGACTGTAACATACTACCAGAAATACGCTCTTTACAAGCAAAACTAAATAACGTCAGAACACTTAGCATCGAATTACGATTCTTAGCTCACATTCATCTCAGAAGTATATGAGGACTAGTAGACGCTATCGGATCTATTAGTAAAACTCTTTTTGGAACCCTAGCCGCGAACGATCTAGATATAATCAACAAAAATATAGACAAACTCTTTGAAGAAGGTAACAGCCTAAAAACCATAGTAGCTAACCAGACAGCTTTGATTAAACGAATTTTAAATAACGACGTCATCCAGCGTCTGAAACAAGTAGACACAGGTGTAACAAACGAACTTAAAACGCTTAACAAAAACGAGATCACCTTAATAAAAGTCATAGTTCTAGAAAGCTCACTCCCTGACTTACATTTCCAAATCGACGAAATATTCAATTTAATCATCTTAGGAAAACAAGGAATAATAAGCCCACAGATTATTGATCCCGGAACATTTATTAACAATTACGCCCAAGTACTAGGTAGCAAAACAGTAGGAAACGCTTTTATACCAAAGGAAGAGAATTTCCAAAATATTTTGATATCTCAGAACTCACATTGTTTACTCGACAAAACAAAGTTTTCTTTGTAATTTCTGTACCAACAGTTATGGACATGGAATGGGATATAGAGCAAATATATCCCATACCATCTCTCACGAACAAAGTGTTTTTTGCACCTTTAGTATTTCATCCGATATTTTTAACGTCAGGACTAAATTACATCAATGTCGATCAAAACTACTTGGATAAGCAATGCCGTTCTATATCTGACTTTTACATTTGCAAACAAACTCAGCCGATTCACGACCGTCGAGTGAAGCACGATTGTAACTCTGAAATCTTAAGCGCAGAAAACACTGTCCAATTCTGTTAGGTAGTAGTTTATAACATTGAAGATATAACTTTTATCCCATTAAACGCTGAGAATCATTTTATAGCTATACCAGAAAAACCAATAGATCTGAGCATTTTCGAAGAAAAGACACATCGAATTGTTAGACTAGAGAATCCATCTTTGTTACAAACTAATAAAACCGTAGACATATTGTACAAGAATAACCATATGAGAATCAGTGGCAGTAGCAAGGAAATTTCTTACGAGATTAAAATCAAAACAGTCAATGTAACTGTAGTTTATTTAGTAAAATAATCCAGTCTGAATCATTATTCACACTGGATTATTTTACTAAATAAACTAGAGAAAACTCCAAAACTTATTAACGATAATTACGGATACAAAAACACTCTGGATGGAATCGAAGATCAAACGAATCAACTAACTTTTGCTCATAGAATCGATCAAGTTGAATCACGGGGAATATCTATATTACAAATTATAGGATATTTATCCATTGCTCTCATATGGTTATACTTTCTCAACAAAATAGGAATGCCGAAATTGTGTTTTCATTTATTCTGTTGTAAAATCAAGCGAAACACGACAAATAACAATCCACCAGCCAGCGCTCCGATGCCAATCAACCCGGCACCTATCAACGTATTCACCCCGATTCTACCTGTGCCCAGCACCAGCAACGATTCACAAGTAACCTTCGACCTGGAAACACCCAAGGCAAAAATTCACCCATCTATCTTAAAGAGGAAAAGGAACTTTGAGGACTAAGTTCATTCTAAGGAGGGGGGAGTGTAACCACAAACACTTTTGCCCTGACGTCACCTTAGGCGACCACTTCTAAACATTCTCCAGACAGCCGATACTTGAACATTACACATGGCGACCTTGGCGACAATGTATATTGCCGGAGTACCTGAGGGTTCATCTATGTCCTAACGATCCTTCTACCGAATGTTCTAGAAGCGTAGCAACAGTCACGTACGCCTACAGGGTAGTGGGGATAATGAAGGATGAAAAACAAAAGAAGAAACAGATGTCACCGAAAATAATAAAATATTGTAAGAGCCTCAGTCTCGAACGGCCACGGCTAGAGTTCAGAAGTGTATAAAGGAGGAAAAAATAAAGTTTTCTTCTTTCCTTTAAATTTCTTTCTCATTTTACGTGACAATAGCAACGGCGCACGCAGCACACAGCGGCGAGGCGAACGAGATAAGTAATAATGGAGTAATGTGGCTATTAGATAGCGGTTGCACAGATCACATAATTAACAACGTAAATTATTTCGATAAATCTATTGACCTTAAAGAACCGGTAAATATATATTTAGGCGATAATAGATCGATAAAGGCAACAAAAGTAGGGAATGTTATAAGTTGCTTTGAAGCATTTGGAAAGCAAAATGAAATAAATGTGAATAATGTTTTTTACGCGAAAGAAATGTCCGCAAACTTGATTAGTTTAGGCAAGTTAAAGAATAATAGGAACACGGTTATTTCAATAGGAAATGTTGCAAAAGTAATAGATGAGGACTATAAGCTTACAGCGGTAGCGGTTAAAGAAAAGGGAACATATAGAATGAAAAGTATATTGAAAGGGAAGGAACACTTAGCAAACAGCGCTGAACGTAGTGGTATGAGTAAAAAGGAAAGATGGCATAGGATGTTAGGACACGTAAATTTTAAATATTTAAATATTTTGGTTAAAGAGCAGCTAGTTACTGGTATACCGAAAGAATTTGAGAAGGAATTTTTTAAATATAGGGTGTGCATGGAAAGGAAAATGCAAAATTTACCATTCAAAAATAATCGAACCAAGGCTAGGGAGATAATAGAAATTATTCATTCGGACGTGCGCGGTCCCTTTAAGACTACCGGATTCAATGAAGAGAAATATTTCACCTCATTTATCGATGATTATAGCAAAATAGCTAGAATTTATTGTATAAAATCAAAGGGTGAGGTCTTTGATTGTTTCGTACAGTTTGTAAATGAAGCCGAGAATTTAACGGGCAAGAAGTTAAAAATATTGAGATGTGATAATGAAAAAGAGTATTTGAATAATCGAATTTATAAATTTGCTAGGGATAAAGGTATCAGAATAAATAATTGCCCAACCTACGTACATGAATTAAACGGGACAGCAGAAAGGTATAATAGAACAGTTATGGACATGGCGCCTTGCTTGTTAGCGGAAGCGAAAGTACATAAAAGGTACTGGCTGGAAATAGATTGGACAGCGGTATACTTGAAGAATCGAATACTGGCAAATACTATAGAGAGAGAAAGACACCTTTTGAAATATTCTTCGGGAGAAAACCAAGTGTTGAAAATCTACATCTATATGGAAGTAATGTTTTTGTAAAACAAAAGAGAGTTTCTAAATTGGGATAAGAAGGCAGATATGGGAATTTAGTTTGGATATAGTGAAGTAGGTTACAGAGTCTTATTAGGTGGGAAAATAACAATAGCGAGACATGTAGAGGTCATAGGAACAGACACAAAATGTATCGGCGTTGCGGAAAATTCATTCGATAAAGATAACGATGACATTGAGGATAATGATTTATTGGTAAACATGAATAGGGAAGAGTTAGAAAGTAGGGAAGATGAAAATGATAACAGTCTTGAAAGCTCAAACATCCCTAGTAGATCTACACGTAATAAGAGAACTCCAGTAAGATATCCAGAAAAAGAAAACATTAGTGAAATCCATGCAAATTTTTGTAGAGTAGATATCCCTTGTACATTTGAGGAGGCGACTTGTTGCGAAGATAGTGAAGATTGGAAACAAGCTATGAATAAGGAAATAGAATGTCTCTATAAGAATAAAACTTGGAAATTGGTAGAAAGGGTAAAAGGCAAAGACGTATTAGATGTAAAATGGGTTTACACGAGAAAATCAGATGACAGGTATAAGGCTAGATTAGTGGTAAGAGGATTCCAACAAAGAAACGTAGCTGATGACATATACTCCCCAGTAGCGAGTAATCAGACCTTTAAGATATTGCTATCATATTGTTGTCAAAATGGATTAATTATTGAGCAAATGGATGTAGAAACTGCCTTTTTAAATGGTGAAGTAACCTCGGAGGTATATGTGAATCAACCAATGGGATATGCAGACGGAACGAATAGGGTTTGTAAACTATCGAAAGCGCTTTATGGGTTAAAAGAAAGTCGAAGGGAGTGGTATGAGTGTCTTGATAAGTATGTGACGAGATTAGGTTTTAAGAAGAATAACATAGAGTTGTGCATATATATATACATGGAGAGGGAGAAAATGTTGTTTATTTGCTAATGTATGTAGACGATTTGCTAATTTGTAGTAAAAATAAAAGGAAGATACAAAGGGTAAAGAAGTTATTAACTAATAGATTTGAAATGAAAGATTTAGGTGAAGTCAAAGAATATCTTGGAATAAATATAGACTATGATTATTTCAAAAATGAAATAAGATTATGCCAAAAGTAATACATTGAATCATTAGCAAACAAATGTAAGTTACAAAATAGCAAATTGTACTGTGCACCTATGGAGACCAACTTAAAAATTGAAAAAGCTGTGATAAATAGAGAGGATATTGGATACAAAAATTTAATTGGCGCATTGTTGTATATTAGTGAAAATACCAGACCCGATATAAGTTATAGTGTGAATTATTTGAGTAGATTTCAAGATTGTTGTAATGAGACACATTTTAAATTTGCTTTGCGAATATTGAAATATTTGTACCGGACTAGAGACTTAAGATTAGATTATAAAAGGAATGAAAAATGTGAAACGATATATTGTTATGTGGACGCTGATTAGGCAGGAGATCATTTAGAAAAGAAATCGACTTCTGAATATGTAATTAGATTGTGTGGAAATGTAATTGGTTGGAAGTCTAAAAAACAAAGGTGTGTGACAAAAGCCTCGACGTATGCAGAGTATGTAGCTCTATCGGAAGCGGTGAGTGAATTAATGTCCATTAGGGAAATTATGAAAATCTTCAATGTAAATCTAGACGATAACCCTGTAAAAATTGATGAGAATAACTCTGGAGTGATGAGTATAGCAAAGCACGGAAATTTTACAAAATATTCTAAACACATTGAAGTTCATTACCACTATGTTCACGAGTGCATAAAGGAGAACAAGATAAACATATTTAAAGTAATTACAGGCGAAAATACTGCGGATATTTTTACGAAGGCACTGTGTACAGAGAGAGAAATTCGAAACGTTTAGGTCATGGATGAATGTAAACTAAGAGAAATGTAGATAAAGCAATAAGTGTTAAAGTTTCTGTTACGTAATTCCTCAAAGCATGTAAATACGATTAAGTGTACAGTATAAATGTAAGGAGGCGTGTTAGGAACATGATACATTTAAACTGTACATGTAAATGTGCGTGTAAGCGTCAGAGGACTTCCAGGCCTTAATTGGGACAAAAGACAAGAGTCAGGCGTTAGAAGTATCTGGAGGAGCCGGTTGAAAGCAAGCGTGCGTGCTAGTAGCATTTCGAGGTCTTTAGAGTATAAGATATATGTATAAATGTTGTGTGCTAAATAAAGGGAATCATTTGTCTTTCCGAATCCATTCTATACCATTACAAATACACTAACGTACCAGAATATTATAATATTCAGTAACAACGATAGAATTAACCAGTTCGCAAGTATAAAAAAGACACATTTTACACTGTGACGAAATAATATCCAAGAAATCTGATATAACATACATGGAAAATACACGAATCAGACTGAGAAACCACTGCGCACTTTCGTCACTAACTTCGACACAACCGTTACCAACTACTCGCGGAGTGAGATTGACCGAAGCGGCCCTGAGGCAACGCCCACGTACACCAAGCGGCTGCTGCCCCGCCACCAATAGTAACCCGACAGCACAGGATAATACTTGAATTCGTTGTTCCCTAAATTTTGAATTTATTTACCTCAACAATATATATAATGTACAAAAATGTATAATAATTTATAATAGAGTTCATAATAACATGTAAATTATATTAATTATCTGACGAACGCAATGAAAGAAAGGTAAAGACCAGCGTGACCGATGCGGCACTAACTCTACATCCGGTTGACCTCAATTTACCTACCTACGTACCTACACAGTGACGCCTACGCTTTAAAACTTTTGTCGAAATTTTAAAGTTTTAATGGTAAACTCTTCGTTCTTATAATATCTAACTGACAGGCATGCACCATTTATAAAAGAATCAACATAAATTTCGTAGTTGAGGATTATTGAGAGTCTCTAATTTAATTCAGAAAGGCAATAATTTGTTTAACGAAATAAGCCATTTATTTATCATCCGGGTTTCTACTATGACATTTATGTTATAATAGCAATATGAAAATAAGGCAATCTGAGTAAAGAAATACTATTTCAAATCATTTTCGCCCATACTTCTTAAGTGGTTTATAAATGATTCGTGTATACCCTTCTTTCCTTCTGCCCCTACTCAGGCGAAACTATAACTAGCATTTAAACAAAATCAACTACGTTTCGCGTCAACGAGAGTCGTAAATTCCCGTTACCATCGGATATTCGACGCCTCTGTAAGGATATAGAAGGAGTTCGGAAATACAAATAATTCCCTTTATTTAGCACACAACAGTTATACATATATCTTATACTCTAAAGACCTCGAAATCCTACTCGCACGCACGCTTGTTGCCAACCGACTCTTCCATATACTTGTAACGACTGACTCTTGTCTTTTGTCCCAACTAAGGTCTGGACGTCCACTGACGCTTACACACACATTCACATGTACAGTGTAAATGTATCATGTTCCTAACAGCCACGAACAGATCGATAACCTTATTTCTGTTAGGATAATCGGGGTGGTTCAATTAAGTATACACTGATTTAACAGGTATAAATTACAGTTCATTCAAACAACTTGATTAGAGAAATATAAACTGCTAGAGCATAATTAGGAACGTGACGCTAGGCAAATGCCTCAGCGATCAACAGCTACAGGACGTCGAAGACCTTATGACAACCCCCCCCCCCCCAGACACGGGACGCTAGGATACCGACATTGCCAGGCGAAAATCAATCGTTTTTCGCGTTAGACCGAAGCCGTTCCCATCGCCGACATTGTGGCGGCAACCGCTGTTTCAGCCCTCCTTTCCACGTGGATATTCCGTTTCGACGTACCTTTAAGGATAAGGACCGATCAAGGACGCCAGTTCGAATCAAACTTATTTAACGAATTATGCCTGTTCCTCGGCATTAGGCATTTACGAACGACAGCCTATCACAGCGCGACCAACGGGATGGTAGAGCGCCTGCCCCGACAACTAAAAACAGCAATCAAATGCCACGATACGAGCAACTGTGTAGAAATCTTGCCAATAGTTCTATTAGGCATACGAACAGCTATTACGGAAGTGAAAACGACGACAGCCGAAATGGTTTATGGCACCGGCATACGATTGCCGGCAGAATTCTGTGTATCAACGAAGCAACAGGCCAAGTCGAAATACGGAAGCCGTCTAAAACTACGAATAGAAAAGATCAGGCCTCACCCGATTACGCGACACGGCGAAAAAGAAACCTCCGTGTTCCACTCGAAACATCGTCTTACGTATTCCTACGTCACGATGCCATCGGAAACCCCTTACAACCACCCTACGGCGGACCGTATCAATTTATATCGAGAGCAAAAAGGACCATTGCTATTGAAGTTAGCAACAAGAACGTAATCGTACCCGTAGACCGTCCGAAACGCGTGAATTTTTATTGCACGATAACACTGAACACCATTACAGCGAAAATCGCGAAGTAATAATACCACCTGATGTTTGAAACGAGCAAAACAAAGACGACTCAGGAATTCATCACTCCAGGCGCTCGGGCAGAAAAGTTCGCTTCCCTGATCGTTCCCAGCCAGGCCGTCGATAAGCTAATGCGTGAGAACTACCAGCGACATAAATATAAATCGGAGATGAAAGAACACGGAACCGTCCGTTTGGAATTTTGGGAAAATCCCGTAACATTGTAATCTAGATTCTACCATAACTGTAATTCAACAATTGTAGCCATCCAGTCCGATTGTAATTGTTCGAAACTTGTGATATTGCACTTGGCCTCGAGGCGACAACCAGTCACCGAACGTAGCCGCGGTCAAGGGATGAACGTTTTGGCTAATAAAGGCATGGAGTAATTCTATTGCTGTCCTTAAATGAAATAATCGTAGGGGCACGTGACAGTAAACATTCCAACGGTTTCTGTCCCGTGTCTCGCCACACGCAGACTCTATCCGTCGGATAAGATGATTGCCAGATGTCAACGCATCTCAACAGTATATGTTTAGCTAGCCTGAGGACCCATTATAAACCATAAGATTTAGTTAATTAAAGTCCTTAACAGTCCTAAACAGGCAAACAGTCTTCGTTCCAACTACGGGATGATAGGTGAAATCTATTTTTCCACGGACGACGCTTCCCGCTAGCAACGTTCCCTCAAGGGTTACTAGCATCCTTCTCTAACCATCAACATGGAAATTGTCCAATTAACAGTAACGTCACTATCAATCTCTTTCCGAGCGAAGTCTTTTCTCCACGAATCCGATGTTCCGGTGCCCTTAGACACACCCATCATTGTTTTCCACTGCAGCATCATCGTGTCGGAAAATCATTCTCTCGTGAGGTCACATTAGCCAGTAACAAAGAGCCTTAACACTCGGTGGATATTCTATGTTTTGACAAAGAGTTTGTTCAGTCCTACCTATACCGTAGATAAGGAAGAATGGTACAACTTTTTTTTTTTTTGCTTGGGAGGGGAAAATGCTATTACGCATGCCCAGTGACCTGCATCACTGGGTTATGTGGGAGTCGGTCGGATGTCGTTGCCATACCCACTAAAAACCCCTCCTCCTTCTTCCTCCGCTTAGAGGGCAGACAACCCCGGTAAAACCTGTCGGCAGTCATCAGGGTTGTCCTTTCGTGCCCCGTTGTATCTACTTCTTCGGGCAGTTACTGCTCATGTCGTCCTCTCAGCCAGTTCAGAATAGTGGGCTGGTCTCCTTCTGCGGTTTTTCGTTGTTCCATGTTCTTGCCCTCATTGCTCCGCGTAGTTGTTGTTACGCTCGTTCTCCTCCTTGCCTCTTCCTAGGCCCTCGCTGTCACCCTCCTGTGACCCATGACGGTCTTGCAGAATTGCCTGAATTTATTCCAGCTCTCGTCCTTGGCGGTCACCGTGGCGATCAGATTGCCCACGTCTATCTTCCCTCCCTGAGCGTTCTCCAGCTCGATCCTTCTGTCCGTCCACTTCGGGCACGCGAAGAGGGCGTGCTCTGCATCGTCGTTCGGGTCTCCACAGTCGAGACAGTTGCTGTCGCTGTCCCTGCCAATCCTTTTCCTATAGACACCGGAGCTCCCATGCCCGGTTAGCAGCTGCATGGTGTGGTGATCGATGTCCATCTTCTTTTTGGTAAATAGCAGCGCACTCGGTATTAACTTCTTTGTGATATTTTCTTTTTTGTAGTTGTTCCACTCCTTCTGCCAGTCCTCTTGGGCCTTCATGCGAATCGCCTCCAGTTCCTCCTTCAGCTTGGAGCCGTCATCCGTGCCAATCCTGGACCCATGGATCTTGTTCCTCTCGTAGGTCTCTCCGAGCACCTTTATCTTTATGTAAATCGGGAGATTCCCGGTCAACACGCAAAGTGTCGCGTGGGAGACGGTACGGTATGCCGTCGTTGTTATGCACAGGGCCGTTCGTTGTGCTCGTTTCAGCTTTTTCCTGTTCTTATCGGTATTCGCTGCTCTAGTCCACACCGGTGCTCCGTAAGTTACGATGGACTCCCACACATTGTAGTAGAGCCTACGAGCCAAGCTGGGCGGCCCGTTGATGTTGGGTAGAATTCCCCTAAGGGCTCCTATTAACTTGTCGGCTCTGTTACACACCATCTCGATATGCGCACCGAACCTCCGACTGGAGTCGATGACGACTCCGAGATACCTGATGCCATCGACCGTTTCGATGTCCGAGGAGCCCAACCTGAGTTTCACCACTCTCGGCACTCGCAAGCTTGTGATGAGCATGACCTCCGTCTTTTCCCTAGCCAGGGTGAGCCCGACACTCGTGCACCAAACGTTGGCGATCCTTAGCATCGTGTTGACCTTGACGGAGGCATCTTCGTTCCTCCCGACGGAACATGTGATGGCCAGATCATCCGCGAAGGCGGTTGCTCTGACCATTGGCATGTTGTCGAGTCTCTCGAGCAACCGGTCGTATACCAAGTTCCACAGGAATGGTCCGAGGATGGATCCCTGCGGAACTCCCGCCGCCACCTCGTGCTCCACCGTGCCGTGCTGGTTGCTCACGATGATCCTCCTTCCGGATAGATAACTGCCGATTAGCCTTTTGACCTTCCATGGCAGCTTCCTCTTGTCAAATTACTCGTATATGCTCTTCCAGCTGAGCGAATTGAAGGCATTGCTAATATCCAGGGTGATCATCACGCATATTACCTTCTTCTGTTTGCAGATGTTGGCAAACTTCATCACCTGCGTGATGGCATCTACCGTGATCCTCTTCTTTCTGAAGCCATATTGCCTCCGATGGAACGGGTCCGTCCCGATGCATCTCTCGATGATCCTCTTAAAGCATTTTTCCCAGATCTTGCTCATGGTTGGGAGTATGCTTATCGGCCGGTACGCGTTGGGGAGACTGGGATCCTTTCCCGGTTTCCTTAGCAGTATTACTCTGGCCGTCTTCCAGCAGTCTGGGATCCTTCCTGATTCGGTGATGCCGTTGAACGCCCTTGTCACGAGCTCGCTCCTGCGACTCGCTACCAGCTTCGAGATCTCGCCCGGCACGCCATCGACTCCTGCAGCGTTCTTGGTGTTCATTCTTCCGGTGGCATCGACGACATCGCCTTCGCCAATGGCGACGCTGAGGCTAATATCTCCTTCTTCTTCGGTCTCTGCCTCTTCGCGGCCCTCATAATGGGGGGGTCCGTGTCCCAAGGTGAATAGCCTCTGTAGGACTGCCTTCACCATGTCGATCGGCATGTCGTTTGTTGGTTCCTTGCTTTTACATTTCTTCATGACCGTGCGATAGGGTTTGCCCCAAGGGTTGTTCTCCAGTATCTTGCAGTATTCTGCCCAAGCTGTTTTTTTGCTACAGGCGATCTCCTTTTTTAACTGCCTACGGATCTCCTTGTAGGCGTTGTCGAGGGGCTCGGTGTTGCCGGCATTCTTCTTTCTTTCTCTCGTCACCTTCCTGAGCGATTTGTGCGCCTGCGCTCTCAGTTCCGCGATCATCGGGTTCCACCAGTAGTTCGCGTACTTGCGGCTCGCCGCGCCGCTCGACTTCCTTAGCATCCCTTCGCACGTACCTTCAATGATCTTTTGCAAGGGCTCGGCCCCATCCTCTCCGATAGCCGCGTTGAGGTCCTCCTACTTCAGTGTGTCGTCGAATCTGCTCAGGAACTCCTCCGGCAACATGTCCTTGGTCACGTACCTGTAGAACTTCGATACGGTTCGGGTCTTCCTCGTCTTAAACCTGTGGAGCACGTACAGATGGTCCGAGGCCGAGTATTTGTCCAAGACCGCGCTTCCGGCGTGTATCTCGCTGACCTTGTTGGATACGCTTATTATGTCGGGGAAGCTCGTCTTCCCGTTCATGAAGAATGTGTACTTTTCCTTGAGCCTCAATGGAAACACCCGGTGGGCGCTTAGTGCCTCCATTAAGACTCTCCCTCTCTTGTCTGTGGTCGATCCTCTCCAACAGGTTGACTTTGCGTTGAAGTCTCCGGCCATGACGACCTTGTCGTGTCTTCTAGCAACGTTCTTCGTCATAGCAGACAGCGTGTCTATGTATTTGCAGTATGCTGGCTTATTTATGTTGGGCGAACAGTATCCGCTGAAGCAGAAGACGTCGCCAACGCGGACGCCCACTATCCCGTCGCTCTTGATCTCCGTTGTTTCATCATGCAGCTTGCCATTGAGGAGTGTGACCCATATCGAGGCGTCTCCTTTGGTGTCATTAAACCAGTGCGGTAGCTGCCTGTCCGGCTCGGAAATTATTATTATATCCGGCCTAAGTTCGATCGCGCATTGGTGCATCATGTCCTGCGCCAGCTTGCATCTGTTGAGGTTTATCTGCAGTATCCTCATTTACTCGCTTTCAACCGCCTTCTATATTCTGGACAAGCCAGGAATCCGGTTACGTGGTCAAATTTCACTCCTTTCTCCTTGCTGCAGATGGAGCAGCAGAGTGCGTTGACGCAGGCAGCTATCGTGTGGTCTTTGGCTCCGCACTTCCTGCAAATCTCCTTTCCAGGGCTTATCGCCGTGCACTTGTTCGCGATATGCCCAAACATGTGACATCTGAAGCACTTTACCACATTGGGTAGTGCCTTTATCGAGGCTATCGTCAAGCCGGTTCTGATCTTCCGGCTCGCCCCCTCTTTGGCCAGATAGGCTTTCGGCATCGTCACTATTGCCGATTGGGTGCCCCACGGCGCCATTTTTAGGGTCTTTACTTCGACCTCAGTGATGTCGCTTACGCCCAGTTGCACTACTACTCCCTGGCTAGTTCTTCCTCGCCTACGAGCGGGTCTATATCCCTGATCTCTACGGAGGTCTTGTCGCGCATTGGTAGCGCTCTCACCTTGCCTCTTAGCGCCGTGTTCATATCCGCCGCGGTCTTTTTGGCGTTGCTACCTGCTTTCAGCTCGATCAGGATGTCACCTGTTCTGGTCCTCCTAATCCCACAGCTCTCTTTTAGGGTCTCCCTTGCCCCCATCAAGTCATTGTAGACCTGTATCCACTCCTTGTCCTGCCCTACTTTGACAAGGATGGCTTCGGGTCTGTTACGTATCCTCTTCGGTCCCACCGGCCTCTTTGGCTTGTCCAATGCCGCCCTTCCTGCGTTCGCCTTCCTGACCACCGTCGGGGTGTCCGTTCCTTTTCCTCTCCTTCCGCGGACAGGGATCCAGTCTTCCTTTACATCGCTGTCCGTGCATTCCGTAGTCGCTTTTGCCGAGCTGTTGCCGGCACAGGCTCCTGCGTGTGAGGCCTCCACGGTCGTTGGTCTCTTTCTCTTGGTGTCGCCCTTCCCCTCGACGGGCGATATCTCCTTCCTTTTTCCTTCCTTCTCCTCACTCCTCCCCGGAGGGGTGGTCATCCTGGTGGCCGCGACTGACCTCGCGTTCCTCTTAAGCCTCATCTCGTCCAACATCGATTGGAGCTTGATCGCTTTTTTACTGATGGCGTCCCTCCTTTTCTTGATGCCGGTATCCTTTTTGCTCATGAGGTAGAGTCTGCTACCTATGTATTGGATTTCGCGGAAGACTTCTGTGATGATTTCCGTCATCGCCTTCCATTCGCTCATCTTAATAACGATACTGTCCTCGTCGTTGCCTTCGGTCTCGGCCGTTGCTCTGTTCGCCATGGTCTTCCTCCTGAGACATGCCCTTGGTGCCGCCGCTTCGCTGCCGCTGTCCGACATTTCCGCCAGTGTGTCTAGCTCCGAGGTGCTGGCCGCTTCGTCCCTCGTTGCCCTCAGCTGGCTCCTGGCCAGGCTTCTCGTTGTCTTGCACGCGCTCCCCTCCACTGGGGACTTTCTCATATATCTGGTGATCTTGTCACCTTTGAAGATTTTTTCCTTGGCGATTCGGGTCGCCTTTTCGGTGGGTGGTGTTTTATCCTTGAGTGCCTGCATTGGCATCTCGACATACTCGATGATTCCCGCGATGTCTTCATCAAATTCGAGGTATCTTCTAGTGCTTTTCTTGAACGTCTTTTCCTCTGTGACAACTGCGGGTGTTTCTTGGTCCCCGGTCGTGTTTACCGAACGAGGGGAGGCCCTGGAATCGACCTTCCCCTCGCCGTTCGTCCAGTCGTTGGGTGACCGTCGGGTCGAGCCTGGGACGCTACTCGAACCCACGACGGGGCCTGGAAGCTCCGAAACCCCCTGAGCAGTAAGTTTACTTGACTTGCAGTACTTGTCCATATTGTGTTTGTCTTAATATACATATATATATGTCGGAGATGAAAGAACGCCGGAGCTCCTCCTTGGATTCGCGGGAATACCGCAACTCTGTAACTTAGATTAAACAAATGCCGCTCCGATTGTTCGAGATTTATGATCATGAGCTTGGGCTCGAGGCGACAATCAGTCGCCGAACGTAGCCGCGGTCAAAGGGATGAACGTTTTATCTAACAAAGGCACAGAGTAACTCTATACCTCTCCTTAAAAGAAATAGTCGTAGCGACACGTGGCAGTAAATACTTCAATAGTTTCTATCCCGCGGCCCGCCACACGCAGATTTTGTCCTCCGGGTAAGATGATCGCCGGGTGTCGGCATGCCTTTGTGGTGTATGTTTAGCTAACGTGAGGACCCGCTATAGATCTTAAGATTTAGTCAAGCGAACTCCGTCAAGTAGTCTTTGTTGCAACTACGGGAAGATAGGAGAAACCTATCCTCCACGAGCGTTGCCCCCCGTCAACAACCTCCCCTCAAGGGCGGCCAGCATCTCTTTCAAAACGCCGATGTGGAGATCGACCAATGAGCAATAGCGCTAATTTCCCTCTCCCTTGGAACGAAAGCTTTCTTTGACGAATCCGAGGATCTCATATCCTTAGACCCACCCAATATAGTTTTCCTCGACGACATCGTCGAGACGGAGAGGCATTCTTTGTTACGATCTCATCGACGAATGACAGTGCCGCCTTACAACCAGTGAATACCACACATCTAGTTAACAGAGAGTTAGACTTGAACTGTGCGAGAACATACGTTTACCATCCCGTGACCGCGGATTCGTTTCGAACCTAAGGTCATTATCACTAGTGCTACGAGTGCTTAATCTTGTTAATAAGCCTGTGCTAATAAACTCTCCGTTGTATCACAACAATGGCTAATTCTAATGAAAATCCATCAAACGCCCATCTCCTTAATCCTGACTCTAATCCGACATCAGAAGTGGGATACAAGGACCTGTTAGCAACGATGAAACAGCAAATGGATTTCATGCGTGACGTATTTCATACACAAACAAAGAAGGATGGGGTGGCACTTGAAAAATTTTCGCTTCCACGTGTTAACCCCGGAAGCTTGGGCTCCGACCCAGCCGCATGGTGTGCGACTGTTGACGTGATCATGGAAGAAAAACCTTTGCAAGGCGGTGCGCTACTTTGTGCTTTGAGTGCCGCTCTGGAAAGTTCGGCAGCACAGTGGCTTACAGAGATACCTGCTACTCAAATTTCCTCTTGGCCAAAGTTTAAAGACCGTTTCCTTACACGCTTTGGTGGGAAAGAAACAGCTGCCACGGCGCTATGGAAGATAAAAAATCAAGCACGACTGGAGGGTGAAACCCTGGGAGATTACAGCAGCCGTTTACGTTCCTTCCTGATGGCGAGGTGGGAAAGGTGCACCAAGGACGAGATAGTCAACGCTGCCGTGCTTCTTCATATAGGCTCACAGGACCAGCGCGTCCTACGGATAGCACTCACAAACGATATCAAGACCGAGGACCAGCTCACAGGCGAAATGACAGCGCTCTCCGATTCTGTGAAGAGGCCGGCGTCTTCAGTAAGCAACTCCTCCGCGGGTCCCGAAGCTAAACGGCATAAGCCTTCTGACTCCCGATACAAGTGCTACCACTGCGGTAGACACGGACATAAAGCATCTGAGTGCCGCGAGAGGACAAGACTGGAGGCGGAGAAACGCAATCGAAAACCAGGGGAAAACCGGGCTGTCGCGTCTTCGAAGGTGTCCTGCTACAGGTGTAACGAGGAGGGCCACATCGCGCCCAACTGCCCGACCTTACGTAGAGGAAACCCCGCTACGAGAGAGGAGCGCCAGGTTAACTTCTGCGTGGTGGAGGCCCCGACCGGTAAATTAAGTCACCAGGGTGAGTCGTTCCTGTTTTGCTTTGATTCCGGAGCTGAATGCTCATTAATGAAAGAATCGGTAGCCTCAAAATTTTCCGGCAAGAGAACGACCGAGATAGTTGTAATGCGAGGAATTGGGAACACTTGCGTTAAGAGTACGACCCAAATTCTGTCCGCCGTATGTATCAGCGGACTTACACTGGAGGTAATTTTTCACGTCCTTGCCGACAATTACTTAAAACACGATATTATTATTGGGTGCGAAATTTTAAGCCAAGGCTTCGACGTACACATGACGCGCAATAGCCTCGATATTTGTAAGTCGAAAACGGTTAATGTCTGTAATAATATCGCCGAACCTGCGATCGATCTCAATGATGTAGACACCGAGGTACTCGACGACGATAAAGACCGATTGATTTCCATTCTCGACAGATTCAAAAACTCGTTCATCACGGGTTTCCCACGTACCCGCGTAAATACGGGCCAATTAGAAATACGGTTGATCGACCCTAACATCACCGTCCAAAGAAGCCCCTATAGACTTAGCGAGGAAGAGCGGAGAATCGTACGAGCGCGAATCAGCGAACTACTCAGAGCTAACATTATAAGACCTAGCAATTCGCCGTTCGCGAGCCCCATGCTACTCGTGAAGAAAAAGGACGGTTCGGATAGATTGTGCGTAGATTTTCGAGTGTTAAATAAGAATACGGTCGCGGATCGGTACCCCCTACCTCTTATCGCGGACCAAATCGCGAGGTTACAAACGGCGAAATACTTCATTAGCCTGGACATGGCCAGCGGGTTCCACCAAATTCCTATACACCCCAATTCGGCGGAATACACGGCGTTCGTTACACCCGACGGGCAGTACGAGTACGTAACGATGCCGTTCGGATTGAAAAATGCACCGTCCGTTTTTCAGAGGGCCATTTTCAATGCCCTGGGCGACCTTGCGTATTCCTACGTCGTTGTCTATTTGGACGACGTCCTAATTATTGCCGACTCAATAAACCAAGCCTTAGAGAGGTTGGACATCGTGTTAAGTACCCTTGTAAACGCCGGGTTTTCGTTTAACTTTTCTAAGTGCTCTTTCCTGAAGACGTCGATACTCTATTTGGGATACGTAATCCAGAACGGAGAAGTCCGTCCCAACCCGGGTAAAGTATATGCCTTAAGCGCCCTACCCGCGCCGACGACCGTCACACAGCTCAGGCAGTTCATAGGGCTAGCCTCGTACTTTCGGAAGTTCATCCCTAAATTTTCACAATTGTTAAAACCCTTATACGCGCTTACG
Organism: Bombus terrestris; assembly: GCF_910591885.1. Classification (NCBI taxonomy): domain Eukaryota; kingdom Metazoa; phylum Arthropoda; class Insecta; order Hymenoptera; family Apidae; genus Bombus; species Bombus terrestris. The sequence goes on from NW_025963549.1 coordinate 1,029,142, forward strand.
TCCGGCAGTAAAAATATAACATGGGCAGACAGGCACGAAAAAATAAGACAAGAGGTAATCTCCGTTCTGACCGACGCACCGGTGTTAATGCTATTTGACCCCAATTATCCAATAGAATTACATACCGATGCTAGCTCCGAAGGATTTGGGGCTATTTTGATGCACAAGGTGGAAGGTAAAAATCGAGTAGTGGAATACTATAGTAAAAGAACCAGCCTCACGGAATCCAGATATCACTCTTATGAACTCGAAACATTAGCTGTTGTAAACGCCATAAAACATTTCCGCCACTACCTGCACGGACGGGAATTTCTTGTCGTCACGGACTGCAATTCATTAAAGGCGTCTAAGAGCAAAGTACATTTGAATGACAGGGTACACAGGTGGTGGGCTTACTTGCAAACGTTTACCTTCGACATTGTGTATCGGGAGGGCAAGCGAATGGCCCACGTAGATTTCTTTTCGCGAAATCCCACAGGCGTTGACCCTATTGGATTCGACAAAATCAAAGAGAAAATGGTTAATCTGGCCGAAATTTCGGAAGACTGGCTACTAGCCGAACAACGTCGTGACCCCCAAATTTCGGGAATTGTCGAAAAATTGCAAAATGATGAGCTCGCGGAAGACATCGCGAATACTTACGAATTACGGTCCGGTACTCTCTACCGGAAAATTCAAAGAAGAGGCAGGACTCTCAGTTTACCTATTGTTCCAAGAGGGTTTAGGTGGTCCGTTATTAACCATGTGCATCAGTCAATTATGCACTTGGGTTGGGATAAGACGCTCGAGAAACTGTACGAGTATTACTGGTTCGAAGGAATGGCGAAGTACGTTCGCAAGTTCGTAGAGAACTGCCATGCCTGTAGAGTTTCGAAGGCTAGTTCAGGTAAGATACAAGCCGAACTACATCCCATACCCAAGGCCAGCATACCTTGGCACACGGTCCACATGGATATAACGGGCAAGCTGAGTGGTAAAAGCGATTCGAAGGAGTACGTCATTGTGTTGATCGACGCCTTCACTAAATTCGTATACCTGCATCATACTCGTAGGATAGATTCTCTTAACACCATTAAAGCGCTTAAATCCGCTATATTTTTATTCGGGAGTCCCTGTCGGATAATAGCGGACCAGGGAAGGTGTTTTACGGGCAAAGAATTTCGCGAGTTCTGCGAAAGCAAACGAATTAAAGTTCACTTGATAGCGACCGGTGCCAGTAGGGCTAACGGACAAGTAGAACGTGTTATGGGCACGTTGAAAAACATGTTCACGACAGTAGAGACGACCGGGCGGCCGTGGCAAGACGCGATTGGGGAAATGCAGCTAGCGTTGAACTGCACCGTCAACCGCGTGACCAATTCGAGCCCTTTACAACTACTAATCGGTAGATCGGCGAGACCGTATGACCTATTGCTACCCGACAATATCGAAGAAAAAGAAGTCGATATCTCCGATGTAAGGCAGCAGACCGTACAGAACATAGAAAGTAACGCCCAATACGACAAAGAAAGATTTGATAGGAACAAAGTTAAAGTGGTTAGGTTTAACCTCGGCGACTTCGTACTACGCAAGAACGAGGAAAGAAACCAAACCAAGCTAGAGCCGAAATTCAAGGGTCCATTTGTAATAACCGAGATTTTGGAAGGAGATAGATATAATCTAAAAACGCTAGACGGCAAACGATCGTATAAAGACAGTCACGACAGATTAAGAAAAATGCCGGACAGTCGCGTTCCCGCTGAATTGGACGTCGATAGTGACGGCAATAACAGTGACCACGACGACATGAGTACCTCGATCTCGGAAGATCCTTAGCACAAAGACCGTAGCACCTTACGGAGTACGTTATGAAGCTCGGTAAAGGGGCAAGTGATGTGTTCACGCGCACCATGAGCTATAGAGTTATGAAGCTCGGTAAAGGGGCAAGTGATGTGTTCACGCGCACCATGAGCTATAGTGTTATGAAGCTCGACTAAGGGGCAAGTGATGTGTTCACGCGCACCATGAGCTACAGTGTTACGAAGTTTGGTGCGGTCGTGCGATCTAGAAAAACGAGATCCATTGGGGTACGAAATCGAGACTGGTCCATTTTGCCGTTATGACCCGACTGATAACCCACAGGATGCAACTAGCACTTCCGATACTAATTACAACGTTACTAATTCATGTTCTCTTCTATTCCTTTTGTTGTCAAACCTCCGAACAAAATTTTGTTGTTACACTGGACCCTCAGCTTATTTAGACATTAAGTTAAATTGTAAACAATGTTAATTGTACCGAGACTAACGTTAAGAAAACTCAATATTGTAGCTACACCCGAGGACGTGTGATAGTCAGAATGGCCGTGTCGGAGATGAAAGAACGCCGGAGCTCCTCCTTGGATTCGCGGGAATACCGCAACTCTGTAGCTTAGATTAAACAAATGCCGCACCGATTATTCGAGATTTATGATAGTGAGCTTGGGCTCGAGGCGACAATCAGTCGCCGAACGTAGCCGCGGTCAAAGGGCTGAAAGTTTTATCTGACAAAGGCACAGAGTAACTCTATACCTCTCCTTAAAAGAAATAGTCGTAGCGATACGTGGCAGTAAATACTTCAATAGTTTCTATCCCGCGGCCCGCCACACGCAGATTTTGTCCTCCGGGTAAGATGATCGCCGGGTGTCGGCATGCCTTTGTGGTGTATGTTTAGCTAACGTGAGGACCCGCTATAGATCTTAAGATTTAGTCAAGCGAACTCCGTCAAGTAGTCTTTGTTGCAACTACGGGAAGATAGGAGAAACCTATCTTCCACGAACGTTGCCCCCCGTCAACAACCTCCCCTCAAGGGTGGCCAGCATCTCTTTCAAAACGCCGATATGGAGATCGACCAATTAGCAACAGCGCTAATTTCCCTCGCCTTTGGAACGAAAGCTTTCGTTGACGAATCCGAGGATCTCATGTCCTTAGACACACCCATTATAGTTCTCCTCGACGGCATCGTCGAGACGGAGATTCATTCTTTCGTACGATCTCATCGACGAATGACAGTGCCACCTTACAACCAGTGAATACCTCACATCTAGTTAACAAGGAGTTAGACTTGAACTGTGCGAGAACATACGTTTACCATCCCGTGACCGCGGATTCGTTTCGAACCTAAGGTCATTATCACTAGTGCTACGAGTGCTTAATCTTGTTAATAAGCCCGTGCTAATAAACTCTCCATTGTATCACGACAATGGCTAATTCCAATGAAAATTCATTAAACGCCCATCTCCATAATCCTGACTTCAATCCGACATATATTTACCGGTACTTTAAGGTCAATAGATTTATCGAAATAATTTACGTTGTTAATTATGTGATCTGTGCAACCGCTATCTAATGGCCACATTACTTCATAATTACTTATCTCGTTCGCCTCGCCGCTGTGTGCTGCGTGCGCCGTTGCTATCCATGTGCTTGATCTTGAGTTACCATGCTCGTGTCACGTAAAATAAAAAGCAGGAGGCTCGAACGAAAAGAAAAAAATTAAGGTAACAAAAAAAACAAGAGAATTTATTTCTTGTATTCTGAATTTACACTGATTGCGATTTTGTTCTGAGCTCCAGCCGTGACTTTCCAAGACTGACGCTCTTACAATTTGACTTTCGGTAACATCTGTTTCTTCTTTGTTTGTCATCTCTCAATATCCCCACTACCCTGTAAGCGTACGTGACCGTTGTCACTCTTCTAGGACATTCGGTGGAAGGACCGTTAGGATACAGATGACTCATTAGGCACTTCGGCGATATACATTGTCGCCAAGGCCGTCACATCTCTATCTCCATCATCGGTCCATCGGATTTGAAGTATGCCGGTCGTGACATACCCACCAGTTTAGATTGATCTAGGTCCTCTAAGATCGTAGTAGAATTGGTTGGATTTGTTTATAAATCGTAATTCCTATCCTGTGAATTTAAGACAACTAACAAAGGGTATTGTTACTAGTGCTAGGGTCAGCATTATCGTGGAAAAAGTACGTTTTCAATCGGTACCATGTATCTTTTTCTTAATATTGTCGATAGATATAATGTAGTAAGGAGTTTTCACATCATTGATTCTATAGGGTCCTAACCATTCAATGTCCAACTTATCTCTTTTATGGTCATTGTGAATTAAAACAAAGTCTCCTTTCCTAAACACGGTCTGAGTTTTAACAATTTTTCTTTCTTGGTCTCGCTTGTAGCGTTGCTTATTTTGAATAAGTGTTTTGTGAGCTGTTTCCCAATATTTATTTAACTGTTTTTGCCAAAGTGAGTACATATCGTCATAGGTAAATGTGGGGAATTTGGACATTGCGGAAGGTAAGTTCGCTTTTCGCCCAAAAGTCAATTCGAAGGGGGAGAATCCTGTTCCTTCATGTTTTGCAGTGTTGTATCCTAAACAAATGAAATTAAGTACTTCGTCCCATTCTTTGTCATTGTCGTGTAACGCAGTACGAATTAAATCTTTAACCGAGGCATGTGTTCTTTCGAGGGATCCGTTACTCTGTGGGTGAAATGAAGTTGTTTTGACGTGTTTGATTTTAAAGGCCTCTTCGAATTTCGTCATTAAATCGCTAACAAAATTTTGTCCTTGGTCTGTCAGAATCGTCTTTGTTGCCGAAAATATGTAAATATAGTGCTCAATAAGCGCGTTAATTAGAGATTCAGTTCGTTGCGTTTTGAGGGGAACAAGGATCAGATATTTCGTAAGTTCGTCGTGAATTGAAAGTATATATTGATTTCCGCGTTTGGTTTTCGTCATCGGTCCTATGATGTCCATAGCGATTTTGTCGTTAGGGTGAAGTGGTGTGTCTGAGATCTTTGGGGACTCATTGGGTCTGATAGGTGTTAGTTTCTCCTTTTGACATGTGTCGCATGTCTTCACGAAGTTTTCTACTCTTTCAAAAAGGCCGGGGATTTTCAACTTATCCTTAATCCGTTGATACGTTTTCTGTATCCCTAAATGTCCTACGGTGTCGTTATGGTTTTCCTTTATTGCTTGTAGTATTTCGCTTTCGTCTAGTTTTAAAATGGGATTGGGCGCATAAGTAATTTCCTTGTATGTGTCGTTAAAATATATTAGCATGAGTTTAATCTGTGTTTTCTCTAATTCAGTGAAATCGTTATTTCCTATGCCGATTTTTGTTGTATTTTTAAGGATTTTGTAAAGTTTTCTGATCCAAAGTGTCTCGTCGTATTCTCCTAAATCGTTTCGAGTTAATTGGTAAAATGTTTGATCATTCGGTTTAACTTCTAAGAGTTTCGGGTTTTCGTTGTTGTTTTTCCATTCGTTGAATGAATTAGTGTGGTCAATTAATAGGTCGAGATTAACTATTACGTTGCGAGTTACCGCGTGAACGCTAGATAAGGCGTCTGCAGCTGTATTATCTTTACCCTTTGTGTATTCGATTTCATAGCTGTATTCTTCGAGTCTAAGTCTCCAACGAATCAGTCGACTAGAGGGGTCTTTGCAATTGTGTAGCCTCTTAAGGGCTTGGTGGTCGGTTCGAATAATGAAGCGTCGTCCTAACAAGTATTACCTAAGTCTTTTCACGGCCCATACGATGGCCAAGAGTTCCTTTTCTGTCGTGGTATAGTTTCGTTCGGGTGGGTTTAGTGTCCTTGAAATGTAACAGCAAGGATGATCGTCTTGTGACAGTATTGCTCCTAGTCCTTCGTTACTTGCGTCGGTGGTTAGGATAACGGTTTTGTTAAAGTCCGGATAAGCTAGTATTGGGGAATTACAGAGTTTGTCCTTTAAAGTATCAAAGCTAGTCTGGTGTTTGTCAGTCCAATGGAATGGTGTGTCCTTTTTTGTTAAGTCTGTAAGGCTCTTCGCGATTTTAGAAAAATTCCGAATAAATTTGCGGTAATAACCTGCTAAACCTAAGAATGTTTTAACGTCCGTGGCATTGCGGGGTAATCGAATGTTTTTTGCAGCGTCTAATTTCTTGGAGTTTGGATTAACTTCTTCGGCTGAAACTACGTGGCCTAAGTATTCTAGTTCGGGTTTTACGAATTCGCACTTATCCGGTTGCAATTTAAGTCCTAATTCTCTGAGTCTCTGAAATACTATCGCGAGGTCTTCATTATGTTCTTGAATCGTTTTTCCGAATATCACTATGTCGTCCAAATAAACAAGGCAATATTTTCCTACAAGTCCAGTTAAGGCTCTGTCCATTAATCTTTGAAAAGTAACGGGTGCGTTTTTAAGACCGAATGGCATTCGATTGAACTGAAAGTGGCCTTGCGGTGTCGAAAAAGCGGTATATTTTTTGGATTTCTCGTTCATTGGAATTTGATGAAATCCTGAGGATAAATCAAGCGCCGAAAAGAATTTCGCGTTTCCTAGTTGTGTCAAAATGTCGTCTATGTCAGGTAAAGGATAAGCGTCTTGTTCCGTGAGTTCATTTAGTTTCCTAAAATCAATGACTATCCTCCATTTCTGTTTTCCTGAGCCGTCTAATTTTTTCGGAACTACCCATACCGGAGAGTTATAAGGGGAATCGGATTCTTCTATGATATTTTTCTTTAACATGTCTCCTATTTGTCGCGAAATTTCGTCTCGATGACATTCCGGTGGTCTATACGATCGTGTGTTAATGATTTTATCTTTGGTTAAGGAAATTGTCTGCTGGGTTAAATTAGTACAGGGCAAAAGGTCGGTTTCTAAATTAAAGATGTCAACGTAGTGCAGAATAATCTTTTCTATGGATTCGCGGGTTGGCTTTTCAATGTGATCTGTTCTCACTAGGCTTTTTAGTTTTGATACGTTGCAAACATCATGAGAATTTTGGATATTACTAGAAATTTCAATGTTTTGCTCACCGGTGTTGATAAAACATACTTTAGTTGGTTTGCCTACCAGATAGATTGATTGAACTCTGTTTTCTCCAGAAGTTAATTGTATTGGTTTCTGAAAGAAAATGGTTTTGTCATTTAGTCGGATTCTGTCATTGGATATTGAATAGTTATACTTCTCTAAACATGGTAGCCCAATGATTCCGTCTTCGATGATTGGGAAGTTGTCCGGTACTATGTGAAAGATGTGGTCTTGTCCAAAAATTCGTTTCGTTACGTATTCGTTCGTTTCGTATTTGTCTCGTCCTATAGAAAATTTTTGTCTAGGCCCTATTTGTATCGCGTTGACAGTTTTGTTACGTTTCACTAGGTTTATCCCTGCTCCAGTGTCGACCAGAAATACTCGCTCTGTGGTTCGGGTTGACAAAGGTATTGTGAGTAATCTTTCTGTGGTGATGTTGACTCGCGTCATTTCGCGCGGTTCGTCTATACTCTGGTTCGATGTTACTTCTCGTGTTTCGTCCCTTTCCTGGACTGCTTGAATTCTTGCGGGTGGTCGGTCGTACTGGCTCGGTTGTAGAAAATTTTGGCATTTGCTGGCCATGTGTCCCAGCTTTCCGCATTTGAAACACTTCATTTGCGCGCGTTTAGCGGGTGGCCCATTCTCTACTCGGTCGAATGTGGTAGGTTTCTGAGCTACTGGTGCGTTAGGCGATCTAGATAGTGTATTAGATCGTCTTACCTGCATTGATTGATTGTTGAGGCGATTACTAGCGGAAGGCAAGCGACTACTTGACCAATTGGCTTCCCGTTCTTCTCGTGAGTAGCGTTCTAAGTCGGCTGCTTTCTTTTCAGCATCTTCAAGATTCACGGGTTCAATGATTAATAATGTTCGGCATATGTCGCGCCTGAGTCCCTTTAGGTACACACGGACAATCTTCTTTGTAGTTTCTTCGATCATTAGCTTGCGTAGAAGTGGTTGTGGGTACTCGTTGGTTACTGCGTACAGTAAACGGTTGAGTATTCTTCTGAACCGAATATTAAAACTCTGCACTGATTCTTCCCGTCCCTGTCTCAACTCTTTTAATTGTTCCCGATATTCTTCCGAAGTCACTTGAGCTGCCACATTGTTCCTCAGTGCGTTGTACAGATGGTTGTAGCACTCAATGGGGATGTTGCGGATACTTTGAGCTGCTTTTCCTACGATTTTTTCTACCTTTATTGCTTTTAGCAATAAATCTTGCTCCATGCAACGGTCTTTCATACTGCTCACTTCTTTGATGAATTCTTCCACACCTACGTCATCGTCTCCGTTGAGCATTGGAATACAACGTATTGCATCCTTAACTCGTAGAGTGGAAAGAGCGGGTGGAAAATAGCCTCTTTCTTCAACTTCGGGCTGTTCGGTGTCGATGTGCGCAGGTGGGATGCCTGGAATCGTTAACCCGGTCGGTTCGCGTGCCCTAACCGTACTCCCGGTGCGATTAATCGCCGTCGATTCACTTTCGTTGCATTCAGTAATGATGGAACCAGAATCATCGGTCGCAAGGGATCCGAACACAGTCCGTGGCTCTGCGACGGTTCTCCTAAGACTTCCGATTTCTGCTACCCAGCATCTATTTGTTTCGTCACTTTGCATAGACAAACGTAACATATCCTCTTGTAAACGGGCAATACTCTCTTGCTGTTTTTGAATGCTACCCAATATTGTTCGCAACGTTGGATCCGTTGAGGTAGAAGTTTGAGATTCGTTTGTCTTAGACATCTTCCTGCTTTCGGACGAAGATGAGTCTTCGCTACTAAAGCTAGATTTTCTTTCACGGTAACGTACGAAGGAATCCAGTTTACCTTCCTTTGTCACTTCACTCGGTTCGTGATAGTTAGATCTTCCGTAGATGATGAATGTCTTTTGGTTTCCGAACAAACACTTTTCACTATGCTGGGAGTAATCGCCAAAAATGTCGCGTAAAATAAAAAGCAGGAGGCTCGAACGAAAAGAAAAAATTTAAGGTAACAAAAAAAACAAGAGAATTTATTTCTTGTATTCTGAATTTACACTGATTGCGATTTTGTTCTGAGCTCCAGCCGTGACTTTCCAAGACTGACTCTCTTACAATTTGACTTTCGGTAACATCTGTTTCTTCTTTGTTTGTCATCTCTCAATATCCCCACTACCCTGTAGGCGTACGTGACCGTTGTCACTCTTCTAGGACATTCGGTGGAAGGACCGTTAGGATACAGATGACTCATTAGGCACTTCGGCGATATACATTGTCGCCAAGGCCGCCACATCTCTATCTCCATCATCGATCCATCGGATTTGAAGTATGCCGGTCGTGACACTCGCTCGTGCCGGTTGTTGACTGACGATGGAAATTTCCATGTCCCCTGCTCGTATTTCCTTTGTTTCCTCCTCCTCTGCTGCGACCACGTGTTGACCCAAGCCAAAAACTGATACTGTTTCCCGCTTCGACGCCATTTTGACACTCTCTCGCAAAATGTCCTACTCTTCCACATCTGAAGCATCCTTCCTTTTTTGCAGAAAAGGCGTTGGTTTGCATTTCTCCTCGATTGGACTTATTTTTCCTCTCCGCTATTTCAATTTTATTTTTTAAATACGCTACCGTTTGATTTTCGGCTTTCAGTGCATCTACTATATCCGCTATGTAGCTGTATTCTTCGGGTAACGTATTCAGCATGTAAGTTAGTTTTTCCCTCTCACTCACTTGTGCACCCGCACATTTTAATTCGTTTATTAATTTTTCGAAATCGCTAAAGAACGATGCTGAATCACTGTAGTTCTCAAGTTTTATCTTTTCCAATCTCCTTCTGCATACGACCTGTAGTGCCGTCGACACTTTCAAGTACATTTCATCAAACTTTTTTACTACCTCATACGCCGTTTTTTCTTCTCTAATATATTCCAATTGTCTCTTTTTGATGGCACTATAAATTATATTTATTGCCTTCGGAGCCTTCACTGTCTGTTTCTGTCTTCACCCTAGTTGTGACAACCTCGCATTCTCTATACTTGAGAAATATCCTTATTCTTTGCTTCCACATACCCTAAATATCCATCGAAAATAGGTATCATGATTTCCAATCTCTCCATTTTAAATGATCCCTTATCTCTTACTCAAGCGTTCCTACGTGCTCGAAGTGTATTTTTCCTCTTTGTAACCCTTGAACGTTTCTTTCCTTACTGAAGACTCACTCGATATAACTCGCAATATTGAAAACCATGCACTAAAATAACTGGCAAAACTATGAACCACGCTCTGCTACCACGTAAAGATATAGAATGGATTCGGAAATACAAATAGTTCCCTTTATTTAGCACACTACAGTTATACATATATCTTATACTCTAAAGACCTCGTACCCTACTCGCACGCACGCCTGTTGTCAACAGACTCTTCCAGATACTTCTAACGACTGACTCTTGTCTTTTGTCCCAACTAAGGCCTGGACGTCCTCTGACGCTTATACACACATTCACATGTACAGTGTAAATGTATCATGTTCCTAGCAGAATTGTTATGCGACTGATGCATCAACATACCATGCAAGAAGAATTGGAAACTAGGAGAAAAAGGAAGAACTGTGAAAGAGATACTTATAATCATAGTAAACGACAATAAATTCGCAGATGTTCAAGTGAATCTGACGAGGAGGATATTGATGAAAAGGTAGTTGACAATAGAAGAATACAAGTAATAACACAAGAGTCAAACAATCTCCTCGATAACGGCAAAAGGATGATGCGAATGATGGGATATAAGGCGGTTACGGCCTCGGAAATAGTGAACAAGGTCGTTTAGAGCCAGTTCAAACACCTAGACAGCATGGTCGCAGAGGCTTTGGATATCATGTTCCTGGACATGAAGATTCAGGTCTTAAATGGCATCCTGCAGAGGAAGTTATAAAGTGTGTAAAAGATATGAAATGGTGATATGAAAAGTTGACCACAGATGATGAAATTGATTTCTGTTGTGAAGATATAGTGAAAACTGTTATCAATGCGAAAACGGTATTCGCTCATTTGGATGACGTTGAAGTGCGTTGAGCACGGACACGTTGTAATCCTCATGAAACAATTTGTGGTGCACTTTTTTTAAATCGTGCTACTGTTAAAATGGCGAATACAGATAGAGCATGTAACTTTATGTTTACTAACCCAAAAGGTTTGAGGGAGAATGGGCTGCTATACTTTGCAGATGTATGTGCTGGAGCAGGAGGTTTTAGTGAACATGTTCTGTGGCGAAAGAAATGACGTGCTAAAGGATTTGCTCTTACTTTAGAAAATGAACATGATTTCAAATTAGAAGACTTTTATGGGGGTCCTTGTGAAACATTTCATCCATACTACGGACCAAAGGAAAGTGGTGATGTCTTTGACCCAGATAATGAAGAGGAATTTACAAATCTTATAATGCAGCATACCCATGGCAAAGGAGTACATTTTGTGTTGTCTGATTGAGGATTCTCAGTAGAACGACAAGAAAATGTACAAGAAATTCTTTCAAAACAACTGTATCGTTGTCGATGTTTAATAGCATTGATGGTTGAAAGAGAGGGTGGTGATTTTGTGACAAAATTATTCAACCTTTTTACACCCTTTAGTGCTGGTTTAGTTTATTTAATGTATCGCTGCTTTGAAGAAGTTTGTATTTTTACACCAAACTCTTCTAGACCAGGAAATTCAGAACGTTACTTAATATGTAAGAAGAAACGATCTGGGGTACAAGTTGTTGTTGAATATCTGAAGCATGTTAATCGTCTGCTTTTAAAAGGTGGTGTAAATGACGACGTTTTACAACTAGAATCATATAATGAATTAAAAAGAGAGAAACAATTTGTTCAATATCTACGTGCTTCTAACAAAGATTTGGCCGGAAAACTAATAATCGACCTGTGTAAAATTGCAGCAGTTTATGCGGATAATACTCTTGCTGAGACAAAACAAGCTGATATGCGCAAACAATATCTAGAGTATTGGAAACTTCCAGATGAAACTAGGACAATCCCAAGACACATGAAACCAAAGACAAATTGAGTACTCTTTCGAAAGATACTTCATTTCTTACTATTAATCCAGCACAATTGATGGAATTTAACATTGAAAATGCATTTTTATCACTATATGACCGGTTTTGTATGCCATGTGGTACAAAGCCAAGGTCTGATGATGATAAGAAGCACGCTACATTTTATATGGGCGTGGGAAGGAGCAACGTATATACATGTACAAAGAATTCTTGGGTCAGTGTCGATGACATTGGCATAGAATTACCACCAAATACACTTGTAAACGCAGAGGTTATATATGAAATGACTAAGGAGTTTATATATCAGCAAAAAGTACTTGCATTGCATATTATAGATGCATTCTACTTAGGAGGAGTGGACATTAGCAAAAAATATTTGAGGAGCAGGTAAGCAAGTGAATCTTATTGAGATCAATAATAAACTTTTAGATTTCCAGTAATGAAATGTTTTTTCAAGGAGTACGTTCATGTGATACTAATGTATGACTGTTGTTTAAAGGAACGAGGAAGCGACGTTGTTCTGTGAAGCTTTGTGGAAACCAGCAGGAAATAACTATACTCGAATACGTGCCAAAGAACTACTTCCAGTTGGTACATATATCTGTGAAAAGTTGCGAGTAACACAGCGTAAAATGAAAAATAATTTCGATGCCTTAGTATACGAACTTCCAGAAAAGACATTAGATGTTAATGGTTATAATAAGGACAAATTATATTTCATACAACAGAGTGTAATATTTTTAAGAAGCACCGGAAATCCTTGGAATCGGTATGTCAGTAAAACACATTCCATAAAGTATGTCTTAATTGAAAAACAAACGAGAAGCTATTCGACCTTCATAGACCAAGTTCAGCAGAAGCAAGTTTCGTTAAATCTTTTAATGGTCGCCTTATTTGTCATTGGCCTAATGATTCAACACTTACTATAAACAGATTTGCAAAATTTATTAAAGATAAGTGTCCGGCATACAATACGCGTTTAGAATATTAAAACTACAGGCTGTACATATATTCGTACAAGACTTGAACCGCATAGATGTCAAACAGATTAATTCCGTTAATTTGACTGTTATTTCAAATATGAAATACTTGAAATACGTGATATATTTTAGTACTTAGCATTATATTTCTATAGAAATAGAAGTGTAGCGGTACATGAGTCATAGGACAAAGTAAATTACGTCGTTGTCGCCTCGAAGTACCTAGACCGCTGAGCTACAATTAATGTAAAAACAATGTCACCACAACCAGCTATTGTCGTCAGGTAGGCAAATACGAATTCTTTCACCCCCCCCCTCCCGGCGACTAGTATATGTGGCCTTAACTCAAATACATCAGACGGTCAAAAACATCAATATTTGACTCAGGTCTTTTATAATGAAATTTGTAGAGGACACGGTATATGGGAAGTTTGACCGTCAGACTTATTTGAGGTTATCGATTGTCGTCGTAATCGTCGAATTTACTTAAAATAATAAAGTAAGGTACAGCCTATGGGCCCTGAGTCGTAGATGCAATGTGTAAAAATATTCCATAAATGTTCGTCACGAAATTCAGCAGATCGCTCGTTGATACTCGTAGGTATTCGAAGATACTTTACTCTTTGGGTTGCCTCGGTTTATTTATACTGGTCGGGGCAGAAGTCGGAAGATTCAAAATCGTCTTTGTTCGAAGTAGCGGCAACATTTTTATGCTCCGAGTGTATTTACTTGTATCCTTACGATCCTGATACTCCGGGGCAAAGTAACAATAGGATTTGAATTTCACTCTGGCTCATATGCCGCAACAAATTTTTATAGTTTGTGCTCATGAATAAGTACTTATGAACTATCTAAAAAATATAATAAGCTGAAGTACTGTAGGAAAGTAATTTACAGTGCTACTAGGTTTGGTTACATATTTCAATATCGTTCGCGCCATCGCAAAAGCTAGTATGACGCTGCGTCGGCGTATATGCACACGGGGAGGTGATGGACGAGGCGAGGATGATAGCCTCCCGCGAAGTAGGGCCTGGCCCTGAAGGAGTCCCGCGACGGGTATGAGGGGAGATGATGCGGGTCATGGCACCTAGACTGCGGCACCTATTTACATCGTGTTCGAAGGGGGGTGCCAACCTCCGGATATGGCGCACGGCGATGCTGGTATTGCTTCGGAAGAAGGGACGACCAGCCCTTGTATCGTCCGGTATGCCTATAGGATGAAGTGTGCAATTTCTTCCAAAGAATCATTGCCAGAATCATTGTACTGTTCTCCGTCGAAAATATTCGTGAGATGTCAACAACGACTTTTGGCATCAATGACATAGTATAATGATAACTACACTACGAGCTAGGGCCATCTATAGGCAAATTCCGGTTTCATATTTATAGACCTGATACGCTCGATTTGACAGGGTTCAGTGCGGACATAGCGCCAATTGTCTAGTGTGCGCTGAATTGGGCAAGAAATCTGGAGTACCGGGCACATCGAATACTCGGCATGTCTGCAACAGCAACGGAAATACGGGGATGTGACCATTTGATGCTGAATATGCAAACCTGCAATGACGCATTATTTGACACGGCCCAGAGTTGACATAGAGCAAACCGGCTGGAGTATGCTGTATTTGGCAGCAAATGTGCAGTATTACGTGCATCCTATTGTCGACATACCTACAATGGATACGGAGATACTTTCACTTGAATAACTAGGCTTGAATATGCAAAACTACAAATACGCTGGATTTGACTCAATGTGGAATATAACGCGCATCGAATTGTCTACATACCTGCAATCGAAATGTAGTCACGTTGATCTGAATATTTATTCCTGAAAATGCAAAATTGCATTTTGGCAGGTTTTGGCTGAGACCAGAGTTGACATAGCTCAAACTAGCTGATGGGTGATGTAACTGTAGCAAATGTAGAGTATAAGGCGTATCGAATTGTCGACTTATGTGCAAAACAAGCGGAGAGACTTTGAAAGCAATATTTAAGGATTAATAGCAAAAACTGCAATTCTGCTAGATTTTACAGGGTCCAGAGTTGGCATAGCACAAACCGGCTGATTTGGCATCAGATGTGAAATATAACGCGCATCGTATGGACAATGTTTCTGCAAAACAAGCGGAGATACCTTGATTCGAATATGTAAGCATTAATATCCAAAACTGCAGTCACGCTGGATTTCACCGAGTCCAGTTTTGACAATGTGCAAACTGTCTGATGTGTGCTGTATTTGGCAGCAAATGTGGAGTATAACATGCATCCTATTGTGAACATACTTACTCTGAAAACGGAGATACATTCACTTGAATATTTAGGCTTGAATGTGCAAAACTACAAATACGCTGGATTTGACTCGTTCCGTATTTAACATGGCTTAAACCAGATGAAGCGCCCAGTGTATGGCAGTCTATGTGGAATATAACGCGCACCGTTTTGTCGACATATCTGCAATAGAAACTGAGTCACGTCGATCTGAATATTGAACCCTGATCATGCATTACTGCATTTACGCTTGATTTCACAGGGTCCGGATTTGACATAGCGCGAACCAGATGATGCGAGCTGTATTTAGTAACAATTACGGAGTATAACGCGCATCGAATTATCGACATATCTGCAATAGAAACGGAAATTCGTTGATTTGAGTATTTCGGTGTAAAAATGCAAAACTGCAGTTACGTTGTGTTTGACCGGTTCACAGTGGACATAGGGCTAATTGGATGTTGTTGGCTTAAATCGGACGAAATGTAGAGTACAAGGCACATCGTACTGTGACACATTTCCAACAGTAACGGAGATGCGTGGCTTTGAATATTTAATAATGTGTATGAAAAACTGCAATTACGCTGGATTTGTCGGTGATCGAAGATGGCATTTGTCGGCATATCTGTAGCAGCAACGGAGAACACATAAATTTGAATATTTCACCTGTATATGCAAAGCTGCAACCACGTTGGATTTGACTCGACGCGGATTTGATATAGCTCAATTCGTATGATCTGCACTGTATTTATCAACAAATGTGGAGTATATCGCGCATGAAGATTTCGACATATCTGCAAGAGAAACAGCGATACGTTGATCTGAATGTTCAAGCATGAATATGCAAAACTAGAATTACACTGGATTTGGCAGAGTTTAGACTTGACGTAGCTCTAACTAGCAGATGTGAACTGTATTGTATGGAACTGTAACTGTATCTGTATTTGGCAGGAAATGTGGAGAACAAGGCACATCGTATTGTCTGCATATCTGCATTAGAAACGGAGATAGGTTGGTGTGAATATTTAAGTCTGAAAATGTAAAAATGGAGGGTTTACGCCTGGATTTGACATCGGCCAGAATTGATGTCAATTTGTCCAACCGTGGGGAGATGTGATCGCGAGGAAGAGCGTCAACGGGAGTCGCGAATTCCCGTTACAATTCTAAGAAGCGACGCCGCGTATTGATCGATCCCCTGATTTACGTTAAGATAATAGGGTGGTTGCGGTGGTATAACTCTGCGACCAACAATGTTATTGATGGGAATTGTGGATCTTGATGGTCGAAATATTGATTTGGAAACATTAAATTTACGCTGGGCATTACTATTAACGTAGACACATATTTATTTTATAAACGATTTCTAGAATATTTATCGATATACATTTGCACGAGTCTCAGCACTTTCATTCATACCCTACCTTTTGAAGACTGTTAACCGATAGAACTGTTTACGTTCGTCTGTTTCTCAGTCGCCGCGCACACACATATCTCCACACAGTGATATCCCGTTACAAAGATCTCCACTACGCACTGGACCTAGTCCAGCACAAAATCATACATATTTCAATATTTATGAAGTATGTATTTCCAACAACTTTGTACAACAGCACAAGTTAGTAACTCCGCCGATTAAGGTGACGAAGAAATGGATTGATCTGATATGAGAGAATCCGGGTAGATATATTGACTGATCTGAAAACCTAGATTGAGTATGCATAGATAGGTGGTCTTCGAAGAAGTCATGGGTGTAGAGAGTTTTCGAACCGAGATATAACTCGAATTCCCCTCTTATATACTTACGGAGGAAAGCTCGGTATGTAGGTAATTTTTGATCAAGGGAAGCCGATTCGTTGTTCACTCTTTTTTTTATGAAAAGGGAGGACAAAGATTCGCTATACCCATTGGGTATGATCAGCGTTAATGTTACGCCACGAGGCTTAACACAGGCTGTATTTTCTAACCATCACTCGCGGCCCTACAGTGTCTCAGTCAGATCGTCTTATCTGACCGCCGGATCATATACAATGTATCGACGAGCGCATAGCTGTGGCCAAGCTGCGAGTTCTCGAAACGTCGAATTTGGTCCGTTACGTTTTCCACGCAAGAACAGACATACGTGATCATAGGCGCGAACGGTGGCGTGACCTAAGTATAGTGGGGGTCGTCTTAAAGATGAGACAAAGAAATCATCCAAAGTCGATCAGTTCCTTGTGACGCGTCGAACGTTACACATTGAGCCAAACATTCGCTTATTCTATTAAGTATCATATCGTGCTACGTCCACCAAGAGACTAAGCTCAATCGTAAGAGCCTTGCTCTATATTGTATACATCTATGTTATCTGCGTGCGATAAGGTTGTTAATTGTTGATATCTTTTCAATCGTGTAGACTAATTGTTGGAAATATACATTATTATAATTCTGTGACTCTCAGTGTTATACCGCATCAACCACCCCGATTATCCTAACCGAAATACGGGGATCGAACTATTCGTGGTGTCGATTATTCTAATCGTAACGGGAATTTACGACTCTCGTTGACGCGTATTCTAACGACCGCGTCTCCCCGCGATAGCTCGAATTTTACAGTTAATGAATGAAGATAGGAGGAGTAAGCATCCTACCAACGTGGCTCATGGATGACCTTGTTCATGGGTAAATACACACATTTTCATCAGATAAATGTCCGGTTTAATATTATATAATTACCGGTTTTCCCATTACATAACTACCAGCTTTTCCGTAATTTCTAAGAGCGTAGAATAAACATAAGGACTTTTCTAAGGAATACACATCAATCAAAAACATTTAAGAAATTGGACGTACAAGAAGAAAGGGACCATCTAGAATTACTTAAAAAGTCTAAGTTTATGTTGGGTCCTTAGGTTTGATGAGGGTGTAAATAACGGTCAGCGGCCCCTTAGCGGCTAAATATCGAGGGACGTAGCACGGTTCCTATCACGCAAGGTAACAGTTGATATAGTGAAAAATGGCTGGTGTGCACTATATTTGGCAGCAAATGTGCAGTATAAGGCACATCGAATTGTCGACATATTTGCAACAGAAACGGAGATACGTGGGTATGAATATTTTATCCTGATTATGCAAAACTGCAATTACGCTTGATTCGTCTGGGACAAGTGTGGATATAGCGCAAACTGGCTGATGAGCGCTGTATGTGGCAAGAAATGCGGAGTACCAGCCATATCGTATTGTCGACATACCAGCAACAGCAACGGAGATACGTTTAGTTGAATATTTGAGTCTGAATCTGCAGAACAACAATTACACTGCATATAACGGGGACCAGAGTCGACATAACGCTGACCAGCTAATGTGCTCTGTATTTGGCAGCAAATGTGGATTGGTTGTCGGCATATTTGCTATAGAGGCGAAGACACATTGATCTGAATGTTTATTCCTGAATGCGCAATACTTCATTTACGCTGCACTTCACAAGGTCCAGAGAGGACGAAGCGCAAAGCGGCTGGTGTGTTCTGTATTTGCCTGCAAATCTGGAGTATAACGCGAATCGAAATGTCGGCATATCTGCGATAGCAGCGGAGATACGTTGATTTGAATATTTAAGCATGACTATGCGAAACTGCAATTACATTGCATTTGACAGTAACCAAATATAAAATAGTGTTAGGAAGATGATACATTTGAACTGTACATGTGAATGTGTGTAGGCGTCAGAGAGTGTCCAGGCCTTAGTTGGGCCAAAGGGCAATTGGCAGCCGTTAGAAACATTTTAAAGGGTCGGTTGACAACAAACGTGCGTGCGACTAGGTTTTCGATGTCTTCAGAGTATAAGATATATTTGTCGGTTCAACGTCAGGATTAGGGGTGGGGGTGTTCGATGAATCTTCGTTGAAATTAGCCGTTGGTGCGGTGTAACAATAGTTGAGTTTATTGACACAAATTAGAAAGATTACAGCGTCGATATGTAATCGCAATGTTTCGACATTCGCGGCACTATGACAATGGTCTCGGCTCCGGCAACGTTTCCGCGGTCAACGGATGCTGAGCTCTACCCTACGTTAGCGTCTAAGTTGCACTACATGTTAGAGCAAGGAGCAATTACTACGTATAAGAAAGACAGGTCAATTGCTGATGAGCCCGCACTAGAGAGTGTCTCTCCATCACGGCGACGCTGTCGAGGAAAACTATGATGGGCGTGTCTAAGGGCTCGGATTCGTGGAGAAAAGTCTTCGTTCAGAAAGTGAGGGAAACTGACGTTACTGTTAATTGGTCAATTTCCATGTTGGTGGTTAGAGAAGGGTGCTTACCGTCCTTGGGGAGAGTTGCCAGTGGGAAGCGTTCGTAGACGGATAGATTTCTCTTATCTTCCCGTAGTTGGGGCACAGGCTATTAGTCTATTTGAAATACTTTGTATAATTGAAACTTAATATTCGTAGCGGGCCCTCAGCCAGCTAAACATATACCTTGAGGATGCGTCGACATCTGGCCATCATCTTACCCGAAGGACAAAGTCTGTGTGTGGCGAGCCACGGGACAAAAATCGTTGAAATTTTTACCGTCGTGCCCCGTCCCAAGTATTTCTTTTAAGGAGAGCTATAGAGTTACTTCATGCCTTTGTTAAACAAAACGCACATCCCTTGACCGCGACTACGTTCGGCGACTGATTGTCTCCTTGAGTCCGAGCTCACTATCATAAATCTCTGTAGCGGCAGTCGACAACAAACTTCCCAACGGTTTCTGTCCCGTGCCTCGCTACACAAGGACTCTACCTTTCGAACAGATGGTTGCCAGATGTCTATCAGATACAGATTCTCACCGAATATTTACAGCGAGCCTAAGGTCCCGCTATAAATCTTAGGATTCATGCAGCTGAGATTCTCTAAAGGGACAAATAGTTTTTGTCTCAATAGTCCCTACACATACCACCCACTACGGGAAATCTGCTTTTTCTCACGTACGACGCTCCTCGCTAGCAACTTTCTCTCAAGGGCAGTTGTCATCCCTTTCCAACAACCAACTCACAATTTTGCCAATTAACAGCGACGTCCGTTTCCCTCACTCTCTGAACTAACACTTTTCTTAACGAATCCGATGATCCCGTATCCTTAGACACACCCAAACACAGTTTTCCTAAGGAGCATCATCGCGACACAAATTCATTCTGTTCTATCGCGAGCCGTGAGGCAAGTTGGAAGACGCCTTCTGGATTGTTCGTCCGCAGTCGTACGTAATAGCGAATCTGAATCTCTCGACACATGTGCAATCGTCTCGACTCGAACCACCGCGTAAAGTATCGCGCCGAGCCTGAACTTGTAATCTTGAATCGATAATTGTACCGTGCTTTCGGCGCGCTAGTGTATACCACGAACACAAGCAAATAAACAGTTATTGTTAAACAATACCGAGTGATTCTTCTATACATATCACGCACGTTATCTCATCTCAAATAAGTACAGTCGGATCGAATGACAACAGTTTCATAATACGGCTATGGTGAAGTCTAAATTACAGTACTAGGGGTCTTCCCAAAGTTCCGAAGGGAAGTTTCAGGTGTTCTTTCATCTCCGACACGGCCATTCTGATTATCACACGTCCTCGTGTGTAACTAAAATATTGAGTTTCCTAACATTAGACTCGATACAATTAACATTATTCACAATTTAACTAGATGTTCGAATAAGGCAAGGGTCCAGTGTAGCAACAAATCTTGTTCGGGGATTTGGCAGCAAAAAAATAAAAGATTATGAAAATTAGTAGCGTTATAGTTAGTATCCAAGGTGATAGTTGCATCCTGCAAGTTATCAGTCGGATCGTAACGGCATGATGGACCATTTTCGATTTCGCACTCCAAAGGATCTCGGCCTTCTAGATCGTATGAGCACATAGAGCTTCGTTCCACGGTCTCACTGAGCCTTATCATATTGTCACCCCGAAAAGCATGCAAGTCGCATCGCATGTTCTCACTGAGCCTTATCATATTGTTACCATGAAAAGCGTATGAGCCACATCACACGTTCTCTCTGAGCTGTATCACACTGTTACCATGAAAAGCGTGTGGGCCACATCACACGTTCTCTCTGAGCTGTATCACACTGTTACCATGAAAAGCGTGTGGGCCACATCACACGTTCTCTCTGAGCTTTATCACATTATCGCCCCGAAAAACGTGCGAACTCGCCCTGCCGGGTGTTATTGGCATAGTGCTACTAATCTTCCGAGATCGAAGTACTCATATCGTCATGGCCACTGTTATGGCCTTCACTACAGACATCCAACTCGGCAGGGGTGCAACCATCTGACATTTTCCTCAACATGTCGTGACTGTACTTGAACGATCGCTTACCGTTTAATACCTTTAAGATATACCTGTCTCCTTCCAAAACATCTGCTATTACAAATGGACCTCTAAATTTTGGATCTAATTTGGTTTGATTTCTTTCCTCATTTTGCGTAATACGAAATCACCGAGGTTAAACCTAACCGCTTTAACTTTAGTTTTGTCAAATCCATCTTCATCATACCTAGCACTAGTTTCCATCCACTTTATTGCCTGTCGTCTTATATTGGAGATATCGATACTTTTGATGTCATCGGGTAACAACAGATCGCACGGTCTTGTCGTTCTACCTATTAGTAGTTCTAATGAGCTCGAGTTTGTCACGCGGTTGGTGGTGCAATTCAAAGCCAACTGTATTTCCCCAATCGCGTCTTGCCACGGCCGCCCGGTCGATTCCACTACCGTGAAAATAATTTTCAATGCACCCATAACACGCTCTACCTGTCCATTGGCTCTACTAGCACCGGTCGCTATTAAGTGAACTTTAATTCGTTTGCTTTCGCAGAATTCTCGAAATTCCCTACCCTTAAAACATATTCCCTGATGTGCTATTATCCGGCAGGGACACCCGAATAAAAATATAGCGGATTTAAGCGCTTTAATGGTATTAAGGGAATCTATCTTACGAGTATGATGCAGGTATACGAATTTAGTGAAGACGTCGGTCAAAACAATGACGTGCTCCTTTTAATCGCTTTTACCATTCAACTTGCCTGTTATGTCCATGTGGACCGTATGCCAGGGTATGCTGGTCTTAGGTATAGGATGCAGTTCGGCTTGTATCTTACCTAAACTAGCTTTCGAAACTTGACAAGCGTGACAGTTCTCAATGAATCGGCGAACGTACTTCGCCATCCCTTCGAAACAGTAATACTCGTATAATTTCTCGAACGTTTTCTCCCAACCTTAGTGCATAATTGACTGGTGCACATGGTTAATAACAGACTATCTAAAACCACTTGGGACTATAGGTAAACAGAGAGTCCTGCCGTTTCTTTCTATCCTACGGTAAATAGTACCGGACCGTAATTCGTATGTATTCGCGATGTCCCCCGCGAGCCCATCGTTTTGCAATTCCTTGACGATTTCCAAGATTTGAGAATCACGACGTTGTTCCGCTAACAGCTAATCTTCCGAAATTTCTGCCAGATTAACTATTTTCTCTTTGATTTTGTCGAATTTAATAGGGTCAACGCCTGTGCGGTTTCGCGAAAAGAAATCTACGCGAGCCGTCCGTTTACTTTCCCGACACATAATGTCATCAATAAAAGTCTGCAAGTAAGTCCATCACCTATGGTCCCTGTCATTTAAATGTACTTTATTACTCAGCGCTTTCAACGAGTTGCAATCCGTGACGACAAGAAATTTCCGTCCATGTAGGTAGCGACGGAAATGTTTTACGGCGTTTACGATAGCTAATGTTTCGAGTTCATAGGAGTGATATCTAGATTCCGCGGGGCTGGTTCTTTTATTGTAATACTCTATTACCTTGTTCTTACCTTCGGTTTGATGCGTCAAAATCGCCCCGTAACTCTCCGAGCTAGCATCAGTATGTAGTTCTATCGGGTAATTGGGGTTGAATATCATTAGCACCGGCGCGTCGGTCAGGACGGAAACTACCTGTTGTCTTATTCTCTCGTGTCTATCTGTCCAAGTTATATTTCTGTTATCTGAGATGAGCGCGTACAGGGATGAGCGCGTAGTTTCCTCATCTGTGAGAATTTAGGGATGAACTGTGTGACGGTGGTTGGCACAGATTAAAAACTGAAGGTGTGTATTTTACCCGGGTCGGGACGAACTTCTCCGTTATGAATTACACATCTCAAATAGAGCACGGATGTCCTTAAGAGAACGTTTCGCAAAGTTAAAAGAGAATCCGGCTTTTACGAGGGTATCTAATACGGTGTTTCAATCTTTCTAAAGCTTGATCTATCGAGTCGGTAATAATTAGGACGTTATCGAAATAAATATCAACGTACGAATGAGCGAGGTAGCCTGGGGCGTTACGAATGGCCCTCCGAAAGACGGACGGTGCAATTTTTCAGTCCAAACGGCATCGTTATCAATTCATATTGTCTGTCGGGGGTAACGAACGCTGTATACTCCGCTGAATTAGGATAGATAGGAATTTGGTGAAACCCGATGACCATGTCCAGGCTAATAAAGTATCTCGCCTCTTGCAATCTCGCGACTTGATCCGCAATAAGGAGTAAAGGGTACCGATCCGCGACCATATTTTGACTTAGCTCTCGGGAACCTGCTCATAATCTGTCTGAGTCGTTTTTCTTCTTCACGAGTTATGTAGGGCTCGCAAATGGCGAATTACTAGGCCTTATGATCTTTGCTTTAATTAAAACGCTTGTTTTCTCACGTACCGCTCTTCGCTTCTCCTCGCTAAGTCTATAAGAACTTCCTCGTACGGTGGTGTTAGGATCAATTAATCGTATTTCTAACCGGCCTGTATTTGCGCGAATACGTAGGAAACCCGTAACGAATGAATCTTTGAATTTGTCGAGAAGAGAAATTGATCGACTTTTATTATTACCATGTACATCAGTGTCAACTTCATTAACGACGATCTCGTTTGCAGTGGTTTCATTACAGACATTAATTATTTTTGTTTTACACATAGCGAGGCTATTTTGTGTAATGTTATGTCAAAATCCAGACTTAGAGTTCCGCAACTAATCGCGATATCATATTTTAAATAACTATCAGGAAGGACATGAGAAATTATCTTCGATGTAAAAATCATTAATACACACAATGAACAAATGGGTGGCATTTGTTTAATACAGGTATTCCCTACTCCTCGCATTACTAATATGTCAGTCATTCCTTTGCCAGAAAATCTCGAGGCCGCGGACTCTTTAATTAGTGAACGCTCGGCTCCCGAATCGGAATAAAATGGAAACGATTCACCCAGATGACTTGATCTCTCCGATGATGCTTCCAGTACGCACGAGTCGACACGCCGCTCGTTATTGAAATTATAGTTTCCTTCCATAATCAGGTTGGCAGCTGCGCCCCATGCAGCGGAGTCGGAGCACGCGATTTTAAGGGTTAAAACGTGGTAGCGAAAAATTGTTAGGTTTCACACTCGATTTTTGCACTAGCGACTGAATTACTTGCGCACGATGGTCGTAAGTTCTAGCACTGCTATAGTCGGCACTGATCCCACTTCAGATGTCGGGTTGGTGTTAAGATTAGAGTTAGGGTTAAGGGCGTGAAACAAATCCCTATTGGCGCTAGACGTGATCATTATGCAATAGAGGTGATATTTACTAGTGCAAATATGACTATGATGGAATTGGACAAGTAATCGCGATAATTAGATACTCGAGAAGCTAATGACAATGATCCTAGGCTCAATAACGAATCCGCGGTCAACGGGATGACGAACTCTACTTTTCTTCAGCGTCTAAGTTGTACTCAATGTTAATGCATGGGGCAATCACTACGTATCAAAGGGTTACTTGAATCGTCGTTGAGATCGCACGGGAGAGTGGTTCTCCATCACGGTAACGCTGTCGAGGAAAACTATGATGGGTGTGCCTAAGGGCACGAAATCATCGGATTCGTGGAGAAAAGTCTTCGTTCGGAAAGTGAGGGAAATTGACGTTACTGTTAATTGGTCAATTCCCATGTTGGTGGTTAGGGAAGGGTGCTAGCCGCCCTTAAGAGAGAGTTCGAGAAGAGGAAGCGTCGTTCGTGAGAAAAATAGATTTCTCCTATTTTCTCGTAGTTGGAACGAGGACTGTTTGTCGGTTTGAAGGACATTAGTTAAACAAATCTTAACATTTATAGCAGGTCCTCGGACTAGCTGATCATGTACTTACTCAAATAATAGAGTCTGCGTGTGCCGAGCCACGGGACAGAAATCGTTGAACTTTTTACCGTCGTGCCCCGTCCAAGCATTTCTTTTAAGGAGAGCTATAGAGTTACTTCATGCCTTTGTTAGACAAAACGTTCATTTCTTGACCGCGACTACGTTCGGCGACTGGTTGTCGCCTCGAGGCCAAGTGCAGCATCACAAGCTTCGAACAATTACAATCGGACTGGATGGCTACAATTGTTGAATTACAGCTATGGTAGAATCTAGATTACAATGTTATGGGATTTTCCCAAAATTCCAAACGGAAGGTTCCCGTGTTCATTCATCTCCGATTTATATTTATGCTTGATCTATCTGGGACCAGTGTGGATACAGCGCAAACTGGCTGGTAAGCGATGTATTTGGCAAGAAATGTGGAGTACCAGGCACACCGAATTGTCGACATATCAGTAACACCAACGAAGATACGCGGAGTTGAATATTTGAGTCTGAATCTGCAAAACAACATTTACACTGCATATAACAGAGACCAGAGTCGATGTTCTGCCGCGCAACACATCTGCACAGCATCCCGCGCGACTTGACAGCCAACGGTCCACGTGCCATCCTTCGAATCCACCATAGGCCCAAGGACCCATCATAAAGCTGAAATAATAACTGCATTGTTCGCACATATGGTCTAAGTCAATCAGTTTGCCCGAAAAGACTTTCTAATTCTAGAAGTGTTTTCGGTCGGTTTTTAGAAAGGTCCTTGGGTTTATTACGCGCTCTTAAGAATTACGGAGAAAGCGGGTAGTGGCCTAGCGAAAAAATCGGACATCTACCTAACGGAAAATCTGAGTTTTCCCATAAACAATGTCGCCTAGGACCCACGTTGGTAGGAGGCTTCTTCCTCCTCTCTTCCTTCCTAACATTAGTCGTAACCAATCGGCATCGCGGATCATTGCCCTTACTTTCCTAACTAACAATGTAAGCAACAAATCCGCGTTCTTCGTTCAAAGGGCACAACCATACCGAGCTTCGTACTCACATCAGAATAAACTTTGGAGTTTCATCATCTCTCACGGTGACTAGAGTTCCTGCAATCCCTATAACTCTCACCGTTCCTATATCTCTCAGAGTTCCATCATCTCTCACGGTGACTAGAGCTCCTGCAATTCCTATAACTCTCACCGTTCCTATATCTCTAAGAGCCTCCTATGGCTCTCACAGTATCCAGAAGTCCGACAGCTCCTACAGCTCTCACGGACCGAGAACTCCTATAGCTCACACTCTCATCTAAGAATAATCCTTCTCTTCGTTATCTGTATCTTAAGCAACGGCGTTCTTACTCAGTGTGATTGTATAAATCGTTGGAAATATATATATTTTTTATAACTTTGTCACTCCCAGTGTTATACCACAACGACTACACCTATTATCCTAAGCGAAATACGAGGATCGAACTATTCGTGGTGTCGATTATTCCAATCGTAACGGGAATTTACGACTCCCATTGACGCGTATTCAAACGACTGCGTCTCCCCGCTATAGCTCGAAAATACAGTCGACATAGCGCAAACCGGATAAGTACTGTATTTGGCTGTAATTGCGGAGTATAGTGCGCATCGCATTTGCGACATGAATCCAATAGCAGCGCTGATACGTTGGTTTGAACATTTAGGCATGAATATGCAAAACAGCAATTACGCTGAATCTGTCAGTGACCAGAGAAGACATAAGACAGAAGAGAAGATAGAATCGGAAAATGTGCTCTGTGATCACCAGAAAATCAGGAGCATAACGCTCACCGAATTGTCGTCTTATCTGCCGTAGAAACGAAGATACGTTGCTTTCGATATTCAAGCATGAATATGCTAAACTGCAATTATGGTGTATTTGACAGGGACAAGGGTGAACAAAACGCTAACCTACTGATGTGCGCTGTATATGACATCAGATGTCAAATATAACGCGCACCGTATTGTCTGTAAGTGTGCCATAGAAACGGAGATTCGTTGATTCGAATATTTAATACTGAATATGTAAAACTGCAAATACGCAGGGTTCGGCTGGGTCCCGATTTTACATGCATCAAACGGGATAACGTGCACTGTGTTTGGCAGCAAATTTGGTGTATAACGAGCCTCTAATTGTAGCCATATGCGCCATAGAATCGGAGATACGTCGGTTTGAATACTTAATCCTGAATATACGAAACTGCAACAACGCTGGATCTGGCTGGGTCCAGATTTTACATAGCGTAAACCGGATGATGTGCACTGTACTTGGCATCAGATATGGAATATAACGCGCATCGAATTGTGTACATACCTGCAATCGAAACGTAGTCACGTTGATCTGAATATTTATTCCTGTTGGGAATATGATACATTTACACTGTACATGTGAATGTGTGTGTTAGCGTCAGAGGACGTCCGGGTCTTGGTTGAGACAAAAGACAAGAGCCAGTCGCTAGAAGTATCTGGAAGAGTCGGTTGACAACAAGCGTGCGTGCGAGTAGGATTTTGAGGTCTTAAGAGTATAAGATATATGTATAACAGTTGTGTGCTAAATAAAGGGAATTATTTGTATTTCCGAATCCATTCTATATCTTTTCATGGTAGCAGAGCGTGGCTCATAATTTTGCAAGTTATTTTAGTGCGTGTTTTTCAATATTGCGCGTTAGTTCGAGTGAGTTCTCAGTAAGGAAAGAAACGTTCAAAGGTTACAAAGAGGAAAAATACACTTCGAGCACGTAGGAACGCTTGAGTAAGAGATAAGGAGTCATTTATAATAGAAAGATCGGAAATAATGATACCTATTTTCGATGGTGAGGATTACGGTATGTCGAAGCAAAGAATAACGATGTTTCTCAGATATAAAGAATGCGAGATTGTCACAACTAGGGTGAAGACAGAAACAGACAATGAAGACTGGGACAAAAAGGATCTGAAGGCAATAAATATTATTTATAGTGCCGTCACAAATAGACAATTGGAATATATTAGAGAAGAAAAAACGGCGTATGAGATAGTGAAAAAGTTTGATGAAATGTACTTGACAGATTCGATGGCACTACAGATCGTATGCAGAAGGAGATTGGAAAAGATAAGACTTGAGAACTACATTGATTCAGCATCGTTTTTTAGTAATTTCGAAAAATTAATATACGAATTAAAATGTGCGAGTGCACAAGTGAGTGAGAGGGAAAAACTAAATTTCACGTTGAATACGTTACCCGAAGAATACACCTACATAGCGGATATAGTAGATGCATTGAAAGCAGAAAATCAAACGGTAGCATATGTAACAAATAAAATTGAAATAGCTGAGAAGAAGAATAAGTCCAATCGAGGAGAAATGCAAACCAACGCCTTTTCTGCAAAAAAGGAAGGATGCTTCAGATGTGGAAGAGTAGGACATTCTGCGAGAGAGTGTCAAAATGGCGTCGAAGCGGGAAGCAGTAACAGTTTTTGGCGTGGGTCAACACGTGGTCGCAGCAGAGGAAGAGGAAACAAAGGAAATACGAGCAGGGGACGTGGAAATTTCCATCGTCAATCAACAACCGGCACGAGCGAGCATGGTAACTCAAGATCAGGCACATGGATAGTGTAACCACAAACTCTTTTGTCCTGACGTCACCTTAGGCGACCACTTCTAAACATTCTCCAGACAGCCGATACTTGAACATTACACATGGCGACCTTGGCGACAATGTATATTGCCGGAGTACCTGAGGGTTCATCTATGTCCTGACGGTCCTTCCACCGAATGTTCTAGAAGCGTAGCAACAGTCACGTACGCCTACAGGGTAGTGAGGATAATGAAGGATGAAAAACAAAGGAAGAAACAGATGTCACCGAAAGTAAGAAAATATTGTAAGAGCCTCAGTCTCGAACGGCCACGGCTATAGTTCAGAATTGTATAAACGAGGAAAAAATAAAGTTTTCTTCTTTCCTTTAAATTTCTTTCTCATTTTACGTGACATTTTGGCGATCCTGCCAGGAAACATCAACGTTGGATAAAACAAGATTACGGTTTTGGCCTACGGGACATCCGACCAAAGGTGTATCAAGCAACCTGGACTACGAAAAACGGTTTTATTAGTAAGTAGAACCATTTCCTCCAAAAGGATCGATCGATTGCATTCGATAACGTCAGACTCCGACGATCTATTACTCTGAAATGGACAAAAGGGACGATAAGAAAGTTACACCTGTCGCATCGACTAGCGGTGATCCAAATCAGCGGGCTATTTTGGATATGATGCAGCGCCAGCACGAAGAACATAAGGCAGTTATAAATGATTTGTATAAACTAATCCGCGATGAAAGCACTCAACGGATCAAGGAAATGGAACTAATAGGGAAGACTGTGGCCGAACTCAAGCTAGGAGTACAATCCTCCGTAGATACGTCTGAGTTCAACTGAATTATGACAGACGATACTAGTTCTGCCAGCAGAAGCACTACTCGGGACACCCGCATAGTGAAATCTCCGGAAGAACGCGTTCGGATCAAAAAAATTCCAGAAACCTCCGACCCAGCGAACTCCGAGGATGAGGAAGAAGAATCAGCCTCGTACGAACGACATATGTTCGACGCGAAAACCAGCATCGAGTTCATCCCAGTCCTCAACGGTCAGGATGACATTGGAGTGGAGGGATTCATCAAGCGGGTAAGCGAAGCTAGATCGGAATGTAAGGAAAAGCGTGCTTTATTGAAATTAATTCTAACCAAACGCATTGTACGGCGAAGCCGAAAGAGGCATTAGACATTCGGTTATCGAGACGTACGGCGCCTTATTCGAAAATCTGAGGAAGTTCGTATCGATTAGCGTAACTTCAAACGGTGTACGCGATAAATTACAAAGAACTCGGCAAAGTTTTAACGAATCAGTACACGGATACGTCAAAAGATTTCGACAAGGTCTTAATGAACTTATATACGCATTGCAACAGGAAATTCGCGATCCTATTCGACGAGCAGTCGCGATAGACCTAGAGAACGAACGCGCAACCAAAACGTTCATACTAAATTTAAAACCCGAGATAGAAATCAGAACATCAGCATCAGAACATCAAGCATG
Source organism: Bombus terrestris (assembly GCF_910591885.1). Classification (NCBI taxonomy): domain Eukaryota; kingdom Metazoa; phylum Arthropoda; class Insecta; order Hymenoptera; family Apidae; genus Bombus; species Bombus terrestris. Next base: position 1,059,476 of record NW_025963549.1, read on the forward strand.
AAACCGCGCACCTTACAAGAAGCACACGATGCCGCGTTCGAAGCAGAACTATTAATCGGAGAAATTGAGCGAAACCGCGGAAATCAGTGCAGGCAGCAAATAAGAGCTCACTCATTCGCCCGAGGGAATGTTTCGTCACAACGCAAACCCCCACTTAGGAGCGGTCCGATGACTACGCTCAATCGCCTGCCGACAAGCACTCAAATAAACAACGGAGGAAGAATGAAGTGTTTTAAGTGCAACCAAATAGGACATACCGCAAATTACTGCCGAAATTTTCAACCGGCCAGCCAGCGAAATCTTTCGCCACCGCGCAGCTACAATATAAACATGGAGAATGCGGGACGAGAAGAGGAAACAGCGCTACCAGAACCTCGAGAGACGTCGTACGAGTACACGCAACAACAGGAAAACTTCTATCCATTGGAGTTCGATCGGGAACAGAAATCAAACGATATTTAATCGATACCGGTGCAGGAATAAATTTAGTTAAAAGATCAAGTGCCATATTTAAACCTAAAAAGACAGTAGCTAAAACATTTTACATGGGCAATGACAAATACCAAACTGACGAAACAGTAGACTTTCAATTCTTTAACATCATGAACACATTTCACGTGGTGCCAGACGATTTTCCTTTAATAGAAGACGGAATAATTGGTTTACCTATGCTCTCTGACTACTCATATCGAATTAACAACGAATCAATACAATTAAACGGGAACGAAATATTTTTCCAGGCGCCGAAAACCATTCTCCCAGGGCAAACCAAAATCGAAACAATTTATCTGGATAAAGTTCCGACGAGAGTATGTTTCTGCAATACTGGTGAGCAACCAACTATAATCACTAATGATCTTTCTTATGAACACGATCTCGATAAAATTGCTAAAATGAAACAAATAATTAGACTAGACCATATTGAAGACAAACTTCGTATTCCTATCGAAAAGATCCTCCTACATTACATAGACGTGTTTGACCTAGAATCCGATACCCTACCTTGTACTAACCTAACAAAACACACTATTACCCTACGCGAAAACAAAATCGTCAATACCAAATCGTACCGACCTCCCGAAGCCCATAAAGCAGAAATTGAAAAACAAATGAAAAAAATGTTAGATAAAAATATCATTGAAGAATCAGATTCTCCTTACAACAGTCCAGTATGGGTAGTACCCAAGAAATCAGACGCATCAGGCAAACAGAAATGGCGTATAGTTATCGACTTTCGAAAATTAAATGAACTTACCGATCAAGACGCCTACCCACTACCGACAATCGACGACATTCTATCACAATTAGGCAACGCCAAATTCTTCTCTGCTCTAGATTTATCTTCGGGATTCCATCAAATACCTATGGACCCCGACTCAAAGAAATATACAGCCTTTAGCACACCTCAGGGACACTGTCACTATAATCGCATGCCATTCGGTTTAAAAAACGCCCCAGCCACCTTCCAACGCATGATGGATACCGCGTTACGAGGATTATTGAACAAATACTGCTTTGTATACCTTGACGACATAATAATATTCGGTAGTACAATTCAACAACACAATGAAAACCTTGCTATAGTATTGCAAAGATTAAAAGAGTTAGGACTAAAAATCCAACCCGACAAATGCGAGTTTCTAAAACCTGAATTAGAATACTTAGACATGTCATAACACACGAGGGCATAAAGCCAAATCCTAAAAAGATCTCCGCAGTTAAAGACTTTAAGATTCCCAAAACACCAACAGACGTAAAGTCATTTCTCGGATTAGCTGGATACTACAGAAAATTCATTAAAAACTTTTCCAAACTCGCCAAATCATTAACAGATCTCACAAAGAAAGACAATCCTTTTAGATGGACAGAAACGCAACAGACAAGCTTTGACACACTAAAAGAAAAGCTATACTCAGCCCCAGTTTTAGCATACCCAGACTACACGAAAACATTCACACTCACCACAGACGCTTCCAATGAAGGAATAGGCGCAATCTTATCACAAGACGGACATCCTTGTTGTTACATATCACGGACACTCAACCCCCCAGAGAAAAATTATTCTACCACAGAAAAGGAATTATTAGTTATCGTATGGGCAGTTAAGGGACTCAGGTAATACCTGTTAGGAAGACGATTCGTTATTCGAACCGATCACCAAGCACTCACTTGGCTCAAAAATTGCAAAGACCCTTCTTCGCGTTTGATTAGATGGAGACTTAAACTCGAAGAATACGAGTACGATATTCAGTATTGCAAAGGTAAAGAGAACACAGCAGCCGACGCACTTTCCAGAAAAATTTACCAAATTACCGTCAAATCAGTCCCAGACACACCTGCAAACTCCGAAAATATTGTAGAACACTTTAACGCATGGTCAGAAGACGCGACACCCCCGAGACGACTTAAAATCACGCCAAACGATCACACCTTCTATCAATTGAATAGAGAAACATTAGCTCCATTCGACAAAGATACTTGGATTCGAAAAATTTTTGAACTAACCAAGAAACGCAAGAAAATTGGGATAGGAGACAATAGTTTTACCGAAACCGAAAAAGCTAGGATCAAAGTAACACTCATGTTTAATAATGACCAAATTGAAGAAATAACTTTTGCATACGAACCAATACAAACCATAACTGACGAACAAGCTCTAGACATTATACGCGAAAACCATAACGACATTAGTGGACACTTGGGTATTCAAAAGACATATAGTAAAATCAAAGACCAATTCAAAATCCCACGCCTCATGGAGAGGATAGAAGATTTTATAAAAAATTGCGAAGCTTGTCTACAACACAAGCTAGTTAGAATCAGACCCAAGGAACAACCCGTAATTCCTCAGACACCAGTAAAACCAAACGAAAAGATAGCCATGGATCTAATTGGTCCTATGCCTAAAACCACACGTGGAAATCAATACATTCTTTCGATTCACGATGACCTAACGAAATATCTCGTTTTAGTACCACTGAAAACACAACGAACCGAATCGATTATCGATGTAGTACTACATCACTACATTTACATCTTGTCAGCACCCAAAACGATACTAACAGACCAGGGACGAAACTTTATTAGCGAACTAATGGAAAAATTCGAGGAAGCATTTAAAATCAAACATATAAAGAACACTAGGTTTCATCCTCAATCTAACGGATCCTTAGAACGAACACACGCCACAGTAAAAGACATGATTCGCACGAGCCTACACGATTCTAATAAAGAATGGGATCAGGTATTAGACTTTATTTTCCTAGGGTATAATACCGCGATACACGATGCAACTGGATTTTCACCCTTCGAACTAACATTTCGAAGAAAAGCCAACCTCCCGTCTTCCGTATCCCGAACTTCCAATTACACCTACGAAGAAATGTTTGCACTATGGCAAAAACAATTGCAAAAATATAGAATGATAGCGAAGAACACTCTTGAACAAAGTAGAAAGAGGTACATGAGAGATCAGACAAGAAAAATCATTAGAACTCAAACCTTATTTAAGGAAGGAGATCGTATACTCCTTCACAACGATCATAAGTCGGATAAATTGGACGACGAATGGTTAGGACCCTACGTTATTAAATCAGTCAAGACACCGTATTATGAGATTCTCATTAGAGATCGAGTTAAGAAAATCCACTGTAACGGAATAAAACCTTATTTTTCAGGACGATCACCCTTGCCGTCGGCTTTACCACCCTTAACGGATTAAAAATAACCCCTATTGACAATAATGGAATATTTCATGAGAAAATATCCAAAGCATATCTTTATAGCGAACACATAAATGTTATTATAGGACTAGATATTAGTGCTGTATTGGAACAAGTACGATATATTGAAAAGGGAGTAGCCGAAGTTAGGAATCATTGCGAGACACGAAAAGACTGTAACGTATTACCAGAAATACGCTCTTTACAAGCAAAACTAAATAACGTCAGAACACTTAGCATCGAATTACGATCCTTAGCTCACATTCATCTCAGAAGTAGATGAGGACTAGTAGACGCTATCGGATCTATTAGTAGAAACTCTTTTTGGAACCCTAGCCGCGAAAGATCTAGATATAATCAACAAAAATATAGACAAACTCTTTGAAGAAGGTAACAGCCTAAAAACCATAGTAGCTAACCAGACAGCTTTGATTAAACGAATTTTAAATAACGACGTCATCCAGCGACTGAAACAAGTAGACACAGGTGTAACAAACGAACTTAAAACGCTTAACAAAAACGAGATCACCTTAATAAAAGTCATAGCTCTAGAAAGCTCACTCTCTGACTTACATTTCCAAATCGACGAAATATTCAATTTAATCATCTTAGGAAAACAAGGAATAATAAGCCCACAGATTATTGATCCCGGAACTTTTATTAACAATTACGCCCAAGTACTAGGTAGCAAAAAAGTAGGAAACGCTTTTATACCAAAGGAAGAGAATTTCCAAAATATTTTAGATATCTCAGAACTCACATTGTTTACTCGACAAAACAAAGTTTTCTTTGTAATTTCTGTACCAACAGTTATGGACATGGAATGGGATATAGAGCAAATATATCCCATACCATCTCTCACGAGCAAAGTGTTTTTAGCACCTTTAGTAGTTCATCCGATATTTTTAACGTCAGGACCAAATTACATCAATGTCGATCAAAACTACTTGGATAAGCAATGCCGTTCTATATCTGACTTTTACATTTGCAAACAAACTCAGCCGATTCACGACCGTCGGGTGAAGCACGATTGTAACTCTGAAATCTTAAGCGCAGAAAACACTGTCAAATTCTGTAAGGTAGTAGTTTATAACATTGATGATATAACTTTTATCCCATTAAACGCTGAGAATCATTTTATAGCTATACCAGAAAAACCAATAGATCTGAGCATTTTCGAAGAAAAGACACATCGAATTGTTAGACTAGAGAAACCATCTTTGTTACAAACTAATAAAACCGTAGACATATTGTACAAGAATAACCACATGAGAGTCAGTGGTAGTAGCAAGGAAATTTCTTACGAGATTAAAATCAAAACAATGTAACTACTGATTCAGACTGAATTATTTTACTAAATAAACTAGAGAAAACTCCAAAACTTATTAACGATAATTACGGATACAAAAACACTCTGGATGGAATCGAAAATCAAACGAATCAACTAACTTTTGCTCATAGAATCGATCAAGTTGAATCACGGGGAATATCTATATTACAAATTATACGATATTTACCCATTGCTCTCATATGGTTATACTTTCTCAACAAAATAGGAATGCCGAAATTGTGTTTTCATTTATTCTGTTGTAAAATCAAGCGAAACACGACAAATAACAATCCACCAGCCAGCGCACCGACGCCAAACAACCCGGCACCTATCAACGTATTCACCCCGATTCTACCTGTGCCCAGCACCAGCAACGATTCACAAGTAACCTTCGACCTGGAAACACCCAAGGCAAAAATTCACCCATCTATCTTAAAGAGGAAAAGGAACTTTGAGGACTAAGTTCATTCTAAGGAGGGGGGAGTGTAACCACAAACACTTTTGCCCTGACGTCACCTTAGGCGACCACTTCTAAACATTCTCCAGACAGCCGATACTTGAACATTACACATGGCGACCTTGGCGACAATGTATATTGCCGGAGTACCTGAGGGTTCATCTATGTCCTAACGATCCTTCTACCGAATGTTCTAGAAGCGTAGCAACAGTCACGTACGCCTACAGGGTAGTGGGGATAATGAAGGATGAAAAACAAAAGAAGAAACAGATGTCACGGAAAATAATAAAATATTGTAAGAGCCTCAGTCTCGAACGGCCACGGCTAGAGTTCAGAAGTGTATAAAGGAGGAAAAAATAAAGTTTTCTTCTTTCCTTTAAATTTCTTTCTCATTTTACGTGACAATAGCAACGGTGCACGCAGCACACAGCGGCGAGGCGAACGAGATAAGTAATAATGGAGTAATGTGGCTATTAGATAGCGGTTGCACAGATCACATAATTAACAACGTAAATTATTTCGATAAATCTATTGACCTTAAAGAACCGGTAAATCTATATTTAGGCGATAATAGATCGATAAAGGCAACAAAGGTAGGGAATGTTATAAGTTGCTTTGAAGCATTTGGAAAGCAAAATGAAATAAATGTGAATAATGTTTTTTACGCGAAAGAAATGTCCGCAAACTTGATTAGTTTAGGCAAGTTAAAGGATAATAGGAACACGGTTATTTCAATAGGAAATGTTGCAAAAGTAATAGATGAGGACTATAAGCTTACAGCGGTAGCGGTTAAAGAAAAGGGAACATATAGAATGAAAAGTATATTGAAAGGGAAGGAACACTTAGCAAACAGCGCTGAACGTAGTGGTATGAGTAAAAAGGAAAGATGGCATAGGATGTTAGGACACGTAAATTTTAAATATTTAAATATTTTGGTTAAAGAGCAGCTAGTTACTGGTATACCGAAAGAATTTGAGAAGGAATTTTTTAAATATAGGGTGTGCATGGAAAGGAAAATGCAAAATTTACCATTCAAAAATAATCGAACCAAGGCTAGGGAGATAATAGAAATTATTCATTCGGACGTGCGCGGTCCCTTTAAGACTACCGGATTCAATGAAGAGAAATATTTCACCTCATTTATCGATGATTATAGCAAAATAGCTAGAATTTATTGTATAAAATCAAAGGGTGAGGTCTTTGATTGTTTCGTACAGTTTGTAAATGAAGCCGAGAATTTAACGGGCAAGAAGTTAAAAATATTGAGATGTGATAATGAAAAAGAGTATTTGAATAATCGAATTTATAAATTTGCTAGGGATAAAGGTATCAGAATAAATAATTGCCCAACCTACGTACATGAATTAAACGGGACAGCAGAAAGGTATAATAGAACAGTTATGGACATGGCGCGTTGCTTGTTAGCGGAAGCGAAAGTACATAAAAGGTACTGGCTGGAAATAGATTGGACAGCGGTATACTTGAAGAATCGAATACTGGCAAATACTATAGAGAGAGAAAGACACCTTTTGAAATATTCTTCGGGAGAAAACCAAGTGTTGAAAATCTACATCTATATGGAAGTAATGTTTTTGTAAAACAAAAGAGAGTTTCTAAATTGGGATAAGAAGGCAGATATGGGAATTTAGTTTGGATATAGTGAAGTAGGTTACAGAGTCTTATTAGGTGGGAAAATAACAATAGCGAGACATGTAGAGGTCATAGGAACAGACACAAAATGTATCGGCGTTGCGGAAAATTCATTCGATAAAGATAACGATGACATTGAGGATAATGATTTATTGGTAAACATGAATAGGGAAGAGTTAGAAAGTAGGGAAGATGAAAATGATAACAGTCTTGAAAGCTCAAACATCCCTAGTAGATCTACACGTAATAAGAGAACTCCAGTAAGATATCCAGAAAAAGAAAACATTAGTGAAATCCATGCAAATTTTTGTAGAGTAGATATCCCTTGTACATTTGAGGAGGCGACTTGTTGCGAAGATAGTGAAGATTGGAAACAAGCTATGAATAAGGAAATAGAATGTCTCTATAAGAATAAAACTTGGAAATTGGTAGAAAGGGTAAAAGGCAAAGACGTATTAGATGTAAAATGGGTTTACACGAGAAAATCAGATGACAGGTATAAGGCTAGATTAGTGGTAAGGGGATTCCAACAAAGGAGCATAGCCGATGACATATACTCCCCAGTAGCGAATAATGAGACCTTTAAGATATTACTATCATATTGTTGTCAAAATGGATTAATTATTGAGCAAATGAATGTAGAAACTGCTTTTTTAAATGGTGAAGTAACCTCGGAGGTATATGTAAATCAACCAAAGGGATATGCGGACGGAACGAATAGAGTTTGTAAACTATCGAAAGCGCTTTATGGGTTAAAAGAAAGTCGAAGGGAGTGGTATGAGTGTCTTAATAAGTATGTGACGAGATTAGGTTTTAAGGAGAATAACATAGAGTTGTGCATATATATACATGGAGAGGGAGAAAATGTTGTTTATTTGCTAATGTATGTAGACGATTTGCTAATTTGTAGTAAAAATAAAAGGAAGATACAAAGGGTAAAGAAGTTATTAACTAATAGATTTGAAATGAAAGATTTAGGTGAAGTCAAAGAATATCTTGGAATAAATATAGACTATGATTATTTCAAAAATGAAATAAGATTAAGCCAAAAGAAATACATTGAATCATTAGCAAACAAATGTAAGTTACAAAATAGCAAATTGTACTGTGCACCTATGGAGACCAACTTAAAAATTGAAAAAGCTGTGATAAATAGAGAGGATATTGGATACAAAAATTTAATTGGCGCATTGTTGTATATTAGTGAAAATACCAGACCCGATATAAGTTATAGTGTGAATTATTTGAGTAGATTTCAAGATTGTTGTAATGAGACACATTTTAAATTTGCTTTGCGAATATTGAAATATTTGTACCGGACTAGAGACTTAAGATTAGATTATAAAAGGAATGAAAAATGTGAAACGATATATTGTTATGTGGACGCTGATTAGGCAGGAGATCATTTAGAAAAGAAATCGACTTCTGAATATGTAATTAGATTGTGTGGAAATGTAATTGGTTGGAAGTCTAAAAAACAAAGGTGTGTGACAAAAGCCTCGACGTATGCAGAGTATGTAGCTCTATCGGAAGCGGTGAGTGAATTAATGTCCATTAGGGAAATTATGAAAATCTTCAATGTAAATCTAGACGATAACCCTGTAAAAATTGATGAGAATAACTCTGGAGTGATGAGTATAGCAAAGCACGGAAATTTTACAAAATATTCTAAACACATTGAAGTTCATTACCACTATGTTCACGAGTGCTTAAAGGAGAACAAGATAAACATATTTAAAGTAATTACAGGCGAAAATACTGCGGATATTTTTACGAAGGCACTGTGTACAGAGAGAGAAATTCGAAACGTTTAGGTCATGGATGAATGTAAACTAAGAGAAATGTAGATAAAGCAACAAGTGTTAAAGTTTCTGTTACGTAATTCGTCAAAGCATGTAAATACGATTAAGTGTACAGTATAAATGTAAGGAGGCGTGTTAGGAACATGATACATTTAAACTGTACATGTAAATGTGCGTGTAAGCGTCAGAGGACTTCCAGGCCTTAATTGGGACAAAAGACAAGAGTCAGGCGTTAGAAGTATCTGGAGGAGCCGGTTGAAAGCAAGCGTGCGTGCTAGTAGCATTTCGAGGTCTTTAGAGTATAAGATATATGTATAAATGTTGTGTGCTAAATAAAGGGAATCATTTGTCTTTCCGAATCCATTCTATACCATTACAAATACACTAACGTACCAGAATATTATAATATTCAGTAACAACGATAGAATTAACCAGTTCGCAAGTATAAAAAAGACACATTTTACACTGTGACGAAATAATATCCAAGAAATCTGATATAACATACATGGAAAATACACGAATCAGACTGAGAAACCACTGCGCACTTTCGTCACTAACTTCGACACAACCGTTACCAACTACTCGCGGAGTGAGATTGACCGAAGCGGCCCTGAGGCAACGCCCACGTACACCAAGCGGCTGCTGCCCCGCCACCAATAGTAACCCGACAGCACAGGATAATACTTGAATTCGTTGTTCCCTAAATTTTGAATTTATTTACCTCAACAATATATATAATATACAAAAATGTATAATAATTTATAATAGAGTTCATAATAACATGTAAATTATATTAATTATCTGACGAACGCAATGAAAGAAAGGTAAAGACCAGCGTGACCGATGCGGCACTAACTCTACATCCGGTTGACCTCAATTTACCTACCTACGTACCTACACAGTGACGCCTACGCTTTAAAACTTTTGTCGAAATTTTAAAGTTTTAATGGTAAACTCTTCGTTCTTATAATATCTAACTGACAGGCATGCACCATTTATAAAAGAATCAACATAAATTTCGTAGTTGAGGATTATTGAGAGTCTCTAATTTAATTCAGAAAGGCAATAATTTGTTTAACGAAATAAGCCATTTATTTATCATCCGGGTTTCTACTATGACATTTATGTTATAATAGCAATATGAAAATAAGGCAATCTGAGTAAAGAAATACTATTTCAAATCATTTTCGCCCATACTTCTTAAGTGGTTTATAAATGATTCGTGTATACCCTTCTTTCCTTCTGCCCCTACTCAGGCGAAACTATAACTAGCATTTAAACAAAATCAACTACGTTTCGCGTCAACGAGAGTCGTAAATTCCCGTTACCATCGGATATTCGACGCCTCTGTAAGGATATAGAAGGGGTTCGGAAATACAAATAATTCCCTTTATTTAGCACACAACAGTTATACATATATCTTATACTCTAAAGACCTCGAAATCCTACTCGCACGCACGCTTGTTGCCAACCGACTCTTCCATATACTTGTAACGACTGACTCTTGTCTTTTGTCCCAACTAAGGTCTGGACGTCCACTGACGCTTACACACACATTCACATGTACAGTGTAAATGTATCATGTTCCTAACAGCCACGAACAGATCGATAACCTTATTTCTGTTAGGATAATCGGGGTGGTTCAATTAAGTATACACTGATTTAACAGGTATAAATTACAGTTCATTCAAACAACTTGATTAGAGAAATATAAACTGCTAGAGCATAATTAGGAACGTGACGCTAGGCAAATGCCTCAGCGATCAACAGCTACAGGACGTCGAAGACCTTATGACAACCCCCCCCCCCCCCAGACACGGGACGCTAGGATACCGACATTGCCAGGCGAAAATCAATCGTTTTTCGCGTTAGACCGAAGCCGTTCCCATCGCCGACATTGAGGCGGCAACCGCTGTTTCAGCCCTCCTTTCCACGTGGATATTCCGTTTCGACGTACCTTTAAGGATAAGGACCGATCAAGGACGCCAGTTCGAATCAAACTTATTTAACGAATTATGCCTGTTCCTCGGCATTAGGCATTTACGAACGACAGCCTATCACAGCGCGACCAACGGGATGGTAGAGCGCCTGCCCCGACAACTAAAAACAGCAATCAAATGCCACGATACGAGCAACTGTGTAGAAATCTTGCCAATAGTTCTATTAGGCATACGAACAGCTATTACGGAAGTGAAAACGACGACAGCCGAAATGGTTTATGGCACCGGCATACGATTGCCGGCAGAATTCTGTGTACCAACGAAGCAACAGGCCAAGTCGAAATACGGAAGCCGTCTAAAACTACGAATAGAAAAGATCAGGCCTCACCCGATTACGCGACACGGCGAAAAAGAAACCTCCGTGTTCCACTCGAAACATCGTCTTACGTATTCCTACGTCACGATGCCATCGGAAACCCCTTACAACCACCCTACGGCGGACCGCATCAATTTATATCGAGAGCAAAAAGGACCATTGCTATTGAAGTTAGCAACAAGAACGTAATCGTACCCGTAGACCGTCCGAAACGCGTGAATTTTTATTGCACGATAACACTGAACACCATTACAGCGAAAATCGCGAAGTAATAATACCACCTGATGTTTGAAACGAGCAAAACAAAGACGACTCAGGAATTCATCACTCCAGGCGCTCGGGCAGAAAAGTTCGCTTCCCTGATCGTTCCCAGCCAGGCCGTCGATAAGCTAATGCGTAAGAACTACCAGCGACATAAATATAAATCGGAGATGAAAGAACACGGAACCGTCCGTTTGGAATTTTGGGAAAATCCCGTAACATTGTAATCTAGATTCTACCATAACTGTAATTCAACAATTGTAGCCATCCAGTCCGATTGTAATTGTTCGAAACTTGTGATATTGCACTTGGCCTCGAGGCGACAACCAGTCACCGAACGTAGCCGCGGTCAAGGGATGAACGTTTTGGCTAATAAAGGCATGGAGTAATTCTATTGCTGTCCTTAAATGAAATAATCGTAGGGGCACGTGACAGTAAACATTCCAACGGTTTCTGTCCCGTGTCTCGCCACACGCAGACTCTATCCGTCGGATAAGATGATTGCCAGATGTCAACGCATCTCAACAGTATATGTTTAGCTAGCCTGAGGACCCATTATAAACCATAAGATTTAGTTAATTAAAGTCCTTAACAGTCCTAAACAGGCAAACAGTCTTCGTTCCAACTACGGGATGATAGGTGAAATCTATTTTTCCACGGACGACGCTTCCCGCTAGCAACGTTCCCTCAAGGGTTACTAGCATCCTTCTCTAACCATCAACATGGAAATTGTCCAATTAACAGTAACGTCACTATCAATCTCTTTCCGAGCGAAGTCTTTTCTCCACGAATCCGATGTTCCGGTGCCCTTAGACACACCCATCATTGTTTTCCACTGCAGCATCATCGTGTCGGAAAATCATTCTCTCGTGAGGTCACATTAGCCAGTAACAAAGAGCCTTAACACTCGGTGGATATTCTATGTTTTGACAAAGAGTTTGTTCAGTCCTACCTATACCGTAGATAAGGAAGAATGGTACAACTTTTTTTTTTTTTGCTTGGGAGGGGAAAATGCTATTACGCATGCCCAGTGACCTGCATCACTGGGTTATGTGGGAGTCGGTCGGATGTCGTTGCCATACCCACTAAAAACCCCTCCTCCTTCTTCCTCCGCTTAGAGGGCAGACAACCCCGGTAAACCTGTCGGCAGTCATCAGGGTTGTCCTTTCGTGCCCCGTTGTATCTACTTCTTCGGGCAGTTACTGCTCATGTCGTCCTCTCAGCCAGTTCAGAATAGTGGGCTGGTCTCCTTCTGCGGTTTTTCGTTGTTCCATGTTCTTGCCCTCATTGCTCCGCGTAGTTGTTGTTACGCTCGTTCTCCTCCTTGCCTCTTCCTAGGCCCTCGCTGTCACCCTCCTGTGACCCATGACGGTCTTGCAGAATTGCCTGAATTTATTCCAGCTCTCGTCCTTGGCGGTCACCGTGGCGATCAGATTGCCCACGTCTATCTTCCCTCCCTGAGCGTTCTCCAGCTCGATCCTTCTGTCCGTCCACTTCGGGCACGCGAAGAGGGCGTGCTCTGCATCGTCGTTCGGGTCTCCACAGTCGAGACAGTTGCTGTCGCTGTCCCTGCCAATCCTTTTCCTATAGACACCGGAGCTCCCATGCCCGGTTAGCAGCTGCATGGTGTGGTGATCGATGTCCATCTTCTTTTTGGTAAATAGCAGCGCACTCGGTATTAACTTCTTTGTGATATTTTCTTTTTTGTAGTTGTTCCACTCCTTCTGCCAGTCCTCTTGGGCCTTCATGCGAATCGCCTCCAGTTCCTCCTTCAGCTTGGAGCCGTCATCCGTGCCAATCCTGGACCCATGGATCTTGTTCCTCTCGTAGGTCTCTCCGAGCACCTTTATCTTTATGTAAATCGGGAGATTCCCGGTCAACACGCAAAGTGTCGCGTGGGAGACGGTACGGTATGCCGTCGTTGTTATGCACAGGGCCGTTCGTTGTGCTCGTTTCAGCTTTTTCCTGTTCTTATCGGTATTCGCTGCTCTAGTCCACACCGGTTCTCCGTAAGTTACGATGGACTCCCACACATTGTAGTAGAGCCTACGAGCCAAGCTGGGCGGCCCGTTGATGTTGGGTAGAATTCCCCTAAGGGCTCCTATTAACTTGTCGGCTCTGTTACACACCATCTCGATATGCGCACCGAACCTCCGACTGGAGTCGATGACGACTCCGAGATACCTGATGCCATCGACCGTTTCGATGTCCGAGGAGCCCAACCTGAGTTTCACCACTCTCGGCACTCGCAAGCTTGTGATGAGCATGACCTCCGTCTTTTCCCTAGCCAGGGTGAGCCCGACACTCGTGCACCAAACGTTGGCGATCCTTAGCATCGTGTTGACCTTGACGGAGGCATCTTCGTTCCTCCCGACGGAACATGTGATGGCCAGATCATCCGCGAAGGCGGTTGCTCTGACCATTGGCATGTTGTCGAGTCTCTCGAGCAACCGGTCGTATACCAAGTTCCACAGGAATGGTCCGAGGATGGATCCCTGCGGAACTCCCGCCGCCACCTCGTGCTCCACCGTGCCGTGCTGGTTGCTCACGATGATCCTCCTTCCGGATAGATAACTGCCGATTAGCCTTTTGACCTTCCATGGCAGCTTCCTCTTGTCAAATTACTCGTATATGCTCTTCCAGGTGAGCGAATTGAAGGCATTGCTAATATCCAGGGTGATCATCACGCATATTACCTTCTTCTGTTTGCAGATGTTGGCAAACTTCATCACCTGCGTGATGGCATCTACCGTGCTCCTCTTCTTTCTGAAGCCATATTGCCTCCGATGGAACGGGTCCGTCCCGATGCATCTCTCGATGATCCTCTTAAAGCATTTTTCCCAGATCTTGCTCATGGTTGGGAGTATGCTTATCGGCCGGTACGCGTTGGGGAGACTGGGATCCTTTCCCGGTTTCCTTAGCAGTATTACTCTGGCCGTCCTCCAGCAGTCTGGGATCCTTCCTGATTCGGTGATGCCGTTGAACGCCCTTGTCACGAGCTCGCTCCTGCGACTCGCTACCAGCTTCGAGATCTCGCCCGGCACGCCATCGACTCCTGCAGCGTTCTTGGTGTTCATTCTTCCGGTGGCATCGACGACATCGCCTTCGCCAATGGCGACGCTGAGGCTAATATCTCCTTCTTCTTCGGTCTCTGCCTCTTCGCGGCCCTCATAATGGGGGGGTCCGTGTCCCAAGGTGAATAGCCTCTGTAGGACTGCCTTCACCATGTCGATCGGCATGTCGTTTGTTGGTTCCTTGCTTTTACATTTCTTCATGACCGTGCGATAGGGTTTGCCCCAAGGGTTGTTCTCCAGTATCTTGCAGTATTCTGCCCAAGCTGTTTTTTTGCTACAGGCGATCTCCTTTTTTAACTGCCTACGGATCTCCTTGTAGGCGTTGTCGAGGGGCTCGATGTTGCCGGCATTCTTCTTTCTTTCTCTCGCCACCTTCCTGAGCGCTTTGTGCGCCTGCGCTCTCAGTTCCGCGATCATCGGGTTCCACCAGTAGTTCGCGTACTTGCGGCTCGCCGCACCGTTCGACTTCCTTAGCATCCCTTCGCACGTACCTTCGATGATCTTTTGCAAGGGCTCGGCCCCATCCTCTCCGATAGCCGCGTTGAGGTCCTCCTTCTTCAGTGTGTCGTCGAATCTGCTCAGGAACTCCTCCGGCGACATGTCCTTGGTCACGTACCTGTAGAACTTCGATACGGTTCGGGTCTTCCTCGTCTTAAACCTGTGGAGCACGTACAGATGGTCCGAGGCCGAGTATTTGTCCAAGACCGCGCTTCCGGCGTGTATCTCGCTGACCTTGTTGGATACGCTTATTATGTCGGGGAAGCTCGTCTTCCCGTTCATGAAGAAGGTGTACTTTTCCTTGAGCCTCAATGGAAACACCCGGTGGGCGCTTAGTGCCTCCATTAAGACTCTCCCTCTCTTGTCTGTGGTCGATCCTCCCCAACAGGTTGACTTTGCGTTGAAGTCTCCGGCCACGAGGACCTTGTCGTGTCTTCTAGCAACGCTCTTCGTCATAGCAGACAGCGTGTCTATGTATTTGCAGTATGCTGGCTTATTTATGTTGGGCGAACAGTATCCGCTGAAGCAGAAGACGTCGCCAACGCGGACGCCCACTATCCCGTCGCTCTTGATCTCCATTGTTTCATCATGCAGCTTGCCATTGAGGAGTGTGACCCATATCGAGGCGTCTCCTTTGGTGTCATTAAACCAGTGCGGTAGCTGCCTGTTCGGCTCGGAAATTATTATTATATCCGGCCTAAGTTCGATCGCGCATTGGTGCATCATGTCCTGTGCCAGCTTGCATCTGTTGAGGTTTATCTGCAGTATCCTCATTTACTCGCTTTCAACCGCCTGCTATATTCTGGACAAGCCAGGGATCCGGTTGCGTGGTCAAATTTCACTCCTTTCTCCTTGCTGCAGATGGAGCAGCAGGGTGCGTTGACGCAGGCAGCTATCGTGTAGTCTTTGGCTCCGCACTTCCTGCAAATCTCCTTTCCAGGGCTTATCGCCGTGCACTTGTTCGCGATATGCCCAAACATGTGACATCTGAAGCACTTTACCACATTGGGTAGTGCCTTTATCGAGGCTATCGTCAAGCCGGTTCTGATCTTCCGGCTCGCCCCCTCTTTGACCAGATAGGCTTTCGGCATCGTCACTATTGCCGATTGGGTGCCCCACGGCGCCATTTTTAGGGTCTTTACTTCGACCTCAGTGATGTCGCTTACGCTCAGTTGCACTACTATCTCCCTGGCTAGTTCTTCCTTGCCTACGAGCGGGTCTATATCCCTGATCTCTACGGAGGTCTTGTCGCGCATTGGTAGCGCTCTCACCTTGCCTCTTAGCGCCGTGTTCATATCCGCCGCGGTCTTTTTGGCGTTGCTACCTGCTTTCAGCTCGATCAGGATGTCACCTGTTCTGGTCCTCCTAATCTCACAGCTCTCTTTTAGGGTCTCCCTTGCCCCCATCAAGTCATTGTAGACCTGGATCCACTCCTTGTCCTGCCCTACTTTGACGAGGATGGCTTCGGGTCTGCTACGTATCCTCTTCGGTCCCTCCGGCCTCTTTGGCTTGTCCAATGCCGCCCTTCCTACGTTCGCCTTCCTGACCACCGTCGGGGTGTCCGTTCCTTTTCCTCTCCTTCCGCGGACAGGGATCCAGTCTTCCTTTACATCGCTGTCCGTGCATTCCGTAGTCGCTTTTGCCGAGCTGTTGCCGGCACAGGCTCCTGCGTATGAGGCCTCCAGGGTCGTTGGTCTCTTTCTCTTGGTGTCGCCCTTCCCCTCGACGGGCGATATCTCCTTCCTTTTTCCTTCCTTCTCCTCACTCCTCCCCGGAGGGGTGGTCATCCTGGTGGCCGCGACTGACCTCGCGTTCCTCTTAAGCCTCATCTCGTCCAACATCGATTGGAGCTTGATCGCTTTTTTACTGATGGCGTCCCTCCTTTTCTTGATGCCGGTATCCTTTTTGCTCATGAGGTAGAGTCTGCTACCTATGTATTGGATTTCGCGGAAGACTTCTGTGATGATTTCCGTCATCGCCTTCCATTCGCTCATCTTAATGACGATACTGTCCTCGTCGTTGCCTTCGGTCTCGGCCGTTGCTCTGTTCGCCATGGCCTTCCTCCTGAGACATGCCCTTGGTGCTGCCGCTTCGCTGCCGCTGTCCGACATTTCCGCCGGTGTGTCTAGCTCCGAGGTGCTGGCCGCTTCGTCCCTCGTTGCCCTCAGCTGGCTCCTGGCCAGGCTTCTCGCTGTCTTGCACGCGCTCCCCTCCACTGGGGACTTTCTCATATATCTGGTGATCTTGTCACCTTTGAAGATTTTTTCCTTGGCGATTCGGGTCGCCTTTTCGGTGGGTGGTGTTTTATCCTTGAGTGCCTGCATTGGCATCTCGACATCCTCGATGATTCCCGCGATGTCTTCATCAAATTCGAGGTATCTTCTAGTGCTTTTCTTGAACGTCTTTTCCTCTGTGACAACTGCGGGTGTTTCTTGGTCCCCGGTCGTGTTTACCGAACGAGGGGAGACCCTGGGATCGACCTTCCCCTCTCCGTTCGTCCAGTCGTTGGGTGACCGTCGGGTCGAGCCTGGGACGCTACTCGAATCCACGACGGGGCCTGGAAGCTCCGAAACCCCCTGAGCCGTAAGTTTACTTGACTTACAGTACTTGTCCATATTGTGTTTGTCTTAATATACATATATATATATGTCGGGTTGGCGTTACGATTAGAGTTAGGGTTAAGGGCGTAAACGAATTCCTATTGACACTAGACGTGATCACTATGCAATAGAGGAGATATTTACTAGTGCAAACATGACCATGTTGGAATTGGACAAGTAATCGCGATAAATTGATACTCGAGAAGCTAATGACAATGATCCTAGGCTCAATAACGAATCCACGGTCAACGGGATGACGAACTCTACGCTTCTTTAGCGTCTAAGTTGTACTCAATGTTAATGCGTGGGGCAATCACTACGTATCCGAGAGTTACTTGAATCGTCGTCGAGATCGTACCGGAGAGTAACTCTCCGTCTCGACGATGCCGTCGAGGAAAACTATAATGGGTGGGTCTAAGGACATGAGATCCTCGGATTCGTCAAAGAAAGCTTTCGTTCCAAAGGTGAGGGAAATTAGCGCTATTGCTAATTGGTCGATCTCCATATCGGCGTTTTGAAAGAGATGCTGGCCGCCCTTGAGGGGAGGTTGTTGACGGGGGGCAACGCTCGTGGAGGATAGGTTTCTCCTATCTTCCCGTAGTTGCAACAAAGTCTATTTGACGGACTTCGCTTGACTAAATCTTAAGATCTATAGCGGGTCCTCACGTTAGCTAAACATACGCCACAAAGGCATGCCGACACCCGGCGATCATCTTACCCGGAGGACAAAATCTGCGTGTGGCGGGCCGCGGGATAGAAACTATTGAAGTATTTACTGCCACGTGTCGCTACGACTATTTCTTTTAAGGAGAGGTATAGAGTTACTCTGTGCCTTCGTTAGATAAAACGTTCATCCCTTTGACCGCGGCTACGTTCGGCGACTGATTGTCGCCTCGAGCCCAAGCTCATGATCATAAATCTCGAACAATCGGAGCGGCATTTGTTTAATCCAAGTTACAGAGTTGCGGTATTCCCGCGAATCCAAGGAGGAGCTCCGGCGTTCTTTCATCTCCGACATATATATATATATATATATATATGTATGTTTGAGATGGATGTCCTTCGACGTAGCCGGTCTTCGCATAATCCCACTGTATCCTTCCGCGTGTATGCGATTCGTGTCTGTTCGACGCGGGGAGTTTTGACTGGCCCTCCACGGGGGCGCACTCCACCACTCCTTGGTTACCCAGGTAGCCCGCACGGTGGCGCTTCGGTCGCGCGACACAAGATGGCCCCCGCTCTGCCTCTAACAACACTTTTCACACGCAGCACGTTCAATCGTTACTCTCGCTTTTACACCAGCGAGCTCACCTATCTCTTGTGTTCCCACTCATTCCGGAGCACTAGAAACTTCACTTTCGTGCACTTTCCGCCCGAATTCCTTAATATACCCAGATATTTCGGTTATACCTACGGAGCGACGTGCACGTGTCCGTTCTGCTTGCCGCCATCATTTGAATTGATGGTACAACTGGGAATCAGGATGAAAACGAATTCTGTTATCCCGTTGACCGCGGCTTTGTTATTGAACCCAGGATCATTGTCATTAGCTTCTCGAGTACCTAATTACCACGACTACTTGTCAAATTATATAACAATCAAATTTACACTAGTAAATATATGCTCTATTGCATAACTTCAACGTCTAAACCAAATGAAGATTCGTTTCGCGCCTCTAACTCTAATCATAATGTGAACCCGATGTAAGTGAAAATACATGCACATACCATCGATTCTGCCTGACCAGGACTCTCACCCGGAACCGGAACTCGCAGTGCACCGTGACGAACAGCACTTATATAAGCCTCCACTCTTAGCCAGACCGTCAGTCGTGCTCGCGCAACAGTAAAAGCAACACGGAGTTTTTTAGATCACTACTACGCGTCGTTGGTTTGTTCGTGCCAAGTAAGGTAGATATCATTTCCGAACTACCACTGGAGATTTCGCACTTGATACTTCGAAAATTGGATCCCTCGTCCCTGCAGAGCGCCGCGCTTGTCTCGCGCAAATGGTTCAACGTATGTAGATCCGACAAGCGTCTACGGCGGAAAGTGAGACGTCACATGCGACATACGAGAAAGCGGGTCACGATGCACTTTCTCGGACCTGCAGCCGCTAAAGCTACCAAGCATGAATCAAGAAGTAGAGGACGTGGTGAGGGCAACCTAAGGCACGAAATAAGTTTATCCGCTGCTTGTACGGCGGTCGTCGTTGGAAGGTTACGCGGTCCTCCGAAAATTTCGATGCGAGATCGCCCCATCGATGTTGGACCAATAAAATGTATTAGACTCTAACTCGTGTAAGTACCTTAATTTGACTGCTTGCTCTTGCGAGAACTTGAAACGGTCTTGTCCGGATTCAGAACTGTAGCGTGGAGCTTGAAATAAAATGGTTTTACTGAGACGGCAATGTGTTTCAGTCACGCTAATACTATCGGTATCGTAACAGGCCCATTATTGAATATTAAATAAAACGTATCACCGCTGCGATTGGAGATTTGCCGTCAATTAGATGCGAGATACACTCCTCATTGCCTGCCAAATACAGCTCACATCAGCTGGCTCGTGCTATTATATCATCTCTGGTCCTCGACATATCAAGCGTAATTGCAGTTTTACAAATTAAGGTTAACATATTCAAATGAATGTATCTCCGTTTCTATTGCACATATGGCGACAAAGCGATGCCCGTTACATTACACATCCGATGTCATGTGCACCGCACATCTGCTGGTTTGTACCATGTCAACTCCGGTCTCTGTCAAACCAAGCGAAATTGCTGCTTTACATATTCATGATTAACTATTCAAATCACCGTATAGCCCTTTGCATTGCAAATAGGCCGACAGCACGAAGCGCGTTATACTCCATATTCGCTGCCAAATACAGCGCATATTATCTGGTTTGAGTTATGTTACGTGTGGACGCAGCCAACCTCAGCGCATTTGCAGTTTTGCATATTAAGGCTTAAATATTCAAGTCAACATATTGTAGTATCGCGAGGAAAAGGCCTCATCAGAAATCGATCAAAACAATGTCGTCTGTCCTTCGTTTGTTACTTTACATCGGGGAGGAAGCCTATGCGACTAAAGTCACCTTGTACTTGCTGAGCGTGAACAAAATGGGGTTAGAGAGTTGGAAAAACTAACGCTAATAGTAGGGGACGATTTAACTTTAAAGATTGGATGATCGAGAAGCGTTGAACGGTTGATCGAGAAATAAGAGTGAGTCGAGAGGTCAGAGTTAATCGAGGAGTCGAAGAGTAGAGTTGTTAGCGTTGTTGAGAGTGGAGTTGTTAGCGTTGTCGAGTTGTGAGAGGTCTTAGCGTTACTGAGAGTAGAGTTGTTAGCGCTTTACATTTTCAGGATTAAATATTCAAATCAAGCTATTTCCGATTCCGTTGCAGATATGTCCACAATTCGAGTTAGCGTCGTACTGCCAAATGTATCACTCATCAGCCGGTTTGCGCTATGTCGATTCTGACCATTGTTAAATCCAGCGCAATTGCATTTGTGGATACTCATGCACGAATAATCAAATCAACGTATCTCCGTTATTGTGGCAAATATGTCGAGAATTCGATGTGACTTGTACCCCACATTTAGCTTGCCAAATGCAGCGCACACCAGCCTGTTTCCGTTATGTCCTCTCTGGTTTCAGTCAAAGCCGGCATGATTGTAGTTTCGCATATTCATGCCTAAATGTTCAAATAAACCTATACGGCGCATATCTGCCAGTTTGCGCAATGTCAATTCTGGACCGTGTCAAATCCAGCGTATTTGCATTTTTGCATACTCAGTCTAAAATATTGAAATCCACGTATCTCCGCCTCAAGAGCTCAAATGACGACCATTCGATGCGCATAATACTGCACATATGCTGCCAAATCAGCCGGTTTGTGCCACGTCAACTCTGGACCCGATCAAATTCTGTGTAATTGCAAATTTGCATATTCTGGCTTAAATATTCAAATGAAGGTATCTTCGTTCCTATTACAGATATGTCGACAATACTATGCAAGTTGTATTCCACATTTACTACCAAATACAGCGCGCATCATCCGGGATGCGACTTTTCAACTGTGAACGCTGTAAAAGCCAATGTAATTGCGGATTTGCATGTTAAGGCTGAATTACTCGTTAGAACGTAGCCGCACTGGTATTGGATATATGTCGAAAATGCTATGCGCGGTAGCTCCACATTTGCTGCCAAATAGAGCGCACATCAGTGGGCTGGCGCTAAGTTAACTCTGGACCGTGTGAAATCCAGCGAAATTGCAGTTTTGCATATTCAGGCTTAAATATTCAAATCTACGTATCTCTGTTTCTAATGCAGATATGACGATGAATTCATTGTGTTATACTCCACATTGGCTCCCAAATTTAGCACACATCGGAGGGTTTGTGCTATGTCATCTGTGTATCCTGTGAAATCCAATGTAATTGCAGTTTTGCTTACATAGGCTGAATCCTCCATTAGAAAACATTCCGCTGTTATTAGCTGTATACATATTATGTATGTCGGAAATACGGTGCACGCTACACTCCACATTTGCTGCCAGATACAGTGAACACAATCCGGTTTGAGCTATGCAAAATCTAGACCTAGCCAGATCCAGCGTATTTTCAGTTTTGTATATTCAGTATTATGCATTCAAACCGACGTATCTCCGCAACTGTTGCTGATATGCCGACAATTCGGTACGCGTTATACTCCACATTTGCTGCCGAAGACAGGGCGCATTAACTGGTTTGCGCTGTGTCAACTCTGGACCTTGTACATCCAGCTTAATTGCTGTTTTACATATTCGGTCTCAGATATTTGTATCAACTTTTCTGCTCTTTTATAGCACACATGCTGAGAACTCGATGCATCTTATACTCCACAGTTGCTGCCAAATACAGCCCACATCAGCTGCTTTGAGCTATGTCACCTCTGGTCTCCGATAAATCCAACGTAGTTTCGGCTTTGCATATTCAGGTTGAAATATTCTGATCAACGTATCTCCGCTTCCGTTGCAGATATGCCGACAACGTAAAGCGTGTTATACGCCAAAACTGTTGCCAAATACAGCACACATTGCCGCTTTGGGCTATGTCGATCCTAGACCCTGTGAAGTGCAGCGTAATTGTAGTTTTGCAAACACAGGAATAAACGTTCAGATCAATGTGTCTACGCCTCTATAGCATATGTGCCGACATCCTCTCCATATTTGCTGCCAAATACAGCGCACATTAGTGGGCTGGCGCTATGTCAACTCTGGCCTGTGTCAAACCCGCGTAATTGCAGTTTTGCAAATTCCTGCATAAATATTCAAATCAACGTATCTACGATTCTGTTACAGATATGCCGACAATTCGAATCAGGTTATACATTACATTTGCTGCCAATACTGTGCACATCATTGGATTTAAACTATGTCATCTCCGATCACCGACAAATCCAGCGTAATTGCAGTTTTTCATATAAATTATTATATATTCAAATCCACGCATCTCCGTTACTGTTGGAAATGTGTCGACAATATGATTTGCCTTGTATTCCACATTTCTTGCAAATTAAACCAATATCATCCAATTAGCGCTATGTCCACTCTGGTCCGGTCAAACCCAACGCAACTGCAGTTTTGCATTATCAAACCTAAATAATCAAATCAACGAATCTCCGTTGCGATTGCAATTCGATGCGCTCTATACTCCGTAGTTGCTACTAAATACAGCTCACATCATCTGGTTCGCGCTATGTCAAATCCGGATCCTGAGAAATCAAGCGTAAATGCAGTAATGCATGATCAGGGTTCAATATTCAGATCGACGTGACTCAGCTCCTATTGCAGATATGTCGACAAAACGGTGCGCGTTATATTCCACATGGACTGCCATACACTGGGCGCTTCATCTGGTTTAAGCCATGTTAAATACGGAACGAGTCAAATCCAGCGTATTTGTAGTTTTGCACATTCAAGCCTAGTTATTCAAGTGAATGTATCTCCGTTTTCATAGTAAGTATGTTCACAATAGGATGCATGTTATACTCCACATTTGCTGCCAAATACAGCACACATCAGACAGTTTGCACATTGTCAAAACTGGACTCGGAGAAATCCAGCGTGATTGCAGTTTTGGATATTAATGCTTACATATTCGAATGAAGGTATCTCCGCTTGTTTTGCAGAAACATTGGCCATACGATGCGCGTTATATTCCACATCTGATGCCAAGTACAGTGCACATCATACGGTTTACGCTATGTAAAATCTGGACCCAGCCAGATCCAGCGTAGTTGCAGTTTCGTATATTCAGGGTTAAGTATTCAAACCGACGTATCTCCGATTCTACTTCACATATGGCTACAATTAGAGGCTCGTTATACTCCAAATTTGCTGCCAAACACAGTGCATATTATCTGGTTTGAGTTATGTAACGTGTGGGCGCAGCCAAACTCAGCGTATTTGCAATTATGCATTTTCAGGCGAAATATTCAAATATGACATATTCAAATGAACGTATCTTGGTTTCTATGTCGCCTATTCGATGCGCAGAATACTCCACATATGCTGCCAAATCAGCTAATTTGTGCCATGTCAACTCTGGACCCTGTAAAATCCAGCGTATTTGTAGTTTTGCATATTCAAGCCTAGTTATTCAAGTGAAAGTACCTCCGTATCCATTGTAGGTACGTCGACAATAGGATGTACGTAATACTGCATATTTGCTGCCAAATACAGCACACATCAGCCCGTTTGCACACTGTCAAGACTGGACCCGGAGAAATCCAGCGTGATTGCAGTTTTGGATATTAATGCTTACATATTCGAATGAAGGTATCTCCGCTTGTTTTGCAGAAACATTGGCCATACGATGCGCGTTATATTCCACATCTGATGCCAAGTACAGTGCACATCATACGGTTTACGCTATGTAAAATCTGGACCCAGCCAGATCCAGCGTAGTTGCAGTTTCGTATATTCAGGGTTAAGTATTCAAACCGACGTATCTCCGATTCTACTTCACATATGGCTACAATTAGAGGCTCGTTATACTCCAAATTTGCTGCCAAACACAGTGCACGTTATCCCGTTTGATGCATGTAAAATCGGGACCCAGCCGAACCCTGCGTATTTGCAGTTTTGCATATTCAGTATTAAATATTCGAATCAACGAATCTCCGATTCTATGGCACACTTACAGACAATTCGGTGCGCGTTATATTTGATGTGATATACAGCGCACATCAGTAGGTTAGCGTTTTGTTTACCCTTGTCCCTGTCAAATACACCATAATTGCAGTTTAGCATATTCATGCTTGAATATCGAAAGCAACGTATCTTCGTTTCTACGGCAGATATGACGACAATTCGGTGAGCGTTATGCTCCTGATTTTCTGGTGTGCACAGAGCACATTTTCCGATTCTATCTTCTCTTCTGTCTTATGTCTTCTCTGGTCACTGACAGATTCAGCGTAATTTCTGTTTTGCATATTCATGCCTAAATGTTCAAACCAACGTACCAGCGCTGCTATTGGATACATGTCGCAAATGCGATGCGCGCTATACTCCACAATTACAGCCAAATACAGTACTTATCCGGTTTGCGCTATGTCGACTGTATTTTCGAGCTATCGCGGAGAGACGCGGTCGTTTGAATACGCGTGAATGGGAGTCGTAAATTCCCGTTACGATTGGAATAATCGACACCACGAATAGTTCGATCCCCGTATTTCGCTTAGGATAATAGGTGTAGTCGTTGTGGTATAACACTGGGAGTCACAAAGTTATAAAAAATATATGCTTTTCCAACGATTTATACAATCACACTGAGTAAGAACGCCGTTGCTTAAGATACAGATAACGAAGAGAAGGATTATTCTTAGATGAGTGTGTGAGCTATAGGAGCTCTAGGTCCGTGAGAGCTGTAGGAGCTGTCGGACTTCTGGATACTGTGAGAGAAATAGGAGGCTCTTAGAGATATAGGAACGCTGAGAGTTATAGGGATTGCAGGAACTTTAGTCACCGTGAGAGACGATGGAACTCTGAGAGATATAGGAACGGTGAGAGTTGTAGGGATTGCAGGAACTCTAGTCACCGTGAGAGATGATGTAACTGTAAAGTTTATTCTAATATGAGTACGAAGCTCGGTATGGGTGTGCGGTTTGAACGAAGAACGCGGATTCGTTGCTTACATTGTTAGTTAGGAAAGTGAGGGCAATGATAGCGATGCCGATTGGTTATGACTAATGTTAGGAAGGAAGACAGGAGGAAGAAGCCTCCTACCAACGTGGGTCCTAGGCGACATTGTTTATGGGAAAACTCAGTTTTTCCGTTAAGTAGATGTCCGCTTTTTTCGTTAGGCCACTACCCGCTTTCTCCGTAATTATTAAGAGCGCGTAATAAACCCAAGGACCTTTCTAAAAACCGACCGACAACACTTCTAGAATTAGAAAGTCTTTTCGGACTAACAGATTGACTTAGACCATATGTGCGAACAATGCAGTTAGGATTTCATCTTTATGGTGGGTCCTTGGGCCTATGGAGGATTCGAAGGATGGCACGTGGACCGTTGGCTGTCAAGCCGCGCGGGATTGAGTGCAGATGTGTTGCGCGGCAGAACATCGACTCTAGTCTCTGTTATATGCAGTGCAATTGTTGTTTTGCAGATTCAGACTCAAATATTCAACTCCACGTATCTCCTTTCTGTTGCTGATATGTCGACAATTCGATGTGCCCGGTACTCCACATTTCTTGCCAAATACATCGTTTACCAGCCAGTTTGCGCTATATCCAGACTGGTCCCAGACAGGTCAAGCATAAATATAAATCGGAGATGAAGGAACACGGGAACCATCCGTTTGGAATTTTGGGAAAATCCCGTAACATTGTAATCTAGATTCTACCATAGCTGTAATTTAACAATTGCAGACATCCAGTCCGATTGTAATTGTTCGAAACTTGTGATACTGCAATTGGCCTCGAGGCGACAACCAGTCACCGAACGTAGCCGCGGTCAAGGGATGAACGTTCTGTCTAATAAAGGCATGGAGTAATTCTATAGCTGTCCTTAAATGAAATAATCGTAGCGGCACGTGACAGTAAACATTCCAACGGTTTCTGTCCCGTTTCTCGCCACACGCAGACTCTATCCGTCGGATAAGATGATTGCCAGATGTCAACGCATCTCAACAGTATATGTTTATATTCAATGTATTTCTTTTGGCTTAATCTTATTTCATTTTTGAAATAATCATAGTCTATATTTATTCCAAGATATTCTTTGACCTCATCTAAATCTTTCATTTCGAATCTATTAGTTAATAAATTCTTTACCCTTTGTATCTTCCTTTTATTTTTACTACAAATTAGCAAATCGTCCACATACATTAGCAAATAAACAACATTTTCTCCCTCTCCATGTGTATATAGGCACAACTCTATGTTATTCTTCTTAAAACCTAATCACGTCACATACTTATCAAGATACTCATACCACTCCCTTCGCCTTTCTTTTAACCCATAAAGCGCTTTCGATAGTTTACAAACTCTATTCGTTCCGTCCGCATATCCCTTTGGTTGATTTACATATACCTCCGAGGTTACTTCACCATTTAAAAAAGCAGTTTCTACATTCATTTGCTCAATAATTAATCCATTTTGACAACAATATGATAGCAATATCTTAAAGGTCTGATTACTCGCTACTGGGGAGTATATGTCATCAGCTACGTTTCTTTGTTGGAATCCTCTTACCACTAATCTAGCCTTATACCTGTCATCTGATTTTCTCGTGTAAACCCATTTTACATCTAATACGTCTTTGCCTTTTACCCTTTCTACCAATTTCCAAGTTTTATTCTTATAGAGACATTCTATTTCCTTATTCATAGCTTGTTTCCAATCTTCACTATCTTCGCAACAAGTCGCCTCCTCAAATGTACAAGGGATATCTACTCTACAAAAATTTGCATGGATTTCACTAATGTTTTCTTTTTCTGGATATCTTACTGGAGTTCTCTTATTACGTGTAGATCTACTAGGGATGTTTGAGCTTTCAAGACTGTTATCATTTTCATCTTCCCTACTTTCTAACTCTTCCCTATTCATGTTTACCAATAAATCATTATCCTCAATGTCATCGTTATCTTTATCGAATGAATTTTCCGCAACGCCGATACATTTTGTGTCTGTTCCTATGACCTCTACATGTCTCGCTATTGTTATTTTCCCACCTAATAAGACTCTGTAACCTACTTCACTATATCCAAACTAAATTCCCATATCTGCCTTCTTATCCCATTTAGAAACTCTCTTTTGTTCTTACAAAAACATTACATCCATATAGATGTAGATTTTCAACACTTGGTTTTCTCCCGAAGAATATTTCAAAAGGTGTCTTTCTCTCTATAGTATTTGCCAGTATTCGATTCTTCAAGTATACCGCTGTCCAATCTATTTCCAGCCAGTACCTTTTATGTACTTTCGCTTCCGCTAACAAGCAACGCGCCATGTCCATCACTGTTCTATAATACCTTTCCGTTGTCCCGTTTAATTCATGTACGTAGGTTGGACAGTTATTTATTCTGATACCTTTATCCCTAGCAAATTTATAAGTTCGATTATTCAAGTTCTCTTTTCCATTATCACATCTCAATATTTTAAACCTCTTGCCCGTTAAATTCTCGTCTTCATTTACAAACTATACGAAACAATCAAAGACCTCATCTTTTGATTTTATACAATAACTTCTAGCTATTTTGCTATAATCATCGATAAATGAGATGAAATATTTCTCTTCATTGAATCCGGTAGTCTTAAAGGGACCGCACACGACCGTATGAATAATTTCCATTATCTCCCTAGCCTTGGTTCGATTATTTTTGAATGGTAAATTGTGCATTTTCCTTTCCTGTACACCCTACATTTCAAAAATTCCTTTTCAAATTCATTCGGTATACCAGTAACTAGCTGCTCTTTACCCAAAATATTTAAATATTTAAAATTTACGTGTCCTAACATCCTATGCCATCTTTTCTTTTTACTCATATCACTACGTTCGGCGCTGTTTGCTAAGTGTTCCTTCCCATTCAATATACTTTTCATTCTTTATGTTCCCTTTTCTTTAACCGCTACCGCTGTAAGCTTATTGTCCTCATCTATTAATTTTGCAATATTTCCTATTGAAATAACCGTGTTCCTATTATCTTTTAACTTGTCTAAACTAATCAAGTTTGCGGACATTTTTTCGCGTAAAAAACATTATCCACATTTATTTCATTTTGCTTTCCAAATGCTTCAAAATAACTTATAACATTCGCTAATTTTGTTGCCTTTATCGATCTATTATCGCCTAAATATATATGTCGGAGATGAAAGAACACCGGAACTCCTCCTTGGATTCGCGGGAATACCGCAACTCTGTAACTTAGATTAAACAAATGCCGCACCGATTATTCGAGATTTATGATCATGAGCTTGGGCTCGAGGCGACAATCATTCGCCGAACGTAGCCGCGGTCAAAGGGATGAACGTTTTATCTGACAAAGGCACAGAGTAACTCTATACCTCTCCTTAAAAGAAATAGTCGTAGCGATACGTGGCAGTAAATACTTCAATAGTTTCTATCCCGCGGCCCACCACACGCAGATTTTGTCCTCCGGGTAAGATGACCGCCGGGTGTCGGCATGCCTTTGTGGTGTATGTTTGGCTAACGTGAGCACCCGCTATAGATCTTAAGATTTAGTCAAGCGAAGTCCGTCAAGTTGTCTTTGTTGCAACTATGGGAAGATAGGAGAAACCTATCTTCCACGAACGTTGCCCCCCGTCAACAACCTCCCCTCAAGGGCGGCCAGCATCTCTTTCAAAACGCCGATATGGAGATCGACCAATTAGCAACAGCGCTAATTTCCCTCGCCTTTGGAACGAAAGCTTTCGTTGACGAATCCGAGGATCTCATGTCCTTAGACACACCCATTATAGTTCTCCTCGACGGCATCGTCGAGACGGAGATTCATTCTTTCGTACGATCTCATCGACGAATGACAGTGCCACCTTACAACCAGTGAATACCTCACATCTAGTTAACAAAGAGTTAGACTTGAACTGTGCGAGAACATACGTTTACCATCCCGTGACCGCGGATTCGTTTCGAACCTAAGGTCATTATCACTAGTGCTACGAGTGCTTAATCTTGTTAATAAGCCCGTGCTAATAAACTCTCCATTGTATCACGACAATGGCTAGTTCTAATGAAAATTCATTAAACGCCCATCTCCATAATCCTGACTTCAATCCGACATATATTTACCGGTACTTTAAGGTCAATAGATTTATCGAAATAATTTACGTTGTTAATGATGTGATCTGTGCAACCGCTATCTAATGGCCACATTACTTCATAATTACTTATCTCGTTCGCCTCGCCGCTGTGTGCTGCGTGCGCCGTTGCTATCCATGTGCTTGATCTTGAGTTACCATGCTCGTGTCACGTTAAATAAAAAGCACGAGGCTCGAACGAGAAGAAAAAAATTAAGGTAACAAAAAAAACAAGAGAATTTATTTCTTGTATTCTGAATTTACACTGATTGCGATTTTGTTCTGAACTCCAGCCGTGACTTTCCAAGACTGAAGCTCTTACAATTTGACTTTCGGTAACATCTGTTTCTTCTCTGTTTGTCATCCCTCAATATCCCCACTACCCTGTAGGCGCACGTGACCGTTGTCACACTTCTAGGACATTCGGTGGAAGGACCGTTAGGATACAGATGACTCATTAGGCACTTCGGCGATATACATTGTCGCCAAGGCCGCCACATCTCTATCTCCATCATCGGTCTATCGGATTTGAAGTATGCCGGTCGTGACACTCGCTCGTGCCGGTTGTTGACTGACGATGGAAATTTCCATGTCCCCTGCTCGTATTTCCTTTGTTTCCTCCTCCTCTGCTGCGACCACGTGTTGACCCAAGCCAAAAACTGATACTGTTTCCCGCTTCGACGCCATTTTGACACTCTCTCCAAAATGTCCTACTCTTCCACATCTGAAGCATCCTTCCTTTTTTGCAGAAAAGGCGTTGGTTTGCATTTCTCCTCGATTGGACTTATTTTTCTTCTCCGCTATTTAAATTTTATTTTTTTACATACGCTACCGTTTGATTTTCGGCTTTCAGTGCATATACTATATCCGCTATGTAGGTGTATTCTTCGGGTAACGTATTCAGCATGTAAGTTAGTTTTTCCCTCTCACTCACTTGTGCACCCGCACATTTTAATTCGTTTATTAATTTTTCGAAATCGCTAAAGAACGATGCTGAATCACTGTAGTTCTCAAGTTTTATCTTTTCCAATCTCCTTCCGCATACGACCTGTAGTGCCGTCGACTCTTTCAAGTACATTTCATCAAACATTTTTACTATCTCATACGCCGTTTTTTCTTCTCTAATATATTCCAATTGCCTCTTTTTGATGGCACTATAAATTATATTTATTGCCTTCGGAGCCTTCACTGTCTGTTTCTGTCTTCACCCTAGTTGTGACAACCTCGCATTCTCTATACTTGAGAAATATCCTTATTCTTTGCTTCCACATACCCTAAATATCCATCGAAAATAGGTATCATGATTTCCAATCTCTCCATTTTAAATGATTCCTTATCTCTTACTCAAGCGTTCCTACGTGCTCGAAGTGTATTTTTCCTCTTTGTAACATTTGAACGTTTCTTTCCTTACTGAAGACTCACTCGATATAACTCGCAATATTGAAAACCATGCACTAAAATAACTGGCAAAACTATGAACCACGCTCTGCTACCACGTAATGATATAGAATGGATTCGGAAATACAAATAGTTCCCTTTATTTAGCACACTACAGTTATACATATATCTTATACTCTAAAGACCTCGTACCCTACTCGCACGCACGCCTGTTGTCAACAGACTCTTCCAGATACTTCTAACGACTGACTCTTGTCTTTTGTCCCAACTAAGGCCTGGACGTCCTCTGACGCTTATACACACATTCACATGTACAGTGTAAATGTATCATGTTCCTAGCAGAATTGTTATGCGACTGATGCATCAACATACCATGCAAGAAGAATTGGAAACTAGGACAAAAAGGAAGAACTGTGAAAGAGATACTTATAATCATAGTAAACGACAAAAAATTTGTAGATGTTCAAGTGAATCTGACGAGGAGGATATTGATGAAATGGTAGTTGAAAATAGAAGAATACAAGTAATAACACAAGAGTCAAACAATCTCCTCGATAACGACAAAAGGATGGTGCGAATGATGGGATATAAGGAGGTTACGGCCTCGGAAATAATGAACAAGGTCGTTTAGAGCCAGTTCAAGCACCTAGACAGCATGGTCGCAGAGGCTTTGGATATCATGTTCCTGGACATGAAGATTCAGGTCTTAAATGGCATCCTGCAGAGGAAGTTATAAAGTGTGTAAAAGATATGAAATGGTGATATGAAAAGTTGACCACAGATGATGAAATTGATTTCTGTTGTGAAGATATAGTGAAAACTGTTATCAATGCGAAAACGGTATTCGCTCCTTTGGATGACGTTGAAGTGCGTTGAGCACGGACACGTTGTAATCCTCATGAAACAATTTGTGGTGCACTTTTTTTAAATCGTGCTACTGTTAAAATGGCGAATACAGATAGAGCATGTAACTTTATGTTTACTAACCCAAAAGGTTTGAGGGAGAATGGGCTGCTATACTTTGCAGATGTATGTGCTGGAGCAGGAGGTTTTAGTGAACATGTTCTGTGGCGAAAGAAATGACGTGCTAAAGGATTTGCTCTTACTTTAGAAAATGAACATGATTTCAAATTAGAAGACTTTTATGGGGGTCCTTGTGAAACATTTCATCCATACTACGGACCAAAGGAAAGTGGTGATGTCCTTGACCCAGATAATGAAGAGGAATTTACAAATCTTATAATGCAGCATACCCATGGCAAAGGAGTACATTTTGTGATGTCTGATTGAGGATTCTCAGTAGAACGACAAGAAAATGTACAAGAAATTCTTTCAAAACAACTGTATCATTGTCGATGTTTAATAGCATTGATGGTTGAAAGAGAGGGTGGTGATTTTGTGACAAAATTATTCAACCTTTTTACACCCTTTAGTGCTGGTTTAGTTTATTTAATGTATCGCTGCTTTGAAGAAGTTTGTATTTTTACACCAAACTCTTCTAGACCAGGAAATTCAGAACGTTACTTAATATGTAAGAAGAAACGATCTGGGGTACAAGTTGTTGTTGAATATCTGAAGCATGTTAATCGTCTGCTTTTAAAAGGTGGTGTAAATGACGACGTTTTACAACTAGAATCATATAATGAATTAAAAAGAGAGAAACAATTTGTTCAATATCTACGTGCTTCTAACAAAGATTTGGCCGGAAAACTAATAATCGACCTGTGTAAAATTGCAGCAGTTTATGCGAATAATACTCTTGCTGAGACAAAACAAGCTGATATGCGCAAACAATATCTAGAGTATTGGAAACTTCCAGATGAAACTAGGACAATCCCAAGACACATGAAACCAAAGACAAATTGAGTACTCTTTCGAAAGATACTTCATTTCTTACTATTAATCCAGCACAATTGATGGAATTTAACATTGAAAATGCATTTTTATCACTATATGACTGGTTTTGTATGCCATGTGGTACAAAGCCAAGGTCTGATGATGATAAGAAGCACGCTACATTTTATATGGGCGTGGGAAGGAGCAACGTATATACATGTACAAAGAATTCTTGGGTCAGTGTCGATGACATTGGCATAGAATTACCACCAAATACACTTGTAAACGCAGAGGTTATATATGAAATGACTAAGGAGTTTATATATCAGCAAAAAGTACTTGCATTGCATATTATAGATGCATTCTACTTAGGAGGAGTGGACATTAGCAAAAAATATTTGAGGAGCAGGTAAGCAAGTGAATCTTATTGAGATCAATAATAAACTTTTAGATTTCCAGTAATGAAATGTTTTTTCAAGGAGTACGTTCATGTGATACTAATGTATGACTGTTCTTTAAAGGAACGAGGAAGCGACGTTGTTCTGTGAAGCTTTGTGGAAACCAGCAGGAAATAACTATACTCGAATACGTGCCAAAGAACTACTTCCAGTTGGTACATATATCTGTGAACTGTTGCGAGTAACGCAGCGTAAAATGAAAAATAATTCCGATGCCTTAGTATACGAACTTCCAGAAAAGACATTAGAGGTTAATGGTCATAATAAGGACAAATTATATTTCATACAACAGAGTGTAATATTTTTAAGAAGCACCGGAAATCCTTGGAATCGGTATGCCAGTAAAACACATTCCATAAAGTATGTCTTTCATTGAAAAACAAACGAGAAGGTATTCGACCTTCATAGACCAAGTTCAGCAGAAGCAAGTTTCGTTTAATCTTTTAATGGTCGCCTTATTTGTCATTGGCCTAATGATACATCACTTACTATAAACAGATTTGCAAAATTTATTAAAGATAAGTATCCGGCATCCAATACGCGCATAGAATATTATAACTACAGGCTGTACATATATTCGTACAAGACTTGAACCGCATAGATGTCAAACAGATTAATTCCGTTAATTTGACTGTTATTTCAAATATGAAATACTTGTGATATATTGTATTATTTAGCATTATATTTCTATAGAAATAGAAGTGTAGCGGTACATGAGTCATAGGACAAAGCAAATTACGTCGTTGTCGCCTCGAAGTAGCTAGACCGCTGAGCTACAATTAATGTAAAAACAATGTCACCGCAACCAACAATTGTCGTCGCGTAGGCAAATACGAATTCTTTCAACC
Source organism: Bombus terrestris (assembly GCF_910591885.1). Taxonomy (NCBI): domain Eukaryota; kingdom Metazoa; phylum Arthropoda; class Insecta; order Hymenoptera; family Apidae; genus Bombus; species Bombus terrestris. The sequence continues at coordinate 1,094,029 of NW_025963549.1, forward strand.
CCCCCCCCTCCAAACGACTAGTATAGGTAGCCTTAACTCAAATACATCTGACGGTTACAACAACAAAGACTCCGTTATTAGTCCACATGACCTTCGTCCTCTTCACACACGACAACTACAGAGGTAATACCGGAAAATATAATTAATAAGATGGTCTTCTGAGTGGTTTAATTGCAATACTATTTGAGATGAAATATACTTTTTCAAATCATATGCGGCATTTCATACAATAACTGAATGATTATAGGAAAGAATGATGACGTTAAACTGTACGATACGATTACATAGCATATTTTATAATTGTATAACAAATATTTCCCGCAGGGAGGGCTCGCTTATGTGAGCCTATGAGGGCTGGCAAACCCACTTTCCCGAAGCCAGGGGGACCGTCGGGACAAGCGTCCCGCTTACGTGAGTCCCTATGTACTCCGCAGGGAAGGTCGTCGGGGGTGTAAGACGTTTAATTACTATTACATTCTCTCTACGTGGCCTTGGGCAGTAACGCACGATAATGATGCCGTGGATGGGACCGCCGGGATAAGTTCTCGGGTACAAAAGTACCTTGAGGCCCCCGCTTACGTGAGTCCCATCTGGAACTGCCGAGCTCGGTTAGCAGGTCGCTGGCCGACAGTCACGTGGCCGCACATCCATACGATAGTCCCACCAACGACTAGGTTGGTACCACGGGCGGTCGAGTTACAGCCCGGAGGCCAAGATGCTGGCAAGAGGGCCGATTTAAGGTGGAGACTCCACCGAATGGCCTTCGGCGGGTGAGCAGCGTCCCACCTGCTCCGAAACCGTACTGGTGAGACGGGAGGGCTTAGAATGTGCCCCGTTCGACCTGATACGAGCCACAGCTCCTGCAGGCTAAGCTGATCCAGCAAGCAAGGTATTGGGTGCCTTGTGCGATGGTTGGGCGTAATCTCAACCCCTATAGTCCTAGGGGGCCCGGCTACTGTGTGGAATTGTATCCGAGGAAAGCACCCGTTACCAAAAGACAATACTATTTGTATAACAAATATTTAGTCGACACAATTTGTCTTTATTTAGAATGATTAGATAACTGTTTGTGGCAGCTGCTCCCATAATAGAATACGTTGCAGTACCTTCGTCTACAATCCATTACTTCCCAACATCAATATTTGACTCAGGTATTTTATAATGAAATATGTAGAGGACAGGGTATATGGGATGTTTGACCGTCAGACTTATTTGAGGTTATCGATTGTCGTCGTAATCGTCGAATTTACTTAAAATAATAAAGTAAGGTACAGCCTATGGGCCCTGAGTCGTAGATACAATGTGTAAAAATATTCCATAAATGTTCGTCACGAAATTCAGCAGATCGCTCGTTGATGCTCGTAGGTATTCGAAGATACTTTACTCTTTGGGTTGCGTCGGTTTATTTATACTGGTCGGGGCAGAAGTCGGAAGATTCAAAATCGTCTTTGTTCGAAGTAGCGGCAACATTTTTGTGCTCCGAGTGTATTTACTTGTATCCTTACGATCCTGATACTCCGAGGCAAAGTAACAATAGGATTTGAATTTCCCTCTGGCTCATATGCCGCAACAAATTTTTATAGTTTGTGCTCATGAATAAGTACTTATGAACTATCTAAAAAATATAATAAGCTGAAGTACTGTAGGAAAGTAATTTACAGTGCTACTAGGTTTGGTTACATATTGCAATATCGTTCACGCCATCGCAAAAGCTAGTATGACGCTGCGTCGGCGTATATGCACACGGGGAGGTGATGGACGAGGCGAGGATGATAGCCTCCCGCGAAGTAGGGCCTGGCCCTGAAGGAGTCCCGCGACGGGTATGAGGGGAGATGATGCGGGTCATGGCACCTAGACTGCGACACGTATTTACATCGTGTTCGAAGGAGGGTGCCAACCCTCGGATATGGCGCACGGCGATGCTGGTATTGCTTCGGAAGAAGGGACGACCAGCCCTTGTATCGTCCGGTATGCCTATAGGATGAAGTGAGCAATTTCTTCCAAAGAATCATTGCCAGAATCATTGTACTGTTCTCAGTCGCAAATGTTCGTGAGATGTCAACGACTTTTGGCATCAATGGCATAGTATAGTGATAACTACACTATGAGCTAGGACCATCTATAGGCAAATTCCGGTTTCATATTTATAGACCTGATACGCTCGATTTGACAGGGATCATTGCGGACATAGCGCCAATTGTCTAGTGTGCGCTGAATTGGGCAAGAAATCTAGAGTACCGGGCACATCGAATACTCGGCATGTCTGCAACAGCAACGGAAGTACGGGGATTTGACCATTTGATTCTGAATATGGAAACCTGCAATGTCGCCGTATTTGACACGGCCGGGGATGTCATAGATGACATAGAGCAAACCGGCTGGAGTTTGCTGTATTTGGCAGCAAATGTGCAGTATTACGTGCATCCTATTGTCGACATACCTACAATGGATACGGAGATACTTTCACTTGGATAACTAGGCTTGAATATGCAAAACTGCAAATACGCTGGATTTGACTCAATGTGGAATATAACGCGCATCGAATTGTCTACATACCTGCAATCGAAATGTAGTCACGTTGATCTGAATATTTATTCCTGAAAATGCAAAATTGCATTTTGGCAGGTTTTGGCAGAGACCAGAGTTGACATAGCTCAAACAAGCTGATGGGTGATGTAACTGTAGCAAATGTAGAGTATAAGGCGTATCGAGTTGTCGACGTATGTGCAAAACAAGCGGAGAGACTTTGAAAGCAATATTTAAGCATTAATAGCAAAAACTGCAATTATGCTAGAATTTACAGGGTCCAGAGTTGGCATAGCACAAACCGGCTGATTTGGCATCTGATGTGGAATATAACGCGCATCGTATGGCCAATGTTTCTGCAAAACAAGCGGAGATACCTTGATTCGAATATGTAAGCATTAATATCCAAAACTGCAGTCACGCTGGATTTCACCGAGTCCAGTTTTGACAATGTGCAAACTGTCTGATGTGTGCTGTATTTTGCAGCTAATGTGGAGTATATCATGCATCCTATTGTGAACATACCTACTATGAAAACGGAGATACATTCACTTGAATATTTAGGCTTGAATGTGCAAAACTACAAATACGCTGGATTTGACTCGTTCCGTATTTAACATGGCTTAAACCAGATGAAGCGCCCAGTGTATGGCAGTCTATGTGGAATATAACGCGCACCGTTTTGTCGACATATCTGCAATAGAAACTGAGTCACGTCGATCTGAATATTGAACCCTGATCATGCATTACTGCATTTACGCTTCATTTCACAGGGTCCGGATTTGACATAGCGCGAACCAGATGATGTGAGCTGTATTTAGTAACAATTACGGAGTATAACGCGCATCGAATTATCGACATATCTGCAATTGAAACGGAGATTCGTTGATTTGAGTATTTCGGTTTAAAAATGCAAAACTGCAGTTACGTTGTGTTTGACCGGACCACAGTGGACATAGGGCTAATTGGATGTTGTTGGTTTAATTCGGTCGAAATGTGGAGTACAAGGCACATCGTACTGCGACACATTTCCAACAGTAACGGAGATGCGTGGCTTTGAATATTTAATAATGTACATGAAAAACTGCAATTACGCTGGATTTGTCGGTGATCGAAGATGGCATTTGTCGGCATATCTGTAGCAGCAACGGATGACACATAAATTTGAATATTTTACCTGTATATGCAAAGCTGCAATCACGCTGGATTTGACTCGACGCTGATTTGATATAGCTCAATTCGTATGATCTGCACTGTATTTATCAACAAATGTGGAGTATATCGCGCATTTAGATTTCGACATATCTGCAAGAGAAACAGCGATACGTTGATCTGAATGTTCAAGCATGAATATGCTGAACTAGAATTACACTGGATTTGGCAGAGTTTAGACTTGACGTAGCTCTAACTAGCAGATGTGAACTGTATTGTATGGAACTGTAACTGTATCTGTATTTGGCAGGAAATGTGGAGAACAAGGCACATCGTATTGTCTGCATATCTGCATTAGAAACGGAGATAGGTTGGTTTGAATATTTAAGTCTGAAAATGTAAAAATGGAGGGTTTACGCCTGGATTTGACATCGGCCAGAGTTGATGTCAATTTGTCCAACCGTCGGGAGATCTGATCGCGAGGAAGAGCGTCAACGGGAGTCGCGAATTCCCGTTACAATTCTAAGAAGCGACGCCGCGTATTGATCGATCCCCTGATTTACGTTAAGGTAATAGGGTGGTTGCGGCGGTATAACTCTGCGACCAACAATGTTATTGATGGGAATTGTGGATCTTGATGGCCGAAATACTGTTTTGGAAACATTAAATTTACGCTGGGAATTACTATTAACGTAGACACATATTTATTTTATAAACGATTTCTAGAATATTTATCGATATACATTTGCACGAGTCTCAGCACTTTCATTCATACCCGACCTTTTGAAGACTGGTAACCGATAGAACTGTTTACGTTCGTCTGTTTCTCAGTTGCCGCGCACACACATATCTCCACACAGTGATATCCCGTTACAAAGATCTCCACTACGCACTGGACCTATTTATGAAGTATGTATTTCCAACAACTTTGAACAACAGCACAAGTTAGTAATCCGATTAAGGTATAGGTGACGAAGAAATGGATTGATCTGATATGAGAGAATCCGGGTAGATATATTGACTGATCTGAAAACCTAGATTGAGTATGCATAGATAGGTAGTCTTCGAAGAAGTCATGGGTGTAGATAGTTTTCGAACCGAGATATAACTCGAATTCCCCTCATATATACTTACGGAGGAAAGCTCGGTATGTAGGTAATTTTTGATCAAGGGAATCCGATTCGTTGTTCACTCTTTTTTTTATGAAAAGGGAGGACAAAGATTCGCGATACCCATTGGGTATGATCAGCGTTAATGAATGAAGATAGGAGGAGTAAGCATCCTACCAATGTGGCTCATGGATGACCTTGTTCATTGGTAAATACACACATTTTCATCAGATAAATGTCCGGTTTAATATTATATAATTACCGGTTTTCCCATTACATAACTACCAGCTTTTCCGTAATTTCTAAGAGCGTAGAATAAACATAAGGACTTTTCTAAGGAATACACATCAATCAAAAACATTTAAGAAATTGGACGTGCAAGAAGAAAGGGACCATCTAGAATTACTTAAAAAGTCTAAGTTTATGGTGGGTCCTTAGGTTTGATAGGGTGTAAATAACGGTCAGCGGCCCCTTAGTGGCTAAATATCGAAGGACGTCGCACGGTTCCTATCACGCAAGGTAACAGTTGAAATAGTGAAAAAACGGCTGGTGTGCACTATATTTGGCAGCAAATGTGCAGTATAAGGCATATCGAATTGTCAACATATTTGCAACAGAAACGGAGTTACGTGGGTATGAATATTTTATCCTGATTATGCAAAACTGCAAATACGCTTGATCTGTCTGGGACCAGTGTGGATATAGCGCAAACTGGCTGGTGAGCGATGTATTTGGCAAGAAATGTGGAGTACCAGGCACATCGTATTGTCGACATATCAGCAACAGCAACGGAGATACGTGGAGTTGAATATTTGAGTCTGAATCTGTAAAACAACAATTTCACTGCATATAACAGAGACCAGAGTCGATGTTCCGCCGCGCAACACATCTACACTCAATCCCGCGCGGCTTGACAGCCACCGGTCCACGTGCCATCCTTCGAATCCTCCATAGGCCCAAGGACCCACCATAAAGATGAAATCCTAACTGCATTGTTCGCACATATGGTCTAAGTCAATCTGTTTGTCCGAAAAGACTTTCTAATTCTAGAAGTGTTGTCGGTCCGTTTTTAGAAAGGTCCTTGGGTTTATTACGCGCTCTTAAGAATTACGGAGAAAGCGGGTAGTGGCCTGACGCAAAAAGCGGACATCTACCTAACGGAAAATCTGAGTTTTCCCATAAACAATGTCGCCTAGGACCCACGTTGGTAGGAGGATTCTTCCTCCTCTCTTCCTTCCTAACATTAGTCATAACCAATCGGCATCGCGGATCATTGCCCTCACTTTCCTAACTAACAATGTAAGCAACGAATCCGCGTTCTTCGTTCAAAGGGCACACCCATACCGAGCTTCGTACTCACATCAGAATAAACTTTAGAGTTACATCATCTCTCACGGTGACTATAGTTCCTGCAATCCCTATAACTCTCACCGTTCCTATATCTCTAAGAGCCTCCTGTTTCTCTCACAGTATCCAGAAGTCCGACAGCTCCTACAGCTCTCACGGACCTAGAGCTCCTATAGCTCACACTCTCATCTAAGAATAATCCTTCTCTTCGTTATCTGTATCTTAAGCAACGGCGTTCTTACTCAGTGTGATTGTATAAATCGTTAGAAATACATATATTTTTTATAACCTTGTGACTCCCAGTGTTATACCACAACGACTACACCTATTATCCTAAGCGAAATACGGGGATCGAACTATTCGTGGTGTCGATTATGCCAATCGTAACGGGAATTTACGAGTCCCATTCACGCGTATTCAAACGACCGCGTCTCCCCGCTATAGCTCGAAAATACAGTCGACATAGCGCAAACCGGATAAGTACTGCATTTGGCTGTAATTGCGGAGTATAGTGCGCATCGCAAGCATGAATATGCTAAACTGCAATTATGGTGTATTTGACAGAGACAAGACTGAACAAAACGCTAACCTACTGATGTGCGCTGTATATGACGTCAGATGTCAAATATAACGCGCACCGAATTGTCTGGAAGTGTGCCATAGAAACGGAGATTCGTTGGTTCGAATATTTAGTACTGAATATGTAAAACTGCAAATACGCAGGGTTCGGCTAGGTCCCGATTTTACATGCATCAAACGGGATAACGCATTTATAGTGCCGTCACAAATAGACAATTGGAATATATTAGAGAAGAAAATACGGCGTATGAGATAGTGAAAAAGTTTGATGAAATGTACTTGACAGATTCGACGGCACTACAGATCGTATGCAGAAGGAGATTGGAAAAGATAAGACTTGAGAACTACATTGATTCAGCATCGTTTTTTAGTAATTTCGAAAAATTAATAAACGAATTAAAATGTGCGAGTGCACAAGTGAGTGAGAGGGAAAAACTAAATTTCACGCTGAATACGTTCCCCGAAGAATACACCTACATAGCGGATATAGTAGATGCATTGAAAGCAGAAAGTCAAACGGTAGCATATGTAACAAATAAAATTGAAATAGCTGAGAAAAAGAATAAGTCCAATCGAGGAGAAATGCAAACCAACGCCTTTTCTGCAAAAAAGGAAGGATGCTTCAGATGTGGAAGAGTAGGACATTCTGCGAGAGAGTGTCAAAATGGCGTCGAAGCGGGGAGCAGTAACAGTTTTTGGCGTGGGTCAACACGTGGTCGCAGCAGAGGAGGAGGAAACAAAGGAAATACGAGCAGGGGACGTGGAAATTTCCATCGTCAATCAACAACCGGCACGAGCGAGCATGGTAACTCAAGATCAGGCACATGGATAGTGTAACCACAAACTCTTTTGCCCTGACGTCACCTTAGGCGACCACTTCTAAACATTCTCCAGACAGCCGATACTTGAACATTACACATGGCGACCTTGGCGACAATGTATATTGCCGGAGTACCTGAGGGTTCATCTATGTCCTAACGGTCCTTCCACCGAATGTTCTAGAAGCGTAGCAACAGTCACGTACGCCTACAGGGTAGTGGGGATAATGAAGGATGAAAAACAAAACAAGAAACAGATGTCACCGAAAGTAAGAAAATATTGTAAGAGCCTCAGTCTCGAACGGCCAAAGCTAGCGTTCAGAAGTGTATAAACGAGGAAAAAATAAAGTTTTCTTCTTTCCTTTAAATTTCTTTCACATTTTACGTGACAATAGCAACGGCGCACGCAGCATACAGCGGCGAGGCGAACGAGATAAGTAATAATGAAGTAATGTGGCTATTAGATAGCGGTTGCATAGATCACATAATTAATAACGAAAATTTTTTCGATAAATCTATTGACCTTAAAGAACCGGTAAATATATATTTAGGCGATAACAGATCGATAAAGGCAACAAAAGTAGGGAATGTTATAAGTTATTTTGAAGCATTTGGAAAGCAAAATGAAATAAATATGAATAATGTTTTTTACGAAAAAGAAATGTCCGCAAACTTGATTAGTTTAGGCAAGTTATCAGATAATAAAAACACGGTTATTTCAAAAGGAAATATTGCAAAAGTAATAGATGAGGACAATAAGCTTACAGCGGTAGCGGTTAAAGAAAAGGGAACATATAGAATGAAAAGTATATTGAAAGGGAAGGAACACTTAGCAAACAGCGCTGAACGTAGTGGTATGAATAAAAAGGAAAGATGGCATAGGATGTTAGGACACGTAAATTTTAAATATTTAAATATTTTGGTTAAAGAGCAGCTAGTTACTGGTATACCGAAAGAATTTGAGAAGGAATTTTTGAAATATAGGGTGTGTATAGAAAGTAAAATGCACAATTTACCATTCAAAAATAATCGAACCAAGGCTAGGGAGATAATGGAAATTATACATACGGACGTGTGCGGCCCCTTTAAGACTACCGGATTCAATTAAGAGAAATATTTCATCTCATTTATCGATGATTATAGCAAAATAGCTAGAATTTATTGTATAAAATCAAAGGGTGAGGTCTTTGATTGTTTCGTACAGTTTGTAAATGAAGCCGAGAATTTAACGGGCAAGAGGTTTAAAATATTGAGATGTGATAATGGAGAAGAGTACTTGAAAAATCGAATTTATAAATGTGCTAGGGATAAAGGTATCAGAATAAATAATTGCCCAACCTACGGACATGAATTAAACGGGACAGCAGAAAGGTGTAATAGAACAGTTATGGACATGGCGCGTTGCTTGTTAGCGGAAGCGAAAGTACATAAAAGGTACTGGCTGGAAATAGATTGGACAGCGGTATACTTGAAGAATCGAATACTGGCAAATACTATAGAGAGAGAAAGACACCTTTTGAAATATTCTTCGGGAGAAAACCAAGTGTTGAAAATCTACATCTATATGGAAGTAAAGTTTTTGTAAGAACAAAAGAGAGTTTCTAAATGGGATAAGAAGGCAGATATGGGAATTTTGTTAGGATATAGTGAAGTAGGTTACAGATTCTTATTAGGTAGAAAAATAACAATAGCGAGACATGTAGAGGTCATAGGAACAGACACAAAATGTATCGGCGTCGCGGAAAATTCATTCGATAAAGATAACGATGACATTGAGGATAATGATTTATTGGTAAACATGAATAAGGAAGAGTTAGAAAGTAGGGAAGATGAAAATGATAACAGTCTTGAAAGCTTAAACATCCCTGGAAGATCTACACGTAATAAGAGAACTCCAGTAAGATATCCAGAAAAAGAAAACATTAGTGAAATCCATGCGAATTATTGTAGTATAGATATCCCTTGTACATTTGAGGAGGTGATTTGTTGTGAAGATAGTGAAGATTGGAAACAAGCTATGAATAAGGAAATAGAATGTCTTTATAAGAATAAAACTTGGAAATTGGTAGAAAGGGTAAAAGACAAAGACGTATTAGATGTAAAATGGGTTTACACGAGCAAATCAGATGAGAGGTATAAGGCTAGATTAGTGGTAAGAGGATTCCAACAAAGAAACGTAGCTGATGACATATACTTCCCAGTAGGGAGTAATCAGACCTTTAAGATATTGCTATCATATTGTTGTCAAAATGGATTAATTATTGAGTAAATGGATGTAGAAACTGCCTTTTTAAATGGTGAAGTAACCTCGGAGGTATATGTAAATCATCCAAAGGGATATGCGAACGGAACGAATAGAGTTTGTAAACTATCGAAAGCGCTGTATGGGTTAAAAGAAAGTCCAAGGGACTGATATGAGTGTTTTGTTAAGTATGTGACGAGATCGGGTTTTAAAAAGAATAACATAGAGTTGTGCATATATATACATGGAGAGGGAGAAAATGTTGTTTATTTGCTAATGTATGTAGACGATTTGCTAATTTGTAGTAAAAATAAAAGGAAGATACAAAGGGTAAAGAAGTTATTAACTAATAGATTTGAAATGAAAGATTTGACACGGGCCAGAGTTGACATAGCGCCAGCCCACTAATGTGCGCAGTATTTGGCAGCAAATATGGAGTGGATGTCGGCACATATGCTATAGAGGCGGAGACACATTGATCTGAACGTTTATTCCTGAGTATGCAAAACTACAATTACGCTGCACTTCACAGGGTGCAGAATCGACATAGCCCAAAGCGGCTGATGTGTGCTGTATTTGGCAACAATTTTGGCGTATAACACGCTTTACGTTGTCGGCATATCTGCAACGGAAGCGGAGATACGTTGATTAGAATATTTCAGCCTGAATATGCAAAGCTGAAACTACGTTGTGTTTATCGGAGACCAGAGATGACATAGCTCAAAGCAGCTGATGTGGGCTGTATTTGGCAGCAACTGTGGAGTATAAGATGCATCGAGTTCTCAGCATGTGTGCTATAAAAGAGCAGAAAAGTTGATTCAAATATCTGAGACCGAATATGTAAAACAGCAATTACGCTGCATGTACAAGGTCCAGAGTTGACACAGCGCAAACCAGTTAATGTGCCCTGTATTCGGCAGCAAATGTGGAGTATAACGCGTATCGAATTGTCGGCATATCAGCAACAGATGCGGAGATACGTTGGTTTGAATGCATAATACTGAATATACATAACTGAAAATACGCTGGATCTGGCTAGGTCTAGATTTTGCATAGCTCAAACCGGATTGTGTTCACTGTATCTGGCAGCAAATGTGGAGTGTAGCGTGTATCGTATTTCCGACATACATAATATGTATACAGCTAATAACAGCGCAATGTTTTCTAATGGAGGATTCAGCCTATGTAAGCAAAACTGCAATTACATTGGATTTCACAGGATACACAGATGACATAGCACAAACCCTCCGATGTGTGCTAAATTTGGGAGCCAATGTGGAGTATAACACACATAAATTCATCGTCATATCTGCATCAGAAACAGAAATACGTAGATTTGAATATTTAAGCCTGAATATGCAAAACTGCAATTTCGCTGGACTTCACACGGTCCAGAGTTAACATAGCGCCAGCGCACTGATGTGCGCTCTATTTGGCAGCAAATGTGGAGCTACCGCGCATAGCATTTTCGACATATATCCAATACCAGTGCGGCTACGTTCTAACGAGTAATTCAGCCTTAACATGCAAATCCGCAATTACATTGGCTTTTACAGCGTTCACAGTTGAAAAGTCGCATCCCGGATGATGCGCGCTGTATTTGGTAGTAAATGTGGAATACAACTTGCATAGTATTGTCGACATATCTGTAATAGGAACGAAGATACCTTCATTTGAATATTTAAGCCTGAATATGCAAATTTGCAATTACACAGAATTTGTTTCGGTTCCAGAGTTGACGTGGCACAAACCGGCTGATTTGGCAGCATATGTGCAGTATTATGCGCATCGAATGGTCGTCATTTGAGCTCTTGAGGCGGAGATACGTGGATTTCAATATTTTAGACTGAGTATGCAAAACTGCAAATACGCTGGATTTGGCACGGTCCAGAATTGACATTGCGCAAGCTGGCAGATATGCGCTGTATAGGTTTATTTGAACATTTAGGCATGAATATGCAAAACTACAATCATGCCGGCTTTGACTGAAACCAGAGAGGACATAACGGAAACAGGCTGGTGTACGCTGCATTTGGCAAGAAATGTGGGGTACAAGTCACATCGAATTCTCGACATATTTGCCACAATAACGGAGATACGTTGATTTGATTATTCGTGCATGAGTATCCACAAATGCAATTGCGCTGGATTTAACAATGGTCAGAATCGACATAGCGCAAACCGGCTGATGAGTAATACATTTGGCAGTACGACGCTAACTCGAATTGTGGACATATCTGCAACGGAATCGAAAATAGCTTGATTTGAATATTTAATCCTGAGAATGGAAAGCGCTAACAACTCTACTCTCAGCAACGCTGACACCTCTCACAACTCGACAACGCTAACAACTCCACTCTCAACAACGCTAACAACTCTCGCAACTCGACAGCGCTAACAACTCTACTCTTCGTCTCCTCGATTAACTCTGACCTCTCGACTCACTCTTATTTCTCGATCAACCGCTCAACGCTTCTCGATCAGCCAATCTTTAAAGTTAAGTCGTCCCCTAACATTAGCTTTAGTTTTTCCAACTCTCTAACCCCATTCTGTTAACGCTCAGCAAGTACAAGGTGACTTTAGTCACATAGGCTTTCTCCCCGATGTAAAGTAACAACCGAAGGACATTCGACATTGTTTTGATCGACTTCTAATGAGGCTTTTTCCTCACGATACTACAATATGTTGACTTGAATATTTAAGCCTGAATATGCAAAACTGCAGATGCGCTGAGGTTAGCTGCGTCCACACGTTACATAACTTAAACCAGATAATATGCGCTGTATTTGGCAGCGAATATAGAGTATAACGCGCTTCGTGCTGTCGGCATATTTGCAATGCAAACTTCTATACGATGATTTGAATAGTTAAGCATGAACATGCAAAACAGCAATTTCGCTGGATTTGACAGAGCCCGGAGTTGACATAGTACAAACCTGCTGATGTGTGGTGCATATGACATCAGATGTGAAATGTAACGGACATTGAATTGTAGCCATGTGTGCAATAAAAACGGAGATACATTCATTTGAATATTTTAACCTGAATATGCAAAACAACAATTACGCTGGATTTGACAGGGACCAGAGTTGACATAGCGCAAACCAGCTGACATGCAGTGCACATGACAGCAAATGTGACATATAACGCGCATCGAATTTTCCGAAAATGTTCCGTAGAAACGGACATACCATGACTTGAATATTTACGACTGCAAACGCAATACTACAATTGCGATGGATGTTTCAAGGACCAGATCTGATATAGCTGTAACCAGCTAATGTGCGGTGTATCTGAGTGCAAATATGACGTGTAACGCGCTATTTATAGTCGAAATATATGCAATAGAAGCGGAGATACGTTTTTGTGAATATGTAAGCCTGAATATGCGCAACAGCAATTACGCTGTGTTTGACAGAGACCAAAGTTCACCGCAAACTTGCTGATGTGCGCTGGTTATGACATGGGATATGAAATATAACGGGCATCGCATTGTAGCCATTTGCGCTATAGAAACGGAGATACATTCATTTGAATATTTTAACCTGAATATGCAAAACTACAATTACGCTTGATATGTCAAGGACCAGAGATGATATAGTAGCTCGAGCCAGCTGAAGTGCGCTGTATTTGGCAGCCAATGAGGAGTATATCTCGCACCTAATCGACGACAAATCTGCAATTGCAGCGATGATACGTTTTATTTAATATTCAATAATGGGCCTATTACGATACAGATAGTATTATCGTGACTGAAACACATTGCCGTTTCAGTAAAACCATTTTATTTCAAGCTTCACTCTACAGTTCTGAATCCGGACCAGACCGTTTCAAGTTCTCGCAAGAGCAAGCAGTCAAATTAAGGTACTTACACGAGTTAGAGTCAAATACATTTTATTGGTCCAACATCGATGGGGCGATCTCGCATCGAAATTTTCGGAGGACCGCGTAACCTTCCAACGACGACCGCCGTACGAGCAGCGGATAAGCTTATTTCGTGCCTTAGGCTGCCCTCACCACGTCCTCTACTTCTTGATTCTTGGTTGGTAGCTTCAGCGACTGCAGATCCGAGAAATTGCATCTTGACCCGCTTTCTCGTATGCCTCATGTGACGTCTCGCTTTCCGCCGTTGTCGGATCTACATACGTTGAACGATTTGCGCGATACAAGAGCGGCGCTCTGCAGGGACGAGGGATCCAATTTTCGATGTATCAAGTGCAAAACCTCCAGTGGTAGTTCGGAAATGATATCTACCTTACTTGGCACGAACAAGCCAACGACGCGTAGCAGAGATCTAAAGAAACTCCATGTTGCTTCTATTGTGGCGCGAGCACGACTGACGGTCTGGCTGAGAATGAATTCTTATATATGTGCCGTTCGTCACGGTGCACTGCGAGTTCCGGCTCCGGTGAGAGTCCTGGACAGTCAGAATCGATCGCATGTGCATGTATCTTCATATAGATATGGTTCACATTATGATTAGTGTTAGATGCGTGAAACGAATCTTCATTGGGTTAGACGTTGCTGTTATGCAATAGAGCAGATATTCACTAGTGGGAATTTGATTTGAGGTGTATGGTAGCGATTTAGGCTTAAAAGCACAAGGGTATATTTAACTATGTAGTTTATTAAAATATACCCTACGTGTACACTAGTCGTATAATACACTTGTTGTCTTGATTCGTGATTACGAATAGATCTGCGCAAAGAAGTATCGACTTAACTGCTACTGCTCGTGTCATTCGATAACAAAGAATGCCTCGCTACCCCGCTCGCTATATTTATATGCGTCGGTGCTGACAAAATGCGTTGGGATTTAAATTTCCGAAGTGTTCTCGAAAAATTACAACGGACGCTGAACTCTCGACCTTGATTACAGATGTTGACATTTCGGGTAGTTGACTCGAGGGCATATGATCACGACAAAATCTACGGATTTTGATTAACCTTCGGTAACCGCCTAAGGTTGTCGGATCTATAATAAACTCATCTTTCAGTAAACACGTTTTTTTGTGTAGCGGGATCACTGGACCGAAACCGTTATGAGTTTTACCGACGAGTGCCGCTACAGTACCCGCCTGCCAGTGTTAGCGTTACTTCTTCTTATGTTTGTTTACCTATGTTAGCGCGGTGCTCTTGCTAACCGCTTAATTCAACCCCGTTTGAAAGCGGTGAGGAAAACGAACTCTCCTGCCCGAACGCGTGGTATAATTGGTTCTTGCGTCTCCGTCGCTTTGTTGCGCTTGCTCGCTGCTTTGCGGTCGGAAGATTTTTCCAGGTAAAAATACGTCGTAGGTTTCTGCGCTCCTTTCCAAATGCTCAATATCTTCCAACACGATGAAGGCGGGTTTTAGACGATCTACGGAGACTTTCACGTTTTTGTCCTTCATCCGTATGGTAATGGTTTTCATCCCACGCTGTGTAACCTGATAGGGGCCATCGTATGGTGGTTGCAGTGGACCTCCGATTGCATCGTGGCGTACGAAAACGCACGGCGACGTTTCTAAATCGCGGAACATGAACGTTTTCTTTTCGCCGTGTCGTGAAATCGGCAGAGGTCTAATATCGCTCATTCACTCTCGCAGACAGTTTGCGAACTCCGCGTTGGCCGGTAGTTTTGCTGGTACAAAGAATTCTGCTGGCAATCGTATGTCCGTACCATAAATCATTTCGGCTGCCGTTGCGCTCAGGTCCTCCTTGATAGCGGTTCTAATGCCTAAAAGAACTATGGGAAGGCTTTCAACCCAGTTGCTCGAATTGTGGCATTTGATTGCGGCCTTAAGCTGCCTGTGAAAGCGCTCTACCATCCCGTTGGACGCGAGGTGGTAGCCTGTGGTACGCAAATGCTTAATGCCGAGCATCCGGCATAGTTCGTTGAAAAGACTTGATTCGAATTGGCGTCCTTGATCGGTTGTTATTTTTGCTGTGACGACAAAACGCGCTATCCATGTGGAAAGAAGAGCCGAGGCAACGGTCGTCCCTTCCATATCTGGTATTGGAATCGCTTCGGGCCAACGTGAAAAACGGTCGATACATGTTGCACAATATCGGTAGCCTTGTGAATATTGCATGACGATGATGTCTAAATGTATATGCTCGAATCGTCCTGCGAGCTCTCCGAATGTTCCGGTCGGCGTCGATACGTGCCTCGTTACTTTACATTGTTGACATGGGATGCATTGCAGTGTCCATTTTGGCAATCTTTGTTTACCGCCGGCCAAACTATACGCGATTTTACAAATCTTTGGATCGCGCGTATTCCTAGATGGGAAAGTCCGTGGAGCGAATTGAATACGTCGCGCCGCAAGGGTTTCGGTACGTACGGTCGTACGATGTCGCCTGATACGTTGCATTATATTTCCGCGTCGTAATCCGGAAAACGAATTTTCTTAAGCTGCAATGCGGATATATCGGAGTTGATAATGTCGCGGAGCTCCTTGTCGCTTTCTTGCGCGGCGGCGAGAGTTTTGTGATCCACGGATTTTTCTATGGCTTCGATGCGAGGTAGGGCATCGGCTGCATTGTTATTCAGCCCTTTTATATGCCTTATATCGGTCGTGAACTGCCCGATATAATCTAGTTGACGGAATTGTCTCGGCGAACACTTGTCGGGATTTTGACTGAACGCATAGGTGTGGGGTTTGTGATCTATGAAAATAATGAAATTCCTCCCTTCTACGGCGTGTCTAAATCGCTTGACTGCGGTATACATAGCGAGTAATTCGCCGTCGTACGCGCTATATTTTCGCTGCGCGCAATTTAAGGGTTTAGTTAAGAAACCCAACGGTTGCCAAGTGTCATTCGCGCGTTGCTGCAACACCGCCCCTGTTGCAATGTCGGACGCGTCTACTGCGAGGCTGATGGGCGCGCCAGGTATAGGATGCGCTAACATCTTAGCGTTAGGTAGGGCGCGTTTTGACTCGCTAAAGTTCGTTTTGTCTTCCTCCGACTAAATAATGGGCATGTTGCCCTTTTTCGCCCCTTGTAACAAATCGTTGAGGGGTTGCAAAATTTTAGCTGCCCCGGTATGAAACGTCGGTAAAAGTTAATCATACCGAGGTATCCGCGTAGTGCCTTGATGTTCGCGGGGAGCGGTGCTTCATTTATAGCTCTAACGCGATCGGCGAGCGGTTTTATTCCCCTGCGCGTTTACCGTATGGCCTAGGAAGGCTATTTCATTAATGCCGAACTCGCACTTTGCGAGGATGATTACTACGCCGTACTGGTTTAGACATTCGAACAAGATCCGCAAGTGCCCGCGGTGCTGCTCCTCGGTTTCCGAAGCTACCAAGAAGTCATCTATGTACTCGTAAACGAAATCTAAGCCTCGCGTGATTACGTCGACATATCTTTGACACGTTTGCGCGGCGTTTCGAAGCCCAAACATCATGTTGTTTGCCTCGAAAAGGCCGAATGGTGTCGAAATCGCGGTTTTTGTAACGTCCTCAGGCGCGATTGAGATTTGATGGTAGGCGCGCACTAAATCAATTTTTGAGAATATTCGCCGACCGTGTAAATGCTGCGCGAAGTCTTGTATGTGCGGTGGAGAGTACCTGTCGGGTACAGTGCGGGCGTTCAGCGCCCTGTAGTCACCGCAATGTCGCAGACTTCTATCCTTCTTTAGGACGACGCGTAGTCGAGATGCCCGGGAACTCTTCGATGGGCGCATGACTCCTTGCTCGATAAGTGTTGCAAATTCCGCCTTGATTGGCTTGAGACGGCCCGGTGCGAGAGGGCGGGGTTTGCAATATACGGGCAGGCGGGGTGTGGTTTCGATGTGGTGCTCCACACTGTGCCGTATTTTCTCTCACCCAAAGGCCGGTGGGCGCGTTAGATCTGGACATTTCGCCAACAATTGGTGGTAGACCAAATCCCTGTTTACGGTCTTAATCATAAGCTGTTCGCAGTTGGCGGCGTATCCCCTGGTCGATAGCTGGTTTGTTGTGTCGAGAAGTCGTCTTTTTCTTGGATCCACAAGCAACCCGCAATGACTTAGGAAATCTAGGCCGATGATGAGGGTTTGCACATCGGCGACAGTGAAGTGCCATTTGAAGGCACGTCTAAGGGACAGGTTCAGCTCCATCGCTATAGTGCCGTACGTTGCGATGCGCGTCCCATTGGCAGCGAATAGTTCATACGTTGTTTTCTTTACGTCCCTAGATAGCCTGCTTCGGGGATGAACGCCGATATCAGCACCGGTGTCAACTAAGAACGAAGTCTTCGTTCTCTGGTCCAAAATAAAGATGCGGCGAGATCCCAAGCCGTCGCCGTCCTCCGCTTTTACGGACGGCTGGGGTCGTTTCCCCACCTCCACTTACAAGCGTGGCGCGATCGCCGAACCTCGCATGATAGAAGCAAATTCCGTCCTGGCGCGGATAGTCTCGCGAACGCGAACAGCGGCGGGGTCGAGTGAGAGAATTCGAACGTCTTCGTGGTCGATGATACCCGCCGATTCCCATAGCCTTAATCTGTTCTCGCAGTCTGCTGACCTCGGCGGCCAGTGCGTCGTTTTTGCCTTCGTGTGATGCCGGTGACTCGATTGCGACTACCTTGTGAGCGCGCTGCCCGTTACGATTATACGCCTCATCGATTTTATCCGCTGTCCTGGTCAGTTTCTCGATACTCGTATCGTCCACTGCAGCCAGGACTTCCCTGATGCGATCAGGGAGGCGATTCCTCCACAGGTTGTGGATGAATTCATCGGAAGCGAGGGGGCTGGCTAATTTTTTAAGTCATTATAAAACTGTGAGGGTTTTCTGTCGCCCATCTCTTCACGTTCGACTAACCTTTCGATCTTGGCGCTGTCCGATTCGGTCAGGGCGCGGATCAGCTCGCTCTTCAATTTATCGTACTGGCCTGTGGCGGGGAGGTTGGTCACTGTATCCTCAATCTTCGCGAGGTAATGTGGGTCGAGGAATCCCATGAGGGCTAAGGATTTTTCATCGTCGTGGAAGATGCCGGCTACCCCGAAATATTTCTCTAAAATGTAAAACCAAATCCTGGTCATGGTGGGCATAAATGGCGGCACGCGGAACGATGAGCCGGCTGGAGTTCGTTTGCTCTCCTTTTCCATTGTGTGAGTTGCGGACTATGATATTCAAACTGCGGCTAGCCTATCGCTGTCACCTCTTACACAAAAATCACGTCGGTGTCACCAGTTTGAGATGTATGGTAGCGATTTAGGCTTAAAAACACAAGAGTATATTTAACTGTGTAGTTTATTAAAATATACCCTACGTGTACACTAGACGTATAATACACTTGTTGTCTTGATTCGTGATTACGAATAGATCGGCGCAAAGAAGTATCGACTTAACTGCTACTGCTCGTGTCATTCGATAACAAAGAATGCCTCGCTAGCCTGTTCGCTATATTTATATGCGTCGGAGTTGACAAAAGGCGTTGGGATTTAAATTTCCAAGGTGTTCTCGAAAAATCACAACGGACGCTGAACACTCGACCTTGATTACAAATGCTGACATCTCGGGTAGTTGACTAGAGGGCATATGATCGCGACAAAAACGACGGAATTTGATTAACCTTCGGTAACCGCCTAATGTTGTCGGCTCTATAATAAACTCATCTTACAGTAAACACGATTTGTTGTGTAGCGGGTTCACTCGACCGAATCCGTTATGAATTTTACCGACGAGTGCCGCTATAGGTGTATAATGAATCCTCAGGCTAGCTAAACATATACTGTGGAGATGCGTTGACATCTGGCAACCACCTCATCCGAAGGATAGAGTCTGCGTGTGGCGAGACACGGGACAGAAACCGTTGGAATGTTTACTGTCACGTGCCGCTACGATTATTTCATTTAAGGACAGCTATAGAATTACTCCATGCCTTTATTAGACAAAACGTTCATCCCTTGACCGCGGCTACGTTCGGTGACTGGTTGTCGCCTCGAGGCCAATTGCAGTATCACAAGTTTCGAACAATTACAATCGGACTGGATGGCTACAATTGTTGAATTACAGCTATGGTAGAATCTAGATTACAATGTTACGGGATTTTCCCAAAATTCCAAACGGACGGTTCCCGTGTTCTTTCATCTCCGATTTATATTTATGTCGCTGGTAGTTCTCACGCATTAGCTTATCGACGGCCTGGCTGGGAACGATCGGGGAAGCGAACCTTTCTGCCCGAGCGCCTGGATGATGAATTCCTGAGTCGTCTTTGTTTTGCTCGTTTCAAACATCAGGTGGTATTATTACTTCGCGATTATCGCTGTAATGGTGTTCAGTGTTATCGTGCAATAAAAATTCACGCGTTTCGGACGGTCTACGGGTACGATTACGTTCTTGTTGCTAACTTCAATAGCAATGGCCCTTTTTGCTCTCGATATAAATGGATGCGGTCCGCCGTAGGGTGGTTGTAAGGGGTTTTCAATGGCATCGTGACGTAGAAATACGTAAGACGATGTTTCGAGTGGAACACGGAGGTTCTTTTTTCGCCGTGTCGCGTAATCGGGTGAGGCCTGATCTTTTCTATTCGTAGTTTTAGACGGCTTCCGTATTTCGACTTGGCCTGTTGCTTCGTTGGTACACAGAATTCTGCCGGCAATCGTATGTCGGTTCCATAAACCATTTCGGCTGTCGTCGTTTTCACGTCCGTAATAGCTGTTCGTATGCCTAATAAAACTATTGGCAAGATTTCTACACAGTTGCTCGTATCGTGGCATTTGATTGCTGCTTTTAGTTGTCGGGGCAGGCGCTCTACCATCCCGTTGGTCGCGGGGTGATAGGCTGTCGTTCGTAAATGCCTAATGCCGAGGAACAGGCATAATTCGTTAAATAAGTTTGATTCGAACTGGCGTCCTTGATCGGTCCTTATCCTTAAAGGTACGTCGAAACGGAATATCCACGTGGAAAGGAGGGCTGAAGCAACGGTTGCCGCCTCCATGTCGGCGATGGAAACGGCTTCGGTCTAACGCGAAAAACGATCGATTTTCGCCAGGCAGTGTCGGTATCCTAGCGTCCCGTGTCTGGGGGGGGGTTTGTCATGAGGTCTTCGACGTCCTTTAGCTGTTGATCGCTGAGGCATTTGCCTAGCGTCACGTTCCTAATTATGCTCTAGCAATTTATATTTCTCTAGTAAAGTTGTTTGAATGAACTGTAATTTATACCTGTTAAATCAGTGTATACTTAATTGAACCACCCCGATTATCCTAGCAGAAATAAGGTTATCGATCTGTTCGTGGCTGTTAGGAACATGATACATTTACACTGTACATGTGAATATGTGTGTAAGCGTTAGAGGACGTCCAGGCCTTAGTTGGGACAAAAGACAAGAGTCAGTCGTTACAAGTATCTGGAAGAGTCGGTTGGCAACAAGCGTGCGTGCGAGTAGGATTTCGAGATCTTTAGAGTATAAGATATATGTATAACTGTTGTGTGCTAAATAAAGGGAATTATTTGTATTTCCGAACCCCTTCTATATCCTTACAGTGGCGTCGATTATCTGATGGTAACGGGAATTTACGACTCTCGTTGACGCGAAACATAGTTGATTTTGTTTAAATGCTAGTTATAGTTTCACGTGAGTAGTGGCAGAAGGAAAGAAGGGTATACACGAATCATTTATAAACCACTTAAGATGTATAGGCGAAAATGACTTGAAATAGTATTTCTTTACTCAGATTGCCTTATTTTCATATTGCTATTATAACATAAATGTCATGGTAGAAACCCGGATGATAAATAAATGGCTTATTTCGTTAAACAAATTATTGCCTTTCTGAATTAAATTAGAGACTTTCAATAATACTCAACTACGAAATTTATGTTGATTCTTTTATAAATGGTGCATGCCTGTCAGTTAGATATTATAAGAACGAAGAGTTTACCATTAAAACTTTAAAATTTCGACAAAAGTTTTAAAGCGTAGGCGTCACTGTGTAGGTACGTATGTAGGTAAATTGAGGTCAACCGGATGTAGAGTTAGTGCCGCATCGGCCACGCTGGTCTTTACCTTTCTCTCA
Organism: Bombus terrestris; assembly: GCF_910591885.1. Classification (NCBI taxonomy): domain Eukaryota; kingdom Metazoa; phylum Arthropoda; class Insecta; order Hymenoptera; family Apidae; genus Bombus; species Bombus terrestris. The sequence continues at coordinate 1,115,788 of NW_025963549.1, forward strand.
TTGCGTTCGTCAGATAATTAATATAATTTACATGTTATTATAAACAGTATTATAAATTATTATAAATTTTTGTACATTATATATATTGTTGAGGTATATAAATTCAAAATTTAGGGAACAACGAATTCAAGTATTATCCTGTTCTGTCGGGTTACTATTGGTGGCGGGGCAGTAGCCGCTTGGGGTACGTGGGCGTTGCCTCTGGACCGCTTCGGTCAATCTCACTCCGCGAGTAGTTGGTAACGGTTGTGTCGAAGTTAGTGACGAAAGTGCGCAGTGGTTTCTCAGTCTGATTCGTGTATTTTCCATGTATGTTATATCAGATTTCTTGGATATTATTTCGTCACAGTGTAAAATGTGTCTCTTTTATACTTGCGAACTGGTTAATTCTATCGTTGTTACTGAATATTATAATATTCCTGTACGTTAGTGTATTTGTAATGGTATAGAATGGATTCGGAAATACAAATAATTCCCTTTATTTAGCACACAACTGTTATACATATATCTTATACTCTTAAGACCTCAAAATCCTACTCGCACGCACGCTTGTTTTCAACCGACTCTTCCAGATACTTCTAACGCCTGACTCTTGTCTTTTGTCCCAACTAAGGCCTGGACGTCCTCTGACGCTTACACGCACATTTACGTGTACAGTTTAAATGTATCATGTTCCTAACACGCCTCCTTACATTTATACTGTACACTTAATCGTATTTACATGCTTTGGCGAATTACGTAACAGAAACTTTAACACTTATTGCTTTCTCTACATTTCTCTTAGTTTACATTCATGCATGACCTAAACTTGTCGAATTTCTCTCTCTGTACACAGTGCCTTCGTAAAAATATCCGCAGTATTTTCGTCTGTACATACCTTAAGTATGTTTATCTTGTTCTCCTTCAAGCACTCGTGAACATAGTGGTAATGAACTTCAATGTGTTCAGAATTTTTTGTAAAATTTCCGTGCTTTGCTATACTCATCACTCCAGAGTTATCCTCATCAATTTTTACAGGGTTATCGTCCAGATTTACATTGAAGATTTTCATAATTTCCATAATGGACACTAATTCACTCACCGCTTCCGATAGAGCTACATACTCTGCATACGTCGAGGCTTTTGTCACACACCTTTGTTTTTTAGACTTCCAACCAATTACATTTCCACACAATCTAATTACATATTCAGAAGTCGATTTCTTTTCTAAATGATCTCCTGCCTAATCAGCGTCCACATAACAATCTATCGTTTCACATTTTTCATTCCTTTTATAATCTAATCTTAAGTCTCTAGTCCGGTACAAATATTTCAATATTCGCAAAGCAAATTTAAAATGTGTCTCATTACAACAATCCTGAAATCTACTCAAATAATTCACACTATAACTTATATCGGGTCTGGTATTTTCACTAATATACAACAATGCGCCAATTAAATTTTTGTATCCAATATCCTCTCTATTTATCACAGCTTTTTCAATTTTTAAGTTGGTCTCCATAGGTGCACAGTACAATTTGCTATTTTGTAACTTACATTTGTTTGCTAATGATTCAATGTATTTCTTTTGGCTTAATCTTATTTCATTTTTGAAATAATCATAGTCTATATTTATTCCAAGATATTCTTTGACTTCACCTAAATCTTTCATTTCAAATCTATTAGTTAATAACTTCTTTACCCTTTGTATCTTCCTTTTATTTTTACTACAAATTAGCAAATCGTCTACATACATTAGCAAATAAACAACATTTTCCCCCTCTCCATGTATATATATGCACAACTCTATGTTATTCTTTTTAAAACCCAATCTCGTCACATACTTATCAAAACACTCATATCAGTCCCTTGGACTTCCTTTTAACCCATACAGCGCTTTCGATAGTTTACAAACTCTATTCGTTCCGTCCGCATATCCCTTTGGTTGATTTACATATACCTCCGAGGTTACTTCACCATTTAAAAAGGCAGTTTCTACATCCATTTGCTCAATAATTAATCCATTTTGACAACAATATGATAGCAATATCTTAAAGGTCTCATTACTCGCTACTGGGGAGTATATGTCATCGGCTACGTTTCTTTGTTGGAATCCTCTTACCACTAATCTAGCCTTATACCTGTCATCTGATTTTCTCGTGTAAACCCATTTTACATCTAATACGTCTTTGCCTTTTATCCTTTCTACCAATTTCCAAGTTTTATTCTTATAAAGACATTCTATTTCCTTATTCATAGCTTGTTTCCAATCTTCACTATCTTCACAACAAATCGCCTCCTCAAATGTACAAGGGATATCTACACTACAATAATTTGCATGGATTTCACTAATGTCTTCTTTTTCTGGATATCTTACTGGAGTTCTCTTATTACGTGTAGATCTTCGAGGGATGTTTAAGCTTTCAAGACTGTTATCATTTTCATCTTCCCTACTTTCTAACTCTTCCTTATTCATGTTTACCAATAAATCATTATCCTCAATGTCATCGTTATCTTTATCGAATGAATTCTCCAGAAAACCGATACATTTTGTGTCGGTTTCTATGACCTCTACATGTCTCGCTATTGTTATTTTCCTACCTAATAAGACTCTGTAACCTACTTCACTATATCCAAACTAAATTCCCATATCTGTCTTCTTATCCCATTTAGAAACTCTCTTTTGTTCTTACAAAAACTTTACTTCCATATAGATGTAGATTTTCAACACTTGGTTTTCTCCCGAAGAATATTTCAAAAGGTGTCTTTCTCTCTATAGTATTTGCCAGTATTCGATTCTTCAAGTATACCGCTGTCCAATCTATTTCCAGCCATTTTATGTACTTTCGCTTCCGCTAACATGCAACGCGCCATGTCCATAACTGTTCTATTATACCATTCTGCTGTCCCGTTTAATTCATGTACGTAGGTTGGGCAATTATTTATTCTGATACCTTTATCCCTAGCACATTTATAAATTCGATTATTCAAGTACTCTTCTCCATTATCACATCTCAATATTTTAAACCTCTTGCCTGTTAAATTCTCGGCTTCATTTACAAACTGTACGAAACAATCAAAGACCTCACCCTTTGATTTTATACAATAAATTCTAGCTGTTTTGCTATAATCATCGATAAATGAGATGAAATATTTCTCTTCATTGAATCCGGTAGTCTTAAAGAGACCGCACACGTCCGTCTGAATAATTTCCATTATCTCCCTAGCCTTGGTTCGATTATTTTTGAATGGTAAATTGTGCATTTTACTTTCTATACACACCCTATATTTCAAAAATTCCTTCTCAAATTCTTTCGGTATACCAGTAACTAGCTGCTCTTTAACCAAAATATTTAAATATTTAAAATTTACGTGTCCTAACATCCTATGCCATCTTTCCTTTTTACTCATACCACTACGTTCAGCGCTGTTTTCTAAGTGCTCCTTCCCTTTCAATATACTTTTCATTCTATATGTTCCCTTTTCTTTAACCGCTACCGCTGTAAGCTTATTGTCCTCATCTATTACTTTTGCAATATTTCCTTTTGAAATAACCGTGTTTTTATTATCTGTTAACTTGCCTAAACTAATCAAGTTTGCGGACATTTCTTTCGCGTAAAAAACATTATTCATATTTATTTCATTTTGCTTTCCAAATGCTTCAAAATAACTTATAACATTCCCTACTTTTGTTGCCTTTATCGATTTGTTATCGCCTAAATATATATTTACCGGTTCTCTAAGGTCAATAGATTTATCGAAATAATTTACGTTATTAATTATGTGATCTGTGCGACCGCTATCTAATAGCCACATTACTTCATTATTACTTATCTCGTTCGCCTCGCCGCTGTGTGCTGCGTGCGCCGTTGCTATGGTCACGTAAAATGAGAAAGAAATTTAAAGGAAAGAAGAAAACTTTATTTTTTCCTCGTTTATACACTTCTGAACTCTAGCCGTGGCCGTTCGAGACTGAGGCTCTTACAATATTTTATTACTTTCAGTGACATCTGTTTCTTCTTTTGTTTTTCATCCTTCATTATCCCCACTACCCTGTAGGCGTACGTGACTGTTGCTACGCTTCTAGAACATTCGGTAGAAGGACCGTTAGGACATAGATGAACCCTCAGGTACTCCGGCAATGTACATTGTCGCCAAAGTCGCCATGTGTAATGTTCAAGTATCGGCTGTCTGGAGAATGTTTAGAAGTGGTCGCCTAAGGTGACGTCAGGGCAAAAGTGTTTGTGGTTACACTCCCCCCTCCTTAGAATGAACTTAGTCCTCGATGTTCCTTTTCCTCTTTAAGATAGATGGGTGAAATTTTGCCTTGGGTGTTTCCAGGTCGAAGGTTACTTGCGAATCGTTGCTGGTGCTGGGCACAGGTAGAATCGGGGTGAATACGTTGATAGGTGCCGGGTTGATTGGCATCGGAGCGCTGGCTGGTGGATTGTTATTTGTCGTGTTTCGCTTGATTTTACAGCAGAATAAATGAAAACACAATTTCGGCATTCCTATTTTGTTGAGAAAGTATAACCATATGAGAGCAATGGATAAATATCCTATAATTTGTAATATAGATATTCCCCGTGATTCAACTTGATCGATTCTATGAGCAAAAGTTAGTTGATTCGTTTGATCTTCGATTCCATCCAGAGTGTTTTTGTATCCGTAATTATCGTTAATAAGTTTTGGAGTTTTCCCTAGTTTATTTAGTAAAATAATCCAGTCTGAATCATTAGTTACATTGACTGTTTTGATTTTAATCTCGTAAGAAATTTCCTTGCTACTACCACTTATTCTCATATGGTTATTCTTGTACAATATGTCTACGGTTTTATTAGTTTGTAACAAAGATGGTTTCTCTAGTCTAACAATTCGATGTGTCTTTTCTTCGAAAATGCTCAGATCTATTGCTTTTTCTGGTATAGCTATAAAATGATTCTCAGCGTTTAATGGGATAAAAGTTATATCTTCAATGTTATAAACTACTACCTTACAGAATTTGACAGTGTTTTCTGCGCTTAAGATTTCAGAGTTACAATCGTGCTTCACTCGACGGTCGTGAATCGGCTGAGTTTGTTTGCAAATGTAAAAGTCAGATATAGAACGGCATTGCTTATCCAAGTAGTTTTGATCGACATTGATGTAATTTAGTCCTGACGTTAAAAATATCGGATGAACTACTAAAGGTGCTAAAAACACTTTGTTCGTGAGAGATGGTATGGGATATATTTGCTCTATATCCCATTCCATGTCCATAACTGTTGGTACAGAAATTACAAAGAAAACTTTGTTTTGTCGAGTAAACAATGTGAGTTCTGAGATATCTAAAATATTTTGGAAATTCTCTTCCTTTGGTATAAAAGCGTTTCCTACTGTTTTGCTACCTAGTACTTGGGCGTAATTGTTAATAAAAGTTCCGGGATCAATAATCTGTGGGCTTATTATTCCTTGTTTTCCTAAGATGATTAAATTGAATATTTCGTCGATTTGGAAATGTAAGTCAAAGAGTGAGCTTTCTAGAGCTATGACTTTTATTAAGGTGATCTCGTTTTTGTTAAGCGTTTTAAGTTCGTTTGTTACACCTGTGTCTACTTGTTTCAGTCGCTGGATGACGTCGTTATTTAAAATTCGTTTAATCAAAGCTGTCTGGTTAGCTACTATGGTTTTTAGGCTGTTACCTTCTTCAAAGAGTTTGTCTATATTTTTGTTGATTATATCTAGATCGCTCGCGGCTAGGGTTCCAAAAAGAGTTTTACTAATAGATCCGATAGCGTCTACTAGTCCTCATCTACTTCTGAGATGAATGTGAGCTAAGGATCGTAATTCGATGCTAAGTGTTCTGACGTTATTTAGTTTTGCTTGTAAAGAGCGTATTTCTGGTAATATGTTACAGTCTTTTCGTGTCTCGCAATGATTCCTAACTTCGGCTACTCCCTTTTCAATATATCTTACTTGTTCCAATACAGCACTAATATCTAGTCCTATAATAACATTTATGTGTTCGCTATAAAGATATGCTTTGGATATTTTCTCATGAAATATTCCATTATTGTCAATAGGGGTTATTTTTAATCCGTTAAGGGTGGTAAAGCCGACGGCAAGGGTGATCGTCCTGAAAAATAAGGTTTTATTCCGTTACCGTGGATTTTCTTAACTCGATCTCTAATGAGAATCTCATAATACGGTGTCTTGACTGATTTAATAACGTAGGGTCCTAACCATTCGTCGTCCAATTTATCCGACTTATGATCGTTGTGAAGGAGTATACGATCTCCTTCCTTAAATAAGGTTTGAGTTCTAATGATTTTTCTTGTCTGATCTCTCATGTACCTCTTTCTACTTTGTTCAAGAGTGTTCTTCGCTATCATTCTATATTTTTGCAATTGTTTTTGCCATAGTGCAAACATTTCTTCGTAGGTGTAATTGGAAGTTCGGGATACGGAAGACGGGAGGTTGGCTTTTCTTCCAAATGTTAGTTCGAAGGGTGAAAATCCAGTCGCATCGTGTATCGCGGTATTATACCCTAGGCAAATAAAGTCTAATACCTGATCCCATTCTTTATTAGAATCGTGTAGGCTCGTGCGAATCATGTCTTTTACTGTGGCGTGTGTTCGTTCTAAGGATCCATTAGATTGAGGATGAAAACTAGTGGTCTTTATATGTTTGATTTTAAATGCTTCCTCGAATTTTTCCATTAGTTCGCTAATAAAGTTTCGTCCCTGGTCTGTTAGTATCGTTTTGGGTGCTGAGAAGATGTAAATGTAGTGATGTAGTACTGCATCGATAATCGATTCGGTTCGTTGTGTTTTCAGTGGTACTAAAACGAGATATTTCGTTAGGTCATCGTGAATCGAAAGAATGTATTGATTTCCAGGTGTGGTTTTAGGCATCGGACCAATTAGATCCATGGCTATCTTTTCGTTTGGTTTTACTGGTGTCTGAGGAATTACGGGTTGTTCCTTGGGTCTGATTCTAACTAGCTTTTGTCGTTGACAAGCTTCGCAATTTTTTATAAAATCTTCTATCCTCTCCATGAGGCGTGGGATTTTGAATTGGTCTTTGATTTTACTATATGTCTTTTGAATACCCAAGTGTCCACTAATGTCGTCATGGTTTTCGCGTATAATGTCTAGAGCTTGTTCGTCAGTTATGGTTCGTATTGGTTCGTATGCAAAAGTTATTTCTTCAATTTGGTCATTATTAAACATGAGTGTTACTTTGATCCTAGCTTTTTCGGTTTCGGTAAAACTATTGTCTCCTATCCCAATTTTCTTGCGTTTCTTGGTTAGTTCAAAAATTTTTCGAATCCAAGTATCTTTGTCGAATGGACCTAATGTTTCTCTATTCAATTGATAGAAGGTGTGATCGTTAGGCGTGATTTTAAGTCGTCTCGGGGGTGTCGCGTCTTCTGACCATGTGTTAAAGTGTTCTACAATATTTTCGGAGTTTGCAGGTGTGTCTGGGACTGATTTGTCGGTAATTTGGTAAATTTTTCTGGAAAGTGCGTCGGCTGCTGTGTTCTCTTTACCTTTGCAATACTGAATATCGTACTCGTATTCTTCGAGTTTAAGTCTCCATCTAATCAAACGCGAAGAAGGGTCTTTGCAATTTTTGAGCCAAGTGAGTGCTTGGTGATCGGTTCGAATAACGAATCGTCTTCCTAACAGGTATTGCCTGAGTCTTTTAACTGCCCATACGATAACTAATAATTCCTTTTCTGTGGTAGAATAATTTTTCTCTGGGGGGTTGAGTGTCCGTGATATGTAACAACAAGGATGTCCGTCTTGTGATAAGATTGCGCCTATTCCTTCATTGGAAGCGTCTGTGGTGAGTGTGAATGTTTTCGTGTAGTCTGGGTATGCTAAAACTGGGGCTGAGGATAGCTTTTCTTTTAGTGTGTCAAAGCTTGTCTGTTGCGTTTCTGTCCATCTAAAAGGATTGTCTTTCTTTGTGAGATCTGTTAATGATTTGGCGAGTTTGGAAAAGTTTTTAATGAATTTTCTGTAGTATCCAGCTAATCCGAGAAATGACTTTACGTCTGTTGGTGTTTTGGGAATCTTAAAGTCTTTAACTGCGGAGATCTTTTTAGGATTTGGCTTTATGCCCTCGTGTGTTATGACATGTCTAAGTATTCTAATTCAGGTTTTAGAAACTCGCATTTGTCGGGTTGGATTTTTAGTCCTAACTCTTTTAATCTTTGCAATACTATAGCAAGGTTTTCATTGTGTTGTTGAATTGTACTACCGAATATTATTATGTCGTCAAGGTATACAAAGCAGTATTTGTTCAATAATCCTCGTAACGCGGTATCCATCATGCGTTGGAAGGTGGCTGGGGCGTTTTTTAAACCGAATGGCATGCGATTATAGTGACAGTGTCCCTGAGGTGTGCTAAAGGCTGTATATTTCTTTGAGTCGGGATCCATAGGTATTTGATGGAATCCCGAAGATAAATCTAGAGCAGAGAAGAATTTGGCGTTGCCTAATTGTGATAGAATGTCGTCGATTGTCGGTAGTGGGTAGGCGTCTTGATCGGTAAGTTCATTTAATTTTCGAAAGTCGATAACTATACGCCATTTCTGTTTGCCTGATGCGTCTGATTTCTTGGGTACTACCCATACTGGACTGTTGTAAGGAGAATCTGATTCTTCAATGATATTTTTATCTAACATTTTTTTCATTTGTTTTTCAATTTCTGCTTTATGGGCTTCGGGAGGTCGGTACGATTTGGTATTGACGATTTTGTTTTCGCGTAGGGTAATAGTGTGTTTTGTTAGGTTAGTACAAGGTAGGGTATCGGATTCTAGGTCAAACACGTCTATGTAATGTAGGAGGATCTTTTCGATAGGAATACGAAGTTTGTCTTCAATATGGTCTAGTCTAATTATTTGTTTCATTTTAGCAATTTTATCGAGATCGTGTTCATAAGAAAGATCATTAGTGATTATAGTTGGTTGCTCACCAGTATTGCAGAAACATACTCTCGTCGGAACTTTATCCAGATAAATTGTTTCGATTTTGGTTTGCCCTGGGAGAATGGTTTTCGGCGCCTGGAAAAATATTTCGTTCCCGTTTAATTGTATTGATTCGTTGTTAATTCGATATGAGTAGTTAGAGAGCATCGGTAAACCAATTATTCCGTCTTCTATTAAAGGAAAATCGTCTGGCACAACGTACAATGTGTTCATGATGTTAAAGAATTGAAAGTCTACTGTTTCGTCAGTTTGGTATTTGTCATTGTCCATGTAAAATGTTTTAGCTACTGTCTTTTTAGGTTTAAATGTGGCACTTGATCTTTTAACTAAATTTATTCCTGCACCGGTATCGATTAAATATCGTTTGATTTCTGTTCCCGATCGAACTCCAATGGATAGAAGTTTTCCTGTTGTTGCGTGTACTCGTACGACGTCTCTCGAGGTTCTGGTAGCGCTGTTTCCTCTTCTCGTCCCGCATTCTCCATGTTTATATTGTAGCTGCGCGGTGGCGGAAGATTTCGCTGGCTGGCCGGTTGAAAATTTCGGCAGTAATTTGCGGTATGTCCTATTTGGTTGCACTTAAAACACTTCATTCTTCCTCCGTTGTTTATTTGAGTGCTTGTCGGCAGGCGATTGAGCGTAGTCATCGGACCGCTCCTAAGTGGGGGTTTGCGTTGTGACGAAACATTCCCTCGGGCGAATGAGTGAGCTCTTATTTGCTGCCTGCACTGATTTCCGCGGTTTCGCTCAATTTCTCCGATTAATAGTTCTGCTTCGAACGCGGCATCTTGTGCTTCTTGTAAGGTGCGCGGTTTCATGTTTGATGTTCTGATTTCTATCTCGGGTTTTAAATTTAGTATGAACGTTTTGGTTGCGCGTTCGTTCTCTAGGTCTATCGCGACTGCTCGTCGAATAGGATCGCGAATTACCTGTTGCAATGCGTATATAAGTTCATTAAGACCTTGTCGAAATCTTTTGACGTATCCGTGTACTGATTCGTTAAAACTTTGCCGAGTTCTTTGTAATTAATCGCGTGCACCGTTTGAGGTTACGCTAATCGATACGAACTTCCTCAGATTTTCGAATAAGGCGCCGTACGTCTCGATAACCGAATGTCTAATGCCTCTTTCGGCTTCGCCGACAATGCGTTTGGTTAGAATTAATTTCAATAAAGCACGCTTTTCCTTACATTCCGATCTAGCTTCGCTTACCCGCTTGATGAATCCCTCCACTCCAATGTCATCTTGACCGTTGAGGACTGGGATGAACTCGATGCTGGTTTTCGCGTCGAACATATGTCGTTCGTACGAGGCTGATTCTTCTTCCTCATCCTCGGAGTTCGCTGGGTCGGAGGTTTCTGGAGTTTCTTTGATCCGAACGCGTTCTTCCGGAGATTTCACTATGCGGGTGTCTCGAGTAGTGCTTCTGCTGGCAGAACTAGTATCGTCTGTTATAATTGAGTTGAACTCAGACGAATCTACGGAGAATTGTACTCCTAGCTTGAGTTCGGCCACAGTCTTCCCTATTAGTTCCATTTCCTTGATCCGTTGAGTGCTTTCATCGCGGATTAGTTTATACAAATCATTTATAACTGCCTTATGTTCTTCGTGCTGGCGCTGCATCATATCCAAAATTGCCCGCTGGTTTGGATCACCGCTAGTCGAAGCGACAGGTGTAACTTTCTTATCGTCCCTTTTGTCCATTTCAGAGTAATAGATCGTCGGAGTCTGACGTTATCGAATGCAATCGATCGATCCTTTTGGAGGAAATGGTTCTACTTACTAATAAAACCGTTTTTCGTAGTCCAGGTTGCTTGATACACCTTTGGTCGGATGTCCCGTAGGCCAAAACCGTAATCTTGTTTTATCCAACGTTGATGTATCCTGGCAGGATCGCCAAAATGTCACGTCCGCTATCTAATAGCCACATTACTTCATTATTACTTATCTCGTTCGCCTCGCCGCTGTATGCTGCGTGCGCCGTTGCTATTGTCACGTAAAATGAGAAAGAAATTTAAAGGAAAGAAGAAAACTTTATTTTTTCCTCGTTTATACACTTCTGAACGCTAGCCGTGGCCGTTCGAGACTGAGGCTCTTACAATATTTTCTTACTTTCGGTGACATCTGTTTCTTCTGTTGTTTTTCATCCTTCATTATCCCCACTACCCTGTAGGCGTACGTGACTGTTACTACGCTTCTAGAACATTCGGTGGAAGGACCGTTAGGACATAGATGAACCCTCAGGTACTCCGGCAATATACATTGTCGCCAAGGTCGCCATGTGTAATGTTCAATTATCGGCTGTCTGGAGAATGTTTAGAAGTGGTCGCCTAAGGTACCGTCAGGGCAAAAGAGTTTGTGGTTACACTATCCATGTGCCTGATCTTGAGTTACCATGCTCGCTCGTGCCGGTTGTTGATTGACGATGGAAATTTCCACGTCCCCTGCTCGTATTTCCTTTGTTTCCTCTTCCTCTGCTGCGACCACGTGTTGACCCACGCCAAAAACTGTTACTGCTTCCCGCTTCGACGCCATTTTGACACTCTCTCGCAGAATGTCCTACTCTTCCACATCTGAAGCATCCTTCCTTTTTTGCAGAAAAGGCGTTGGTTTGCATTTCTCCTCGATTGGACTTATTTTTCTTCTCAGCTATTTCAATTTTATTTGTTACATATGCTACCGTTTGATTTTCTGCTTTCAATGCATCTACTACATCCGCTATGTAGGTGTATTCTTCGGGTAACGTATTCAGCGTGAAATTTAGTTTTTCCCTCTCACTCACTTGTGCACTCGCACATTTTAATTCGTTTATTAATTTTTCGAAATTACTAAAAAACGATGCTGAATCAATGTAGTTCTCAAGTCTTATCTTTTCCAATCTCCTTCTGCATACGATCTGTAGTGCCGTCGAATCTGTCAAGTACATTTCATCAAACTTTTTCACTATCTCATACGCCGTTTTTTCTTCTCTAATATATTCCAATTGTCTATTTGTGACGGCACTATAAATAATATTTATTGCCTTCAGATCCTTTTTGTCCCAGTCTTCATTGTCTGTTTCTGTCTTCACCCTAGTTGTGACAATCTCGCATTCTTCATATCTGAGAAACATCGTTATTCTTTGCTTCCACATACCGTAATCCTCACCATCGAAAATAGGTATCATTATTTCCGATCTATCCATTTTAAATGATTCCTTATCTCTTACTCATGCGTTCCTACGTGCTCGAAGTGTATTTTTCCTCTTTGTAACCTTTGAACGTTTCTTTGCTTACTGAGAACTAACTCGAACTAACTCGCAATATTGAAAAACACGCACTAAAATAACTTGCAAAATTATGAACCACGCTCTGCTACCATGAAAAGATATAGAATGGATTCGGAAATACAAATAATTCCCTTTATTTAGCACACAACTGTTATACATATATCTTATACTCTTAAGACCTCAAAATCCTACTCGCACGCACGCTTGTTGTCAACCGACTCTTCCAGATACTTCTAACGACTGGCTCTTGTCTTTTGTCTCAACCAAGACCCGGGCGTCCTCTGACGCTTACACACACATTCACATGTACAGTGTAAATGTATCATATTCCCAACAGGAATAAATATTCAGATCAACGTGACTACGTTTCGATTGCAGGTATGTAGACAATTCGATGCGCGTTATATTCCATTTCTGATGCCAAGAACAGTGCACATCATCCGGCTTACGCTATGTAAAATCTGGACCCAGCCAGATCCAGCGTCGTTGCAATTTCGTATATTCAGGATTAAGTATTCAAACCGACGTATCTCCGATTCTATGGCACATATGGTTACAATTAGAGGCTCGTTATGCACCAAATTTGCTGCCAAACACAGTTCACGTTATCCCGTTTGATGCATGTAAAATCGGGACCCAGCCGAACCCTGCGTATTTGCAGTTTTACATATTCAGTATTAAATATTCAAATCAACGAATCTCCGTTTCTATGGCACACTTACAGACAATTCGGTGCGCGTTATATTTGACATCTGATGTCATATACAGCGCACATCAGTAGGTTAGCGTTTTGTTCACCCTTGTCCCTGTCAAATACACCATAATTGCAGATTAGCATATTCATGCTTGAATATCGAAAGCAACGTATCTTCGTTTCTACGGCAGATATGACGACAATTCGGTGAGCGTTATGCTCCTGATTTTCTGGTGAGCACAGAGCACATTTTCCGATTCTATCTTCTCTTCTGTCTTATGTCTTCTCTGGTCACTGACAGATTCAGCGTAATTTCTGTTTTGCATATTCATGCCTAAATGTTCAAACCAAAGTATCAGCGCTGCTATTGGATACATGTCGCAAATGCGACGCGCGCTATACTCCACAATTACAGCCAAAGACAGTACTTATCCGGTTTGCGCTATGTCGACTGTATTTTCGAGCTATCGCGGGGAGACGCGGTCGTTTGAATACGCGTCAATGGGAGTCGAAAATTCCCGTTACGATTGGAATAATCGACATAATCGATAATAGTAGTTCGATCCCCGTATTTCGGTTAGGATAATAGGTGTAGTCGTTGTGGTATAACACTGGGAGTCACAAAGTCATAAAAAATATATGTATTTCCAACGATTTATACAATCACACTCAGTAAGAACGCCGTTGCTTAAGATACAGATAACGAAGAGAAGGATTATTCTTAGATGAGAATGTGAGCTATAGGAGCTCTAGGTCCGTGAGAGCTGTAGGAGCTGTCGGACTTCTGGATACTGTGAGAGAAAACGGAGGCTCTTAGAGATATAGGAACGGTGAGAGTTATAGGGATTGGAGGAACTTTAGTCACCGTGAGAGACGATGGAACTCTGAGAGATATAGGAACGGTGAGAGTTATAGGGATTGCAGGAACTCTAGTCACCGTGAGAGATGATGTAACTCTAATGTTTATTCTGCTGTGAGTACGAAGCTCGGTATGGGTGTGCCCTTTGAACGAAGAACGCGGATTCGTTGCTGACATTGTTAGTTAGGAAAGTGAGGGCAATGATCCGCGATGCCGATTGGTTATGACTAATGTTAGGATGGAAGAGAGGAGGAAGAAGCCTCCTACCAACGTGGGTCCTAGGCGACATTGTTTATGGGAAAACTCAGATTTTCCGTTAGGTAGATGTCCGCTTTTTTCGTTAGGCCGCTACCCGCTTTCTCCGTAATTCTTAAGAGCGCGTAATAAACCCAAGGACCTTTCTAAAAACCGATCGACAACACTTCTAGAATTAGAAAGTCTTTTCGAAACAAACAGATTGACTTAGACCATATGTGCGAACTATGCAGTTAGGATTTCATCTTTATGGTGGGTCCTTGGGCCTATGGAGGATTCGAAGGATGGCACGTGGACCGTTGGCTGTCAAGCCGCGCGGGATTGAGTGCAGATGTGTTGCGCGGCAGAACATCGACTCTGGTCTCTGTTATATGCAGTGTAATTGTTGTTTTGCAGATTCAGACTCAAATATTCAACTCCACGTATCTCCGTTGCTGTTGCTGATATGTCGACAATTCGATGTGCCTGGTACTCCACATTTCTTGCCAAATACATCGTTTACCAGCCAGTTTGCGCTATATCCAGACTGGTCCCAGACAGATCAAGCATAAATATCAATCGGAGATGAAAGAACACGGGAACCTTCCGTTTGGAATTTTGGGAAAATCCCGTAACATTGTAATCTAGATTCTACCATAGCTGTAATTCAACAATTGTAGCCATCCAGTCCGATTGTAATTGTTCGAAACTTGTGATACTGCAATTGGCCTCGAGGCGACAACCAGTCACCGAACGTAGCCGCGGTCAAGGGATGAACGTTTTGTCTAATAAAGGCATGGAGTAATTCTATAGCTGTGCTTAAATGAAATAATCGTAGCGGCACGTGACAGAAACATTCCAACGGCTTCTGTCCTGTGTCTCGCCACACGCAGACTCTATCCTTCGGATGAGATGATTGCCAGATGTCAACGCATCTCCACAGTATAGGTTTAGCTAGCCTGAGGATTCATTATACACCTATAGCGGAACTCGTCGGTAAAATTCATAACGGTTTCGGTCGAGTGAACCCGCTACACAACAAATCGTGTTTACTGTAAGATGAGATTATTAGAGATCCGACAACGTTAGGCGGTTACCGAAGGTTAATCAAATTCCGTCGTTTTTGTCGTGATCATATGCCCTTTAGTCAACTACCCGAAATGTCAACATTTGTAATCAAGGTCGAGAGTTCAGCGTCCGTTGTGATTTTTCGAGAACACCTTGGAAATTTAAATCCCAACGCATTTTGTCAGCACCGACGCATATAAATATAGCGAACAGGGTAGCGAGGCATTCTTTGTTATCGAATGACACGAGCAGTAGCAGTTAAGTCGATACTTCTTTGCGCCGATTTATTCGTAATCACGAATCAAGACAACAAGTGTATTATACGACTAGTGTACACGTAGGGTATATTTTAATAAACTACATAGTTAAATCCACTCTTGTGCTTTTAAACCTAAATCGCTACCATATACCTCAAATCAAATTCGCACTAGTGAATAATTTGCATAACATTGCATAACAACAACGTCTAATCCAAATGAAGATTCATTTCACGCATCTAACACTAATCATAATGTAAACCAGATCTATATGAAGATACATGCACATGCGATCGATTCTGACTGTCCAGGACTCTCACCGGAGCCGGAACTCGCAGTGCACCGTGACGAACGGCACATATATAAGAATTCATTCTCACCCAGACCGTCAGTCGTGCTCGCGCCACAATAGAAGCAACATGGAGTTTCTTTAGATCTCTGCTACGCGTCGTTGGCTTGTTCGTGCCAAGTAAGGTAGATATCATTTCCGAACTACCACTGGAAGTTTTGCACTTGATACTTCGAAAATTGGATCCCTCGTCCCTGCAGTGCGCCGCGCTTGTCTCGCGCAAATGGTTCAACGTATGTAGATCCGACAAGTGTCTACGGCGGAAAGCGAGACGTCACATGAGGCATACGAGAAAGCGGGTCAAGATGCAATTTCTCGGAACTGCAGCCGCTAAAGCTACCAACCAAGAATCAAGAAGTAGGGAACGTGGTGAGGGCAGCCTAAGGCACGAAATAAGCTTATCCGCTGCTCGTGCGGCGGTCGTCGTTGGAAGGTTACGCGGTCCTCCGAAAATTTGGATGCGAGATCGCCCTATCGATGTTGGACCAATAAAATGTATTTGTCTCTAACTCGTGTAAGTACCTTAATTTGACTGCTTGCTCTTGCGAGAACTTGAAACGGTCTGCTCCGGATTCAGAACTGTAGAGTGAAGCTTGAAATAAAATGGTTTTACTGAAACGGCAATGTGTTTCAGTCACGATAATACTATCTGTATCGTAATAGGCCCATTATTGAATAATAAATATGTCGGAGATGAAAGAACACCGGAGCCTCCCCTTTGGAGCGGTGGGAGGACCCCCTTAGCGCTGTAACCCAGATTTCATCATAGCCGCACTAAGAAACTGTTGTAATTCGATCCGACTGTACTTATTCGAAATTTATGATAGTGAGCTCGGGCTCGAGGTGACAACCGGTCTCCGAACGTAGTCGCGGTAAAGGGATGAACGTTTTACCTAACAGAGGCATGAAGTAACTCTATAGCTTTCCTTAAAAGAAATACTTGGGACGGGGCACGACGGTAAACATTTCAACGATTTCTGTCCCGTGGCTCGCCACACGCAGGCTTTGTCCTTCGGGTAAGACGATTGCCAGATGCCAACGCATCTTCACAGTATATGTTTAGCTGGGCGAGGACCCGCTACGAATATTAAATTTCAATTACACAAAGTCTCTCAAATAGACAAATGGCCCGTGCCCCAACTACGGGAAAATAAGAGAAATCTATCCTTCCACGAACGACGCTTCTCGCTAGCAACTTTCCCCAAGGACAGCTAATATCTTTCTCTAACCACCAACATGGAAATTGACCAATTAACAGCAACGTCAATTTCCCTCACCCTTCGAGCGAAGACTTTTCTCCGCGAATCCGATGATCTCGTGCCCTTAGGCACACCCATCATAGTTTTCTTCGACAGCATCACCGCGACGGAGAGACACTCTCTAGTGCGATCTCATCAGTAATCGACCTGTCTTTCGTATACGAAATAATTGCCCCCGTGCTCTAACATATAGTGTAACTTAGACGCAAACGAAGGGTAAAGTCCAGTATCCGTTGACCGCGGAAACGTTGCCGGAGCCGAGACCATTGTCATCGTGCCGCGAATATCGAAACCTTGCGATTATCTATCGACGCTGTAAATCTCTCTAATTTGTGTCAATAAACTCAATCATTGTTACACCGCACCTATGGCTAATTCCAACGAAGATACACCGAACACCCCCACCCACAATCCTGACGTGCATCCGACAAATAAAACGTATCATCGCTGTAATTGCAGATTTGTCGTCGATTAGGTGCGAGATATACTCCTCATTGGCTGCCAAATACAGCGCACTTCAGCTGGCTCGAGCTACTATATCATCTCTGGTCCTTGACATATCAAGCGTAATTGTAGTTTTGCATATTCAGGTTAAAATATTCAAATGAATGTATCTCCGTTTCTATACCGCAAATGGCTACAATGCGATGCCCGTTATATTTCATATCCCATGTCATAACCAGCGCACATCAGCAAGTTTGCGGTCAACTTTGGTCTCTGTCAAACACAGCGTAATTGCTGCTGCGCATATTCAGGCTTACATATTCACAAAAACGTATCTCCGCTTCTATTGCATATATTTCGACTATAAATAGCGCGTTACACTTCATATTTGCACTCAGATACACCGCACATTAGCTGATTACAGCTATATCAGATCTGGTCCTTGAAACATCCATCGCAATTGTAGTATTGCGTTTGCAGTCGTAAATATTCAAATCATGGTATGTCCGTTTCTACGGAACATTTTCGGAAAATTCGATGCGCGTTATATGTCACATTTGCTGTCATGTGCACTGCATGTCAGCTGGTTTGCGCTATGTCAACTCTGGTCCCTGTCAAATCCAGCGTAATTGTAGTTTTGCATATTCAGGTTAAAATATTCAAATGAATGTATCTCCGTTTCTATTGCACATATGGCTACAATT
This sequence comes from Bombus terrestris, assembly GCF_910591885.1. Lineage (NCBI taxonomy): Eukaryota > Metazoa > Arthropoda > Insecta > Hymenoptera > Apidae > Bombus > Bombus terrestris. Next base: position 1,133,879 of record NW_025963549.1, read on the forward strand.
CGATGTCCGTTACATTTCACATCTGATGTCACATGCAGCACACATCAGCAGGTTTGTACTATGTCAACTCCGGGCTCTGTCAAATCCAGCGAAATTGCTGTTTTGCATATTCATGCTTAACTATTCAAATCACCGTATAGCCGTTTGCATTGCAAATATGCCGACAGCACGAAGCGCGTTATACTCCATATTCGCTGCCAAATACAGTGCATATTATCTGGTTTGAGTTATGTAACGTGTGGACGCAGCCAACCTCAGCGCATTTGCAGTTTTGCATATTCAGGCTTAAATATTCAAGTCAACATATTGTAGTATCGTGAGGAAAAAACCTCATTAGAAATCGATCAAAACAATGTCGTCTGTCCTTCGGTTGTTACTTTACATCGGGGAGAAAGCCTATGTGACTAAAGTCACCTTGTACTTGCTGAGCGTTAACAGAATGGAGTTAGAGAGTTGGAAAAACTAACGCTAATGGTAGGGGACGATTTAACTTTAAAGATTGGATGATCGATAAGCGTTGAACGGTTGATCGAGAAATAAGAGTGAGTCGAGAGGTCAGAGTTAATCGAGGAGTCGAAGAGTAGATTTGTTAGCGCTGTCGAGTTGCGAGAGTTGTTAGCGTTGTTGAGAGTGGAGTTGTTAGCGTTGTCGAGTTGTGAGAGGTGTCAGCGTTGCTGAGAGTAGAGTTGTTAGCGCTTTCCATTTTCAGGATTAAATATTCAAATCAAGCTATTTCCGATTCCGTTGCAGATATGTCCACAATTCCAGTTAGCGTCGTACTGCCAAATGTATTACTCATCAGCCGGTTTGCGCTATGTCGATTCTGACCATTGTTAAATCCAGCGCAATTGCAATTGTGGATACTCATGCACGAATAATCAAATCAACGTATCTCCGTTTTTGTGGCAAATATGTCGAGAATTCGATGTGACTTGTACCCCACATTTCTTGCCAAATGCAGCGCACACCAGCCTGTTTCCGTTATGTCCTCTCTGGTTTCAGTCAAAGCCGGCATGATTGTAGTTTCGCATATTCATGCCTAAATGTTCAAATAAACCTATACGGCACATATCTGCCAGTTTGCGCAATGTCAATTCTGGACCGTGTCAAATCCAGCGTATTTGCAGTTTTGCATACTCAGTCTAAAATATTGAAATCCACGTATCTCCGCCTCAAGAGCTCAAATGACGACCATTCGATGCGCATAATACTGCACATATGCTGCCAAATCAGCCGGTTTGTGCCACGTCAACTCTGGACCCGATCAAATTCTGTGTAATTGCAAATTTGCATATTCAGGCTTAAATATTCAAATGAAGGTATCTTCGTTCCTATTACAGATATGTCGACAATACTATGCAAGTTGTATTCCACATTTACTACCAAATACAGCGCGCATCATCCGGGATGCGACTTTTCAACTGTGAACGCTGTAAAAGCCAATGTAATTGCGGATTTGCATGTTAAGGCTGAATTACTCGTTAGAACGTAGCCGCACTGGTATTGGATATATGTCGAAAATGCTATGCGCGGTAGCTCCACATTTGCTGCCAAATAGAGCGCACATCAGTGGGCTGGCGCTATGTTAACTCTGAACCGTGTGAAATCCAGCGAAATTGCAGTTTTGCATATTCAGGCTTAAATATTCAAATCTACGTATTTCTGTTTCTGATGCAGATATGACGATGAATTTATGTGTGTTATACTCCACATTGGCTCCCAAATTTAGCACACATCGGAGGGTTTGTGCTATGTCATCTGTGTATCCTGTGAAATCCAATGTAATTGCAGTTTTGCTTACATAGGCTGAATCCTCCATTAGAAAACATTGCGCTGTTATTAGCTGTATACATATTATGTATGTCGGAAATACGATACACGCTACACTCCACATTTGCTGCCAGATACAGTGAACACAATCCGGTTTGAGCTATGCAAAATCTAGACCTAGCCAGATCCAGCGTATTTTCAGTTTTGTATATTCAGTATTATGCATTCAAACCAACGTATCTCCGCATCTGTTGCTGATATGCCGACAATTCGATACGCGTTATACTCCACATTTGCTGCCGAATACAGGGCACATTAACTGGTTTGCGCTGTGTCAACTCTGGACCTTGTACATGCAGCGTAATTGCTGTTTTACATATTCGGTCTCAGATATTTGAATCAACTTTTCTGCTCTTTTATAGCACACATGCTGAGAACTCGATGCATCTTATACTCCACAGTTGCTGCCAAATACAGCCCACTTCAGCTGCTTTGAGCTATGTCATCTCTGGTCTCCGATAAATCCAATGTAGTTTCAGCTTTGCATATTCAGGCTGAAATATTCTAATCAACGTATCTCCGCTTCCGTTGCAGGTATGTCGACAACGTAAAGCGTGTTATACGCCAAAATTGTTGCCAAGCACTGCACACATCAGCCGCTTTGGGCTATGTCGATTCTGGACCCTGTGAAGTGCAGCGTAATTGTAGTTTTGCATACTCAGGAATAAACGTTCAGATCAATGTGTCTCCGCCTCTATAGCATATGTGCCGACATCCACTCCATATTTGCTGCCAAATACAGCGCACATTAGTGGCGCTGGCGCTATGTCAGCTCTGGCCCGTGTCAAACCCGCGTAATTGCAGTTTTGCAAATTTGTGCATAAATATTCAAATCAACGTATCTACGATTCTGTTACAGATATGCCGACAATACGAATCAGGTTATACTTTACATTTGCTGCCAGTACAGTGCACATCATTCGATTTAAACTATGTCACCTCCGATCACCGACAAATCCAGCGTAGTTGCAGTTTTTCATATACATTATTATATATTCAAATCCACGCATCTCCGTTACTGTTTGAAATGTGTCGACAATACGATTTGCCTTGTATTCCACATTTCTTGCAAATTAAACCAATATCATCCAATTAGCGCTATGTCCACTTTGGTCCGGTCAAACCCAACGCAACTGCAGTTTTGCATTATCAAATCTAAATAATCAAATCAACTAATCTCCGTTTCGATTCCAGATATGTGGAAAATTCGATGCGCTTTATACTCCGTAGTTGCTACTAAATACAGCTCACATCATCTGGTTTGCGCTATGTCAAATCCGGCTGTACCTTACTTTATTATTTTAAGTAAATTGGACGACTACGACGACAAACGATAACCTCAAATAAGTCTGACGGTCAAACTTCCCATATACCCTGTCCTCTACATATTTCATTATAAAAGACCTGAGTCAAATATTGATGTTGGGAAGTAATGGATTGTAGACTAAGGTACTGCAACTTATTCTATTATGGGAGCAGCTGCCACAAGCAGTTATCTAATCATTCTAAATAAAGACAAATTGTGTCGACTAAATATTTGTTATACAAATAGTATTGTCTTTTGGTAACGGGTGCTTTCCTCGGATACAATTCCACACAGTAGCCGGGCCCCCTAGGACTATAGGGGTTGAGATTACGCCCAACCATCGCACAAGGCACCCAATACCTTGCTCACTGGATCAGCTTAGCCTGCAGGAGCTGTCGCTCGTATCAGGTCGAACGGGGCACATTCTAAGCCGTCCCGTCTCACCAGTACGGTTTCGGAGCAGGTGGGACGCTGCTCACCCGCCGAAGGCCATTCGGTGGAGTCTCCACCTTAAATCGGCCCTCTTGCCAGCATCTTGGCCTCCGGGCTGTAACTCGACCGCCAGTGGTACCAACCTAGTCGTTGGTGGGACTATCGTATGGATGTGCGGCCACCTGACTGTCGGCCAGCGACCTGCTAACCGAGCTCGGCAGTTCCAGATGGGACTCACGTAAGCGGGGGCCTCAAGGTACTTTTGTACCCGGGAGCTTATCCCGGCGGTCCCATCCTTGGCATCATTATCGTGGGTGCGCTACTGCCCAAGGCCACGTAGAGAGGATGTAATAGTAATTAAACGCCTTACACCCCCGACGACCTTCCCTGCGGAGTACATAGGGACTCACGTAAGCGGGACGCTTGTCCCGACGGTCCCCCTGGCTTCGGGAAAGTGGGATTGCCAGCCCTCATAGGCTCACATAAGCGAGCCCTCCCTGCGTGAAATATTTGTTATACAATTATAAAATATGCTATGCAATCGTATCGTACAGTTTAACGTCATCATTCTTTCTTATAACCATTCAGTTATTATATGAAATGCCGCATATGATTTGAAAAAGTATATTTCATCTCAAATAGTATTGCAATTAAACCACTCAGAGGACCATCTTATTAATTATATTTTCCGGTATTGCCTCTGTAGTTGTCGTGTGTGAAGAGGACGAAGGTCATGTGGACTAATAACGGAGTCTTTGTTGTTGTAACCGTCAGATGTATTTGAGTTAAGGCTACCAATACTAGCCGCGGGGGGGGGGGGGTTTGAAAGAATTCGTATTTGCCTACCTGACGACAATAGCTGGTTGCGGTGACATTGTTTTTACATTAATTGTAGCTGAGCGGTCTAGGTACTTCGAGGCGACAACGACGTAATTTGCTTTGTCCTATGACTCATGTACCGCTACACTTCTATTTCTATAGAAATATAATGCTAAATACTGCAATATATACCACAAGTATTTCATATTTGAAATAACAGTCAAATTAACGGAATTAATCTGTTTGACATCTATACGGTTCAAGTCTTGTACGAATATATGTACAGCCTGTAGTTTTAATATTCTAAGCGCGTATTGTATGTCGGACACTTATCTTTAATAAGTTTTGCAAATCTGTTTATAGTAAGTGATGAATCATTAGGCCAATGACAAATAAGGCGACCTTTAAAAGATTTAACGAAACTTGCCTCTGCTGAACTTAGTCTATGAAGGTCGAATAGCTTCTCGTTTGTTTTTCAATTAAAGACATACTTTATGGAGTGTGTTTTACTGACATACCGATTCCCAGGATTTCCGGTGCTTCTTAAAAATATTACACTCTGTTGTATGAAATATAATTTGTCCTTATTATAACCATTAACATCTAATGTCTTTTCTGGAAGTTCGTATACTAAGGCATCGGAATTATTTTTCATTTTACGCTGCGTTACTCGCGACTTTTCACAGATATATGTACCAACTGGAAGTAGTTCTTTGGCACGTATTCGGGTATAGTTATTTCCTGCTGGTTTCCACAAAGCTTCACAGAACAACGTCGCTTCCTCGTTCCTTTAAAGAACAGTCATACATTAGTATCACATGAACGTACTCCTTGAAAAAACATTTCATTACTGGAAATCTAAAAGTTTATTGTTGATCTCAATAAGAGTCACTTGCTTACCTGCTCCTCAAATATTTTTTGCTAATGTCCACTTCTCCTAAGTACAATGCATCTATAATATGCACTGCAAGTACTTTTTGCTGATATATAAACTCCTTAGTCATTTCATATACAACCTCTGCGTTTACAAGTGTATTTGGTGGTAATTCTATGCCAATGTCATCGACACTAACCCAAGAATTCTTTGTACATGTATATACGTTGCTCCTTCCCACGCCCATATAAAATGTAGCGTGCTTCTTATCATCATCAGACCTTGGATTTGTACCACATGGCATACAAAACCAGTCATATAGTGATAAAAATGCATTTTCAATGTTAAATTCCATCAATTGTGCTGGATTAATTTGTCTTTGGTTTCATGTGTCTTGGGATTGTCCTAGTTTCATCTGGAAGTTTCCAATACTCTAGATATTGCTTGCGCATATCAGCTTGTTTTGTCTCAACAAGAGTATTATCCGCATAAAATGCTGCAATTTTACACAGGTCGATTATTTGTTTTCCGGCCAAATCTTTGTCAGAAGCACGTAGATATTGAACAAATTGTTTCTCTCTTTTTAATTCATTATATGATACTAGTTGTAAAACGTCGTCATTTACACCACCTTTTAAAAGCAGACGATTAACATGCTTCAGATATTCAACAACATCTTGTACCCCAGATCGTTTCTTCTTACATATTAAGTAACGTTCTGAATTTCCTGGTCTAGAAGAGTTTGGTTTAAAAATAAAAACTTCTTCAAAGCAGCGATACATTAAATAAACTATACCAGCACTAAAGGGTGTAAAAAGGTTGAATAATTAAGTCACAAAATCACCACCCTCTCTTTCAGCCATCAATGCTATTAAACATCGACAAAGGTACAGTTGTTTTGAAAGAATTTCTTGTACATTTTCTTGTCGTTCTACTGAGAATCCTCAATCAGACATCACAAAATGTACTCCTTTGCCATGGGTATGCTGCATTACAGGATTTGTAAATGCCTCTTCATTATCTGGGTCAAAGACATCACCACTTTCCTTTGGTCCGTAGTATGGATGAAATGTTTCACAGAACCCGCATAAAAGTCTACTAATTTGAAATCATGTTCATTTTCTAAAGTAAGAGCAAATCCTTTAGCACGTCATTTCTTTCGCCATCGAACATGTTCACTAAAACCTCCTGCTCCAGCACATACTTCACTTGAACATCTGCGAATTTTTTGTCGTTTACTATGATTATAAGTATCTCTTTCACAGTTCTTCCTTTTTGTCCTAGTTTCCAATTCTTCTTGCATGGTATGTTGATGCATCAGTCGCATAACAATTCTGCTAGGAACATGATACATTTACAATGTACATGTGAATGTGTGTATAAGCGTCAGAGGACGTCAGGCCTTAGTTGGGACAAAAGACAAGAGTCAGTCGTTAGAAGTATCTGGAAGAGTCTGTTGACAACAAGCGTGCGTGCGAGTAGGGTTTCGAGGTCTTTAGAGTATAAGATATATGTATAACTGTTGTGTAATAAATAAAGGGAATTATTTGTATTTCCGAATCCATTCTATATCTTTACATGGTAGCAGAGCGTGGTTCATAGTTTTGCCACTTATTTTAGTGCATGGTTTTCAATATTGCCAGTTAGATCGAGTGAGTCTTCAGTAAGGAAAGAAATGTTCAAATGTTACAAAGAGGAAAAATACACTTCGAGCACGTAGGAACGCTTGAGTAAGAGATAAGGAATCATTTAAAATGGAGAGATTGGAAATCATGATACCTATTTTCGATGGATATTTATGGTATGTGGAAGCAAAGAATAACGATGTTTCTCAAGTATAGAGAATGCGAGATTGTCACAACTAGGGTGAAGACAGAAACAGACAGTGAAGACTGGGACAAAAAGGATCCGAAGGCAATAAATATAATTTATAGTGCCATCACAAACAGACCATTGGAATATATTAGAGAAGAAAAAACGGCGTATGATATAGTAAAAAAGTTTGATGAAATGTACTTGAAAGAGTCGACGGCACTACAGGTCGTATGCAGAAGGAGATTGGAAAACATAAAACTTGAGAACTACAGTGATTCAGCATCGTTCTTTAGCGATTTCGAAAAATTAATAAACGAATTAAAATGTGCGGGTGCACAAGTGAGTGAGAGGGAAAAACTAACGTACATGCTGAATACGTTACCCGAAGGATACAGCTACATAGCGGATATAATAGATGCACTAAAAGCCGAAAATCAAACGGTAGCGTATGTAAAAAATAAAATTGAAATAGCGGAGAAGAAAAATAAGTCCAATCGAGGAGAAATGCAAACCAACGCCTTTTCTGCAAAAAAGGAAGGATGCTTCAGATGTGGAGGAGTAGGACATTTTGCGATAGAGTGTCAAAATGGCGTCGAAGCGGGAAGCAGTAACAGTTTTTGGCGTGGGTCAACACGTGGTCGCAGCAGTGGAAGAGGAAACAAAGGAAATACGAGCAGGGGACATGGAAATTTCCATCGTCAGTCAACAACCGGCACGAGCGAGTGTCACGACCGGCATACTTCAAATCCGATGGACCGATGATGGAGATAGAGATGTGGCGGCCTTGGCGACAATGTATATCGCCGAACTGCCTAATGAGTCATCTGTATCCTAACGGTCCTTCCACCGAATGTCCTAGAAGTGTGAGAACGGTCACGTACGCCTACAGGGTAGTGGGGATATTGAGGGATGACAAACAAAGAAGAAACAGATGTTACCGAAAGTCAAATTGTAAGAGCTTCAGTCTTGGAAAGTCACGGCTGGAGCTCAGAACAAAGTCGCAATCAGTGTAAATTCAGAATACAAGAAATAAATTCTCTTGTTTTTTTTGTTACCTTAATTTTTTCTTTTCGTTCGAGCCTCCTGCTTTTTATTTTACGTGACATTTTTGGCGATTACTGCCAGCATAGTGAAAAGTGTTTGTTCGGAAACCAAAAGACATTCATCATCTACGGAAGATAGAATTATTTGGGACTACGGTCATCCGCAACAACGAAGTAACTATCACGAACCGAGTGAAGTGACAAAGGAAGGTAAACTGGATTCCTTCGTACGTTACCGTGAAAGAAAATCTAGCTTCAGTAGCAAAGACTCATCTTCGTCCGAAAGCAGGAAGATGTCTAAGACAAACGAATCTCAAACTTCTACCTCAACGGATCCAACGTTGCGAACAATATTGGATAGCATTCAAAAACAGCAAGAGAGTATTGCCCGTTTACAAGAGGATATGTTACGTTTGTCTATGCAAAGTGACGAAACAAATAGATGCTGGGTAGCAGAAATCGGAAGTCTTAGGAGAACCGTCGCAGAGCTACGGACTGGGTTCGGATCCCTTGCGACCGATGATTCTGGTTCCATCATTACTGAAGGCAACGAAAGTGAATCGACGGCGATTAATCGCACCGGGAGTACGGTTAGGGCACGCGAACCGACCGGGTTAACGATTCCAGGCATCCCACCTGCGCACATCGACACCGAACAACCCGAAGTTGAAGAGAGAGGCTATTTTCCACCCGCTCTTTCCACTCTACGAGTTAAGGATGCAATACGTTGTATTCCAATGCTCAACGGAGACGATGACGTAGGTGTGAAAGAATTCATCAAAGAAGTGAGCAGTATGAAAGACCGTTGCATGGAGCAAGATTTATTGCTAAAAGCAATAAAGGTAGAAAAAATCGTAGGAAAAGCAGCTCAAAGTATCCGCAACATCCCCATTGAGTGCTACAGCAATCTGTACAACGCACTGAGGAACAATGTGGCAGCTCAAGTGACTTCGGAAGAATATTGGGAACAATTAAAAGAGTTGAGACAGGGACGGGAAGAATCAGTGCAGAGTTTTAATATTCGGTTCAGAAGAATACTCAACCGTTTACTGTACGCAGTATCCAACGAGTACCCACAACCACTTCTACGCAAGCTAATGATCGAAGAAACTACAAAGAAGATTGTCCGTGTGTACCTAAAGGGACTCAGGCGCGACATAGGCCGAACATTATTAATCATTGAACCCGTGAATCTTGAAGAAGCTGAAAAGAAAGCAGCCGACTTAGAACGCTACTCACGAGAAGAACGGCAAGCCAATTGGTCAAGTAGTCGCTTGCCTTCCGCTAGTAATCGCCTCAACAATCAATCAATGCAGGTAAGACGATCTAATACACTATCTAGATCGCCTAACGCACCAGTAGCTCAGAAACCTACCACATTCGACCGAGTAGAGAATGGGCCACCCGATAAACGCGCGCAAATGAAGTGTTTCAAATGCGGAAAGCTGGGACACATGGCCAGCAAATGCCAAAATTTTCTACAACCGAGCCAGTACGACCGACCACCCGCAAGAATTCAAGCAGTCCAGGAAAGGGACGAAACACGAGAAGTAACATCGAACCAGAGTATAGACGAACCGCGCGAAACGACGCGAGTCAACATCACCACAGGAAGATTACTCACATTACCTTTGTCAACCCGAACCACAGAGCGAGTATTTCTGGTCGACACAGAAGCAGGGATAAACCTAGTGAAACGTGACAAAACTGTCAACGCGATACAAATAGGGCCTAGACAAAAATTTTCTATGGGACGAGACAAATACGAAACGAACGAATACGTAACAAAACGAATTTTTGGACAAGACCACATCTTTCACATAGTACCGGACAACTTCCCAATCATCGAAGACGGAATCATTGGGCTACCATGTTTAGAGAAGTATAACTATTCAATATCGAATGACAGAATCCGACTAAATGACAAAACCATTTTCTTTCAGAAACCAATACAATTAACTCCTGGAGAAAACAGAGTTCAAACAATCTATCTGGTAGGCAAACCAACTAAAGTATGTTTTATCAACACTGGTGAGCAAAACATTGAAATTTCTAATAATATCCAAAATTCTCATGATGTTTGCAACGTATCAAAACTAAAAAGCCTAGTGAGAACAGATCACATTGAAAAGCCAACCCGCGAATCCATAGAAAAGGTCATTCTGCACTACGTTGACATCTTTAATTTAGTAACCGACCTTTTGCCCTCTACTAATTTAACCCAGCAGACAATTTCCTTAACCAAAGATAAAATCATTAACACACGATCGTATAGACCACCGGAATGTCATCGAGACGAAATTTCGCGACAAATAGGAGACATGTTAAAGAAAAATATCATAGAAGAATCCGATTCCCCTTATAACTCTCCGGTATGGGTAGTTCCGAAAAAATTAGACGCCTCAGGAAAACAGAAATGGAGGATAGTCATTGATTTTAGGAAACTAAATGAACTCACGGAACAAGACGCTTATCCTTTACCTGACATAGACGACATTTTGACACAACTAGGAAACGCGAAATTCTTTTCGGCGCTTGATTTATCCTCAGGATTTCATCAAATTCCAATGAACGAGAAATCCAAAAAATATACCGCTTTTTCGACACCGCAAGGCCACTTTCAGTTCAATCGAATGCCATTCGGTCTTAAAAACGCACCCGTTATTTTTCAAAGATTAATGGACAGAGCCTTAACTGGACTTGTAGGAAAATATTGCCTTGTTTATTTGGACGACATAGTGATATTCGGAAAAACGATTCAAGAACATAATGAAGACCTCGCGATAGTATTTCAGAGACTCAGAGAATTAGGACTTAAATTGCAACCGGATAAGTGCGAATTCGTAAAACCCGAACTAGAATACTTAGGCCACGTAGTTTCAGCCGAAGAAGTTAAACCAAACTCCAAGAAATTAGACGCTGCAAAAAACATTCGATTTACCCGCAATGCAACGGACGTTAAATCATTCTTAGGTTTAGCAGGTTATTACCGCAAATTTATTCGGAATTTATCTAAAATCGCGAAAAGCCTTACAGACTTAACAAAAAAGGACACACCATTCCATTGGACTGACAAACACCAGACTAGCTTTGATACTTTAAAGGACAAACTCTGTAATTCCCCAATACTAGCTTATCCGGACTTTAACAAAACCGTTATCCTAACCACCGACGCAAGTAACGAAGGACTAGGAGCAATACTGTCACAAGACGATCATCCTTGCTGTTACATTTCAAGGACACTACACCCACCCGAACGAAACTATACCACGACAGAAAAGGAACTCTTGGCCATCGTATGGGCCGTGAAAAGACTTAGGTAATACTTGTTAGGACGACGCTTCATTATTCGAACCGACCACCAAGCCCTTAAGAGGCTACACAATTGCAAAGACCCCTCTAGTCGACTAATTCGTTGGAGACTTAGACTCGAAGAATACAGCTATGAAATCGAATACACAAAGGGTAAAGATAATACAGCTGCAGACGCCTTATCTAGCGTTCACGCGGTAACTCGCAACGTAATAGTTAATCTCGACCTATTAATTGACCACACTAATTCATTCAACGAATGGAAAAACAACAACGAAAACCCGAAACTCTTAGAAGTTAAACCGAATGATCAAACATTTTACCAATTAACTCGAAACGATTTAGGAGAATACGACGAGACACTTTGGATCAGAAAACTTTAAAAAATTCTTAAAAATACAACAAAAATCGGCATAGGAAATAACGATTTCACTGAATTAGAGAAAACACAGATTAAACTCATGCTAATATATTTTAACGACACATACAAGGAAATTACTTATGCGCCCAACCCCATTTTAAAACTAGACGAAAGCGAAATACTACAAGCAATAAAGGAAAACCATAACGACACCGTAGGACATTTAGGGATACAGAAAACGTATCAACGGATTAAGGATAAGTTCAAAATCCCCGGCCTTTTTGAAAGAGTAGAAAACTTCGTGAAGACATGCGACACATGTCAAAAGGAGAAACTAACACGTATCAGACCCAAAGAGTCCCCACAGATCTCAGACACACCACTTCACCCTAACGACAAAATCGCTATGGACATCATAGGACCGATGACGAAAACCAAACGCGGAAATCAATATATACTTTCAATTCACGACGAACTTACGAAATATCTGATACTTGTTCCCCTCAAAACGCAACGAACTGAATCTATAATTAACGCGCTCATTGAGCACTATATTTACATATTTTCGGCACCAAAGACGATTCTGACAGACCAAGGACAAAATTTTGTTGGCGATTTAATGACGAAATAAGGAGAGGTACAGAGTTACTCTGTGCCTTTGTCAGATAAAACGTTCATCCCTTTGACCGCGGCTACGATCGGCGACTGATTATCGCCTCGAGCCCAAGCTCATGATCATAAATCTCGAATAATCCGTGCGGCATTTGTTTAATCTAAGTTACAGAGTTGCGGTATTCCCGCGAATCCAAGGAGGAGTTCCGGTGTTCTTTCATCTCCGACATATATATTTAGGCGATAATAGATCGATAAAGGCAACAAAATTAGCGAATGTTATAAGTTATTTTGAAGCATTTGGAAAGCAAAATGAAATAAATGTGGATAATGTTTTTTTCGCGAAAAAAATGTCCGCAAACTTGATTAGTTTAGGCAAGTTAAAAGATAATAGGAACACGGTTATTTCAATAGGAAATATTGCAAAAGTAATAGATGAGGACAATAAACTTACAGCGGTAGCGGTTAAAGAAAAGGCAACATAAAGAATGAAAAGTATATTGAATGGGAAGGAGCACTTAGCAAACAGCGCCGAACGTAGTGATATGAGTAAAAAGAAAAGATGGCATAGGATGTTAGGACACGTAAATTTTAAATATTTAAATATTTTGGGTAAAGAGCAGCTAGTTACTGGTATACCGAATGAATTTGGAAAGGAATTTTTGAAATGTAGGGTGCACAGGAAAGGAAAATGCACAATTTACCATTCAAAAATAATCGAACCAAGGCTAGGGAGATAATGGAAATTATTCATTCGGACGTGTGCGGTCCCTTTAAGACTACCGGATTCAATGAAGAGAAATATTTCACCTCATTTATCGATGATTATAGCAAAATAGCTAGAATTTATTGTATAAAATCAAAGGGTGAGGTCTTTGATTGTTTCGTACAGTTTGTAAATGAAGCCGAGAATTTAACGGGCAAGAAGTTAAAAATATTGAGATGTGATAATGGAAAAGAGTATTTGAATAATCGAATTTATAAATTTGCTAGGGATAAAGGTATCAGAATAAATAATTGCCCAACCTACGTACATGAATTAAACGGGACAACGGAAAGGTATAATAGAACAGTGATGGACATGGCGCGTTGCTTGTTAGCGGAAGCGAAAGTACATAAAAGGTACTGCCTGGAAATAGATTGGACAGCGGTATACTTGAAGAATCGAATACTGGCAAATACTATAGAGAGAAAGACACCTTTTGAAATATTCTTCGGGAGAAAACCAAGTGTTGAAAATCTACATCTATATGGAAGTAATGTTTTTGTAAGAACAAAAGAGAGTTTCTAAATGGGATAAGAAGGCAGATATGGGAATTTAGTTTGGATATAGTGAAGTAGGTTACAGAGTCTTATTAGGTGGGAAAATAACAATAGCGAGACATGTAGAGGTCATAGAAACAGACACAAAATGTATCGGTTTTGTGGAGAATTCATTCGATAAAGATAACGATGACATTGAGGATAATGATTTATTGGTAAACATGAATAAGGAAGAGTTAGAAAGTAGGGAAGATGAAAATGATAACAGTCTTGAAAGCTTAAACATCCCTGAAAGATCTACACGTAACAAGAGAACTCCAGTAAGATATCCAGAAAAAGAAAACATTAGTGAAATCCATGCAAATTATTGTAGTGTAGATATCCCTTGTACATTTGAGGAGGCGATTTGTTGTGAAGATAGTGAAGATTGGAAACAAGCTATGAATAAGGAAATATAATGTCTTTATAAGAATAAAACTTGGAAATTGGTAGAAAGGGTAAAATGCAAAGACGTATTAGATGTAAAATGGGTTTACACGAGAAAATCAGATGACAGGTATAAGGTTAGATTAGTGGTAAGAGGATTCCAACACAGAAACGTAGCCGATGACATATACTCCCCAGTAGCGAGTAATGAGACCTTTAAGATATTGCTATCATATTGTTGTCAATATGGATTAATGTTTGAGCAAATGAATGTAGAAACTGCTTTTTTAAATGGTGAAGTAACCTCGGAGGTATATGTAAATCAACCAAAGGGATATGCGGACGGAACGAATAGAGTTTGTAAACTATCGAAAGCGCTATATGGGTTAAAGGAAAGTCGAAGGGAGTGGTATGAGTGTCTTGATAAGTATGTGACGAGATTAGGTTTTAAGAAGAATAACATAGAGTTGTGCCTATATACACATGGAGAGGGAGAATATGTTGTTTATTTGCTAATGTATGTAGACGATTTGCTAATTTGTAGTAAAAATAAAAGGAAGATACAAAGGGTAAAGAATTTATTAACTAATAGATTCGAAATGAAAGATTTAGATGAGGTCAAAGAATATCTTGGAATAAATATAGACTATGATTATTTCAAAAATGAAATAAGATTAAGCCAAAAGAAATACATTGAATATAAACATATACTGTTGAGATGCGTTGACATCTGGCAATCATCTTATCCGACGGATAGAGTCTGCGTGTGGCGAGAAACGGGACAGAAACCGTTGGAATGTTTACTGTCACGTGCCGCTACGATTATTTCATTTAAGGACAGTTATAGAATTACACCATGCCTTTATTAGACAGAACGTTCATCCCTTGACCGCGGCTACGTTCGGTGACTGGTTGTCGCCTCGAGGCCAATTGCAGTATCACAAGTTTCGAACAATTACAATCGGACTGGATAGCTACAATTGTTGAATTACAGCTATGGTAGAATCTAGATTACAATGTTACGGGATTTTCCCAAAATTCCAAACGGAAGGTTCCCGTGTTCTTTCATCTCCGATTTATACTTATGCTTGACCTGTCTGGGACCAGTCTGGATATAGCGCAAACTGGCTGGTAAACGATGTATTTGGCAAGAAATGTGGAGTACCAGGCACATCGAATTGTCGACATATCAGCAACAGCAAAGGAGATACGTGGAGTTGAATATTTGAGTCTGAATCTGCAAAACAACAATTACACTGCATATAACAGAGACTAGAGTCGATGTTCTGCCGCGCAACACATCTGCACTCAATCCCGCGCGGCTTGACAGCCAACGGTCCACGTGCCATCCTTCGAATCCTCCATAGGCCCAAGGACCCACCATAAAGATGAAATCCTAACTGCATTGTTCGCACATATGGTCTAAGTCAATCTGTTTGTCCGAAAAGACTTTCCAATTCTAGAAGTATTGTCGGTCGGTTTTTAGAAAGGTCCTTGGGTTTATTACGCGCTCTTAATAATTACGGAGAAAGCGGGTAGTGGCCTAACGAAAAAGCGGACATCTACTTAACGGAAAATCTGAGTTTTCCCATAAACAATGTCGCCTAGGACCCACGTTGGTAGGAGGCTTCTTCCTCCTCTCTTCCTTCCTAACATCAGTCGTAACCAATCGGCATTGCGGATCATTGCCCTCACTTTCCTGACTAACAATGTAAGCAACGAATCCGCGTTCTTCGTTCAAAGGTCACAACCATACCGAGCTTCGTACTCACATCAGAATAAACTTTAGAGTTTCATCATCTCTCACTGTGACTAGAGTTCCTGCAATCCCTATAACTCTCACCGTTCCGATATCTCTCAGAGTTCCATCGTCTCTCACGGTGACTAAAGTTCCTGCAATCCCTACAACTCTCACCGTTCCTATATCCCTAAGAGCCTCCTATTTCTCTCACAGTATGCAGAAGTCCGACAGCTCCTACAGCTCTCACGGACCTAGAGCTCCTATAGCTCACATTCTCATCTAAGAATAATCCTTCTCTTCGTTATCTGTATCTTAAGCAACGGCGTTCTTACTCAGAGTGATTGTATAAATCGTTGGAAATGCATATATTTTTTATGACTTTGTGACTCCCAGTGTTATACCACAACGACTACACCTATTATCCTAAGCGAAATACGGGGATCGAACTATTCGTGGTGTCGATTATTCCAATCTTAACGGGAATTTGCGACTCCCATTCACGCGTATTCAAACGACCGCGTCTCCCCGCGATAGCTCGAAAATACAGTCGACATAGCGCAAACCGGATAAGTACTGTATTTGGCTGTAATTGTGGAGTATAGCGCGCATCGCATTTGCGACATGTATCCAATAGCAGCGCTGATACGTTGGTTTGAACATTTAGGCATGAATATGCAAAACAGAAATTACGCTGAATCTGTCAGTGACCAGAGAAGACATAAGACAGAAGAGAAGATAGAATCGGAAAATGTGCTCTGTGCTCACCAGAAAATCAGGAGCATAACGCTCACCTAATTGTCGTCATATCTGCCCTAGAAACGAAGATACGTTGCTTTCGATATTCAAGCATGAATATGCTAAACTGCAATTATGGTGTATTTGACAGGGACAAGGGTGAACAAACCGCTAACCTACTGATGTGCGCTGTATATGACATCAGATGTCAAATATAACGCGCACCGAATTGTCTGTAAGTGTGCCATAGAAACGGAGATTCGTTGGTTCGAATATTTAATACTGAATATATAAAACTGCAAATACGCAGGGTTCGGCTGGGTCCCGATTTTACATGCATCAAACGGGATAACGTGCACTGTGTTTGGCAGCAAATTTGGAGTATAACGAGCCTCTAATTGTAGCCATATGTGCCATAGAATCGGAGATACGTCGGCTTGAATACTTAATCCTGAATATACGAAACTGCAACTACGCTGGATCTGGCTGGGTCCAGATTTTACATAGCGTAAACCGTATGATGTGCACTGTACTTGGCATCAGATGTGGAATATAACGCGCATCGTATGGCCAATGTTTCTGCAAAACAAGCGGAGATACCTTCATTCGAATATGTAAGCATTAATATCCAAAACTGCAATCACGCTGGATTTCTCCGAGTCCAGTCTTGACAGTGTGCAAACGGGCTGATGTGTGCTGTATTTGGCAGCAAATATGCAGTACTACGTACATCCTATTGTCGACGTACCAACAATGGATACGGAGGTACTTTCACTTGAATAACTAGGCTTGAATACGCAAAACTACAAATACGGTGGATTTGACTCGGTCCGGATTTAACACGGCTTAAACCAGATGAAGCGCTCTGCGTATGGCAGTCAATGTGGAATATAGCGCGCATCGTATTGTCGACATATGTGCTATGGAATCGGAGTCACGTTGTTTTGAATATTTAAGCCTGAACATACAAAATTGCATTTGGGCTGGATTTTGCAGGGACCAGAGTTTACGCAGCGCAAGCGAGCTGATGGGCAATGTAACTACAGCAAATGCGGAGTACAAGGCGTATGGAATTGTAGACATATGTGCAAAGGAAGCGGCGAAGCTTTGAATGCAATATTTAAGCATTAACAACAAAAACTACAATTACGCTGGATTTTACAAGGTCCAGAGTTGACATAGCACAGACCGGCTGATTTGGCATCATATGTGGAGTATTCTGCGCATCGAATAGGCGACATAGAAACCGAGATACGTTCATTTGAATATGTAATATTTGAATATTTCGCCTGAAAATGCATAATTGCAAATACGCTGAGTTTGGCTGCGCCCACACGTTACATTACTCAAACCATATAATATGCATTGTGTTTGGCGGCAAAAGTGGCGTATATCGCGCATCGAATTGTCGGCATATCTGCAATGCAAACGGCGATACGGTGATTTGAATAATTAATCATGAATATGTAAAGCAGCAATTTCGCTAGGTTTGACAGAGACCAGAGTTGACATGGTACAAACAAGCAGATGTGCGGTGCACATGACATCGGATGTGTAATGCAACGGGCATCGCTTTGTCGCCATATGTGCAACAGAATCGGAGATACATTCATTTGAATATGTTAACCTTAATTTGTAAAACTGCAATTACGCTTGATATGTCGAGGACCAGAGATGATATAATAGCACGAGCCAGCTGATGTGAGCTGTATTTGGCAGGCAATGAGGAGTATATCTCGCATCTAATTGACGGCAAATCTCCAATCGCAGCGGTGATACTATTTATTTAATATTCAATAATGGGCCTGTTACGATACCGATAGTATTAGCGTGACTGAAACACATTGCCGTCTCAGTAAAACCATTTTATTTCAAGCTTCACGCTACAGTTCTGAATCCGGACAAGACCGTTTCAAGTTCTCGCAAGAGCAAGCAGTCAAATTAAGGTACTTACGCGAGTTAGAGTCTAATACATTTTATTGGTCCAACATCGATGGGGCGATCTCGCATCGAAATTTTCGGAGGACCGCGTAACCTTCCAACGACGACCGCCGTACGAGCAGCGGATAAACTTATTTCGTGCCTTAGGTTGCCCTCACCCCGTCCTATACTTCTTGATTCTTGATTGGTAACTTTAGCGGCTGCAGGTCCGAGAAATTGCATCTTGACCCGCTTTCTCGTATGTCGCATGTGACGTCTCACTTTCCGCCGTAGACACTTGTCGGATCTACATACGTTGAACCATTTGCGCGAGACAAGCGCGGCGCCCTGCAGGGACGAGGGATCCAATTTTCGAAGTATCAAGTGCGAAACCTCCAGTGGTAGTTCGGAAATGATATCTACCATACTTGGCACGAACAAACCAACGACGCGTAGTAGAGATCTAAAAAACTCCATATTGCTTCTACTGTTGCGCGAGCACGACTGACGGTCTGGCTAAGAGTGGAAGCTTATATATGTGCTGTTCGTCACGGTGCACTGCGAGTTCCGGTTCCGGGTGAGAGTGCTGGTGAGGCAGAATCGATGGTATGTGCATGTATGTTCACTTACATCGGGTTCACATTATGATTAGAGTTAGAGGCGCGAAACGAATCTTCATTTGGTTTAGACGTTGAAGTTATGCAATAGAGCAGATATTTACTAGTATAAATTTGATTGATATATAATTTGACAAGTAGTCGTGATAATTAGGTACTCGAGAAGCTAATGACAATGATCCTGGGTTCAATAACAAAGCCGCGGTCAACGGGATAACAGAATTCGTTTTCATCCTGATTCCAAGTTGTACCATTAGTTCAAATGATGGCGGCAAGCAGAACGGACACGTGCACGTCGCTCCGTAGGCATAACCGAAATAGCTGGGTATATTAAAGAATTCGGGCGGAAAGTGCACGAAAATGAAGTTTCTAGTGCTCCGGAATGAGTGGGAACGCAAGAGATAGGTGAGCTCGCTGTTATAAAAGCGAGAGAAACGATTGAAAGTGCTGTGTGTGAAAAGTGCGGTCAGGGGCAGAGCGGGGGTCATCTTGGGTCGCGCGACCGAAGCGCCATCGTGCGGGCTACCTGGGTAACCAAGGAGTGGTGGAGAGCGCCCCGTGGAGGGCCAGTCAAAACTCCCCGCGTCGAACAGACACGAATCGCATACACGCGGAAAGATACAGTGGGATTATACGACGACCGGCTACGTCGAAGGACATCCATCTCAAACATATATATATATATATATATATATATATGTATATTAAGGCAAACACAATATGGACAAGTACTGTAAGTCAAGTAAACTTACGGCTCAGGGGGTTTCGGAGCTTCCAGGCCCCGTCGGGGATTCGAGTAGCGTCCCAGGCTCGACCCGACGGTCACCCAACGACTGGACGAACGGCGAGGGGAAGGTCGATCCCAGGGCCTCCCCTCGTTCGGTAAACACGACCGGGGACCAAGAAACACCCGCAGTTGTCACAGACGAAAAGACGTGCAAGAAAAGCACTAGAAGGTACCTCGAATTTGATGAAGACATCGCGGGAATCATCGAGGATGTCGAGATGCCAATGCAGGCACTCAAGGATAAGACACCACCCACCGAAAAGGCGACCCAAATCGCCAAGGAAAAAATCTTCAAAGGTGACAAGATCACCAGATATATGAGAAAGTCCCCAGTGGAGGGGAGCGCGTGCAAGACAACGAGAAGCCTGGCCAGGAGCCAGCTGAGGGCAACTAGGGACGAAGCGGCCAGCACCTCGGAGCTAGACACACCGGCGGAAATGTCGGACAGCGGCAACGAAGCGGCGGCACCAAGGGCATGTCTCAGGAGGAAGGCCATGGCGAACAGAGCAACGGCCGAGACCGAAGGCAACGACGAGGACAGTATCGTCATTAAGATGAGCGAATGGAAGGCGATGACGGAAATCATCACAGAAGTCTTCCGCGAAATCCAATACATAGGTAGCAGACTCTACCTCATGAGCAAAAAGGATACCGACATCAAGAAAAGGAGGGACGCCATCAGTAAAAAAGCGATCAAGCTCCACTCGATGTTGGACGAGATGAGGCTCAAGAGGAACGCGAAGACAGTCGCGGCCACCAGGATGACCACCCCTCCTGGGAGGAGTGAGGAGAAGGAAGGAAAATGGAAGGAGATATCGCCCGTCGAGGGGAAGGGCGACACCAAGAGAAAGAGACCAACGACCGTGGAGGCCTCATACGCAGGAGCCTGTGCCGGCAACAGCTCGGCAAAAGCGACTACGGAATGCACGGACAGCGATGTAAAGGAAGACTGGATCCCTGTCCGCGGAAGGAGAGGAAAAGGAACGGACACCCCGACGGTGGTCAGGAAGGCGAACGCAGGAAGGGCGGCATTGGACAAGCCAAAGAGGCCGGAGGGACCGAAGAGGATACGTAACAGACCCGAAGCCATCCTCGTCAAAGTAGGGCAGGACAAGGAGTGGATCCAGGTCTACAAAGACTTGATGGGGGCAAGGGAGACCCTGAAAGAGAGCTGTGGGATTAGGAGGACCAGAACAGGTGACATCCTGATCGAGCTGAAAGCAGGTAGCAACGCCAAGAAGACCGCGGCGGATATGAACACGGCGCTAAGAGGCAAGGTGAGAGCGCTACCAATGCGCGACAAGACCTCCGTAGAGATCAGGGATATAGACCCGCTCGTAGGCAAGGAAGAACTAGCCAGGGAGATAGTAGTGCAACTGGGCGTAAGCGACATCACTGAGGTCGAAGTAAAGACCCTAAAAATGGCGCCGTGGGGTACCCAATCGGCAATAGTGACGATGCCGAAAGCCTATCTGGCCAAAGAGGGGGCGAGCCGGAAGATCAGAACCGGCTTGACGATAGCCAAGCTGGCGCAGGACATGATGCACCAATGCGCGATCGAACTTAGACCGGATATGATAATAATTTCCGAGCCGAACAGGCAGCTACCGCACTGGTTTAATGACACCAAAGGAGACGCCTCGATATGGCTCACACTCCTCAATGGCAAGCTGCATGATGAAACAACGGAGATCAAGAGCGACGGGATAGTGGGCGTCCGCGTTGGCGACGTCTTCTGCTTCAGCGGATACTGTTCGCCCAACATAAATAAGCCAGCATACTGCAAATACATAGACACGCTGTCTGCTATGACGAAGAGCGTTGCTAGAAGACACGACAAGGTCGTCGTGGCCGGAGACTTCAACGCAAAGTCAACCTGTTGGGGAGGATCGACCACAGACAAGAGAGGGAGAGTCTTAATGGAGGCACTAAGCGCCCACCGGGTGTTTCCATTGAGGCTCAATGAAAAGTATACCTTCTTCATGAACGGGAAGACGAGCTTCCCCGACATAATAAGCGTAACCAACAAGGTCAGCGAGATACACGCCGGAAGCGCGGTCTTGGACAAATACTCGGCCTCGGACCATCTGTACGTGCTCCACAGGTTTAAGACGAGGAAGACCCGAACCGAATCGAAGTTCTACAGGTACGTGACCAAGGACATGTCGCCGGAGGAGTTCCTGAGCAGATTCGACGACACACTGAAGAAGGAGGACCTCAACGCGGCTATCGGAGAGGATGGCGCCGAGCCCTTGCAAAAGAGCATCGAAGGTACGTGCGAAGGGATGCTAAGGAAGTCGAACGGTGCGGCGAGCCGCAAGTACGCGAACTACTGGTGGAACCCGATGATCGCGGAACTGAGAGCGCAGGCGCACAAAGCGCTCAGGAAGGTAACGAGAGAAAGAAAGAAGAATGCCGGCAACACCGAGCCCCTCGTCAACGCCTACAAGGAGATCCGTAGGCAGTTAAAAAAGGAGATCGCCTGTAGCAAAAAAACAGCTTGGGCAGAATACTGCAAGATACTGGAGAGCGACCCTTGGGGCAAACCCTATCGCACGGTCATGAAGAAATGTAAAAGCAAGGGACCAACAAACGACATGCCGATCGACATGGTGAAGGCAGTCCTACAGAGGCTATTCACCTTGGGACACGGACCCCCCCCCCCCATTATGAGGGCCGCGAAGAGGCAGAGACCGAAGAAGAAGGAGATATTAGCCTCAGCGTCGCCATCGGCGAAGGCGATGTCGTCGATGCCGCCGGAAGAATGAACACCAAGAAGGCTGCAGGAGTCGATGGCGTGCCGGGCGAGATCGCGAAGCTGGTAGCGAGTCGCAGGAGCGAGCTCGTGACAAGGGCGTTCAACAGCATCACCGAATCAGGAAGGATCCCAGACTGCTGGAAGACGGCCAGAGTAATACTGCTAAGGAAACCGGGAAAGGATCCCAGTCTACCCAACGCGTACCGGCCGATAAGCATACTCCCAACCATGAGCAAGATTTGGGAAAAATGCTTTAACAGAATCATCGAGAGATGCATCGGGACGGACCCGTTCCATCGGAGGCAATATGGCTTCAGAAAGAAGAGGAGCACGGTAGATGCCATCACGCAGGTGATGAAGTTTGCCAACATCTGCAAACAGAAGAAGGTAATATGCGCGATAATCACCCTGGATATTAGCAATGCCTTCAATTCGCACAGCTGGAAGAGCATATACGAGGAATTTGACAAGAGGAAGCTGCCATGGAAGGTCAAAAGGCTAATCGGCAGTTATCTATCCGGAAGGAGGATCATCGTGAGCAACCAGCACGGCACGGTGGAGCACGAGGTGGCGGCAGGAGTTCCGCAGGAATCCATCCTCGGACAATTCCTGTGGAACTTGGTATACGACCGGTTGCTCGAGAGACTCGACAACATGCCAATGGTCAGAGCAACCGCCTTCGCGGATGATCTGGCCATCACATGTTCCGTCGGGAGGAACGAAGATGCCTCCGTCAAGGTCAACACGATGCACGATTGGTGCACGAGTGTCAGTCTCACCCTGGCGAGGGAAACGACGGAGGTCATGCTCATCACAAGCTTGCGTGTGCCGAGAGTGGTGATACTCAGGTTGGGCTCGTCGGACATCGAAACGGTCGATCGCATCAGGTATCTCGGAGTCGTCATCGACTCCAGTCGGAGGTTCGGTGCGCCTATCGAGATGGTGTGTAACAGAGCCGACAAGTTAATAGGAGCCCTTAGGGGAATTCTACCCAACATCAACGGGCCGCCCAGCTTGGCTCGTAGGCTCTACTACAATGTGTGGGAGTCCATCGTAACTTACGGAGCACCGGTGTGGGCTAGAGCAGCGAATACCGATAAGAACAGGAAAAAGCTGAAACGAGCACAACAAACGGCCCTGTGCATAACAACGACGGCATACCGTGCCGTCTCCCACGCCGCACTTTGCGTGTTGACCAGGAATCTCCCGATTTACATAAAGATAAAGATGCTCGGAGAGACCTACGAGAGGAACAAGATCCATGGGTCCAGGATTGGCTCGGATGACGGCTCCAAGATGAAGGAGGAACTAGAGGCGATTCGCATGAAGGCCCAAGAGGACTGGCAGAAGGAGTGGAACAACTACAAAATAGAAAATATCACAAAGAAGCTAATACCGAGTGCGCTGCTATTTACCAAAAAGAAGATGGACATCGATCACCACACCATGCAGCTGCTAACCGGGCATGGGAGCTTCGGTGTCTATAGGAAAAGGATTGGCAGGGACAGCGACAGCAACTGTCTCGACTGTGGAGACCCGAACGACGATGCAGAGCACGTCCTCTTCGCGTGCCCGAAGTGGACGGACAGAAGGATCGAGCTGGAGAACGCTCTGGGAGGGAAGATAGACGTGGGCAATCTGATCGCCACGGTGACCGCCAAGGACGAGAGCTGGAATAAATTCGGGCAATTCTGCAAGACCGTCATGTGTCACAGGAGGGTGACAGCGAGGGCCTTGGAAGAGGCAAGGAGGAGAACGAGCGTAACAACAACTACGCGGAGCAATGAGGGCAAGAACATGGAACAACGAAAAACCGCAGAAGGAGACCAGCCCAGTATTCTGAACTGGCTGAGAGGACGACATGAGCAGTAACTGCCCGAAGAAGTAGATACAACGGGGCACGAAAGGACAACCCTGATGACTGCCGACAGGTTTTACCGGGGTTGTCTGCCCTCTAAGCGGAGGAAGAAGGAGGAGGGGTTTTTAGTGGGTATGGCAACGACATCCGACCGACTCCCACATAACCCAGTCACTGGGCATGCGTAATAGCATTTTCCCAACCCCACGCAAAAAAAAAAGTTGTACCATACTTGTTTATCTACGGTACAGGTAGGACTGAACAAACTCTTTGTCAAAACATAGAATATCCACCGAGTGTTAAGGCTCTTTGTAACTGGCTAATGTGACCTCACGAGAGAATGATTTTCCGGCACGATGATGCTGCAGTGGAAAACAATGATGGGTGTGTCTAAGGGCACCGCAACATCGGATTCGTGGAGAAAAGACTTTGCTCGGAAAGAGATTGATAGTGACGTTACTGTTAATTGGACAATTTCCATGTTGATGGTTAGAGAAGGATGCTAGTAGTCCTTGAGGGAACGTTGCTAGCGGGAAGCGTCGTCCGTGGAAAAGTAGACTTCACCTATCATCCCGTAGTTGGAACGAAGACTGTTTGCCTGTTTAGGACTGTTAAGGACTTTAATTAACTAAATCTTAAGGTTTATAATGGGTCCTCAGGCTAGCTAAACATATACTGTTGAGATGCGTTGACATCTGGCAATCATCTTATCCGACGGATAGAGTCTGCGTGTGGCGAGACACGGGAGAGAAACCGTTGGAATGTTTACTGTCACGTGCCGCTACGATTATTTCATTTAAGGACAGCTATAGAATTACTCCATGCCTTTATTAGACAAAACGTTCATCCCTTGACCGCGGCTACGTTCGGTGACTGGTTGTCGCCTCGAGGCCTAGTTCAGTATCACAAGTTTCGAACAATTACAATCGAACTGGATGGCTACAATTGTTGAATTACAGCTATGGTAGAATCTAGATTACAATGTTGCGGGATTTTCCCAAAATTCCAAACGGAAGTTTCCCGTGATATTTCATCTCCGACTTATATTTATGCTTGATCTGTCTGGGACCAGTGCAGATATAGCGCAAACTGGCTGGTAAACGATGTATTTGGCAAGGAATGTGGATTACCAGGCATATCGTATTGTCGACACATTTCCAACAGTAACGGAGATGCGTGATTTTGAATATTTAATAATGTATATTAAAAACTGCAATTAGCTGGATTTGAATCGATACTGATTTTATATAGCGTAATTCGTATGATCTGCACTGTATTTATCAGCAAATATGGAGTATATCGCGCATCCATTTGTCGACATATCGACATATCAATAGAAACAGCGATACGTTGATCTGAATGTTCAGGCATGAATATGCAAATCTGCAATTACACTGTATTTGACAGGGTTCAGACTTGACGTAGCTCTATCTAGCAGATGTGAACTGTATTTGGCAGGAAATGTGGAGAACAATGCACATCGTATTGTCTGCATTTCTGCATTAGAAACGGAGATAGGTTGGTTTGAATATTTAAGTCTGAAAATGTAAAAATGGAGGGTTTACTCCTGGATTTTACATTGGCCAGAGTTGATGTCAATTTGTCCAACCGTGGAGAGATTTGATCGTGTGGAAGCGAGTCAACGGGAGTCGCAAATTCCCGTTACGATTCTAGGAAACGACACCGCGTATTGATCGATCCCCTGATTTCCGTTAAGATAGTAGGGTGGTTGCGGTGGTATAACTCTGCGACCAACAGTGTTATTGATGAGAATTGTGGATCTTGATGGCCGAAATATTGTTATCGAAACATAAAAGTTACACTGGCCTTTACTATTAACGTAGACACATATTTATTTTATAAACGATTTTTAGAATATATATCGTTTCACAGCTGCACGCGCCTCAGCACTTTCTTCCATACCCGACCTTATGTAGACTGTTAACCGACCGAACTGTTTACATTCGTCTGTTTTTCAGTCGCCGCGCACACACATATCTCCACACACTGATATCCACATACAAACATCTCAACTACGCACTCGACATAGTCCAGCACAAAAATTTTACATATCTCAATACACTTCCTTAATTATTGTGCTGCATATTCATTTCCTTTTGTGAAAATTAAACTATTTTTAAAAGTAATCTAAAATTTTCAAAATTATTTCTCCCTAATGCCTTCGTTTGAATATCTGCTACATTGTTTTCTGAATTTACTTTTATAACGTCAATCTCTTTAATTCCCCAACTTTCATTTACAAAATGGAAATGTACTTCAATGTACTCATAATTTTTTGTCAAGTTTCCAAATTTTGATATCGCAATCGCTCCAGAATTATGTTCGTAAATTTTTATTGGTCTCTCGATCATTATTTTGAAATTTTTCAATAATTTCTTTAGAAATTTTATTTCACTCCCTGCTTCTGACAAAACTACTTACTCGGCGGCTGTTGATGATTTTGTCACGCTGTTTCGCTTTCTCGATTCCAGTAAATTGCGTTTCCGAAAAATCTTATGATAAATCCCGTAGTAGTCGGGTAGTAGTCTTATGATAAATCACCGTCAACAAAGCAATAAATGATTTCAGCGTTCAAATTTCTTTCATAAGTCAACCTTAATTTTCTGGTTAAATAGAAGTATTACAAAATTCTCAACGCATATTTATAATGGGTCCCGTCGAAACTGTTTTGAAATCGACTTAAATAGCTTACACTATAACTAACGTCTAATCTTGTTCCAGTACTAATACATAATGAAGCTCCTATGAGGTTTCTATATCTTATATCGCCTGAGGCTGACTGTGCGGGTTCTAAATTTAAGTTTTTTTCCTTTGGTGTAAAATATAGTTTACTATTTCCTATATACTATCGTTTCGCTAATGACTCTATATAACTACTTTTATCTAATTTCATCTCACACTTCTTATGATCGTATTCAATGTATATTCCTAAGTAAGTCTTTACTTCACCTAAGTCCCTCATCGCAAATTTGTTTGACAATTTATTTTTAATTTCATCGATTTTTCTTTTGTTTTTTCCACACATTAATAAGTCATCCACGAATAGAATTAAGTATATAACATGATCGCTCTCATACTTCATATACAGACAATAATCACACTCACTTCTTTGAGAATCTAATTTTTTAATATACTCGTCGAAACATTCATACCAAACCCATGAACTCACACGCAATCCATATAACGCCTTTGATAGTTTACACACTTTCCCGCTTTTATCGGCGTAACCCATAGGTTATTTTACAAATACTTCCGATTTTATAGTTCCGTTTAGGAATGCTGTTTCTACATCCATTTGCATAATCATCGAACGATATTGACAACAATAAGATAGTAATAACTTCAGCGTTTGCATTTTTGCCACTGGAGAGTATAAATCTTCCGGTATTTCCTTTTGTTGGAAGCCCCGAACAACTAGTCGCGCCTTCTTACGATTATCGGATTTATTCGTATATACCCATTTCAAATCTAATACCTTTTTATCTTTTGGTTTCTCTACTAATTGCCAGGTTTTTATTTTTGACTAAACTATTCATTTCTCGATCCATTGCTTCTTTCCATGATCTGCTGTCATCTCCACTTAATGCTTCTTCATAGGTTTGAGGACTGCCTGCGCTAACTACATTCACATAAATGAAATATGAGCCCGTTTGGCCATATCTTTCAGGTTTCTTTGTTTCCCGTCCTGGCCTTCTCAAATTATTTTCTATGTCCTCAAGTTTTTCTTTTGATTCGTTACTTAAATTTCTCTCCTTTTTTATTACAACCTGCTCGACCTTTTTGTTGATGTGGTCACCACTTCTAGGAAAACTCCACATCTGGTCTTTTTAGCATTCTCAAGCGCTGAAGACATCGACAGCATATAGACAAAAGAATAGCAGGGAGGCAGACCATAAACGGTAGACAGGCGACGTTGGCTTCGGGGTTCTCAGTCATAAAGTAACACTGCTAGCGTGCGGATCTGGACCAGCTCAAATTGTATTCCTGTATTTCATTATTAAGTCAAATATATACTTTGTATCTTACACTTTATCCACGCGTTTTTCGCTCTTTATATACCGAATAACCTCAACAGGTTATGGGCCCAGGGCTGTAGAGTGTAAGATAGCAACGCGAAGTGAATAAATTGTCAAAGTATTGTGCTTAGTAAAGTAAGTGATAGTGCTAAAATGGAATCAGCAAGTGCGAAGATCGAGATGTTACGAGGCGAAGAAAACTGGCTCCAGTGGCGTTTTGTCATGCGTACACTTTTGGAGGAATATGAAGACCTGATCAACGTGTGTGAAGGGAATCTGTGTCATCCAAGTAACAGTGCGGAGAAAGAAATCGCCCGTAAAAGATTTTTGAAGGCAGATCGGCTAGCAGGAAAATTAATTGTGACCTCAGTAGGAAGGAAACCGTTGGATCTTCTTTTATGTTGCACAACAGCACATGAAATGTGGAAAAAGTTGAATACAGTATAGGCACAACTCTATGTTATTCTTCTTAAAACCTAATCTCGTCAGATACTTATTAAGACACTCATACCACTCCCTTCGACTTTTTTTTAACCCATAAAGCGCTTTCGATAGTTTACAAACTCTATTCGTTCCGTCCGCATATCCCTTTGGTTGATTTACATATACTTCCGAGGTTACTCCACCATTTAAAAAAGCAGTTTCTACATTCATTTGCTCAATAATTAATCCATTTTGACAACGATATGATAGCAATATCTTAAAGGTCTCATTACTCGCTACTGGGGAGTATATGTCATCGGCTACGTTTCTTTGTTGGAATCATCTTACCACTAATCTAGCCTTATACCTGTCATCTGATTTCCTCGTGTAAACCCATTTTACATCTAATACGTTTTTGCCTTTTACCCTTTCTACCAATTTCCAAGTTTTATTCTTATAAAGACATTCTATTTCCTTATTCATAGCTTGTTTCCAATCTTCACTATCTTCACAACAAATCGCCTCCTCAAATGTACAAGGGATATCTACACTACAATAATTTGCATGGATTTCACTAATGTTTTCTTTTTCTGGATATCTTACTGGAGTTCTCTTATTACGTGTAGACCTTCTAGGGATGTTTAAGCTTTCAAGACTGTTATCATTTTCATCTTCCCTACTTTCTAACTCTTCCTTATTCATGTTTACCAATAAATCATTATCCCCATTGTCATTGTTATCTTTATCGAATGAATTTTCCGCAACGCCGATACATTTTGTGTCTGTTCCTATGACCTCTACATGTCTCGCTATTGTTATTTTTCTACCTAATAAGACTCTGTAACCTACTTCACTATATCCTAACAAAATTCCCATATCTGCCTTCTTATCCCATTTAGAAACTCTCTTTTGTTCTTACAAAAACTTTACTTCCATATAGATGTAGATTTTCAACACTTGGTTTTCTCCCGAAGAATACTTCAAAAGGTGTCTTTCTCTCTATAGTATTTGCCAGTATTCGATTCTTCAAGTATACCGCTGTTCAATCTATTTCCAGCCAGTACCTTTTATGTACTTTCGCTTCCGCTAACAAGCAACGTGCCATGTCCATCACTGTTCTATTATACCTTTCCGTTGTACCGTTTAATTCATGTACGTAGGTTGGGCAGTTATTTATTCTGATACCTTTATCCCTAGCAAATTTATAAATTCGATTATTCAAGTTCTCTTTTTCATTATCACATCTCAATATTTTAAACCTCTTGCCCGTTAAATTCTCGGCTTCATTTACAAACTGTACGAAACAATCAAACACCTCATCTTTTGATTTTATACAATAACTTCTAGCTATTTTGCTATAATTATCGATAAATGAGATGAAATATTTCTCTTCATTGAATCCGGTAGTCTTAAAGGGACCGCGCACGTCCGAATGAATAATTTCCATTATCTCCCTAGCCTTGGTTCGATTATTTTTGAATGGTAAATTTTGCATTTTCCTTTCCATGCACACCCTACATTTAAAAAATTCCTTTTCAAATTCTTTCGGTATACCAGTAACTAGCTGCTCTTTACCCAAAATATTTAAATATTTAAAATTTACGTGTCCTAGCATCCTATGCCATCTTTTCTTTTTACTCATATCACTACGTTCGGCGCTGTTTGCTAACTGCTCCTTCCCTTTCAATATACTTTTCATTCTATATGTTCCCTTTTCTTTAACCGCTACCGCTGTAAGCTTATTGTCCTCATCTATTCCTTTGCAATATTTCCTATTGAAATAACCGTGTTCCTATTATCTTTTAACTTGCCTATACTAATGAAGTTTGCGGACATTTCTTTCGCGTAAAAAACATTATGCACATTTATTTCATTTTGCTTTCCAAATGTTTCAAAATAACTTATAACAATCGCTAATTTTGTTGCCTTTATTGATCTATTATCGCCTAAATATATATTTACCGCTTCTTTAAGGTCAATAGATTTATCGAAATAATTTACGTTGTTAATTATGTGATCTGTGCAACCGCTATCTAATGGCCACATTACATCATAATTACTTATCTCGTTCGCCTCGCCGCTGTGTGCTGCGTGCGCCGTTGCTATCCATGTGCTTGATCTTGAGTTACCATGCTCGTGTCACGTAAAATAAAAAGCAGGAGGCTCGAACGAAAAGAAAAAAATTAAGGTAACAAAAAAAACAAGAGAATTTATTTCTTGTATTCTGAATTTACACTGACTGCGATTTTGTTCTGAGCTCCAGCCGTGACTTTCCAAGACTGAAGCTCTTACAATTTGACTTTCGGTAACATCTGTTTCTTCTTTGTTTGTCATCCCTCAATATCCCCACTACCCTGTAGGCGTACGTGACCGTTGTCACACTTCTAGGACATCCGGTGGAAGGACCGTTAGGATACAGATGACTCATTAGGCACTTCGGCGATATACATTGTCGCCAAGGCCGCCACATCTCTGTCTCCAGCATCGGTCCATCGGATTTGAAGTATGCCGGTCGTGATACTCGCTCGTGCCGGTTGTTGACTGACGATGGAAATTTCCATGTCCCCTGCTCGTATTTCCTTTGTTTCCTCCTCCTCTGCTGCGACCACGTGTTGACCCAAGCCAAAAACTGATACTGTTTCCCGCTTCGACGCCATTTTGACACTCTCTCCCAAAATGTCCTACTCTTCCACATCCGAAGCATCCTTCCTTTTTTGCAGAAAAGGCGTTGGTTTGCATTTCTCCTCGATTGGACTTATTTTTCCTCTCCGCTACTTCAATTTTATTTTTTAAATACGCTACCGTTTGATTTTCGGCTTTCAGTGCATCTACTATATCCGCTATGTAGCTGTATTCTTCGGGTAACGTATTCAGCATGTAAGTTAGTTTTTCCCTCTCACTCACTTGTGCACCCGCACATTTTAATTCGTTTATTAATTTTTCGAAATCGCTAAAGAACGATGTTGAATCACTGTAGTTCTCAAGTTTTATCTTTTCCAATCTCCTTCTGCATACGACCTGTAGTGCCGTCGACTCTTTCAAGTACATTTCATCAAACTTTTTTACTATCTGATACGCCGTTTTTTCTTCTCTAATATATTCCAATGGTCTGTTTGTGATGGCACTATAAATTATATTTATTGCCTTCGATCCTTTTTGTCCCAGTCTTCACTGTCTGTTTCTGTCTTCACCCCAGTTGTGACAACCTCGCATTCTGTATACTTGAGAAACATCGTTATTCTTTGCTTCCATATACCGTAAATATCCATCGAAAATAGGTATCATGATTTCCAATCTCTCCATTTAAAATGATTCCTTATCTCTTACTCAAGCGTTCCTACGTGCTCGAAGTGTATTTTTCCTCTTTGTAACCTTTGAACGTTTCTTTCCTTACTGAAGACTCACTCGATCTAACTCGCAATATTGAAAACCATGCACTAAAATAACTGGAAAACTTTGAACCACGCTCTGCTACCATGTAAAGATATAGAATGGATTCGGAAATACAAATAATTCCCTTTATTTAGCACACAACAGTTATACATATATCTTATACTCTAAAGACCTCGAAACCCTACTCGCACGCACGCTTGTTGTCAACAGATTCTTCCAGATACTTTTAACGACTGACTCTTCTCTTTTGTCCCAACTAAGGCCTGGACGTCCTCTGACGCTTATACACACATTCACATGTACAGTGTAAATGTATCATATTCCTAGCAGAATTGTTATACGACTGATGCATCAACATACCACGCAAGAAGAATTGGAAACTAGGACAAAAAGGAAGAACTGTGAAAGAGATACTTATAATCATAGTAAACGACAAAAAATTCGCAGATGTTCAAGTGAATCTGACGAGGAGGATATTGATGAAAGGGTAGTTGACAATAGAAGAATACAAGTAATAACACAAGAGTCAAACAATCTCCTCGATAACGGCAAAAGGATGATGCGAATGATGGGATATAAGGCGGTTACGGCCTCGGAAATAGTGAACAAGGTCGTTTAGAGCCAGTTCAGGCACCTAGACAGCATGGTTGCAGAGGCTTTGGACATCATGTTCCTGGACATGAAGATTCAGGTCTTAAATGGCATCCTGCAGAGGAAGTTATAAAGTGTGTAAAAGATATGAAATGGTGATATGAAAAGTTGACCACAGATGATGAAATTGATTTCTGTTGTGAAGATATAGTGAAAACTGTTATCAATGCGAAAACTTTTTTTAACACTTTTTTAAAATCGTGCTACTGTTAAAATGGCGAATACAGATAGAGCATGTAACTTTATGTTTACTAACCCAAAAGGTTTGAGGGAGAATGGGCTGCTATACTTTGCAGATGTATGTGCTGGAGCAGGAGGTTTTAGTGAACATGTTCTGTGGCGAAAGAAATGACGTGCTAAAGGATTTGCTCTTACTTTAGAAAATGAACATGATTTCAAATTAGAAGACTTTTATGGGGGTCCTTGTGAAACATTTCATCCATACTACGGACCAAAGGAAAGTGGTGATGTCTTTGACCCAGATAATGAAGAGGAATTTACAAATCTTATAATGCAGCATACCCATGGCAAAGGAGTACATTTTGTGATGTCTGATTGAGGATTCTCAGTAGAACGACAAGAAAATGTACGAGGAGGATTGGGGATGGCGGCAAGCCGAACGGACACGTGCACGTTGCTCCGTAGGCATATCCGAAATATCCCGGTATATTAAAGAATTCGGGCGGAAAGTGCACGAAAGTGAAGTTTCTAGTGCGCCGGAATGAGTGGGAACACAAGTGATAGGTGAGCTCGCTGGTATAAAAGCGAGAGAAACGATTGAAAGTGCTGTGTGTGAAAAGTGTGGTTAGGGGCAGAGCGGGGGCCATCTTGGGTCGCGCGACCGAAGCGCCACCGTGCGGGCCACCTGGGTAACCAAGGAGTGGTGGAGAGCGCCCCCGTGGAGGGCCAGTCAAAACTCCCCGCGGCGAACAGTCACGAATCGCATACACGCGGAAGGATACAGCGGGATTATACGACGACCGGCTACGTTGAAGGACATCCATCTCAAACAACATATATATATATATATATATATACGTATATAAGACAAGCACAATATGGACAAGTACTGTAAGTCAAGTAAACTTACGGCTCAGGGGGTTTCGGAGCTTCCAGGCCCCGTCGGGGATTCGAGCAGCGTCCCAGGCTCGACCCGACGGTCACCCAACGACTGGACGAACGGCGAGGGGAAGGTCGATCCCAGGGCCTCCCCTCGTTCGGTAAACACGACCGGGGACCAAGAAACACCCGCAGTTGTCACAGAGGAAATGACGGGCATGAAAAGCACTAGAAGATGCCTCGAATTTGATGAAGACAACGCGGGAATCATCGAGGATGTCGAGATGCCAATGCAGGCACTCAAGGACAAGACACCACTCACCGAAAAGGCGACCCGAATCGCCAAGGAAAGAATCTTCAGAGGTGACAAGATCACCAGATATATGAGAAAGTCCCCAATGGAGGGGGGCGCGTGCATGACAACGAGAAGCCTGGCCAGGAGCCAGCCGGGGGCAACGAGGGACGAAGCGGCCAGCACCTCGGAGCCAGACACGCCGGCGGAAATGTCGGACAGCGGCAGCGAAGCGGCGGCACCAAGAGAATGGCTCAGGAGGAAGGCCATGGCGAACAGAGCAACGGCCGAGACCGAAGGCAACGACGAGGACAGCATCGTCATTAAGATGAGCGAATGGAAGGCGATGACGGAAATCATCACAGAAGTCTTCCGCGAAATCCAACACATAGGTAGCAGACTCTACCTCATGAGCAAAAAGGATACCGACATCAAGAAAAGGAGGGACGCCATCAGTAAAAAAGCAATCAAGCTCCACTCGATGTTGGACGAGATGAGGCTCAAGAGGAACGCGAGGACAGTCACGGCCACCAGGATGACCACCCCTCCGGGGAGGACTGAGGAGAAGGAAGGAAAAAGGAAGGAGATATCGCCCGTCGAGGGGAAGGGAGACACCAAGAGAAAGAGACCAACGACCGCGGAGGCCTCCTACGCAGGAGCCTGTGCCGGCAACAGCTCAGTAAAAGCGACTACGGAATGCACGGACAGCGATGTAAAGGAAGACTGGATCCCTGCCCGCGGAAGGAGAGGAAAAGGAACGGACACCCCGACGGTGGTCAGGAAGGCGAACGCAGGAAGGGCGGCATTGGACAAGCCAATGAGGCCGGAGGGACCGAAGAGGATACGTAACAGACCCGAAGCCATCCTCGTCAAAGTAGGGCAGGACAAGGAGTGGATCCAGGTCTACAAAGACTTGATGGGGGCAAGGGAATCCCTCAAAGAGAGCTGCGGGATCAGGAGGACCAGAACAGGTGACATCCTGATCGAGCTGAAAGCAGGTAGCAACGCCAAAAAGACCGCGGCGGATATGAACACGGCGCTAAGAGGCAAGGTGAGAGCGCTACCAATGCGCGACAAGACCTCCGTAGAGATCAGGGATATAGACCCGCTCGTAGGCAAGGAAGAACTAGCCAGGGAGATAGTAGAGCAACTGGGCGTAAGCGACATCACTGAGGTCGAAGTAAAGACCCTAAAAATGGCGCCGTGGGGCACCCAATCGGCAATAGTGACGATGCCGAAAGCCTACCTGGCCAAAGAGGGGGCGAGCCGGAAGATCAGAACCGGCTTGACGATAGCCTCGATAAAGGCACTACCAAATGTGGTAAAGTGCTTCAGATGTCACATGTTTGGGCATATCGCGAACAAGTGCACGGCGATAAGCCCTGGAAAGGAGATTTGCAGGAAGTGCGGAGCCAAAGACCACACGATAGCTGACTGCGCCAACGCACCCTGCTGCTCCATCTGCAGCAAGGAGAAAGGAGTGAAATTTGACCACGTAACCGGATCCCTGGCTTGTCCAGAATATAGAAGGCGGCTGAAAGCGGGTAAATGAGGATACTGCAGATAAACCTCAATAGATGCAAGCTGGCGCAGGACATGATGCACCAATGCGCGATCGAACTTAGGCCGGATATAATAATAATTTCCGAGCCGAACAGGCAGCTACCGCACTGGTTTAATGACACCAAAGGAGACGCCTCGATATGGGTCACACTCCTCAATGGCAAGCTGCCTGATGAAGCATCGGAGGTCACGAGCGACGGGATAGTGGGCGTCCGTGTTGGCGACGTCTTCTGCTTCAGCGGATACTGTTCGCCCAACATAAATAAGCCAGCATACTGCAAATACATAGACACGCTGTCTGCTATGACGAAGAGCGTTGCTAGAAGACACGACAAGGTCGTCGTGGCCGGAGACTTCAACGCAAAGTCAACCTGTTGGGGAGGATCGACCACAGACAAGAGAGGGAGAGTCTTAATGGAGGCACTAAGCGCCCACCGGGTGTTTCCATTGAGGCTCAATGAAAAGTATACCTTCTTCATGAACGGGAAGACGAGCTTCCCCGACATAATAAGCGTAACCAACAAGGTCAGCGAGATACACGCCGGAAGCGCGGTCTTGGACAAATACTCGGCCTCGGACCATCTGTACGTGCTCCACAGGTTTAAGACGAGGAAGACCCGAACCGAATCGAAGTTCTACAGGTACGTGACCAAGGACATGTCGCCGGAGGAGTTCCTGAGCAGATTCGACGACACACTGAAGAAGGAGGACCTCAACGCGGCTATCGGAGAGGATGGCGTCGAGCCCTTGCAAAAGAGCATCGAAGGTACGTGCGAAGGGATGCTAAGGAAGTCGAACGGTGCGGCGAGCCGCAAGTACGCGAACTACTGGTGGAACCCGATGATCGCGGAACTGAGAGCGCAGGCGCACAAAGCGCTCAGGAAGGTAACGAGAGAAAGAAAGAAGAATGCCGGCAACACCGAGCCCCTCGTCAACGCCTACAAGGAGATCCGTAGGCAGTTAAAAAAGGAGATCGCCTGTAGCAAAAAAACAGCTTGGGCAGAATACTGCAAGATACTGGAGAGCGACCCTTGGGGCAAACCCTATCGCACGGTCATGAAGAAATGTAAAAGCAAGGGACCAACAAACGACATGCCGATCGACATGGTGAAGGCAGTCCTACAGAGGCTATTCACCTTGGGACACGGACCCCCCCCCCCCCCTTATGAGGGCCGCGAAGAGGCAGAGACCGAAGAAGAAGGAGATATTAGCCTCAGCGTCGCCATCGGCGAAGGCGATGTCGTCGATGCCGCCGGAAGAATGAACACCAAGAAGGCTGCAGGAGTCGATGGCGTGCCGGGCGAGATCGCGAAGCTGGTAGCGAGTCGCAGGAGCGAGCTCGTGACAAGGGCGTTCAACAGCATCACCGAATCAGGAAGGATCCCAGACTGCTGGAAGACGGCCAGAGTAATACTGCTAAGGAAACCGGGAAAGGATCCCAGTCTACCCAACGCGTACCGGCCGATAAGCATACTCCCAACCATGAGCAAGATTTGGGAAAAATGCTTTAACAGAATCATCGAGAGATGCATCGGGACGGACCCGTTCCATCGGAGGCAATATGGCTTCAGAAAGAAGAGGAGCACGGTAGATGCCATCACGCAGGTGATGAAGTTTGCCAACATCTGCAAACAGAAGAAGGTAATATGCGTGATAATCACCCTGGATATTAGCAATGCCTTCAATTCGCACAGCTGGAAGAGCATATACGAGGAATTTGACAAGAGGAAGCTGCCATGGAAGGTCAAAAGGCTAATCGGCAGTTATCTATCCGGAAGGAGGATCATCGTGAGCAACCAGCACGGCACGGTGGAGCACGAGGTGGCGGCGGGAGTTCCGCAGGAATCCATCCTCGGACAATTCCTGTGGAACTTGGTATACGACCGGTTGCTCGAGAGACTCGACAACATGCCAATGGTCAGAGCAACCGCCTTCGCGGATGATCTGGCCATCACATGTTCCGTCGGGAGGAACGAAGATGCCTCCGTCAAGGTCAACACGATGCACGATTGGTGCACGAGTGTCAGTCTCACCCTGGCGAGGGAAACGACGGAGGTCATGCTCATCACAAGCTTGCGTGTGCCGAGAGTGGTGATACTCAGGTTGGGCTCGTCGGACATCGAAACGGTCGATCGCATCAGGTATCTCGGAGTCGTCATCGACTCCAGTCGGAGGTTCGGTGCGCCTATCGAGATGGTGTGTAACAGAGCCGACAAGTTAATAGGAGCCCTTAGGGGAATTCTACCCAACATCAACGGGCCGCCCAGCTTGGCTCGTAGGCTCTACTACAATGTGTGGGAGTCCATCGTAACTTACGGAGCACCGGTGTGGGCTAGAGCAGCGAATACCGATAAGAACAGGAAAAAGCTGAAACGAGCACAACAAACGGCCCTGTGCATAACAACGACGGCATACCGTGCCGTCTCCCACGCGGCACTTTGCGTGTTGACCGGGAATCTCCCGATTTACATAAAGATAAAGATGCTCGGAGAGACCTACGAGAGGAACAAGATCCATGGGTCCAGGATTGGCTCGGATGACGGCTCCAAGATGAAGGAGGAACTAGAGGCGATTCGCATGAAGGCCCAAGAGGACTGGCAGAAGGAGTGGAACAACTACAAAATAGAAAATATCACAAAGAAGCTAATACCGAGTGCGCTGCTATTTACCAAAAAGAAGATGGACATCGATCACCACACCATGCAGCTGCTAACCGGGCATGGGAGCTTCGGTGTCTATAGGAAAAGGATTGGCAGGGACAGCGACAGCAACTGTCTCGACTGTGGAGACCCGAACGACGATGCAGAGCACGTCCTCTTCGCGTGCCCGAAGTGGACGGACAGAAGGATCGAGCTGGAGAACGCTCTGGGAGGGAAGATAGACGTGGGCAATCTGATCGCCACGGTGACCGCCAAGGACGAGAGCTGGAATAAATTCGGGCAATTCTGCAAGACCGTCATGTGTCACAGGAGGGTGACAGCGAGGGCCTTGGAAGAGGCAAGGAGGAGAACGAGCGTAACAACAACTACGCGGAGCAATGAGGGCAAGAACATGGAACAACGAAAAACCGCAGAAGGAGACCAGCCCAGTATTCTGAACTGGCTGAGAGGACGACATGAGCAGTAACTGCCCGAAGAAGTAGATACAACGGGGCACGAAAGGACAACCCTGATGACTGGCGACAGGTTTTACCGGGGTTGTCTGCCCTCTAAGCGGAGGAAGAAGGAGGAGGGGTTTTTAGTGGGTATGGCAACGACATCCGACCGACTCCCACATAACCCAGTCACTGGACATGCGTAATAGCATTTTCCCAACCCCACGCAAAAAAAAAAGTTGTACCATACTTGTTTATCTACGGTACAGGTAGGACTGAACAAACTCTTTGTCAAAACATAGAATATC
Source organism: Bombus terrestris (assembly GCF_910591885.1). Lineage (NCBI taxonomy): Eukaryota > Metazoa > Arthropoda > Insecta > Hymenoptera > Apidae > Bombus > Bombus terrestris. The sequence goes on from NW_025963549.1 coordinate 1,173,208, forward strand.
CACCGAGTGTTAAGGCTCTTTGTAACTGGCTAATGTGACCTCACGAGAGAATGATTTTCCGGCACGATGATGCTGCAGTGGAAAACAATGATGGGTGTGTCTAAGGGCACCGCAACATCGGATTCGTGGAGAAAAGACTTTGCTCGGAAAGAGATTGATAGTGACGTTACTGTTAATTGGACAATTTCCATGTTGATGGTTAGAGAAGGATGCTAGTAGTCCTTGAGGGAACGTTGCTAGCGGGAAGCGTCGTCCGTGGAAAAGTAGACTTCACCTATCATCCCGTAGTTGGAACGAAGACTGTTTGCCTGTTTAGGACTGTTAAGGACTTTAATTAACTAAATCTTAAGGTTTATAATGGGTCCTCAGGCTAGCTAAACATATACTGTTGAGATGCGTTGACATCTGGCAATCATCTTATCCGACGGATAGAGTCTGCGTGTGGCGAGACACGGGACAGAAACCGTTGGAATGTTTACTGTCACGTGCCGCTACGATTATTTCATTTAAGGATAGCTATAGAATTACTCCATGCCTTTATTAGACAAAACGTTCATCCCTTGACCGCGGCTACGTTCGGTGACTGGTTGTCGCCTCGAGGCCAATTGCAGTATCACAAGTTTCGAACAATTACAATCGGACTGGATGGCTACAATTGTTGAATTACAGCTATGGTAGAATCTAGATTACAATGTTACGGGATTTTCCCAAAATTCCAAACGGACGGTTCCCGTGTTCTTTCATCTCCGATTTATATTTATGTCGCTGGTAGTTCTCACGCATTAGCTTATCGACGGCCTGGCTGGGAACGATCAGGGAAGCGAACCTTTCTGCCCGAGCGCCTGGAGTGATGAATTCCTGAGTCGTCTTTGTTTTGCTCGTTTCAAACATCAGGTGGTATTATTACTTCGCGATTTTCGCTGTAATGGTGTTCAGTGTTATCGTTCAATAAAAATTCACGCGTTTCGGACGGTCTACGGGTACGATTACGTTCTTGTTGCTAACTTCAATAGCAATGGTCCTTTTTGCTCTCGATATAAATTGATGCGGTCCGCCGTAGGGTGGTTGTAAGGGGTTTCCGATGGCATCGTGACGTAGAAATACGTAAGACGATGTTTCGAGTGGAACACGGAGGTTTCTTTTTCGCCGTGTCGCGTAATCGGGTGAGGCCTGATCTTTTCTATTCGTAGTTTTAGACGGCTTCCGTATTTCGGCTTGGCCTGTTGCTTCGTTGGTGCACAGAATTCTGCCGGCAATCGTATGCCGGTGCCATAAACTATTTCGGCTGTCGTCGTTTTCACGTCCGTAATAGCTGTTCGTATGCCTAATAAAATTATTGTCAAGATTTCTACACAGTTGCTCGTATCGTGGCATTTGATTGCTGCTTTTAGTTGTCGGGGCAGGCGCCCTACCATCCCGTTGGTTGCGGGGTGATAGGCTGTCGTTCGTAAATGCCTAATGCCGAGGAACAGGCATAGTTCGTTAAATAAGTTTGATTCGAACTGGCGTCCTTGATCGGTCCTTATCCTTAAAGGTACGTCGAAACGGAATATCCACGTGGAAAGGAGGGCTGAAACAGCGGTTGCCGCCTCAATGTCGGCGATGGGAACGGCTTCGGTCTAACGCGAAAAACGTTTGATTTTCGCCTGGCAATGTCGGTATCCTAGCGTCCCGTGTCTGGGGGGGGGGGGTTTGTCATAAGGTCTTCGACGTCCTGTAGCTGTTGATCGCTGGGGCATTTGCCTAGCGTCACGTTCCTAATTATGCTCTAGCAGTTTATATTTCTCTAATCAAGTTGTTTGAATGAACTGTAATTTATACCTGTTAAATCAGTGTATACTTAATTGAACCACCCCGATTATCCTAACAGAAATAAGGTTATCGATCTGTTCGTGGCTGTTAGGAACATGATACACTTACGCTGTACATGTGAATGTGTGTGTAAGCGTCAGTGGACGTCCAGACCTTAGTTGGGACAAAAGACAAGAGTCAGTCGTTACAAGTATATGGAAGAGTCGGTTGGCAACAAGCGTGCGTGCGAGTAGGATTTCGAGGTCTTTAGAGTATAAGATATATGTATAACTGTTGTGTGCTAAATAAAAGGAATTATTTCTATTTCCGATCCCCTTCTATATCCTTAAAGTGGCGTCGAATATCCGATGGTAACGGGAATTTACGACTCTCGTTGACGCGAAACGTAGTTGATTTTGTTTAAATGCTAGTTATAGTTTCGCCTGAGTAGGGGCAGAAGGAAAGAAGGGTATACACGAATCATTTATAAACCACTTAAGAAGTAAGGGCGAAAATGATTTGAAATAGCATTTCTTTACTCAGATTGCCTTACTTTCATATTGCTATTATAACATAAATGTCATAGTAGAAACCCGGATGATAAATAAATGGCTTATTTCGTTAAACAAATTATTGCCTTTCTGAATTAAATTAGAGACTCTCAATAATCCTCAACTACGAAATTTATGTTGATTCTTTTATAAATGGTGCATGCCTGTCAGTTAGATATTATAAGAACGAAGAGTTTACCATTAAAACTTTAAAATTTCGACAAAAGTTTTAAAGCGTAGGCGTCACTGTGTAGGTACGTAGGTAGGTAAATTGAGGTCAACCGGATGCAGAGTTAGTGCCGCATCGGCCACGCTGGTCTTTACCTTTCTTTCATTGCGTTCGTCAGATAATTAATATAATTTACATGTTATTATGAACTCTATTATAAATTATTATAAATTTTTGTACATTATATATATTGTTGAGGTAAATAAATTCAAAATTTAGGGAACAACGAATTCAAGTATTATCCTGTGCTGTCGGGTTACTATTGGTGGCGGGGCAGCAGCCGCTTGGTGTACGTGGGCGTTGCCTCAGGGCCGCTTTGGTCAATCTCACTCCGCGAGTAGTTGGTAACGGTTGTGTCGAAGTTAGTGACGAAAGTGCGCAGTGGTTTCTCAGTCTGATTCGTGTATTTTCCATGTATGTTATTTCAGATTTCTTGGATATTATTTCGTCACAGTGTAAAATGTGTCTTTTTTATACTTGCGAACTGGTTAATTCTATCGTTGTTACTGAATATTATAATATTCTGGTACGTTAGTGTATTTGTAATGGTATAGAATGGATTCGGAAATACAAATGATTCCCTTTATTTAGCACACAACATTTATACATATATCTTATACTCTAAAGACCTCGAAATGCTACTAGCACGCACGCTTGCTTTCAGCGGGCTCCTCCAGATACTTCTAACGCCTGACTCTTGTCTTTTGTCCCAACTAAGGCCTGGAAGTCCTCTGACGCTTACACGCACATTTACATGTACAGTTTAAATGTATCATGTTCCTAACACGCCTCCTTACATTTATACTGTACACTTAATCGTATTTACATGCTTTGACGAATTACGTAACAGAATCTTTAACACTTATTGCTTTATCTACATTTCTCTTAGTTTACATTCATCCATGACCTAAACGTTTCGAATTTCTCTCTCTGTACACAGTGCCTTCGTAAAAATATCCGCAGTATTTTCGCCAGTAATTACTTTAAATATGTTTATCTTGTTCTCCTTTAAGCACTCGTGAACATAGTGGTAATGAACTTCAATGTGTTTAGAATTTTTTGTAAAATTTCCGTGCTTTGCTATACTCATCACTCCAGAGTTATCCTCATCAATTTTTACAGGGTTATCGTCTAGATTTACATTGAAGATTTTCATAATTTCCATAATGGACACTAATTCACTCACCGCTTCCGATAGAGCTACATACTCTGCATACGTCGAGGCTTTTGTCACACACCTTTGTTTTTTAGACTTCCAACCAATTACATTTCCACACAATCTAATTACATATTCAGAAGTCGATTTCTTTTCTAAATGATCTCCTGCCTAATCAGCGTCCACATAACAATCTATCGTTTCACATTTTTCATTCCTTTTATAATCTAATCTTAAGTCTCTAGTCCGGTACAAATATTTCGAAATTCGCAAAGCAAATTTAAAATGTGTCTCATTACAACAATCTTGAAATCTACTCAAATATTTCACACTATAACTTATATCGGGTCTGGTATTTTCACTAATATACAACAATGCGCCAATTAAATTTTTGTATCCAATATCCTCTCTATTTATCACAGCTTTTTCAATTTTTAAGTTGGTCTCCATAGGTGCACAGTACAATTTGCTATTTTGTAACTTACATTTGTTTGCTAATGATTCAATGTATTTCTTTTGGCATAATCTTATTTCATTTTTGAAATAATCATAGTCTATATTTATTCCAAGATATTCTTTGACTTCATCTAAATCTTTCATTTCGAATCTATTAGTTAATAACTTCTTTACCCTTTGTATCTTCCTTTTATTTTTACTACAAATTAGCAAATCGTCTACATACATTAGCAAATAAACAACATTTTCTCCCTCTCCATGTGTATATAGGCACAACTCTATGTTATTCTTCTTAAAACCTAATCTCGTCACATACTTATCAAGACACTCATACCACTCCCTTCGACTTTCTTTTAACCCATAAAGCGCTTTCGATAGTTTACAAACTCTATTCGTTCCGTCCGCATATCCCTTTGGTTGATTTACATATACCTCCGAGGTTACTTCACCATTTAAAAAGGCAGTTTCTACATCCATTTGCTCAATAATTAATCCATTTTGACAACGATATGATAGCAATATCTTAAAGGTCTCATTACTCGCTACTGGGGAGTATATGTCATCGGCTACGTTTCTTTGTTGGAATCATCTTACCACTAATCTAGCCTTATACCTGTCATCTGATTTTCTCGTGTAAACCCATTTTACATCTAATACGTTTTTGCCTTTTACCCTTTCTACCAATTTCCAAGTTTTATTCTTATAAAGACATTCTATTTCCTTATTCATAGCTTGTTTCCAATCTTCACTATCTTCACAACAAATCGCCTCCTCAAATGTACAAGGGATATCTACACTACAATAATTTGCATGGATTTCACTAATGTTTTCTTTTTCTGGATATCTTACTGGAGTTCTCTTGTTACGTGTAGATCTTTCAGGGATGTTTAAGCTTTCAAGACTGTTATCATTTTCATCTTCCCTACTTTCTAACTCTTCCTTATTCATGTTTACCAATAAATCATTATCCTCAATGTCATCGTTATCTTTATCGAATGAATTCTCCACAAAACCGATACATTTTGTGTCTGTTTCTATGACCTCTACATGTCTCGCTATTGTTATTTTCCCACCTAATAAGACTCTGTAACCTACTTCACTATATCCAAACTAAATTCCCATATCTGCCTTCTTATCCCATTTAGAAACACTCTTTGTTCTTACAAAAACTTTACTTCCATATAGATGTAGATTTTCAACACTTGGTTTTCTCCCGAAGAATATTTCAAAAGGTGTCTTTCTCTCTATAGTATTTGCCAGTATTCGATTTTTCAAGTATACCGCTGTCCAATCTATTTCCAGCCATTTTATGTACTTTCGCTTCCACTAACAAGCAACGCGCCATGTCCATTACTGTTCTATTATACTTTTCCGTTGTCCCGTTTAATTCATGTACGTAGGTTGGGCAGTTATTTATTCTGATACCTTTATCCCTAGCAAATTTATAAATTCGATTATTCAAGTACTCTTTTCCATTATCACATCTCAATATTTTAAAGCTCTTGCCCGTTAAATTCTCGGCTTCATTTACAAACTGTACGAAACAATCAAACACCTCATCTTTTGATTTTATACAATAACTTCTAGCTATTTTGCTATAATTATCGATAAATGAGATGAAATATTTCTCTTCATTGAATTCGGTAGTCTTGAAGGGACCGCGCACGTCCGAATGAATAATTTCCATTATCTCCATAGCCTTGGTTCGATTATTTTTGAATGGTAAATTTTGCATTTTCCTTTCCATGCACACCCTACATTTCAAAAATTCCTTTTCAAATTCATTCGGTATACCAGTAACTAGCTGTTCTTTACCCAAAATATTTAAATATTTAAAATTTACGTGTCCTAGCATCCTATGCCATCTTTTCTTTTTACTCATATCACTACGTTCGGCGCTGTTTGCTAAGTGCTCCTTCCCTTTCAATATACTTTTCATTCTATATGTTCCCTTTTCTTTAACCGCTACCGCTGTAAGCTTATTGTCCTCATCTATTACTTTGCAATATTTCCTATTGAAATAACCGTGTTCCTATTATCTTTTAACTTGCCTAAACTAATGAAGTTTGCGGACATTTCTTTCGCGTAAAAAACATTATGCACATTTATTTCATTTTGCTTTCCAAATGTTTCAAAATAACTTATAACATTCGCTAATTTTGTTGCCTTTATTGATCTATTATCGCCTAAATATATATTTACCGCTTCTTTAAGGTCAATAGATTTATCGAAATAAATTACGTTGTTAATTATGTGATCTGTGCAACCGCTATCTAATGGCCACATTACATCATAATTACTTATCTCGTTCGCCTCGCCGCTGTGTGCTGCGTGCGCCGTTGCTATCCATGTGCTTGATCTTGAGTTACCATGCTCCTGTCACGTAAAATAAAAAGCAGGAGGCTCGAACGAAAAGAAAAAAATTAAGGTAATAAAAAAAACAAGAGAATTTATTTCTTGTATTCTGAATTTACACTGACTGTGATTTTGTTCTGAGCTCCAGCCGTGACTTTCCAAGACTGCAGCTCTTACAATTTGACTTTCGGTAACATCTGTTTCTTCTTTGTTTGTCATCCCTCAATATCCCCACTACCCTGTAGGCGTACGTGACCGTTGTCACACTTCTAGGACATCCGGTGGAAGGACCGTTAGGATACAGATGACTCATTAGGCACTTCGGCGATATACATTGTCGCCAAGGCCGCCACATCTCTGTCTCCATCATCGGTCCATCGGATTTGAAGTATGCCGGTCGTGATACTCGCTCGTGCCGGTTGTTGATTGACGATGGAAATTTCCATGTCCCCTGCTCGTATTTCCTTTGTTTCCTCCTCCTCTGCTGCGACCACGTGTTGACCCAAGCCAAAAACTGATACTGTTTCCCGCTTCGACGCCATTTTGACACTCTCTCCCAAAATGTCCTACTCTTCCACATCCGAAGCATCCTTCCTTTTTTGCAGAAAAGGCGTTGGTTTGCATTTCTCCTCGATTGGACTTATTTTTCCTCTCCGCTACTTCAATTTTATTTTTTAAATACGCTACCGTTTGATTTTCGGCTTTCAGTGCATCTACTATATCCGCTATGTAGCTGTATTCTTCGGGTAACGTATTCAGCATGTAAGTTAGTTTTTCCCTCTCACTCACTTGTGCACCCGCACATTTTAATTCGTTTATTAATTTTTCGAAATCGCTAAAGAACGATGTTGAATCACTGTAGTTCTCAAGTTTTATCTTTTCCAATCTCCTTCTGCATACGACCTGTAGTGCCGTCGACTCTTTCAAGTACATTTCATCAAACTTTTTTACTATCTGATACGCCGTTTTTTCTTCTCTAATATATTCCAATGGTCTGTTTGTGATGGCACTATAAATTATATTTATTGCCTTCGATCCTTTTTGTCCCAGTCTTCACTGTCTGTTTCTGTCTTCACCCCAGTTGTGACAACCTCGCATTCTGTATACTTGAGAAACATCGTTATTCTTTGCTTCCACATACCGTAAATATCCATCGAAAATAGGTATCATGATTTCCAATCTCTCCATTTAAAATGATTCCTTATCTCTTACTCAAGCGTTCCTACGTGCTCGAAGTGTATTTTTCCTCTTTGTAACCTTTGAACGTTTCTTTCCTTACTGAAGACTCACTCGATCTAACTCGCAATATTGAAAACCATGCACTAAAATAACTGGAAAACTTTGAACCACGCTCTGCTACCATGTAAAGATATAGAATGGATTCGGAAATACAAATAATTCCCTTTATTTAGCACACAACAGTTATACATATATCTTATACTCTAAAGACCTCGAAACCCTACTCGCACGCACGCTTGTTGTCAACAGATTCTTCCAGATACTTTTAACGACTGACTCTTCTCTTTTGTCCCAACTAAGGCCTGGACGTCCTCTGACGCTTATACACACATTCACATGTACAGTGTAAATGTATCATATTCCTAGCAGAATTGTTATACGACTGATGCATCAACATACCACGCAAGAAGAATTGGAAACTAGGACAAAAAGGAAGAACTGTGAAAGAGATACTTATAATCATAGTAAACGACAAAAAATTCGCAGATGTTCAAGTGAATCTGACGAGGAGGATATTGATGAAAGGGTAGTTGACAATAGAAGAATACAAGTAATAACACAAGAGTCAAACAATCTCCTCGATAACGGCAAAAGGATGATGCGAATGATGGGATATAAGGCGGTTACGGCCTCGGAAATAGTGAACAAGGTCGTTTAGAGCCAGTTCAGGCACCTAGACAGCATGGTTGCAGAGGCTTTGGACATCATGTTCCTGGACATGAAGATTCAGGTCTTAAATGGCATCCTGCAGAGGAAGTTATAAAGTGTGTAAAAGATATGAAATGGTGATATGAAAAGTTGACCACAGATGATGAAATTGATTTCTGTTGTGAAGATATAGTGAAAACTGTTATCAATGCGAAAACTTTTTTTAACACTTTTTTAAAATCGTGCTACTGTTAAAATGGCGAATACAGATAGAGCATGTAACTTTATGTTTACTAACCCAAAAGGTTTGAGGGAGAATGGGCTGCTATACTTTGCAGATGTATGTGCTGGAGCAGGAGGTTTTAGTGAACATGTTCTGTGGCGAAAGAAATGACGTGCTAAAGGATTTGCTCTTACTTTAGAAAATGAACATGATTTCAAATTAGAAGACTTTTATGGGGGTCCTTGTGAAACATTTCATCCATACTACGGACCAAAGGAAAGTGGTGATGTCTTTGACCCAGATAATGAAGAGGAATTTACAAATCTTATAATGCAGCATACCCATGGCAAAGGAGTACATTTTGTGATGTCTGATTGAGGATTCTCAGTAGAACGACAAGAAAATGTACAAGAAATTCTTTCAAAACAACTGTATCTTTGTCGATGTTTAATAGCATTGATGGTTGAAAGAGAGGGTGGTGATTTTGTGACAAAATTATTCAACCTTTTTACACCCTTTAGTGCTGGTTTAGTTTATTTAATGTATCGCTGCTTTGAAGAAGTTTGTATTTTTACACCAAACTCTTCTAGACCAGGAAATTCAGGACGTTACTTAATATGTAAGAATCGAATTGTCGGTATATCTGCAATGCAAACGGCGATACGGTGATTTGAATGATTAATCATGAATATGTAAAGCAGCAATTTCGCTAGGTTTGACAGAGATCGGAGTTGACATGGTACAAACCACCAGATGTGCGGTGCACATGACATCGGATGTGTAATGCAACGGGCATCGCTTTGTCGCCATATGTGCAATAGAAACGGAGATACATTCATTTGAATATGTTAACCTTAATTTGTAAAACTGCAATTACGCTTGATATGTCGAGGACCAGAGATGATATAATAGCACGGGCCAGCCGATGTGAGCTGTATTTGGCAGGCAATGAGGAGTATATCTCGCATCTAATTGACGGCAAATCTCCAAGCGCAGCGGTGATACGTTTTATTTAATATTCAATAATGGGCCTGTTACGATACCGATAGTATTAGCGTGACTGAAACACATTGCCGTCTCAGTAAAACCATTTTATTTCAAGCTTCACGCTACAGTTCTGAATCCGGACAAGACCGTTTCAAGTTCTCGCAAGAGCAAGCAGTCAAATTAAGGTACTTACACGAGTTAGAGTCTAATACATTTTATTGGTCCAACATCGATGGGGCGATCTCGCATCGAAATTTTCGGAGGACCGCGTAACCTTCCAACGACGACCGCCGTACGAGCAGCGGATAAACTTATTTCGTGCCTTAGGTTGCCCTCACCACGTCCTCTACTTCTTGATTCTTGGTTGGTAGCTTTAGCGGCTGCAGGTCCGAGAAATTGCATCTTGACCCGCTTTCTCGTATGTCGCATGTGATGTCTCACTTTCCGCCGTAGACACTTGTCGGATCTACATACGTTGAACCACTTGCGCGAGACAAGCGCGGCGCTCTGCAGGGACGAGGGATCCAATTTTCGAAGTATCAAGTGCGAAACCTCCAGTGGTAGTTCGGAAATGATATCTACCTTACTTGGCACGAACAAACCAACGACGCGTAGTAGAGATATAAAAAACTCCATGTTGCTTCTACTGTTTCGCGAGCACGACTGACGTTCTGGCTAAGAGTGGAGGCTTATATAAGTGCTGTTCGTCACGGTGCACTGCGAGTTCCGGTTCCGGGTGAGAGTCCTGGTCAGGCAGAATCGATGGTATGTGCATGTATTTTCACTTACATCGGGTTCACATTATGATTAGAGTTAGAGGCGCGAAACGAATCTGCATTTGGTTTAGACGTTGAAGTTATGCAATAGAGCAGATATTTACTAGTGTAAATTTGTTTGTTATATAATTTGACAAGTAGTCGTGGTAATTAGGTACTCGAGAAGCTAATGACAATGATCCTGGGTTCAATAACAAAGCCGCGGTCTACGGGATAACAGAATTCGTTTTCACCCTGATTCCAAGTTGTACCATACTTCCTTATATACGTTATAGGTAGGACTGAACAAACGCTTTGTCGAAACATAGAATATCCACCGAGGGTTAAGGCTCTTTGTAACTGGCTAATGTGACCTCACGAGAGAATGATTTTCCGGCACGATGATGCTGCAGAGGAAAACAATGATGGGTGTGTCTAAGGGCACCGGAACATCGGATTCGTGGAGAAAAGACTTCGCTCGGAAAGAGATTGATAGTGACGTTACTGTTAATTGGACAATTTCCATGTTGATAGTTAGAGAAGGATGCTAGTAGCCCTTGAGGGAACGTTGCTAGAGGGAAGCGTCGTCCGTGGAAAAGTAGATTTCACCTATCATCCCGTAGTTGGAACGAAGACTGTTTGCCTGTTTAGGACTGTTAAGGACTTTAATTAACTAAATCTTAAGGTTTATAATGGGTCCTCAGGCTAGCTAAACATATACTGTTGAGATGCGTTGACATCTGGCAATCATCTTATCCGGATAGAGTCTGCGTGTGGCGAGACACGGGAGAGAAACCGTTGGAATGTTTACTGTCACGTGCCGCTACGATTATTTCATTTAAGGATAGCTATAGAATTACTCCATGCCTTTATTAGACAAAACGTTCATCCCTTGACCGCGGCTACGTTCGGTGACTGGTTGTCGCCTCGAGGCCAATTGCAGTATCACAAGTTTCGAACAATTACAATCGGACTGGATGGCTACAATTGTTGAATTACAGCTATGGTAGAATATAGATTACAATGTTACGGGATTTTCCCAAAATTCCAAACGGAAGGTTCCCGTGTTCTTTCATCTTCGATTTATATTTATGCTTGATCTGTCTGGGACCAGTCTGGATATAGCGCAAACTGGCTGGTAAACGATGTATTTGGCAAGAAATGTGGAGTACCAGGCACATCGAATTGTCGACATATCAGCAACAGCAACGGAGATACGTGGAGTTGAATATTTGAGTCTGAATCTGCAAAAAAAACAATTACACTGCATATAACAGAGACCAGAGTCGATGTTCTGCCGCGCAACACATCAGCACTCAATCCCGCGCGGCTTGACAGCCAACGGTCCACGTGCCATCCTTCGAATCCTCCGTAGGCCCAAGGACCCACCATAAAGATGAAATCCTAACTGCATTGTTCGCACATATGGTCTAAGTCAATCTGTTTGTTTCGAAAAGACTTTCTAATTCTGGAAGTGTTGTCGGTCGGTTTTTAGAAAGGTCCTTGGGTATATTACGCGCTCTTAAGAATTACGGAGAAAGCGGGTAGTGGCCAAACGAAAAAAGCGGACATCTACCTAACGGAAAATCTGAGTTTTCCCATAGACAATGTCGCCTAGGACCCACGTTGGTAGGAGGCTTCTTCTTCCTCTCTTCCTTGCTAACATTAGTCATAACCAATCGGCATCGCGGATCATTGCCCTCACTTTCCTAACTAACAATGTAAGCAACGAATCCGCGTTCTTCGTTCAAAGGGCACACCCACACCGAGCTTCGTACTCACATCAGAATAAACTTTAGAGTTACATCATCTCTCACGGAGACTAGAGTTCCTGCAATCCCTATAACTCTCACCGTTCCGATATCTCTCAGAGTTCCATCGTCTCTCACGGTGACTAAAGTTCCTGCAATCCCTACAACTCTCACCGTTTCTATATCTCTAAGAGCCTCCTATTTCTCTCACAGTATCCAGAAGTCCGACAGCTCCTACAGCTCTCTCGGACCTACAGCTCCTATAGCTCACATTCTCATCTAAGAATAATCCTTCTCTTCGTTATCTGTATCTTAAGCAACGGCGTTCTTACTCAGTGTGATTGTATAAATCGTTGGAAATACATATATTTTTTATAACTTTGTGACTCCCAGTGTTATACCACAACGACTACACCTATTATCCTAAGCGAAATACGGGGATCGAACTATTCGTGGTGTCGATTATTCCAATCTTAACGGGAATTTTCGACTCCCATTGACGCGTATTCAAACGACCGCGTCTCCCCGCGATAGCTCGAAAATACAGTCGACATAGCGCAAACCGGATAAGTACTGTATTTGGCTGTAATTGTGGAGTATAGCGCGCGTCGCATTTGCGACATGTATCCAATAGCAGCGCTGATACGTTGGTTTGAACATTTAGGCATGAATATGCAAAGCAGAAATTACGCTGAATCTGTCAGTGACCAGAGAAGACATGAGACAGAAGAGAAGATAGAATCGGAAAATGTGCTCTGTGCTCACCAGAAAATCAGGAGCATAACGCTCACCGAATTGTCGTCATATCTGCCGTAGAAACGAAGATACGTTGCTTTCGATATTCAAGCATGACTATGCTAAACTGCATTTATGGTGTATTTGACAGGGACAAGGGTGAACAAAACGCTAACCTACTGATGTGCGCTGTATATGACATCAGATGTCAAATATAACGCGCACCGAATTGTCTGTAAGTGTGCCATAGAAACGGAGATTCGTTGATTCGAATATTTAATACTGAATATGTAAAACTGCAAATACGCAGGGTTCGGCTGGGTCCCGATTTTACATGCATCAAACGGGATAACGTGCACTGTGTTTGGCAGAAAATTTGGAGTATAACGAGCCTCTAATTGTAGCCATATGTGAAGTAGAATCGGAGATACGTCGGTTTGAATACTTAATCCTGAACATACGAAACTGCAACTACGCTGGATCTGGCTGGGTCCAGATTTTACATAGCGTAAACCGTATGATGTGCACTGTACTTGGCATCAGATGTGGAATATAACGCGCATCGTATGGCCAATGTTTCTGCAAAACAAGCGGAGATACCTTCATTCGAATATGTAAGCATTAATATCCAAAACTGCAATCACGCTGGATTTCGCCGTTTCCAGTCTTGACAGTGTGCAAACGGGCTGATGTGTGCTGTATTTGGCAGCAAATATGCAGTGTTACGCACATCCTGTTGTTGACGTCCCTGCAATGGATACGGAGATAGTTTCACTTGAATAACTAGGCTTGAATATGCAAAACTACAAATACGCTGGATTTGACTCGTTCCGGATTTAACACGGCTTAAACCAGATGAAGCGCTCTGCGTATGGCAGTCAATGTGGAATATAGCGCGCATCGACATATGTGCTATGGAATCGGAGTCACGTTGATTTGAATATTTAAGCCTGAACATACAAAATTGCATTTGGGCTGGATTTTGCAGGGACCAGAGTTTACGCAGCGCAAGCGAGCTGATGGGCAATGTAACTGCAGCAAATGCGGAGTACAAGGCGTATGGAATTGTCGACATATGTGCAAAAGAATCGGCGAAGCTTGGAATGCAATATTTAAGCATTAACAACAAAAACTACAATTACGCTGGATTTTACAGGGTCCAGAGTTGACATAGCACAGACCGGCTGATTTGGTATCATATGTGGAGTATTCTGCGCATCGAATAGGCGACATAGAAACCGAGATACGTTCATTTGAATATGTAATATTTGAATATTTCGCCTGAAAATGCATAATTGCAAATACGCTGAGTTTGGCTGCGCCCACACGTTACATAACTCAAACTATATAATATGCATTGTGTTTGGCGGCAAAAGTGGCGTACATCGCGCATCGAATTGTCGGCATATCTGCAATGCAAACGGCGATACGGTGATTTGAATAATTAATCATGAATATGTAAAGCAGCAATTTCGCTAGGTTTGACAGAGGGCAGAGTTGACATGGTATAAACAAGCAGATGTGCGGTGCACATGACATCGGATGTGTAATGTAACGGGCATCGCTTTGTCGCCATATGTGCAATAGAAACGGAGATACATTCATTTGAATATGTTAACCTTAATTTGTAAAACTGCAATTACGCTTGATATGTCGAGGACCAGAGATGATATAATAGCACGAGCCAGCTGATGTGAGCTGTATTTGGCAGGCAATGAGGAGTATATCTCGCATCTAATTGACGGCAAATCTTCAATCGCAGCGGTGATACGATTTATTTAATATTCAATAATGGGCCTGTTACGATACCGATAGTATTAGCGTGACTGAAACACATTGCCGTCTCAGTAAAACCATTTTATTTCAAGCTTCACGCTACAGTTCTGAATCCGGACAAGACCGTTTCAAGTTCTCGCAAGAGCAAGCAGTCAAATTAAGGTACTTACACGAGTTAGAGTCTAATACATTTTATTGGTCCAACATCGATGGGGCGATCTCGCATCGAAATTTTCGGAGGACCGCGTAACCTTCAAACGACGACCGCCGTACGAGCAGCAGATAAAATTATTTCGTGCCTTAGGTTGCCCTCACAACGTCCTCTACTTCTTGCTTCTTGGTTGGTAGCTTTAGCGGTTGCAGGTCCGAGAAATGGCATATTGACCCGCTTTCTCGTATGTCGCATGTGACGTCTCACTTTCCGCCGTAGACACTTGTCGGATCTACATACGTTGAACCATTTGCGCGAGACAAGCGCGGCGCTCCGCAGGGACGAGGGATCAAATTTTCGAAGTATCAAGTGCGAAACCTCCAGTGGTAGATCGGAAATGATATCTACCTTGCTTGGCACGAACAAACCAACGACGCGTAGTAGAGATCTAAAAAACTCCATGTTGCTTCTACTGTTGCGCGAGCACGACTGACGGTCTGGCTAAGAGTGGAAGCTTATATATGTGCTGTTCGTCACGGGCACTGCGAGTTCCGGTTCCGGGTGAGAGTGCTGGTCAGGCAGAATCGATGGTATGTGCATGTATTTTCACTTACATCGGGTTCACATTATGATTAGAGTTAGAGGCGCGAAACGAATCTTCATTTGGTTTAGACGTTGTAGTTATGCAATAGAGCAGATATTTACTAGAATAAATTTGATTGTTATATAATTTGACAAGCAGTCGAGAAAATTAGGTACTCGAGAAGCTAATGACAATGATCCTGGGTTCAATAACAAAGCCGCGGTCAACGGGATAACAGAATTCGTTTTCATCCTGATTCCAAGTTGTACCATACTTCCTTATCTATGTTATAGGTAGGACTGAACAAACTCTTTGTCAAAACATAGAATATCCACCGAGTGTTAAGGCTCTTTGTAACTGGCTAATGTGACCTCACGAGAGAATGATTTTCCGGCACGATGATGCTGCAGTGGAAAACTATGATGGGTGTGTCTAAGGGCACCGGAACATCGGATTCGTGGAGAAAAGACTTCGCTCGGAAAGAGATTGATAGTGACGTTACTGTTAATTGGACAATTTCCATGTTGATGGTTAGAGAAGGATGCTAGTAGCCCCTGAGGGAACGTTGCTAGCGGGAAGCGTCGTCAGTGGAAAAATAGATTTCACCTATCATCCCGTAGTTGGAACGAAGACTGTTTGCCTGTTTAGGACTGTTAAGGACTTTAATTAACTAAATCTTAAGGTTTATAATGGGTCCTCAGGCTAGCTAAACATACACTGTTTAGATGCGTTGACATCTGGCAATCATCTTATCCGACGGATAGAGTCTGCGTGTGGCGAGACACGGGACAGAAACCGTTGGAATGTTTACTGTCACGTGCCGCTACGATTATTTCATTTAAGGACAGCTATAGAATTACTCCATGCCTTTATTAGACAAAACGTTCATCCCTTGACCGCGGCTACGTTCGGTGACTGGTTGTCGCCTCGAGGCCAATTGCAGTATCACAAGTTTCGAACAATTACAATCGGACTGGATGGCTTAAATTGTTGAATTACAGCTATGGTAGAATCTAGATTACAATGTTACGGGATTTTCCCAAAATTCCAAACGGAAGGTTCCCGTGTTCTTTCATCTCCGATTGATATTTATGCTTGATCTGTCTGGGACCAGTCTGGATATAGCGCAAACTGGCTGGTAAACGATGTATTTGGCAAGAAATGTGGAGTACCAGGCACATCGAATTGTCGACATATCAGCAACAGCAACGGAGATACGTGGAGTTGAATATTTGAGTCTGAATCTGCAAAACAACAATTACACTGCATATAACAGAGACCAGAGTCGATGTTCTGCCGCGCAACACATCTGCACTCAATGCCGCGCGGCTTGACAGCCAACGGTCCACGCGCCATCCTTCGAATCCTCCATAGGCCCAAGGACACACCATAAAGATGAAATCCTAACTGCATTTTTCGCACATATGGTCTAAGTCAATCTGTTTGTTTCGAAAAGACTTTCTAATTCTAGAAGTGTTGTCGGTCGGTTTTTAGAAAGGTCCTTGGGTTTATGACGCGCTCTTAAGAATTACGGAGAAAGCGGGTAGTGGCCTAACGAAAAAAGCGGACATCTACCTAACGGAAAATCTGAGTTTTACCATAAAAAATGTCGCCTAGGACCCACGTTGGTAGGTGGCTTCTTCCTCCTCTCTTCCTTCCTAACATTAGTCATAACCAATCGGCATCGCGGATCATTGCCCTCATTTTCCTAACTAACAATGTAAGCAACGAATCCGCGTTCTTCGTTCAAAGGGCACACCCATACCGAGCTTCGTACTCACATCAGAATAAACTTTAGAGTTACATCATCTCTCACGGTGACTAGAGTTCCTGCAATCCCTATAACTCTCACCGTTCCTATATCTCTAAGAGCCTCCTATTTCTCTCACAGTATCCAGAAGTCCGAAAGCTCCTACAGCTCTCACGGTCCTAGAGCTCCTATAGCTCACACTCTCATCTAAGAATAATCCTTCTCTTCGTTATCTGTATCTTAAGCAACGGCGTTCTTACTCAGTGTGTTGTATAAATCGTTGGAAATACATATATTTTTTATAACTCTGTGACTCCCAGTGTTATACCACAACAACTACATCTATTATCCTAAGCGAAATACGGGGATCGAACTATTCGTGGTGTCGATTATTCCAATCGTAACGGGAATTTACGACTCCCATTGACGCGTATACAAATGACCGCGTCTCCCCGCGATAGCTCGAAAATACAGTCGACATAGCGCAAACCGGATAAGTACTGTATTTGGCTGTAATTGTGAGGTATAGCGCGCATCGCATTTGCGACATGTATCCAATAGCAGAGCTGATACGTTGACTTGAACATTTAGGCATGAATATGCAAAACAGCAATTACGCTGAATCTGTCAGTGACCAGAGAAGACATAAGACAGTAGAGACGATAGAATCGGAAGATGTGCTCTGTGCTCAGCAGCAAATCTGGAGCATAACGCTCACCGAATTGTCGTCATATCTGCCATAAAAACGAAGATACGTTGCTTTCGATATACAAGCATGAATATGCTAAACTGCAATTATGGTGTATTTGACAGGGACAAGAGTGAACAAAACGCTAACCTACAGATGTGCGCTCTATATGACATCAGATGTCAAATATAACGCGCACCGAATTGTCTGTAAGTGTGCCATAGAAACGGAGATTCGTTGGTTCGAATATTTAATACTGAATATGTAAAACTGCAAATACGCAGGGTTCGGCTGGGTCCCGATTTTACATGCATCAAACGGGATAACGTGCACTGTGTTTGGCAGCAAATTTGGAGTATAACGAGCCTCTAATTGTAGCCATATGTGAAGTAGAATCGGAGATACGTCGGTTTGAATACTTAATCCTGAATATACGAAACTGCAACTACGCTGGATCTGGCTGGGTCCAGATTTTACATAGCGTAAACCGTATGATGTGCACTGTACTTGGCATCAGATGTGGAATATAACGCGCATCGTATGGCCAATGTTTCTGCAAAACAAGCGGAGATACCTTCATTCGAATATGTAAGCATCAATATCCAAAACTGCAATCACGCTGGATTTCTCCGAGTCCAGTCTTGACAGTGTGCAAACGGGCTGATGTGTGCTGTATTTGGCAGCAAATATGCAGTATTACGTACATCCTATTGTCGACGTACCTACAATGGATACGGATGTCCTTTCACTTGAATAACTAGGCTTGAATATGCAAAACTACAAATACGCTGGATTTGACTCGGTCCGGATTTAACACGGCTTAAACCAGATGAAGCGCTCTGCGTATGGCAGTCAATGTGGAATATAGCGCGCATCGTATTGTCGACATATGTGCTATGGAATCGGAGTCACGTTGATTTGAATATTTAAGCCTGAACATACAAAATTCCATTTGGGCTGGATTTTGCAGGGACCAGAGTTTACGCAGCGCAAGCGAGCTGATGGGCAATGTATCTACAGCAAATGCGGAGTACAAGGCGTATGGAATTGTCGACATATGTGCAAAAGAAGCGGCGAAGCTTTGAATGCAATATTTAAGCATTAACAACAAAAACTATAATTACGCTGGATTTTGCAGGGTCCAGAGTTGACATAGCACAGACCGGCTGATTTGGCATCATATGTGGAGTATTCTGCGCATCGAATAGGCGACATAGAAACCAAGATACGTTCATTTGAATATGTAATATTTGAATATTTCGCCTGAAAATGCATAATTGCAAATACGCTGAGTTTGGCTGCGCCCACACGTTACATAACTCAAATCAGATAATATGCATTGTGTTTGGCAGCAAAAGTGGCGTATATCGCGCATCGAATTGTCGGCATATCTGCAATGCAAACGGCGATACGGTGATTTGAATGATTAATCATGAATATGTAAAGCAGCAATTTCGCTAGGTTTGACAGAGACCGGAGTTGACATGGTAAAAACCACCAGATGTGCGGTGCACATGACATCGGATGTGTAATGCAACGGGCATCGCTTTGTCGCCATATGTGCAATAGAAACGGAGATAAATTCATTTGAATATGTTAACACTGCCGTCTCAGTAAAACCATTTTATTTCAAGCTTCACGCCACAGTTCTGAATCCGGACAAGACCGTTTCAAGTTCTCGCAAGAGCAAGCAGTCAAATTAAGGTACTTACACGAGTTAGAGTCTAATACATTTTATTGGTCCAACATCGATGGGGCGATCTCGCATCGAAATTTTCGGAGGACCGCGTAACCTTCAAACGACGACCGCCGTACGAGCAGCAGATAAACTTATTTCGTGCCTTAGGTTGCCCTCACAACGTCCTCTACTTCTTGATTCTTGGTTGGTAGCTTTAGCGGTTGCAGGTCCGAGAAATGGCATATTGACCCGCTTTCTCGTATGTCGCATGTGACGTCTCACTTTCCGCCGTAGACACTTGTCGGATCTACATACGTTGAACCATTTGCGCGAGACAAGCGCGGCGCTCTGCAGGGACGAGGGATCCAATTTTCGAAGTATCAAGTGCGAAACCTCCAGTGGTAGTTCGGAAATGATATCTACCTTGCTTGGCACGAACAAACCAACGACGCGTAGTAGAGATCTAAAAAACTCCATGTTGCTTCTACTGTTGCGCGAGCACGACTGACGGTCTGGCTAAGAGTGGAAGCTTATATATGTGCTGTTCGTCACGGTGCACTGCGAGTTCCGGTTCCGGGTAAGAGTGCTGGTCAGGCAGAATCGATGGTATGTGCATGTATTTTCACTTACATCGGGTTCACATTATGATTAGAGTTAGAGGCGCGAAACGAATCTTCATTTGGTTTAGACGTTGTAGTTATGCAATAGAGCAGATATTTACTAGAATAAATTTGATTGTTATATAATTTGACAAGTAGTCGAGATAATTAGGTACTCGAGAAGCTAATGACAATGATCCTGGGTTCAATAACAAAGCCGCGGTCAACGGGATAACAGAATTCGTTTTCATCCTGATTCCAAGTTGTACCATACTTCCTTATCTATGTTATAGGTAGGACTGAACAAACTCTTTGTCAAAACATAGAATATCCACCGAGTGTTAAGGCTCTTTGTAACTGGCTAATGTGACCTCACGAGAGAATGATTTTCCGGCACGATGATGCTGCAGTGGAAAACTATGATGGGTGTGTCTAAGGGCACCGGAACATCGGATTCGTGGAGAAAAGACTTCGCTCGGAAAGAGATTGATAGTGACGTTACTGTTAATTGGACAATTTCCATGTTGATGGTTAGAGAAGGATGCTAGTAGCCCCTGAGGGAACGTTGCTAGCGGGAAGCGTCGTCAGTGGAAAAATAGATTTCACCTATCATCCCGTAGTTGGAACGAAGACTGTTTGCCTGTTTAGGACTGTTAAGGACTTTAATTAACTAAATCTTAAGGTTTATAATGGGTCCTCAGGCTAGCTAAACATATATTATTGAGATGCGTTGACATCTGGCAATCATCTTATCCGACGGATAGAGTCTGCGTGTGGCGAGACACGGGACAGAAACCGTTGGAATGTTTACTGTCACGTGCCGCTACGATTATTTCATTTAAGGACAGCTATAGAATTACTCCATGCCTTTATTAGACAAAACGTTCATCCCTTGACCGCGGCTACGTTCGGTGACTGGTTGTCGCCTCGAGGCCAATTGCAGTATCACAAGTTTCGAACAATTACAATCGGACTGGATGGCTACAATTGTTGAATTACAGCTATGGTAGAATCTAGATTACAATGTTACGGGATTTTCCCAAAATTCCAAACGGAAGGTTCCCGTGTTCTTTCATCTCCGATTTATATTTATGTCGCTGGTAGTTCTCACGCATTAGCTTATCGACGGCCTGGCTGGGAACGATCAGGGAAGCGAACTTTTCTGCCCGAGCGCCTGGAGTGATGAATTCCTGAGTCGTCTTTGTTTTGCTCGTTTCAAACATCAGGTGGTATTATTACTTCGCGATTTTCGCTGTAATGGTGTTCAGTGTTATCGTGCAATAAAAATTCACGCGTTTCGGACGGTCTACGGGTACGATTACGTTCTTGTTGCTAACTTCAATAGCAATGGTTCTTTTTGCTCTCGATATAAATTGATGCGGTCCGCCGTAGCGTGGTTGTAAGGGGTTTCCGATGGCATCGTGACGTAGAAATACGTAAGACGATGTTTCGAGTGGAACACGGAGGTTTCTTTTTCGCCGTGTCGCGTAATCGGGTGAGGCCTGATCTTTTCTATTCGTAGTTTTAGACGGCTTCCGTATTTCGACTTGGCCTGTTGCTTCGTTGGTGCACAGAATTCTGCCGGCAATCGTATGCCGGTGCCATAAACTATTTCGGCTGTCGTCGTTTTCACGTCCGTAATAGCTGTTCGTATGCCTAATAAAACTATTGGCAAGATTTCTACACAGTTGCTCGTATCGTGGCATTTGATTGCTGCTTTTAGTTGTCGGGGCAGGCGCTCTACCATCCCGTTGGTCGCGGGGTGATAGGCTGTCGTTCGTAAATGCCTAATGCCGAGGAACAGGCATAATTCGTTAAATAAGTTTGATTCGAACTGACGTCCTTGATCGGTCCTTATCCTTAAAGGTACGTGGAAACGGAATATCCACGTGGAAAGGAGGGCTGAAGCAACGGTTGCCGCCTCCATGTCGGCGATGGAAACGGCTTCGGTCTAACGCGAAAAACGATCGATTTTCGCCAGGCAGTGTCGGTATCCTAGCGTCCCGTGTCTGGGGGGGTTTGTCATGAGGTCTTCGACGTCCTTTAGCTGTTGATCGCTGAGGCATTTGCCTAGAGTCACGTTCCTAATTATGCTCTAGCAGTATATATTTCTCTAATCAAGTTGTTTGAATGAACTGTAATTTATACCTGTTAAATCAGTATATACTTAATTGAACCACCCCGATTATCCCAGCAGAAATAAGGTTATCGATCTGTTCGTGGCTGTTAGGAACATGATACATTTACACTGTACACGTGAATATGTGTGTAAGCGTCAGATGACGTCCAGGCCTTAGTTGGGACAAAAGACAAGAGTCAGTCGTTACAAGTATCTGGAAGAGTCGGTTGGCAACAAGCGTGCGTGCGAGTAGGATTTCGAGGTCCTTAGAGTATAAGATATATGCATAACTGTTGTGTGCTAAATAAAGGGAATTATTTGTATTTCCGAACCCCTTCTATATCCTTACAGTGGCGTCGATTATCTGATGGTAACGGGAATTTACGACTCTCGTTGGCGCGAAACATAGTTGATTTTGTTTAAATGCTAGTTATAGTTTCACGTGAGTAGTGGCAGAAGGAAAGAAGGGTATACACGAATCATTTATAAACCACTTAAGATGTATAGGCGAAAATGACTTGAAATAGTATTCCTTTACTCAGATTGCCTTATTTTCATATTGCTATTATAACATAAATGTCATGGTAGAAACCCGGATGATAAATAAATGGCTTATTTCGTTAAACAAATTATTGCCATTCTGAATTAAATTAGAGACTTTCAATAATACTCAACTACGAAATTCATGTTGATTCTTTTATAAATGGTGCATGCCTGTCAGTTAGATATTATAAGAACGAAGAGTTTACCATTAAAACTTTAAAATTTCGACAAAAGTTTTAAAGCGTAGGCGTCACTGTGTAGGTACGTAGGTAGGTAAATTGAGGTCAACCGGATGTAGAGTTAGTGCCGCATCGGCCACGCTGGTCTTTACCTTTCTCACATTGCGTTCGTCAGATAATTAATATAATTTACATGTTATTATAAACAGTATTATAAATTATTATAAATTTTTGTACATTATATATATTGTTCGGGTAAATAAATTCAAAATTTAGGGAACAACGAATTCAAGTATTATCCTGTTCTGTTGGGTTACTATTGGTGGCGGGGCAGTAGCCGCTTGGGGTACGTGGGCGTTGTCTCTGGACCGCTTCGGTCAATCTCACTCCGCGAGTAGTTGGTAACAGTTGTGTCGAAGTTAGTGACGAAAGTGCGCAGTGGTTTCTCAGTCTGATTCGTGTATTTTCCATGTATGTTATATCAGATTTCTTGGATATTATTTCGTCACAGTGTAAAATGTGTCTCTTTTATACTTGCGAACTGGTTAATTCTATCGTTGTTACTGAATATTATAATATTCTTGTACGTTAGTGTATTTGTAATGGTACAGAATGAATTCGGAAATACAAATAATTCCCTTTATTTAGCACACAACATTTGTACATATATCTTATACTCTAAAGACCTCGAAATGCTACTAGCACGCACGCTTGTTGTCAACCGGCTCCTCCAGATACTTCTAACGCCTGACTCTTGTCTTTTGTCCCAACTAAGGCCTGGACGTCCTCTGACGCTTACGCGCACATTTACATGTACAGTTTAAATGTATCATGTTCCTAACGCGCCTCCTTACATTTATACTGTACACTTAATCGTATTTACATGCTTTGACGAATTACGTAACAGAAACTTTAACACTTATTGCTTTATCTACATTTCTCTTAGTTTACATTCATCCATGACCTAAACCTTTCGAATTTCTCTCTCTGTACACAGTGCCTTCGTAAAAATATCCGCAGTATTTTCGTCTGTACTTACCTTAAGTATGTTTATCTTGTTCTCCTTTAAGCACTCGTGAACATAGTGGTAATGAACTTCAATGTGTTTAGAATTTTTTGTAAAATTTCCGTGCTTTGCTATACTCATCACTCCAGAGTTATCCTCATCAATTTTTACAGGGTTATCGTCTAGATTTACATTGAAGATTTTCATAATTTCCATAATGGACATTAATTCACTCACCGCTTCCGATAGAGCTACATACTCTGCATACGTCGAGGCTTTTGTCACACACCTTTGTTTTTTAGACTTCCAACCAATTACATTTCCACACAATCTAATTACATATTCAGAAGTCGATTTCTTTTCTAAATGATCTCCTGCCTAATCAGCGTCCACATAACAATCTATCGTTTCACATTTTTCATTCCTTTTATAATCTAATCTTAAGTCTCTAGTCCGGTACAAATATTTCAATATTCGCAAAGCAAATTTAAAATGTGTCTCATTACAACAATCTTGAAATCTACTCAAATAATTCACACTATAACTTATATCGGGTCTGGTATTTTCACTAATATACAACAATTCGCCAATTAAATTTTTGTATCCAATATACTCTCTATTTATCACAGCTTTTTCAATTTTTAAGTTGGTCTCCATAGGTGCACAGTACAATTTGCTATTTTGTAACTTACATTTGTTTGCTAATGATTCAATGTATTTCTTTTGGCTTAATCTTATTTCATTTTTGAAATAATCATAGTCTATATTTATTCCAAGATATTCTTTGACTTCACCTAAATCTTTCATTTCAAATCTATTAGTTAATAACTTCTTTACCCTTTGTATCTTCCTTTTATTTTTACTACAAATTAGCAAATCGTCTACATACATTAGCAAATAAACAACATTTTCTCCCTCTCCATGTATATATAGGCACAACTCTTTGTTATTCTTCTTAAAACCTAATCTCGTCACATACTTATCAAGACACTCATACCACTCCCTTCGACTTTCTTTTAACCCATAAAGCGCTTTCGATAGTTTACAAACTCTATTCGTTCCGTCCGCATATCCCTTTGGTTGATTTGCATATACCTCCGAGGTTACTTCACCATTTAAAAAGGCAGTTTCTACATCCATTTGCTCAATAATTAATCCATTTTGACAACAATATGATAGCAATATCTTAAAGGTCTCATTACTCGCTACTGGGGAGTATATGTCATCGGCTACGTTTCTTTGTTGGAATCCTCTTACCACTAATCTAGCCTTATACCTGTCATCTGATTTTCTCGTGTAAACCCATTTTACATCTAATACGTCTTTGCCTTTTACCCTTTCTACCAATTTCCAAGTTTTATTCTTATAAAGACATTCTATTTCCTTATTCATAGCTTGCTTCCAATCATCACTATCTTCCCAACAAATCGCCTCCTCAAATGTACAAGGGATATCTACACTACAATAATTTGCATGGATTTCACTAATGTTTTCTTTTTCTGGATATCTTACTGGAGTTCTCTTGTTACGTGTAGATCTTCCAGGGATGTTTAAGCTTTCAAGACTGTTATCATTTTCATCTTCCCTACTTTCTAACTTTTCCTTATTCATGCTTACCAATAAATCATTATCCTCAATGTCATCGTTATCTTTATCGAATGAATTTTCCGCAACGCCGATACATTTTGTGTCTGTTTCTATGATCTCTACACGTCTCGCTATTGTTATTTTCCCACCTAATAAGACTCTGTAACCTACTTCACTATATCCAAACAAAATTCCCATATCTGCCTTCTTATCCCATTTAGAAACTCTCTTTTGTTCTTACAAAAACTTTACTTCCATATAGATGTGGATTTTCAACACTTGGTTTTCTCCCGAAGAATATTTCAAAAGGTGTCTTTCTCTCTATAGTATTTGCCAGTATTCGATTTTTCAAGTATACCGCTGTCCAATCTATTTCCAGCCATTTTATGTACTTTCGCTTCCGCTAACAAGCAACGCGCCATGTCCATCACTGTTCTATTATACCTTTCCGTTGTCCCGTTTAATTCATGTACGTAGGTTGGGCAGTTATTTATTCTGATACCTGTATCCCTAGCAAATTTATAAATTCGATTATTCAAGTACTCTTCTCCATTATCACATCTCAATATTTTAAACCTCTTGCCCGTTAAATTCTCGGCTTCATTTACAAACTGTACGAAACAATCAAAGACCTCACCCTTTGATTTTATACAATAAATTCTAGCTATTTTGCTATAATCATCGATAAATGAGATGAAATATTTCTCTTCATTGAATCCGGTAGTCTTAAAGGGACCGCACACGACCGTATGAATAATTTCCATTATCTCCCTAGCCTTGGTTCGATTATTTTTGAATGGTAAATTGTGCATTTTACTTTCTATACACAACCTATATTTCAAAAATTCCTTCTCAAATTCTTTCGGTATACCAGTAACTAGCTGCTCTTTAACCAAGATATTTAAATATTTAAAATTTACGTGTCCTAACATCCTATGCCATCTTTCCTTTTTACTCATACCACTACGTTCGGCGCTGTTTGCTAAGTGCTCCTTCCCTTTCAATATACTTTTCATTCTATATGTTCCCTTTTCTTTAACCGCTACCGCTGTAAGCTTATTGTCCTCATCTATTACTTTTGCAATATTTCCTTTTGAAATAACCGTGTTTTTATTATCTGTTAATTTGCCTAAACTAATCAAGTTTGCGGACATTTCTTTCGCGTAAAAAACATTATTCATATTTATTTCATTTTGCTTTCCAAATGCTTCAAAATAACTTATAACATTCCCTACTTTTGTTGCCTTTATCGATCTATTATCGCCTAAATA
Source organism: Bombus terrestris (assembly GCF_910591885.1). NCBI lineage: Eukaryota > Metazoa > Arthropoda > Insecta > Hymenoptera > Apidae > Bombus > Bombus terrestris. The sequence continues at coordinate 1,200,014 of NW_025963549.1, forward strand.
TATGTTTTCCGGTTCTTTAAGGTCAATAGATTTATCGAAATAATTTACGTTATTAATTATGTGATCTGTGCAACCGCTATCTAATAGCCACATTACTTCATTATTACTTATCTCGTTCGCCTCGCCGCTGTGTGCTGCGTGCGCCGTTGCTATTGTCACGTAAAATGAGAAAGAAATTTAAAGGAAAGAAGAAAACTTTATTTTTTCCTCGTTTATACACTTCTGAACTCTAGCCGTGGCCGTTCGAGACTGAGGCTCTTACAATATTTTCTTACTTTCGGTGACATCTGTTTCTTCTTTTGTTTTTCATCCTTCATTATCCCCACTACCCTGTAGGCGTACGTGACTGTTGCTACGCTTCTAGAACATTCGGTGGAAGGACCGCTAGGACATAGATGAACCCTCAGGTACTCCGGCAATATACATTGTCGCCAAGGTCGCCATGTGTAATGTTCAAGTATCGGCTGTCTGGAGAATGTTTAGAAGTGGTCGCCTAAGGTGACGTCAGGGCAAAAGTGTTTGTGGTTACACTCCCCCCTCCTTAGAATGAACTTAGTCCTCGAAGTTCCTTTTCCTCTTTAAGATAGATGGGTGAAATTTTGCCTTGGGTGTTTCCAGGTCGAAGGTTACTTGCGAATCGTTGCTGGTGCTGGGTACAGGTAGAATCGGGGTGAATACGTTGATAGGTGCCGGGTTGATTGGCATCGGAGCGCTGGCTGGTGGATTGTTATTTGTCGTGTTTCGCTTGATTTTACAGCAGAATAAATGAAAACACAATTTCGGCATTCCTATTTTGTTGAGAAAGTATAACCATATGAGAGCAATGGATAAATATCCTATAATTTGTAATATAGATATTCCCCGTGATTCAACTAGATCGATTCTATGAGCAAAAGTTAGTTGATTCGTTTGATCTTCGATTCCATCCAGAGTGTTTTTGTATCCGTAATTATCGTTAATAAGTTTTGGAGTTTTCTCTAGTTTATTTAGTAAAATAATCCAGTCTGAATCATTAGTTACATTGACTGTTTTGATTTTAATCTCGTAAGAAATTTCCTTGCTACTACCACTTATTCTCATATGGTTATTCTTGTACAATATGTCTACGGTTTTATTAGTTTGTAACAAAGATGGTTTCTCTAGTCTAACAATTCGATGTGTCTTTTCTTCGAAAATGCTCAGATCTATTGGTTTTTCTGGTATAGCTATAAAATGATTCTCAGCGTTTAATGGGATAAAAGTTATATCTTCAATGTTATAAACTACTACCTTACAGAATTTGACAGTGTTTTCTGCGCTTAAGATTTCAGAGTTACAATCGTGCTTCACTCGACGGTCGTGAATCGGCTGAGTTTGTTTGCAAATGTAAAAGTCAGATATAGAACGGCATTGCTTATCCAAGTAGTTTTGATCGACATTGATGTAATTTAGTCCTGACGTTAAAAATATCGGATGAACTACTAAAGGTGCTAAAAACACTTTGTTCGTGAGAGATGGTATGGGATATATTTGCTCTATATCCCATTCCATGTCCATAACTGTTGGTACAAAAATTACAAAGGAAACTTTGTTTTGTCGCGTAAACAATGTGAGTTCTGAGATATCTAAAATATTTTGGAAATTCTCTTCCTTTGGTATAAAAGCGTTTCCTACTGTTTTGCTACCTAGTACTTGGGCGTAATTGTTAATAAAAGTTCCGGGATCAAATATCTGTGGGCTTATTATTCCTTGTTTTCCTAAGATGATTAAATTGAATATTTCGTCGATTTGGAAATGTAAGTCAGAGAGTGAGCTTTCTAGAGTTATGACTTTTATTAAAGTGATCTCGTTTTTGTTAAGCGTTTTAAGTTCGTTTCTTACACCTGTGTCTACTTGTTTCAGTCGCTGGATGACGTCGTTATTTAAAATTCGTTTAATCAAAGCTGTCTGGTTAGCTACTATGGTTTTTAGGCTGTTACCTTCTTCAAAGAGTTTGTCTATATTTTTGTTGATTATATCTAGATCGTTCGCGGCTAGGGTTCCAAGAAGAGTTTTACTAATAGATCCGATAGCGTCTACTAGTCCTCATCTACTTCTGAGATGAATGTGAGCTAAGGATCGTAATTCGGTGCTAAGTGTTCTGACGTTATTTAGTTTTGCTTGCAAAGAGCGTATTTCTGGTAATATGTTACAGTCTTTTCGTGTCTCGCAATGATTCCTAACTTCGGCTACTCCCTTTTCAATATATCTTACTTGTTCCAATACAGCACAAATATCTAGTCCTATAATAACATTTATGTGTTCGCTATAAAGATATGCTTTGGATATTTTCTCATGAAATATTCCATTATTGTCAATAGGGGTTATTTTTAATCCGTTAAGGGTGGTAAATCCGACGGCAAGGGTGATCGTCCTGAAAAATAAGGTTTTATTCCGTTACCGTGGATTTTCTTAACTCGATCTCTAATGAGAATCTCATAATACGGTGTCTTGACTGATTTAATAACGTAGGGTCCTAACCATTCGTCGTCCAATTTATCCGACTTATGATCGTTGTGAAGGAGTATACGATCTCCTTCCTTAAATAAGGTTTGAGTTCTAATGATTTTTCTTGTCTGATCTCTCATGTACCTCTTTCTACTTTGTTCAAGAGTGTTCTTCGCTATCATTCTATATTTTTGCAATTGTTTTTGCCATAGTGCAAACATTTCTTCGTAGGTGTAATTGGAAGTTCGGGATACGGAAGACGGGAGGTTGGCTTTTCTTCCAAATCTTAGTTCGAAGGGTGAAAATTCAGTTGCATCGTGTATCGCGGTATTATACCCTAGGCAAATAAAGTCTAATACCTGATCCCATTCTTTATTAGAATCGTGTAGGCTCGTGCGAATCATGTCTTTTACTGTGGCGTGTGTTCGTTCTAAGGATCCGTTAGATTGAGGATGAAAACTAGTGGTCTTTATATGTTTGATTTTAAATGCTTCCTCGAATTTTTCCATTAGTTCGCTAATAAAGTTTCGTCCCTGGTCTGTTAGTATCGTTTTGGGTGCTGAGAAGATGTAAATGTAGTGATGTAGTACTGCATCGATAATCGATTCGGTTCGTTGTGTTTTCAGTGGTACTAAAACGAGATATTTCGTTAGGTCATCGTGAATCGAAAGAATGTATTGATTTCCACGTGTGGTTTTAGGCATCGAACCAATTAGATCCATGGCTATCTTTTCGTTTGGTTCTACTGGTGTCTGAGGAATTACGGGTTGTTCCTTGGGTCTGATTCTAACTAGCTTTTGTCGTTGACAAGCTTCGCAATTTTTTATAAAATCTTCTATCCTCTCCATGAGGCGTGGGATTTTGAATTGGTCTTTGATTTTACTATATGTCTTTTGAATACCCAAGTGTCCACTAATGTCGTTATGGTTTTCGCGTATAATGTCTAGAGCTTGTTCGTCAGTTATGGTTTGTATTGGTTCGTATGCAAAAGTTATTTCTTCAATTTGGTCATTATTAAACATGAGTGTTACTTTGATCCTAGCTTTTTCGGTTTCGGTAAAACTATTGTCTCCTATCCCAATTTTCTTGTGTTTCTTGGTTAGTTCAAAAATTTTTCGAATCCAAGTATCTTTGTCGAATGGACCTAATGTTTCTCTATTCAATTGATAGAAGGTGTGATCGTTTGGCGCGATTTTAAGTCGTCTCGGGGGTGTCGCGTCTTCTGACCATGCGTTAAAGTGTTCTACAATATTTTCGGAGTTTGCAGGTGTGTCTGGGACTGATTTGTCGGTAATTTGGTAAATTTTTCTCGAAAGTGCGTCGGCTGCTGTGTTCTCTTTACCTTTGCAATACTGAATATCGTACTCGTATTCTTCGAGGTTAAGTCTCCATCTAATCAAACGCACGGAAGGGTCTTTGCAATTTTTGTGCCAAGTGAGTGCTTGGTGATCGGTTCGAATAACGAATCGTCTACATAACAGGTATTGCCTGAGTCTCTAAACTGCCCATACGATAACTAATAATTCCTTTTCTGTGGTAGAATAATTTTTCTCTGGGGGGTTGAGTGTCCGTGATATGTAACAACAAGGATGTCCGTCTTGTGATAAGATTGCGCCTATTCCTTCATTGGAAGCGTCTGTGGTGAGTGTGAATGTTTTCGTGCAGTCTGGGTATGCTAAAACTGGGGCTGAGCATAGCTTTTCATTTAGTGTGTCAAAGCTTGTCTGTTGCGCTTCAGTCCAGAAGGATTGTCATTCTTTGTGAGATCTGTTAATGGTTTGGCGAGTTTGGAAAAGTTTTTAATGAATTTTCTGCAGTATTCAGCTAATCCGAGAAATGACTTTACGTCTGTTGGTGTTTTGGGAATCTTAAAGTCTTTAACTGCGGAGATCTTTTTAGGATTTGGCTTTATGCCCTCGTGTGTTATGACATGTCTAAGTATTCTAATTCAGGTTTTAGAAACTCGCATTTGTCGGGTTGGATTTTTAGTCCTAACTCTTTTAATCTTTGCAATACTATAGCAAGGTTTTCATTGTGTTGTTGAATTGTACTACCGAATATTATTATGTCGTCAAGGTATACAAAGCAGTATTTGTTCAATAATCCTCGTAACGCGGTATCCATCATGCGTTGGAATGTGGCTGGGGCGTTTTTTAAACCGAATGGCATGCGATTATAGTGAAAGTGTCCCTGAGGTGTGCTAAAGGCTGTATATTTCTTTGAGTCGGGGTCCATAGGTATTTGATGGAATCCCGAAGATAAATCTAGAGCAGAGAAGAATTTGGCGTTGCCTAATTGTGATAGAATGTCGTCGATTGTCGGTAGTGGGTAGGCGTCTTGATCGGTAAGTTCATTTAATTTTCGAAAGTCGATAACTATACGCCATTTCTGTTTGCCTGATGCGTCTGATTTCTTGGGTACTACCCATACTGGACTGTTGTAAGGAGAATCTGATTCTTCAATGATATTTTTATCTAACATTTTTTCATTTGTTTTTCAATTTCTGCTTTATGGGCTTCGGGAGGTCGGTACGATTTGGTATTGACGATTTTGTTTTCGCGTGGGGTAATAGTGTGTTTTGTTAGGTTAGTACAAGGTAGGGTATCGGATTCTAGGTCAAACACGTCTATGTAATGTAGGAGGATCTTTTCGATAGGAATACGAAGTTTGTCTTCAATATGGTCTAGTCTAATTATTTGTTTCATTTTAGCAATTTTATCGAGATCGTGTTCATAAGAAAGATCATTAGTGATTATAGTTGGTTGCTCACCAGTATTGCAGAAACATACTCTCGTCGGAACTTTATCCAGATAAATTGTTTCGATCTTGGTTTGCCCTGGGAGAATGGTTTTCGGCGCCTGGAAAAATATTTCGTTCCCGTTTAATTGTATTGATTCGTTGTTAATTCGATATGAGTAGTTAGAGAGCATAGGTAAACCAATTATTCCGTCTTCTATTAAAGGAAAATCGTCTGGCACAACGTGAAATGTGTTCATGATGTTAAAGAATTGAAAGTTTCGTCAGTTTGGTATTTGTCATTGCCCATGTAAAATGTTTTAGCTACTGTCTTTTTAGGTTTAAATATGGCACTTGATCTTTTAACTAAATTTATTCTTGCACCGGTATCGATTAAATATCGTTTGATTTCTGTTCCCGATCGAACTCCAATGGATAGAAGTTTTCCTGTTGTTGCGTGTACTCGTACGACGTCTCTCGAGGTTCTGGTAGCGCTGTTTCCTCTTCTCGTCCCGCATTCTCCATGTTTATAATGTAGCTGCGCGGTGGCGGAAGATTTCGCTGGCTGGCCGGTTGAAAATTTCGGCAGTAATTTGCGGTATGTCCTATTTGGTGGCACTTAAAACACTTCATTCTTCCTCCGTTGTTTATTTGAGTGCTTGTCGGCAGGCGATTGAGCGTAGTCATCGGACCGCTCCTAAGTGGGGGTTTGCGTTGTGACGAAACATTCCCTCGGGCGAATGAGTGAGCTCTTATTTGCTGCCTGCACTGATTTCCGCGGTTTCGCTCAATTTCTCCGATTAATAGTTCTGCTTCGAACGCGGCATCTTGTGCTTCTTGTAAGGTGCGCGGTTTCATGTTTGATGTTCTGATTTCTATCTCGGGTTTTAAATTTAGTATGAACGTTTTGGTTGCGCGTTCGTTCTCTAGGTCTATCGCGACTGCTCGTCGAATAGGATCGCGAATTTCCTGTTGCAATGCGTATATAAGTTCATTAAGACCTTGTCGAAATCTTTTGACGTATCCGTGTACTGATTCGTTAAAACTTTGCCGAGTTCTTTGTAATTTATCGCGTGCACCGTTTGAAGTTACGCTAATCGATACGAACTTCCTCAGATTTTCGAATAAGGCGCCGTACGTCTCGATAACCGAATGTCTAATGCCTCTTTCGGCTTCGCCGACAATGCGTTTGGTTAGAATTAATTTCAATAAAGCACGCTTTTCGTTACATTCCGATCTAGCTTCGCTTACCCGCTTGATGAATCCCCCCACTCCAATGTCATCTTGACCGTTGAGGACTGGGATGAACTCGATGCTGGTTTTCGCGTCGAACATATGTCGTTCGTACGAGGCTGATTCTTCTTCCTCATCCTCGGAGTTCGCTGGGTAGGAGGTTTCTGGAGTTTCTTTGATCCGAACGCGTTCTTCCGGAGATTTCACTATGCGGGTGTCCCGAGTAGTGCTTCTGCTGGCAGAACTAGTATCGTCTGTCATAATTGAGTTGAACTCAGACGTATCTACGGAGGATTGTACTCCTAGCTTGAGTTCGGCCACAGTCTTCCCTATTAGTTCCATTTCCTTGATCCGTTGAGTGCTTTCATCGCGGATTAGTTTATACAAATCATTTATAACTGCATTATGTTCTTCTTGCTGGCGCTGCATCATATCCAAAATTGCCCGCAGGTTTGGATCACCGCTAGTCGAAGCGACAGGTGTAACTTTCTTATCGTCCCTTTTGTCCATTTCAGAGTAATAGATCGTCGGAGTCTGACGTTATCGAATGCAATCGATCGATCCTTCTAGAGGAAATGGTTCTACTTACTAATAAAACCGTTTTTCGTAGTCCAGGTTGCTTGATACACCTTTGGTCGGATGTCCCGTAGGCCAAAACCGTAATCTTGTTTTATCCAACGTTGATGTATCCTGGCAGGATCGCCAAAATATCACGTAAAATGAGAAAGAAATTTAAAGGAAAGAAGAAAACTTTATTTTTTCCTCGTTTATACACTTCTGAACTCTAGCCGTGGCCGTTCGAGACTGAGGCTCTTACAATATTTTCTTACTTTCGGTGACATCTGTTTCTTCTTTTGTTTTTCATCCTTCATTATCCCGACTACCCTGTAGGCGTACGTGACTGTTGCTACGCTTCTAGAACATTCGGTGGAAGGACCGTTAGGACATAGATGAACCCTCAGGTACTCCGGCAATATACATTGTCGTCAAGGTCGCCATGTGTAATGTTCAAGTATCGGCTGTCTGGAGAATGTTTAGAAGTGGTCGCCTAAGGTGACGTCAGGGCAAAAGAGTTTGTGGTTACACTATCCATGTGCCTGATCTTGAGATACCATGCTCGCTCGTGCCGGTTGTTGATTGACGATGGAAATTTCCACGTCCCCTGCTCGTATTTCCTTTGTTTCCTCTTCCTCTGCTGCGACCACGTGTTGACCCACGCCAAAAACTGTTACTGCTCCCCGCTTCGACGCCATTTTGACACTCTCTCGCAGAATGTCCTACTCTTCCACATCGGAAGCATCCTTCCTTTTTTGCAGAAAAGGCGTTGGTTTGCATTTCTCCTCGGTTGGACTTATTCTTCTTCTCAGCTATTTCAATTTTATTTGTTACATATGCTACCGTTTGATTTTATGCTTTCAATGCATCTACTATATCCGCTATGTAGGTGTATTCTTCGGGTAACGTATTCAGCGTGAAATTTAGTTTTTCCCTCTCACTCACTTGTGCACTCGCACATTTTAATTCGTTTATTAATTTTTCGAAATTACTAAACAACGATGCTGAATCAATGTAGTTCTCAAGTCTTATCTTTTCCAATCTCCTTCTGCATACGATCTGTAGTGCCGTCGAATCTGTCAAGTACATTTCATCAAACTTTTTCACTATCTCATACGCCGTTTTTTCTTCTCTAATATATTCCAATTGTCTATTTGCGACGGCACTATAAATAATATTTATTGCCTTCAGATCCTTTTTGTCCCAGTCTTCATTGTCTGTTTCTGTCTTCACCCTATTTGTGACAATCTCGCATTCTTTATATCTGAGAAACATCGTTATTCATTGCTTCCACATACCGTAATCCTCACCATCGAAAATAGGTATCATGATTTCCGATCTTTCCATTTTAAATGACTCCTTATCTCTTACTCAAGCGTTCCTACGTGCACGAAGTGTATTTTTCCTCTTTGTAACCTTTGAACGTTTCTTTCCTTACTGAGAACTCACTCGAACTAACTCGCAATATTGAAAAACACGCACTAAAATAACTTGCAAAATTATGAACTACGCTCTGCTACCATGAAAAGATATAGAATAGATTCGGAAATACAAATAATTCCCTTTATTTAGCACACAACTGTTCTACATGTATCTTATACTTTTAAGACCTCAAAATCCTACTCGCACGCACGCCTGTTGTCAACCGACTCTTCCAGATACTTCTAACGACTGCCTCTTGTCTTTTGTCTCAACCAATACCCGGACGTCCTCTGACGCTTACACACACATTCACATGTACAGTGTAAATGTATCACATTCCCAACAGGAATAAATATTCAGATCAACGTGACTACGTTTCGATTGCAGGTATGTAGACAATTCGATGCGCGTTATATTCGATATCTGATGCCAAGAACAGTGCACATCATCCGGTTTACGCTATGTAAAATCTGGACCCAGCCAGATCCAGCGTTGTTGCAGTTTCGTATATTCAGTATTAAGTATTCAAACCGACGTATCTCCGATTCTATGGCACATATGGCTACAATTAGAGGCTCGTTATACACCAAATTTGCTGCCAAACACAGTTCACGTTGTCCCGTTTGATGCATGTAAAATCGGGACCCAGCCGAACCCTGCGTATTTGCAGTTTTACATAATCAGTATTAAATATTCGAACCAACGAATCTCCGTTTCTATGGCACACTTCCAGATAATTCGGTGCGCGTTATATTTGACATCTGATGTCATATACAGCGCACATCAGTAGGTTAGCGTTTTGTTCACTCTTGTCTCTGTCAAATACACCATAATTGCAGTTTAGCATATTTATGCTTGAATATCGAAAGCAACGTATCTTCGTTTCTACGGCAGATATGACGACAATTCGGTGAGCGTTATGCTCCTGATTTTCTGGTGAGCACAGAGCACATTTTCCGATTCTATCTTTTCTTCTGTCTTAAGTCTGCTCTGGTCACTGATAGATTCAGCGTAATTTCTGTTTTGCATATTCATGCCTAAATGATCAAACCAACGTATCAGCGCTACTATTGGATACATGTCGCAAATGCGGTGCGCGCTATACTCCACAATTACAGCCAAATAGAGTACTTACACGGTTTGCGCTGTGTCGACTGTGTTTTCGAGCTATCGCGGGGAGACGCGGTCGTTTGAATACGCGTCAGTGGGAGTCGTAAATTCCCGTTACGATTGGAATAATCGACACCACGAATAGTTCGATCCCCGTATTTCGCTTAGGATAATAGGTGTAGTCGTTGTGGTATAACACTGGGAGTCACAAAGTTATAAAAAATATATGTATTTCCAACGATTTATACAATCACACTGAGTAAGAACGCCGTTGCTTAAGATACAGATAACGAAGAGAAGGATTATTCTTAGATGAGAGTGTGAGCTATAGGAGCTGTAGGTCCGTGAGAGCTGTAGGAGCTGTCGGACTTCTGGATACTGTGAGAGAAATAGGAGGCTCTTAGAGATATAGGAACGGTGAGAGTTATAGGGATTGCAGGAACTTTAGTCACCGTGAGAGACGATGGAACTCTGAGAGATATAGGAACAGTGAGAGTTATAGGGATTGCAGAAACTCTAGTCACCGTGAGAGATGATGTAACTCTAAAGTTTATTCTGATGTGAGTACGAAGCTCGGTATGGGTGTGCCCTTTGAACGAAGAACGCGGATTCGTTGCTTACATTGTTAGTTAGGAAAGTGAGGGCAATGATCCGCGATGCCGATTGGTTATGACTAATGTTAGGAAGGAAGAGAGGAGGAAGAAGCCACCTACCAACGTGGGACCTAGGCGACATTTTTTATGGGAAAACTCAGATTTTCCGTTAGGTAGATGTCCGCTTTTTTCGTTAGGCCACTACCCGCTTTCTCCGGAATTCTTACGAGCGCGTAATAAACCCAAGGACCTTTCTAAAAACCGACGGGCAACACTTCTAGAATTAGAAAGTCTTTTCGAAACAAACAGATTGACTTAGACCATATGTGCGAAAAATGCAGTTAGGATTTCATCTTTATGGTGCGTCCTTGGGCCTATGGGGGATTCGAAGGATGGCACGTGGACCGTTGGCTGTCAAGCCGCGCGCGATGGAGTGCACATGTGTTGTGCGGCAGAACATCGACTCTGGTCTCTGTTATATGCCGTGTAATTGTTGTTTTACAGATTCAGACTCAAATATTCATCTCCACGTATCTCGTTGCTGTTGCTGATATGTCGACAATACGATGTGCCTGGTACTCCACATTTCTTGCCAAATACATCGCTTACCAGCCAGTTTGCGCTATATCCACATGAATTGTCCCAGACGAATCAAGCGTATTTGCAGTTTTGCATAATCAGGATAAAATATTCATACCCACGTATCTCCGTTTCTGTGGCAAATATGTCGACAATTCGATGTGCCTTATACTGCACATTTGCTGCCAAATATAGTGCACACCAGCCATTTTTTCACTATATCAACTGTTCCCTTGCGTGATAGGAACCGTGCGACGTCCCTCGATATTTAGCCGCCAAGGGGCCGCTGACCGTTATTTACACCCTCATCAAACCTAAGGACCCACCAAAAACTTAGACTTTTTAAGTAATTCTAGATGGTCCCTTTCATCTTGCACGTCCAACTTCTTAAATGTTTTTGATTGATGTGTACTCCTTAGAAAAGTCCTTATGTTTATTGTGCGCTCTTAGAAACTACGGAAAAGCTGGTAGTTATGTAATGGGAAAACCGGTAATTACATAATATTAAACCGGACATTTATCTGATGAAAATGTGTGTATTTACCCATGAACAAGGTCATCCATGAGCCACGTTGGTAGGATGCTTACTCCTCCTATCTTCATTCATTAACTGTAAAATTCGAGCTATCGCGGGGAGACGCGGTCGTTAGAATACGCGTCAACGAGAGTCGTAAATTCCCGTTACGATTAGAATAATCGACACCACGAATAGTTCGATCCCCGTATTTCGGTTAGGATAATCGGGGTGGTTGATGCGGTATAACACTGAGAGTCACAGAATTATAATAATGTATATTTCCAACAATTAGTCTACATGATTGAAAAGATATCCACAATTAACAACCTTATCGCCCGCAGATAACATAGATGTATACAATATAGAGCAAGGCTCTTACGATTGAGCTTAGTCTCTTGGTGAACGTAGCACGATATGATACTTAATAGAATAAGCGAATGTTTGGCTCAATGTGTAACGTTCGACGCGTCACAAGGAACTGATCGACTTTGGATGATTTCTTTGTCTCATCTTTAAGACGACCCCCACTATACTTAGGTCACGCCACCGTTCGCGCCTATGATCACGTATGTCTGTTCTTGCATGGAAAACGTAACGGACCAAATTCGACGTTTCGAGAACTCGCTGCTTGGCGACAGCTATGCGCTCGTCGATACATTGTATATGATCCGGCGGTCAGATAAGACGATCTGACTGAGACATTGTAGGGCCGCGAGTGACGGTTAGAAAATACAGCCTGTGTTAAGCCTCGTGGCGTAACATTAACGCTGATCATACCCAATGGGTATCGCGAATCTTTGTCCTCCCTTTTCATAAAAAAAAGAGTGAACGACGAATCGGCTTCCCTTGATCAAAAATTACCTACATACCGAGCTTTCCTCCGTAAGTATATAAGAGGGGAATTCGAGTTATATCTCGGTTCGAAAACTCTCTACACCCATGACTTCTTCGAAGACCACCTATCTATGCATACTCAATCTAGGTTTTCAGATCAGTCAATATATCTACCCGGATTCTCTCATATCAGATCAATCCATTTCTTCGTCACCTATACCTTAATCGGCGGAGTTACTAACTTGTGCTGTTGTACAAAGTTGTTGGAAATACATACTTCATAAATATTGAAATATGTATAATTTTGTGCTGGACTAGGTCCAGTGCGTAGTGGAGATCTTTGTAACGGGATATCACTGTGTGGAGATATGTGTGTGCGCGGCGACTGAGAAACAGACGAACATAAACAGTTCTATCGGTTAACAGTCTTCAAAAGGTCGGGTATGAATGAAAGTGCTGAGACTCGTGCAAATGTATATCGATAAATATTCTAGAAATCGTTTATAAAATAAATATGTGTCTACGTTAATAGTAATGCCCAGCGTAAATTTAATGTTTCCAAAACAATATTTTGACCATCAAGATCCACAATTCCCATCAATAACATTGTTGGTCGCAGAGTTATACCGCCGCAACCACCCTATTATCTTAACGTAAATCAGGGGATCGATCAATACGCGGCGTCGCTTCTTAGAATTGTAACGGGAATTCGCGACTCCCGTTGACGCTCTTCCTCGCGATCAGATCTCCCCACGGTTGAACAAATTGACATCAACTCTGGCCGATGTCAAATCCAGGTGTAAACCCTCCATTTTTACATTTTCAGACTTAAATATTCAAACCAACCTATCTCCGTTTCTAATGCAGATATGCAGACAATACGATGTGCCTTGTTCTCCACATTTCCTGCCAAATACAGATACAGTTACGGTTCCATACAATACAGTTCACATCTGCTAGTTAGAGCTACGTCAAGTCTAAACTCTGCCAAATCCAGTGTAATTCTAGTTTTGCATATTCATGCTTGAACATTCAGATCAACGTATCGCTGTTTCTCTTGCAGATATGTCGAAATCTTAATGCGCGATATACTCCACATTTGTTGATAAATACAGTGCAGATTATACGAATTGAGCTATATCAAATCCGCGTCGAGTCAAATCCAGCGTGATTGCAGCTTTGCATATACAGGTAAAATATTCAAATTTATGTGTTCTCCGTTGCTGCTACAGATATGCCGACAAATGCCATCTTCGATCACCGACAAATCCAGCGTAATTGCAGTTTTTCATATACATTATTAAATATTCAAAGCCACGCATCTCCGTTACTGTTGGAAATGTGTCACAGTACGATGTGCCTTGTACTCCACATTTCGTCCGAATTAAGCCAACAACATCCAATTAGCCCTATGTCCACTGTGGTGCGGTCAAACACAACGTAACTGCAGTTTTGCATTTTTACACCGAAATACTCAAATCAACGAATCTCCGTTTCGATTGCAGATATGTCGATAATTCGACGCGTTATACTCCGTAATTGTTACTAAATACAGATCACATCATATGGTTCGCGCTATGTCAAATCCGGACCCTGTGAAATCAAGCGTAAATGCAGTAATGCATGATCGGGGTTCAATATTCAGATCGACGTGACTCAGTTTCTATTGCAGATATGTCGACAAAACGGTGCGCGTTATATTCCACATAGACTGCAATACACTGGGCGCTTCATCTGGTTTAAGCCATGTTAAATACGGAACGAGTCAAATCCAGCGTATTTGTAGCTTTGCACATTCAAGCCTAAATATTCAAGTGAATGTATCTCCGTTTTCATAGTAAGTATGTTGACAATAGGATGCATGTTATACTCCACATTAGCTGCCAAATACAGCACACATCAGACAGTTTGCACATTGTCAAAACTGGACTCGGTGAAATCCAGCGTGACTGCAGTTTTGGATATTAATGCTTACATATTCGAATCAAGGTATCTCCGCTTGTTTTGCAGAAACATTGTCCATACGATGCGCGTTATATTCCACATCTGATGCCAAATCAGCCGGTTTGTGCTATGCCAACTCTGGACCCTGTAAAATCTAGCAGAATTGCAGTTTTTGCTATTAAAGCTTAAATATTGCTTTCAAAGTCTCTCCGCTTGTTTTGCACATACGTCGACAACTCGATACGCCTTATACTCTACATTTGCTACAGTTACATCACCCATCAGCTTGTTTGAGCTATGTCAACTCTGGTCTCTGCCAAAACCTGCCAAAATGCAATTTTGCATTTTCAGGAATAAATATTCAGATCAACGTGACTACATTTCGATTGCAGGTATGTAGACAATTCGATGCGCGTTATATTCCACATTGAGTCAAATCCAGCGTATTTGTAGTTTTGCATATTCAAGCCTAGTTATTCAAGTGAAAGTATCTCCGTATCCATTGTAGGTATGTCGACAATAGGATGCACGTAATACTGCACATTTGCTGCCAAATACAGCATACTCCAGCCGGTTTGCTCTATGTCATCTATGACATCCCCGGCCGTGTCAAATACGGCGACATTGCAGGTTTCCATATTCAGAATCAAATGGTCAAATCCCCGTACTTCCTTTGCTGTTGCAGACATGCCGAGTATTCGATGTGCCCGGTACTCCAGATTTCTTGCCCAATTCAGCGCACACTAGACAATTGGCGCTATGTCCGCACTGATCCCTGTCAAATCGAGCGTATCAGGTCTGTAAATATGAAACCGGAATTTGCCTATAGATGGCCCTAGCTCATAGTGTAGTTATCACTAAACTATGTCATTGATGCCAAAAGTCGTTGTTGACATCTCACGAACATTTTCGACTGAGAACAGTACAATGATTCTGGCAATGATTCTTTGGAAGAAATTGCACACTTCATCCTATAGGCATACCGGACGATACAAGGGCTGGTCGTCCCTTCTTCCGAAGCAATACCAGCCTCGCCGTGCGCCATATCCGAGGGTTGGCACCCTCCTTCGAACACAATGTAAATAGGTGTCGCAGTCTAGGTGCCATGACCCACATCATCTCCCCTCATACCCGTCGCGGGACTCCTTCAGGGCCAGGCCCTACTTCGCGGGAGGCTATCATCCTCGCCTCGTCCATCACCTCCCCGTGTGCATATACGCCGACGCAGCGTCATACTAGCTTTTGCGATGGCGCGAACGATATTGAAATATGTAACCAAACCTAGTAGCACTGTAAATTACTTTCCTACAGTACTTCAGCTTATTATATTTTTTAGATAGTTCATAAGTACTTATTCATGAGCACAAACTATAAAAATTTGTTGCGGCATATGAGCCAGAGGGAAATTCAAATCCTATTGTTACTTTGCCTCGGAGTATCAGGATCGTAAGAATACAAGTAAATACACTCGGAACATAAAAATGTTGCCGCTACTTCGAACAAAGACGATTTTGAATCATCCGACTTCTGCCCCGACCAGTATAAATAAACCGAGGCAACCCAAAGAGTAAAGTATCTTCGAATACCTACGAGTATCAACGAGCGATCTGCTGAATTTCGTGACGAACATTTATGGAATATTTTTACACATTGTACCTACGACTCAGGGCCCATAGGTTGTACCTTACTTTATTATTTTATGTAAATTCGAGGATTACGACGACAATCGATAACCTTAAATAAGTCTGACGGTCAAACTTCCCATATACCGTGTCCTATACATATTTCATTATAAATGACCTGAGTCAAATATTGATGTTTTTGACCGTCAGATGTATTTGAGTTAAGTCTTCCTATACTAGTCGTTGGGGGGGGGGGGGGTTTGAAAGAATTCGTATTTGCCTACCTGACGACAATAGCTGGTTGCGGTGACATTGTTTTTACATTAATTGTAGCTCAGCGGTCTAGGTACTTCGAGGCGACAACGACGTAATTTGCTTTGTCCTATGACTCATGTACCGCTACACTTCTATTTCTATAGAAATATAATGCTAAATACTAAAATATATCACAAGTATTTCATATTTGAAATAACAGTCAAATTAACGGAATTAATCTGTTTGACATCTATGCGGTTCAAGTCTTGTACGAATATATGTACAGCCTGTAGTTTTAATATTCTAAGCGCGTATTGTATGCCGGACACTTATCTTTAATAAATTTTGCAAATCTGTTTATAGTAAGTGATGAATCATTAGGCCAATGACAAATAAGGCGACCTTTAAAAGATTTAACGAAACTTGCTTCTGCTGAACTTGGTCTATGAAGGTCGAATAGCTTCTCGTTTGTTTTTCAATTAAAGACATACTTTATGGAATGTGTTTTACTGACATACCGATTCCAAGGATTTCCAGTGCTTCTTAAAAATATTACACTCTGTTGCATGAAATATAATTTGTCCTTATTATAACCATTAACATCTAATGTCTTTTCTGGAAGTTCGTATACTAAGGCATCGGAATTATTTTTCATTTTACGCTGCGTTACTCGCAACTTTTCGCAGATATATGTACCAACTGGAAGTAGTTCTTTGGCACGTATTCGAGTACAGTTATTTCCTGCTGGTTTCCACAAAGCTTCACAGAACAACGTCGCTTCCTCGTTCCTTTAAACAACAGTCATACATTAGTATCACATGAACGTACTCCTTGAAAAAACATTTCATTACTGGAAATCTAAAAGTTTATTATTGATCTCAATAAGATTCACTTGCTTACCTGCTCCTTAAATATTTTTTGCTAATGTCCACTCCTCCTAAGTAGAATGCATCTATAATATGCAATGCAAGTACTTTTTGCTGATATATAAACTCCTTAGTCATTTCATATACAACCTCTGCGTTTACAAGTGTATTTGGTGGTAATTCTATGCCAATGTCATCGACACTAAGCCAAGAATTCTTTGTATATTTATATACGTTGCTCCTTCCCACGCCCATATAAAATGTAGCGTGCTTCCTATCATCATCAGACCTTGGCTTTGTACCACATGGCATACAAAACCAGTCATATAGTGATAAAAATGCATTTTCAATGTTAAATTCCATCAATTGTGCTGGATTAATAGCAAGAAATGAAGTATCTTTCAAGGAGTATTCAATTTGTCTTTGGTTTCATGTGTCTTGGGATTGTCCTAGTTTCATCTGGAAGTTTCCAATACTCTAGATATTGTTTGCGCATATCAGCTTGTTTTGTCTCAACAAGAGTATTATCCGCATAAGCTGCTGCAATTTTACACAGGTCGATTATTAGTTTTTCGGCCATATCTTTGTTATAAGCACGTAGATATTGAACAAATTGTTTCTCTCTTTTTAATTCATTATATGATACTAGTTGTAAAACGTCGTCATTTACACCACCTTTTAAAAGCAGACGATTAACATGCTTCAGATATTCAACAACATCTTGTACCCCAGATCGTTTCTTCTTACATATTAAGTAACGTTCTGAATTTCCTGGTCTAGAAGAGTTTGGTTTAAAAATAAAAACTTCTTCAAAGTAGCGATACATTAAATAAACTAAACCAGCACTAAAGGGTGTAAAAAGGTTGAATAATTAAGTCACAAAATCACCACCCTCTCTTTCAACCATCAATGCTATTAAACATCGACAAAGATACAGTTGTTTTGAAAGAATTTCTTATACATTTTCTTGTCGTTCTACTGAGAATCCTCAATCAGACATCACAAAATGTACTCCTTTGCCATGGGTATGCTGCATTATAAGATTTGCAAATGCCTCTTCATTATCTGGGTCAAAGACATCATCAGTTTCCTTTGGTCCGTAGTATGGATGAAATGTTTCACAAGGACCCGCATAAATGTCTTCTAATTTGAAATCATGTTCATTTTCTAAAGTAAGAGCAAATCCTTTAGCACGTCATTTCTTTCGCCATAGAATATGTTCACTAAAACCTCTTGCTCCGGCACATACATCTGCAGAGTATAGCAGCCCATTCTCCCTCAAACCTTTTGGGTTAGTAAACATAAAGTTACATGCTCTATCTGTATTCGCCATTTTAACAGTAGCACGATTTAAAAAACGTGCACCACGAATTGTTTCATGAGGATTACAACGTGTCCTTGCTCGACGCACTTCAACGTCATCCAAATGAGCGAATACCGTTTTCGCATTGATAACAGTTTTCACTATATCTGCACAACAGAAATCAATTTCTTCATCTGTGGTCAACTTTTCATATCACCATATCATATCTTTTACACACTTTATAACTCCCTCTGCAGGATGCCATTTAAGAACTGAATCTTCATGTCCAAGAACATGATGTCCAAAGCCTCTGCGACCATGCTGTCTAGGTGCTTGAACTGGCTCTAAACGACCTTGTTCATTATTTCCGAGGCCGTAACCTCCTTATATCCCATCATTCGCACCATCCTTTTGTCGTTATCGAGGAGATTGTTTGACTCTTGTGTTATTACTTTTATTCTTCTATTGTCAACTACCTTTTCATCAATATCCTCCTCGTCAGATTCACTTGAACATCTGCGAATTTTTTGTTGTTTACTATGATTATAAGTATCTCTTTCACAGTTCTTCCTTTTTGTCCTAGTTTCCAATTCTTCTTGCATGGTATGTTGATGCATCAGTCGCATAACAATTCTGCTAGGAACATGATACATTTACACTGTACATGTGAATGTGTGTATAAGCGTCAGAGGACGTCCAGGCCTTAGTTGGGACAAAAGACAAGAGTCAGTCGTTAGAAGTATCTGGAGGAGTCTGTTGACAACAAGCGTGCCGGCGAGTAGGGTTTCGTGGTCTTTAGAGTTTAAGATATATGTATAACTGTTGTGTGCTAAATAAAGGGAATTATTTGTATTTCCGAATCCATTCTATATCTTTACATGGTGGCAGAGCGTGGTTCATAGTTTTGCCAATTATTTTAGTGCGTGGTTTTCAATATTGCGAGTTAGGTCGAGTGAGTCTTCAGTAAGGAAAGAAACGTTCAAAGGTTACAAAGAGGAAAAATACACTTGGAGCACTTAGGAACGCTTGAGTAAGAGATAAGGAATCATTTAAAATGGAGAGATTGGAAATCATGATACGCATTTTCGATGGATATTTACGGTATGTGGAAGCAAAGAATAACGATGTTTCTCAAGTATAGAGAATGCGAGGTTGTCACAACTAGGGTGAAAACAGAAACAGACAGTGAAGACTGGGACAAAAAGGATCCGAAGGCAATAAATATAATTTATAGTGCCATCACAAACAGACCATTGGAATATATTAGAGAAGAAAAAACGGCGTATGAGTTAGTAAAAAAGTTTGATGAAATGTACTTGAAAGAGTCGACGGCACTACAGGTCGTATGCAGAAGGAGATTGGAAAAGATAAAACTTGAGAACTACAGTGATTCAGCATCGTTCTTTAGCGATTTCGAAAAATTAATAAACGAATTAAAATGTGCGGGTGCACAAGTGAGTGAGAGGGAAAAACTAACTTACATGCTGAATACGTTACCCGAAGAATACAGCTACATAGCGGATATAGTAGATGCACTGAAAGCCGAAAATCAAACGGTAGCGTATTTAAAAAATAAAATTGAAATAGCGGAGAGGAAAAATAAGTCCAATCGAGGAGAAATGCAAACCAGCGCCTTTTCTGCAAAAAAGGAAGGATGCTTCAGATGTGGAAGAGTAGGACATTTTGGGAGAGTGTGTCAAAATGGCGTCGAAGCGGGAAACAGTATCAGTTTTTGGCTTGGGTCATACGTGGTCGCAGCAGAGGAGGAGGAAACAAAGGAAATACGAGCAGGGGACATGGAAATTTCCATCGTCAGTCAACAACCGGCACGAGCGAGTGTCACGACCGGCATACTTCAAATCCGATGGACCGATGATGGAGATAGAGATGTGGCGGCCTTGTCGACAATGTATATCGCCGAACTGCCTAATGAGTCATCTGTATCCTAACGGTCCTTCCACCGAATGTCCTAGAGGTGTGACAACGGTCACGTACGCCTACAGGGTAGTGGGGATATTGAGGGATGACAAACAAAGAAGAAACAGATGTTACCGAAAGTCAAATTGTAAGAGCTTCAGTCTTGGAAAGTCACGGCTGGAGCTCAGAACAAAGTCGCAACCAGTGTAAATTCAGAATACAAGGAATAAATTCTCTTGTTTTTTTTGTTACCTTAATTTTTTTCTTTTCGTTCGAGCCTCCTGCTTTTTATTTTACGCGACATTTTTGGCGATTACTCCCAGCATAGTGAAAAGTGTTTGTTCGGAAACCAAAAGACATTCATCATCTACGGAAGATAGAATTATTTGGGACTACGGTCATCCGCAACAACGAAGTAACTATCACGAACCGAGTGAAGTGACAAAGGAAGGTAAACTGGATTCCTTCGTACGTTACCGTGAAAGAAAATCTAGCTTCAGTAGCGAAGACTCATCTTCGTCCGAAAGCAGGAAGATGTCTAAGACAAACGAATCTCAAACTTCTACCTCAACGGATCCAACGTTGCGAACAATATTGGATAGCATTCAAAAACAGCAAGAGAGTATTGCCCGTTTACAAGAGGATATGTTACGTTTGTCTATGCAAAGTGACGAAACAAATAGATGCTGGTTAGCAGAAATCGGAAGTCTTAGGAGAACCGTCGCAGAGCTACGGACTGGGTTCGGATCCCTTGCGACCGATGATTCTGGTTCCATCATTACTGAAGGCAACGAAAGTGAATCGACGGCGATTTATCGCACCGGGAGTACGGTTAGGGCACGCGAACCGACCGGGTTAACGATTCCAGGCATCCTACCTGCGCACATCGACACCGAACAACCCGAGGTTGAAGAAAGAGGCTATTTTCCACCCGCTCCTTCCACTCTACGAGTTAAGGATGCAATACGTTGTATTCCAATGCTCAACGGAGACGATGACGTAGGTGTGGAAGAATTCATCAAAGAAGTGAGCAGTATGAAAGACCGTTGCATGGAGCAAGATTTATTGCTAAAAGCAATAAAGGTAGAAAAAATCGTAGCAAAAGCAGCTCAAAGTATCCGCAACATCCCCATTGAGTGCTACAGCAATCTGTACAACGCACTGAGAAACAATGTGGCAGCTCAAGTGACTTCGGAAGAATATCGGGAACAATTAAAAGAGTTGAGACAGGGACGGGAAGAATCAGTGCAGAGTTTTAATATTCGGTTCAGAAGAATACTCAACCGTTTACTGTACGCAGTAACCAACGAGTACCCACAACCACTTCTACGCAAGCTAATGATCGAAGAAACTACAAAGAAGATTGTCCGTGTGTACCTAAAGGGACTCAAGCGCGACATAGGCCGAACATTATTAATCATTGAACCCGTGAATCTTGAAGAAGCTGAAAAGAAAGCAGCCGACTTAGAACGCTACTCACGAGAAGAACGGCAAGCCAATTGGTCAAGTAGTCGCTTGCCTTCCGCTAGTAATCGCCTCAACAATCAATCAATGCAGGTAAGACGATCTAATACACTATCTAGATCGCCTAACGCACCAGTAGCTCAGAAACCTACCACATTCGACCGAGTAGAGAATGGGCCACCCGCTAAACGCGCGCAAATGAAGTGTTTCAAATGCGGAAAGCTGGGACACATGGCCAGCAAATGCCAAAATTTTCTACAACCGAGCCAGTACGACCGACCACCCGCAAGAATTCAAGCAGTCCAGGAAAGGGACGAAACACGAGAAGTAACATCGAACCAGAGTATAGACGAACCGCGCGAAACGACGCGAGTCAACATCACCACAGGAAGATTACTCACAATACCTTTGTCAACCCGAACCACAGAGCGAGTATTTCTGGTCGACACAGGAGCAGGGATAAACCTAGTGAAACGTAACAAAACTGTCAACGCGATACAAATAGGGCATAGACAAAAATTTTCTATGGGACGAGACAAATACGAAACGAACGAATACGTAACAAAACGAATTTTTGGACAAGACCACATCTTTCACATAGTACCGGACAACTTCCCAATCATCGAAGACGGAATCATTGGGCTACCATGTTTAGAGAAGTATAACTATTCCATATCCAATGACAGAATCCGACTAAATGACAAAACCATTTTCTTTCAGAAACCAATACAATTAACTCCTGGAGAAAACAGAGTTCAAACAATCTATCTGGTAGGCAAATCAACTAAAGTATGTTTTATCAACACCGGTGAGCAAAACATTGAAATTTCTAATAATATCCAAAATTCTCATGATGTTTGCAACGTATCAAAGCTAAAAAGCCTAGTGAGAACAGATCACATTGAAAAGCCAACCCGCGAATCCATAGAAAAGATTATTCTGCACTACGTTGACATCTTTAATTTAGAAACCGACCTTTTGCCCTGTACTAATTTAACCCAGCAGACAATTTCCTTAACCAAAGATAAAATCATTAACACACGATCGTATAGACCACCGGAATGTCATCGAGACGAAATTTCGCGACAAATAGGAGACATGTTAAAGAAAAATATCATAGAAGAATCCGATTCCCCTTATAACTCTCCGGTATGGGTAGTTCCGAAAAAATTAGACGCCTCAGGAAAACAGAAATGGAGGATAGTCATTGATTTTAGGAAACTAAATGAACTCACGGAACAAGACGCTTATCCTTTACCTGACATAGACGACATTTTGACACAACTAGGAAACGCGAAATTCTTATCAGCGCTTGATTTATCCTCAGGATTTCATCAAATTCCAATGAACGAGAAATCCAAAAAATATACCGCTTTTTCGACACTGCAAGGCCACTTTCAGTTCAATCGAATGCCATTCGGTCTTAAAAACGCACCCGTTACTTTTCAAAGATTAATGGACAGAGCCTTAACTGGACTTGTAGGAAAATATTGCCTTGTTTATTTGGACGACATAGTGATATTCGGAAAAACGATTCAAGAACATAATGAAGACCTCGCGATAGTATTTCAGAGACTCAGAGAATTAGGACTTAAATTGCAACCGGATAAGTGCGAATTCGTAAAACCTGAACTAGAATACTTAGGCCACGTAGTTTCAGCCGAAGAAGTTAAACCAAACTCCAAGAAATTAGACGCTGCAAAAAACATTCGATTACCCCGCAATGCCACGGACGTTAAATCATTCTTAGGTTTAGCAGGTTATTACCGCAAATTTATTCGGAATTTTTCTAAAATCGCGAAAAGCCTTACAGACTTAACAAAAAAGGACACACCATTCCATTGGACTGACAAACACCAGACTAGCTTTGATACTTTAAAGGACAAACTCTGTAATTCCCCAATACTAGCTTATCCGGACTTTAACAAAACCTTTACCCTAACCACCGACGCAAGTAACGAAGGACTAGGAGCAATACTGTCACAAGACGATCATCCTTGCTGTTACATTTCAAGGACACTAAACCCACCCGAACGAAACTATACCACGACAGAAAAGGAACTCTTGGCCATCGTATGGGCCGTGAAAAGACTTAGGTAATACTTGTTAGGACGACGCTTCATTATTCGAACCGACCACAAAGCCCTTAAGAGGCTACACAATTGCAAAGACCCCTCTAGTCGACTGATTCGTTGGAGACTTAGACTCGAAGAATACAGCTATAAAAGCGAATACACAAAGGGTAAAGATAATACAGCTGCAGACGCCTTATCTAGCGTTCACGCGGTAACTCGCAACGAAATAGTTAATCTCGACCTATTAATTGACCACACTAATTCATTCAACGAATGGAAAAACAACAACGAAAACCCGAAACTCTTAGAAGTTAAACCGAACGATCAAACATTTTACCAATTAACTCGAAACGATTTAGGAGAATACGACGAGACACTTTGGATCAGAAAACTTTACAAAATTCTTAAAAATACAACAAAAATCGGCATAGGAAATAACGATTTAACTGAATTAGAGAAAACACAGATTAAACTCATGCTAATATATTTTAACGACACATACAAGGAAATTACTTATGCGCCCAACCCCATTTTAAAACTAGACGAAAGCGAAATACTACAAGCAATAAAGGAAAACCATAACGACACCGTAGGACATTTAGGGATACAGAAAACGTATCAACGGATTAAGGATAAGTTCAAAATCCCCGGCATTTTTGAAAGAGTAGAAAACTTCGTGAAGACATGCGACACATGTAAAAAGGAGAAACTAACACGTATCAGACCCAAAGAGTCCCCACAGATCTCAGACACACCACTTCACCCTAACGACAAAATCGCTATGGACATCATAGGACCGATGACGAAAACCAAACGCGGAAATCAATATATACTTTCAATTCACGACGAACTTACGAAATATCTGATCCTTGTTCCCCTCAAAACGCAACGAACTGAATCTATAATTAACGCGCTCATTGAGCACTATATTTACATATTTTCGGCACCAAAGACGATTCTGACAGACCAAGGACAAAATTTTGTTAGCGATTTAATGACGAAATTTGAAGAGGCCTTTAAAATCAAACAACAAAGTCAAAACAACTTCATTTCACCCACAGAGTAACGGATCCCTCGAAAGAACACATGCCTCGGTTAAAGATTTAATTCGTACTGCGATACACGACAATGACAAAGAATGGGACGAAGTACTTAATTTCATTTGTTTAGGATACAACACTGCAAAACATGAAGGAACAGGGTTCTCCCCCTTCGAATTGACTTTTGGGCGAAAAGCGAACTTACCTTCCGCAATGTCCAAATTCCCCACATTTACCTATGACGATATGTACTCACTTTGGCAAAAACAGTTAAATAAATATTGGGAAACAGCTCACAAAACACTTATTCAAAATAAGCAACGCTACAAGCGAGACCAAGAAAGAAAGATTGTTAAAACTCAGACCGTGTTTAGGAAAGGAGACTTTGTTTTAATTCACAATGACCATAAAAGAGATAAGTTGGACATTGAATGGTTAGGACCCTATAGAATCAATGATGTGAAAACTCCTTACTACATTATATCTATCGACAATATTAAGAAAAAGATACATGGTACCGATTGAAAACGTACTTTTTCCACGATAATGCTGACCCTAGCACTAGTAACAATACCCTTTGTTAGTTGTCTTAAATTCACAGAATAGGAATTACGATTTATAAACAAATCCAACCAATTCTACTACGATCTTAGAGGACCAAGATCAATCTAAACTGGTGGGTATGTCACGACCGGCATACTTCAAATCCGATGGACCGATGATGGAGATAGAGATGTGGCGGCCTTGGCGACAATGTATATCGCCGAAGTGCCTAATGAGTCATCTGTATCCTAACGGTCCTTCCACCGAATGTCCTCGAAGAGTGACAACGGTCACGTACGCCTACAGGGTAGTAGGGATATTGAGAGATGACAAACAAAGAAGAAACAGATGTTACCGAAAGTCAAATTGTAAGAGCGTCAGACTTGGAAAGTCACGGCTGGAGCTCAGAACAAAATCGCAATCATTGTAAATTCAGAATACAAGAAATAAACTCTCTTGTTTTTTTTGTTACCTTAATTTTTTTCTTTTCGTTCGAGCCTCCTGTTTTTTATTTTACGTGACACGAGCATGGTAACTCAAGATCAAGCACATGGATAGCAACGGCGCACGCAGCACACAGCGGCGAGGCGAACGAGATAAGTAATTATGAAGTAATGTGGCCATTAGATAGCGGTTGCACAGATCACATAATTAACAACGTAAATTATTTCGATAAATCTATTGACCTTAAAGTACCGGTAAATATATGTCGGATTGAAGTCAGGATTATGGAGATGGGCGTTTAATGAATTTTCATTAGAATTAGCCATTGTCGTGATACAATGGAGAGTTTATTAGCACGGGCTTATTAACAAGATTAAGCACTCGTAGCACTAGTGATAATGACCTTAGGTTCGAAACGAATCCGCGGTCACGGGGGTGGTAAACGTATGTTCTCGAACAGTTCAAGTCTAACTCTTTGTTAACTAGATGTGAGGTATTCACTGGTTGTAAGGTGGCACTGTCATTCCTCGATGAGATCGTACGAAAGAATGAATCTCCGTCTCGACGATGCCGTCGAGGAGAACTATAATGGGTGTGTCTAAGGACATGAGATCCTCGAATTCGTCAACGAAAGCTTTCGTTCCAAAGGCGAGGGAAATTAGCGCTGTTGCAAATTGGTCGATCTCCATATCGGCGTTTTGAAAGAGATGCTGGCCGCCCTTGAGGGGAGGTTGTTGACGGGGGGCAACGTTCGTGGAAGATAGGTTTCTCCTATCTTCCCGTAGTTGCAACAAAGACTACTTGACGGACTTCGCTTGACTAAATCTTAAGATCTATAGCGGGTCCTCACGTTAGCTAAACATACACTACAAAGGCATGCCGACACCCGGCGATCATCTTACCAGGAGGACAAAATCTGCGTGTGGCGGGCCGCGGGATAGAAACTATTGAAGTATTTACTGCCACGTATCGCTACGATTATTTCTTTTAAGGAGAGGTATAGAGTTACTCTGTGCCTTTGTCAGATAAAACGTTCATCCCTTTGACCGCGGCTACGTTCGGCGACTGATTGTCGCCTCGAGCCCAAGCTCACTATCATAAATCTCGAATAATCGGTGCGGCATTTGTTTAGTCTAAGTTACAGAGTTGCGGTATTCCCGCGAATCCAAGGAGGAGTTCCGGTGTTCTTTCATCTCCGACATATATATTTAGGCGATAATAGATCGATAAAGGCAACAAAATTAGCGAATGTTATAAGTTATTTTGAAGCATTTGGAAAGCAAAATGAAATAAATATGAATAATGTTTTTTACGCGAAAGAAATGTCCGCAAACTTGATTAGTTTAGGCAAGTTAACAGATAATAAAAACACGGTTATTTCAAAAGGAAATATTGCAAAAGTAATAGATGAGGACAATAAGCTTACAGCGGTAGCGGTTAAAGAAAAGGGAACATATAGAATGAAAAGTATATTGAAAGGGAAGGAGCACTTAGCAAACAGCGCCGAACGTTGTGATATGAGTAAAAAGGAAAGATGGCATAGGATGTTAGGACACGTAAATTTTAAATATTTAAATATCTTGGTTAAAGAGCAGCCAGTTACTGGTATACCGAAAGAATTTGAGAAGGAATTTTTGAAATATAGGTTGTGTATAGAAAGTAAAATGCACAATTTACCATTCAAAAATAATCGAACCAAGGCTAGGGAGATAATGGAAATTATTCATACGGTCGTGTGCGTTCCCTTTAAGACTACCGGATTCAATGAAGAGAAATATTTCATCTCATTTATCGATGATTATAGCAAAATAGCTAGAAGTTATTGTGTAAAATCAAAGGGTGAGGTCTTTGATTGTTTCGTACAGTTTGTAAATGAAGCCGAGAATTTAACGGGCAAGAGGTTTAAGATATTGAGATGTGATAATGGAGAAAAGTACTTGAATAATCGAATTTATAAATTTGCTAGGGATACAGGTATCAGAATAAATAACTGCCCAACCTACGTACATGAATTAAACGGGACAACGGAAAGGTATAATAGAACAGTGATGGACATGGCGCGTTGCTTGTTAGCGGAAGCGAAAGTACATAAAAGGTACTGGCTTGAAATAGATTGGACAGCGGTATACTTGAAGAATCGAATACTGGCAAATACTATAGAGAGAAAGACACCTTTTGAAATATTCTTCGGGAGAAAACCAAGTGTTGAAAATCTACATCTATATGGAAGTAGAGTTTTTGTAAGAAAACCGGAACAAAAAAGAGTTTCTAAATGGGATAAGAAGGCAGATATGGGAATTTTGTTAGGATATAGTGAAGTAGGTTACAGAGTCTTATTAGCTAGGAAAATAACAATAGCGAGACATGTAGAGGTCATAGGAACAGACACAAAATGTATCGGTTTTGTGGAGAATTCATTCATAAAGATAACGATGACATTGAGGATAATGATTTATTGGTAAACATGAATAAGGAAGAGTTAGAAAGTAGGGAAGATGAAAATGATAACAGTCTTGAAAACCTTAAACATCCCTGGAAGATCTACACGTAATAAGAGAACTCCAGTAAGATATCCAGAAAAAGAAAACATTAGTGAAATCCATGCAAATTATTGTAGTGTAGATATCCCTTGTACATTTGAGGAGGCGATTTGTTGTGAAGATAGTGAAGATTGGAAGCAAGCTACGAATAAGGAAATAGAATGTCTTTATAAGAATAAAACTTGGAAATTGGTAGAAAGGATAAAAGGCAAAGACGTATTAGATGTAAAATGGGTTTACACGAGAAAATCAGATGACAGGTATAAGGCTAGATTAGTGGTAAGAGGATTCCATCAAAGAAACTTAGCCGATGACATATACTCCCCAGTAGCGAGTAATGAGACCTTTAAGATATTGCTATCATATTGTTGTCAAAATGGATTAATTATTGAGCAAATGAATGTAGAAACTGCTTTTTTAAATGGTGAAGTAACCTCGGAGGTATATGTAAATCAACCAAAGGGATATGCGGACGGAAAGAATAGAGTTTGTAAACTATCGAAAGTGCTTTATGGGTTAAAAGAAAGTCGAAGAGAGTGGTATGAGTGTCTTGATAAGTATGTGACGAGATTAGGTTTTAAGAAGAATAACATAGAGTTCTGCCTATATATACATGGAGAGGGAGAAAATGTTGTTTATTTGCTAATGTATGTAGACGATTTGCTATTTTGTAGTAAAAATAAAAGGAAGATACAAAGGGTAAAGAAGTTATTAACTAATAGGTTCGAAATGAAAGATTTAGATGAAGTCAAAGAATATCTTGGAATAAATATAGACTATGATTATTTCAAAAATGAAATAAGATTAAGCCAAAAGAAATACATTGAATCATTAGCAAACAAATGTAAGTTACAAAATAGCAAATTGTACTGCGCACCTATGGAGACCAACTTAAAAATTGAAAAAGCTGTGATAAATAGAGAGGATATTGGATACAAAAATTTAATTGGCGCATTGTAGTATATTAGTGAAAATACCAGACCCGATATAAGTTATAGTGTGAATTATTTGAGTAGATTTCAAGATTGTTGTAATGAGACACATTTTAAATTTGCTTTGCGAATATTGAAATATTTGTACCGGACTAGAGACTTAAGATTAGATTATAAAAGGAATGAAAAATGTGAAACGATAGATTGTTATGTGGACACTGATTAGGCAGGAGATCATTTAGAAAGGAAATCGACTTCTGAATATGTAATTAGATTGTGTGGAAATGTAATTGGTTGGAAGTCTAAAAAACAAAGGTGTGTGACAAAAGCCTCGACGTATGCAGAGTATGTAGCTCTATCGGAAGCGGTGAGTGAATTAATGTCCATTAGGGAAATTATGAAAATCTTCAATGTAGATCTAGACGATAACCCTGTAAAAATTGATGAGGATAACTCTGGAGTGATAAGTATAGCAAAGCACTGAAATTTTACAAAAAATTCTAAACACATTGAAGTTCATTACCACTATGTTCACGAGTGCTTAAAGGAGAACAAGATAAACATACTTAAAGTAAGTACAGAAGAAAATACTGCGGATATTTTTACGAAGGCACTGTGTACAGAGAGAAAAATTCGAAAGGTTTAGGTCATGGATGAATGTAAACTAAGAGAAATGTAGATAAAGCAATAAGTGTTAAAGTTTCTGTTACGTAATTCGTCAAAGCATGTAAATACGATTAAGTGTACAGTATAAATGTAAGGAGGCGCGTTAGGAACATGATACATTTAAACTGTACATGTAAATGTGCGCGTAAGCGTCAGAGGACGTCCAGGCCTTAGTTGGGACAAAAGACAAGAGTCAGGCGTTAGAAGTATCTGGAGGAGCCGGTTGACAACAAGCGTGCGTGCTAGTAGCATTTCGAGGTCTTTAGAGTATAAGATATATGTATAAATGTTGTGTGCTAAATAAAGGGAATTATTTGTATTTCCGAATCCATTCTATACCATTACAAATACACTAACGTACAAGAATATTATAATATTCAGTAACAACGATAGAATTAACCAGTTCGCAAGTATAAAAAAGACACATTTTACACTGTGACGAAATAATATTCAAGAAATCTGATATAACATACATGGAAAATACACGAATCAGACTGAGAAACCACTGTAAGCGTCAGAGGACTTCCAGGCCTTAGTTGGGACAAAAGACAAGAGTCAGGCGTTAGAAGTATCTGGAGGAGCCGGTTGACAACAAGCGTGCGTGCTAGTAGCATTTCGAGGTCTTTAGAGTATAAGATATATGTACAACAGTTGTGTGCTAAATAAAGGGAATTATTTGTATTTCCGAATCCATTCTATATCTTTTCAATTCCTGAAAATGCAAAATTGCATTTTGGCAGGTTTTGGCAGAGACCAGAGTTGACATAGCTCAAACAAACCGATGAGTAATGTAACTGTAGCAAATGTAGAGTATAAGGCGTTTCGAATTGTCGACATATGTGCAAAACAAGCGGAGAGACTTTGAAAGCAATATTTAAGCATTAATAGCAAAAACTGCAATTATGCTAGAATTTACAGGGTCCAGAGTTGGCATAGCACAAACCGGCTGATTTGGCATCAGATGTGGAATATAAGGCGCATCGTATGGCCAACGTTTCCGCAAAACAAGCGGAGATACCTTGATTCGAATATGTAAGCATTAATATCCAAAACTGCAGTCACGCTGGATTTCACCGAGTCCAGTCTTGAGAATGTGCAAACTGTCTGATGTGTGCTGTATTTGGCAGCAAATGTGGAGTATAACATGCATCCTATTGTGAACATACTTACTATGAAAACGGAGATACATTCACTTGAATATTTAGGCTTGAATGTGCAAAACTACAAATACGCTGGATTTGACTCGTTCCGTATTTAACATGGCTTAAACCAGATGAAGCGCCCAGTGTATGGCAGTCCATGTGGAATATAACGCGCACCGTTTTGTCGACATATCTGCAATAGGAGCTGAGTCACGTCGATCTGAATATTGAACCCTGATCATGCATTACTACATTTACGCTTGATTTCTCAGGATCCGGATTTGACATAGCGCGAACCAGATGATGTGAGCTGTATTTAGTAGCAACTACGGAGTATATAGCGCATCGAATTTTCCACATATCTGCAATCGAAACGGAGATTCGCTGATTTGATTATTTAGGTTTGATAATGCAAAACTGCAGTTGTGTTGGGTTTGACCGGACCAGAGTGGACATAGCGCTAATTGGATGATATTGGTTTAATTTGCAAGAAATGTGGAATACAAAGCAAATCGTATTGTCGACACATTTCCAACAGTAACGGAGATGCGTGGATTTGAATATATAATAATGTATATGAAAAACTGCAATTACGCTGGATTTGTCGGTGATCGGAGATGACATAGTTTAAATCCAATGATGTGCACTGTATTGGCAGCAAATGTAATGTATAACCTGATTCGAATTGTCGGCATATCTGTAACAGAATCGTAGATACGTTGATTTGAATATTTATGCACGAATTTGCAAAACTGCAATTACGCGGGTTTGACACGGGCCAGAGTTGACATAGCGCCAGCCCACTAATGTGCGCTGTATTTGGCAGCAAATATGGAGTGGATGTCGGCACATATGCTATAGAGACGGAGACACATTGATCTGAACGTTTATTCCTGAGTATGCAAAACTACAATTACGCTGCACTTCACAGGGTCCAGAATCGACATAGCCCAAAGCGGCTGATGCGTGCTGTATTTGGCAACAATTTTGGCGTATAACACGCTTTACGTTGTCGGCATATCTGCAACGGAAGCGGAGATACGTTGATTAGAATATTTCAGCCTGAATATGCAAAGCTGAAACTACGTTGGATTTATCGGAGACCAGAGATGACATAGCTCAAAGCAGCTGATGTGGGCTGTATTTGGCAGCAACTGTGGAGTATAAGATGCATCGAGTTCTCAGCATGTGTGCTATAAAAGAGGAGAAAAGTTGATTCAAATATCTGAGACCGAATATGTAAAACAGCAATTACGCTGCATGTACAAGGTCCAGAGTTGACATAGCTCAAACCGGATCGTGTTCACTGTATCTGGCAGCAAATGTGGAGTGTAGCGGGCATCGTATTTCCGACATACATAATATGTATACAGCTAATAACAGCGCAATGTTTTCTAATGGAGGATTCAGCCTATGTAAGCAAAACTGCAATTACATTGGATTTCACAGGATACACAGATGACATAGCAAAAACCCTCCGATGTGTGCTAAATTTGGGAGCCAATGTGGAGTATAACACACAGAAATTCATCGTCATGTCTGCATTAGAAACAGAGATACGTAGATTTGAATATTTAAGCCTGAATATGCAAAACTGCAATTTCGCTGGATTTCACACTTAGCGCCAGCCCACTGATGTGCACTCTATTTGGCAGCAAATGTGGAGCTACCGCGCATAGCATTTTCGACATATATCCAATACCAGTGCGGCTACGTTCTAACGAGTAATTCAGCCTTAACATGCAAATCCGCAATTACATTGCCTTTTACAGCGTTCACAGTTGAAAAGTCGCATCCCGGATGATGCGCGCTTTATTTGGTAGTAAATGTGGAATACAACTTGCATAGTATTGTCGACATATCTGTAATAGGAACGAAGATACCATCATTTGAATATTTAAGCCTGAATATGCAAATTTCCAATTACATAGAATTTGATCGGGTCCAGAGTTGACGTGGCACAAACCGGCTGATTTGGCAGCATATGTGCAGTATTATGCGCATCGAATGGTCGTCATTTGAGCTCTTGAGGCGGAGATACGTGGATATCAATATTTTAGACTGAGTATGCAAAACTGCAAATACGCTGGATTTGACACGGTCCAGAATTGATATTGCGCAAACTGGCAGATATGCGCCGTATAGGTTTATTTGAACATTTAGGCATGAATATGCGAAACTACAATCATGCCGGCTTTGACTGAAACCAGAGAGGACATAACGGAAACAGGCTGGTGTGCGGTGCATTTGGCAAGAAATGTGGGGTACATGTCACATCGAATTCTCGACATATCTGCCACAATAACGGAGATACGTTGATTTGATTATTCGTGCATAAGTATCCAAAATTGCAATTGCGCTGGCTTTAACAATGGTCAGAATCGACATAGCGCAAACCGGCTGATGAGTAATACATT
Organism: Bombus terrestris; assembly: GCF_910591885.1. Classification (NCBI taxonomy): domain Eukaryota; kingdom Metazoa; phylum Arthropoda; class Insecta; order Hymenoptera; family Apidae; genus Bombus; species Bombus terrestris. Next base: position 1,233,229 of record NW_025963549.1, read on the forward strand.
TGGCAGTACGACGCTATCTCGAATTGTGGACATATCTGCAACGGAACCGGAAATAGCTTGATTTGAATATTTAATCCTGAAAATGGAAAGCGCTAACACCTCTCACCAGCGGCAACGCTAACAACTCCACTCTCAACAACGCTAACACCTCTCGCAACTCGACAGCGCTAACAACTCTACTCTTCGACTCCTCGATTAACTCTGACCTCTCGACTCACTCTTATTTCTCGATCAACCGTTCAACGCTTCTCGATCAGTCAATCTTTAAAGTTACATCGTCCCCTACCATTAGCGTTAGTTTTTCCAACTCTCTAACCCCATTCTGTAAACGCTCCGCAAGTACAAGGTGACTTTAGTCACATAGGCTTTCTCCCCGATGTAAACTAACTACCGAAGGACAGACGACATTGTTTTGATCCATTTCTAATGAGGCCTTTTCCTCACGTTACCACAATATGTTGACTTGAATATTTAAGTCTGAATATGCAAAACTGCAAATGCGCTGAGGTTGGCTGCGTCCACACGTTACATAACTTAAACCAGATAATATGCGCTGTATTTGGCAGCGAATATGGAGTATAACGCGCTTCGTGCTGTCGGCATATTTGCAATGCAAACGGCTATACGATGATTTGAATAGTTAAGCATGAACATGCAAAACAGCAATTTCGCTGGATTTGACAGAGCCCGGAGTTGACATAGTACAAACCTGCTGATGTGTGGTGCATATGACATCAGATGTGAAATGTAACGGACATCGAATTGTAGCCATATGTGCAATAGAAACGGAGATACATTCTTTTGAATATGTTAACCTTAATTTGTAAAACTGCAATTACGCTTGATATGTCGAGGAGCAGAGATGATATAGTAGCTCGAGCCAGCTGAAGTGCGCTGTATTTGGCAGCCAATGAGGAGTATATCTCGCACATAATTGACGACAAATCTGCAATTGCAGCGGTGATACATTGTAGTTAATATTCAATAATGGGCCTATTACGATACAGATAGTATTATCGTGACTGAAACACATTGCCGTCTCAATAAAACCATTTTATTTCAAGCTTCACGCTACAGTTCTGAATCCGGACAAGACCGTTTCAAGTTCTCGCAAGAGCAAGCAGTCAAATTAAGGTACTTACACGAGTTAGAGTCTAATTCATTTTATTGGTCCAACACCGATGGGGCGATCTCGCATCGAAATTTTCGGAGGACCGCGTAACCTTCCAACGACGACCGCCGTACGAGCAGCGGATAAACTTATTTCGTGCCTTAGGTTGCCCTCACCACGTCCTCTACTTCTTGATTCTTGGTTGGTAGCTTTAGCGGCTGCAGGTCCGAGAAATTGCATATTGACCCGCTTTCTCGTATGTCGCATGTGACGTCTCACTTTCCGCCGTAGACACTTGTCGGATCTACATACGTTGAACCATTTGCGCGAGACAAGCGCGGCGCTCTGCAGGGACGAGGGATCCAATTTTCGAAGTATCAAGTGCGAAACCTCCAGTGGTAGTTCGGAAATGATATCTACCATACTTGGCACGAACAAACCAACGACGCGTAGTAGAGATCTAAAAAACTCCATGTTGCTTCTACTGTTGCGCGAGCACGACTGACGGTCTAGCTAAGAGTGGAAGCTTATATATGTGCTGTTCGTCACGGTGCACTGCGAGTTACGGTTCCGGGTGAGAGTGCTGGTCAGGCAGAATCGATGGTATGTGCATGTATTTTCACTTACATCGGGTTCACATTATGATTAGAGTTAGAGGCGCGAATCGAATCTTCATTTGGTTTAGACGTTGAAGTTATGCAATACAGCAGATATTTACTAGTGTAAATTTGATTGTTATATAATTTGACAAGTAGTCGTGGTAATTAGGTACTCGAGAAGCTAATGACAATGATCCTGGGTTCAATAACAAAGCCGCGGTCAATGGGATAACAGAATTCGTTTCCATCCTGATTCCAAGTTGTACCATACTTCCTTATCTACGGTATAGGTAGGACTGAACAAACTCTTTGTCAAAACATAGAATATCCACCGAGTGTTAAGGCTCTTTGTAACTGGCTAATGTGACCTCACGAGAGAATGATTTTCCGGCACGATGATGCTGCAGTGGAAAACTATGATGGGTGTGTCTAAGGGCACCGGAACATCGGATTCGTGGAGAAAAGACTTCGCTCGGAAAGAGATTGATAGTGACGTTACTGTTAATTGGACAATTTCCATGTTGATGGTTAGAGAAGGATGCTAGTAGCCCTTGAGGGAACGTTGCTAGCGTGAAGCGTCGTCCGTGGAAAAATAGATTTCACCTATCATCCCGTAGTTGGAACGAAGACTGTTTGCCTGTTTATGACTGTTAAGGACTTTAATTAACTAAATCTTAAGGTTTATAATGGGTCCTCAGGCTAGCTAAACATATACTGTTGAGATGCGTTGACATCTGGTAATCATCTTATCCGACGGATAGAGTCTGCGTGTGGCGAGACACGGGACAGAAGCCGTTGGAATGTTTATTGTCACGTGCCGCTACGATTATTTCATTTAAGGACAGCTATAGAATTACTCCATGCCTTTATTAGCCAAAACGTTCATCCCTTGACCGCGGCTACGTTCGGTGACTGGTTGTCGCCTCGAGGCCAAGTGCACTATCACAAGTTTCGAACAATTACAATCGGACTGGATGGCCACAATTGTTGAATTACAGTTATGGTAGAATCTAGATTACAATGTTACGGGATTTTCCCAAGATTCCAAACGGACGGTTCCCGTGTTCTTTCATCTCCGATTTATATTTATGTCGCTGGTAGTTCTCACGCATTAGCTTATCGACGGCCTGGCTGGGAACGATCAGGGAAGCGAACTTTTCTGCCCGAGCGCCTGGAGTGATGAATTCCTGAGTCGTCTTTGTTTTGCTCGTTTCAAACATCAGGTGGTATTATTACTTCGCGATTTTCGCTGTAATGGTGTTCAGTGTTATCGTGCAATAAAAATTCACGCGTTTCGGACGGTCTACGGGTACGATTACGTTCTTGTTGCTAACTTCAATAGCAATGGTTCTTTTTGCTCTCGATATAAATTGATGCGGTCCGCCGTAGGGTGGTTGTAAGGGGTTTCCGATGGCATCGTGACGTAGAAATACGTAAGACGATGTTTCGAGTGGAACACGGAGGTTTCTTTTTCGCCGTGTCGCGTAATCGGGTGAGGCCTGATCTTTTCTATTCGTAGTTTTAGACGGCTTCCGTATTTCGACTTGGCCTGTTGCTTCGTTGGTGCACAGAATTCTGCCGGCAATCGTATGCCGGTGCCATAAACTATTTCGGCTGTCGTCGTTTTCACGTCCGTAATAGCTGTTCGTATGCCTAATAAAACTATTGGCAAGATTTCTACACAGTTGCTCGTATCGTGGCATTTGATTGCTGCTTTTAGTTGTCGGTGCAGGCGCTCTACCATCCCGTTGGTCGCGGGGTGATAGGCTGTCGTTCGTAAATGCCTAATGCCGAGGAACAGGCATAATTCGTTAAATAAGTTTGATTCGAACTGGCGTCCTTGATCGGTCCTTATCCTTAAAGGTACGTCGAAACGGAATATCCACGTGGAAAGGAGGGCTGAAGCAACGGTTGCCGCCTCCATGTCGGCGATGGAAATGGCTTCGGTCTAACGCGAAAAACGATCGATTTTCGCCAGGCAGTGTCGGTATCCTAGCGTCCCGTGTCTGGGGAGGTTTGTCATGAGGTCTTCGACGTCCTTTAGCTGTTGATCGCTGAGGCATTTGCCTAGCGTCACGTTCCTAATTATGCTCTAGCAGTTTATATTTCTCTAATCAAGTTGTTTGAATGAACTGTAATTTATACCTGTTAAATCAGTGTATACTTAATTGAACCACCCCGATTATCCTAGCAGAAATAAGGTTATCGATCTGTTCGTGGCTGTTAGGAACATGATACATTTACACTGTACATGTGAATATGTGTGTAAGCGTCAGAGGACGTCCAGGCCTTAGTTGGGACAAAAGGCAAGAGTCAGTCGTTACAAGTATCTGGAAGAGTCGGTTGGCAACAAGCGTGCGTGCGAGTAGGATTTCGAGGTCTTTAGAGTATAAGATATATGTATAACTGTTGTGTGCTAAATAAAGGGAATTATTTGTATTTCCGAACCCCTTCTATATCCTTACAGTGGCGTCGATTATCGGATGGTAACGGGAATTTACGACTCTCGTTGACGCGAAACATAGTTGATTTTGTTTAAATGCTAGTTATAGTTTCACGTGAGTAGTGGCAGAAGGAAAGAAGGGTATACACGAATCATTTATAAACCACTTAAGATGTATAGGCGAAAATGACTTGAAATAGTATTCCTTTACTCAGATTGCCTTATTTTCATATTGCTATTATAACATAAATGTCATGGTAGAAACCCGGATGATAAATAAATGGCTTATTTCGTTAAACAAATTATTGCCTTTCTGAATTAAATTAGAGACTTTCAATAATACTCAACTACGAAATTTATGTTGATTCTTTTATAAATGGTGCATGCCTGTCAGTTAGATATTATAAGAACGGAGTGATTACCATTAAAACTTTAAAATTTCGACAAAAGTTTTAAAGCGTAGGCGTCACTGTGTAGGTACGTAGGTAGGTAAATTGAGGTCAACCGGATGTAGAGTTAGTGCCGCATCGGCCACGCTGGTCTTTACCTTTCTCTCATTGCGTTCGTCAGATAATTAATATAATTTACATGTTATTATAAACAGTATTATAAATTACTATAAATTTTTGTACATTATATATATTGTTGAGGTAAATAAATTCAAAATTTAGGGAACAACGAATTCAAGTATTATCCTGTTCTGTCGGGTTACTATTGGTGGCGGGGCAGTAGCCGCTTGGGGTACGTGGGCGTTGCCTCTGGACTGCTTCGGTCAATCTCACTCCGCGAGTAGTTGGTAACGGTTGTGTCGCAGTTAGTGACGAAAGTGCGCAGTGGTTTCTCAGTCTGATTCGTGTATTTTCCATGTATGTTATATCAGATTTCTTGGATATTATTTCGTCACAGTGTAAAATGTGTCTCTTTTATACTTGCGAACTGGTTAATTCTATCGTTGTTACTGAATATTATAATATTCTTGTACGTTAGTGTATTTGTAATGGTATAGAATGAATTCGGAAATACAAATAATTCCCTTTATTTAGCACACAACATTTATACATATATCTTATACTCTAAAGACCTCGAAATGCTACTAGCACGCAGGCTTGTTGTCAACCGGCTCCTCCAGATACTTCTAACGCCTGACTCTTGTCTTTTGTCCCAACTAAGGCCTGGAAGTCCTCTGACGCTTACACGCACATTTACATGTACAGTTTAAATGTATCATGTTCCTAACACGCCTCCTTACATTTATACTGTACACTTAATCGTATTTACATGCTTTGACGAATTACGTAACAGAAACTTTAACACTTATTGCTTTATCTACATTTCTCTTAGTTTACATTCATCCATGACCTAAACCTTTCGAATTTTTCTCTCTGTACACAGTGCCTTCGTAAAAATATCCGCAGTATTTTCGTCTGTACTTACCTTAAGTATGTTTATCTTGTTCTCCTTTAAGCACTCGTGAACATAGTGGTAATGAACTTCAATGTGTTTAGAATTTTTTGTAAAATTTCCGTGCTTTGCTATACTCATCACTCCAGAGTTATCCTCATCAATTTTTACAGGGTTATCGTCTAGATTTACATTGAAGATTTTCATAATTTCCATAATGGACATTAATTCACTCACCGCTTCCGATAGAGCTACATACTCTGCATACGTCGAGGCTTTTGTCACACACCTTTGTTTTTTAGACTTCCAACCAATTACATTTCCACACAATCTAATTACATATTCAGAAGTCGATTTCTTTTCTAAATGATCTCCTGCCTAATCAGCGTCCACATAACAATCTATCGTTTCACATTTTTCATTCCTTTTATAATCTAATCTTAAGTCTCTAGTCCGGTACAAATATTTCAATATTCGCAAAGCAAATTTAAAATGTGTCTCATTACAACAATCTTGAAATCTACTCAAATAATTCACACTATAACTTATATCGGGTCTGGTATTTTCACTAATATACAACAATGCGCCAATTAAATTTTTGTATCCAATATCCTCTCTATTTATCACAGCTTTTTCAATTTTTAAGTTGGTCTCCATAGGTGCACAGTACAATTTGCTATTTTGTAACTTACATTTGTTTGCTAATGATTCAATGTATTTCTTTTGGCTTAATCTTATTTCATTTTTGAAATAATCATAGTCTATATTTATTCCAAGATATTCTTTGACTTCACCTAAATCTTTCATTTCAAATCTATTAGTTAATAACTTCTTTACCCTTTGTATCTTCCTTTTATTTTTACTACAAATTAGCAAATCGTCTACATACATTAGCAAATAAACAACATTTTCTCCCTCTCCATGTATATATAGGCACAACTCTTTGTTATTCTTCTTAAAACCTAATCTCGTCACATACTTATCAAGACACTCATACCACTCCCTTCGACTTTCTTTTAACCCATAAAGCGCTTTCGATAGTTTACAAACTCTATTCTTTCCGTCCGCATATCCCTTTGGTTGATTTACATATAACTCCGAGGTTACTTCACCATTTAAAAAAGCAGTTTCTACATTCATTTGCTCAATAATTAATCCATTTTGACAACAATATGATAGCAATATCTTAAAGGTCTCATTACTCGCTACTGGGGAGTATATGTCATCGGCTAAGTTTCTTTGATGGAATCCTCTTACCACTAATCTAGCCTTATACCTGTCATCTGATTTTCTCGTGTAAACCCATTTTACATCTAATACGTCTTTGCCTTTTACCCTTTCTACCAATTTCCAAGTTTTATTCTTATAAAGACATTCTATCTCCTTATTCATAGCTTGTTTCCAATCTTCACTATCTTCACAACAAATCGCCTCCTCAAATGTACAAGGGATATCTACACTACAATAATTTGCATGGATTTCACTAATGTTTTCTTTTTCTGGATATCTTACTGGAGTTCTCTTGTTACGTGTAGATCTTCCAGGGATGTTTAAGCTTTCAAGACTGTTATCATTTTCATCTTCCCTACTTTCTAACTCTTCCTTATTCATGCTTACCAATAAATCATTATCCTCAATGTCATCGTTATCTTTATCGAATGAATTTTCCGCAACGCCGATACATTTTGTGTCTGTTCCTATGACCTCTACATGTCTCGCTATTGTTATTTTCCTAGCTAATAAGACTCTGTAACCTACTTCACTATATCCTAACAAAATTCCCATATCTGCCTTCTTATCCCATTTAGAAACTCTTTTTTGTTCTGGTTTTCTTACAAAAACTTTACTTCCATATAGATGTAGATTTTCAACACTTGGTTTTCTCCCGAAGAATATTTCAAAAGGTGTCTTTCTCTCTATAGTATTTGCCAGTATTCGATTCTTCAAGTATACCGCTGTCCAATCTATTTCAAGCCAGTACCTTCTATGTACTTTCGCTTCCGCTAACAAGCAACGCGCCATGTCCATCACTGTTCTATTATACCTTTCCGTTGTCCCGTTTAATTCATGTACGTAGGTTGGGCAGTTATTTATTCTGATACCTGTATCCCTAGCAAATTTATAAATTCGATTATTCAAGTACTTTTCTCCATTATCACATCTCAATATCTTAAACCTCTTGCCCGTTAAATTCTCGGCTTCATTTACAAACTGTACGAAACAATCAAAGACCTCACCCTTTGATTTTATACAATAACTTCTAGCTATTTTGCTATAATCATCGATAAATGAGATGAAATATTTCTCTTCATTGAATCCGGTAGTCTTAAAGGGAACGCACACGACCGTATGAATAATTTCCATTATCTCCCTAGCCTTGGTTCGATTATTTTTGAATGGTAAATTGTGCATTTTACTTTCTATACACAACCTATATTTCAAAAATTCCTTCTCAAATTCTTTCGGTATACCAGTAACTAGCTGCTCTTTAACCAAGATATTTAAATATTTAAAATTTACGTGTCCTAACATCCTATGCCATCTTTCCTTTTTACTCATATCACAACGTTCGGCGCTGTTTGCTAAGTGCTCCTTCCCTTTCAATATACTTTTCATTCTATATGTTCCCTTTTCTTTAACCGCTACCGCTGTAAGCTTATTGTCCTCATCTATTACTTTTGCAATATTTCCTATTGAAATAACCGTGTTCCTATTATCTTTTAACTTGCCTAAACTAATCAAGTTTGCGGACATTTTTTTCGCGAAAAAAACATTATCCACATTTATTTCATTTTGCTTTCCAAATGCTTCAAAATAACTTATAACATTCGCTAATTTTGTTGCCTTTATCGATCTATTATCGCCTAAATATATATGTCGGAGATGAAAGAACACCGGAACTCCTCCTTGGATTCGCGGGAATACCGCAACTCTGTAACTTAGATTAAACAAATGCCGCACGGATTATTCGAGATTTATGATCATGAGCTTGGGCTCGAGGCGATAATCAGTCGCCGATCGTAGCCGCGGTCAAAGGGATGAACGTTTTATCTGACAAAGGCACAGAGTAACTCTGTATCTCTCCTTATTTCGTCATTAAATCGCCAACAAAATTTTGTCCTTGGTCTGTCAGAATCGTCTTTGGTGCCGAAAATATGTAAATATAGTGCTCAATGAGCGCGTTAATTATAGATTCAGTTCGTTGCGTTTTGAGGGGAACAAGGATCAGATATTTCGTAAGTTCGTCGTGAATTGAAAGTATATATTGATTTCCGCGTTTGGTTTTCGTCATCGGTCCTATGATGTCCATAGCGATTTTGTCGTTAGGGTGAAGTGGTGTGTCTGAGATCTGTGGGGACTCTTTGGGTCTGATACGTGTTAGTTTCTCCTTTTGACATGTGTCGCATGTCTTCACGAAGTTTTCTACTCTTTCAAAAAGGCCGGGGATTTTGAACTTATCCTTAATCCGTTGATACGTTTTCTGTATCCCTAAATGTCCTACGGTGTCGTTATGGTTTTCCTTTATTGCTTGTAGTATTTCGCTTTCGTCTAGTTTTAAAATGGGGTTGGGCGCATAAGTAATTTCCTTGTATGTGTCGTTAAAATATATTAGCATGAGTTTAATCTGTGTTTTCTCTAATTCAGTGAAATCGTTATTTCCTATGCCGATTTTTGTTGTATTTTTAAGAATTTTTTAAAGTTTTCTGATCCAAAGTGTCTCGTCGTATTCTCCTAAATCGTTTCGAGTTAATTGGTAAAATGTTTGATCATTCGGTTTAACTTCTAAGAGTTTCGGGTTTTCGTTGTTGTTTTTCCATTCGTTGAATGAATTAGTGTGGTCAATTAATAGGTCGAGATTAAATATTACGTTGCGAGTTACCGCGTGAACGCTAGATAAGGCGTCTGCAGCTGTATTATCTGTACCCTTTGTGTATTCGATTTCATAGCTGTATTCTTCGAGTCTAAGTCTCCAACGAATCAGTCGACTAGAGGGGTCTTTGCAATTGTGTAGCCTCTTAAGGGCTTGGTGGTCGGTTCGAATAATGAAGCGTCGTCCTAACAAGTATTACCTAAGTCTTTTCACGGCCCATACGATGGCCAAGAGTTCCTTTTCTGTCGTGGTATAGTTTCGTTCGGGTGGGTGTAGTGTCCTTGAAATGTAACAGCAAGGATGATCGTCTTATGACAGTATTGCTCCTAGTCCTTCGTTACTTGCGTCGGTGGTTAGGATAACGGTTTTGTTAAAGTCCGGATAAGCTAGTATTGGGGAATTACAGAGTTTGTCCTTTAAAGTATCAAAGCTAGTCTGGTGTTTGTCAGTCCAATGGAATGGTGTGTCCTTTTTTGTTAAGTCTGTAAGGCTTTTCGCGATTTTAGATAAATTCCGAATAAATTTGCGGTAATAACCTGCTAAACCTAAGAATGATTTAACGTCCGTTGCATTGCGGGGAAATCGAATGTTTTTTGCAGCGTCTAATTTCTTGGAGTTTGGTTTAACTTCTTCGGCTGAAACTACGTGGCCTAAGTATTCTAGTTCGGGTTTTACGAATTCGCACTTATCCGGTTGCAATTTAAGTCCTAATTCTCTGAGTCTCTGAAATACTATCGCGAGGTCTTCATTATGTTCTTGAATCGTTTTTCCGAATATCACTATGTCGTCCAAATAAACAAGGCAATATTTTCCTACAAGTCCAGTTAAGGCTCTGTCCATTAATCTTTGAAAAATAACGGGTGCGTTTTTAAGACCGAATGGCATTCGATTGAACTGAAAGTGGCCTTGCGGTGTCGAAAAAGCGGTATATTTTTTGGATTTCTCGTTCATTGGAATTTGATGAAATCCTGAGGATAAATCAAGCGCCGAAAAGAATTTCGCGTTTCCTAGTTGTGTCAAAATGTCATCTATGTCAGGTAAAGGATAAGCGTCTTGTTCCGTGAGTTCATTTAGTTTCCTAAAATCAATGACTATCCTCCATTTCTGTTTTCCTGAGGCGTCTAATTTTTTCGGAACTACCCATACCGGAGAGTTATAAGGGGAATCGGATTCTTCTATGATATTTTTCTTTAACATGTCTCCTATTTGTCGCGAAATTTCGTCTCGATGACATTCCGGTGGTCTATACGATCGTGTGTTAATGATTTTATCTTTGGTTAAGGAAATTGTCTGCTGGGTTAAATTAGTAGAGGGCAAAAGGTCGGTTACTAAATTAAAGATGTCAACGTAGTGCAGAATGACCTTTTCTATGGATTCGCGGGTTGGCTTTTCAATGTGATCTGTTCTCACTAGGCTTTTTAGTTTTGATACGTTGCAAACATCATGAGAATTTTGGATATTATTAGAAATTTCAATGTTTTGCTCACCGGTGTTGATAAAACTTACTTTAGTTGGTTTGCCTACCAGATAGATTGTTTGAACTCTGTTTTCTCCAGGAGTTAATTGTATTGGTTTCTGAAAGAAAATGGTTTTGTCATTTAGTCGGATTCTGTCATTCGATATTGAATAGTTATACTTCTCTAAACATGGTAGCCCAATGATTCCGTCTTCGATGATTGGGAAGTTGTCCGGTACTATGTGAAAGATGTGGTCTTGTCCAAAAATTCGTTTTGTTACGTATTCGTTCGTTTCGTATTTGTCTCGTCCCATAGAAAATTTTTGTCTAGGCCCTATTTGTATCGCGTTGACAGTTTTGTCACGTTTCACTAGGTTTATCCCTGCTTCTGTGTCGACCAGAAATACTCGCTCTGTGGTTCGGGTTGACAAAGGTATTGTGAGTAATCTTCCTGTGGTGATGTTGACTCGCGTCGTTTCGCGCGGTTCGTCTATACTCTGGTTCGATGTTACTTCTCGTGTTTCGTCCCTTTCCTGGACTGCTTGAATTCTTGCGGGTGGTCGGTCGTACTGGCTCGGTTGTAGAAAATTTTGGCATTTGCTGGCCATGTGTCCCAGCTTTCCGCATTTGAAACACTTCATTTGCGCGCGTTTATCGGGTGGCCCATTCTCTACTCGGTCGAATGTGGTAGGTTTCTGAGCTACTGGTGCGTTAGGCGATCTAGATAGTGTATTAGATCGTCTTACCTGCATTGATTGATTGTTGAGGCGATTACTAGCGGAAGGCAAGCGACTACTTGACCAATTGGCTTGCCGTTCTTCTCGTGAGTAGCGTTCTAAGTCGGCTGCTTTCTTTTCAGCTTCTTCAAGATTCACGGGTTCAATGATTAATAATGTTCGGCCTATGTCGCGCCTGAGTCCCTTTAGGTACACACGGACAATCTTCTTTGTAGTTTCTTCGATCATTAGCTTGCGTAGAAGTGGTTGTGGGTACTCGTTGGATACTGCGTACAGTAAACGGTTGAGTATTCTTCTGAACCGAATATTAAAACTCTGCACTGATTCTTCCCGTCCCTGTCTCAACTCTTTTAATTGTTCCCGATATTCTTCCGAAGTCACTTGAGCTGCCACATTGTTCCTCAGTGCGTTGTACAGATTGCTGTAGCACTCAATGGGGATGTTGCGGATACTTTGAGCTGCTTTTCCTACGATTTTTTCTACCTTTATTGCTTTTAGCAATAAATCTTGCTCCATGCAACGGTCTTTCATACTGCTCACTTCTTTGATGAATTCTTCCACACGTACGTCATCGTCTCCGTTGAGCATTGGAATACAACGTATTGCATCCTTAACTCGTAGAGTGGAAAGAGCGGGTGGAAAATAGCCTCTCTCTTCAACTTCGGGTTGTTCGGTGTCGATGTGCGCAGGTGGGATGCCTGGAATCGTTAACCCGGTCGGTTCGCGTGCCCTAACCGTACTCCCGGTGCGATTAATCGCCGTCGATTCACTTTCGTTGCATTCAGTAATGATGGAACCAGAATCATCGGTCGCAAGGGATCCGAACCCAGTCCGTAGCTCTGCGACGGTTCTCCTAAGACTTCCGATTTCTGCTACCCAGCATCTATTTGTTTCGTCACTTTGCATAGACAAACGTAACATATCCTCTTGTAAACGGGCAATACTCTCTTGCTGTTTTTGAATGCTATCCAATATTGTTCGCAACGTTGGATCCGTTGAGGTAGAAGTTTGAGATTCGTTTGTCTTAGACATCTTCCTGCTTTCGGACGAAGATGAGTCTTTGCTACTGAAGCTAGATTTTCTTTCACGGTAACGTACGAAGGAATCCAGTTTACCTTCCTTTGTCACTTCACGCGGTTCGTGATAGTTACTTCGTTGTTGCGGATGACCGTAGTCCCAAATAATTCTATCTTCCGTAGATGATGAATGTCTTTTGGTTTCCGAACAAACACTTTTCACTATGCTGGGAGTAATCGCCAAAAATGTCACGTAAAATAAAAAGCAGGAGGCTCGAACGAAAAGAAAAAATTAAGGTAACAAAAAAAACAAGAGAATTTATTTCTTGTATTCTGAATTTACACTGATTGCGACTTTGTTCTGAGCTCCAGCCGTGACTTTCCAAGACTGAAGCTCTTACAATTTGACTTTCGGTAACATCTGTTTCTTCTTTGTTTGTCATCCCTCAATATCCCCACTACCCTGTAGGCGTACGTGACCGTTCTCACACTTCTAGGACATTCGGTGGAAGGACCGTTAGGATACAGATGACTCATTAGGCAGTTCGGCGATATACATTGTCGCCAAGGCCGCCACATCTCTATCTCCATCATCGGTCCATCGGATTTGAAGTATGCCGGTCGTGACACTCGCTCGTGCCGGTTGTTGACTGACGATGGAAATTTCCATGTCCCCTGCTCGTATTTCCTTTGTTTCCTCTTCCACTGCTGCGACCACGTGTTGACCCACGCCAAAAACTGTTACTGCTTCCCGCTTCGACGCCATTTTGACACTCTATCGCAAAATGTCCTACTCCTCCACATCTGAAGCATCCTTCCTTTTTTGCAGAAAAGGCGTTGGTTTGCATTTCTCCTCGATTGGACTTATTTTTCTTCTCCGCTATTTCAATTTTATTTCTTACATACGCTACCGTTTGATTTTCGGCTTTTAGTGCATCTATTATATCCGCTATGTAGCTGTATCCTTCGGGTAACGTATTCAGCATGTACGTTAGTTTTTCCCTCTCACTCACTTGTGCACCCGCACATTTTAATTCGTTTATTAATTTTTCGAAATCGCTAAAGAACGATGCTGAATCACTGTAGTTCTCAAGTTTTATGTTTTCCAATCTCCTTCTGCATACAACCTGTAGTGCCGTCGACACTTTCAAGTACATTTCATCAAACTTTTTTACTATCTCATACGCCGTTTTTTCTTCTCTAATATATTCCAATGGTCTGTTTGTAATGGCACTATAAATTATATTTATTGCCTTCGGATCCTTTTTGTCCCAGTTTTCACTGTCTGTTTCTGTCTTCACCCTGATTGTGACAACCTCGCATTCTCTATACTTGAGAAACATCGTTATTCTTTGCTTCCACATACCGTAAATATCCATCGAAAATAGGTATCATGATTTCCAATCTCTCCATTTTAAATGATTCCTTATCTCTTACTCAAGCGTTCCTACGTGCTCGAAGTGTATTTTTCCTCTTTGTAACATTTGAACATTTCTTTCCTTACTGAAGACTCACTCGATCTAACTGGCAATATTGAAAACCATGCACTAAAATAAGTGGCAAAACTATGAACCACGCTCTGCTACCATGTAAAGATATAGAATGGATTCGGAAATACAAATAATTCCCTTTATTTATTACACAACAGTTATACATATATCTTATACTCTAAAGACCTCGAAACCCTACTCGCACGCACGCTTGTTGTCAACAGACTCTTCCAGATACTTCTAACGACTGACTCTTGTCTTTTGTCCCAACTAAGGCCTGACGTCCTCTGACGCTTATACACACATTCACATGTACAGTGTAAATGTATCATGTTCCTAGCAGAATTGTTATGCGACTGATGCATCAACATACCATGCAAGAAGAATTGGAAACTAGGACAAAAAGGAAGAACTGTGAAAGAGATACTTATAATCATAGTAAACGACAAAAAATTCGCAGATGTTCAAGTGAAGTATGTGCTGGAGCAGGAGGTTTTAGTGAACATGTTCGATGGCGAAAGAAATGACGTGCTAAAGGATTTGCTCTTACTTTAGAAAATGAACATGATTTCAAATTAGTAGACTTTTATGCGGGTTCTGTGAAACATTTCATCCATACTACGGACCAAAGGAAAGTGGTGATGTCTTTGACCCAGATAATGAAGAGGCATTTACAAATCCTGTAATGCAGCATACCCATGGCAAAGGAGTACATTTTGTGATGTCTGATTGAGGATTCTCAGTAGAACGACAAGAAAATGTACAAGAAATTCTTTCAAAACAACTGTACCTTTGTCGATGTTTAATAGCATTGATGGCTGAAAGAGAGGGTGGTGATTTTGTGACTTAATTATTCAACCTTTTTACACCCTTTAGTGCTGGTATAGTTTATTTAATGTATCGCTGCTTTGAAGAAGTTTTTATTTTTAAACCAAACTCTTCTAGACCAGGAAATTCAGAACGTTACTTAATATGTAAGAAGAAACGATCTGGGGTACAAGATGTTGTTGAATATCTGAAGCATGTTAATCGTCTGCTTTTAAAAGGTGGTGTAAATGACGACGTTTTACAACTAGTATCATATAATGAATTAAAAAGAGAGAAACAATTTGTTCAATATCTACGTGCTTCTGACAAAGATTTGGCCGGAAAACAAATAATCGACCTGTGTAAAATTGCAGCATTTTATGCGGATAATACTCTTGTTGAGACAAAACAAGCTGATATGCGCAAGCAATATCTAGAGTACTGGAAACTTCCAGATGAAACTAGGACAATCCCAAGACACATGAAACCAAAGACAAATTGAATACTCTTTTGAAAGGTACTTCATTTCTTACTATTAATCCAGCACAATTGATGGAATTTAACATTGAAAATGCATTTTTATCACTATATGACTGGTTTTGTATGCCATGTGGTACAAATCCAAGGTCTGATGATGATAAGAAGCACGCTACATTTTATATGGGCGTGGGAAGGAGCAACGTATATACATGTACAAAGAATTCTTGGGTTAGTGTCGATGACATTGGCATAGAATTACCACCAAATACACTTGTAAACGCAGAGGTTGTATATGAAATGACTAAGGAGTTTATATATCAGCAAAAAGTACTTGCAGTGCATATTATAGATGCATTGTACTTAGGAGAAGTGGACATTAGCAAAAAATATTTGAGGAGCAGGTAAGCAAGTGACTCTTATTGAGATCAACAATAAACTTTTAGATTTCCAGTAATGAAATGTTTTTTCAAGGAGTACGTTCATGTGATACTAATGTATGACTGTTCTTTAAAGGAACGAGGAAGCGACGTTGTTCTGTGAAGCTTTGTGGAAACCAGCAGGAAATAACTATACCCGAATACGTGCCAAAGAACTACTTCCAGTTGGTACATATATCTGTGAAAAGTCGCGAGTAACGCAGCGTAAAATGAAAAATAATTCCGATGCCTTAGTATACGAACTTCCAGAAAAGACATTAGATGTTAATGGTTATAATAAGGACAAATTATATTTCATACAACAGAGTGTAATATTTTTAAGAAGCACCGGAAATCCTGGGAATCGGTATGTCAGTAAAACACATTCCATAAAGTATGTCTTTAATTGAAAAACAAACGAGAAGCTATTCGACCTTCATAGACTAAGTTCAGCAGAGGCAAGTTTCGTTAAATCTTTTAAAGGTCGCCTTATTTGTCATTGGCCTAATGATTCATCACTTACTATAAACAGATTTGCAAAACTTATTAAAGATAAGTGTCCGACATACAATACGCGCTTAGAATATTAAAACTACAGGCTGTACATATATTCGTACAAGACTTGAACCGTATAGATGTCAAACAGATTAATTCCGTTAATTTGACTGTTATTTCAAATATGAAATACTTGTGGTATATATTGCAGTATTTAGCATTATATTTCTATAGAAATAGAAGTGTAGCGGTACATGAGTCATAGGACAAAGCAAATTACGTCGTTGTCGCCTTGAAGTACCTAGACCGCTCAGCTACAATTAATGTAAAAACAATGTCACCGCAACCAGCTATTGTCGTCAGGTAGGCAAATACGAATTCTTTCAAACCCCCCCCCCCCCCCGCGGCTAGTATTGGTAGCCTTAACTCAAATACATCTGACGGTTACAACAACAAAGACTCCGTTATTAGTCCACATGACCTTCGTCCTCTTCACACACGACAACTACAGAGGCAATACCGGAAAATATAATTAATAAGATGGTCTTCTGAGTGGTTTAATTGCAATACTATTTGAGATGAAATATACTTTTTCAAATCATATGCGGCATTTCATATAATAACTGAATGGTTATAAGAAAGAATGATGACGTTAAACTGTACGATACGATTGCATAGCATATTTTATAATTGTATAACAAATATTTCACGCAGGGAGGGCTCGCTTATGTGAGCCTATGAGGGCTGGCAATCCCACTTTCCCGAAGCCAGGGAGACCGTCGGGACAAGCGTCCCGCTTACGTGAGTCCCTATGTACTCCGCAGGGAAGGTCGTCGGGGGTGTAAGGCGTTTAATTACTATTACATCCTCTCTACGTGGCCTTGGGCAGTAGCGCACCCACGATAATGATGCCAAGGATGGGACCGCCGGGATAAGCTCCCGGGTACAAAAGTACCTTGAGGCCCCCGCTTACGTGAGTCCCATCTGGAACTGCCGAGCTCGGTTAGCAGGTCGCTGGCCGACAGTCAGGTGGCCGCACATCCATACGATAGTCCCACCAACGACTAGGTTGGTACCACTGGCGGTCGAGTTACAGCCCGGAGGCCAAGATGCTGGCAAGAGGGCCGATTTAAGGTGGAGACTCCACCGAATGGCCTTCGGCGGGTGAGCAGCGTCCCACCTGCTCCGAAACCGTACTGGTGAGACGGGACGGCTTAGAATGTGCCCCGTTCGACCTGATACGAGCGACAGCTCCTGCAGGCTAAGCTGATCCAGTGAGCAAGGTATTGGGTGCCTTGTGCGATGGTTGGGCGTAATCTCAACCCCTATAGTCCTAGGGGGCCCGGCTACTGTGTGGAATTGTATCCGAGGAAAGCACCCGTTACCAAAAGACAATACTATTTGTATAACAAATATTTAGTCGACACAATTTGTCTTTATTTAGTATGATTAGATAACTGCTTGTGGCAGCTGCTCCCATAATAGAATAAGTTGCAGTACCTTAGTCTACAATCCATTACTTCCCAACATCAATATTTGACTCAGGTCTTTTATAATGAAATATGGAGAGGACAGGGTATATGGGAAGTTTGACCGTCAGACTTATTTGAGGTTATCGTTTGTCGTCGTAGTCGTCCAATTTACTTAAAATAATAAAGTAAGGTACAGCCGGATTTGACATAGCGCAAACCAGATGATGTGAGCTGTATTTAGTAGCAACTACGGAGTATAAAGCGCATCGAATTTTCCACATATCTGGAATCGAAACGGAGATTAGTTGATTTGATTATTTAGATTTGATAATGCAAAACTGCAGTTGCGTTGGGTTTGACCGGACCAAAGTGGACATAGCGCTAATTGGATGATATTGGTTTAATTTGCAAGAAATGTGGAATACAAGGCAAATCGTATTGTCGACACATTTCAAACAGTAACGGAGATGCGTGGATTTGAATATATAATAATGTATATGAAAAACTGCAACTACGCTGGATTTGTCGGTGATCGGAGGTGACATAGTTTAAATCGAATGATGTGCACTGTACTGGCAGCAAATGTAAAGTATAACCTGATTCGTATTGTCGGCATATCTGTAACAGAATCGTAGATACGTTGATTTGAATATTTATGCACAAATTTGCAAAACTGCAATTACGCGGGTTTGACACGGGCCAGAGCTGACATAGCGCCAGCGCCACTAATGTGCGCTGTATTTGGCAGCAAATATGGAGTGGATGTCGGCACATATGCTATAGAGGCGGAGACACATTGATCTGAACGTTTATTCCTGAGTATGCAAAACTACAATTACGCTGCACTTCACAGGGTCCAGAATCGACATAGCCCAAAGCGGCTGATGTGTGCAGTGCTTGGCAACAATTTTGGCGTATAACACGCTTTACGTTGTCGACATACCTGCAACGGAAGCGGAGATACGTTGATTAGAATATTTCAGCCTGAATATGCAAAGCTGAAACTACATTGGATTTATCGGAGACCAGAGATGACATAGCTCAAAGCAGCTGAAGTGGGCTGTATTTGGCAGCAACTGTGGAGTATAAGATGCATCGAGTTCTCAGCATGTGTGCTATAAAAGAGCAGAAAAGTTGATTCAAATATCTGAGACCGAATATGTAAAACAGCAATTACGCTGCATGTACAAGGTCCAGAGTTGACACAGCGCAAACCAGTTAATGTGCCCTGTATTCGGCAGCAAATGTGGAGTATAACGCGTATCGAATTGTCGGCATATCAGCAACAGATGCGGAGATACGTTGGTTTGAATGCATAATACTGAATATACAAAACTGAAAATACGCTGGATCTGGCTAGGTCTAGATTTTGCATAGCTCAAACCGGATTGTGTTCACTGTATCTGGCAGCAAATGTGGAGTGTAGCGTGTATCGTATTTCCGACATACATAATATGTATACAGCTAATAACAGCGCAATGTTTTCTAATGGAGGATTCAGCCTATGTAAGCAAAACTGCAATTACATTGGATTTCACAGGATACACAGATGACATAGCACAAACCCTCCGATGTGTGCTAAATTTGGGAGCCAATGTGGAGTATAACACACATAAATTCATCGTCATATCTGCATCAGAAACAGAAATACGTAGATTTGAATATTTAAGCCTGAATATGCAAAACTGCAATTTCGCTGGATTTCACACGGTTCAGAGTTAACATAGCGCCAGCCCACTGATGTGCGCTCTATTTGGCAGCAAATGTGGAGCTACCGCGCATAGCATTTTCGACATATATCCAATACCAGTGCGGCTACGTTCTAACGAGTAATTCAGCCTTAACATGCAAATCCGCAATTACATTGGCTTTTACAGCGTTCACAGTTGAAAAGTCGCATCCCGGATGATGCGCGCTGTATTTGGTAGTAAATGTGGAATACAACTTGCATAGTATTGTCGACATATCTGTAATAGGAACGAAGATACCTTCATTTGAATATTTAAGCCTGAATATGCAAATTTGCAATTACACAGAATTTGATCGGGTCCAGAGTTGACGTGGCACAAACCGGCTGATTTGTCAGCATATGTGCAGTATTATGCGCATCGAATGGTCGTCATTTGAGCTCTTGAGGCGGAGATACGTGGATTTCAATATTTTAGACTGAGTATGCAAAACTGCAAATACGCTGGATTTGACACGGTCCAGAATTGACATTGCGCAAACTGGCAGATATGTGCCGTATAGGTTTATTTGAACATTTAGGCATGAATATGCGAAACTACAATCATGCCGGCTTTGACTGAAACCAGAGAGGACATAACGGAAACAGGCTGGTGTGCGCTGCATTTGGCAAGAAATGTGGGGTACAAGTCACATCGAATTCTCGACATATTTGCCACAAAAACGGAGATACGTTGATTTGATTATTCGTGCATGAGTATCCACAATTGCAATTGCGCTGGATTTAACAATGGTCAGAATCGACATAGCGCAAACCGGCTGATGAGTAATACATTTGGCAGTACGACGCTAACTGGAATTGTGGACATATCTGCAACGGAATCGGAAATAGCTTGATTTGAATATTTAATCCTGAAAATGGAAAGCGCTAACAACTCTACTCTCAGCAACGCTGACACCTCTCACAACTCGACAACGCTAACAACTCCACTCTCAACAACGCTAACAACTCTCGCAACTCGACAGCGCTAACAAATCTACTCTTCGACTCCTCGATTAACTCTGACCTCTCGACTCACTCTTATTTCTCGATCAACCGTTCAACGCTTATCGATCATCCAATCTTTAAAGTTAAATCGTCCCCTACCATTAGCGTTAGTTTTTCCAACTCTCTAACTCCATTCTGTTAACGCTCAGCAAGTACAAGGTGACTTTAGTCACATAGGCTTTCTCCCCGATGTAAAGTAACAACCGAAGGACAGACGACATTGTTTTGATCGATTTCTAATGAGGTTTTTTCCTCACGATACTACAATATGTTGACTTGAATATTTAAGCCTGAATATGCAAAACTGCAAATGCGCTGAGGTTGGCTGCGTCCACACGTTACATAACTCAAACCAGGTAATATGCACTGTATTTGGCAGCGAATATGGAGTATAACGCGCTTCGTGCTGTCGGCATATTTGCAATGCAAACGGCTATACGGTGATTTGAATAGTTAAGCATGAATATGCAAAACAGCAATTTCGCTGGATTTGACAGAGCCCGGAGTTGACATAGTACAAACCTGCTGATGTGTGCTGCATGTGACATCAGATGTGAAATGTAACGGACATCGAATTGTAGCCATATGTGCAATAGAAACGGAGATACATTCATTTGAATATTTTAACCTGAATATGCAAAACTACAATTACGCTGGATTTGACAGGGACCAGAGTTGACATAGCGCAAACCAGCTGACATGCAGTGCACATGACAGCAAATGTGACATATAACGCGCATCGAATTTTCCGAAAATGTTCCGTAGAAACGGACATACCATGATTTGAATATTTACGACTGCAAACGCAATACTACAATTGCGATGGATGTTTCAAGGACCAGATCTGATATAGCTGTAATCAGCTAATGTGCGGTGTATCTGAGTGCAAATATGAAGTGTAACGCGCTATTTATAGTCGAAATATATGCAATAGAAGCGGAGATACGTTTTTGTGAATATGTAAGCCTGAATATGCGCAGCAGCAATTACGCTGTGTTTGACAGAGACCAAAGTTGACCGCAAACTTGCTGATGTGCGCTGGTTATGACATGGGATATGAAATATAACGGGCATCGCATTGTAGCCATTTGCGGTATAGAAACGGAGATACATTCATTTGAATATTTTAACCTGAATATGCAAAACTACAATTACGCTTGATATGTCAAGGACCAGAGATGATATAGTAGCTCGAGCCAGCTGAAGTGCGCTGTATTTGGCAGCCAATGAGGAGTATATCTCGCACCTAATCGACGACAAATCTGCAATTACAGCGATGATACGTTTTATTTGTCGGATGCACGTCAGGATTGTGGGTTGGGGTGTTCGGTGTATCTTCGTTGGAATTAGCCATAGGTGCGGTGTAACAATGATTGAGTTTATTGACACAAATTAGAGAGATTTACAGCGTCGATAGATAATCGCAAGGTTTCGATATTCGCGGCACGATGACAATGGTCTCGGCTCCGGCAACGTTTCCGCGGTCAACGGATACTGGACTTTACCCTTCGTTTGCGTCTAAGTTACACTATATGTTAGAGCACGGGGGCAATTATTTCGTATACGAAAGACAGGTCGATTACTGATGAGATCGCACTAGAGAGTGTCTCTCCGTCGCGGTGATGCTGTCGAAGAAAACTATGATGGGTGTGCCTAAGGGCACGAGATCATCGGATTCGCGGAGAAAAGTCTTCGCTCGAAGGGTGAGGGAAATTGACGTTGCTGTTAATTGGTCAATTTCCATGTTGGTGGTTAGAGAAAGATATTAGCTGTCCTTGGGGAAAGTTGCTAGCGAGAAGCGTCGTTCGTGGAAGGATAGATTTCTCTTATTTTCCCGTAGTTGGGGCACGGGCCATTTGTCTATTTGAGAGACTTTGTGTAATTGAAATTTAATATTCGTAGCGGGTCCTCGCCCAGCTAAACATATACTGTGAAGATGCGTTGGCATCTGGCAATCGTCTTACCCGAAGGACAAAGCCTGCGTGTGGCGAGCCACGGGACAGAAATCGTTGAAATGTTTACCGTCGTGCCCCGTCCCAAGTATTTCTTTTAAGGAAAGCTATAGAGTTACTTCATGCCTCTGTTAGGTAAAACGTTCATCCCTTTACCGCGACTACGTTCGGAGACCGGTTGTCACCTCGAGCCCGAGCTCACTATCATAAATTTCGAATAAGTACAGTCGGATCGAATTACAACAGTTTCTTAGTGCGGCTATGATGAAATCTGGGTTACAGCGCTAAGGGGGTCCTCCCACCGCTCCAAAGGGGAGGCTCCGGTGTTCTTTCATCTCCGACACGGCCATTCTGACTATCACACGTCCTCGGGTGGATCTAAAATATTGAGTTTTCCTAATGTTAAACTTGATATGACTAGTATTTTGTTCCTTTATAGTTTAGCTAAATTATATTGTACTAGTTTCTTTATGGCTTAACTAACTGTCCAAATAGGTCAAGGGCCCAGGTTAACAACAAAAATTTCGATTGGATGTTTAATGATAAAGTAGGGAAGAAAAAAAAACACACAAAAGTCAGTAGCATTATGATTGGTATTCAAAGCGCCAGTTGCATCTTGTGAGTTATCGGTCAGACCGTAATGACATGACAGATCACTTTCGATTTTGTACACGGACGAGTCTCAGTTTGTTGGATCATATTACCGCACTGGGCGTGTGTGGAGACACTGAGTGCGGGTGCATTGACGTAATAGGTGTGTATGAAGACACTGAATGCGAGTGCAGTGTATGGGGACACTGAACACGAGTGCATTGATGTAATAGGCGTGTATGGAGACACTGAATGCTAGTGTGTGGTATCACTAGGCTTATGTGGGAATGCCGAATGCTAGTGTGTATTCGCACTAGGCTTGTGTGGAAATATCGAATGCTAGTGTGTGGTCGCACTAGGCTTGTGTGTGGAAACATTGTGTTAAATGTCATAGTCATAGTGTTAATGATCCTCTGAGATCGGTGTAGTCATATCGTCATTGTCACTGCCATTGTCATCACTACAGACGTCCAACTCAGCAGGAACGCAACTATTTGGCATTTTTCTTAATCTGTCATGACTGTATTTATACGATCGTTTGCCATCTAATGTCTTTAAAGTATATCTATCCCCTTCCAAAATCTCTGCTATTACGAATGGGCCCCTAAACTTTGGATCTAACTTGGTTTGGTTTCTTTCCTCGATTTTGCGCAATACGAAATCACCGACATTAAACCTAACCACTTTAGCTTTGGTGTTATCGAATCTTTCTTTGTCGTGTTTGGCGCTACTTGCTATATTTTTTGTCGCCTGTTGTCTTACATCGGAGATATCTATTTCTCTTTCTTCAACGCTATCAGGTAGCAACAAGTCGTACGGTCTTGCTGTCCTACCGATTAGTAGTTCCAGTGGGCTCGCTTTAGTCACGCGGTTGGTGGTGCAATTCAGGGCCAATTGTATCTCCCCAACCGCGTCTTGCCATGATCGACCGGTCGTCTCTACTACCGTGAACATATTTTTCAACGTACTCATAACACGCTCTACCTGCCCATTGGCTCTACTAGCACCGGTCGCTATCAAGTGGACTTTAATTTGTTTGTTTCCACAGAACTCCTGAAATTCCTTGCCCGTAAAACATCTACCCTGATCTGCTATTATCCGGCAGGGACTGCCGAATAAAAATATAGCGGACTTGAGAGCTTCGATGGTGTTAAAGGAGTCTATCTTACGGGTATGATGTAAGTGTACAAACTTCGTGAAAGCATCGACCAAAACAATGACATATTCCTTGGAATCCTTTTTACCGCTTAGCTTGCCCGTTATGTCCATGTGGACCGTATGCCAAGGTATGCTGGTCTTAGGTATAGGATGTAGCTCGGCCTGGATCTTACCCGAGCTTGCCTTCGAAACTCTACAGGCATGACAGTTCTCTACGAATTTGCGAACGTACTTCGCCATTCCTTCGAACCAGTAATACTCGTACAGCTTCTCGAGCGTCTTATCCCAACCCAAGTGCATAATCGACTGATGCACATGGTTGATAACGGACCATCTAAAGCCTCTCGGGACAATGGGCAAGCAGAGGGTTCTACCCCTCCGCTGCACTTTGCGATAGAGGATACCTGAGCGCAACTCATAGGTATTCGCGATATCTTCCGCGAGCTCGTCGTTTCCTAGTTTGCGGGTAGTTTCTATAATTTGCGGGTCGCGACGCTGTTCGGCCAGTAGCCAGTCTTCCGATATTTCGGCCAAGTTGATTTCTTTCTCCGCAATTTTATCAATTTTACGGTGGCCTAAGTCTACGGGATTTCGCGAGAAGAAATCTACGTGGGACATCCTCTTCCCTTCTCGGTACATAATGTCGAAGGTGAAAGTCTGCAAGTAAGCCCACCACCTGTGGACTCTGTCGTTCAAATGCGCTTTGTTACTTGACGCTTTCAGCGAATTGCAATCCGTAACAACAAGAAATTCTCGTCCGTGTAGGTAGTGACGGAAATGCTTGATGGCGTTTACGACTGCTAACGTTTCTAGTTCGTAGGAATGATATCTAGATTCCGCGGGGGTAGTTCTTTTGCTGTAGTACTCGATTACTCTATTTTTACCTTCGACTTTATGCATCAAGATCGCTCCGTAGCCCTCCGAGCTGGCGTCGGTATGTAGCTCGATTGGGTAATTAGGGTCGAATATCATTAGTACCGGCGCGTCGGTCAGGACGGAAACTACCTGTTGTCTGATTTTCTCGTGCCTATCTGACCATGTTATGTTTTTACTACCTGAGGTGAGCGCATACAGGGGTTTCATCATCTGCGAGAATTTAGGGACGAACCTACGGAAATACGAAGCTAACCCAATGAATTGTCTGAGCTGAGTGACGGTCGTTGGCGCGGGTAAGGAACTTAAGGCGTGTATTTTACCCGGGTTGGGGCGAACTTCTCCGTTATGGATTATATATCCCAAGTAAAGTACCGTTGTTTTCAGAAAAGAACATTTCGCGAAGTTGAACGAAAATCCGGCTTTCACAAGAGTATCTAGTACGGTGTTCAACCTTTCTAGAGCTTGATCTATCGAGTCGGCAATAACTAAGACGTCATCTAAATAAACGACGACGTAAGAATACGCAAGGTCGCCTAAGGCGTTAAAGATGGCCCTCTGAAAAACGGACGGTGCATTTTTCAATCCGAACGGCATCGTTACATACTCATATTGTCCGTCGGGTGTAACGAACGCGGTATACTCCGTTGAATTGGGATGTATGGGGATTTGGTGGAACCCGCTGGCCATATCCAGGCTAATGAAGTATTTCGCGTTCTGCAATCTCGCAATTTGGTCTGCGATAAGGGGTAGGGGATACCGATCCGCAACCGTATTTTTATTTAGCGCTCGGAAGTCTACGCACAGTCTATCCGAGCCGTCCTTCTTCTTCACGAGCAACATAGGACTTGCGAACGGTGACTTACTAGGTCTTATAATGTTTGCTTTAATTAGTTCGCTAATTCTCTCCCGCACGGTTTTCCGCTCTTCCTCGCTAAGTCTGTAAGGACTTCTTTGGACGGTGACGTTAGGGTCGATTAGTCGTATCTCTAGCTGGCCCGTAGTTACACGAGTACGTGGGAAACCCGTGATGAATGAGTTTTTAAACCTTTCGAGAATGGAAATTAACCGGCCCTTATCGTTACCAAGTACCTCGGTGTCTACTTCACCGAGATCGATCTCGTTTTCGACGGTCCTATTACAGGCGTTAACTATATTCGTTTTGCAAATGTTGAGACTGTCGCGCGTAATATGTACATCGAAGCCTTGGCTCAAAATTTCGCGACCAATCATGATATCGTATTTTAAGTGGCTATCGGGGAGGACGTGAAAAGTTATCTCGAGCGCAAAACCGTTGATGCATACGGTGGACAAAATCTGCGACGTACTCTTAACGCATGTATTCCCTATCCCTCGCATTACTACTACGTCGGCCGTTCGTATGCCGGGAAATTTCGGGGCAACGGACTCCTTAATTAACGAGCATTCGGCCCCAGAATCGAAGCAAAATGGGAACGACTCACCCTGGAGGCTTAATTTACCGGTTGGGGCCTCCACCACGCAGAATTCGACTCGACATTCCTGGCCGTTGCTGTCTCCTCTCTCTTTCCGCAGCGGGCAGTCAGAGGCGATGTGTCCTTCCGCTTGACACTTGAAGCAAACCGGCTTGGACGATGTAGCTTGTCGGCCTCCTTCTGGACGTCGTATCTTCCGTTTCTCGGCCCGCATCTTCTTGCGGCACTCCGCCACTTCATGCCCAAAGGCACCGCAGTAGAGGCACTTGTTCCGGGGGTCGGACAGCTTGTGTCGTTTGGTTTCGGGGCTAGATGGTGTATTGCTTGTCGCCGGCCTCTTCTCGTGAGCGAAGACTCTTATTTCGTTTAAAAATTGGTCCTCGGTCCGGATATCCTTCTCGAGTGCCACTCGTTCGATACGCCAGTCGACTGACTTCACTCGATAAAAGGCGATAGCATTGAATAATTCCGGCAAGGTTATATGTTGCCACTTCATCTTTATGAGGGAACGGACGCGAGCGGCGAAAGCCGCCGTGTTTTCGCCCTTCTGTGGTTGTTCGTTAAGTATCTTCATTAGTGTCGAGGTTGCTGTATCCTTGCCACCAAAACGCGTCGTAAAAAGTTCCGTAAACGCTGGCCAAGTGAGGCCTTCGTCGAACACTCCCTGCGAAAACCAATTTGCTGCGGAACCCTTCAGAGCACTGCTCAAAGCGGTGGCTAGCGAACGGTCTTGTAGGGGGTGGTCCTTCATAATCAGACCAGCAGTGGTACACCATGCGACTGGATCGGCGCCCGGGATGTCGGGGTTAAAGTCCGGTAGCACAGTTTTGGTAGGTTCCGCACTCGGCTTCAAATTCAGCTCCTCCACTAGGCCACGCAAAATGGCCCTCATTCCGTTCACCGTCATAACCGATCCGAATCCCACTTCTGATGTCGGATGCACGTCAGGATTGTGGGTGGGGGTGTTCGGTGTATCTTCGTTGGAATTAGCCATAGGTGCGGTGTAACAATGGTTGAGTTTATTGACACAAATTAGAGAGATTTACAGCGTCGATAGATAATCGCAAGGTTTCGATATTCGCGGCACGATGACAATGGTCTCGGCTCCGGCAACGTTTCCGCGGTCAACGGATACTGGACTTTACCCTTTCGTTTGCGTCTAAGTTACACTATATGTTAGAGCACGGGGGCAATTATTTCGTATACGAAAGACAGGTCGATTACTGATGAGATCGCACTAGAGAGTGTCTCTCCGTCGCGGTGATGCTGTCGAAGAAAACTATGATGGTTGTGCCTAAGGGCACGAGATCATCGGATTCGCGGAGAAAAGTCTTCGCTCGAAGGGTGAGGGAAATTGACGTTGCTGTTAATTGGTCAATTTCCATGTTGGTGGTTAGAGAAAGATATTAGCTGTCCTTGGGGAAAGTTGCTAGCGAGAAGCGTCGTTCGTGGAAGGATAGATTTCTCTTATCTTCCCGTAGTTGGGGCACGGACCATTTGTCTATTTGAGAGACTTTGTGTAATTGAAATTTAATATTCGTAGCGGGTCCTCGCCCAGCTAAACATATACTGTGAAGATGCGTTGGCATCTGGCAATCGTCTTACCCGAAGGACAAAGCCTGCGTGTGGCGAGCCACGGGACAGAAATCGTTGAAATGTTTACCGTCGTGCCCCGTCCCAAGTATTTCTTTTAAGGAAAGCTATAGAGTTACTTCATGCCTCTGTTAGGTAAAACGTTCATCCCTTTACCGCGACTACGTTCGGAGACCGGTTGTCACCTCGAGCCCGAGCTCACTATCATAAATTTCGAATAAGTACAGTCGGATCGAATTACAACAGTTTCTTAGTGCGGCTATGATGAAATCTGGGTTACAGCGCTAAGGGGGTCCTCCCACAGCTCCAAAGGGGAGGCTCTGGTGTTCTTTCATCTCCGACATATTTAATATTCAATAATGGGCCTATTACGATACAGATAGTATTATCGTGACTGAAACACATTGCCGTTTCAGTAAAACCATTTTATTTCAAGCTTCACTCTACAGTTCTGAATCCGGACCAGACCGTTTCAAGTTCTCGCAAGAGCAAGCAGTCAAATTACGGTACTTACACGAGTTAGAGACAAATACATTTTATTGGTCCAACATCGATAGGGCGATCTCGCATCCAAATTTTCGGAGGACCGCGTAACCTTCCAACGACGACCGCCGTACGAGCAGCGGATAAGCTTATTTCGTGCCTTAGGCTGCCCTCACCACGTTCCCTACTTCTTGATTCTTGGTTGGTAGCTTTAGCGGCTGCAGTTCCGAGAAATTGCATCTTGACCCACTTTCTCGTATGCCTCATGTGACGTCTCGCTTTCCGCCGTAGACACTTGTCGGATCTACATACTTTGAACCATTTGCGCGAGACAAGCGCGGCGCTCTGCAGGGACGAGGGATCCAATTTTCGAAGTATCAAGTGCAAAACTTCCAGTGGTAGTTCGGAAATGAAATCTACCTTACTTGGCACGAACAAGCCAACGACGCGTAGCAGAGATCTAAAGAAACTCCATGTTGCTTCTATTGTGGCGCGAGCACGACTGACGGTCTGGGTGAGAATGAATTCTTATATATGTGCCGTTCGTCACGGTGCACTGCGAGTTCCGGCTCCGGTGAGAGTCCTGGACAGTCAGAATCGATCGCATGTGCATGTATCTTCATATAGATCTGGTTCACATTATGATTAGTGTTAGATGCGTGAAACGAATCTTCATTTGGATTAGACGTTGTTGTTATGCAATGTTATGCAAATTATTCACTAGTGCGAATTTGATTTGAGGTATATGGTAGCGATTTAGGTTTAAAAGCACAAGTGTGGATTTAACTATGTAGTTTATTAAAATATACCCTACGTGTACACTAGTCGTATAATACACTTGTTGTCTTGATTCGTGATTACGAATAAATCGGCGCAAAGAAGTATCGACTTAACTGCTACTGCTCGTGTCATTCGATAACAAAGAATGCCTCGCTACCCTGTTCGCTATATTTATATGCGTCGGTGCTGACAAAATGCGTTGGGATTTAAATTTCCAAGGTGTTCTCGAAAAATCACAACGGACGCTGAACTCTCGACCTTGATTACAAATGTTGACATTTCGGGTAGTTGACTAAAGGGCATATGATCACGACAAAAACGACGGAATTTGATTAACCTTCGGTAACCGCCTAACGTTGTCGGATCTCTAATAAACTCATCTTACAGTAAACACGATTTGTTGTGTAGCGGGTTCACTCGACCGAAACCGTTATGAATTTTACCGACGAGTTCCGCTATAGGTGTATAATGAATCCTCAGGCTAGCTAAACCTATACTGTGGAGATGCGTTGACATCTGGCAATCATCTCATCCGAAGGATAGAGTCTGCGTGTGGCGAGACACAGGACAGAAACCGTTGGAATGTTTACTGTCACGTGCCGCTATGATTATTTCATTTAAGCACAGCTATAGAATTACTCCATGCCTTTATTAGACAAAACGTTCATCCCTTGACCGCGGCTACGTTCGGTGACTGGTTGTCGCCTCGAGGCCAATTGCAGTATCACAAGTTTCGAACAATTACAATCGGACTGGATGGCTACAATTGTTGAATTACAGCTATGGTAGAATCTAGATTACAATGTTACGGGATTTTCCCAAAATTCCAAACGGAAGGTTCCCGTGTTCTTTCATCTCCGATTTATATTTATGCTTGATCTGTCTGGGACCAGTCTGGATATAGCGCAAACTGGCTGGTAAACGATGTATTTGGCAAGAAATGTGGAGTACCAGGCACATCGAATTGTCGACATATCAGCAACAGCAACGGAGATACGTGGAGTTGAATATTTGAGTCTGAATCTGCAAAACAACAATTACACTGCATATAACAGAGACCAGAGTCGATGTTCTGCCGCGCAACACATCTGCACTCAATCCCGCGCGGCTTGACAGCCAACGGTCCACGTGCCATCCTTCGAATCCTCCATAGGCCCAAGGACCCACCATAAAGATGAAATCCTAACTGCATTGTTCGCACATATGGTCTAAGTCAATCTGTTTGTTTCGAAAAGACTTTCTAATTCTAGAAGTGTTGTCGGTCGGTTTTTAGAAAGGTCCTTGGGTTTATTACGCGCTCTTAAGAATTACGGAGAAAGCGGGTAGCGGCCTAACGAAAAAAGCGGACATCTACCTAACGGAAAATCTGAGTTTTCCCATAAACAATGTCGCCTAGGACCCACGTTGGTAGGAGGCTTCTTCCTCCTCTCTTCCATCCTAACATTAGTCATAACCAATCGGCATCGCGGATCATTGCCCTCACTTTCCTAACTAACAATGTCAGCAACGAATCCGCGTTCTTCGTTCAAAGGGCACACCCATACCGAGCTTCGTACTCACAGCAGAATAAACATTAGAGTTACATCATCTCTCACGGTGACTAGAGTTCCTGCAATCCCTATAACTCTCACCGTTCCTATATCTCTCAGAGTTCCATCGTCTCTCACGGTGACTAAAGTTCCTCCAATCCCTATAACTCTCACCGTTCCTATATCTCTAAGAGCCTCCTTTTTCTCTCACAGTATCCAGAAGTCCGACAGCTCCTACAGCTCTCACGGACCTAGAGCTCCTATAGCTCACATTCTCATCTAAGAATAATCCTTCTCTTCGTTATCTGTATCTTAAGCAACGGCGTTCTTACTGAGTGTGATTGTATAAATCGTTGGAAATACATATATTTTTTATGACTTTGTGACTCCCAGTGTTATACCACAACGACTACACCTATTATCCTAACCGAAATACGGGGATCGAACTACTATTATCGATTATGTCGATTATTCCAATCGTAACGGGAATTTTCGACTCCCATTGACGCGTATTCAAACGACCGCGTCTCCCCGCGATAGCTCGAAAATACAGTCGACATAGCGCAAACCGGATAAGTACTGTATTTGGCTGTAATTGTGGAGTATAGCGCGCGTCGCATTTGCGACATGTATCCAATAGCAGCGCTGATACTTTGGTTTGAACATTTAGGCATGAATATGCAAAACAGAAATTACGCTGAATCTGTCAGTGACCAGAGAAGACATAAGACAGAAGAGAAGATAGAATCGGAAAATGTGCTCTGTGCTCACCAGAAAATCAGGAGCATAACGCTCACCGAATTGTCGTCATATCTGCCGTAGAAACGAAGATACATTGCTTTCGATATTCAAGCATGAATATGCTAAACTGCAATTATGGTGTATTTGACAGGGACAAGGATGAACAAAACGCTAACCTACTGATGTGCGCTGTATATCACATCAGATGTCAAATATAACGCGCACCGAATTGTCTGTAAGTGTGCCATAGAAACGGAGATTCGTTGATTCGAATATTTAATACTGAATATGTAAAACTGCAAATACGCAGGGTTCGGCTGGGTCCCGATTTTACATGCATCAAACGGGATAACGTGCACTGTGTTTGGCAGCAAATTTGGAGTATAACGAGCCTCTAATTGTAGCCATATGTGCCATAGAATCGGAGATACGTCGGTTTGAATACTTAATCCTGAATATACGAAATTGCAACGACGCTGGATCTGGCTGGGTCCAGATTTTACATAGCGTAAGCCGGATGATGTGCACTGTTCTTGGCATCAGAAATGGAATATAACGCGCATCGAATTGTCTACATACCTGCAATCGAAACGTAGTCACGTTGATCTGAATATTTATTCCTGTTGGGAATATGATACATTTACACTGTACATGTGAATGTGTGTGTAAGCGTCAGAGGACGCCCGGGTCTTGGTTGAGACAAAAGACAAGAGCCAGTCGTTAGAAGTATCTGGAAGAGTCGGTTGACAACAAGCGAGCGTGCGAGTAGGATTTTGAGGTCTTAAGAGTATAAGATATATGTATAACAGTTGTGTGCTAAATAAAGGGAATTATTTGTATTTCCGAATCCATTCTATATCTTTTCATGGTAGCAGAGCGTGGTTCATAAATTTGCAAGTTATTTTAGTGCGTGTTTTTCAATATTGCGAGTTAGTTCGAGTTAGTTCTCAGTAAGCAAAGAAACGTTCAAAGGTTACAAAGAGGAAAAATACACTTCGAGCACGTAGGAACGCATGAGTAAGAGATAAGGAATCATTTAAAATGGATAGATCGGAAATAATGATACCTATTTTCGATGGTGAGGATTACGGTATGTGGAAGCAAAGAATAACGATGTTTCTCAGATATGAAGAATGCGAGATTGTCACAACTAGGGTGAAGACAGAAACAGACAATGAAGACTGGGACAAAAAGGATCTGAAGGCAATAAATATTATTTATAGTGCCGTCACAAATAGACAATTGGAATATATTAGAGAAGAAAAAACGGCGTATGAGATAGTGAAAAAGTTTGATGAAATGTACTTGACAGATTCGACGGCACTACAGATCGTATGCAGAAGGAGATTGGAAAAGATAAGACTTGAGAACTACATTGATTCAGCATCGTTTTTTAGTAATTTCGAAAAATTAATAAACGAATTAAAATGTGCGAGTGCACAAGTGAGTGAGAGGGAAAAACTAAATTTCACGCTGAATACGTTACCCGAAGAATACACCTACATAGCGGATGTAGTAGATGCATTGAAAGCAGAAAATCAAACGGTAGCATATGTAACAAATAAAATTGAAATAGCTGAGAAGAAAAATAAGTCCAATCGAGGAGAAATGCAAACCAACGCCTTTTCTGCAAAAAAGGAAGGATGCTTCAGATGTGGAAGAGTAGGACATTCTGCGAGAGAGTGTCAAAATGGCGTCGAAGCGGGAAGCAGTAACAGTTTTTGGCGTGGGTCAACACGTGGTCGCAGCAGAGGAAGAGGAAACAAAGGAAATACGAGCAGGGGACGTGGAAATTTCCATCGTCAATCAACAACCGGCACGAGCGAGCATGGTAACTCAAGATCAGGCACATGGATAGTGTAACCACAAACTCTTTTGCCCTGACGGTACCTTAGGCGACCACTTCTAAACATTCTCCAGACAGCCGATACTTGAACATTACACATGGCGACCTTGGCGACAATGTATATTGCCGGAGTACCTGAGGGTTCATCTATGTCCTAACGGTCCTTCCACCGAATGTTCTAGAAGCGTAGTAACAGTCACGTACGCCTACAGGGTAGTGGGGATAATGAAGGATGAAAAACAAAAGAAGAAACAGATGTCACCGAAAGTAAGAAAATATTGTAAGAGCCTCAGTCTCGAACGGCCACGGCTAGCGTTCAGAAGTGTATAAACGAGGAAAAAATAAAGTTTTCTTCTTTCCTTTAAATTTCTTTCTCATTTTACGTGACATTTTGGCGATCCTGCCAGGATACATCAACGTTGGATAAAACAAGATTACGGTTTTGGCCTACGGGACATCCGACCAAAGGTGTATCAAGCAACCTGGACTACGAAAAACGGTTTTATTAGTAAGTAGAACCATTTCCTCCAAAAGGATCGATCGATTGCATTCGATAACGTCAGACTCCGACGATCTATTACTCTGAAATGGACAAAAGGGACGATAAGAAAGTTACACCTGTCGCTTCGACTAGCGGTGATCCAAACCAGCGGGCAATTTTGGATATGATGCAGCGCCAGCACGAAGAACATAAGGCAGTTATAAATGATTTGTATAAACTAATCCGCGATGAAAGCACTCAACGGATCAAGGAAATGGAACTAATAGGGAAGACTGTGGCCGAACTCAAGCTAGGAGTACAATTCTCCGTAGATACGTCTGAGTTCAACTCAATTATAACAGACGATACTAGTTCTGCCAGCAGAAGCACTACTCGAGACACCCGCATAGTGAAATCTCCGGAAGAACGCGTTCGGATCAAAGAAACTCCAGAAACCTCCGACCCAGCGAACTCCGAGGATGAGGAAGAAGAATCAGCCTCGTACGAACGACATATGTTCGACGCGAAAACCAGCATCGAGTTCATCCCAGTCCTCAACGGTCAAGATGACATTGGAGTGGAGGGATTCATCAAGCGGGTAAGCGAAGCTAGATCGGAATGTAAGGAAAAGCGTGCTTTATTGAAATTAATTCTAACCAAACGCATTGTCGGCGAAGCCGAAAGAGGCATTAGACATTCGGTTATCGAGACGTACGGCGCCTTATTCGAAAATCTGAGGAAGTTCGTATCGATTAGCGTAACCTCAAACGGTGCACGCGATTAATTACAAAGAACTCGGCAAAGTTTTAACGAATCAGTACACGGATACGTCAAAAGATTTCGACAAGGTCTTAATGAACTTATATACGCATTGCAACAGGTAATTCGCGATCCTATTCGACGAGCAGTCGCGATAGACCTAGAGAACGAACGCGCAACCAAAACGTTCATACTAAATTTAAAACCCGAGATAGAAATCAGAACATCAAACATGAAACCGCGCACCTTACAAGAAGCACAAGATGCCGCGTTCGAAGCAGAACTATTAATCGGAGAAATTGAGGGAAACCGCGGAAATCAGTGCAGGCAGCAAATAAGAGCTCACTCATTCGCCCGAGGGAATGTTTCGTCACAACGCAAACCCCCACTTAGGAGCGGTCCGATGACTACGCTCAATCGCCTGCCGACAAGCACTCAAATAAACAACGGAGGAAGAATGAAGTGTTTTAAGTGCAACCAAATAGGACATACCGCAAATTACTGCCGAAATTTTCAACCGGCCAGCCAGCGAAATCTTCCGCCACCGCGCAGCTACAATATAAACATGGAGAATGCGGGACGAGAAGAGGAAACAGCGCTACCAGAACCTCGAGAGACGTCGTACGAGTACACGCAACAACAGGAAAACTTCTATCCATTGGAGTTCGATCGGGAACAGAAATCAAACGATATTTAATCGATACCGGTGCAGGAATAAATTTAGTTAAAAGATCAAGTGCCATATTTAAACCTAAAAAGACAGTAGCTAAAACATTTTACATGGGCAATGACAAATACCAAACTGACGAAACAGTAGACTTTCAATTCTTTAACATCATGAACACATTGTACGTTGTGCCAGACGATTTTCCTTTAATAGAAGACGGAATAATTGGTTTACCGATGCTCTCTAACTACTCATATCGAATTAACAACGAATCAATACAATTAAACGGGAACGAAATATTTCTCCAGGCGCCGAAAACCATTCTCCCAGGGCAAACCAAAATCGAAACAATTTATCTGGATAAAGTTCCGACGAGAGTATGTTTCTGCAATACTGGTGAGCAACCAACTATAATCACTAATGATCTTTCTTATGAACACGATCTCGATAAAATTGCTAAAATGAAACAAATAATTAGACTAGACCATATTGAAGACAAACTTCGTATTCCTATCGAAAAGATCCTCCTACATTACATAGACGTGTTTGACCTAGAATCCGATACCCTACCTTGTACTAACCTAACAAAACACACTATTACCCTACGCGAAAACAAAATCGTCAATACCAAATCGTACCGACCTCCCGAAGCCCATAAAGCAGAAATTGAAAAACAAATGAAAAAAATGTTAGATAAAAATATCATTGAAGAATCAGATTCTCCTTACAACAGTCCAGTATGGGTAGTACCCAAGAAATCAGACGCATCAGGCAAACAGAAATGGCGTATAGTTATCGACTTTCGAAAATTAAATGAACTTACCGATCAAGACGCCTACCCACTACCGACAATCGACGACATTCTATCACAATTAGGCAACGCCAAATTCTTCTCTGCTCTAGATTTATCTTCGGGATTCCATCAAATACCTATGGACACCGACTCAAAGAAATATACAGCCTTTAGCACACGTCAGGGACACTTTCACTATAATCGCATGCCATTCGGTTTAAAAAACGCCCCAGCCACCTTCCAACGCATGATGGATACCGCATTACGAGGATTATTGAACAAATACTGCTTTGTATACCTTGACGACATAATAATATTCGGTAGTACAATTCAACAACACAATGAAAACCTTGCTATAGTATTGCAAAGATTAAAAGAGTTAGGACCAAAAATCCAACCCGACAAATGCGAGTTTCTAATACCTGAATTAGAATACTTAGACATGTCATAACACACGAGGGCATAAAGCCAAATCCTAAAAAGATCTCCGCAGTTAAAGACTTTAAGATTCCCAAAACACCAACAGACGTAAAGTCATTTCTCGGATTAGCTGGATACTACAGAAAATTCATTAAAAACTTTTCCAAACTCGCCAAACTATTAACAGGTCTCACAAAGAAAGACAATCCTTTTAGATGGACTGAAACGCAACAGACAAGCTTTGACACACTAAATGAAAAGCTATGCTCAGCCCCAGTTTTAGCATACCCAGACTACACGAAAACATTCATACTCACCACAGACGTTTCCAATGAAGGAATAGGCGCAATCTTATCACAAGACGGACATCCTTGTTGTTACATATCACGGACACTCAACCCCCCAGAGAAAAATTATTCTACCACAGAAAAGGAATTATTAGTTATCGTATGGGCAGTTAAGAGACTCAGGCAATACCTGTTAGGAAGACGATTCGTTATTCGAACCGATCACCAAGCACTCACTTGGCTCAAAAATTGCAAAGACCCTTCTTCGCGTTTGATTAGATGGAGACTTAAACTCGAAGAATACGAGTACGATATTCAGTATTGCAAAGGTAAAGAGAACACAGCAGCCGACGCACTTTCCAGAAAAATTTACCAAATTACCGACAAATCAATCCCAGACACACCTGCAAACTCCGAAAATATTGTAGAACACTTTAACACATGGTCAGAAGACGCGACACCCCCGAGACGACTTAAAATCACGCCAAACGATCACACCTTCTATCAATTGAATAGAGAAACATTAGGTCCATTCGACAAAGATACTTGGATTCGAAAAATTTTTGAGCTAACCAAGAAACGCAAGAAAATTGGGATAGGAGACAATAGTTTTACCGAAACCGAAAAAGCTAGGATCAAAGTAACACTCATGTTTAATAATGACCAAATTGAAGAAATAACTTTTGCATACGAACCAATACGAACCATAACTGACGAACAAGCTCTAGACATTATACGCGAAAACCATAACGACATTAGTGGACACTTGGGTATTCAAAAGACATATAGTAAAATCAAAGACCAATTCAAAATCCCACGCCTCATGGAGAGGATAGAAGATTTTATAAAAAATTGCGAAGCTTGTCAACGACAAAAGCTAGTTAGAATCAGACCCAAGGAACAACCCGTAATTCCTCAGACACCAGTAAAACCAAACGAAAAGATAGCCATGGATCTAATTGGTCCGATGCCTAAAACCACACCTGGAAATCAATACATTCTTTCGATTCACGATGACCTAACGAAATATCTCGTTTTAGTACCACTGAAAACACAACGAACCGAATCGATTATCGATGCAGTACTACATCACTACATTTACATCTTGTCAGCACCCAAAACGATACAAACAGACCAGGGACGAAACTTTATTAGCGAACTAATGGAAAAATTCGAGGCAGCATTTAAAATCAAACATATAAAGACCACTAGTTTTCATCCTCAATCTAATGGATCCTTAGAACGAACACACGCCACAGTAAAAGACATGATTCGCACGAGCCTACACGATTCTAATAAAGAATGGGATCAGGTATTAGACTTTATTTGCCTAGGGTATAATACCGCGATACACGATGCAACTGGATTTTCACCCTTCGAACTAACATTTGGAAGAAAAGCCAACCTCCCGTCTTCCGTATCCCGAACTTCCAATTACACCTACGAAGAAATGTTTGCACTATGGCAAAAACAATTGCAAAAATATAGAATGATAGCGAAGAACACCCTTGAACAAAGTAGAAAGAGGTACATGAGAGATCAGACAAGAAAAATCATTAGAACTCAAACCTTATTTAAGGAAGGAGATCGTATACTCCTTCACAACGATCATAAGTCGGATAAATTGGACGACGAATGGTTAGGACCCTACGTTATTAAATCAGTCAAGACACCGTATTATGAGATTCTCATTAGAGATCGAGTTAAGAAAATCCACGGTAACGGAATAAAACCTTATTTTTCAGGACGATCACCCTTGCCGTCGGCTTTACCACCCTTAACGGATTAAAAATAACCCCTATTGACAATAATGGAATATTTCATGAGAAAATATCCAAAGCATATCTTTATAGCGAACAC
This sequence comes from Bombus terrestris, assembly GCF_910591885.1. NCBI lineage: Eukaryota > Metazoa > Arthropoda > Insecta > Hymenoptera > Apidae > Bombus > Bombus terrestris. The sequence continues at coordinate 1,272,024 of NW_025963549.1, forward strand.
ATAAATGTTATTATAGGACTAGATATTAGTGCTGTATTGGAACAAGTAAGATATATTGAAAAGGGAGTAGCCGAAGTTAGGAATCATTGCGAGACACGAAAAGACTGTAACATATTACCAGAAATACGCTCTTTACAAGCAAAACTAAATAACGTCAGAACACTTAGCATCGAATTACGATCCTTAGCTCACATTCATCTCAGAAGTAGATGAGGACTAGTAGACGCTATCGGATCTATTAGTAAAACTCTTTTTGGAACCCTAGCCGCGAACGATCTAGATATAATCAACAAAAATATAGACAAACTCTTTGAAGAAGGTAACAGCCTAAAAACCATAGTAGCTAACCAGACAGCTTTGATTAAACGAATTTTAAATAACGACGTCATCCAGCGACTGAAACAAGTAGACACAGGTGTAACAAACGAACCTAAAACGCTTAACAAAAACGAGATCACCTTAATAAAAGTCATAGCTCTAGAAAGCTCACTCTCTGACTTACATTTCCAAATCGACGAAATATTCAATTTAATCATCTTAGGAAAACAAGGAATAATAAGCCCACAGATTATTGATCCCGGAACTTTTATTAACAATTACGCCCAAGTACTAGGTAGCAAAACAGTAGGAAACGCTTTTATACCAAAGGAAGAGAATTTCCAAAATATTTTAGATATCTCAGAACTCACATTGTTTACTCGACAAAACAAAGTTTTCTTTGTAATTTCTGTACCAACAGTTATGGACATGGAATGGGATATAGAGCAAATATATCCCATACCATCTCTCACGAACAAAGTGTTTTTAGCACCTTTAGTAGTTCATCCGATATTTTTAACGTCAGGACTAAATTACATCAATGTCGATCAAAACTACTTGGATAAGCAATGCCGTTCTATATCTGACTTTTACATTTGCAAACAAACTAAGCCGATTCACGACCGTCGGGTGAAGCACGATTGTAACTCTGAAATCTTAAGCGCAGAAAACACTGTCAAATTCTGTAAGGTAGTAGTTTATAACATTGAAGATATAACTTTTATCCCATTAAACGCTGAGAATCATTTTATAGCTATACCAGAAAAACCAATAGATCTGAGCATTTTCGAAGAAAAGACAAATCGAATTGTTAGACTAGAGAAACCATCTTTGTTACAAACTAATAAAACCGTAGACATATTGTACAAGAATAACCATATGAGAATCAGTGGCAGTAGCAAGGAAATTTCTTACGAGATTAAAATCAAAACAGTCAATGTAACTGGAGTTTATTTAGTAAAATAATCCAGTCTGAATAATGATTCAGACTGGATTATTTTACTAAATAAACTAGAGAGAACTCCAAAACTTATTAACGATAATTACGGATACAAAAACACTCTGGATGGAATCGAAGATCAAACGAATCAACTAACTTTTGCTCATAGAATCGATCAAGTTGAATCACGGGGAATATCTATATTACAAATTATAGGATATTTATCCATTGCTCTCATATGGTTATACTTTCTCAACAAAATAGGAATGCCGAAATTGTGTTTTCATTTATTCTGTTGTAAAATCAAGCGAAACACGACAAATAACAATCCACCAGCCAGCGCTCCGATGCCAATCAACCCGGCACCTATCAACGTATTCACCCCGATTCTACCTGTGCCCAGCACCAGCAACGATTCACAAGTAACATTCGACCTGGAAGGCAAAAATTCACCCATCTATCTTAAAGAGGAAAAGGAACTTCGAGGACTAAGTTCATTCTAAGGAGGGGGGAGTGTAACCACAAACACTTTTGCCCTGACGTCACCTTAGGCGACCACTTCTAAACATTCTCCAGACAGCCGATACTTGAACATTACACATGGCGACCTTGGCGACAATGTATATTGCCGGAGTACCTGAGGGTTCATCTATGTCCTAACGGTCCTTCTACCGAATGTTCTAGAAGCGTAGCAACAGTCACGTACGCCTACAGGGTAGTGGGGATAATGAAGGATGAAAAACACAAGAAGAAAAGGATGTCACCGAAAGTAATAAAATATTGTAAGAGCCTCAGTCTCGAACGGCCACGGCTAGATTTCAGAAGTGTATAAACGAGGAAAAAATAAAGTTTTCTTCTTTCCTTTAAATTTCTTTCTCATTTTACATGACAATAGCAACGGCGCACGCAGCATACAGCGGCGAGGCGAACGAGATAAGTAATAATGAAGTAATGTGGCTATTAGATAGCGGTTGCATAGATCACATAATTAATAACGTAAATTATTTCGATAAATCTATTGACCTTAAAGAACCGGTAAATATATATTTAGGCGATAACAGATCGATAAAGGCAACAAAAGTAGGGAATGTTATAAGTTATTTTGAAGCATTTGGGAAGCAAAATGAAATAAATATGAATAATGTTTTTTACGCGAAAGAAATGTCCGCAAACTTGATTAGTTTAGGCAAGTTAACAGATAATAAAAACACGGTTATTTCAAAAGGAAATATTGCAAAAGTAATAGATGAGGACAATAAGCTTACAGCGGTAGCGGTTAAAGAAAAGGGAACATATAGAATGAAAAGTATATTGAAAGGGAAGGAGCACTTAGCAAACAGCGCTGAACGTAGTGGTATGAGTAAAAAGGAAAGATGGCATAGGATGTTAGGACACGTAAATTTTAAATATTTAAATATTTTGGTTAAAGAGCAGCTAGTTACTGGTATACCTAAAGAATTTGAGAAGGAATTTTTGAAATATAGGGTGTGTATAGAAAGTAAAATGCACAATTTACCATTCAAAAATAATCGAACCAAGGCTAGGGAGATAATGGAAATTATACATACGGACGTGTGCGGCCCCTTTAAGAGTACCGGATTCAATTAAGAGAAATATTTCATCTAATTTATCGATGATTATAGCAAAATGGCTAGAATTTATTGTATAAAATCAAAGGGTGAGGTCTTTGATTGTTTCGTACAGTTTGTAAATGAAGCCGAGAATTTAACGGGCAAGAGGTTTAAAATATTGAGATGTGATAATGGAAAAGAAAACTTGAATAATCGAATTTATAAATTTGCTAGGGATAAAGGTATCAGAATAAATAACTGCACAACCTACGTACATGAATTAAACGGGACAACGGAAAGGTATAATAGAACAGTGATGGACATGGCACATTGCTTGTTAGCGGAAGCGAAAGTACATAAAAGGTACTGGCTGGAAATAGATTGGACAGCGGTATACTTGAAGAATCGAATACTGGCAAATACTATAGAGAGAAAGACACCTTTTGAAGTATTCTTCGGGAGAAAACCAAGTGTTGAAAATCTACATCTATATGGAAGTAAAGTTTTTGTAAGAACAAAAGAGAGTTTCTAAATGGGATAAGAAGGCAGATATGGGAATTTTGTTAGGATATAGTGAAGTAGGTTACAGAGTCTTATTAGGTAGAAAAATAACAATAGCGAGACATGTAGAGGTCATAGGAACAGACACAAAATGTATCGGCGTTGCGGAAAATTCATTCGATAAAGATAACGATGACATTGAGGATAATGATTTATTGGTAAACATGAATAAGGAAGAGTTAGAAAGTAGGGAAGATGAAAATGATAACAGTCTTGAAAGCTTAAACATCCCTGGAAGATCTACACGTAACAAGAGAACTCCAGTAAGATATCCAGAAAAAGAAAACATTAGTGAAATCCATGCAAATTATTGTAGTGTAGATATCCCTTGTACATTTGAGGAGGCGATTTGTTGTGAAGATAGTGAAGATTGGAAACAAGCTATGAATAAGGAAATAGAATGTCTTTATAAGAATAAAACTTGGAAATTGGTAGAAAGGGTAAAAGGCAAAGACGTATTAGATGTAAAATGGGTTTACACGAGAAAATCAGATGACAGGTATAAGGCTAGATTAGTGGTAAGAGGATTCCAACAAAGAAACGTAGCCGATGACATATACTCCCCAGTAGCGAGTAATGAGACCTTTAAGATATTGCTATCATATTGTTGTCAAAATGGATTAATTATTGAGCAAATGGATGTAGAAACTGCCTTTTTAAATGGTGAAGTCACCTCGGAGGTATATGTAAATCAACCAAAGGGATATGCGGACGGAACGAATAGAGTTTGTAAACTATCGAAAGCGCTTTATGGATTAAAAGAAAGTCGAAGGGAGTGGTATGAGTGTCTTGATAAGTATGTGACGAGATTAGGTTTTAAGAAGAATAACATAGAGTTGTGCCTATATATACATGGAGAGGGAGAAAATGTTGTTTATTTGCTAATGTATGTAGACGATTTGCTAATTTGTAAATTTGCTAATTTGCTAAAAATAAAAGGAAGATACAAAGGGTAAAGAAGTTATTAACTAATAGATTTGAAATGAAAGATTTAGGTGAAGTCAAAGAATATCTTGGAATAAATATAGACTATGATTATTTCAAAAATGAAATAAGATTAAGCCCAAAGAAATACATTGAATCACTAGCAAACAAATGTAAGTTACAAAATAGCAAATTGTACTGTACACCTATGGAGACCAACTTAAAAATTGAAAAAGCTGAGATAAATAGAGAGGATATTGGATACAAAAATTTAATTGGCGCATTGTTGTATGTTAGTGTAAATACCAGACCCGATATAAGTTATAGTGTGAATTATTTGAGTAGATTTCAAGATTGTTGTAATGAGACACATTTTAAATTTGCTTTGCGAATATTGAAATATTTGTACCGGACTAGAGACTTAAGATTAGATTATAAAAGGAATGAAAAATGTGAAACGATAGATTGTTATGTGGACGCTGATTAGGCAGGAGATCATTTAGAAAAGAAATCGACTTCTGAACATGTAATTAGATTGTGTGGAAATGTAATTGGTTGGAAGTCTAAAAAACAAAGGTGTGTGACAAAAGCCTCGACGTATGCAGAGTATGTAGCTCTATCGGAAGCGGTGAGTGAATTAATGTCCATTATGGAAATTATGAAAATCTTCAATGTAAATCTAGACGATAACCCTGTAAAAATTGATGAGGATAACTCTGGAGTGATGAGTATAGCAAAGCACGGAAATTTTACAAAAAATTCTAAACACATTGAAGTTCATTACCACTATGTTCACGAGTGCTTAAAGGAGAACAAGATAAACATACTTAAGGTAAGTACAGACGAAAATACTGCGGATATTATTACGAAGGCACAGTGTACAGAGAGAGAAATTCGAAAGGTTTAGGTCATGCATGAATGTAAACTAAGAGAAATGTAGATAAAGCAATAAGTGTTAAAGTTTCTGTTACGTAATTCGTCAAAGCATGTAAATACGATTAAGTGTACAGTATAAATGTAAGGAGGCGTGTTAGGAACATGATACATTTAAACTGTACACGTAAATGTGCGTGTAAGCGTCAGAGGACGTCCAGGCCTTAGTTGGGACAAAAGACAAGAGTCAGGCGTTAGAAGTATCTGGAAGAGTCGGTTGAAAACAAGCGTGCGTGCGAGTAGGATTTTGAGGTCTTAAGAGTATAAGATATATGTATAACAGTTGTGTGCTAAATAAAGGGAATTATTTGTATTTCCGAATCCATTCTATATCTTTTCAATTCCTGAACATGCAAAATTGCATTTTGGCAGGTTTTGGCAGACACCAGAGTTGACATAGCTCAAACAAGCTGATGGGTAATGTAACTGTAGCAAATGTAAAGTATAAGGCGTATCGAATTGTCGACATATGTGCAAAACAAGCGGAGAGACTTTGAAAGCAATATTTAAGCATTAATAGCAAAAACTGCAATTATGCTAGATTTTACAGGGTCCAGAGTTGGCATAGCACAAACCGGTTGATTTGGCATCAGATGTGGAATATAAGGCGCATCGTATGGCCAACGTTTCTGCAAAACAAGCGGAGATACCTTGATTCGAATATGTAAGCATTAATATCCAAAACTGCAGTCACGCTGGATTTCACGGAGTCCAGTCTTGACAATGTGCAAACTGTCTGATGTGTGCTGTATTTGGCAGCAAATGTGGAGTATAACATGCATCCTATTGTGAACATACTTACTATGAAAACGGAGATACATTCACTTGAATATTTAGGTTTGAATGTGCAAAACTACAAATACGCTGGATTTGACTCGTTCCGTATTTAACATGGCTTAAACCAGATGGAGCGCCCAGTGTATGGCAGTCTATGTGGAATATAACGCGCACCGTTTTGTCGACATATCTGCAATAGGAACTGAGTCACGTCGATCTGAATATTGAAACCTGATCATGCATTACTGCATTTACGCTTGATTTCTCAGGGTCCGGTTTTGACATAGTGCAAACCAGATGATGTGAGCTGTATTTAGTAGCAACTACGGAGTATAAAGCGCATCGAATTTTCCACATATCTGCAATCGAAACGGTGATTCGTTGATTTGATTATTTAGGTTTGATCATGCAAAACTGCAGTTGCGGTGGGTTTGACCGGATCAGAGTGGACATAGCGCTAATTGGATGATATTGGTTTAATTTGCAAGAAATGTGGAATACAAGGCAAATCGTATTGTCGACACATTTCCAATAGTAACGGAGATGCGTGGATTTGAATATATAATAATTTATATGAAAAACTGCAATTACGCTGGATTTGTCGGTGATCGGAGATGACATAGTTTAAATCGAATGATGTGCACTGTATTGGCAGCAAATGTGCAGTATAACCTGAGTCGAATTGTCGGCATATCTGTAACAGAATCGTAGATACGTTGATTTGAATATTTATGCACGAATTTGCGAAACTGCAATTACGCGGGTTTGACACGGGCCAGAGTTGACATAGCGCCAGCCCACTAATGTGCGCTGTATTTGGCAGCAAATATGGAGTGGATGTCGGCACATATGCTATAGAGGCGGAGACACATTGATCTGAACGTTTATTCCTGAGTATGCAAAACTACAATTACGCTGCACTTCACAGGGTCCAGAATCGACATAGCGCAAAGCGGCTGATGTGTGCTGTATTTGGCAACAATTTTGGCGTATAACACGCTTTACGTTGTCGGCATATCTGCAACGGAAGCGGAGATACGTTGATTAGAATATTTCAGCCTGACTATGCAAAGCTGAAACTACGTTGGATTTATCGGAGACCAGAGATGACATAGCTCAAAGCAGCTGATGTGGGCTGTATTTGGCAGCAATTGTGGAGTATAAGATGCATCGAGTTCTCAGCATGTGTGCTATAAAAGAGGAGAAAAGTTGATTCAAATATCTGAGACCGAATATGTAAAACAGCAATTACGCTGCATGTACAAGGTCCAGAGTTGACACAGCGCAAACCAGTTAATGCGCCCTGTATTCGGCAGCAAATGTGGAGTATAACGCGTATCGAATTGTCGGCACATCAGCAACAGATGCGGAGATACGTCGGTTTGAATGCATAATACTGAATATACAAAACTGAAAATACGTTGGATCTGGCTAGGTCTAGATTTTGCATAGCTCAAACCGGATTGTGTTCACTGTATCTGGCAGCAAATGTGGAGTGTAGCGTGCATCGTATTTCCGACATACATAATATGTATACAGCTAATAACAGCGCAATGTTTTCTAATGGAGGATTCAGCCTATGTAAGCAAAACTGCAGTTACATTGGATTTCACAGGATACACAGATGACATAGCACAAACCCTCCGATGTGTGCTAAATTTGGGAGCCAATGTGGAGTATAACACACATAAATTCATCGTCATATCTGCATCAGAAGCAGAGATACGTAGATTTGAATATTTAAGCCTGAATATGCAAAACTGCAATTTCGCTGGATTTCACACGGTCCAGAGTTAACTTAGCGCCAGCCCACTGATGTGCGCTCTATTTGGCAGCAAACGTGGAGCTACCGCGCATAGCATTTTCGACATATATCCAATACCAATGCGGCTACGTTCTAACGAGTAATTCAGCCTTAACATGCAAATCCGCAATTACATTGGCTTTTACAGCGTTCACAGTTGAAAAGTCGCATCCCGGATGATGCGCGCTGTATTTGGTAGTAAATGTGGAATACAACTTGCATAGTATTGTCGACATATCTGTAATAGGAACGAAGATACCTTCATTTGAATATTTAAGCCTGAATATGCAAATTTGCAATTACACAGAATTTGATCGGTTCCAGAGTTGACGTGGCACAAACCGGCTGATTTGGCAGCATATGTGCAGTATTATGCGCATCGAATGGTCGTCATTTGAGCTCTTGAGGCGGAGATACGTGGATTTCAATATTTTAGACTGAGTATGCAAAACTGCAAATACGCTGGATTTGGCACGGTCCAGAATTGGCATTGCGCAAGCTGGCAGATATGCGCTGTATAGGTTTATTTGAACATTTAGGCATGAATATGCGAAACTACAATCATGCCGGCTTTGACTGAAACCAGAGAGGACATAACGGAAACAGGCTGGTGTACGCTGCATTTGGCAAGAAATGTGGGGTACAAGTCACATCGAATTCTCGACATATTTGCCACAATAACGGAGATACGTTGATTTGATTATTCGTGCATGAGTATCCACAAATGCAATTGCGCTGGATTTAACAATGGTCAGAATCGACATAGCGCAAACCGGCTGATGAGTAATACATTTGGCAGTACGACGCTAACTCGAATTGTGGACATATCTGCAACGGAATCGGAAATAGCTTGATTTGAATATTTAATCCTGAAAATGGAAAGCGCTAACAACTCTACTCTCAGCAACGCTGACACTTCTCACAACTCGACAACGCTAACAACTCCACTCTCAACAACGCTAACACCTCTCGCAACTCGACAGCGCTAACAACTCTACTCTCAGCAACGCTGACACTTCTCACAACTCGACAACGCTAACAACTCCACTCTCAACAACGCTAACAACTCTCGCAACTCGACAGCGCTAACAACTCTACTCTTCGTCTCCTCGATTAACTCTGACCTCTCGACTCACTCTTATTTCTCGATCAACCGCTCAACGCTTCTCGATCAGCAAATCTTTAAAGTTAAATCGTCCCCTACCATTAGCGTTAGTTTTTCCAACTCTCTAACCCCATTCTGTTAACGCTCAGCAAGTACAAGGTGACTTTAGTCACATAGGCTTTCTCCCCGATGTAAAGTAACAACCGAAGGACATTCGACATTGTTTTGATCGACTTCTAATGAGGCTTTTTCCTCACGATACTACAATATGTTGACTTGAATATTTAAGCCTGAATATGCAAAACTGCAAATGCGCTGAGGCTGGCTGCGTCCACACGTTACATAACTCGAACCAGATAATATGCACTGTATTTGGCAGCGAATATGGAGTATAACGCGCTTCGTGCTGTCGGCATATTTGCAATGCAAACGGCTGTACGGTGATTTGAATAGTTAAGCATGAATATGCAAAACAGTAATTTCGCTGGATTTGTCAGAGCCCGGAGTTGACATAGTACAAACCTGCTGATGTGTGGTGCATATGACATCAGATGTGAAATGTAACGGACATTGAATTGTAGCCATGTGTGCAATAAAAACGGAGATACATTCATTTGAATATTTTAACCGGAATATGCAAAACAACAATTACGCTGGATTTGACAGGGACCAGAGTTGACATAGCGCAAACCAGCAGACATGCAGTGCACATGACAGCAACTGTGACATATAACGCGCATCGAATTTTCCGAAAATGTTCCGTAGAAACAGACATACCATGATTTGAATATTTACGACTGCAAACGCAATACTACAATTGCGATGGATGTTTCAAGGACCAGATCTGACATAGCTGTAACCAGCTAATGTGCGGTGTATCTGAGTGCAAATATGACGTGTAACGCGCTATTTATAGTCGAAATATATGCAATAGAAGCGGAGATACGTTTTTGTGAATATGTAAGCCTGAATATGCGCAGCAGCAATTACGCTGTGTTTGACAGCGACCAAAGTTGACCGCAAACTTGCTGATGTGCGCTGGTTATGACATGGGATATGAAATATAACGGGCATCGCATTGTAGCCATTTGCGCTATAGAAACGGAGATACATTCATTTGAATATTTTAACCTGAATATGCAAAACTACAATTACGCTTGATATGTCAAGGACCAGAGATGATATAGTAGCTCGAGCCAGCTGAAGTGCGCTGTATTTAGCAGCCAATGAGGAGTATATCTCGCACCTAATCGATGACAAATCTGCAATTGCAGCGATGATACGTTTTATTTAATATTTAATAATGGGCCTATTACGATACAGATAGTATTATCGTGACTGAAACACATTGCCGTTTCAGTAAAACCATTTTATTTCAAGCTTCACTCTACAGTTCTAAATCCGGACCAGACCGTTTCAAGTTCTCGCAAGAGCAAGCAGTCAAATTAAGGTACTTACACGAGTTAGAGTCAAATACATTTTATTGATCCAACATCGATGGGGCGATCTCGCATCGAAATTTTCGGAGGACGGCGTAACCTTCCAACGACGACCGCCGTACGAGCAGCGGATAAGCTTATTTCGTGCCTTAGGCTGCCCTCACCACGTCCTCTACTTCTTGATTCTTGGTTGGTAGCTTTAGCGGCTGCAGATCCGAGAAATTGCATCTTGACCCGCTTTCTCGTATGCCTCATGTGACGTCTCGCTTTCCGCCGTGGACACTTGTCGGATCTACATACGTTGAACGATTTGCGCGATACAAGCGCGGCGCTCTGCAGGGACGAGGGATCCAATTTTCGAATTATCAAGTGCAAAACCTCCAGTGGTAGTTCGGAAATGATATCTACCTTACTTGGCACGAACAAGCCAACGACGCGTAGCAGAGATCTAAAGAAACTCCATGTTGCTTCTATTGTGGCGCGAGCACGACTGACGGTCTGGCTGAGAATGAATTCTTAAATATGTGCCGTTCGTCACGGTGCACTGCGAGTTCCGGCTCCGGTGAGAGTCCTGGACAGTCAGAATCGATCGCATGTGCATGTATCTTCATATAGATCTGGTTCACATTATGATTAGTGTTAGATGCGTGAAACGAATCTTCATTTGGATTAGACGTTGCTGCTATGCAATAGAGCAGATATTCACTAGTGGGAATTTGATTTGAGGTGTATGGTAGCGATTTAGGCTTAAAAACACAAGAGTATATTTAACTGTGTAGTTTATTAAAATATACCCTACGTGTGCACTAGACGTATAATACACTTGTTGTCTTGATTCGTGATTACGAATAGATCGGCGCAAAGAAGTATCGACTTAACTGCTACTGCTCTTATCATTCGATAACAAAGAATGCCTCGCTAGCCTGTTCGCTATATTTATATGCGTCGGAGTTGACAAAAGGCGTTGGGATTTAAATTTCCAAGGTGTTCTCGAAAAATCACAACGGACGCTGAACTCTCGACCTTGATTACAAATGTTGACATTTCGGGTAGTTGACTAGAGGGCATATGAACACGACAAAAACGACGGAATTTGATTAACCTTCGGTAACCGCCTAAGGTTGTCGGGTCTATAATAAACTCATCTTACGGTAAACTCGATTTGTTGTGTAGCGGGTTCACTCGACCGAAACCGTTATGAATTTTACCGACGAGTGCCGCTATAGGTGTATAATGAATCCTCAGGCTAGCTAAACATATACTGTGGAGATGCGTTGACATCTGGCAATCATCTCATCCGAAGGATAGAGTCTGCGTGCGGCGAGACACGGGACAGAAACCGTTGGAATGTTTACTGTCACGTGCCGCTACGATTATTTCATTTAAGGAAAGCTATAGAATTACTCCATGCCTTTATTAGAGAAAACGTTCATCCCTTGACCGCGGCTACGTTCGGTGACTGGTTGTCGCCTCGAGGCCAAGTTCAGTATCACAAGTTTCGAACAATTACAATCGGACTGGATGACTACAATTGTTTAATTAGAGCTATGGTAGAATCTAGATTACAATGTTACGGGATTTTCCCAAAATTCCAAAGGGAAGGTTCCCGTGATATTTCATTTCTGACTTATATTTATGCTTGATCTGTCTGGGACCAGTGCAGATATAGCGCAAACTGGCTGGTAAGCGATGTATTTGGCAAGAAATGTGGAGTACCAGGCATATCGTATTGACGACACATTTCCAACAGTAACGGAGATGCGTGGTTTTGAATATTAAATAATGTATATTAAAAACTGCAATTAGCTGGATTTGAATCGATATAGCGTAATTCGTATGATCTGCACTGTATTTATCAGCAAATATGGAGTATATCGCGCATCCATTTGTCGACATATCGACATATCAAAAGAAACAGCGATACGTTGATCTGAATGTTCAGGCATGAATATGCAAATCTGCAATTACACTGGATTTGCAGGGTTCAGACTTGACGTAGCTCTAACTAGCAGATGTGAACTGTATTTGGCAGGAAATGAGGAGAACAATGCACATCGTATTGTCTGCATATCTGCATTAGCAACGGAGATAGGTTGGTTTGAATATTTAAGTCTGAAAATGCAAAAATGGAGGGTTTACGCCTGGATTTTACATTGGCCAGAGTTGATGTCAATTTGTCCAACCGTGGAGAGATTTGATCGCGTGGAAGCGAGTCAACGGGAGTCGCAAATTCCCCTTACGATTCTAGGAAACGACACCGCGTATTGATCGATTCCCTGATTTCCGTTAAGATAGTAGGGTCGTTGCGGTGGTATAACTCTGCGACCAACAGTGTTATTGATGAGAATTGTGGATCTTGATGGCCGAAATATTGTTATGGAAACATAAAATTTACACTGGCCTTTACTATTAACGTAGACACATATTTATTTTATAAACGATTTTTAGAATATATATCGTTAGACAGCTGCACGCGTCTCAGCACTTTCTTCCATACCCGACCTTATGTAGACTGTTAACCGACCGAACTGTTTACATTCGTCTGTTTTTGAGTCGCCGCGCACACACATATCTCCACACACTGATATCCACATACAAACATCTCCACTACGCACTCGAGCTAGTCCAGCACAAAAATTTTACATATCTCAATACACCTCCTTAATTATTGTGCTGCATATTCATTTCCTTTTGTGAAAATTAAACTATTTTTAAAAGTAATCTAAAATTTTCAAAATTATTTCTCCCTAGAGCCTTCGTTTGGATATCTGCTACATTGTTTTCTGAATTTACTTTTATAACGTCAATCTCTTTATTTTCCCAACTTTCATTTACAAAATGGAAATGTACTTCAATGTACTCATAATTTTTTGTCAAGTTTCCAAATTTTGATATCACAATCGCTCCAGAATTATGTTCGTAAATTTTTATTGGTCTCTCGATCATTATTTTGAAATTTTTCAATAATTTCTTTAGAAATTTTATTTCACTCCCTGCTTCTGACAAAACTACTTACTCGGCGGCTGTTGATGATTTTGTCACGCTGTTTCGCTTTCTCGATTTCCAGTAAATTGCGTTTCCGAAAAATCTTATGATAAATCCCGTAGTAGTCTTGTAGTAGTCTTATGATAAATCACCGTCAACAAAGCAATAAATGATTTCAGCGTTCAAATTTCTTTCATAAGTCAACTTTAATTTTCTGGTTAAATATAAGTATTACAAAATTCTCAACGCATATTTATAATGGGTCCCGTCGTAACTGTTTTGAAATCGACTTAAATAGTTTACACTATAAGTTAACGTATAATCTTGTTCCAGTACTAATAAATTATGAAGCTCCTATGAGGTTTCTATATCTTATATCGTCTGAGGCTGACTAGGCGGGTTCTAAATTTGAATTTTTTTCCTTTGGTGTAAAATATAGTTTACTATTTTCAATATTCTACCGTTTCGCTAATGACTCTATATAACTACTTTTATCTAATTTCATCTCACACTTCTTATGATCGTATTCAATGTATATTCCTAAGTAAGTCTTTACTTCACCTAAGTCCCTCATCGCAAATTTGTTTGACAATTTATTTTTAATTTCATCGATTTTTCTTTTGTTTTTTCCACACATTAATAAGTCATCCACGAATAGAATTAAGTATATAACATGATCGCTCTCATACTTCATATACAGACAATAATCACTCTCACTTCTTTGAAAACCTATTTTACATACTTACAAACCTAGTTTACATACTTTCCTGCTTTTATCGGCGTAACCCATAGGTTGTTTTACAAATACTTCCGATTTCATAGTTCCGTTTAGGAATGCTGTTTCTACATCCATTTGCATAATCATCGAACCATATTGACAACAATAAGATAGTAATAACTTCAGCGTTTGCATTTTTGCCACTGGAGAGTATAAATCTTCCGGTATTTCCTTTTGTTGGAAACCCCGAACAACTAGTCGCGCTTTCTTACGATTATCGGATTTATTCGTATATACCCATTTCAAATCTAATACCTTTTTATCTTTTGGTTTCTCTACTAATTGCCAGGTTTTTATTTGTGACTGAACTATTCATTTCTCGATCCATTGCTTCTTTCCATGATCTGCTGTCATCTCCACTTAAAGCTTCTTCATAGGTTTGAGGACTGCCTGCGCTAACTACATTCACATAAATGAAATATGGGCTCGTTTGGCCATATCTTTGAGGTTTCTTTGTTTCCCGTCCTGGCATTCTCAAATTATTTTCTATGTCCTCAAGTTTTTCTTCTGATTCGTTACTTAAATTTCTCTCCTTTTTATTACAACCTGCTCGACCTTTTTGTTGATGTGGTCACCACTTCTAGGAAAACTCCACATCTGGTCTTTTTAGCTTTCTCAAGCGCTGAAGACATCGACAGCATATAGACAAAAGAATAGCAGGGAGGCAGACCATAAACGGTAGACAGGCGACGTTGGCTTCGGGGTTCTCAGTCATAAAGTAACACTGCTAGCGTGCGGATCTGGACCAGCTCAAATTGTATTCCTGTATTTCATTATTAAGTCAAATATATACTTTGTATCTTACACTTTATCCACGCGTTTTTCGCTCTTTATATACCGAATAACCTCAACAGGTTATGGGCCCAGGGCTGTAGAGTGTAAGATAGCAACGCGAAGTGAATAAATTGTCAAAGTATTGTGCTTAGTAAAGTAAGTGATAGTGCTAAAATGGAATCAGCAAGTGCGAAGATCGAGATGTTACGTGGCGAAGAAAACTGGCTCCAGTGGCGTTTTGTCATGCGTACACTTTTGGAGGAAGATGACGACCTGATCAACGTGTGTGAAGGGAATCTGTGTCATCCAAGTAACAGTGCGGATAAAGAAATCGCCCGTAAAAGATTTTTGAAGGCAGATCGGCTAGCAAGAAAATTAATTGTGACCTCAGTAGGAAGGAAACCGTTGGATCTTCTTTTATGTTGCTCAACAGCACATGAAATGTGGAAAAAGTTGAATACAGTATATGACATGAAGTCGGATGAGAATCTAAGTATGGTCCAGAAGCAGTTCTTCAATTTTAAATGGGAAGAATCTGAAAATGTATCTTACAACTTATCAAAATTGCAATTGATAGCGGCGAAGATGAAAACTCTTGGGAGTGAAATTGGCGAGAAAATGCTGATAACACGCATTTCATCGGTGTTACCGAACAAATTTGACCATTTTCACAGTGCGTGGGATTCGGTGGAAGAAGAAAAGAAGACTTTAGACAAGCTTAGTACCAGGCTGATGGCGGAAGAAATCAGATGGAAGAAAGACGGCCAGGAAACATCGCTGGCGCTGGTAACAAAAGGTAACAATTATAAAAGGGAACAGCAGAAGCAGTCAAGCAAACGTGAATACGAGAAACAAGGACCAAGCTGTTTCAACTGTGGAAAAGTTGGCCATCCAAAGAAGGATTGCTTTAGATGCTTTACATGCAAAAGGAAAGGCCACACCAGCAAAAATTGCTTCAAAAATAAGAAAGGAAACAAAAGCAGAGACAACCAGGAACCCAGAAATGAAAATCGAGATCACAGCGGAATTGGTCTATTAGGAAGCACCTCAACGATACAAGTGGCAAACTATGATGCTTGGATAATCGACTCAGGAGCTACGAATCACATGACAGGACGACTAGAATGGTTCAGCGTCTTCGAAAAATTCGATAACACGGTGAAGATAGAAATCGGCGATGGTACGTTCATGGATGCGTACGGCAAAGGAAAAATCAAGATAGAGACTTTTGTGGACGGCAAATGGGTAGCATGTACAATGAACGATGTCTTGTATGTACCAGGTATGAAAAGAAATCTATTTTCCATTAGATCTGTTGCCAGAAGAGGTATAGATTTCTGTATTCTAAGGGAAGGGAAAAACTGCATGTTTTTACAAAATCAGAAAATAATAGCAAGGGGTTCTGTTATTGGAAATTTATATAAGGTCGACATGCGAGTTATCATACCGTCAGTTTGTAATCTTAGCAATAGAGCGGAGTCAAACGCGGACACACTGCAGTTATGGCACGAACGGCTATGTCATCAAAACATCATACACGTTAAGGAATTTTTAAAGAATTCGAATATAAAAGTTGTAGAGGATAGTAACTTTTTCTGTGAAGGTTGCGCGTACGGGAAACACCATATATCGAGTTTTCACCAGAAAACCAAGCGTGCGACTAAACCTCGCGAAATTATTTATACGGATGTATGTGGACCTATGGAAGTCGAGTCATTAGGCAAAAAATTGTATTTTCTTGCGTTTAAAGATGATTTTTCCAAATTCACAAAGATTTACTTCTTACGACATAAGTCAGAAGTACTCGAAAAGTTGAAAACTTTTTGCATAGAAGTCGAAAATCAATCCAATGATAAGATCAAAGAAATTCATAGTGATGGAGGGAAAGAATTCAAAAATAAAGAGGTTAAAGAATTTTTAAGAAGTCAGGGAATTAAGCATACGATTAACGTCCCATACACTCCTGAACAGAATGGCGTCGCAGAAAGAGAAAATAGAACAATAGTAGAAGCAGGAAGGTCGATGTTATATTCGAAATCTAATCTACCGCTGTTTTTATGGGCCGAAGCCATGAACACCGCAGTGCATGTCATAAATAAGACCGGGCCGACAAGACAAGACAAGAAAACACCATATGAACTGTGGTACGGGAAATCGCCAGATGTAGAAAAGTTTAGAGTTTTCGGTACTGAATGCTTTGCACACATACCTGCGGAAAAGAGAAGGAAATTGGACAGAAAGGCTAACAAAGGATATTTGGTAGGCTATCTAGATGACGGACGAGGGTATCGAGTGTACGTGCCGACCGAAAGAAATATAATATTAAGCCGTGACGTAATATTTAAGCCCGAATTAGAAACTGAAAAATTCGTTAATTTAAGTTTACCGAAAATTGTCGAGCGCGAAGATGTGCGTGCACAGAGCGATAGAGTATGTACGTATGAAAGTGCAGAGAGTGAAACTGAAAAACAACCCTTTATAACTAGCGAGAATGTGAGACAATTGAGAGATAGAGATAAGATCAAGCGAACCGATTTTTATGGTAACCCAGTAACGTACGTAGCGGAAAAATTACCAGTTGATTTTAACGAAGCGATGAGATCCGAAAAGAAAGAAATTATGTGGCTAAAGAAAATATTTCTCGAATGCAAAATAGAGATATTTCAGTATACGCTATGTGTAAATAATACTAGTGCCGTAAAATTAATTAAGAATCCTGAATTCCATCAAAGAAGTAAGCATATTGATATGAGATACTATTTTTTGCGAGATTTATACAATAGAGGCGAAATTGATGTAACATATGTAACAAGCGAAGAGCAACTGACAGATATATGTACAAAGGCGTTGCCAAAACCAAGATTTAAATATTTAAGACAAAAGTTAGGTTCGAAAAATAAAAAAGATGTTAAGAGGTAACTGTTTATAGAGATGTAGAGTTTTTAGGGGGGGTGTCGAAGTGACCAGCACTTCTAATAAAAAAAAAACTCTACATGATCTGTTTAGTCCTCTCGTGTTTTAGTAATAAACTAATTTGAATGGAAAAGAGAAAGGCAGCTGGCAAATGTATTTGTGAAGACATTGACAAAATCAAGAGTTAGAAAAATATTAAGATATAATTGTTTGTAGGGATGTAGAGTTTTAGGGAGGGTGTTGAAGTGGCCAGCACTTCTAGGAAAACTCCACATCTGGTCTTTTTAGCTTTCTCAAGCGCTGAAGCCATCGACAGCATATAGACAAAAGAATAGCAAGGAGGCAGACCATAAACGGTAGACAGGCGACGTTGGCTTCGGGGTTCTCAGTCATAAAGTAACACTGCAAGCGTGCGGATCTGGACCAGCTCAAATTGTATTCCTGTATTTCATTATTAAGTCAAATATATACTTTGTATCTTACACTTTATCCACGCGTTTTTCTCTCTTTATATACCGAATAACCTCAACACTTTTCGTCACTTGTTTCACTTTCATGAATTTCGTTTGTATCCGAATGTTCTTCAAAATCCTTTTCCGTTTCATTATCTGATTCATCTATTCCTTGAAATCCTACTAAATTATCATTTTCACCTATAAATTCTACGTGTCTTGCAATTATAATTTTATTATTAACTAAGATCCTATATCCAACGTTTTCATAACCTACAAGTATTCCAATATCTGCCTTTTTGTGCCATTTCGAATTTATTTTAAATTCAGATATTCTTACGAAAACTATACTCCCGTACAATCTTAAATTATTTATATTCGGTTTCCTTCTTAACAATATTTCGATTGGTGTTTTATTTTCACATGTTTTCGTAATGGTTCTATTTTTTAAATACACCGCGGTTCTAACTATTTTCGACCAATATTTAATATTTAGTTTCGAATCATGTAATAAGCATCTAGCGGAATTCGTGATTGTTCTATTGTAGCGCTCAGCTGTTCCATTTAACTAGTGAACATAAGGTGGGCATGGTTCTAGGAGAATTCCCGTTTCCCTAATTAGATTGTACATGTTTTTGTTCATATATTCTTTTCCATTATCGCATCTTAGTCTCTTTATCTTCTTACCAGTAAGATTTTCAACTTTATTTATATAATCAAGGATTCAATCGTAAACCTCATCTTTCGATTTCAAAGTATAAATTAATGCGCACTTACTATAATCGTCCATAAATGTTAAGAAATATTTAGATCCATCAAACCCGGTATTTTTATAAGTTCCATTTAAATCGGTATGTACTAATTCTAAAATCTCGCGTGCTCTACTACGGTTACTCTGGATAGGTACATTGTGCTACTTATTTTGCATACACGCACCACAATTTAATTGAACTTGCTCCAATTTTTCTGGCATTCCCTCAATTAATTTTTTCTTACACATCGTATCTAAATAATTAAAGTTTACATGTCCTCGGATTCTGTGAAATTTTTCCCTGTTCTTCATTTTTTCTACATTTTTGGCGTGAGATTCTTGCCTTCCAATGTAACTAGTTATTTTATATAAACCATGATCGTTGAATGCGATCCCTATCAACTTTCTATATTTGTTATAGATCTTTGAAGTATTCCCTGCTGAGAGTATCTTATTTTTATTCGTTACTCTCGCATAGCTAACCAAGTTATTATCCATTTCTTCCACATAAAATACATTTGACATTATAATTTCAACCCTTCTTTTGTTTACTTCAAAGTAAGTTAAAATTTTTCCAACTTTTGTTCCTTTTAATGTTCTACCGTCTCCTAGTTTTACGTTTATCGGGTTCCTTAAGTTTTCGTATTCAAAAAAATACGAGTCATCATTTACAATGTGATCTGAACATTCACTATCCAATATCCAATCTATTTTTCGCGTATCGCTGGTATATACTGTGATAGTATCCTTACTATTATCGGGCTGCACTCGCGTTAGGAAGGAGTCAATTCCTTGGTCGTCGTAGTCCTGGCTGTTTAAATAATTTGCCTCTTGTCGACTTGCCCCATTGTAGCGTTGCTGCCAACCTCTGCTTCGTCCTCGTTGACCAAATCCACGCTGAACATATCCTCGTCTTCTGTGGCCAGAACCTCGTCCGCCGCGACCTCTATACTGCTATGGCTGAAACGCACCTCCTTGCCATTGCGCTCCTCCATTGATTCCGCCTCTGCATGTATTCGTGCAATTTCTTATCACGTGGCCGTACTTTCCACAGCCATGGCACTTTATTTCTCTCTTTTCTCAACTTTGAAAGCATTTGACCATTTCCTATCACTTTTACCCTCCCTACGCATTTCCCACATTATAATTTTATTTTTTAAAAAATCACAAGTTCAATCACTTTCTTTCAATGAGTCGATTAAGTCATCAATATATATCAATGATTCTGGTAGTGTTTTCAGCATGTAATCGAGTTTTTCACGTTCACTTACGTTTGCACCAGCACTCTTTAATTCATTTATCGTCTTCTCAAATTCCGTGAAAAATGAACCTGATTCCTCAATATCTTTCAACCTCATCATGTCGAGTCTACGTCTTATAGAAAGTTGAAATGCTGTTGATTCCTTCATATACATCTCATCGAATTTTGTAATTATTTTGTAAACAGTGTCTTGATCACCAACAAATTCTAATTGCTCATTTGTTATACTACAATAGATGCAGTTCATCGCCCATTGATTCTTTTCATCCCAAATATCTTTCGCATCCGTGTCCATTTTCTCTCGTGTAGCCAGTTTATAACATTTTTTACACTTTAAATACATTAATGTTCTTTTCTTCCACGCTTTGTAATTACGTACATCGAATACTTGAATTTTAGTTTTATCGTCCATTGGCATTTTGATTCGTCTTTTCATCTTCACCCTTTTTTCAAAAACAGTTCTCCTCGCTATACAGATTCCTCTTATCTGCTCCGCCAACAGCCTCTTTATCTCTTCAGAACATATTTCCAATTCTTTCAAAATGAACCTTTTTTATACATTCACTCCCGGTTACACGTGGTCCCATATCCTTAAATCCCGTCAACCACGAATTTTGCTACCATGTTGAGAATTGTGGATCCTGATGGCCGAAATATTGTTATGGAAACATTCAATTTACGTTGGCCATTACTATTAACGTAGACACATATTTACTGTATAAACGATTTCTAGAATATTTATCGATGTACACTTGCGCGCGTCTCAGCACTTTTATTCATACCCGACCTTTTGAAGACTGTTAACCGACCGAACTAATTACATTCGTCTGTTTTTCAGTCGCCGCGCACACACATATCTCCACACACTGATATCCACATACAAACATCTCCACTACGCACTCGACCTAGTCCAGCACAAAAATTTTACATATCTCAATACACCTCCTTAATTATTGTGCTGCATATTCATTTCCTTTTGTGAAAATTAAACTATTTTTAAAAGTAATCTAAAATTTTCAAAATTATTTCTCCCTAGAGCCTTCGTTTGGATATCTGATACATTGTTTTCTGAATTTACTTTTATAACGTCAATCTCTTTATTTTCCCAACTTTCATTTACAAAATGGAAATGTACTTCAATGTACTCATAATTTTTTGTCAAGTTTCCAAATTTTTATATCGCAATCGCTCCAGAATTATGTTCGTAAATTTTTATTGGTCTCTCGATCATTATTTTGAAATTTTTCAATAATTTCTTTAGAAATTTTATTTCACTCCCTGCTTCTGACAAAACTACTTACTCGGCGGCTGTTGATGATTTTGTCACGCTGTTTCGCTTTCTCGATTTCCAGTAAATTGCGTTTCCGAAAAATCTTATGATAAATCCCGTAGTAGTCTTGTAGTAGTCTTATGATAAATCACCGTCAACAAAGCAATAAATGATTTCAGCGTTCAAATTTCTTTCATAAGTCAACTTTAATTTTCTGGTTAAATATAAGTATTACAAAATTCTCAACGCATATTTATAATGGGTCCCGTCGTAACTGTTTTGAAATCGACTTAAATAGTTTACACTATAAGTTAACGTATAATCTTGTTCCAGTACTAATAAATTATGAAGCTCCTATGAGGTTTCTATATCTTATATCGTCTGAGGCTGACTAGGCGGGTTCTAAATTTGAATTTTTTTCCTTTGGTGTAAAATATAGTTTACTATTTTCAATATTCTACCGTTTCGCTAATGACTCTATATAACTACTTTTATCTAATTTCATCTCACACTTCTTATGATCGTATTCAATGTATATTCCTAAGTAAGTCTTTACTTCACCTAAGTCCCTCATCGCAAATTTGTTTGACAATTTATTTTTAATTTCATCGATTTTTCTTTTGTGTTTTCCACACATTAATAAGTCATCCACGAATAGAATTAAGTATATAACATGATCGCTCTCATACTTCATATACAGACAATAATCACTCTCACTTCTTTGAAAACCTATTTTACATACTTACAAACCTAGTTTACATACTTTCCTGCTTTTATCGGCGTAACCCATAGGTTGTTTTACAAATACTTCCGATTTTATAGTTCCGTTTAGGAATGCTGTTTCTACATCCATTTGCATAATCATCGAACCATATTGACAACAATAAGATAGTAATAACTTCAGCGTTTGCATTTTTGCCACTGGAGAATATAAATCTTCCGGTATTTCCTTTTGTTGGAAACCCCGAACAACTAGTCGCGCTTTCTTACGATTATCGGATTTATTCGTATATACCCATTTCAAATCTAATACCTTTTTATCTTTTGGTTTCTCTACTAATTGCCAGGTTTTTATTTGTGACTGAACTATTCATTTCTCGATCCATTGCTTCTTTCCATGATCTGCTGTCATCTCCACTTAAAGCTTCTTCATAGGTTTGAGGACTGCCTGCGCTAACTACATTCACATAAATGAAATATGGGCTCGTTTGGCCATATCTTTGAGGTTTCTTTGTTTCCCGTCCTGGCCTTCTCAAATTATTTTCTATGTCCTCAAGTTTTTCTTCTGATTCGTTACTTAAATTTCTCTCCTTTTTATTACAACCTGCTCGACCTTTTTGTTGATGTGGTCACCACTTCTAGGAAAACTCCACATCTGGTCTTTTTAGCTTTCTCAAGCGCTGAAGACATCGACAGCATATAGACAAAAGAATAGCAGGGAGGCAGACCATAAACGGTAGACAGGCGACGTTGGCTTCGGGGTTCTCAGTCATAAAGTAACACTGCAAGCGTGCGGATCTGGACCAGCTCAAATTGTATTCCTGTATTTCATTATTAAGTCAAATATATACTTTGTATCTTACACTTTATCCACGCGTTTTTCTCTCTTTATATACCGAATAACCTCAACAGGTTATGGGCCCAGGGCTGTAGAGTGTAAGATAGCAACGCGAAGTGAATAAATTGTCAAAGTATTGTGCTTAGTAAAGTAAGTGATAGTGCTAAAATGGAATCAGCAAGTGCGAAGATCGAGATGTTACGTGGCGAAGAAAACTGGCTCCAGTGGCGTTTTGTCATGCGTACACTTTTGGAGGAAGATGACGACCTGATCAACGTGTGTGAAGGGAATCTGTGTCATCCAAGTAACAGTGCGGAGAAAGAAATCGCCCGTAAAAGATTTTTGAAGGCAGATCGGCTAGCAAGAAAATTAATTGTGACCTCAGTAGGAAGGAAACCGTTGGATCTTCTTTTATGTTGCTCAACAGCACATGAAATGTGGAAAAAGTTGAATACAGTATATGACATGAAGTCGGATGAGAATCTAAGTATGGTCCAGAAGCAGTTCTTCAATTTTAAATGGGAAGAATCTGAAAATGTATCTTACAACTTATCAAAATTGCAATTGATACCGGCGAAGATGAAAACTCTTGGGAGTGAAATTGGCGAGAAAATGCTGATAACACGCATTTCATCGGTGTTACCGAACAAATTTGACCATTTTCACAGTGCGTGGGATTCGGTGGAAGAAGAAAAGAAGACTTTAGACAAGCTTAGTACCAGGCTGATGGCGGAAGAAATCAGATGGAAGAAAGACGGCCAGGAAACATCGCTGGCGCTGGTAACAAAAGGTAACAATTATAAAAGGGAACAGCAGAAGCAGTCAAGCAAACGTGAATACGAGAAACAAGGACCAAGCTGTTTCAACTGTGGAAAAGTTGGCCATCTAAAGAAGGATTGCTTTAGATGCTTTACATGCAAAAGGAAAGGCCACACCAGCAAAAATTGCTTCAAAAATAAGAAAGGAAACAACAGCAGAGACAACCAGGAACCCAGAAATGAAAATCGAGATCACAGCGGAATTGGTCTATTAGGAAGCACCTCAACGATACAAGTGGCAAACTATGATGCTTGGATAATCGACTCAGGAGCTACGAATCACATGACAGGACGACAAGAATGGTTCAGCGTCTTCGAAAAATTCGATAACACGGTGAAGATAGAAATCGGCGATGGTACGTTCATGGATGCGTACGGCAAAGGAAAAATCAAGGTAGAGACTTTTGTGGACGGCAAATGGGTAGCATGTACAATGAACGATGTCTTGTATGTACCAGGTATGAAAAGAAATCTATTTTCCATTAGATCTGTTGCCAGAAGAGGTATAGATTTCTGTATTCTAAGGGAAGGGAAAAACTGCATGTTTTTACAAAGTCAGAAAATAATAGCAAGAGGTTCTGTTATTGGAAATTTATATAAGGTCGACATGCGAGTTATCATACCGTCAGTTTGTAATCTTAGCAATAGAGCGGAGTCAAACGCGGACACACTGCAGTTATGGCACGAACGGCTATGTCATCAAAACATCAGACACGTTAAGGAATTTTTAAAGAATTCGAATATAAAAGTTGTAGAGGATAGTAACTTTTTCTGTGAAGGTTGCGCGTACGGGAAACACCATATATCGAGTTTTCACCAGAAAACCAAGCGTGCGACTAAACCTCGCGAAATTATTTATACGGATGTATGTGGACCTATGGAAGTCGAGTCATTAGGCAGAAAATTGTATTTTCTTGCGTTTAAAGATGATTTTTCCAAATTCACAAAGATTTACTTCTTACGACATAAGTCAGAAGTACTCGAAAAGTTAAAAACTTTTTGCATAGAAGTCGAAAATCAATCCAATGATAAGATCAAAGAAATTCATAGTGATGGAGGGAAAGAATTCAAAAATAAAGAGGTTAAAGAATTTTTAAGAAGTCAGGGAATTAAGCATACGATTAACGTCCCATTCACTCCTGAACAGAATGGCGTCGCAGAAAGAGAAAATAGAACAATAGTAGAAGCAGGAATGTCGATGTTATATTCGAAATCTAATCTACCGCTGTTTTTATGGGCCGAAGCCATGAACACCGCAGTGCATGTCATAAATAAGACCGGGCCGACAAGACAAGACAAGAAAACACCATATGAACTGTGGTACGGGAAATCGCCAGATGTAGAAAAGTTTAGAGTTTTCGGTACTGAATGCTTTGCACACATACCTGCGGAAAAGAGAAGGAAATTGGACAGAAAGTCTAACAAAGGATATTTGGTAGGCTATCTAGATGACGGACGAGGGTATCGAGTGTACGTGCCGACCGAAAGAAATATAATATTAAGCCGTGACGTAATATTTAAGCCCGAGTTAGAAACTGAAAAATTCGTTAATTTAAGTTTACCGAAAATTGTCGAGCGCGAAGATGTGCGTGCACAGAGCGATAGAGTATGTACGTATGAAAGTGCAGAGAGTGAAACTGAAAAACAACCCTTTATAACTAGCGAGAATGTGAGACAATTGAGAGATAGAGATAAGATCAAGCGAACCGATTTTTATGGTAACCCAGTAACGTACGTAGCGGAAAAATTACCAGTTGATTTTAACGAAGCGATGAGATCCGAAAAGAAAGAAATTATGTGGCTAAAGAAAATATTTCTCGAATGCAAAATAGAGATATTTCAGTATACGCTATGTGTAAATAATACTAGTGCCGTAAAATTAATTAAGAATCCTGAATTCCATCAAAGAAGTAAGCATATTGATATAAGATACTACTTTTTGCGAGATTTATACAATAGAGGCGAAATTGATGTAACATATGTAACAAGCGAAGAGCAACTGGCAGATATATGTACAAAGGCGTTGCCAAAACCAAGATTTAAATATTTAAGACAAAAGTTAGGTTCGAAAAATGAAAAAGATGTTAAGAGGTAACTGTTTATAGAGATGTAGAGTTTTTAGGGAAGGTGTCGAAGTGACTATCACTTCTAATAAAAAAAACTCTACATGATCTGTTTAGTCCTCTCGTGTTTTAGTAATAAACTAATTTGAATGGAAAAGAGAAAGGCAGCTGGCAAATGTATTTGTGAAGACATTGACAAAATCAAGAGTTAGAAAAATATTAAGATATAATTGTTTGTAGGGATGTAGAGTTTTAGGGAGGGTGTTGAAGTGGCCAGCACTTCTAGGAAAACTCCACATCTGGTCTTTTTAGCTTTCTCAAGCGCTGAAGCCATCGACAGTATATAGACAAAAGAATAGCAAGGAGGCAGACCATAAACGGTAGACAGGCGACGTTGGCTTCGGGGTTCTCAGTCATAAAGTAACACTGCAAGCGTGCGGATCTGGACCAGCTCAAATTGTATTCCTGTATTTCATTATTAAGTCAAATATATACTTTGTATCTTACACTTTATCCACGCGTTTTTCTCTCTTTATATACCGAATAACCTCAACACTTTTCGTCACTTGTTTCACTTTCATGAATTTCGTTTGTATCCGAATGTTCTTCAAAATCCTTTTCCGTTTCATTATCTGATTCATCCATTCCTTGAAATCCTACTAAATTATCATTTTCACCTATAAATTCTACGTGTCTTGCAATTATAATTTTATTATTAACTAAGATCCTATATCCAACGTTTTCATAACCTACAAGTATTCCAATATCTGCCTTTTTGTGCCATTTCGAATTTATTTTAAATTCAGATATTCTTACGAAAACTATACTCCCGTACAATCTTAAATTATTTATATTCGGTTTCCTTCTTAACAATATTTCGATTGGTGTTTTATTTTCACATGTTTTCGTAATGGTTCTATTTTTTAAGTACACCGCGGTTCTAACTATTTTCGACCAATATTTAATATTTAGTTTCGAATCATGTAATAAGCATCTAGCGGAATTCGTGATTGTTCTATTGTAGCGCTCAGCTGTTCCATTTAACTAGTGAACATAAGGTGGGCATGGTTCTAGGAGAATTCCCGTTTCCCTAATTAGATTGTACATGTTTTTGTTCATATATTCTTTTCCATTATCGCATCTTAGTCTCTTTATCTTCTTACCAGTAAGATTTTCAACTTTATTTATATAATCAAGGATTCAATCGTAAACCTCATCTTTCGATTTCAAAGTATAAATTAATGCGCACTTACTATAATCGTCCATAAATGTTAAGAAATATTTAGATCCATCAAACTCGGTATTTTTATAAGTTCCATTTAAATCGGTATGTACTAATTCTAAACTCTCGCGTGCTCTACTACGGTTACTCTGGATAGGTACATTGTGCTACTTATTTTGCATACACGCACCACAATTTAATTGAACTTGCTCCAATTTTTCTGGCATTCCCTCAATTAATTTTTTCTTACACGTCGTATCTAAATAAGTAAAGTTTACATGTCCTCGGATTCTGTGAAATTTTTCCCTGTTCTTCATTTTTTTTCTACATTTTTGGCGTGAGATTCTTGCCTTCCAATGTAACTAGTTATTTTATATAAACCATGATCGTTGAATGCGATCCCTATCAACTTTCTATATTTGTTATAGATCTTTGAAGTATTCCCTGCTGAGAGTATCTTATTTTTATTCGTTACTCTCGCATAGCTAACCAAGTTATTATCCATTTCTTCCACATAAAATACATTTGACATTATAATTTCAACCCTTCTTTTGTTTACTTCAAAGTAAGTTAAAATTTTTCCAACTTTTGTTCCTTTTAATGTTCTACCGTCTCCTAGTTTTACGTTTATCGGGTTCCTTAAGTTTTCGTATTCAAAAAAATACGAGTCATCATTTACAATGTGATCTGAACATTCACTATCCAATATCCAATCTATTTTTCGCGTATCGCTGGTATATACTGTGATAGTATCCTTACTATTATCGGGCTGCACTCGCGTTAGGAAGGAGTCAATTCCTTGGTCGTCGTAGTCCTCGCTGTTTAAATAATTTGCGTCTTGTCGACTTGCCCCATTGTAGCGTTGCTGCCAACCTCTGCTTCGTCCTCGTTGTCCAAATCCACGCTGAACATATCCTCGTCTTTTGTGGCCAGAACCTCGTCCGCCGCGACCCCTATTCTGCTATGACTGATACGCACCTCCTTGCCATTGCGCTCCTCCATTGATTCCGCCTCTGCATGTATTCGTGCAATTTTTTATCACGTGGCCGTACTTTCCACAGCCATGGCACTTTATTTCTCTCTTTTCTCAACTTTGAAAACATTTGACCATTTCCTATCACTTTTACTCTCCCTACGCATTTCCCACATTATAATTTTATTTTTTAAAAAATCACAAGTTCAATCACTTTCTTTCAATGAGTCGATTAAGTCATCAATATATATCAATGATTCTGGTAGTGTTTTCAGCATGTAATCGAGTTTTTCACGTTCACTTACGTTTGCACCAGCACTCTTTAATTCATTTATCGTCTTCTCAAATTCCGTGGAAAATGAACCTGATTCCTCAATATCTTTCAACCTCATCATGTCGAGTCTACGTCTTATAGAAAGTTGAAATGCTGTTGATTCCTTCATATACATCTCATCGAATTTTGTAATTATTTTGTAAACAGTGTCTTGATCACCAACAAATTCTAATTGCTCATTTGTTATACTACAATAGATGCAGTTCATCGCCCATCGATTCTTTTCATCCCAAATATCTTTCGCATCCGTGTCCATTTTCTCTTGTGTAGCCAGTTTATAACATTTTTTACACTTTAAATACATTAATGTTCTTTTCTTCCACGCTTTGTAATTACGTACATCGAATACTTGAATTTTAGTTTTATCGTCCATTGGCATTTTGATTCGTCTTTTCATCTTCACCCTTTTTTCAAAAACAGTTCTCCTCGCTATACAGATTCCTCTTATCTGCTCCGCCAACAGCCTCTTTATCTCTTCAGAACATATTTCCAATTCTTTCAAAATGAACCTTTTTTATACATTCACTCCCGGTTACACGTGGTCCCATATCCTTAAATCCCGTCAACCACGAATTTTGCTACCATGTTGAGAATTGTGGATCCTGATGGCCGAAATATTGTTATGGAAACATTCAATTTACGTTGGCCATTACTATTAACGTAGACACATATTTACTGTATAAACGATTTCTAGAATATTTATCGATGTACACTTGCGCGCGTCTCAGCACTTTTATTCATACCCGACCTTTTGAAGACTGTTAACCGACCGAACTAATTACATTCGTCTGTTTTTCAGTCGCCGCGCGCACACATATCTCCACACACTGATATCCGCATACAAACATCTCCACTACGCACTCGACCTAGTCCAGCACAAAAATTTTACATATCTCAATACACCTCCTTAATTATTGTGCTGCATATTCATTTCCTTTTGTGAAAATTAAACTATTTTTAAAAGTAATCTAAAATTTTCAAAATTATTTCTCCCTAGAGCCTTCGTTTGGATATCTGATACATTGTTTTCTGAATTTACTTTTATAACGTCAATCTCTTTATTTTCCCAACTTTCATTTACAAAATGGAAATGTACTTCAATGTACTCATAATTTTTTGTCAAGTTTCCATATTTTTATATCGCAATCGCTCCAGAATTATGTTCGTAAATTTTTATTGGTCTCTCGATCATTATTTTGAAATTTTTCAATAATTTCTTTAGAAATTTTATTTCACTCCCTGCTTCTGACAAAACTACTTACTCGGCGGCTGTTGATGATTTTGTCACGCTGTTTCGCTTTCTCGATTTCCAGTAAATTGCGTTTCCGAAAAATCTTATGATAAATCCCGTAGTAGTCTTGTAGTAGTCTTATGATAAATCACCGTCAACAAAGCAATAAATGATTTCAGCGTTCAAATTTCTTTCATAAGTCAACTTTAATTTTCTGGTTAAATATAAGTATTACAAAATTCTCAACGCATATTTATAATGGGTCCCGTCGTAACTGTTTTGAAATCGACTTAAATAGTTTACACTATAAGTTAACGTATAATCTTGTTCCAGTACTAATAAATTATGAAGCTCCTATGAGGTTTCTATATCTTATATCGTCTGAGGCTGACTATGCGGGTTCTAAATTTGAATTTTTTTCCTTTGGTGTAAAATATAGTTTACTATTTTCAATATTCTACCGTTTCGCTAATGACTCTATATAACTACTTTTATCTAATTTCATCTCACACTTCTTATGATCGTATTCAATGTATATTCCTAAGTAAGTCTTTACTTCACCTAAGTCCCTCATCGCAAATTTGTTTGACAATTTATTTTTAATTTCATCGATTTTTCTTTTGTTTTTTCCACACATTAATAAGTCATCCACGAATAGAATTAAGTATATAACATGATCGCTCTCATACTTCATATACAGACAATAATCACTCTCACTTCTTTGAAAACCTATTTTACATACTTACAAACCTAGTTTACATACTTTCCCGCTTTTATCGGCGTAACCCATAGGTTGTTTTACAAATACTTCCGATTTTATAGTTCCGTTTAGGAATGCTGTTTCTACATCCATTTGCATAATCATCGAACCATATTGACAACAATAAGATAGTAATAACTTCAGCGTTTGCATTTTTGCCACTGGAGAGTATAAATCTTCCGGTATTTCCTTTTGTTGGAAACCCCGAACAACTAGTCGCGCTTTCTTACGATTATCGGATTTATTCGTATATACCCATTTCAAATCTAATACCTTTTTATCTTTTGGTTTCTCTACTAATTGCCAGGTTTTTATTTGTGACTAAACTATTCATTTCTCGATCCATTGCTTCTTTCCATGATCTGCTGTCATCTCCACTTAAAGCTTCTTCATAGGTTTGAGGACTGCCTGCGCTAACTACATTCACATAAATGAAATATGAGCTCGTTTGGCCATATCTTTGAGGTTTCTTTGTTTCCCGTCCTGGCCTTCTCAAATTATTTTCTATGTCCTCAAGTTTTTCTTCTGATTCGTTACTTAAATTTCTCTCCTTTTTTATTACAACCTGCTCGACCTTTTTGTTGATGTGGTCACCACTTCTAGGAAAACTCCACATCTGGTCTTTTTAGCTTTCTCAAGCGCTGAAGACATCGACAGCATATAGACAAAAGAATAGCAGGGAGGCAGACCATAAACGGTAGACAGGCGACGTTGGCTTCGGGGTTCTCAGTCATAAAGTAACACTGCTAGCGTGCGGATCTGGACCAGCTCAAATTGTATTCCTGTATTTCATTATTAAGTCAAATATATACTTTGTATCTTACACTTTATCCACGCGTTTTTCGCTCTTTACATACCGAATAACCTCAACAGGTTATGGGCCCAGGGCTGTAGAGTGTAAGATAGCAACGCGAAGTGAATAAATTGTCAAAGTATTGTGCTTAGTAAAGTAAGTGATAGTGCTAAAATGGAATCAGCAAGTGCGAAGATCGAGATGTTACGTGGCGAAGAAAACTGGCTCCAGTGGCGTTTTGTCATGCGTACACTTTTGGAGGAAGATGACGACCTGATCAACGTGTGTGAAGGGAATCTGTGTCATCCAAGTAACAGTGCGGAGAAAGAAATCGCCCGTAAAAGATTTTTGAAGGCAGATCGGCTAGCAAGAAAATTAATTGTGACCTCAGTAGGAAGGAAACCGTTGGATCTTCTTTTATGTTGCTCAACAGCACATGAAATGTGGAAAAAGTTGAATACAGTATATGACATGAAGTCGGATGAGAATCTAAGTATGGTCCAGAAGCAGTTCTTCAATTTTAAATGGGAAGAATCTGAAAATGTATCTTACAACTTATCAAAATTGCAATTGATACCGGCGAAGATGAAAACTCTTGGGAGTGAAATTGGCGAGAAAATGCTGATAACACGCATTTCATCGGTGTTACCGAACAAATTTGACCATTTTCACAGTGCGTGGGATTCGGTGGAAGAAGAAAAGAAGACTTTACACAAGCTTAGTACCAGGCTGATGGCGGAAGAAATCAGATGGAAGAAAGACGGCCAGGAAACATCGCTGGCGCTGGTAACAAAAGGTAACAATTATAAAAGGGAACAGCAGAAGCAGTCAAGCAAACGTGAATACGAGAAACAAGGACCAAGCTGTTTCAACTGTGGAAAAGTTGGCCATCTAAAGAAGGATTGCTTTAGATGCTTTACATGCAAAAGGAAAGGCCACACCAGCAAAAATTGCTTCAAAAATAAGAAAGGAAACAACAGCAGAGACAACCAGGAACCCAGAAATGAAAATCGAGATCACAGCGGAATTGGTCTATTAGGAAGCACCTCAACGATACAAGTGGCAAACCATGATGCTTGGATAATCGACTCAGGAGCTACGAATCACATGACAGGACGACAAGAATGGTTCAGCGTCTTCGAAAAATTCGATAACACGGTGAAGATAGAAATCGGCGATGGTACGTTCATGGATGCGTACGGCAAAGGAAAAATCAAGGTAGAGACTTTTGTGGACGGCAAATGGGTAGCATGTACAATGAACGATGTCTTGTATGTACCAGGTATGAAAAGAAATCTATTTTCCATTAGATCTGTTGCCAGAAGAGGTATAGATTTCTGTATTCTAAGGGAAGGGAAAAACTGCATGTTTTTACAAAGTCAGAAAATAATAGCAAGGGGTTCTGTTATTGGAAATTTATATAAGGTCGACATGCGAGTTATCATACCGTCAGTTTGTAATCTTAGCAATAGAGCGGAGTCAAACGCGGACACACTGCAGTTATGGCACGAACGGCTATGTCATCAAAACATCATACACGTTAAGGAATTTTTAAAGAATTCGAATATAAAAGTTGTAGAGGATAGTAACTTTTTCTGTGAAGGTTGCGCGTACGGGAAACACCATAGATCGAGTTTTCACCAGAAAACCAAGCGTGCGACTAAACCTCGCGAAATTATTTATACGGATGTATGTGGACCTATGGAAGTCGAGTCATTAGGCAAAAAATTGTATTTTCTTGCGTTTAAAGATGATTTTTCCAAATTCACAAAGATTTACTTCTTACGACATAAGTCAGAAGTACTCGAAAAGTTGAAAACTTTTTGCATAGAAGTCGAAAATCAATCCAATGATAAGATCAAAGAAATTCATAGTGATGGAGGGAAAGAATTCAAAAATAAAGAGGTTAAAGAATTTTTAAGAAGTCAGGGAATTAAGCATACGATTAACGTCCCATTCACTCCTGAACAGAATGGCGTCGCAGAAAGAGAAAATAGAACAATAGTAGAAGCAGGAATGTCGATGTTATATTCGAAATCTAATCTACCGCTGTTTTTATGGGCCGAAGCCATGAACACCGCAGTGCATGTCATAAATAAGACCGGGCCGACAAGACAAGACAAGAAAACACCATATGAACTGTGGTACGGGAAATCGCCAGATGTAGAAAAGTTTAGAGTTTTCGGTACTGAATGCTTTGCACACATACCTGCGGAAAAGAGAAGGAAATTGGACAGAAAGTCTAACAAAGGATATTTGGTAGGCTATCTAGATGACGGACGAGGGTATCGAGTGTACGTGCCGACCGAAAGAAATATAATATTAAGCCGTGACGTAATATTTAAGCCCGAGTTAGAAACTGAAAAATTCGTTAATTTAAGTTTACCGAAAATTGTCGAGCGCGAAGATGTGCGTGCACAGAGCGATAGAGTATGTACGTATGAAAGTGCAGAGAGTGAAACTGAAAAACAACCCTTTATAACTAGCGAGAATGTGAGACAATTGAGAGATAGAGATAAGATCAAGCGAACCGATTTTTATGGTAACCCAGTAACGTACGTAGCGGAAAAATTACCAGTTGATTTTAACGAAGCGATGAGATCCGAAAAGAAAGAAATTATGTGGCTAAAGAAAATATTTCTCGAATGCAAAATAGAGATATTTCAGTATACGCTATGTGTAAATAATACTAGTGCCGTAAAATTAATTAAGAATCCTGAATTCCATCAAAGAAGTAAGCATATTGATATGAGATACTATTTTTTGCGAGATTTATACAATAGAGGCGAAATTGATGTAACATATGTAACAAGCGAAGAGCAACTGACAGATATATGTACAAAGGCGTTGCCAAAAACAAGATTTAAATATTTAAGACAAAAGTTAGGTTCGAAAAATGAAAAAGATGTTAAGAGGTAACCGTTTATAGAGATGTAGAGTTTTTAGGGAAGGTGTCGAAGTGACTATCACTTCTAATAAAAAAAACTCTACATGATCTGTTTAGTCCTCTCGTGTTTTAGTAATAAACTAATTTGAATGGAAAAGAGAAAGGCAGCTGGCAAATGTATTTGTGAAGACATTGACAAAATCAAGAGTTAGAAAAATATTAAGATATAATTGTTTGTAGGGATGTAGAGTTTTAGGGAGGGTGTTGAAGTGGCCAGCACTTCTAGGAAAACTCCACATCTGGTCTTTTTAGCTTTCTCAAGCGCTGAAGCCATCGACAGCATATAGACAAAAGAATAGCAAGGAGGCAGACCATAAACGGTAGACAGGCGACGTTGGCTTCGGGGTTCTCAGTCATAAAGTAACACTGCAAGCGTGCGGATCTGGACCAGCTCAAATTGTATTCCTGTATTTCATTATTAAGTCAAATATATACTTTGTATCTTACACTTTATCCACGCGTTTTTCTCTCTTTATATACCGAATAACCTCAACACTTTTCGTCACTTGTTTCACTTTCATGAATTTCGTTTGTATCCGAATGTTCTTCAAAATCCTTTTCCGTTTCATTATCTGATTCATCCATTCCTTGAAATCCTACTAAATTATCAT
The DNA here is from genome assembly GCF_910591885.1 of Bombus terrestris. Lineage (NCBI taxonomy): Eukaryota > Metazoa > Arthropoda > Insecta > Hymenoptera > Apidae > Bombus > Bombus terrestris. The sequence goes on from NW_025963549.1 coordinate 1,306,890, forward strand.
TTTCACCTATAAATTCTACGTGTCTTGCAATTATAATTTTATTATTAACTAAGATCCTATATCCAACGTTTTCATAACCTACAAGTATTCCAATATCTGCCTTTTTGTGCCATTTCGAATTTATTTTAAATTCAGATATTCTTACGAAAACTATACTCCCGTACAATCTTAAATTATTTATATTCGGTTTCCTTCTCAACAATATTTCGATTGGTGTTTTATTTTCACATGTTTTCGTAATGGTTCTATTTTTTAAATACACCGCGGTTCTAACTATTTTCGACCAATATTTAATATTTAGTTTCGAATCATGTAATAAGCATCTAGCGGAATTCGTGATTGTTCTATTGTAGCGCTCAGCTGTTCCATTTAACTAGTGAACATAAGGTGGGCATGGTTCTAAGAGAATTCCCGTTTCCCTAATTAGATTGTACATGTTTTTGTTCATATATTCTTTTCCATTATCGCATCTTAGTCTCTTTATCTTCTTACCAGTAAGATTTTCAACTTTATTTATATAATCAAGGATTCAATCGTAAACCTCATCTTTCGATTTCAAAGAATAAATTAATGCGCACTTACTATAATCGTCCATAAATGTTAAGAAATATTTAGATCCATCAAACCCGGTATTTTTATAAGTTCCATTTAAATCGGTATGTACTAATTCTAAACTCTCGCGTGCTCTACTACGGTTACTCTGGATAGGTACATTGTGCTACTTATTTTGCATACACGCACCACAATTTAATTGAACTTGCTCCAATTTTTCTGGCATTCCCTCAATTAATTTTTTCTTACACGTCGTATCTAAATAAGTAAAGTTTACATGTCCTCGGATTCTGTGAAATTTTTCCCTGTTCTTCATTTTTTTTCTACATTTTTGGCGTGAGATTCTTGCCTTCCAATGTAACTAGTTATTTTATATAAACCATGATCGTTGAATGCGATCCCTATCAACTTTCTATATTTGTTATAGATCTTTGAAGTATTCCCTGCTGAGAGTATCTTATTTTTATTCGTTACTCTCGCATAGCTAACCAAGTTATTATCCATTTCTTCCACATAAAATACATTTGACATTATAATTTCAACCCTTCTTTTGTTTACTTCAAAGTAAGTTAAAATTTTTCCAACTTTTGTTCCTTTTAATGTTCTACCGTCTCCTAGTTTTACGTTTATCGGGTTCCTTAAGTTTTCGTATTCAAAAAAATACGAGTCATCATTTACAATGTGATCTGAACATTCACTATCCAATATCCAATCTATTTTTCGCGTATCGCTGGTATATACTGTGATAGTATCCTTACTATTATCGGGCTGCACTCGCGTTAGGAAGGAGTCAATTCCTTGGTCGTCGTAGTCCTCGCTGTTTAAATAATTTGCGTCTTGTCGACTTGCCCCATTGTAGCGTTGCTGCCAACCTCTGCTTCGTCCTCGTTGTCCAAATCCACGCTGAACATATCCTCGTCTTTTGTGGCCAGAACCTCGTCCGCCGCGACCCCTATTCTGCTATGACTGATACGCACCTCCTTGCCATTGCGCTCCTCCATTGATTCCGCCTCTGCATGTATTCGTGCAATTTTTTATCACGTGGCCGTACTTTCCACAGCCACGGCACTTTATTTCTCTCTTTTCTCAACTTTGAAAACATTTGACCATTTCCTATCACTTTTACTCTCCCTACGCATTTCCCACATTATAATTTTATTTTTTAAAAAATCACAAGTTCAATCACTTTCTTTCAATGAGTCGATTAAGTCATCAATATATATCAATGATTCTGGTAGTGTTTTCAGCATGTAATCGAGTTTTTCACGTTCACTTACGTTTGCACCAGCACTCTTTAATTCATTTATCGTCTTCTCAAATTCCGTGGAAAATGAACCTGATTCCTCAATATCTTTCAACCTCATCATGTCGAGTCTACGTCTTATAGAAAGTTGAAATGCTGTTGATTCCTTCATATACATCTCATCGAATTTTGTAATTATTTTGTAAACAGTGTCTTGATCACCAACAAATTCTAATTGCTCATTTGTTATACTACAATAGATGCAGTTCATCGCCCATCGATTCTTTTCATCCCAAATATCTTTCGCATCCGTGTCCATTTTCTCTCGTGTAGCCAGTTTATAACATTTTTTACACTTTAAATACATTAATGTTCTTTTCTTCCACGCTTTGTAATTACGTACATCGAATACTTGAATTTTAGTTTTATCGTCCATTGGCATTTTGATTCGTCTTTTCATCTTCACCCTTTTTTCAAAAACAGTTCTCCTCGCTATACAGATTCCTCTTATCTGCTCCGCCAACAGCCTCTTTATCTCTTCAGAACATATTTCCAATTCTTTCAAAATGAACCTTTTTTATACATTCACTCCCGGTTACACGTGGTCCCATATCCTTAAATCCCGTCAACCACGAATTTTGCTACCATGTTGAGAATTGTGGATCCTGATGGCCGAAATATTGTTATGGAAACATTCAATTTACGTTGGCCATTACTATTAACGTAGACACATATTTACTGTATAAACGATTTCTAGAATATTTATCGATGTACACTTGCGCGCGTCTCAGCACTTTTATTCATACCCGACCTTTTGAAGACTGTTAACCGACCGAACTAATTACATTCGTCTGTTTTTCAGTCGCCGCGCACACACATATCTCCACACACTGATATCCGCATACAAACATCTCCACTACGCACTCGACCTAGTCCAGCACAAAAATTTTACATATCTCAATACACCTCCTTAATTATTGTGCTGCATATTCATTTCCTTTTGTGAAAATTAAACTATTTTTAAAAGTAATCTAAAATTTTCAAAATTATTTCTCCCTAGAGCCTTCGTTTGGATATCTGATACATTGTTTTCTGAATTTACTTTTATAACGTCAATCTCTTTATTTTCCCAACTTTCATTTACAAAATGGAAATGTACTTCAATGTACTCATAATTTTTTGTCAAGTTTCCATATTTTTATATCGCAATCGCTCCAGAATTATGTTCGTAAATTTTTATTGGTCTCTCGATCATTATTTTGAAATTTTTCAATAATTTCTTTAGAAATTTTATTTCACTCCCTGCTTCTGACAAAACTACTTACTCGGCGGCTGTTGATGATTTTGTCACGCTGTTTCGCTTTCTCGATTTCCAGTAAATTGCGTTTCCGAAAAATCTTATGATAAATCCCGTAGTAGTCTTGTAGTAGTCTTATGATAAATCACCGTCAACAAAGCAATAAATGATTTCAGCGTTCAAATTTCTTTCATAAGTCAACTTTAATTTTCTGGTTAAATATAAGTATTACAAAATTCTCAACGCATATTTATAATGGGTCCCGTCGTAACTGTTTTGAAATCGACTTAAATAGTTTACACTATAAGTTAACGTATAATCTTGTTCCAGTACTAATAAATTATGAAGCTCCTATGAGGTTTCTATATCTTATATCGTCTGAGGCTGACTATGCGGGTTCTAAATTTGAATTTTTTTCCTTTGGTGTAAAATATAGTTTACTATTTTCAATATTCTACCGTTTCGCTAATGACTCTATATAACTACTTTTATCTAATTTCATCTCACACTTCTTATGATCGTATTCAATGTATATTCCTAAGTAAGTCTTTACTTCACCTAAGTCCCTCATCGCAAATTTGTTTGACAATTTATTTTTAATTTCATCGATTTTTCTTTTGTGTTTTCCACACATTAATAAGTCATCCACGAATAGAATTAAGTATATAACATGATCGCTCTCATACTTCATATACAGACAATAATCACTCTCACTTCTTTGAAAACCTATTTTACATACTTACAAACCTAGTTTACATACTTTCCTGCTTTTATCGGCGTAACCCATAGGTTGTTTTACAAATACTTCCGATTTTATAGTTCCGTTTAGGAATGCTGTTTCTACATCCATTTGCATAATCATCGAACCATATTGACAACAATAAGATAGTAATAACTTCAGCGTTTGCATTTTTGCCACTGGAGAATATAAATCTTCCGGTATTTCCTTTTGTTGGAAACCCCGAACAACTAGTCGCGCTTTCTTACGATTATCGGATTTATTCGTATATACCCATTTCAAATCTAATACCTTTTTATCTTTTGGTTTCTCTACTAATTGCCAGGTTTTTATTTGTGACTAAACTATTCATTTCTCGATCCATTGCTTCTTTCCATGATCTACTGTCATCTCCACTTAAAGCTTCTTCATAGGTTTGAGGACTGCCTGCGCTAACTACATTCACATAAATGAAATATGGGCTCGTTTGGCCATATCTTTGAGGTTTCTTTGTTTCCCGTCCTGGCATTCTCAAATTATTTTCTATGTCCTCAAGTTTTTCTTCTGATTCGTTACTTAAATTTCTCTCCTTTTTATTACAACCTGCTCGACCTTTTTGTTGATGTGGTCACCACTTCTAGGAAAACTCCACATCTGGTCTTTTTAGCTTTCTCAAGCGCTGAAGACATCGACAGCATATAGACAAAAGAATAGCAGGGAGGCAGACCATAAACGGTAGACAGGCGACGTTGGCTTCGGGGTTCTCAGTCATAAAGTAACACTGCTAGCGTGCGGATCTGGACCAGCTCAAATTGTATTCCTGTATTTCATTATTAAGTCAAATATATACTTTGTATCTTACACTTTATCCACGCGTTTTTCGCTCTTTATATACCGAATAACCTCAACAGGTTATGGGCCCAGGGCTGTAGAGTGTAAGATAGCAACGCGAAGTGAATAAATTGTCAAAGTATTGTGCTTAGTAAAGTAAGTGATAGTGCTAAAATGGAATCAGCAAGTGCGAATATCGAGATGTTACGTGGCGAAGAAAACTGGCTCCAGTGGCGTTTTGTCATGCGTACACTTTTGGAGGAAGATGACGACCTGATCAACGTGTGTGAAGGGAATCTGTGTCATCCAAGTAACAGTGCGGATAAAGAAATCGCCCGTAAAAGATTTTTGAAAGCAGATCGGCTAGCAAGAAAATTAATTGTGACCTCAGTAGGAAGGAAACCGTTGGATCTTCTTTTATGTTGCTCAACAGCACATGAAATGTGGAAAAAGTTGAATACAGTATATGACATGAAGTCGGATGAGAATCTAAGTATGGTCCAGAAGCAGTTCTTCAATTTTAAATGGGAAGAATCTGAAAATGTATCTTACAACTTATCAAAATTGCAATTGATAGCGGCGAAGATGAAAACTCTTGGGAGTGAAATTGGCGAGAAAATGCTGATAACACGCATTTCATCGGTGTTACCGAACAAATTTGACCATTTTCACAGTGCGTGGGATTCGGTGGAAGAAGAAAAGAAGACTTTAGACAAGCTTAGTACCAGGCTGATGGCGGAAGAAATCAGATGGAAGAAAGACGGCCAGGAAACATCGCTGGCGCTGGTAACAAAAGGTAACAATTATAAAAGGGAACAGCAGAAGCAGTCAAGCAAACGTGAATACGAGAAACAAGGACCAAGCTGTTTCAACTGTGGAAAAGTTGGCCATCTAAAGAAGGATTGCTTTAGATGCTTTACATGCAAAAGGAAAGGCCACACCAGCAAAAATTGCTTCAAAAATAAGAAAGGAAACAACAGCAGAGACAACCAGGAACCCAGAAATGAAAATCGAGATCACAGCGGAATTGGTCTATTAGGAAGCACCTCAACGATACAAGTGGCAAACTATGATGCTTGGATAATCGACTCAGGAGCTACGAATCACATGACAGGACGACAAGAATGGTTCAGCGTCTTCGAAAAATTCGATAACACGGTGAAGATAGAAATCGGCGATGGTACGTTCATGGATGCGTACGGCAAAGGAAAAATCAAGATAGAGACTTTTGTGGACGGCAAATGGGTAGCATGTACAATGAACGATGTCTTGTATGTACCAGGTATGAAAAGAAATCTATTTTCCATTAGATCTGTTGCCAGAAGAGGTATAGATTTCTGTATTCTAAGGGAAGGGAAAAACTGCATGTTTTTACAAAGTCAGAAAATAATAGCAAGGGGTTCTGTTATTGGAAATTTATATAAGGTCGACATGCGAGTTATCATACCGTCAGTTTGTAATCTTAGCAATAGAGTGGAGTCAAACGCGGACACACTGCAGTTATGGCACGAACGGCTATGTCATCAAAACATCAGACACGTTAAGGAATTTTTAAAGAATTCGAATATAAAAGTTGTAGAGGATAGTAACTTTTTCTGTGAAGGTTGCGCGTACGGGAAACACCATAGATCGAGTTTTCACCAGAAAACCAAGCGTGCGACTAAACCTCGCGAAATTATTTATACGGATGTATGTGGACCTATGGAAGTCGAGTCATTAGGCAGAAAATTGTATTTTCTTGCGTTTAAAGATGATTTTTCCAAATTCACAAAGATTTACTTCTTACGACATAAGTCAGAAGTACTCGAAAAGTTAAAAACTTTTTGCATAGAAGTCGAAAATCAATCCAATGATAAGATCAAAGAAATTCATAGTGATGGAGGGAAAGAATTCAAAAATAAAGAGGTTAAAGAATTTTTAAGAAGTCAGGGAATTAAGCATACGATTAACGTCCCATTCACTCCTGAACAGAATGGCGTCGCAGAAAGAGAAAATAGAACAATAGTAGAAGCAGGAATGTCGATGTTATATTCGAAATCTAATCTACCGCTGTTTTTATGGGCCGAAGCCATGAACACCGCAGTGCATGTCATAAATAAGACCGGGCCGACAAGACAAGACAAGAAAACACCATATGAACTGTGGTACGGGAAATCGCCAGATGTAGAAAAGTTTAGAGTTTTCGGTACTGAATGCTTTGCACACATACCTGCGGAAAAGAGAAGGAAATTGGACAGAAAGTCTAACAAAGGATATTTGGTAGGCTATCTAGATGACGGACGAGGGTATCGAGTGTACGTGCCGACCGAAAGAAATATAATATTAAGCCGTGACGTAATATTTAAGCCCGAGTTAGAAACTGAAAAATTCGTTAATTTAAGTTTACCGAAAATTGTCGAGCGCGAAGATGTGCGTGCACAGAGCGATAGAGTATGTACGTATGAAAGTGCAGAGAGTGAAACTGAAAAACAACCCTTTATAACTAGCGAGAATGTGAGACAATTGAGAGATAGAGATAAGATCAAGCGAACCGATTTTTATGGTAACCCAGTAACGTACGTAGCGGAAAAATTACCAGTTGATTTTAACGAAGCGATGAGATCCGAAAAGAAAGAAATTATGTGGCTAAAGAAAATATTTCTCGAATGCAAAATAGAGATATTTCAGTATACGCTATGTGTAAATAATACTAGTGCCGTAAAATTAATTAAGAATCCTGAATTCCATCAAAGAAGTAAGCATATTGATATAAGATACTACTTTTTGCGAGATTTATACAATAGAGGCGAAATTGATGTAACATATGTAACAAGCGAAGAGCAACTGACAGATATATGTACAAAGGCGTTGCCAAAAACAAGATTTAAATATTTAAGACAAAAGTTAGGTTCGAAAAATGAAAAAGATGTTAAGAGGTAACCGTTTATAGAGATGTAGAGTTTTTAGGGGGGGTGTCGAAGTGACCAGCACTTCTAATAAAAAAAAAACTCTACATGATCTGTTTAGTCCTCTCGTGTTTTAGTAATAAACTAATTTGAATGGAAAAGAGAAAGGCAGCTGGCAAATGTATTTGTGAAGACATTGACAAAATCAAGAGTTAGAAAAATATTAAGATATAATTGTTTGTAGGGATGTAGAGTTTTAGGGAGGGTGTTGAAGTGGCCAGCACTTCTAGGAAAACTCCACATCTGGTCTTTTTAGCTTTCTCAAGCGCTGAAGCCATCGACAGCATATAGACAAAAGAATAGCAAGGAGGCAGACCATAAACGGTAGACAGGCGACGTTGGCTTCGGGGTTCTCAGTCATAAAGTAACACTGCAAGCGTGCGGATCTGGACCAGCTCAAATTGTATTCCTGTATTTCATTATTAAGTCAAATATATACTTTGTATCTTACACTTTATCCACGCGTTTTTCTCTCTTTATATACCGAATAACCTCAACACTTTTCGTCACTTGTTTCACTTTCATGAATTTCGTTTGTATCCGAATGTTCTTCAAAATCCTTTTCCGTTTCATTATCTGATTCATCCATTCCTTGAAATCCTACTAAATTATCATTTTCACCTATAAATTCTACGTGTCTTGCAATTATAATTTTATTATTAACTAAGATCCTATATCCAACGTTTTCATAACCTACAAGTATTCCAATATCTGCCTTTTTGTGCCATTTCGAATTTATTTTAAATTCAGATATTCTTACGAAAACTATACTCCCGTACAATCTTAAATTATTTATATTCGGTTTCCTTCTCAACAATATTTCGATTGGTGTTTTATTTTCACATGTTTTCGTAATGGTTCTATTTTTTAAATACACCGCGGTTCTAACTATTTTCGACCAATATTTAATATTTAGTTTCGAATCATGTAATAAGCATCTAGCGGAATTCGTGATTGTTCTATTGTAGCGCTCAGCTGTTCCATTTAACTAGTGAACATAAGGTGGGCATGGTTCTAAGAGAATTCCCGTTTCCCTAATTAGATTGTACATGTTTTTGTTCATATATTCTTTTCCATTATCGCATCTTAGTCTCTTTATCTTCTTACCAGTAAGATTTTCAACTTTATTTATATAATCAAGGATTCAATCGTAAACCTCATCTTTCGATTTCAAAGAATAAATTAATGCGCACTTACTATAATCGTCCATAAATGTTAAGAAATATTTAGATCCATCAAACCCGGTATTTTTATAAGTTCCATTTAAATCGGTATGTACTAATTCTAAACTCTCGCGTGCTCTACTACGGTTACTCTGGATAGGTACATTGTGCTACTTATTTTGCATACACGCACCACAATTTAATTGAACTTGCTCCAATTTTTCTGGCATTCCCTCAATTAATTTTTTCTTACACGTCGTATCTAAATAAGTAAAGTTTACATGTCCTCGGATTCTGTGAAATTTTTCCCTGTTCTTCATTTTTTTTCTACATTTTTGGCGTGAGATTCTTGCCTTCCAATGTAACTAGTTATTTTATATAAACCATGATCGTTGAATGCGATCCCTATCAACTTTCTATATTTGTTATAGATCTTTGAAGTATTCCCTGCTGAGAGTATCTTATTTTTATTCGTTACTCTCGCATAGCTAACCAAGTTATTATCCATTTCTTCCACATAAAATACATTTGACATTATAATTTCAACCCTTCTTTTGTTTACTTCAAAGTAAGTTAAAATTTTTCCAACTTTTGTTCCTTTTAATGTTCTACCGTCTCCTAGTTTTACGTTTATCGGGTTCCTTAAGTTTTCGTATTCAAAAAAATACGAGTCATCATTTACAATGTGATCTGAACATTCACTATCCAATATCCAATCTATTTTTCGCGAATCGCTGGTATATACTGTGATAGTATCCTTACTATTATCGGGCTGCACTCGCGTTAGGAAGGAGTCAATTCCTTGGTCGTCGTAGTCCTCGCTGTTTAAATAATTTGCGTCTTGTCGACTTGCCCCATTGTAGCGTTGCTGCCAACCTCTGCTTCGTCCTCGTTGTCCAAATCCACGCTGAACATATCCTCGTCTTTTGTGGCCAGAACCTCGTCCGCCGCGACCCCTATTCTGCTATGACTGATACGCACCTCCTTGCCATTGCGCTCCTCCATTGATTCCGCCTCTGCATGTATTCGTGCAATTTTTTATCACGTGGCCGTACTTTCCACAGCCATGGCACTTTATTTCTCTCTTTTCTCAACTTTGAAAACATTTGACCATTTCCTATCACTTTTACTCTCCCTACGCATTTCCCACATTATAATTTTATTTTTTAAAAAATCACAAGTTCAATCACTTTCTTTCAATGAGTCGATTAAGTCATCAATATATATCAATGATTCTGGTAGTGTTTTCAGCATGTAATCGAGTTTTTCACGTTCACTTACGTTTGCACCAGCACTCTTTAATTCATTTATCGTCTTCTCAAATTCCGTGGAAAATGAACCTGATTCCTCAATATCTTTCAACCTCATCATGTCGAGTCTACGTCTTATAGAAAGTTGAAATGCTGTTGATTCCTTCATATACATCTCATCGAATTTTGTAATTATTTTGTAAACAGTGTCTTGATCACCAACAAATTCTAATTGCTCATTTGTTATACTACAATAGATGCAGTTCATCGCCCATCGATTCTTTTCATCCCAAATATCTTTCGCATCCGTGTCCATTTTCTCTCGTGTAGCCAGTTTATAACATTTTTTACACTTTAAATACATTAATGTTCTTTTCTTCCACGCTTTGTAATTACGTACATCGAATACTTGAATTTTAGTTTTATCGTCCATTGGCATTTTGATTCGTCTTTTCATCTTCACCCTTTTTTCAAAAACAGTTCTCCTCGCTATACAGATTCCTCTTATCTGCTCCGCCAACAGCCTCTTTATCTCTTCAGAACATATTTCCAATTCTTTCAAAATGAACCTTTTTTATACATTCACTCCCGGTTACACGTGGTCCCATATCCTTAAATCCCGTCAACCACGAATTTTGCTACCATGTTGAGAATTGTGGATCCTGATGGCCGAAATATTGTTATGGAAACATTCAATTTACGTTGGCCATTACTATTAACGTAGACACATATTTACTGTATAAACGATTTCTAGAATATTTATCGATGTACACTTGCGCGCGTCTCAGCACTTTTATTCATACCCGACCTTTTGAAGACTGTTAACCGACCGAACTAATTACATTCGTCTGTTTTTCAGTCGCCGCGCACACACATATCTCCACACACTGATATCCACATACAAACATCTCCACTACGCACTCGACCTAGTCCAGCACAAAAATTTTACATATCTCAATACACCTCCTTAATTATTGTGCTGCATATTCATTTCCTTTTGTGAAAATTAAACTATTTTTAAAAGTAATCTAAAATTTTCAAAATTATTTCTCCCTAGAGCCTTCGTTTGGATATCTGATACATTGTTTTCTGAATTTACTTTTATAACGTCAATCTCTTTATTTTCCCAACTTTCATTTACAAAATGGAAATGTACTTCAATGTACTCATAATTTTTTGTCAAGTTTCCAAATTTTTATATCGCAATCGCTCCAGAATTATGTTCGTAAATTTTTATTGGTCTCTCGATCATTATTTTGAAATTTTTCAATAATTTCTTTAGAAATTTTATTTCACTCCCTGCTTCTGACAAAACTACTTACTCGGCGGCTGTTGATGATTTTGTCACGCTGTTTCGCTTTCTCGATTTCCAGTAAATTGCGTTTCCGAAAAATCTTATGATAAATCCCGTAGTAGTCTTGTAGTAGTCTTATGATAAATCACCGTCAACAAAGCAATAAATGATTTCAGCGTTCAAATTTCTTTCATAAGTCAACTTTAATTTTCTGGTTAAATATAAGTATTACAAAATTCTCAACGCATATTTATAATGGGTCCCGTCGTAACTGTTTTGAAATCGACTTAAATAGTTTACACTATAAGTTAACGTATAATCTTGTTCCAGTACTAATAAATTATGAAGCTCCTATGAGGTTTCTATATCTTATATCGTCTGAGGCTGACTATGCGGGTTCTAAATTTGAATTTTTTTCCTTTGGTGTAAAATATAGTTTACTATTTTCAATATTCTACCGTTTCGCTAATGACTCTATATAACTACTTTTATCTAATTTCATCTCACACTTCTTATGATCGTATTCAATGTATATTCCTAAGTAAGTCTTTACTTCACCTAAGTCCCTCATCGCAAATTTGTTTGACAATTTATTTTTAATTTCATCGATTTTTCTTTTGTTTTTTCCACACATTAATAAGTCATCCACGAATAGAATTAAGTATATAACATGATCGCTCTCATACTTCATATACAGACAATAATCACTCTCACTTCTTTGAAAACCTATTTTACATACTTACAAACCTAGTTTACATACTTTCCCGCTTTTATCGGCGTAACCCATAGGTTGTTTTACAAATACTTCCGATTTTATAGTTCCGTTTAGGAATGCTGTTTCTACATCCATTTGCATAATCATCGAACCATATTGACAACAATAAGATAGTAATAACTTCAGCGTTTGCATTTTTGCCACTGGAGAATATAAATCTTCCGGTATTTCCTTTTGTTGGGAACCCCGAACAACTAGTCGCGCTTTCTTACGATTATCGGATTTATTCGTATATACCCATTTCAAATCTAATACCTTTTTATCTTTTGGTTTCTCTACTAATTGCCAGGTTTTTATTTGTGACTAAACTATTCATTTCTCGATCCATTGCTTCTTTCCATGATCTGCTGTCATCTCCACTTAAAGCTTCTTCATAGGTTTGAGGACTGCCTGCGCTAACTACATTCACATAAATGAAATATGAGCTCGTTTGGCCATATCTTTGAGGTTTCTTTGTTTCCCGTCCTGGCCTTCTCAAATTATTTTCTATGTCCTCAAGTTTTTCTTCTGATTCGTTACTTAAATTTCTCTCCTTTTTTATTACAACCTGCTCGACCTTTTTGTTGATGTGGTCACCACTTCTAGGAAAACTCCACATCTGGTCTTTTTAGCTTTCTCAAGCGCTGAAGACATCGACAGCATATAGACAAAAGAATAGCAGGGAGGCAGACCATAAACGGTAGACAGGCGACGTTGGCTTCGGGGTTCTCAGTCATAAAGTAACACTGCTAGCGTGCGGATCTGGACCAGCTCAAATTGTATTCCTGTATTTCATTATTAAGTCAAATATATACTTTGTATCTTACACTTTATCCACGCGTTTTTCGCTCTTTACATACCGAATAACCTCAACAGGTTATGGGCCCAGGGCTGTAGAGTGTAAGATAGCAACGCGAAGTGAATAAATTGTCAAAGTATTGTGCTTAGTAAAGTAAGTGATAGTGCTAAAATGGAATAAGCAAGTGCGAAGATCGAGATGTTACGTGGCGAAGAAAACTGGCTCCAGTGGCGTTTTGTCATGCGTACACTTTTGGAGGAAGATGACGACCTGATCAACGTGTGTGAAGGGAATCTGTGTCATCCAAGTAACAGTGCGGAGAAAGAAATCGCCCGTAAAAGATTTTTGAAGGCAGATCGGCTAGCAAGAAAATTAATTGTGACCTCAGTAGGAAGGAAACCGTTGGATCTTCTTTTATGTTGCTCAACAGCACATGAAATGTGGAAAAAGTTGAATACAGTATATGACATGAAGTCGGATGAGAATCTAAGTATGGTCCAGAAGCAGTTCTTCAATTTTAAATGGGAAGAATCTGAAAATGTATCTTACAACTTATCAAAATTGCAATTGATAGCGGCGAAGATGAAAACTCTTGGGAGTGAAATTGGCGAGAAAATGCTGATAACACGCATTTCATCGGTGTTACCGAACAAATTTGACCATTTTCACAGTGCGTGGGATTCGGTGGAAGAAGAAAAGAAGACTTTAGACAAGCTTAGTACCAGGCTGATGGCGGAAGAAATCAGATGGAAGAAAGACGGCCAGGAAACATCGCTGGCGCTGGTAACAAAAGGTAACAATTATAAAAGGGAACAGCAGAAGCAGTCAAGCAAACGTGAATACGAGAAACAAGGACCAAGCTGTTTCAACTGTGGAAAAGTTGGCCATCTAAAGAAGGATTGCTTTAGATGCTTTACATGCAAAAGGAAAGGCCACACCAGCAAAAATTGCTTCAAAAATAAGAAAGGAAACAACAGCAGAGACAACCAGGAACCCAGAAATGAAAATCGAGATCACAGCGGAATTGGTCTATTAGGAAGCACCTCAACGATACAAGTGGCAAACCATGATGCTTGGATAATCGACTCAGGAGCTACGAATCACATGACAGGACGACAAGAATGGTTCAGCGTCTTCGAAAAATTCGATAACACGGTGAAGATAGAAATCGGCGATGGTACGTTCATGGATGCGTACGGCAAAGGAAAAATCAAGATAGAGACTTTTGTGGACGGCAAATGGGTAGCATGTACAATGAACGATGTCTTGTATGTACCAGGTATGAAAAGAAATCTATTTTCCATTAGATCTGTTGCCAGAAGAGGTATAGATTTCTGTATTCTAAGGGAAGGGAAAAACTGCATGTTTTTACAAAGTCAGAAAATAATAGCAAGAGGTTCTGTTATTGGAAATTTATATAAGGTCGACATGCGAGTTATCATACCGTCAGTTTGTAATCTTAGCAATAGAGCGGAGTCAAACGCGGACACACTGCAGTTATGGCACGAACGGCTATGTCATCAAAACATCAGACACGTTAAGGAATTTTTAAAGAATTCGAATATAAAAGTTGTAGAGGATAGTAACTTTTTCTGTGAAGGTTGCGCGTACGGGAAACACCATATATCGAGTTTTCACCAGAAAACCAAGCGTGCGACTAAACCTCGCGAAATTATTTATACGGATGTATGTGGACCTATGGAAGTCGAGTCATTAGGCAGAAAATTGTATTTTCTTGCGTTTAAAGATGATTTTTCCAAATTCACAAAGATTTACTTCTTACGACATAAGTCAGAAGTACTCGAAAAGTTAAAAACTTTTTGCATAGAAGTCGAAAATCAATCCAATGATAAGATCAAAGAAATTCATAGTGATGGAGGGAAAGAATTCAAAAATAAAGAGGTTAAAGAATTTTTAAGAAGTCAGGGAATTAAGCATACGATTAACGTCCCATTCACTCCTGAACAGAATGGCGTCGCAGAAAGAGAAAATAGAACAATAGTAGAAGCAGGAATGTCGATGTTATATTCGAAATCTAATCTACCGCTGTTTTTATGGGCCGAAGCCATGAACACCGCAGTGCATGTCATAAATAAGACCGGGCCGACAAGACAAGACAAGAAAACACCATATGAACTGTGGTACGGGAAATCGCCAGATGTAGAAAAGTTTAGAGTTTTCGGTACTGAATGCTTTGCACACATACCTGCGGAAAAGAGAAGGAAATTGGACAGAAAGTCTAACAAAGGATATTTGGTAGGCTATCTAGATGACGGACGAGGGTATCGAGTGTACGTGCCGACCGAAAGAAATATAATATTAAGCCGTGACGTAATATTTAAGCCCGAATTAGAAACTGAAAAATTCGTTAATTTAAGTTTACCGAAAATTGTCGAGCGCGAAGATGTGCGTGCACAGAGCGATAGAGTATGTACGTATGAAAGTGCAGAGAGTGAAACTGAAAAACAACCCTTTATAACTAGCGAGAATGTGAGACAATTGAGAGATAGAGATAAGATCAAGCGAACCGATTTTTATGGTAACCCAGTAACGTACGTAGCGGAAAAATTACCAGTTGATTTTAACGAAGCGATGAGATCCGAAAAGAAAGAAATTATGTGGCTAAAGAAAATATTTCTCGAATGCAAAATAGAGATATTTCAGTATACGCTATGTGTAAATAATACTAGTGCCGTAAAATTAATTAAGAATCCTGAATTCCATCAAAGAAGTAAGCATATTGATATGAGATACTATTTTTTGCGAGATTTATACAATAGAGGCGAAATTGATGTAACATATGTAACAAGCGAAGAGCAACTGGCAGATACATGTACAAAGGCGTTGCCAAAAACAAGATTTAAATATTTAAGACAAAAGTTAGGTTCGAAAAATGAAAAAGATGTTAAGAGGTAACCGTTTATAGAGATGTAGAGTTTTTAGGGGGGGTGTCGAAGTGACCAGCACTTCTAATAAAAAAAACTCTACATGATCTGTTTAGTCCTCTCGTGTTTTAGTAATAAACTAATTTGAATGGAAAAGAGAAAGGCAGCTGGCAAATGTATTTGTGAAGACATTGACAAAATCAAGAGTTAGAAAAATATTAAGATATAATTGTTTGTAGGGATGTAGAGTTTTAGGGAGGGTGTTGAAGTGGCCAGCACTTCTAGGAAAACTCCACATCTGGTCTTTTTAGCTTTCTCAAGCGCTGAAGCCATCGACAGTATATAGACAAAAGAATAGCAAGGAGGAAGACCATAAACGGTAGACAGGCGACGTTGGCTTCGGGGTTCTCAGTCATAAAGTAACACTGCAAGCGTGCGGATCTGGACCAGCTCAAATTGTATTCCTGTATTTCATTATTAAGTCAAATATATACTTTGTATCTTACACTTTATCCACGCGTTTTTCTCTCTTTATATACCGAATAACCTCAACACTTTTCGTCACTTGTTTCACTTTCATGAATTTCGTTTGTATCCGAATGTTCTTCAAAATCCTTTTCCGTTTCATTATCTGATTCATCTATTCCTTGAAATCCTACTAAATTATCATTTTCACCTATAAATTCTACGTGTCTTGCAATTATAATTTTATTATTAACTAAGATCCTATATCCAACGTTTTCATAACCTACAAGTATTCCAATATCTGCCTTTTTGTGCCATTTCGAATTTATTTTAAATTCAGATATTCTTACGAAAACTATACTCCCGTACAATCTTAAATTATTTATATTCGGTTTCCTTCTTAACAATATTTCGATTGGTGTTTTATTTTCACATGTTTTCGTAATGGTTCTATTTTTTAAGTACACCGCGGTTCTAACTATTTTCGACCAATATTTAATATTTAGTTTCGAATCATGTAATAAGCATCTAGCGGAATTCGTGATTGTTCTATTGTAGCGCTCAGCTGTTCCATTTAACTAGTGAACATAAGGTGGGCATGGTTCTAGGAGAATTCCCGTTTCCCTAATTAGATTGTACATGTTTTTGTTCATATATTCTTTTCCATTATCGCATCTTAGTCTCTTTATCTTCTTACCAGTAAGATTTTCAACTTTATTTATATAATCAAGGATTCAATCGTAAACCTCATCTTTCGATTTCAAAGAATAAATTAATGCGCACTTACTATAATCGTCCATAAATGTTAAGAAATATTTAGATCCATCAAACCCGGTATTTTTATAAGTTCCATTTAAATCGGTATGTACTAATTCTAAACTCTCGCGTGCTCTACTACGGTTACTCTGGATAGGTACATTGTGCTACTTATTTTGCATACACGCACCACAATTTAATTGAACTTGCTCCAATTTTTCTGGCATTCCCTCAATTAATTTTTTCTTACACGTCGTATCTAAATAAGTAAAGTTTACATGTCCTCGGATTCTGTGAAATTTTTCCCTGTTCTTCATTTTTTTTCTACATTTTTGGCGTGAGATTCTTGCCTTCCAATGTAACTAGTTATTTTATATAAACCATGATCGTTGAATGCGATCCCTATCAACTTTCTATATTTGTTATAGATCTTTGAAGTATTCCCTGCTGAGAGTATCTTATTTTTATTCGTTACTCTCGCATAGCTAACCAAGTTATTATCCATTTCTTCCACATAAAATACATTTGACATTATAATTTCAACCCTTCTTTTGTTTACTTCAAAGTAAGTTAAAATTTTTCCAACTTTTGTTCCTTTTAATGTTCTACCGTCTCCTAGTTTTACGTTTATCGGGTTCCTTAAGTTTTCGTATTCAAAAAAATACGAGTCATCATTTACAATGTGATCTGAACATTCACTATCCAATATCCAATCTATTTTTCGCGTATCGCTGGTATATACTGTGATAGTATCCTTACTATTATCGGGCTGCACTCGCGTTAGGAAGGAGTCAATTCCTTGGTCGTCGTAGTCCTCGCTGTTTAAATAATTTGCGTCTTGTCGACTTGCCCCATTGTAGCGTTGCTGCCAACCTCTGCTTCGTCCTCGTTGTCCAAATCCACGCTGAACATATCCTCGTCTTTTGTGGCCAGAACCTCGTCCGCCGCGACCCCTATTCTGCTATGACTGATACGCACCTCCTTGCCATTGCGCTCCTCCATTGATTCCGCCTCTGCATGTATTCGTGCAATTTTTTATCACGTGGCCGTACTTTCCACAGCCACGGCACTTTATTTCTCTCTTTTCTCAACTTTGAAAACATTTGACCATTTCCTATCACTTTTACTCTCCCTACGCATTTCCCACATTATAATTTTATTTTTTAAAAAATCACAAGTTCAATCACTTTCTTTCAATGAGTCGATTAAGTCATCAATATATATCAATGATTCTGGTAGTGTTTTCAGCATGTAATCGAGTTTTTCACGTTCACTTACGTTTGCACCAGCACTCTTTAATTCATTTATCGTCTTCTCAAATTCCGTGGAAAATGAACCTGATTCCTCAATATCTTTCAACCTCATCATGTCGAGTCTACGTCTTATAGAAAGTTGAAATGCTGTTGATTCCTTCATATACATCTCATCGAATTTTGTAATTATTTTGTAAACAGTGTCTTGATCACCAACAAATTCTAATTGCTCATTTGTTATACTACAATAGATGCAGTTCATCGCCCATCGATTCTTTTCATCCCAAATATCTTTCGCATCCGTGTCCATTTTCTCTCGTGTAGCCAGTTTATAACATTTTTTACACTTTAAATACATTAATGTTCTTTTCTTCCACGCTTTGTAATTACGTACATCGAATACTTGAATTTTAGTTTTATCGTCCATTGGCATTTTGATTCGTCTTTTCATCTTCACCCTTTTTTCAAAAACAGTTCTCCTCGCTATACAGATTCCTCTTATCTGCTCCGCCAACAGCCTCTTTATCTCTTCAGAACATATTTCCAATTCTTTCAAAATGAACCTTTTTTATACATTCACTCCCGGTTACACGTGGTCCCATATCCTTAAATCCCGTCAACCACGAATTTTGCTACCATGTTGAGAATTGTGGATCCTGATGGCCGAAATATTGTTATGGAAACATTCAATTTACGTTGGCCATTACTATTAACGTAGACACATATTTACTGTATAAACGATTTCTAGAATATTTATCGATGTACACTTGCGCGCGTCTCAGCACTTTTATTCATACCCGACCTTTTGAAGACTGTTAACCGACCGAACTAATTACATTCGTCTGTTTTTCAGTCGCCGCGCACACACATATCTCCACACACTGATATCCACATACAAACATCTCCACTACGCACTCGACCTAGTCCAGCACAAAAATTTTACATATCTCAATACACCTCCTTAATTATTGTGCTGCATATTCATTTCCTTTTGTGAAAATTAAACTATTTTTAAAAGTAATCTAAAATTTTCAAAATTATTTCTCCCTAGAGCCTTCGTTTGGATATCTGATACATTGTTTTCTGAATTTACTTTTATAACGTCAATCTCTTTATTTTCCCAACTTTCATTTACAAAATGGAAATGTACTTCAATGTACTCATAATTTTTTGTCAAGTTTCCATATTTTTATATCGCAATCGCTCCAGAATTATGTTCGTAAATTTTTATTGGTCTCTCGATCATTATTTTGAAATTTTTCAATAATTTCTTTAGAAATTTTATTTCACTCCCTGCTTCTGACAAAACTACTTACTCGGCGGCTGTTGATGATTTTGTCACGCTGTTTCGCTTTCTCGATTTCCAGTAAATTGCGTTTCCGAAAAATCTTATGATAAATCCCGTAGTAGTCTTGTAGTAGTCTTATGATAAATCACCGTCAACAAAGCAATAAATGATTTCAGCGTTCAAATTTCTTTCATAAGTCAACTTTAATTTTCTGGTTAAATATAAGTATTACAAAATTCTCAACGCATATTTATAATGGGTCCCGTCGTAACTGTTTTGAAATCGACTTAAATAGTTTACACTATAAGTTAACGTATAATCTTGTTCCAGTACTAATAAATTATGAAGCTCCTATGAGGTTTCTATATCTTATATCGTCTGAGGCTGACTATGCGGGTTCTAAATTTGAATTTTTTTCCTTTGGTGTAAAATATAGTTTACTATTTTCAATATTCTACCGTTTCGCTAATGACTCTATATAACTACTTTTATCTAATTTCATCTCACACTTCTTATGATCGTATTCAATGTATATTCCTAAGTAAGTCTTTACTTCACCTAAGTCCCTCATCGCAAATTTGTTTGACAATTTATTTTTAATTTCATCGATTTTTCTTTTGTGTTTTCCACACATTAATAAGTCATCCACGAATAGAATTAAGTATATAACATGATCGCTCTCATACTTCATATACAGACAATAATCACTCTCACTTCTTTGAAAACCTATTTTACATACTTACAAACCTAGTTTACATACTTTCCTGCTTTTATCGGCGTAACCCATAGGTTGTTTTACAAATACTTCCGATTTTATAGTTCCGTTTAGGAATGCTGTTTCTACATCCATTTGCATAATCATCGAACCATATTGACAACAATAAGATAGTAATAACTTCAGCGTTTGCATTTTTGCCACTGGAGAATATAAATCTTCCGGTATTTCCTTTTGTTGGAAACCCCGAACAACTAGTCGCGCTTTCTTACGATTATCGGATTTATTCGTATATACCCATTTCAAATCTAATACCTTTTTATCTTTTGGTTTCTCTACTAATTGCCAGGTTTTTATTTGTGACTAAACTATTCATTTCTCGATCCATTGCTTCTTTCCATGATCTACTGTCATCTCCACTTAAAGCTTCTTCATAGGTTTGAGGACTGCCTGCGCTAACTACATTCACATAAATGAAATATGGGCTCGTTTGGCCATATCTTTGAGGTTTCTTTGTTTCCCGTCCTGGCCTTCTCAAATTATTTTCTATGTCCTCAAGTTTTTCTTCTGATTCGTTACTTAAATTTCTCTCCTTTTTCTTACAACCTGCTCGACCTTTTTGTTGATGTGGTCACCACTTCTAGGAAAACTCCACATCTGGTCTTTTTAGCTTTCTCAAGCGCTGAAGACATCGACAGCATATAGACAAAAGAATAGCAGGGAGGCAGACCATAAACGGTAGACAGGCGACGTTGGCTTCGGGGTTCTCAGTCATAAAGTAACACTGCAAGCGTGCGGATCTGGACCAGCTCAAATTGTATTCCTGTATTTCATTATTAAGTCAAATATATACTTTGTATCTTACACTTTATCCACGCGTTTTTCGCTCTTTATATACCGAATAACCTCAACAGGTTATGGGCCCAGGGCTGTAGAGTGTAAGATAGCAACGCGAAGTGAATAAATTGTCAAAGTATTGTGCTTAGTAAAGTAAGTGATAGTGCTAAAATGGAATCAGCAAGTGCGAATATCGAGATGTTACGTGGCGAAGAAAACTGGCTCCAGTGGCGTTTTGTCATGCGTACACTTTTGGAGGAAGATGACGACCTGATCAACGTGTGTGAAGGGAATCTGTGTCATCCAAGTAACAGTGCGGATAAAGAAATCGCCCGTAAAAGATTTTTGAAGGCAGATCGGCTAGCAAGAAAATTAATTGTGACCTCAGTAGGAAGGAAACCGTTGGATCTTCTTTTATGTTGCTCAACAGCACATGAAATGTGGAAAAAGTTGAATACAGTATATGACATGAAGTCGGATGAGAATCTAAGTATGGTCCAGAAGCAGTTCTTCAATTTTAAATGGGAAGAATCTGAAAATGTATCTTACAACTTATCAAAATTGCAATTGATACCGGCGAAGATGAAAACTCTTGGGAGTGAAATTGGCGAGAAAATGCTGATAACACGCATTTCATCGGTGTTACCGAACAAATTTGACCATTTTCACAGTGCGTGGGATTCGGTGGAAGAAGAAAAGAAGACTTTAGACAAGCTTAGTACCAGGCTGATGGCGGAAGAAATCAGATGGAAGAAAGACGGCCAGGAAACATCGCTGGCGCTGGTAACAAAAGGTAACAATTATAAAAGGGAACAGCAGAAGCAGTCAAGCAAACGTGAATACGAGAAACAAGGACCAAGCTGTTTCAACTGTGGAAAAGTTGGCCATCTAAAGAAGGATTGCTTTAGATGCTTTACATGCAAAAGGAAAGGCCACACCAGCAAAAATTGCTTCAAAAATAAGAAAGGAAACAACAGCAGAGACAACCAGGAACCCAGAAATGAAAATCGAGATCACAGCGGAATTGGTCTATTAGGAAGCACCTCAACGATACAAGTGGCAAACTATGATGCTTGGATAATCGACTCAGGAGCTACGAATCACATGACAGGACGACTAGAATGGTTCAGCGTCTTCGAAAAATTCGATAACACGGTGAAGATAGAAATCGGCGATGGTACGTTCATGGATGCGTACGGCAAAGGAAAAATCAAGATAGAGACTTTTGTGGACGGCAAATGGGTAGCATGTACAATGAACGATGTCTTGTATGTACCAGGTATGAAAAGAAATCTATTTTCCATTAGATCTGTTGCCAGAAGAGGTATAGATTTCTGTATTCTAAGGGAAGGGAAAAACTGCATGTTTTTACAAAATCAGAAAATAATAGCAAGGGGTTCTGTTATTGGAAATTTATATAAGGTCGACATGCGAGTTATCATACCGTCAGTTTGTAATCTTAGCAATAGAGCGGAGTCAAACGCGGACACACTGCAGTTATGGCACGAACGGCTATGTCATCAAAACATCATACACGTTAAGGAATTTTTAAAGAATTCGAATATAAAAGTTGTAGAGGATAGTAACTTTTTCTGTGAAGGTTGCGCGTACGGGAAACACCATAGATCGAGTTTTCACCAGAAAACCAAGCGTGCGACTAAACCTCGCGAAATTATTTATACGGATGTATGTGGACCTATGGAAGTCGAGTCATTAGGCAAAAAATTGTATTTTCTTGCGTTTAAAGATGATTTTTCCAAATTCACAAAGATTTACTTCTTACGACATAAGTCAGAAGTACTCGAAAAGTTGAAAACTTTTTGCATAGAAGTCGAAAATCAATCCAATGATAAGATCAAAGAAATTCATAGTGATGGAGGGAAAGAATTCAAAAATAAAGAGGTTAAAGAATTTTTAAGAAGTCAGGGAATTAAGCATACGATTAACGTCCCATACACTCCTGAACAGAATGGCGTCGCAGAAAGAGAAAATAGAACAATAGTAGAAGCAGGAATGTCGATGTTATATTCGAAATCTAATCTACCGCTGTTTTTATGGGCCGAAGCCATGAACACCGCAGTGCATGTCATAAATAAGACAGGGCCGACAAGACAAGACAAGAAAACACCATATGAACTGTGGTACGGGAAATCGCCAGATGTAGAAAAGTTTAGAGTTTTCGGTACTGAATGCTTTGCACACATACCTGCGGAAAAGAGAAGGAAATTGGACAGAAAGTCTAACAAAGGATATTTGGTAGGCTATCTAGATGACGGACGAGGGTATCGAGTGTACGTGCCGACCGAAAGAAATATAATATTAAGCCGTGACGTAATATTTAAGCCCGAATTAGAAACTGAAAAATTCGTTAATTTAAGTTTACCGAAAATTGTCGAGCGCGAAGATGTGCGTGCACAGAGCGATAGAGTATGTACGTATGAAAGTGCAGAGAGTGAAACTGAAAAACAACCCTTTATAACTAGCGAGAATGTGAGACAATTGAGAGATAGAGATAAGATCAAGCGAACCGATTTTTATGGTAACCCAGTAACGTACGTAGCGGAAAAATTACCAGTTGATTTTAACGAAGCGATGAGATCCGAAAAGAAAGAAATTATGTGGCTAAAGAAAATATTTCTCGAATGCAAAATAGAGATATTTCAGTATACGCTATGTGTAAATAATACTAGTGCCGTAAAATTAATTAAGAATCCTGAATTCCATCAAAGAAGTAAGCATATTGATATAAGATACTACTTTTTGCGAGATTTATACAATAGAGGCGAAATTGATGTAACATATGTAACAAGCGAAGAGCAACTGGCAGATACATGTACAAAGGCGTTGCCAAAAACAAGATTTAAATATTTAAGACAAAAGTTAGGTTCGAAAAATGAAAAAGATGTTAAGAGGTAACCGTTTATAGAGATGTAGAGTTTTTAGGGAAGGTGTCGAAGTGACTATCACTTCTAATAAAAAAAACTCTACATGATCTGTTTAGTCCTCTCGTGTTTTAGTAATAAACTAATTTGAATGGAAAAGAGAAAGGCAGCTGGCAAATGTATTTGTGAAGACATTGACAAAATCAAGAGTTAGAAAAATATTAAGATATAATTGTTTGTAGGGATGTAGAGTTTTAGGGAGGGTGTTGAAGTGGCCAGCACTTCTAGGAAAACTCCACATCTGGTCTTTTTAGCTTTCTCAAGCGCTGAAGCCATCGACAGTATATAGACAAAAGAATAGCAAGGAGGCAGACCATAAACGGTAGACAGGCGACGTTGGCTTCGGGGTTCTCAGTCATAAAGTAACACTGCAAGCGTGCGGATCTGGACCAGCTCAAATTGTATTCCTGTATTTCATTATTAAGTCAAATATATACTTTGTATCTTACACTTTATCCACGCGTTTTTCTCTCTTTATATACCGAATAACCTCAACACTTTTCGTCACTTGTTTCACTTTCATGAATTTCGTTTGTATCCGAATGTTCTTCAAAATCCTTTTCCGTTTCATTATCTGATTCATCCATTCCTTGAAATCCTACTAAATTATCATTTTCACCTATAAATTCTACGTGTCTTGCAATTATAATTTTATTATTAGCTAAGATCCTATATCCAACGTTTTCATAACCTACAAGTATTCCAATATCTGCCTTTTTGTGCCATTTCGAATTTATTTTAAATTCAGATATTCTTACGAAAACTATACTCCCGTACAATCTTAAATTATTTATATTCGGTTTCCTTCTCAACAATATTTCGATTGGTGTTTTATTTTCACATGTTTTCGTAATGGTTCTATTTTTTAAATACACCGCGGTTCTAACTATTTTCGACCAATATTTAATATTTAGTTTCGAATCATGTAATAAGCATCTAGCGGAATTCGTGATTGTTCTATTGTAGCGCTCAGCTGTTCCATTTAACTAGTGAACATAAGGTGGGCATGGTTCTAAGAGAATTCCCGTTTCCCTAATTAGATTGTACATGTTTTTGTTCATATATTCTTTTCCATTATCGCATCTTAGTCTCTTTATCTTCTTACCAGTAAGATTTTCAACTTTATTTATATAATCAAGGATTCAATCGTAAACCTCATCTTTCGATTTCAAAGAATAAATTAATGCGCACTTACTATAATCGTCCATAAATGTTAAGAAATATTTAGATCCATCAAACCCGGTATTTTTATAAGTTCCATTTAAATCGGTATGTACTAATTCTAAACTCTCGCGTGCTCTACTACGGTTACTCTGGATAGGTACATTGTGCTACTTATTTTGCATACACGCACCACAATTTAATTGAACTTGCTCCAATTTTTCTGGCATTCCCTCAATTAATTTTTTCTTACACGTCGTATCTAAATAAGTAAAGTTTACATGTCCTCGGATTCTGTGAAATTTTTCCCTGTTCTTCATTTTTTTTCTACATTTTTGGCGTGAGATTCTTGCCTTCCAATGTAACTAGTTATTTTATATAAACCATGATCGTTGAATGCGATCCCTATCAACTTTCTATATTTGTTATAGATCTTTGAAGTATTCCCTGCTGAGAGTATCTTATTTTTATTCGTTACTCTCGCATAGCTAACCAAGTTATTATCCATTTCTTCCACATAAAATACATTTGACATTATAATTTCAACCCTTCTTTTGTTTACTTCAAAGTAAGTTAAAATTTTTCCAACTTTTGTTCCTTTTAATGTTCTACCGTCTCCTAGTTTTACGTTTATCGGGTTCCTTAAGTTTTCGTATTCAAAAAAATACGAGTCATCATTTACAATGTGATCTGAACATTCACTATCCAATATCCAATCTATTTTTCGCGTATCGCTGGTATATACTGTGATAGTATCCTTAGTATTATCGCACTGCACTCGCGTTAGGAAGGAGTTAATTCCTTGGTCGTCGTAGTCCTCGCTGTTTAAATAATTTGCGTCTTGTCGACTTGCCCC
Organism: Bombus terrestris; assembly: GCF_910591885.1. Taxonomy (NCBI): domain Eukaryota; kingdom Metazoa; phylum Arthropoda; class Insecta; order Hymenoptera; family Apidae; genus Bombus; species Bombus terrestris. Next base: position 1,332,894 of record NW_025963549.1, read on the forward strand.
ATTGTAGCGTTGCTGCCAACCTCTGCTTCGTCCTCGTTGTCCAAATCCACGCTGAACATATCCTCGTCTTTTGTGGCCAGAACCTCGTCCGCCGCGACCCCTATTCTGCTATGACTGATACGCACCTCCTTGCCATTGCGCTCCTCCATTGATTCCGCCTCTGCATGTATTCGTGCAATTTTTTATCACGTGGCCGTACTTTCCACAGCCACGGCACTTTATTTCTCTCTTTTCTCAACTTTGAAAACATTTGACCATTTCCTATCACTTTTACTCTCCCTACGCATTTCCCACATTATAATTTTATTTTTTAAAAAATCACAAGTTCAATCACTTTCTTTCAATGAGTCGATTAAGTCATCAATATATATCAATGATTCTGGTAGTGTTTTCAGCATGTAATCGAGTTTTTCACGTTCACTTACGTTTGCACCAGCACTCTTTAATTCATTTATCGTCTTCTCAAATTCCGTGAAAAATGAACCTGATTCCTCAATATCTTTCAACCTCATCATGTCGAGTCTACGTCTTATAGAAAGTTGAAATGCTGTTGATTCCTTCATATACATCTCATCGAATTTTGTAATTATTTTGTAAACAGTGTCTTGATCACCAACAAATTCTAATTGCTCATTTGTTATACTACAATAGATGCAGTTCATCGCCCATTGATTCTTTTCATCCCAAATATCTTTCGCATCCGTGTCCATTTTCTCTCGTGTAGCCAGTTTATAACATTTTTTACACTTTAAATACATTAATGTTCTTTTCTTCCACGCTTTGTAATTACGTACATCGAATACTTGAATTTTAGTTTTATCGTCCATTGGCATTTTGATTCGTCTTTTCATCTTCACCCTTTTTTCAAAAACAGTTCTCCTCGCTATACAGATTCCTCTTATCTGCTCCGCCAACAGCCTCTTTATCTCTTCAGAACATATTTCCAATTCTTTCAAAATGAACCTTTTTTATACATTCACTCCCGGTTACACGTGGTCCCATATCCTTAAATCCCGTCAACCACGAATTTTGCTACCATGTTGAGAATTGTGGATCCTGATGGCCGAAATATTGTTATGGAAACATTCAATTTACGTTGGCCATTACTATTAACGTAGACACATATTTACTGTATAAACGATTTCTAGAATATTTATCGATGTACACTTGCGCGCGTCTCAGCACTTTTATTCATACCCGACCTTTTGAAGACTGTTAACCGACCGAACTAATTACATTCGTCTGTTTTTCAGTCGCCGCGCACACACATATCTCCACACACTGATATCCGCATACAAACATCTCCACTACGCACTCGACCTAGTCCAGCACAAAAATTTTACATATCTCAATACACCTCCTTAATTATTGTGCTGCATATTCATTTCCTTTTGTGAAAATTAAACTATTTTTAAAAGTAATCTAAAATTTTCAAAATTATTTCTCCCTAGAGCCTTCGTTTGAATATCTGATACATTGTTTTCTGAATTTACTTTTATAACGTCAATCTCTTTATTTTCCCAACTTTCATTTACAAAATGGAAATGTACTTCAATGTACTCATAATTTTTTGTCAAGTTTCCATATTTTTATATCGCAATCGCTCCAGAATTATGTTCGTAAATTTTTATTGGTCTCTCGATCATTATTTTGAAATTTTTCAATAATTTCTTTAGAAATTTTATTTCACTCCCTGCTTCTGACAAAACTACTTACTCGGCGGCTGTTGATGATTTTGTCACGCTGTTTCGCTTTCTCGATTTCCAGTAAATTGCGTTTCCGAAAAATCTTATGATAAATCCCGTAGTAGTCTTGTAGTAGTCTTATGATAAATCACCGTCAACAAAGCAATAAATGATTTCAGCGTTCAAATTTCTTTCATAAGTCAACTTTAATTTTCTGGTTAAATATAAGTATTACAAAATTCTCAACGCATATTTATAATGGGTCCCGTCGTAACTGTTTTGAAATCGACTTAAATAGTTTACACTATAAGTTAACGTATAATCTTGTTCCAGTACTAATAAATTATGAAGCTCCTATGAGGTTTCTATATCTTATATCGTCTGAGGCTGACTAGGCGGGTTCTAAATTTGAATTTTTTTCCTTTGGTGTAAAATATAGTTTACTATTTTCAATATTCTACCGTTTCGCTAATGACTCTATATAACTACTTTTATCTAATTTCATCTCACACTTCTTATGATCGTATTCAATGTATATTCCTAAGTAAGTCTTTACTTCACCTAAGTCCCTCATCGCAAATTTGTTTGACAATTTATTTTTAATTTCATCGATTTTTCTTTTGTGTTTTCCACACATTAATAAGTCATCCACGAATAGAATTAAGTATATAACATGATCGCTCTCATACTTCATATACAGACAATAATCACTCTCACTTCTTTGAAAACCTATTTTACATACTTACAAACCTAGTTTACATACTTTCCTGCTTTTATCGGCGTAACCCATAGGTTGTTTTACAAATACTTCCGATTTTATAGTTCCGTTTAGGAATGCTGTTTCTACATCCATTTGCATAATCATCGAACCATATTGACAACAATAAGATAGTAATAACTTCAGCGTTTGCATTTTTGCCACTGGAGAATATAAATCTTCCGGTATTTCCTTTTGTTGGAAACCCCGAACAACTAGTCGCGCTTTCTTACGATTATCGGATTTATTCGTATATACCCATTTCAAATCTAATACCTTTTTATCTTTTGGTTTCTCTACTAATTGCCAGGTTTTTATTTGTGACTAAACTATTCATTTCTCGATCCATTGCTTCTTTCCATGATCTGCTGTCATCTCCACTTAAAGCTTCTTCATAGGTTTGAGGACTGCCTGCGCTAACTACATTCACATAAATGAAATATGGGCTCGTTTGGCCATATCTTTGAGGTTTCTTTGTTTCCCGTCCTGGCCTTCTCAAATTATTTTCTATGTCCTCAAGTTTTTCTTCTGATTCGTTACTTAAATTTCTCTCCTTTTTATTACAACCTGCTCGACCTTTTTGTTGATGTGGTCACCACTTCTAGGAAAACTCCACATCTGGTCTTTTTAGCTTTCTCAAGCGCTGAAGCCATCGACAGCATATAGACAAAAGAATAGCAAGGAGGCAGACCATAAACGGTAGACAGGCGACGTTGGCTTCGGGGTTCTCAGTCATAAAGTAACACTGCAAGCGTGCGGATCTGGACCAGCTCAAATTGTATTCCTGTATTTCATTATTAAGTCAAATATATACTTTGTATCTTACACTTTATCCACGCGTTTTTCTCTCTTTATATACCGAATAACCTCAACACTTTTCGTCACTTGTTTCACTTTCATGAATTTCGTTTGTATCCGAATGTTCTTCAAAATCCTTTTCCGTTTCATTATCTGATTCATCCATTCCTTGAAATCCTACTAAATTATCATTTTCACCTATAAATTCTACGTGTCTTGCAATTATAATTTTATTATTAGCTAAGATCCTATATCCAACGTTTTCATAACCTACAAGTATTCCAATATCTGCCTTTTTGTGCCATTTCGAATTTATTTTAAATTCAGATATTCTTACGAAAACTATACTCCCGTACAATCTTAAATTATTTATATTCGGTTTCCTTCTCAACAATATTTCGATTGGTGTTTTATTTTCACATGTTTTCGTAATGGTTCTATTTTTTAAATACACCGCGGTTCTAACTATTTTCGACCAATATTTAATATTTAGTTTCGAATCATGTAATAAGCATCTAGCGGAATTCGTGATTGTTCTATTGTAGCGCTCAGCTGTTCCATTTAACTAGTGAACATAAGGTGGGCATGGTTCTAAGAGAATTCCCGTTTCCCTAATTAGATTGTACATGTTTTTGTTCATATATTCTTTTCCATTATCGCATCTTAGTCTCTTTATCTTCTTACCAGTAAGATTTTCAACTTTATTTATATAATCAAGGATTCAATCGTAAACCTCATCTTTCGATTTCAAAGAATAAATTAATGCGCACTTACTATAATCGTCCATAAATGTTAAGAAATATTTAGATCCATCAAACCCGGTATTTTTATAAGTTCCATTTAAATCGGTATGTACTAATTCTAAACTCTCGCGTGCTCTACTACGGTTACTCTGGATAGGTACATTGTGCTACTTATTTTGCATACACGCACCACAATTTAATTGAACTTGCTCCAATTTTTCTGGCATTCCCTCAATTAATTTTTTCTTACACGTCGTATCTAAATAAGTAAAGTTTACATGTCCTCGGATTCTGTGAAATTTTTCCCTGTTCTTCATTTTTTTTCTACATTTTTGGCGTGAGATTCTTGCCTTCCAATGTAACTAGTTATTTTATATAAACCATGATCGTTGAATGCGATCCCTATCAACTTTCTATATTTGTTATAGATCTTTGAAGTATTCCCTGCTGAGAGTATCTTATTTTTATTCGTTACTCTCGCATAGCTAACCAAGTTATTATCCATTTCTTCCACATAAAATACATTTGACATTATAATTTCAACCCTTCTTTTGTTTACTTCAAAGTAAGTTAAAATTTTTCCAACTTTTGTTCCTTTTAATGTTCTACCGTCTCCTAGTTTTACGTTTATCGGGTTCCTTAAGTTTTCGTATTCAAAAAAATACGAGTCATCATTTACAATGTGATCTGAACATTCACTATCCAATATCCAATCTATTTTTCGCGTATCGCTGGTATATACTGTGATAGTATCCTTACTATTATCGGGCTGCACTCGCGTTAGGAAGGAGTCAATTCCTTGGTCGTCGTAGTCCTCGCTGTTTAAATAATTTGCGTCTTGTCGACTTGCCCCATTGTAGCGTTGCTGCCAACCTCTGCTTCGTCCTCGTTGTCCAAATCCACGCTGAACATATCCTCGTCTTTTGTGGCCAGAACCTCGTCCGCCGCGACCCCTATTCTGCTATGACTGATACGCACCTCCTTGCCATTGCGCTCCTCCATTGATTCCGCCTCTGCATGTATTCGTGCAATTTTTTATCACGTGGCCGTACTTTCCACAGCCACGGCACTTTATTTCTCTCTTTTCTCAACTTTGAAAACATTTGACCATTTCCTATCACTTTTACTCTCCCTACGCATTTCCCACATTATAATTTTATTTTTTAAAAAATCACAAGTTCAATCACTTTCTTTCAATGAGTCGATTAAGTCATCAATATATATCAATGATTCTGGTAGTGTTTTCAGCATGTAATCGAGTTTTTCACGTTCACTTACGTTTGCACCGGCACTCTTTAATTCATTTATCGTCTTCTCAAATTCCGTGAAAAATGAACCTGATTCCTCAATATCTTTCAACCTCATCATGTCGAGTCTACGTCTTATAGAAAGTTGAAATGCTGTTGATTCCTTCATATACATCTCATCGAATTTTGTAATTATTTTGTAAACAGTGTCTTGATCACCAACAAATTCTAATTGCTCATTTGTTATACTACAATAGATGCAGTTCATCGCCCATCGATTCTTTTCATCCCAAATATCTTTCGCATCCGTGTCCATTTTCTCTCGTGTAGCCAGTTTATAACATTTTTTACACTTTAAATACATTAATGTTCTTTTCTTCCACGCTTTGTAATTACGTACATCGAATACTTGAATTTTAGTTTTATCGTCCATTGGCATTTTGATTCGTCTTTTCATCTTCACCCTTTTTTCAAAAACAGTTCTCCTCGCTATACAGATTCCTCTTATCTGCTCCGCCAACAGCCTCTTTATCTCTTCAGAACATATTTCCAATTCTTTCAAAATGAACCTTTTTTATACATTCACTCCCGGTTACACGTGGTCCCATATCCTTAAATCCCGTCAACCACGAATTTTGCTACCATGTTGAGAATTGTGGATCCTGATGGCCGAAATATTGTTATGGAAACATTCAATTTACGTTGGCCATTACTATTAACGTAGACACATATTTACTGTATAAACGATTTCTAGAATATTTATCGATGTACACTTGCGCGCGTCTCAGCACTTTTATTCATACCCGACCTTTTGAAGACTGTTAACCGACCGAACTAATTACATTCGTCTGTTTTTCAGTCGCCGCGCACACACATATCTCCACACACTGATATCCGCATACAAACATCTCCACTACGCACTCGACCTAGTCCAGCACAAAAATTTTACATATCTCAATACACCTCCTTAATTATTGTGCTGCATATTCATTTCCTTTTGTGAAAATTAAACTATTTTTAAAAGTAATCTAAAATTTTCAAAATTATTTCTCCCTAGAGCCTTCGTTTGGATATCTGATACATTGTTTTCTGAATTTACTTTTATAACGTCAATCTCTTTATTTTCCCAACTTTCATTTACAAAATGGAAATGTACTTCAATGTACTCATAATTTTTTGTCAAGTTTCCATATTTTTATATCGCAATCGCTCCAGAATTATGTTCGTAAATTTTTATTGGTCTCTCGATCATTATTTTGAAATTTTTCAATAATTTCTTTAGAAATTTTATTTCACTCCCTGCTTCTGACAAAACTACTTACTCGACGGCTGTTGATGATTTTGTCACGCTGTTTCGCTTTCTCGATTTCCAGTAAATTGCGTTTCCGAAAAATCTTATGATAAATCCCGTAGTAGTCTTGTAGTAGTCTTATGATAAATCACCGTCAACAAAGCAATAAATGATTTCAGCGTTCAAATTTCTTTCATAAGTCAACTTTAATTTTCTGGTTAAATATAAGTATTACAAAATTCTCAACGCATATTTATAATGGGTCCCGTCGTAACTGTTTTGAAATCGACTTAAATAGTTTACACTATAAGTTAACGTATAATCTTGTTCCAGTACTAATAAATTATGAAGCTCCTATGAGGTTTCTATATCTTATATCGTCTGAGGCTGACTATGCGGGTTCTAAATTTGAATTTTTTTCCTTTGGTGTAAAATATAGTTTACTATTTTCAATATTCTACCGTTTCGCTAATGACTCTATATAACTACTTTTATCTAATTTCATCTCACACTTCTTATGATCGTATTCAATGTATATTCCTAAGTAAGTCTTTACTTCACCTAAGTCCCTCATCGCAAATTTGTTTGACAATTTATTTTTAATTTCATCGATTTTTCTTTTGTGTTTTCCACACATTAATAAGTCATCCACGAATAGAATTAAGTATATAACATGATCGCTCTCATACTTCATATACAGACAATAATCACTCTCACTTCTTTGAAAACCTATTTTACATACTTACAAACCTAGTTTACATACTTTCCTGCTTTTATCGGCGTAACCCATAGGTTGTTTTACAAATACTTCCGATTTTATAGTTCCGTTTAGGAATGCTGTTTCTACATCCATTTGCATAATCATCGAACCATATTGACAACAATAAGATAGTAATAACTTCAGCGTTTGCATTTTTGCCACTGGAGAATATAAATCTTCCGGTATTTCCTTTTGTTGGAAACCCCGAACAACTAGTCGCGCTTTCTTACGATTATCGGATTTATTCGTATATACCCATTTCAAATCTAATACCTTTTTATCTTTTGGTTTCTCTACTAATTGCCAGGTTTTTATTTGTGACTAAACTATTCATTTCTCGATCCATTGCTTCTTTCCATGATCTGCTGTCATCTCCACTTAAAGCTTCTTCATAGGTTTGAGGACTGCCTGCGCTAACTACATTCACATAAATGAAATATGGGCTCGTTTGGCCATATCTTTGAGGTTTCTTTGTTTCCCGTCCTGGCATTCTCAAATTATTTTCTATGTCCTCAAGTTTTTCTTCTGATTCGTTACTTAAATTTCTCTCCTTTTTATTACAACCTGCTCGACCTTTTTGTTGATGTGGTCACCACTTCTAGGAAAACTCCACATCTGGTCTTTTTAGCTTTCTCAAGCGCTGAAGCCATCGACAGCATATAGACAAAAGAATAGCAAGGAGGCAGACCATAAACGGTAGACAGGCGACGTTGGCTTCGGGGTTCTCAGTCATAAAGTAACACTGCAAGCGTGCGGATCTGGACCAGCTCAAATTGTATTCCTGTATTTCATTATTAAGTCAAATATATACTTTGTATCTTACACTTTATCCACGCGTTTTTCTCTCTTTATATACCGAATAACCTCAACACTTTTCGTCACTTGTTTCACTTTCATGAATTTCGTTTGTATCCGAATGTTCTTCAAAATCCTTTTCCGTTTCATTATCTGATTCATTCATTCCTTGAAATCCTACTAAATTATCATTTTCACCTATAAATTCTACGTGTCTTGCAATTATAATTTTATTATTAACTAAGATCCTATATCCAACGTTTTCATAACCTACAAGTATTCCAATATCTGCCTTTTTGTGCCATTTCGAATTTATTTTAAATTCAGATATTCTTACGAAAACTATACTCCCGTACAATCTTAAATTATTTATATTCGGTTTCCTTCTCAACAATATTTCGATTGGTGTTTTATTTTCACATGTTTTCGTAATGGTTCTATTTTTTAAATACACCGCGGTTCTAACTATTTTCGACCAATATTTAATATTTAGTTTCGAATCATGTAATAAGCATCTAGCGGAATTCGTGATTGTTCTATTGTAGCGCTCAGCTGTTCCATTTAACTAGTGAACATAAGGTGGGCATGGTTCTAAGAGAATTCCCGTTTCCCTAATTAGATTGTACATGTTTTTGTTCATATATTCTTTTCCATTATCGCATCTTAGTCTCTTTATCTTCTTACCAGTAAGATTTTTAACTTTATTTATATAATCAAGGATTCAATCGTAAACCTCATCTTTCGATTTCAAAGAATAAATTAATGCGCACTTACTATAATCGTCCATAAATGTTAAGAAATATTTAGATCCATCAAACCCGGTATTTTTATAAGTTCCATTTAAATCGGTATGTACTAATTCTAAACTCTCGCGTGCTCTACTACGGTTACTCTGGATAGGTACATTGTGCTACTTATTTTGCATACACGCACCACAATTTAATTGAACTTGCTCCAATTTTTCTGGCATTCCCTCAATTAATTTTTTCTTACACGTCGTATCTAAATAAGTAAAGTTTACATGTCCTCGGATTCTGTGAAATTTTTCCCTGTTCTTCATTTCTTTTCTACATTTTTGGCGTGAGATTCTTGCCTTCCAATGTAACTAGTTATTTTATATAAACCATGATGTTTGAATGCGATCCCTATCAACTTTCTATATTTGTTATAGATCTTTGAAGTATTCCCTGCTGAGAGTATCTTATTTTTATTCGTTACTCTCGCATAGCTAACCAAGTTATTATCCATTTCTTCCACATAAAATACATTTGACATTATAATTTTAACCCTTCTTTTGTTTACTTCAAAGTAAGTTAAAATTTTTCCAACTTTTGTTCCTTTTAATGTTCTACCGTCTCCTAGTTTTACGTTTATCGGGTTCCTTAAGTTTTCGTATTCAAAAAAATACGAGTCATCATTTACAATGTGATCTGAACATTCACTATCCAATATCCAATCTATTTTTCGCGTATCGCTGGTATATACTGTGATAGTATCCTTACTATTATCGGGCTGCACTCGCGTTAGGAAGGAGTCAATTCCTTGGTCGTCGTAGTCCTCGCTGTTTAAATAATTTGCGTCTTGTCGACTTGCCCCATTGTAGCGTTGCTGCCAACCTCTGCTTCGTCCTCGTTGTCCAAATCCACGCTGAACATATCCTCGTCTTTTGTGGCCAGAACCTCGTCCGCCGCGACCCCTATTCTGCTATGACTGATACGCACCTCCTTGCCATTGCGCTCCTCCATTGATTCCGCCTCTGCATGTATTCGTGCAATTTTTTATCACGTGGCCGTACTTTCCACAGCCATGGCACTTTATTTCTCTCTTTTCTCAACTTTGAAAACATTTGACCATTTCCTATCACTTTTACTCTCCCTACGCATTTCCCACATTATAATTTTATTTTTTAAAAAATCACAAGTTCAATCACTTTCTATCAATGAGTCGATTGAGTCATCAATATATATCAATGATTCTGGTAGTGTTTTCAGCATGTAATCGAGTTTTTCACGTTCACTTACGTTTGCACCAGCACTCTTTAATTCATTTATCGTCTTCTCAAATTCCGTGGAAAATGAACCTGATTCCTCAATATCTTTCAACCTCATCATGTCGAGTCTACGTCTTATAGAAAGTTGAAATGCTGTTGATTCCTTCATATACATCTCATCGAATTTTGTAATTATTTTGTAAACAGTGTCTTGATCACCAACAAATTCTAATTGCTCATTTGTTATACTACAATAGATGCAGTTCATCGCCCATTGATTCTTTTCATCCCAAATATCTTTCGCATCCGTGTCCATTTTCTCTCGTGTAGCCAGTTTATAACATTTTTTACACTTTAAATACATTAATGTTCTTTTCTTCCACGCTTTGTAATTACGTACATCGAATACTTGAATTTTAGTTTTATCGTCCATTGGCATTTTGATTCGTCTTTTCATCTTCACCCTTTTTTCAAAAACAGTTCTCCTCGCTATACAGATTCCTCTTATCTGCTCCGCCAACAGCCTCTTTATCTCTTCAGAACATATTTCCAATTCTTTCAAAATGAACCTTTTTTATACATTCACTCCCGGTTACACGTGGTCCCATATCCTTAAATCCCGTCAACCACGAATTTTGCTACCATGTTGAGAATTGTGGATCCTGATGGCCGAAATATTGTTATGGAAACATTCAATTTACGTTGGCCATTACTATTAACGTAGACACATATTTACTGTATAAACGATTTCTAGAATATTTATCGATGTACACTTGCGCGCGTCTCAGCACTTTTATTCATACCCGACCTTTTGAAGACTGTTAACCGACCGAACTAATTACATTCGTCTGTTTTTCAGTCGCCGCGCACACACATATCTCCACACAGTGATATCCCGTTACAAAGATCTCCACTACGCACTGGATCGAAATGTCGGCATATCTGCGACAGCAGCGGAGATACGTTGATTTGAATATTTAAGCATGACTATGCGAAACTGCAATTACATTGCATTTGACAGTAACCAAATATAAAATAGTGTTAGGAAGATGATACATTTGAACTGTACATGTGAATGTGTGTGTAGGCGTCAGAGAGTGTCCAGGCCTTAGTTGGGCCAAAGGGCAATTGGCAGCCGTTAGAAACATTTTAAAGTGTCGGTTGACAACAAACGTGCGTGCGACTAGGTTTTCGATGTCTTCAGAGTATTAGATATATTTGTCGGGTCAACGTCAGGATTAGGGGTGGGGTGTTTGATGAATCTTCGTTGAAATTAGCCATCGGTGCGGTGTAACTATAGTTGAGTTTATTGACACAAATTAGAAAGATTACAGCGTCGATATGTAATCGCAATGTTTCGACATTCGCGGCACTATGACAATGGTCTCGGCTCCGGCAACGTTCCCGCGGTCAACGGATGCTGAGCTCTACCCTACGTTAGCGTCTAAGTTGCACTACATGTTAGAGAAAGGAGCAATTACTACGTATAAGAAGGACAGGTCGATTGCTGATGAGTTCGCACTAGCGAGTGTCTCTACATCACGGCGACGCTGTCGAGGAAAACTATGATGGGTGTGTCTAAGGGCACGAGATCATCGGATTCGTGGAGAAAAGTGTTCGTTCAGAAAGTGAGGGAAATTGACGTTACTGTTAATTGGTCAATTTCCATGTTGGTGGTTAGAGAAGGGTGCTTACCGTCCTTGGGGAGAGTTGCCAGTGGGAAGCGTTCGTAGAAGGATAGATTTCTCTTATCTTCCGTAGTTGGTGCACAGGCTATTTGTCTATATGAAATACTTTGTATAATTGAAACTTAATATTCGTAGCTGGCCCTCGGCCAGCTAAACATATATTCTGAGGATCCGTCGACATCTGGCAATCATCTTACCCGAAGGACAAAGTCTGCGTGTGGCGAGCCATGGGACAGAAATCGTTGAAATTTTTACCGTCGTGCCCCGTCCCAAGTATTTCTTTTAATGAGAGCTATAAAGTTACTTCATGCCTTTCTTAGGCAATACGTTCATCCCTTGACCGCGACTACTTTCGGCGACTGGTTGTCGCCTCGAGCCCGAGCTCACTATTATAAATCTCGAATAAGTACAGCCGAATCGAATGACAACAGTTTCTTAGGTTATGGTGAAATCTGGATTACAGCACTAAGGGGTCCTCCCAACGCTCCAAAGTGGAGGCTCCGGTGTTCTCTCATCTCCGATATATTTATAACTGTTGTGTGCTAAATAAAGGAAATTATTTGTATTTCCGACTCCCTCATATATCTTTACAAATAGCACAAACGGGCTAATGTGTGCTCCAGTTGGCAGCCAATGTAGAGTCTAACACGCATCAATTCACCGTCATATCTGCATTAGAAACAGAGATACATTGATTTGAATATTTAAGCCTGAATATGCAAATCTGCAACTACACAGAATTTGGTCGGATCCAGAGTTAACATGGCACAAACTAGCTGATTTGGCAGCATATGTGGAGTATTCTGCGCATCGAATAGGCGACATAGAAACCAAGATACGTTCATTTGAATATGTAATATTTGAATATTTTGCCTGAAAATGCATAATTGCAAATACGCTGAGTTTGGCTGCGCCCACACGTTACATAACTCAAACCAGATAATATGCATTGTGTTTGGCAGCAAAAGTGGCGTATATCGCGCATCGAATTGTCGGCATATCTGCAATGCAAACGGCGATACGGTGATTTGAATGATTAATCATGAATATGTAAAGCAGCAATTTCGCTAGGTTTGACAGAGACCGGAGTTGACATGGTACAAACCACCAGATGTGCGGTGCACATGACGTCGGATGTGTAATGCAACGGGCATCGCTTTGTCGCCATATGTGCAATAGAAACGGAGATAAATTCATTTGAATATGTTAACACTGCCGTCTCAGTAAAACCATTTTATTTCAAGCTTCACGCTACAGTTCTGAATCCGGACAAGACCGTCTCAAGTTCTCGCAAGAGCAAGCAGTCAAATTAAGGTACTTACACGAGTTAGAGTCTAATACATTTTATTGGTTCAACATCGATGGGGCGATCTCGCATCGAAATTTTCGGAGGACCGCGTAACCTTCCAACGACGACCGCCGTACGAGCAGCGGATAAACTTATTTCGTGCCTTAGGTTGCCCTTACAACGTCCTCTACTTCTTGATTCTTGGTTGGTAGCTTTAGCGGCTGCAGGTCCGAGAAATTGCATATTGACCCGCTTTCTCGTATGTCGCATGTGACGTCTCACTTTCCGCCGTAGACACTTGTCGGATCTACATACGTTGAACCATTTGCGCGAGACAAGCGCGGCGCTCTGCAGGGACGAGGGATCCAATTTTCGAAGTATCAAGTGCGAAACCTCCAGTGGTAGTTCGGAAATGATATCTACCTTGTTTGGCACGAACAAACCAACGACGCGTAGTAGAGATCTAAAAAACTCCATGTTGCTTCTACTGTTGCGCGAGCACGACTGACGGTCTGGCTAAGAGTGGAAGCTTATATATGTGCTGTTCGTCACGGTGCACTGCGAGTTCCGGTTCCGGGTGAGAGTGCTGGTCAGGCAGAATCGATGGTATGTGCATGTATTTTGACTTACATCGGGTTCACATTATGATTAGAGTTAGAGGCGCGAAACGAATCTTCATTTGGTTTAGACGTTGTAGTTATGCAATAGAGCAGATATTTACTAGAATAAATTTGATTGTTATATAATTTGACAAGTAGTCGAGATAATTAGGTACTCGGGAAGCTAATGACAATGATCCTGGGTTCAATAACAAAGCCGCGGTCAACGGGATAACAGAATTCGTTTTCATCCTGATTCCAAGTTGTACCATACTTCCTTATCTACGGTATAGGTAGGACTGAACAAACTCTTTGTCAAAACATAGAATATCCAGCGAGTGTTAAGGCTCTTTGTTACTGGCTAATGTGACCTCAAGAGAATGATTTTCCGGCACGATGATGCTGCAGTGGAAAACAATGATGGGTGTGTCTAAGGGCACCGGAACATCGGATTCGTGGAGAAAAGACTTCGCTCGGAAAGAGATTGATAGTGACGTTACTGTTAATTGGACAATCTCCATGTTGATGGTTAGAGAAGGATGCTAGTAGCCCTTGAGGGAACGTTGCTAGCGGGAAGCGTCGTCCGTGGAAAAATAGATTTCACCTATCATCCCGTAGTTGGAACGAAGACTGTTTGCCTGTTTAGGACTGTTAAGGACTTTAATTAACTAAATCTTAAGGTTTATAATGGGTCCTCAGGCTAGCTAATCATATACTGTTGAGATGCGTTGACATCTGGCAATCATCTTATCCGACGGATAGAGTCTGCGTGTGGCGAGACACGGGACAGAAACCGTTGCAATGTTTGCTGTCACGTGCCGCTACGATTATTTCATTTAAGGACAGCTATAGAATTACTCCATGCCTTTATTGGTCAAAACGTTCATCCCTTGACCGCGGCTACGTTCGGTGACTGGTTGTGGCCTCGAGGCCAAGTGCAGTATCACAAGTTTCGAACAATTACAATCGGACTGGATGGCTACAATTGTTGAATTACAGTTATGGTAGAATCTAGATTACAATGTTACGGGATTTTCCCAAAATTCCAAACGACGGTTCCCGTGTTCTTTCATCTCCGATTTATATTTATGTCGCTGGTAGTTCTCACGCATTAGCTTATCGACGGCCTGGCTGGGAACGATCAGGGAAGCGAACTTTTCTGCCCGAGCGCCTGGAGTGATGAATTCCTGAGTCGTCTTTGTTTTGCTCGTTTCAAACATCAGGTGGTATTATTACTTCGCGATTTTCGCTGTAATGGTGTTCAGTGTTATCGTGCAATAAAAATTCACGCGTTTCGGACGGTCTACGGGTACGATTACGTTCTTGTTGCTAACTTCAATAGCAATGGTTCTTTTTGCTCTCGATATAAATTGATGCGGTCCGCCGTAGGGTGGTTGTAAGGTGATTCCGACGGCATCGTGACGTAGAAATACGTAAGACGATGTTTCGAGTGGAACACGGAGGTTTCTTTTTCGCCGTGTCGCGTAATCGGGTGAGGCCTGATCTTTTCTATTCGTAGTTTTAGACGGCTTCCGTATTTCGACTTGGCCTGTTGCTTCGTTGGTGCACAGAATTCTGCCGGCAATCGTATGCCGGTGCCATAAACTATTTCGGCTGTCGTCGTTTTCACGTCCGTAATAGCTGTTCGTATGCCTAATAAAACTATTGGCAAGATTTCTACACAGTTGCTCGTATCGTGGCATTTGATTGCTGCTTTTAGTTGTCGGGGCAGGCGCTCTACCATCCCGTTGGTCGCGGGGTGATAGGCTGTCGTTCGTAAATGCCTAATGCCGAGGAACAGGCATAATTCGTTAAATAAGTTTGATTCGAACTGGCGTCCTTGATCGGTCCTTATCCTTAAAGGTACGTCGAAACGCAATATCCACGTGGAAAGGAGGGCTGAAGCAACGGTTGCCGCCTCCATGTCGGCGATGGAAACGGCTTCGGTCTATCGCGAAAAACGATCGATTTTCGCTAGGCAGTGTCGGTATCCTAGCGTCCCGTGTCTGGGGGGGTTTGTCATGAGGTCTTCGACGTCCTTTAGCTGTTGATCGCTGAGGCATTTGCCTAGCGTCACGTTCCTAATTATGCTCTAGCAGTTTATATTTCTCTAATCAAGTTGTTTGAATGAACTGTAATTTATACCTGTTAAATCAGTGTATACTTAATTGAACCACCCCGATTATCCTAAGAGAAATAAGGTTATCGATCTGTTCGTGGCTGTTAGGAACATGATACATTTACACTGTTCATGTGAATGTGTGTGTAAGTGTCAGAGGACGTCCAGGCCTTAGTTGGGACAAAAGACAAGAGTCAGTCGTTACAAGTATCTGGAAGAGTCGGTTGGCAACAAGCGTGCGTGCGAGTAGGATTTCGAGGTCCTTAGAGTATAAGATATATGAATAACTGTTGTGTGCTAAATATAGGGAATTATTTGTATTTCCGAACCCCTTCTATATCCTTACAGTGGCGTCGATTATCTGATGGCAACGGGAATTTACGACTCTCGTTGACGCGAAACATAGTTGATTTTGTTTAAATGCTAGTTATAGTTTCGCGTTAGTAGGGGCAGAAGGAAAGAAGGGTATACACGAATCATTTATAAACCACTTAAGATGTATAGGCGAAAATGACTTGAAATAGTATTTTTTTACTCAGATTGCCTTATTTTCATATTGCTATTATAACATAAATGTCATGGTAGAAACCCGGATGATAAATAAATGGCTTATTTCGTTAAACAAATTATTGCCTTTCTGAATTAAATTAGAGACTTTCAATAATACTCAACTACGAAATTTATGTTGATTCTTTTATAAATGGTGCATGCCTGTCAGTTAGATATTATAAGAACGAAGAGTTTACCATTAAAACTTTAAAATTTCGACAAAAGTTTTAAAGCGTAGGCGTCACTGTGTAGGTACGTAGGTAGGTAAATTGAGGTCAACCGGATGTAGAGTTAGTGCCGCATCGGCCACGCTGGTCTTTACATTTCTCTCATTGCGTTCGTCAGATAATTAACATAATTTACATGTTATTATAAACAGTATTATAAATTATTATAAATTTTTGTACATTATATATATTGTTGAGGTAAATAAATTCAAAATTTAGGGAACAACGAATTCAAGTATTATCCTGTTCTGTCGGGTTACTATTGGTGGCGGGGCAGTAGCCGCTTGGGGTACGTGGGCGTTGCCTCTGGACCGCTTCGGTCAATCTCACTCCGCGAGTAGTTGGTAACGGTTGTGTCGAAGTTAGTGACGAAAGTGCGCAGTGGTTTCTCAGTCTGATTCGTGTATTTTCCATGTATGTTATATCAGATTTCTTGGATATTATTTCGTCACAGTGTAAAATGTGTCTCTTTTATACTTGCGAACTGGTTAATTCTATCGTTGTTACTGAATATTATAATATTCTTGTACGTTAGTGTATTTGTAATGGTATAGAATGAATTCGGAAATACAAATAATTCCCTTTATTTAGCACACAACATTTATACATATATCTTATACTCTAAAGAACTCGAAATGCTACTAGCACGCACGCTTGTTGTCAACCGGCTCCTCCAGATACTTCTAACGCCTGACTCTTGTCTTTTGTCCCAACTAAGGCCTGGACGTCCTCTGACGCTTACACGCACATTTACATGTACAGTTTAAATGTATCATGTTCCTAACACGCCTCCTTACATTTATACTGTACACTTAATCGTATTTACATGCTTTGACGAATTACGTAACAGAAACTTTAACACTTATTGCTTTATCTACATTTCTCTTAGTTTACATTCATCCATGACCTAAACCTTTCAAATTTCTCTCTCTGTACACAGTGCCTTCGTAAAAATATCCGCAGTATTTTCGTCTGTACTTACCTTAAGTATGTTTATCTTGTTCTCCTTTAAGCACTCGTGAACATAGTGGTAATGAACTTCAATGTGTTTAGAATTTTTTGTAAAATTTCCGTGCTTTGCTATACTCATCACTCCAGAGTTATCCTCATCAATTTTTACAGGGTTATCGTCTAGATTTACATTGAAGATTTTCATAATTTCCATAATGGACATTAATTCACTCACCGCTTCCGATAGAGCTACATACTCTGCATACGTCGAGGCTTTTGTCACACACCTTTGTTTTTTAGACTTCCAACCAATTACATTTCCACACAATCTAATTACATATTCAGAAGTCGATTTCTTTTCTAAATGATCTCCTGCCTAATCAGCGTCCACATAACAATCTATCGTTTCACATTTTTCATTCCTTTTATAATCTAATCTTAAGTCTCTAGTCCGGTACAAATATTTCGAAATTCGCAAAGCAAATTTAAAATGTGTCTCATTACAACAATCTTGAAATCTACTCAAATATTTCACACTATAACTTATATCGGGTCTGGTATTTTCACTAATATACAACAATGCGCCAATTAAATTTTTGTATCCAATATCCTCTCTATTTATCACAGCTTTTTCAATTTTTAAGTTGGTCTCCATAGGTGCACAGTACAATTTGCTATTTTGTAACTTACATTTGTTTGCTAATGATTCAATGTATTTCTTTTGGCTTAATCTTATTTCATTTTTGAAATAATCATAGTCTATATTTATTCCAAGATATTCTTTGACTGCACCTAAATCTTTCATTTCAAATCTATTAGTTAATAACTTCTTTACCCTTTGTATCTTCCTTTTATTTTTACTACAAATTAGCAAATCGTCTACATACATTAGCAAATAAACAACATTTTCTCCCTCTCCATGTATATATATGCACAACTCTATGTTATTCTTCTTGAAACCTAATCTCGTCACATACTTATCAAGACACTCATACCACTCTCTTCGACTTTCTTTTAACCCATAAAGCGCTTTCGATAGTTTACAAACTCTATTCGTTCCGTCCGCATATCCCTTTGGTTGATTTACATATACCTCCGAGGTTACTTCACCATTTAAAAAAGCAGTTTCGACATTCATTTGCTCAATAATTAATCCATTTTGACAACAATATGATAGCAATATCTTAACGGTCTCATTACTCGCTACTGGGGAGTATATGTCATCGGCTACGTTTCTTTGGTGGAATCCTCTTACCACTAATCTAGCTGTTTACTTCGTACTATCGCGGGGAGACGCGGTCGTTAGAATACGCGTCAACGGGAGTCGTAAATTCCCGTTACGATTAGAATAATCGACACCACGAATAGTTCGATCCCCGTATTTCGGTTAGGATAATCGGGGTGGTTAATGCGGTATAACACTGGGAGTCAGAGTTATAATAATGTATATTTCCAACACTTTATACAATCACACAAAGTAGTTAACGCCGTTGATTAAGATACAGATAACGAGAGAAGGGTTAGTCTTGGATGAGAGAAGGAGAGCTTTAGGCGCTTTAGGCCCTTGAGAGTTATAGGAACTGTCGGAGTTCTGGATAAGTGAGAGCCTTAGAAGACTCTAGGCCGTGTAGGCACCTTGATGAATGATGAAGGAACTCAGAAAGATACAGGAACTCTAGGCACCGTGAGAGACGATCAAACTCTGAAGCTTATTCTAATGTGAATACGGAGGAAAGCTTGGTATGGGTGTGCCCTTTGAACGAAGAACGCGGATTCGTTCTTTACATTTTTAGTTAGTAAAGTGAGGGAAATAATCCGCGATGTCGATTGGTTGGGACCAATGTTAGGAAGGAAGAGAGGAGGAAGAAACCTCCTACCAACTTGGGTCCTAGGAGACATTGTTTACAGGGAAACTCAGATATTTCGTTAGGTATATCTCCGCTTTCTTCGTAATTCTTAAGAGCACATAATAAACCCAAGGACCCTTCTAAAAAACCAGCTGAAAACACTTCTGGAATTAGAAAGTCCTTTCTGGCAAACAGATTGACGTAAAACATGTGTGCGAACAATGCAGTTAGAATTTCGACTTTATGGTGGGTCCTTAGGCCTGTGGAGGGTTCGAAGGACGGCACGTAGACCGTTGGCTGTCACGCCGCGCGGGATGGAATGCAGATGTGTTGCGCGGCGTAACATCCTCCCCCCGTTGAAATGGCACCGATCAAAGAGCTGTCGAGATAAAATGGATTAAATCTTCCATCCGCCTCCTTGTTGATTGTTGTTGCCCTGTGAACTGTGGCCGTCCAGAGGATGTAGTGGTCGCCAGGAGGAATTTGATGATGCGGCCGAAAGGCCGGTGCGCTGAGGATATTTATGTGTCCTGGAGTCTGCTTCGCCGCTGCGTCGAAGGACCGTTGACTGCCTTGTAGTCTGGACCGCCGTGGTTCTTGGCATTGCCAAGAAAGTTGCCGCTGAAGTCTACGGACCAAGAAATGTCGTGAAGAGCTCGGCTCGTGAAGTATCGTAGAGCACCTCAGCCCTGGAGGTGTCGTTATACATCTCGCCGATTTCCCAAAGGTAGATAATATCTGTATGGAGATGCGTTTTTCGTCCGCCTTCTTCGATGTTCGTAGTTGTCCTGACGAGGCCGTCGTCGCCAGGGTGAACTCAATGATACGACCGAAAGGCCGTTGCGTAGAGGACACCCGTCTGTCCTGGTGTCTGTTTCGCCGTTGCGTTAAGGGGCCGTTGAAGTTCACGATCCAGGATGTATCGTGAAACAGTTCGGCCCATGCAGTATCGTGGAACACCTCGGCCCATGAGGTGTCCTTGAATAGTTTGCCCCAGGAGGTGTCGTTGAATGAAACTCCGGTGATGCATGGTATAGGTTCAAACACGTCGCAGAGTTGTGTGTTTGATTGGAGGACTGAGCTCCCCCCGATGATCTGCCCCAATTGTGCTATCTTGTCCCACATGTCGTGGATTGTATCATGGTAAGACCGGGAGCAGGGTTCGCCTTTCTTGTATGGTATCTCTGCAACATCAGACTCGTGAAAGTATTGCATGTCATTTGGACATCCTCGTTGCTGTTTCGGCTGAGGAAGCGTGGAGGAGGTCATAGTTGATTGAGGGACGAGGCTCCCCCCGTTGACCCATCCGGATCGCGCCTTCTCTCTGATGGCTGGTAGTTGTACCGGCGTGGTCCAACAATCCGCAAGAGACAGAATCAGAGATTTGTCCCACGTAGTGCTCTGTGGGCTTAGTGGACAAGTGTTGAAATCAGCTGGCGCGTTCTGAAAACTGCTGACAATTAAATGATTAGTCATAGTGGTAATAACGTGGAGATTATCCCGATTTGGGTTACTCGCAGGCGTGGCTCCTCGCCGTCGTGGCGATAGAGAATTCTTCACGTTAGGTCGCGGAGACAGACTCTCCGATATGATGTCCATGTCAGGTGTAACATGTAAAGTGGTGTTCCCCGGCGGAGTATCACTGTTTTTGTCCGGGGCGTGATTCAGTTCCTTCTGGTCTTGCAGATCTGGAACATTCGGCTGATTCGAGACATTTTGTGTAGTTGAAGCAGATGGTTGCGATGCTGACGCTGTGAGCGTGGTTGTCCAATCTCGGGTAGTTGACACGTTGCGAGTGTCATGCGGTGAGCTCCGTGTGGTATACGACGGAATCGCCGTTTGAGTGGATGCGATGGTTTCCGTTGGCGGAATACGACCGTTGTCGTCTTGGATGAAAGTCGGTCCCTTCCGGTCCAGAGGGTCTCGAGCGATTGATTGATTCAAGACGTTGTGTAACGTCGAATCAGATGATTGCGATGCTGACGCTGCGAACGTGGTTGTCAGATCGCGGGTAGTTGATATGGTGCGAATGTCACGCGGTGAGCTCCGCGTGGTATGCGACGGGATCGGCGCTGGAGTTGAGGCAATGCCTTCCGTCGGAGGAGTACGACCGTTGTCGTCTTGGAAGAGCATCAGCTCCTTTTGGTCCAGAGGATCTTGAGTGATTGATTGATTCAAGACGTTGTGTGACGTCGAATCAGATGATTGCGATGCTGACGCTGCGAACGTGGTCGTCAGATCGCAGACAGTTGACATGTTGTGAATATCACGCGGTGAGCTCCGCGTGGTATGCGACGGGATCGCCATTTGAGCTGGTGCGATGATTTCCGTCGGCGAAATACGACCGTTGTCGTCTTGGACGAGATTCAGCTTTGTCCGATCCAGAGAATCTCGAGTGATGGGCTGATTCAAGACGTTTTGTGACGTTGAATCAGATGGTTGCGATGCTGACGATGGGAATGTGGTTGTCGTCAGATCGCGTGTGGGTGACACGTTGTGAGTGTCACGCGCTGAGCTCCGCGTGGTGTGCGACGGGATCGCCATTCGAGTTACTGCGATGGTTTCCGTCGGCGGAGGTTGATCCTTGTTGTCCTGGATGGGATTCACTTCCTTCCGGTCCAGTGGATCGTGAGAGGTTGGCTGATTCAAAGCATTTCGCGGCAATTTGACACCAGTGGCTGATCCATCGTGTGCCGGTCTCGATGACCGGGGTTGTCGTGCTGTACGTTGGTTACGTCTTAGCCGATCGCATCTATCGTTATACTGTTCTCTGATCTCGAGACCGCGCGTTTGTTCTTCCGGGAGTTTAAGCGACGCGGACTCGCGGCCGACGGTTGATTCGCCGCTTGCCGATTGTGACGGCGTACTTCGTCGTGTCTTGATTAATTGTTTGACTACTCGGAGATGCAGTCTTTCGTATTCTTCCTCTAGCTCACTGCCGCGCGCGATCTCTCCCTCGTCCAAAGTTACGATCTGGTATTGTAATGCACGGAATTCCTTCTCGTAGGCTTCTAGACGATCTTTAATATGAAGCAAGTCGATCTCTTTCGGACAGCCTGATTGTTCAATGTCGTCGAGTTTTTTTGCGAGGCGTGTAAACTGGGCGCTACAGTAGCCCCGGCGACGATGCAAGTTGGCGAGCTCGTCTCCGGTTGCCATTATTTTTTATGCAATTGATAATGAAATCGTTTGGACTTACTTCTGTTGGCGATTGTCCACCTTGTGGCAGGAGGCTGTGTGGTTGCGTTTCAACCACCGAATTATACCTCTTCAAAGGTGACGACCCTTTACGTTACTGACCTCGCTGGGGTGGTAACGCTTCCGCTGCTGGTTGTGTTGGATTCACGTGGCACTGTATGAGAGTGGGTGTCACTGGCGTGCACTTTTCACTTGACACAGAATCCGGCTCGAAGGACCATGTTTTAGTCGAGCTATCGCGGGGAGACGCGGTCGTTAGAATACGCGTCAACGGGAGTCGTAAATTCCCGTTACGATTAGAATAATCGACACCACGAATAGTTCGATCCCCGTATTTCGGTTAGGATAATCGGGGTGGTTAATGCGGTATAACACTGGGAGTCAGAGTTATAATAATGTATATTTCCAACACTTTATACAATCACACAAAGTAGTTAACGCCGTTGATTAAGATACAGATAACGAGAGAAGGGTTAGTCTTGGATGAGAGAAGGAGAGCTTTAGGCGCTTTAGGCCCTTGAGAGTTATAGGAACTGTCGGAGTTCTGGATAAGTGAGAGCCTTAGAAGACTCTAGGCCGTGTAGGCACCTTGATGAATGATGAAGGAACTCAGAAAGATACAGGAACGGTGAGAGTTGTAGGAAATGCAGGAACTCTAGGCACCGTGAGAGACGATCAAACTCTGAAGCTTATTCTAATGTGAATACGGAGGAAAGCTTGGTATGGGTGTGCCCTTTGAACGAAGAACGCGGATTCGTTCTTTACATTTTTAGTTAGTAAAGTGAGGGAAATAATCCGCGATGTCGATTGGTTGGGACCAATGTTAGGAAGGAAGAGAGGAGGAAGAAATCTCCTACCAACTTGGGTCCTAGGAGACATTGTTTACAGGGAAACTCAGATATTTCGTTAGGTATATCTCCGCTTTCTTCGTAATTCTTAAGAGCACATAATAAACCCAAGGACCCTTCTAAAAAACCAGCTGAAAACACTTCTGGAATTAGAAAGTCCTTTCTGGCAAACAGATTGACGTAAAACATGTGTGCGAACAATGCAGTTAGAATTTCGACTTTATGGTGGGTCCTTAGGCCTGTGGAGGGTTCGAAGGACGGCACGTAGACCGTTGGCTGTCACGCCGCGCGGGATGGAATGCAGATGTGTTGCGCGGCGTAACACTAGCCTTATACCTGTCATCTGATTTTCTCGTGTAAACCCATTTTACATCTAATACGTCTTTGCCTTTTACCCTTTCTACCAATTTCCAAGTTTTATTCTTATAAAGACATTCTCTTTCCTTATTCATAGCTTGTTTCCAATCTTCACTATCTTCACAACAAATCGCCTCCTCAAATGTACAAGGGATATCTACACTACAATAATTTGCATGGATTTCACTAATGTTTTCTTTTTCTGGATATCTTACTGGAGTTCTCTTATTACGTGTAGATCTTTTAGGGATGTTTAAGCTTTCAAGACTGTTATCATTTTCATCTTCCCTACTTTCTAACTCTTCCTTATTCATGTTTACCAATAAATCATTATCCTCAATGTCATCGTTATCTTCATGAATGAATTCTCCACAAAACCGATACATTTTGTGTCTGTTCCTATGACCTCTACATGTCTCGCTATTGTTATTTTTCTACCTAATAAGACTCTGTAACCTACTTCACTATATCCTAACAAAATTCCCATATCTGCCTTCTTATCCCATTTAGAAATTCTCTTTTGTTCTTACGAAAACATCCATATAGATGTAGATTTTCAACACTTGGTTTTCTCCCGAAGAATACTTCAAAAGGTGTCTTTCTCTCTATAGTATTTGCCAGTATTCGATTCTTCAAGTATACCGCTGTCCAATCTATTTCCAGCCAGTACCTTTTATGTACTTTCGCTTCCGCTAACAAGCAACGTGCCATGTCCATCACTGTTCTATTATACCTTTCCGTTGTCCCGTTTAATTCATGTACGTAGGTTGGGCAGTTATTTATTCTGATACCTTTATCCCTAGCAAATTTATAAATTCGATTATTCAAGTTCTCTTTTTCATTATCACATCTCAATATTTTAAACCTCTTGCCCGTTAAATTCTCGGCTTCATTTACAAACTGTACGAAACAATCAAACACCTCCTCTTTTGATTTTATACAATAACTTCTTGCTATTTTGCTATAATTATCGATAAATGAGATGAAATATTTCTCTTCATTGAATCCGGTAGTCTTAATGGGACCGCGCACGTCCGAATGAATAATTTCCATTATCTCCCTAGCCTTGGTTCGATTATTTTTGAATGGTAAATTTTGCATTTTCCTTTCCATGCACAACCTACATTTCAAAAATTCCTTTTCAAATTCTTTCGGTATACCAATAACTAGCTGCTCTTTACCCAAAATATTTAAATATTTAAAATTTACGTGTCCTAGCATCCTATGCCATCTTTTCTTTTTACTCATATCACTACGTTCGGCGCTGTTTGCTAAGTGCTCGTTCCCTTCCAATATACTTTTCATTCTATATGTTCCCTTTTCTTTAACCGCTACCGCTGTAAGCTTATTGTCCTCATCTATTACTTTGCAATATTTCCTATTGAAATAACCGTGTTCCTATTATCTTTTAACTTGCCTAAACTAGTCAAGTTTGCGGACATTTCTTTCGCGTAAAAAACATTATGCACATTTATTTCATTTTGCTTTCCAAATGCTTCAAAATAACTTATAACATTCGCTAATTTTGTTGCCTTTATCGATCTATTATCGCCTAAATATATATTTACCGGTTCTTTAAGGTCAATAGATTTATCGAAATAATTTACGTTGTTAATTATGTGATCTGTGCAACCGCTATCTAATGGCCACATTACTTCATAATTACTTATCTCGTTCGCCTCGCCGCTGTGTGCTGCGTGCGCCGTTGCTATCCATGTGCTTGATCTTGAGTTACCATGCTCGTGTCACGTAAAATAAAAAGCAGGAGGCTCTAACGAAAAGAAAAAAATTAAGGTAACAAAAAAAACAAGAGAATTTATTTCTTGTATTCTGAATTTACACTGACTGCGATTTTGTTCTGAGCTCCAGCCGTGACTTTCCAAGACTGAAGCTCTTACAATTTGACTTTCGGTAACATCTGTTTCTTCTTTGTTTGTCATCCCTCAATATCCCCACTACCCTGTAGGCGTACGTGACCGTTGTCACACTTCTAGGACATTCAGTGGAAGGACCGTTAGGATACAGATGACTCATTAGGCACTTCGGCGATATACATTGTCGCCAAGGCCGCCACATCTCTATCTCCATCATCGGTCCATCGGATTTGAAGTATGCCGGTCGTGACACTCGCTCGTGCCGGTTGTTGACTGACGATGGAAATTTCCATGTCCCCTGCTCGTATTTCCTTTGTTTCCTCCTCCTCTGCTGCGACCACGTGTTGACCCAAGCCAAAAACTGATACTGTTTCCCGCTTCGACGCCATTTTGACACTTTCTACCAACATGTCCTACTCTTCCACATCTGAAGCATCCTTCCTTTTTTGCAGAAAAGGCGTTGGTTTGCATTTCTCCTCGATTGGACTTATTTTTCCTCTCCGCTATTTCAATTTTATTTTTTAAATACGCTACCGTTTGATTTTCGGCTTTCAGTGCATCTACTATATCCGCTATGTAGCTGTATTCTTCGGGTAACGTATTCAGCATGTAAGTTAGTTTTTCCCTCTCACTCACTTGTGCACCCGCACATTTTAATTCGTTTATTAATTTTTCGAAATCGCTAAAGAAAGATGCTGAATCACTGTAGTTCTCAAGTTTTATCTTTTCCAATCTCCTTCTGCATACAACCTGTAGTGCCGTCGACACTTTCAAGTACATTTCATCAAACTTTTTTACTATCTCATACGCCGTTTTTTCTTCTCTAATATATTCCAATGGTCTGTTTGTAATGGCACTATAAATTATATTTATTGCCTTCGGATCCTTTTTGTCCCAGTTTTCACTGTCTGTTTCTGTCTTCACCCTGATTGTGACAACCTCGCATTCTCTATACTTGAGAAACATCGTTATTCTTTGCTTCCACATACCGTAAATATCCATCGAAAATAGGTATCATGATTTCCAATCTCTCCATTTTAAATGATTCCTTATCTCTTACTCAAGCGTTCCTACGTGCTCGAAGTGTATTTTTCCTCTTTGTAACCTTTGAACGTTTCTTTCCTTACTGAAGAGTCACTCGACCTAACTCGCAATATTGAAAACCATGCACTAAAATAACTGGCAAAACTATGAACCACGCTCTGCTACCATGTAAAGATGTAGAATGGATTCGGAAAAACAAATAATTCCCTTTATTTAGCAAACAACAGTTATACATATATCTTACACACTAAAGACCTCTAAACCCTACTCGCACGCACGCTTGTTGTCAACAGACTCTTCCAGATACTTCTAACGACTGACTCTTGTCTTTTGTCCCAACTAAGGCCTGGACGTCCTCTGACGCTTATACACACATTCACATGTACAGTGTAAATGTATCATGTTCCTAGCAGAACTGTTTGCGACTGATGCATCAACATACCACGCAAGAAGGATTGGAAACTAGGACAAAAAGGAAGAACTGTGAAAGAGATACTTATAATCATAGTAAACGACAAAAAATTCGCAGATGTTCAAGTGAATCTGACGAGGAGGATATTGATGAAAAGGTAGTTGACAATAGAAGAATACAAGTAATAACACAAGAGTCAAACAATCTCCTCGATAACGGCAAAAGGATGATGCGAATGATGGGATATAAGGCGGTTACGGCCTCGGAAATAGTGAACAAGGTCGTTTAGAGCCAGTTCAAGCACCTAGACAGCATGGTTGCAGAGGCTTTGGACATCATGTTCCTGGACATGAAGATTCAGGTCTTAAATGGCATCCTGCAGAGGAAGTTATAAAGTGTGTAAAAGATATGAAATGGTGATATGAAAAGTTGACCACAGATGATGAAATTGATTTCTGTTGTGAAGATATAGTGAAAACTGTTATCAACGCGAAAACTTTTTTTAACACTTTTTTTAAAATCGTGCTACTGTTAAAATGGCGAATACAGATAGAGCATGTAACTTTATGTTTACTAACCCAAAAGGTTTGAGGGAGAATGGGCTGCTATACTTTGCAGATGTATGTGCTGGAGCAGGAGGTTTTAGTGAACATGTTCTATGGCGAAAGAAATGACGTGCTAAAGGATTTGCTCTTACATTAGAAAATGAACATGATTTCAAATTAGAAGACTTTTATGCGGGTCCTTGTGAAATATTTCATCAATACTACGGACCAAAGGAAAGTGGTGATGTCTTTGACCCAGTTAATGAATAGGCATTTACAAATCTTATAATGCAGCATACCCATGGCAAAGGAGTACATTTTGTGATGTCTGATTGAGGATTCTCAGCAGAACGACAAGAAAACGTACAAGAAATTCTTTCAAAACAACTGTATCTTTGTCGATGTTTAATAGCATTGATGGTTGAAAGAGAGGGTGGCGATTTTGT
Organism: Bombus terrestris; assembly: GCF_910591885.1. Classification (NCBI taxonomy): domain Eukaryota; kingdom Metazoa; phylum Arthropoda; class Insecta; order Hymenoptera; family Apidae; genus Bombus; species Bombus terrestris. The sequence continues at coordinate 1,360,952 of NW_025963549.1, forward strand.
GACAAAATTATTCAACCTTTTTACACCCTTTAGTGCTGGTTTAGTTTATTTAATGTATCGCTGCTTTGAAGAAGTTTGTATTTTTACACCAAACTCTTCTAGACCAGGAAATTCAGAACGTTACTTAATATGTAAGAAGAAACGATCTGGGGTACAAGTTGTTGTTGAATATCTGAAGCATGTTAATCGTCTGCTTTTAAATGGTGGTGTAAATGACGACGTTTTACAACTATTATCATATAATGAATTAAAAAGAGAGAAACAATTTGTTCAATATCTACGTGCTTCTAACAAAGATTTGGCCGGAAAACAAATAATCGACCTGTGTAAAATTGCAGCAGTTTATGCGGATAATACTCTTGTTGAGACGAAACAAGCTGATATGCGCAAACAATATCTAGAGTATTGGAAACTTCCAGATGAAACTAGGACAATCCCAAGACACATGAAACCAAAGACAAATGGAATACTCTTTTGAAAGATACTTCATTTCTTTCTATTAATCCAGCACAATTGATGGAATTTAACATTGAAAATGCATTTTTATCACTATATGACTGGTTTTGTATGCCATGTGGTACAAAGCCAAGGTCTGATGATGATAAGAAGCACGCTACATTTTATATGGGCGTGGGAAGGAGCAACGTATATAAATATACAAAGAATTCTTGGGTTAGTGTCGATGACATTGGCATAGAATTACCACCAAATACACTTGTGAACGCAGAGGTTGTATATGAAATGACTAAGGAGTTTATATATCAGCAAAAAGTACTTGCATTGCATATTATAGATGCATTCTACTTAGGAGGAGTGGACATTAGCAAAAAATATTTGAAGAGCAGGTAAGCAAGTGAATCTTATTGAGATCAATAATAAACTTTTAGATTTCCAGTAATGAAATGTTTTTTCAAGGAGTACGTTCATGTGATACTAATGTATGACTGTTGTTTAAAGGAAGGAGGAAGCGACGTTGTTCTGTGAAGCTTTGTGGAAACCAGCAGGAAATAAATATACTTGAATACGTGACAAAGAACTACTTCCAGTTGGTACGTATATCTGTGAAAAGTTGCGAGTAACACAGCGTAAAATGAAAAATAATTCAGATGCCTTAGTATACGAACTTCCAGAAAAGACATTAGATGTTAATGGTTATAATAAGGACAAATTATATTTCATACAACAGAGTGTAATATTTTTAAGAAGCATCGGAAATCCTTGGAATCGGTATGTCAGTAAAACACATTCCATAAAGTATGTCTTTAATTGAAAAACAAACGAGAAGCTATTCGACCTTCATACACCAAGTTCAGCAGAAGCAAGTTTCGTTAAATCTTTTAAAGGTCGCCTGATTTGTCATTGGCCTAATGATTCATCACTTAATATGAACAGATTTGCAAAATTTATTAAAGATAAGTGTCCGGCATACAATACGCGCTTAGAATATTAAAACTACATGCTGTACATATATTCGTACACGACTTGATCCGCATAGATGTCAAACAGATTAATTCCGTTAATTTGACTGTTATTTCAAATATGAAATACTTGTGATATATTTTAGTATTTAGCATTATATTTCTATAGAAATAGAAGTGTAGCGGTACATGAGTCATAGGACAAAGCAAATTACGTCGTTGTCGCCTCGAAGTACCTAGACCGCTGAGCTACAATTAATGTAAAAACAATGTCACGGCAACCAACAATTGTCGTCAGGTAGGCAAATACGAATTCTTTCAACCCCCCCCCCCCCCCAACGACTAGTATAGGTAGCCTTAACTCAAATACATCTGACGGTTACAACAACAAAGACTCCGTTATTAGTCCACATGACCTTCGTCCTCTTCACACGCGACAACTACAGAGGTAATACCGGAAAATATAATTAATAAGATGGTCTTCTGAGTGGTTTAATTGCAATACTATTTGAGATGAAATATACTTTTTCAAATCATATGCGGCATTTCATATAATAACTGAATGATTATAGGAAAGAATGATGACGTTAATCTGTACGATACGATTACATAGCATATTTTATAATTGTATAACAAATATTTCCCGCAGGGAGGGCTCGCTTATGTGAGCCTATGAGGGCTGGCAAACCCACTTTCCCGAAGCAAGGGGGACCGTCGGGACAAGCGTCCCGCTTACGTGAGTCCCTATGTACTCCGCAGGGAAGGTCGTCGGGGGTGTAAGACGTTTAATTACTATTACATTCTCTCTACGTGGCCTTGGGCAGTAACGCACGATAATGATGCCGTGGATGGGACCGCCGGGATAAGTTCCCGGGTACAAAAGTACCTTGAGGCCCCCGCTTACGTGAGTCCCATCTGGAACTGCCGAGCTCGGTTAGCAGGTCGCTGGCCGATAGTCACGTGGCCGCACATCCATACGATAGTCCCACCAACGACTAGGTTGGTACCACGGTCGGTCGAGTTACAGCCCGGAGGCCAAGATGCTGGCAAGAGGGCCGATTTAAGGTGGAGACTCCACCGAATGGCCTTCGGCGGGTGAGCAGCGTCCCACCTGCTCCGAAACCGTACTGGTGAGACGGGAGGGCTTAGAATGTGCTCCGTTCGACCTGATACGAGCGACAGCTCCTGCAGGCTAAGCTGATCCAGGGAGCAAGGTATTGGGTGCCTTGTGCGATGGTTGGGTGTAATCTCAACCCCTATAGTGCTAGGGGGCCCGGCTACTGTGTGGAATTGTATCCGAGGAAAGCACCCGTTACCAAAAGACAATACTATTTGTATAACAAATATTTAGTCGACACAATTTGTCTTTATTTAGTATGATTAGATAACTGCTTGTGGCAGCTGCTCCCATAATAGAATAAGTTGCAGTACCTTAGTCTACAAACCATTACTTGCCAACATCAATATTTGACTCAGGTCTTTTATAATGAAATATGTAGAGGACAGGGTATATGGGAAGTTTGACCGTCAGACTTATTTGAGGTTATCGTTTGTCGTCGTAGTCGTCGAATTAACTTAAAACAATAAAGTTAGGTACAGCCTATGGGCCCTGAGTCGTAGATACAATGTGTAAAAATATTCCATAAATGTTCGTCACGAAATTCAGCAGATCGCTCGTTGATACTCGTAGGTATTCGAAGATACTTTACTCTTTGGGTTGCCTCGGTTTATTTATACTGGTCGGGGCAGAAGTCGTAAGATTCAAAATCGTCTTTTTTCGAAGTAGCGGCAACATTTTTATGCTCCGAGTGTATTTACTTGTATCCATACGATCCTGATACTCCGAGGCAACATAACAATAGGATTTGAATTGCCCTCTGGCTCATATGCCGCAACAAATTTTTATAGTTTGTGCTCATGAATAAGTACTTATGAACTACCTCAAAAATATAATAAGCTGAAGTACTGTAGGAAAGTAATTTACAGTGCTACTAGGTTTGGTTACATATTTCAATATCGTTCACGCCATCGCAAAAGCTAGTATGACGCTGCGTCGGCGTATATGCACACGGGGAGGTGATGGACGAGGCGAGGATGATAGCCTCCCGCGAAGTAGGGCCTGGCCCTGAGGGGAGATGATGCGGGCCATGGCACCTAGACTGCGACACCTATTTACATCGTGTTCGAAGGAGGGTGCCAACCCTCGGATACGGCGCACGGCGAGGCTGGTATTGCTTCGGAAGAAGGGACGACCAGCCCTTGTATCGTACGGTATGCCTATAGGATGAAGTGTGCAATTTCTTCCAAAGAATCATTGCCAGAATCATTGTACTGTTCTCAGTCGAAAATGTTCGTGAGATGTCAACAACGACTTTTGGCATCAATGACATAGTATAGTGATAACTACACTATGAGCTAGGACCATCTATAGGCAAATTCCGGTTTCATATTTATAGACCTGATACGCTCGATTTGACAGGGATCAGTGCGGACATAGAGCTAATTGTCTAGTGTGCGCTGAATTGGGCAAGAAATCTAGAGTACCGGACACATCGAATACTCGGCATGTCTGCAACAGCAAAGGAAGTACGGGGATTTGACCATTTGATTCTGAATATGGAAACCTGCAATGTCGCCGTATTTGACACGGCCCAGAGCTGACATAGAGCAAACCGGCTGGAGTATGCTGTATTTGGCAGCAAATGTGCAGTATTACGTGCATCCTATTGTCGACATACCCACAATGGATACGGAGATACTTTCACTTGAATAACTAGGCTTGTATATGCAAAACTACAAATACGCTGGATTTGACTCGGTCCGGATTTAACACGGCTTAAACAAGATGAAGCGCTCTGCGTATGGCAGTCAATGTGGAATATAACGCGCATCGAATTGTCTACATAACTGCAATCGAAATGTAGTCACGTTGATCTGAATATTTATTCCTGAACATGCAAAATTGCATTTTGGCAGGTTTTGGCAGAGACCAGAGTTGACATAGCTCAAACAAGCTGATGAGTAATGTAACTGTAGCAAATGTAGAGTATAAGACGTGTCGCATTGTCGACACATGTGCAAAACAAGCGGAGAGACTTTGAAAGCAATATTTAAGCATTAATAGCAAAAACTGCAATTCTGCTAGATTTTACAGGGTCCAGAGTTGCCATAGCACAAACCGGCTGATTTGGCATCAGATGTGGAATATAACGCGCATCTTATGGCCAACGTTTCTGCAAAACAAGCGGAGATACCTCGATTCGAATATGTAAGCATTAATATCCAAAACTGCAGTCACGCTGGATTTCACCGAGTCCAGTCTTGACAATGTGCAAACTGCCTGATGTGTGCTGTATTTGGCAGCAAATGTGGAGTATAACACGCATCCTATTGTGAACATACTTACTATGAAAACGGAGATACATTCACTTGAATATTTAGGCTTGAATGTGCAAAACTACAAATACGCTGGATTTGACTCGTTCCGTATTTAACATGGCTTAAACCAGATGGAGCGCCCAGTGTTTGGCAGTCTATGTGGAATATAACGCGCACCGTTTTGTCGACATATCTGCAATAGGAACTGAGTCACGTCGATCTGAATATTGAACCCTGATCATGCATTACTGCATTTACGCTTGATTTCACGGGGTCCGGATTTGACATAGCGCAAACCAGATGATGTGAGCTGTATTTAGTAGCAACTACGGAGTATAAAGCGCATAGAACTTTCCACATATCTGCAATCGAAACGGAGATTCGTTGATTTGATTATTTAGGTTTGATAATGCAAAACTGCAGTTGCGTTTGGTTTGACCGGTCCAGAGTGGACATAGCGCTAATTGGATGATATTGGTTTAATTTGCAAGAAATGTGGAATACAAGGCAAATCGTATTGTCGACACATTTCCAACAGTAACGGAGATGCGTGGATTTGAATATATAATAATTTATATGAAAAACTGCAATTACGCTGGATTTGTCGGTGATCGGAGATGACATAGTTTAAATCGAATGATGTGCACTGTATTGGCAGCAAATGTGCAGTATAACCTGAGTCGAATTGTCGGCATATCTGTAACAGAATCGTAGATACGTTGATTTGAATATTTATGCACGAATTTGCAGAACTGCAATTACGCAGGTTTGACACGGGCCAGAGTTGACATAGCGCCAGCCCACTGATGTGCGCTCTATTTGGCAGCAAATGTGGAGCTACCGCGCATAGCATTTTCGACATATATTCAATACCAGTGCAGCAGTTGAAAAGTCGCATCCCGGATGATGCGCGCTGTATTTGGTAGTAAATGTGGAATACAACTTGCATAGTCTTGTCGACATATCTGTAATAGGAACGAAGATACCATCATTTGAATATTTAAGCCTGAATATGCAAATTTCCAATTACACAGAATTTGATCGGGTCCAGAGTTGACGTGGCACAAACCGGCTGATTTGGCAGCATATGTGCAGTATTATGCGCATCGAATGGTCGTCATTTGAGCTCTTGAGGCGGAGATACGAGGATATCAATATTTTAGACTGAGTATGCAAAACTGCAAATACGCTGGATTTGACACGGTCCACAATTGACATTGCGCAAACTGGCAGATATGCGCTGTATAGGTTTATTTGAACATTTAGGCATGAATATGCGAAACTACAATCATGCCGGCATTGACTGAAACCAGAGAGGACATAACGGAAACAGGCTGGTGTGCGCTGCATTTGGCAAGAAATGTGGGGTACAAGTCACATCGAATTCTCGACATATTTGCCACAATAACGGAGATACGTTGATTTGATTATTCGTGCATGAGTATCCAAAATTGCAATTGCGCTGGATTTAACAATGGTCAGAATCGACATAGCGCAAACCGGCTGATGAGTAATACATTTGGCAGTACGACGCTAACTCGAATTGTGGACATATCTGCAACGGAATCGGAAATAGCTTGATTTGAATATTTAATCCTGAAAATGTAAAGCGCTAACAACTCTACTCTCAGCAACGCTAAGACCTCTCACAACTCGACAACGCTAACAACTCCACTCTCAACAACGCTAACAACTATACTCTTCGACTCCTCGATTAACTCTGACCTCTCGACTCACTCTTATTTCTCGATCAACCGTTCAACGCTTCTCGATCATCCAATCTTTAAAGTTAAATCGTCCCCTACCATTAGCGTTAGTTTTTCCAATTCTCTAACCCCATTCTGTTAACGCTCAGCAAGTACAAGGTGACTTTAGTCACATAGGCTTCCTCCCCGATGTAAAGTAACAACCGAAGGACAGACGACATTGTTTTGATCGATTTCTGATGAGGCCTTTTCCTCGCGATACTACAATATGTTGACTTGAATATTTAAGCCTTAATATGCAAAACTGCAAATGCGCTGAGGTTGGCTGCGTCCACACGTAACATAACTCAAACCAGATAATATGCACTGTATTTGGCAGCGAATATGGAGTATAACGCTTTTCGTGCTGTCGGCATATTTGCAATGCAAACGGCTATACGGTGATTTCAATAGTTAAGCATGAATATGCAAAACAGCAATTTCGCTGGATTTGACAGAGCCCGGAGTTGACATAGTACAAACCTGCTGATGTGTGGTGCATGTAACATCAGATGTGAAATGTAACAGACATCGAATTGTAGCCATATGTGCAATAGAAACAGAGATACATTCATTTGAATATGTTAACCTTAATTTGTAAAACTGCAATAATGCTTGATATGTCGAGGACCAGAGATGATATAATAGCACGAGCCAGCTGATTTGAGCTGTATTTGGCAGGCAATGAGGAGTATATCTCGCATCTAATTGACGGCAAATCTCCAATCGCAGCGGTGAAACGTTTTGTTTGATGTTCAATAATGGGCCAGTTACGATACCGATAGTATTAGCATGACTGAAACACATTGCCGTCTCAGTAAAGCCATTTTATTTCAAGCTTCACGCTACAGTTCTGAATCCGGACAAGACCGTTTCAAGTTCTCGCAAAAGCAAGCAGTCAAATTAAGGTACTTACACGAGTTAGAGTCTAATACATATTATTGGTCCAACATCGATGGAGCGATCTTGCATCGAAATTTTCGGAGGACCGCGTAACCTTCCAACGACGACCGTGTCACGTAAAAATAAAGAGAAGTTTTATACGGAAGAAGAAGACTTTATTTTTACTTCGTTTATACACTTATAAGACACTTCCGAGCTCTAGCCGTGACCGTACGAGAGTGAGACCCTACAATCTTTTTACTTTCGGTCATATGTTCTCTCATTATCCCCACTACCCTGTTGGCGTACGTGACCGTTGCTACGCTTCTGGAACATTTTATGGAAGGACCGTTAGGCCATAAATGAATCCTCAGGTACTCTGCCAATATACATTGTCGCCAAGGTCGCCATGTGTTCCTCTCGTCGGTCCATCGGGTTCGAAGTATGCCGACCGGGACACCATCCTGCCCGCGGTGTGTGTGTGTGTGTGTCCTGATCTCTCATGTGATTTACGTTACAACCGCCGTACGAGCAGCGGATAAACTTATTTCGTGCCTTAGGTTGCCCTCACAACGTCCTCTACTTCTTGATTCTTGGTTGGTAGCTTTAGCGGCTGCAGGTCCGAGAAATGGCATATTGACCCGCTTTCTCGTATGTCGCATGTGACGTCTCACTTTCCGCCGTAGACACTTGTCGGATCTACATACGTTGAACCATTTGCGCGAGACAAGCGCGGCGCTCTGCAGAGACGAGGGATCCAATTTTCGAAGTATCAAGTGCGAAACCTCCAGTGGTAGTTCGGAAATGATATCTACCTTGCTTGGCACGAACAAACCAACGACGCGTAGTAGAGATCTAAAAAACTCCATGTTGCTTCTACTGTTGCGCGAGCACGACTGACGGTCTGGCTAAGAGTGGAAGCTTATATATGTGCTGTTCGTCACGGTGCACTGCGAGTTCCGGTTCCGGGTGAGAGTGCTGGTCAGGCAGAATCGATGGTATGTGCATGTATTTTGACTTACATCGGGTTCACATTATGATTAGAGTTAGAGGCGCGAAACGAATCTTCATTTGGTTTAGACGTTGTAGTTATGCAATAGAGCAGATATTTACTAGAATAAATTTGATTGTTATATAATTTGACAAGTAGTCGAGATAATTAGGTACTCGAGAAGCTAATGACAATGATCCTGGGTTCAATAACAAAGCCGCGGTCAACGGGATAACAGAATTCGTTTTCATCCTGATTCCAAGTTGTACCATACTTCCTTATCTATGTTATAGGTAGGACTGAACAAACTCTTTGTCAAAACATAGAATATCCACCGAGTGTTAAGGCTCTTTGTAACTGGCTAATGTGACCTCACGAGAGAATGATTTTCCGGCACGATGATGCTGCAGTGTAAAACAATGATGGGTGTGTCGAAGGGCACTGGAACATCGGATTCGTGGAGAAAAGACTTCGCTCGGAAAGAGATTGATAGTGACGTTACTGTTAATTGGACAATCTCCATGTTGATGGTTAGAGAAGGATGCTAGTAGCCCTTGAGGGAACGTTGCTAGCGGGAAGCGTCGTCCGTGGAAAAATAGATTTCACCTATCATCCCGTAGTTGGAACGAAGACTGTTTGCCTGTTTAGGACTGTTAAGGACTTTAATTAACTAAATCTTAAGGTTTATAATGGGTCCTCAGGCTGGCTAAACATATACTGTTGAGATGCGTTGACATCTGGCAATCATCTTATCCGACGGATAGAGTCTGCGTGTGGCGAGACACGGGACAGAAACCGTTGGAATGTTTACTGTCACGTGCCGCTACGATTATTTCATTTAAGGACAGCTATAGAATTACTCCATGCCTTTATTAGACAAAACGTTCATCCCTTGACCGCGGCTACGTTCGGTGACTGGTTGTCGCCTCGAGGCCAATTGCAGTATCACAAGTTTCGAACAATTACAATCGGACTGGATGGCTACAATTGTTGAATTACAGCTATGGTAGAATCTAGATTACAATACGGGATTATTACATTACGGGATTTTCCCAAAATTCCAAACGGAAGGTTCCCGTGTTCTTTCATCTCCGATTGATATTTATGCTTGATCTGTCTGGGACCAGTCTGGATATAGCGCAAACTGGCTGGTAAACGATGTATTTGGCAAGAAATGTGGAGTACCAGGCACATCGAATTGTCGACATATCAGCAACAGCAACGGAGATACGTGGAGTTGAATATTTGAGTCTGAATCTGCAAAACAACAATTACACTGCATATAACAGAGACCAGAGTCGATGTTCTGCCGCGCAACACATCTCCACTCAATGCCGCGCGGCTTGACAGCCAACGGTCCACGCGCCATCCTTCGAATCCTCCATAGGCCCAAGGACACACCATAAAGATGAAATCCTAACTGCATTTTTCGCACATATGGTCTAAGTCAATCTGTTTGTTTCGAAAAGACTTTCTAATTCTAGAAGTGTTGTCGGTCGGTTTTTAGAAAGGTCCTTGGGTTTATGACGCGCTCTTAAGAATTACGGAGAAAGCGGGTAGTGGCCTAACGAAAAAAGCGGACATCTACCTAACGGAAAATCTGAGTTTTCTCATAAACAATGTCGCCTAGGATCCGCGTTGGTAGGAGGCTTCTTCCTCCTCTCTTCCTTCCTAACATTAGTCATAACCAATCGGCATCGCGGATCATTGCCCTCACTTTCCTAACTAACAATGTAAGCAACGAATCCGCGTTCTTCGTTCAAAGGGCACACCCATACCGAGCTTCGTACTCACATCAGAATAAACTTTAGAGTTACATCATCTCTCACGGTGACTAGAGTTCCTGCAATCCCTATAACTCTCACCGTTCCTATATCTCTTAGAGTTCCATCGTCTCTCACGGTGACTAATGTTCCTGCAATCCCTATAACTCTCACCGTTCCTATATCTCTAAGGACCTCCTATTTCTCTCACAGTATCCAGAAATCCGACAGCTCCTACAACTCTCACGGACCTAGAGCTCCTATAGCTCACACTCTCATCTAAGAATAATCTTTCTCTTCGTTATCTGTATCTTAAGCAACGGCGTTCTTGCTCAGTGTGATTGTATAAATCGTTGGAAATACATATATTTTTTATAACTTTGTGACTCCCAGTGTTATACCACAACGGCTACACCTATTATCCTAAGCGAAATACGGTGATCGAACAATTCGTGGTGTCGATTATTCCAATCGTAACGGGAATTTACGACTCCCATTGACGCGTATTCAAACGACCGCATCTCCCCGCGATAGCTCGAAAGTACAGTCGACATAGCGCAAACCGGATAAGTACTGTATTTGGCTGTAATTGTGGAGTATAGCGCGCATCGCATTTGCGACATGTATCCAATAGCAGCGCTGATACGTTGGTTTGAACATTTAGACATGAATATGCAAAACAGCAATTACGTTGAATCTGTCAGTGACCAGAGAAGACATAAGACAGAAGAGAAGATAGAGTCGGAAGATGTGCTCTGTGCTCACCACCAAATCAGGAGCATAACGCTCATCGAATTGTCGTCATATATGCCATTGAAACGAAGATACGTTGCTTTCGATATTCAGGCATGAATATGCTAAACTGTAATTATGGTGTATTTGACTGGGACAAGAGTGAACAAAACGCTAACCTACTGATGTGCGCTGTATATGACATTAGATGTCAAATATAACGCGCACCGTATTGTCTGTAAGTGTGCCATAGCAACGGAGATTCGTTGATTCGAATATTTAATACTGAATATGTAAAACTGCAAATACGCAGGGTTCGGCTGGGTCTCGATTTTACAGGCATCAAACGGGATAACGTGAACTGTGTTTGGCAGCAAATTTGGTGTATAGCGAGCCTCTAATTCTAGCCATATGTGCCACAGAATCGGAGATACGTCGGTTTGAATACTTCATCCTGAATATACGAAACTGCAACAACGCTGAATCTGGCTGGGTCCAGATTTTACATAGCGTAAGCCGGATGATGTGCACTGTACTTGGCATCAGATATGGAATATAACGCGCATCGAATTGTCTACATACCTGCAATCGAAACGTAGTCACGTTGATCTGAATATTTATTCCTGTTGGGAATATTATACATTTACACTGTACATGTGAATGTGTGTGTAAGCGTCAGAGGACCTCCGGGTCTTGGTTGAGACAAAAGACAAGAGCCAGTCGTTAGAAGTATCTGGAAGAGTCGGTCGACAACAAGCGTGCGTGCGAGTAGGATTTTGAGGTCTTAAGAGTATAAGATATATGTATAACAGTTGTGTCCTAAATAAAGGGAATTATTTGTATTTCCGAATCCATTCTATATCTTATCATGGTAGCAGAGCGTGGTTCATAATTTTGCAAGTTATTTTAGTGCGTGTTTTTCAATATTGCGAGTTAGTTCGAGTGAGTTCTCAGTAAGGAAAGAAACGTTAAAAGGTTACAAAGAGGAAAAATACACTTCGTGCACGTAGGAACGCTTGAGTAAGAGATAAGGAGTCATTTAAAATGGAAAGATCGGAAATCATGATACCTATTTTCGATGGTGAGGATTACGGTATGTGGAAGCAAAGAATAACGATGTTTCTCAGATATAAAGAATGCGAGATTGTCACAACTAGGGTGAAGACAGAAACAGACAATGAAGACTGGGACAAAAAGGATCTGAAGGCAATAAATATTATTTATATTGCCCTCACAAATAGACAATTGGAATATATTACAGAAGAAAAAACGGCGTATGAGATAGTGAAAAAGTTTGATGAAATGTACTTGACAGATTCGACGGCACTACAGATCGTATGCAGAAGGAGATTGGAAAAGATAAGACTTGAGAACTACACTGATTCAACATCGTTTTTTAGTAATTTCGAAAAATTAATAAACGAATTAAAATGTGCGAGTACACAAGTGAGTGAGAGGGAAAAACTAAATTTCACGCTGAATACGTTACCCGAAGAATACACCTACATAGCGGATATAGTAGATGCATTGAAAGCAGATAATCAGACGGTAGCATATGTAACAAATAAAATTGAAATAGCTGAGAAGAAGAATAAGTCAAATCGAGGAGAAATGCAAACTAACGCCTTTTCTGCAAAAAAGGAAGGATGCTTCAGATGTGGAAGAGTAGGACATTCTGCGAGAGAGTGTCAAAATGGCGTCGAAGCGGGGAGCAGTAACAGTTTTTGGCGTGGGTCAACACGTGGTCGCAGCAGAGGAAGGGGAAACAAAGGAAATACGAGCAGGGGACGTGGAAATTTCCATCGTCAATCAACAACCGGCACGAGCGAGCATGGTAACTCAAGATCAGGCACATGGATAGTGTAACCACAAACTCTTTTGCCCTGACGTCACCTTAGGCGACCACTTCTAAACATTCTCCAGACAGCCGATACTTGAACATTACACATGGCGACCTTGGCGACAATGTATATTGCCGGAGTACCTGAGGGTTCATCTATGTCCTAACGGTCCTTCCACCGAATGTTCTAGAAGCGTAGCAACAGTCACGTACGCCTACAGGGTAGTGGGGATAATGAAGGATGAAAAACAAAAGAAGAAACAGATGTCACCGAAAGTAAGAAAATATTGTAAGAGCCTCAGTCTCGAACGGCCACGGCTAGAGTTCAGAAGTGTATAAACGAGGAAAAAATAAAGTTTTCTTCTTTCCTTTAAATTTCTTTCTCATTTTACGTGACATTTTGGCGATCCTGCCAGGATACACCAACGTTGGATAAAACAAGATTACGGTTTTGGCCTACGGGACATCCGACCAAAGGTGTATCAAGCAACCTGGACTACGAAAAACGGTTTTATTAGTAAGTAGAACCATTTCCTCTAAAAGGATCGATCGATTGCATTCGATAACGTCAGACTCCGACGATCTATTACTCTGAAATGGACAAAGGGACGATAAGAAAGTTACACCTGTCGCTTCGACTAGCGGTGATCCAAACCTGCGGGCAATTTTGGATATGATGCAGCGCCAGCACGAAGAACATAAGGCAGTTATAAATGATTTGTATAAACTAATCCGCGATGAAAGCACTCAACGGATCAAGGAAATGGAACTAATAGGGAAGACTGTGGCCGAACTCAAGCTAGGAGTACAATCCGCCGTAGATACGTCTGAGTTCAACTCAATTATAACAGATGATACTAGTTCTGCCAGCAGAAGCACTACTCGGGACACCCGCATAGTGAAATCTCCGGAAGAACGCGTTCGGATCAAAGAAACTCTAGAAACCTTCGACCCAGCGAACTCCGAGGATGAGGAAGAAGAATCAGCCTCGTACGAACGACATATGTTCGACGCGAAAACCAGCATCGAGTTCATCCCAGTCCTCAACGGTCAAGATGACATTGGAGTGGAGGGATTCATCAAGCGGGTAAGCGAAGCTAGATCGGTATGTAAGGAAATGCGTGCTTTATTGAAATTAATTCTAACCAAACGCATTGTCGGCGAAGCCGAAAGAGGCATTAGACATTCGGTTATCGAGACATACGGCGCCTTATTCGAAAATCTGAGGAAGTTCGTATCGATTAGCGTAACTTCAAACGGTGCACGCGATAAATTACAAAGAACTCGGCAAAGTTTTATCGAATCAGTACACGGATACGTCAAAAGATTTCGACAAGGTCTTAATGAACTTATATACGCATTGCAACAGGAAATTCGCGATCCTATTCGACGAGCAGTCGCGATAGACCTAGAGAACGAACGCGCAACCAAAACGTTCATAATAAATTTAAAACCCGAGATAGAAATCAGAACATCAGCATCAGAACATCAAGCATGAAACCCCGCACCTTACAAGAAGCACAAGATGCCGCGTTCGAAGCAGAACTATTAATCGGAGAAATTGAGCGAAACCGCGGAAATCAGTGGAGGCAACAAATAAGAGCTCACTCATTCGCCCGAGGGAATGTATCGTCACAACGCAAACCCCCACTTAGGAGCGGTCCGATGACTACGCTCAATCGCCTGCCGACAAGCACTCAAATAAACAACGGAGGAAGAATGAAGTGTTTTAAGTGCCACCAAATAGGACATACCGCAAATTACTGCCGAAATTTTCAACCGGCCAGCCAGCGAAATCTTCCGCCACCGCGCAGCTACATTATAAACATGGAGAATGCGGGACGAGAAGAGGAAACAGCGCCAGCAGAACCTCGAGAGACGTCGTACGAGTACACGCAACAACAGGAAAACTTCTATCCATTGGAGTTCGATCGGGAACAGAAATCAAACGATATTTAATCGATACCGGTGCAGGAATAAATTTAGTTAAAAGATCAAGTGCCATATTTAAACCTAAAAAGACAGTAGCTAAAACATTTTATATGGGCAATGACAAATACCAAACTGACGAAACAGTAGACTTTCAATTCTTTAACATCATGAACACATTTCACGTTGTGCCAGACGATTTTCCTTTAATAGAAGACGGAATAATTGGTTTACCTATGCTCTCTAACTACTCATATCGAATTAACGACGAATCAATACAATTAAACGGGAACGAAATATTTTTCCAGGCGCCGAAAACCATTCTCCCAGGGCAAACCAAAATCGAAACAATTTATCTGGATAAAGTTCCGACGAGAGTATGTTTCTGCAATACTGGTGAGCAACCAACTATAATCACTAATGATCTTTCTTATGAACACGATCTCGGTAAAATTGCTAAAATGAAACAAATAATTAGACTAGACCATATTGAAGACAAACTTCGTATTCCTATCGAAAAGATCCTCCTACATTACATAGACGAGTTTGACCTAGAATCCGATACCCTACCTTGTACTAACCTAACAAAACACACTATTACCCTACGCGAAAACAAAATCGTCAATACCAAATCGTACCGACCTCCCGAAGCCCATAAAGCAGAAATTGAAAAACAAATGAAAAAAATGTTAGATAAAAATATCATTGAAGAATCAGATTCTCCTTACAACAGTCCAGTATGGGTAGTACCCAAGAAATCAGACGCATCAGGCAAACAGAAATGGTGTATAGTTATCGACTTTCGAAAATTAAATGAACTTACCGATCAAGACGCCTACCCACTACCGACAATCGACGACATTCTATCACAATTAGGCAACGCCAAATTCTTCTCTGCTCTAGATTTATCTTCGGGATTCCATCAAATACCTATGGACCCCGACTCAAAGAAATATACAGCCTTTAGCACACCTCAGGGACACTTTCACTATAATCGCATGCCATTCGGTTTAAAAAACGCCCCAGCCACCTTCCAACGCATGATGGATACCGCGTTACGAGGATTATTGAACAAATACTGCTTTGTATACCTTGACGACATAATAATATTCGGTAGTACAATTCAACAACACAATGAAAACCTTGCTATAGTATTGCAAAGATTAAAAGAGTTAGGACTAAAAATCCAACCCGACAAATGCGAGTTTCTAAAACCTGAATTAGAATACTTAGACATGTCATAACACACTAGGGCATAAAGCCAAATCCTAAAAAGATCTCCGCAGTTAAAGACTTTAAGATTCCCAAAACACCAACAGACGTAAAGTCATTTCTCGGATTAGCTGAATACTACAGAAAATTCATTAAAAACTTTTCCAAACTCGCCAAACCATTAACAGATCTCACAAAGAAAGACAATCCTTTTAGATGGACTGAAACGCAACAGACAAGCTTTGACACACTAAATGAAAAGCTATGCTCAGCCCCAGTTTTAGCATACCCAGACTACACGAAAACATTCACACTCACCACAGACGCTTCCAATGAAGGAATAAGCGCAATCTTATCACAAGACGGACATCCTTGTTGTTACATATCACGGACACTCAACCGCCCAGAGAAAAATTATTCTACCACAAAAAAGGAATTATTAGTTATCGTATGGGCAGTTAAGAGACTCAGGCAATACCTGTTAGGAAGACGATTCGTTATTCGAACCGATCACCAAGCACTCACTTGGCTCAAAAATTGCAAAGACCCTTCTTCGCGTTTGATTAGATGGAGACTTAAACTCGAAGAATACGAGTACGATATTCAGTATTGCAAAGGTAAAGAGAACACAGCAGCCGACGCACTTTCCAGAAAAATTTACCAAATTACCGACAAATCAGTCCCAGACACACCTGCAAACTCCGAAAATATTGTAGAACACTTTAACGCATGGTCAGAAGACGCGACACCCCCGAGACGACTTAAAATCACGCCAAACGATCACACCTTCTATCAGTTGAATAGAGAAACATTAGGTCCATTCGACAAAGATACTTGAATTCGAAAAATTTTTGAACTAACCAAGAAACACAAGAAAATTGGGATAGGAGACAATAGTTTTACCGAAACCGAAAAAGCTAGGATCAAAGTAACACTCATGTTTATTAATGACCAAATTGAAGAAATAACTTTTGCATACGAACCAATACAAACCATAACTGACGAACAAGCTCTAGACATTATACGCGAAAACCATAACGACATTAGTGGACACTTGGGTATTCAAAAGACATATAGTAAAATCAAAGACCAATTCAAAATCCCACGCCTCATGGAGAGGATAGAAGATTTTATAAAAAATTGCGAAGCTTGTCAACGACAAAAGCTAGTTAGAATCAGACCCAAGGAACAACCCGTAATTCCTCAGACACCAGTAGAACCAAACGAAAAGATAGCCATGGATCTAATTGGTCCGATGCCTAAAACCACACGTGGAAATCAATACATTCTTTCGATTCACGATGACCTAACGAAATATCTCGTTTTAGTACCACTGAAAACACAACGAACCGAATCGATTATCGATGCAGTACTACATCACTACATTTACATCTTCTCATCACCCAAAACGATACTAACAGACCAGGGACGAAACTTTATTAGCGAACTAATGGAAAAATTCGAGGAAGCATTTAAAATCAAACATATAAAGACCACTAGTTTTCATCCTCAATCTAACGTATCCTTAGAACGAACACACGCCACAGTAAAAAACATGATTCGCACGAGCCTACACGATTCTAATAAAGAATGGGATCAGGTATTAGACTTTATTTGCCTAGGGTATAATACCGCGATACACGATGCAACTGGATTTTCACCCTTCGAACTAACATTTGGAAGAAAAGCCAACCTCCCGTCTTCCGTATCCCGAACTTCCAATTACACCTGCGAAGAAATGTTTTGCACTATGGCAAAAACAATTGCAAAAATATGGAATGATAGCGAA